>NC_136063.1:1304454912-1305882123 GCF_964261635.1 Lissotriton helveticus | reverse complement strand
ATATCCCCATCCTGACGGGCAACAAGCAGTATCTGCGGTTCAAGGTAGATCACAAGCACTTTGTGTTTATCATGTTCCCCTTCTGCCTTACCAGTGCCCCTCGACTGTTCACCGAGGTGATAGTGGGCACAGCTTATCTGCGCAGGTTAAGGGTGTCCATCTTCCCCTACCGCGACAACTGGCTGTTCAAGGTGTCTCCCACCTTCAGACTATGGCGGACCTCCTGCATTCGCTGGGGTTCTCTATTAATGTGCATAAGTAACACCTGACTTCTTCACAGACTCTCCCTTTCATCAAAGCTGTTCTGGACACAATGCAGTTTCGGGTCTATCCTCCCGAGCAGCGAGTCAAGGATATTCAGGTTATGATTCCGATGTTTCTGCCTCTGTCCTGGATTTTGGTGAGACTGACTCTGAGGCTATTGGGCCTCAAGGCCTCCTGCATCCTGTTAGTAAAGGATACCAGGTGGCATATGGGGGCTCTACAGTGGGAATTGAAGTTCCAGTAGGCACAGCATCGGGGAAATCTCACCCACGTGGTCCAGATCTCGCAAGGAACTGGAGAGAACTCCAGTGATGGTTGACGTACAGCGATTAAGTCAACGGCAGACCCCTCTCCCTTCACCAACCAGATCTCACAGTCGTGACCGATGCATCACTTCTGGGATGGGGCGGCCATCTGGGGGAGGTAGAGATCAGGGAACACTGGTCTCTTGAGGAGTTGGGGCTCCTAATAAATTTATTGGAGCTCCAAGTGATTCGATTGCCATTGAAAGCATTTCTTCCTTCTGTCAAGGGGAAGCTAGTGCGGGTGTTCACGGACACCACTACTGCTATGTGATACTGCAACAAGCATGGCGGGGTAGGGTTGTGGGCCTTTGTGGAAAGGCGGTGCATCCCTGGACATGGCTAGAACTGCAGGGCATAACCCTGGAGATTCAACACCTGGCAGGTCCTCTGAATGCCAGGACAGACAAACTCAGCCGTCGATGCCAAGTGGATCACGAATGGCGTCTCCAGTTGGTGGTGGCGCAAGGTCTCTTTCATCATTCGGGAGAACCTTGGTTAGATTTGTTCGCCTCCTAAGAGAAGCGCAATGTCAGCAATACTGCGTGCTGGAGTTTTCAAAGTGGCTATTGCTCGGCAACTCTTTTCATCGTGAGTGGAGCTCAGGCCTGTTGTAAGCCTTCCCACCCATATCACTCCTGCCCAGGGTTATGAAGAAGATCAGGAGTGACTGGGCCCAAGTCATTTTGGTGGCCCCGGACTGGGTGAGGAGAGTGGTATTCAGAGCTTCTGAACATTAGCATCGATACTCTGATCAGGCTACCCTTTTGGGGAGGATCTTCTGTTGCAGCAGCAGGTGAGGGTTCTCCACCCGAAACTGTCAACTCTGCGATTCCATGCGTGGAGATTGAGCAGCAGCAGTTAATGGCTTTTGTCCTTCCTCCTGAAGTATGTAACTTTATTTTGGCGGCCAGGCGGCCCTCCACTAAGACGGTATACACCTGCTGTTGGCAGAAATTTGTATTATATTGTATAATAACATAACATGTGTATTTGTAAAGCGCACGTTCACCCAGAGGTATCTTGGTGCTGAATAACAGATTTTTATTGTTACCTAAATCAATGGTACTCATTTTATCGACCTCAGATAGTTGCAAGGCTAAGTGGACCCGCCGGGATTTGAACCTGTGACCATGTACACCGTCTAACACTGGCTCCTGCAGTGGACGCATTAGTCCACTGTGCCACCAGACCCAACAGAACAAAGATCTATTGACCCTCTTTCTGCTTCTCTTTCCACTGTTCTCTTATTCATTTTAACCCTTGCCCAACAGGGATCTGCTTTGGGAACTCCCAAGGGTTACCTTTCTGGTCTGCCTGCATTTTTGCTGCTGTCAGACCAAGCCTCTCTGCTATGCCTTGGAAAAGCAGCAGCCCCCTGAGGGATTAAGGCACATTCCTCCAGGGGAAATGCTGCGACAACGGCCTTGGCTCGGAGTGTCACAGTCCTTGACATCTGTCAGGCAGCAACGTGGGCTTATTTGCACATGTTTGCAAAACAATACTGCCTGCACAGTCTGGTCCACAGAGAAGAGAATTTTGCCGGTTCAGTCCTACAGGATTTTCTAGTTTAAGGTATTGGTCCACACCCACCGCCGGGATGGGATGTCTTGGGTAACTGATTCAAAGGTAAGTAATCTGCAGCTAGAAATCTCTATCAGATGAACAAGTTTATTACCTTTGGTAACGCATTATCTGGTAGAGACTCTAGCTGCAGATTCCTTACAGCCCCACCCATGCCTCCTCGCCTTGCTGACTGATTTTGTTAGGACTAGGGTTCCTCCCCTTTTCAGGCCCTTAGTTTTGCACACAACTAGATCAGTTACTTCGTGGCTCTGCTCTTTTGGTGTGGAAAGCACGAAAGGTACTGATGTCCGCTCGCCTGTGTGGCGCCTATATAGGTACCGCGACGTCATACCTGACGCTAACAATGCTGACGATGTCACACAGGTTTGAATGAAGCCACCTAACGGCGCATAAGGGGTATTTCTCAGCAAATGTTTCTGACTCCAGCCTGATGCCTGGGAAATTCAAAGGTAAGGAATCTGCAGCTAGATATAGTCTCTACCAGATAATGCGTTACCAACGATAAGTAACTTGTTCTTTGCTGCTGAAACTAGCAATACATTTTGAAGGGTGCCCAGAAATCTAATAATATGTGGAGATCTAAAAGGTTTTGCAAAGGGTTTTTAAATAAGTGCTTTTTAAATAATTCAATCAGACTATCCAGAAAAATGTTACACCCCATATTTGTAAACATGCAATATAAATAGCAAAACAATAGAAGCGTTGTGCAACCTGCATGTTATGAGTTCGAAACCAGGCTAGGCCAACTAAATGTTTCATTCTTCTGAGCTCAATCAAGCAAGTACCAATGTGATGATTTGCAATGCTTATAAATGATTTTAAAAAGTGATAACTGAGTTCTAAAAAAATACGTCTTAATTCTATTTTGTTTGTAACGGATGATTCTGGATGTCTCCATTATGCATATTTTAAAAAGTAAAAATGTACAGATGTAGTTCAAATGGATCTCATGTACTTTGTCCATCAAATTTGATGTTTAAACCCATTATCAATATTTAACGTTTACTAATTAAAGTTAAAGTGCTAACTTTTACTGCTGAATATGGTTTTCCACAATAATTTTTTTGATTAGGTCATTATTATTTTTCATCTAGGTCAAGATATAATTCATCATGGTACGTCCAGTAGCAATGAGTTGAATGGAAGCATAAGACTGACACCAACAATTGTCCATCAACCCTCGGGTGCCACTTTAACAATAAGCAATGATCAGCTTTTGTCACAGGCCTCAACACTGACCACTTCTTCAGGTACATAAAGTTCACTTTATATAACAAGGGTAGCAAGACAAAAGAAAGAAGATTTACTTATTGGTCTTTTGTGCATCAAGAGGGTGGGAGTTGCGTATTTGCAATTTCCTGTTCCATTTGATTCCCGCATAGAAACATTTGCAGCTTTATATATTTTAGAATGTTATCTCTTCCAGCAGAGCACACCACTTCTTAGCTCAAGAAAGAGTGTTCTCCTTACACTGCTGGTAAATATTTTGGTGCATACACATCTTCTTGTAGGTTTTAAGTGTTTTTTTTAAATTTAGTTTTGGTACTCTTCCAATGGATGATTCTTCCTTCTGATTTCTCATCTTTGAAAGCACATTTGACGTCATTGGGGATAACAAAACTTTACAACAGTTCTTTCCAACTGGAGGTAAGTAGCACAGTTAAGGCTGTTGCAAATCTCCTAGCAGGTCTATTAAGTAACCACCTTTGTTCCTGGGGTCAATTCACTTTTTTCACTGTACCCTGAAGCTATTTCTAACAGTTTCACATGTGTTTAAGGATTTTTTTCTAAATTGTTAATTAATTCAGTGTCTGACCATGTCTGCTCTAATAAAATAGTTTTTTATTATTGTGCTGCAAGTGCAAGAGACAGACATCTGTGTCCGACTCGTCAACAGTTGTCGTGTGTGAAGCTCAAACACAGTGCTTCATATTTAAGGATCCCTGTTTTCCGTTTTTAGTGATTTTTACAGAAAAATTCAGACAGAAAACATTCTTTTTCTTGTCTGTATTTATTTTAAAATGTTGATAAAAACGGAAATTGGGTTGCATTTTGAGAAATTCTAAATACTGTTTGCTATGACTACCAAGCCAATAGGTGTGTGGATTGATAGATAAGGGGGATAAAAAAGAAAGGAATTTTAGTAAAGAGGCTTTAACAGCAGTAGATATACACAAGGTTGATACTGAAATTTGCATATCTTCATATAAGTGCCCTGATTTACCTTCTGCAGGTATTCACAGCACTGAAACCTGGCTGACATTCAAGCATGAGTGCATATTTATCGGTTAAATAAATGTGGAAATACACTAATTTCAGCTTAATTTTTCCACAAAACCCAAATAAATAAGGATAAATATGGATTAGATTAGCAAAATATAAAAATGGATAAATACAGATGAAAATGGCAAAACAATAAATACCATAAAACCGGGAGCCTTATTCATATTATTAGAAATTTACAGCACAATGGGAGTCATCAGACAAAGGAAGGTGCAGCTGTTTTTGACCATGCAATGTAGGAGAAAATAGTCCAAGTACTATTTTCATGTAATGGTCAGATTAAGAAACCCACAATAAATTTGGCTTCTGGGTAAAACTCATCCTATCATCATAAGAAAGCGAACAATAAGAAAAATTCTAAATTAAGATCTTCCTCATTACGCAATGGCAAGTATATCCAGTACTCATGTGCCATGCTTAATTAATTTTGTAGCACAGCAACTCAATTTTCAGACTGGACTTCAGTGGTTATGCATAGTTTGTGTCATTTTCTGGAATAGGAGCTTTTCAGCCCATCCCCATAAGTTCTTCACCGCCTACATAGCAGTGTTGTATTGAGGTGAGTCGATAAGCCACTTATTTTATTTTATATACCCACCCTTTTAAATTCCACCCAAGGCACTTATGGATTATACTTTTACCTACTTTGTAGGTTGCTCAATTTCTCTGTCCTGAGGAAGACCCTGATTTGAGGAACTGCTGGCATTCTGTGATTCTTTGGGGTCGAAACGTTGTCCTTTCTTTTACCTTGAGCTGTACTCTGAATTTATGCCCGGATGCGGGTGATGATAATACGCATTCACAACGTCTTGCTTCTTGGGATTTGACTAGATAGAAACTCAAACATTGTAGGACATGTCTTTCCATCATTGTAAATATTGTAATTATCAGCACTTACACCCTTCCTTTCCCGTCCCACCATGAGCACTTCCTTGAGCACTTGTTTCACTTCACGATCATTGCAACAACTGTTGATGATGTGAATTATGGATGAATGTACATTATGAAATCCTTGATAAATGCTCAATAATTTGTCATTGTTTAATTAACTTGCTGAATGTGGGTGTGATACAAAGATTCCGTACTAATACTGGTTGGTTGGACCAACTGTTTTCTATATTATTAAAATCCACAGCCTTCTTTGGTCCAGTCTAAAATCCTAGATATGCCCCTGCTTCGTCTGGTCCTCAGAGGTTGTGGGGAAACATTTCTCTGTCTTATACAAGACCTCTACCTGCAGATGCCTTACCTTAGTATTATCCCCAGCATTCAGATTGGAACTGGAAACTTTTCGTGAGCAGTACCCCTGAGCGCAGGTGCGCCGTTAGGTGACGTTGATCGGAAACGTGTGCAGCATCTTTGATGAATGTAACAATCGCAGTGCCTTATAAGCGCCATCCAAGCACGCTGACATCAGTTCTTTTCTTTTGCTCCAGTAAGCGTTGATCTGAAGAGAGCTGCCCCGTAGTCATTTTTTGAGTAATCTTTCTTTTTGACATTTGTCAAAGTTTTTTTCTAGACTTTTCTCCTGCTGTGGTAGGGATGTCATCTATGGAAGGCCGACTTTAAGCCCTGCAGGGGCTGTAACCAATCAAGTTTGGTGATGGGCCAGCAACCTGTATGCCTTTGGTGCCTTAAGTGCGACCAAGATCCAAAGGTCTGCTCCGATTGCTGCGCCATGGACTCAAAGGCCTTGAGGTTCGACGCATGACGCCACAACAATGTCAATTCCGGTATAGAGAAATGTCTTGGGAGCAGTCACGGAGCCTGGAATCTCTGTCGTACTCGAAGTCTTTGGATCGGGGAAAGTCCCATCAGAAGAAGAAAAGCAAGAAGTCCAAGAGGTCTTCAACGTCACCTCATCTGGCGGCCGTCAAGATTAGATTAGATTAATAGCTTATAAAGCGCCTGTTTACTCCCAACGAAGTGTCCCAGCACTAAGAATTCCTCCTCTCCGATAGTGAGCCCCTATCCAACAAATAAAGGTTATCTTAGCACCGGCCTGCCTGAGATGACCTAAGAACCATATTTTGAGTTTCTTACGGAACAGCCCTTCTGAGGGCTGCATCCTAAGAACCAACGGCAGTTGATTCCAAGCTTTAGCTGCTAAGAAGCTGCTGGGAGGATGTGCCTCCTAAGCATGTATTTTGTATTTTAAGCACTGTCAGCTTTACAGTGCCCACAGACTTAACCTTCCAAATCGGTCTGTAGGGGGTGAGTAGAGGCCAAAGATAGCTAGGGCCTTCCTCGTTCAGATTCCTATGGCAGAATCACAAAGCTTTAAAAGTTACTCTGTCCTGCACCAATAACCAGTGTAGTTCCCTCAGTGCCACTCCCATCGGGGTTCGCCTTGGGATGTTCATTAGTATCCGGGCTGCAGCATTCTGGACTTTCTGCAGCATTCTCGTATATCTTTTGGTGACCCCTAAGAAGAGAATGTTACAGTAATCCAATCAAGGCCTGAATAATGGTATTTTTTGCTACCAGAGGTAGAAGATTTGTAATTTTCCTTAGCATCGTTAATAGGCCAAAACAGGACCGGCCATAGCTAATATCTTTTCCGTAAAAGAAAGGGTGTTATCCAACCATACTTCCAAGTTTTTAACCTTGGTTTGGAAACTGGGGTCGGCCCTAATTCTTCTGGCCACCAGATATGAGACCAGATGGAAGGCTGTTTACCAACTACCAAGTTATCAGTCTTGCCTGTATTTAATTGAAGGCAACTGAGATTTAGCCAGATCAATTAATCAAGCCTTAAATTTAGGCACAGCCTCTACATCCTTCTGTTCTAACGTGATGATCAGCTGAGTGTCTTCAGCATAGGAGATCAGCTTCACCCCATGTTTTACGACTATGTCCGCTAGTGGGCACATGCAAACGTTAAATAACATTGGGCTAAGGGCAGAACCCTGTGGCACCCTTTGTAACAGGGGGCGGATTTCCGTCTTTAACCCCTTCACTGCGGCGCAGTGACGGTTCCCGGGCATCATAAATCACGGTGGGCGTGTGCTCATGACGGCCGGGAGCCGTCAGAACTCCACCCACTGATTAATTCTCCCACACAGGTGGGAAATTAACAGCACATGGGCGGAGCGGCAGCGTTCTGACTACTCCCGACGGCTCCCGACCGTCATGAGCACACGCCTACTGTGACTCATGACGGCTGGGAGCCGTCATGAGCACCGAAAAGGTTAAGGGCTGTTGCAGGACTTGAAAGGCTCTGTCCTGTAGGAAATGCTTGATCCATTCCCAATGCTGCCTCTGATACCAGCATCCCACAACTGTTCCAAAATACGGTCGTAGGATACTGTATCAAAAGCTGCATTTAAATCCAACAAGATCAGTGCTGCTGTCCTACCTTCATCCGCTGCCATTTTTAGTACTTCGAAGACTACGAGTAGAGCTGATTCAGTGCTATATAAAGCCCTGAAACCAGACTGAGTTTTGTGGAGTACCTGGTTTTCTTCATAAACTTGGTCAGTTGGAAGTTGAGACATTTCTCTGCTATTTTAGCGAAGAAAGGTAGAAATGATACTGGTCTCAAATTTTCCGGGAGCGCTGGTTCCAAGCACTTTTTCTTCAGTAAAAGAACCACCATCTTGTGTTCCCAGTTATTAGGAACTTGCCCAGAGCTAAAAGATAAGTTCAACAAGCTTGTCAGCACCAATGCAATAGCTTCCTTCCCGCATAACAGCATGTTTGGGGGGATGATATCCATGGGAGAGCCCGATTTTACTACTGACATAAGCTGTAGTATATCTCTTTCAGCTGGTGGTTGGAAAGTGAACATTCCCTAATGAGATATTTCACTCTTTGGGGTAATTAATGTAAAGTTCCTACTGATTGCTGGAAACGTGGCATAGATCTTCTCGTTTTTTTTTTTTTTCCGAAAACAAACTAGCCACTTTATTACAATACTCCATAGATGCCGGCATCACTCCTGTAACTCGCTCCAAAGAGGTACAAAAATGTATTTAGGGGCATTCTTAGCAGATTCAGTTTTATGAGTATAAAAATCCCTACGTGTTCTCCTGATCTGTTTGTGGTAGTGTTTTAGCCCTTGAAGATATTTCAACTTGTCCTCTGGCTGATAGTTCCTCCTCCAGCAACGTTCAAGACGTTTACATTCTTTTTTAAGCATTGCTAACTCCTCTGAGAACTATTCTGCTGAAGAGTTCTAGTGGAAACTGTTACATAGTTTCAGAGGTGTTAAGGAGTCCACTGTCTCCTTAATACAAAAAGAAACTTCTTTGTCAGCTATCTGGATGGAAGCCTCCAGATCCAGAGTGCTCAAAGTCAGTTTGCCAATGAAGGTGTCAGGGGTTAGTTAGGACCATTTCCGGGTCCATTTTGCCTCAGAAAGCTGTTTCGGTTGGCATGAAACTTTCCTAGGATTCTTGATCTTAAATGAAAGTGATGAGACAATACCACAGGCACAGGAGGTAAAGCTTCCGCTTGAGCACAATTAGAAAATATATTAATTAGTGTGAGGCCCCTAATATGCGTAGGGGCATGAACTAACTGCTCCAGACCCAAGGCCTGTAATCCAGTTGTAAGCTCACAGATTTCTTGACTACCCGTGTCAAAATGTAGGTTCAGGTCCCCTACAATTACAAATATTTGAGTTACAGATAGCATAAGAAGGCAATATGTCTGCCAAATCTTTAATAAACGCTCTCGCCGTGCCCGGGGATTTATATATTAGGAGTCCAGCCACTGACCAATTGCTGTTTAGGGACATGGTAAAAAACACTGCTTAGCACCCAGAAATTGGCAGTTTAGCCATTTTAACCTGGTAATCTTTTTGTTTTTAAAAATCACTCCTAACCCCCCCGCCTCTCTGCTCAGGTCAATCTATTCTCAAAATGGCATATCCCTCTGGTAGCGCCTCCAGAATTTTCGGCGCTGACTGTCATTGCAGCCAGGTTTCAACCAAAAACAGCACTACTGGCTCCTGATCCGCTAATAGCTCACAAACTTCCTGACTGTGGTTGCTTAGAGACCTACAATTTAAAGACAGACAATGTAAGGAGTCATTTGTGGGCTCTAGGGCCCTCTCGCTCTTCCCTCCCTTTGCTGAAATATTGAAAGAGAAGGGGCATCTACCACAGCCGTTAGCTCCACTACCCACTTCTATGAAGTGGAGGCATTCCTTATCTACTGCCTTTTTAAGTGTTAGGATCTCCGAGGAGAAGTAACAAACTGTTCCCTTTGAAGGACGAGCAGGGTTCCTGGCCCCTGGCGCCATCCAGCCGTAGACGGGCTTGCCTTTGCCACGCCTTCGGCCACACAGCTACCATGATTTGTAGCCCACTTCTACAGGCGTGGCTAAGCTCCGACTACGACTGAGATCGAGAGGCGGCCGGCTGAGACGAGGTAAGCCAAAAGCAATACCACACAGCCAGCAATGTAACATTTAAAAGGGGTCACAAAGGAAAAGTAAAAGGGGTAACCCTTTAGAACCAACGTGCAGGGAAGCCAGGCATCTCCCAGCGCCTTATGCACGTTACAAAGAAACAAATGTACAGGAAAAAATAGAAGTGACACAGGAGCCAGGCAACTCCCCGCTCCAAGAGCGCTACAAGGAAAGCAACAATAAGGATTTAAAAAACGGGCTAGAAAGCTTGGTTTAACTTACACGCTCACCACAGAGAGAGGACAAGGGAGTGTCTGCGTACAAGTCAGGTCTACGGTTGAGCCAGCACCTGGTTTTGGCTTTGCGCTTCCCTGAGTTTCCGGGAGCCGGTACGACCCCTGCTCAACTTCACGAGTTTGAGACCATCCACCTCATATTAAGCAGCCTGCTCCTGCCAGTGCATCTTCAGGCCCTGCTGGGTTCAGATGAGGCAGTTGCTTGATCCTGGTCATTGGCTCTGGACCGGCACCAGTCATGCCATTTCGACCTTCCCGCAACATGCCGAAGCTTCTGTTGGCACCATCCCAATTCTGATCTCCAACTCTGTGAGAGACTAGCTTAGTATATGGTGCTCACGTATGTACGTGTGGCACCCTGCTCTAATCCAGACAACCCTTAAGATGATTTTAGTGGTCTTAGACAACCTTAGAAAGCACTCTAAGTGGTAGCTGTGGAGAGCAGCCTCCAGGCTTAGTCCAGAAGGAGTGTAAAGCAGCTTGATTTACCAGTACTTAATCTTATGGTATAGGTTAAGTGAAAAAGAACCACACAGTGCAGTTATAAAAATATGTATTTATTATGAACACTCACTAACACATTGCATCTGATAGAGACATCTAGCCGCAGATTCCTTAACTTAGAATAGCCCCAGGTGTCAGACTGGATCCGGAAAACTTTTTGTAGCAGCACCTCTGCGCGCCGGGGGACGGCACCGCATGGCTCCGCTTTGATGTCGTCCACGGACATGACGTCAATGGAGCCATATAAGTCTCCCCCCCCCCCCCCCCGGTGTCGTCCCCCCCCCCCCCCCCCCACGGCACACTGACGTCAGTTTCCTTCTTTTCCGCATTGCAATGCAGATCCGGAGTAAGCGGTACCTCTGGCCTGCTCTTCAGGCCTTCTTGTCGCCTTCGGCGTCTGGGAACAGTGTGCAATGCCTTCGGGCTTCAAGGCGTGTGAGATCTGTACGCAGAAGATGTCAGCGACGGATCCGCACGTGATCTGCATGTGGTGCCGACTCCGAGGGGTGTGACTCGTGCCGGCAGATGAATCCAAAGTCCCTGCGGGAGCGTAGAATGAAGTTGTTGTCCGCCCGGATGTCCCGCTTTGCGTCTTTACACCGTCGTTCTCCATCTCGAGCTGGGGCTTCTATTCGGGACCGGTCTTTGAGTTGTTCCGGCAGCCGTCATCCGCCTGATGCAGGTAGGCACAGGCACAAGTCTCGGAGGTCGTCGACCTCGCTCAACCGTGGCGACCGGGCCCACTGCTCCCGGTCTTTACCGGACACTGGCGCCCTGGAGTTGACCCCTCTCGTACCGCCTTTTACAGGTGTTGGGGCGACTCTGGCCCAGATGGAAGCCTATTACCAGGCTCTTCACGCCATCTTTGGGTCACCCCCTCTCCATGGTGCGCCTTAGGGCCCCACAGAGGAGGTAGGTGCTCAGGTTGGGTCTTCGCCGGCAGGTTTGCCCTCTGCGGCGGCCGAGTGCCTCAACTCCGGGTCCGGAGTCGCTGCGATGTCGGTACACGGCCCGGAGGTAGGCTAGTGTATAAAATCCAACCTGAAAGGTCGTCGCAGAGCGGGGAGGATGGGTGGGGGTTAAGGAATCTACGGCTAGATTGTGTCTTTTCCAGATATATCGTTGCTGAAGGTAAGTAACTCGTTCAATATCTCCTACCTGGTAACATAAACACAGTACACACAAATACTTACGTAATAGAACATGTAAGTAGCACAAATAAACAGTGGTCTCCAGGGGGGGACTAAACCATATTCTTAAATAGTGGAATGCGAACCACAACCTTAATCGAGACTAGACCCAGAAGACGTAGAATGGTTAGGGACCCAAGGAAATATCCAAGGTAAGTACCCAGGAACCCCACGGAGTGTGAACACGACAGCGGTATCAAGACAAGTCGATGGGTAAGTCGCGGTTGCAGTTTTAAAGAAGGTCCCTTCCCAGGGTACCCTGAAGAAACCCAGTGGAGGATGGAAGATTTGGGAGTCACCCCACCCGTGGATACCCCAGGAACCAGGATACCTACACCAGGGAAGCCAGGTGTATAGGTGTGAAGTGATGTCGGAAAATGCAGTAGACCACAACGGAGGACCTCAGAAAAGATGCCGCTGGAGAAGAAGACGAAGGAGTCCGATGGAGCCTAAAGTTGGATTCTAGATAAGGGGTACCTGCAAGCAGAGGGTACAGAGTCTGTGCCACTCAGGAGTGACCAGGAGGCACGGAAGACGAAAGCCCACTGATGTCGATAGATGCAGGAGAGTTGACGGTGCCTTTGAAGTTGTAGCTGTACAGACCAGGCGACGCTGTAAAAGACCAGGAGCTGTTCACGTGCTGTTCCACGTCAGAGGTCGAGAGCCAGGGGATTAGCGTCCGCCAGGGGCACCAACAAGCCTTGGCAACTGCAACAAACTGAGTATACGGAAAAGGGGCACTAGCAAGGTCCAAGTGACTCACCACAAGCAGGTAAGTCAGAGTAGGCCTGAGCAAGCAGAGTAGCCGACTGGAATCAAAGAAGACCCTCAAGATCCACAGGCCGGAGGGACAGGAGTCGCAAGAGGACCCCAAGCAGGTCACCTTTGAAGAAGGCCCACGGTGCAGCAGAAGCAGTGAGGGCGAAGATCTTGGTCACATTAGATGCTTGAGGTTGCAGCTTCTTGGAGCCCAAGAATCTCTGGAGGAGAGTTAGCAAGCCTTGACAGTGGCAAGTCGGCGCGTTGTACAAGGGTTCTGTTCCAGCAGTTCCGACAAGGGATACTGGCCTCAAACTCGGTGAGAAGACAGTGCAGGCAACGAGGGAGTTGCAGAACCACCACCTGTGTTGCTGAGCCTTTCGGAGTCCGTTAGAGCCCAGGATCAGCAGAAGGGCCATCTGTGTTGCGGTGCCTGCAGATGCAGGGCAGTGACTCCTTCACTCCAAGGTAGATTCCTTCGTGTGTCTTGGATGTCCACAGGCCTTGTGAAAAACCTGTATGGAGCACAGGCACAGATGCTACAGCAGACTTGCAGGAGGACGAGACCAGGAGCAGTAGGAGTCTTCCCAGTTGAAGTCTCGGTTTCCCAACGCGAAGTACAGCAAGGTCCAGTTTGCCCAGATGGTCGAAGTTGAAGTGGTATGTGATATGAATCTTGTCCCACAACGAATCTAGGGACCCACCCACAGTTATGCTCTCACGTACCCTAAGGAGAGGGTGGGGACGATTCAGGGGTCCCTCCTGGAAGAGGGGCTGGACAGTGGGGAGGATACTCCCATGTCCTTTGCCCAGTTTCGCACCAGATCGGGAGCCAATGGCTCTTTGAACTGGTTTGAACTGGAGTATGCAAGGAGGGCATCAAATGTGCCTTTCAAGCAGTCTGAGTGGCGCACCCTGGCCCAATACACTAAGTCATGTCTGGGATGTGGTCATACCTCCCTGTGACAGGATACCTCTTCTCCCTCCTTCCTCTGCTTGAGCTTGGCTCAGCAGCAGGAGGGCAGAATAGTGTGTCCGGTTGGCAGCAGCCATAGTTTGCTGTCCTGGCCTGGGAGACTGGTACTGGGAGCACTGAGGGCCTCCCGGAGTAGCTTTACAGTTCATGGAATAATGCCTCCCACACCGTTTTTTGGTGTGGCGGTATGAGTCCAACATATTTGATGCCTAACATGACGGGGTTTGTTACTGCAAGATGGTCATTGCGTAATGACGCATGGCCACTCTTTATATTGTTATGGCTGACACACTTACAACCCGAGAGAATGGACTCCGAAGGTTGTAGGGGTGCCCTGCTCATGCAGGGGCACCCTCATAGACCCAGCACCCTGCCTTCTGGCCTGACTTAAGGGCGACTTATAGGTTTAAAGTATAGTGACCTCAGAGATAGGAAAACCTATATCTTTCATAAGTGGTGCTAGCACCAGCTTTCACAGGCTGCAATGGCAAGCTTGGAGTCACAATTTGGGTGGTCTCTACTGGTTGGCATGCTGCAGCCCATGAGGGACCCCTATCCTTGAGAAAAGGAAAGGTCACCTACTTAGTGGACCTTGGCACTTCCAGGAACCCTTACAGGGTCATCCAAATGAACCGCCTTAAACACAAATGGCAGGGCTAATGTGTGATCACGCTGATGGTCACTGATGAGGATAAGGAACAATAGAGTGAACCTCTCCCTGACCTCCTCTCAAACAACCCTAAAGATGGGTCTGTGGAGGGAATTGTCTGGTCAGACACCCTCACTACCCAACAGCAAACTGACTGCAGGCAAGCCCTGGGTTAGTATGTTGTGCTCTTTTATTTAACCTCTGGTCAGACAACCTGGTGTTTGCATGATGTAGACACTAGGGGACAGCCTACTGTCAAAAACAAAATCTACAGGCAGTCTGATCAAGTTAAAGAAAGCATCAGAGCTAAGGGCTGGCAGGCTCATTCCACCAGAGTGAATGCTGAAACCATTGTGATAGCTCGCGGGGGCCCTTATGTGGACATCTGTCAGACTGCGACTTGGGCCTCCTTGCACATTTTTACCAAACACTACTGCTTTGAAAGTCCGGTCTTTCATGACTGGCACCTTCCTATGCGGTCCTCCAGGCCTTTTCCGTCTGAGACAGTTCACTGACACTCCGGTGTGCTTTGGTATCTGTTCTAAGGTAAGGAATCTGCAGCTAAAAAGTCTCTATCAGATGAACAAATTATTTACCTTCGGAAAGCCTTACCTGATAGAGACTCTAGCCAGCCGTGGATTCCATACCGACCCTCCTATCCTCCCCGTTCTGCAAACCAGCTTCTCTTACTTAAAAGGTCCCTTATTATCTGCACACTGCTCTTTCAGCCTTCTGATGTGGCTCCTTGCTTCAAGCGTGGAAATAGTTATGTAATGGAACTGAAGTCAGCACGCTGGGGTGGTGCCTTTATAGGCACCTTGCTGATCACTTCTGGTGTGCTGCCTATCGGTGCCACTTCTGCTGTGCAGAGGTATTGCTCAAGATTTTCTGGATCCAGTCTGATGCCTAGGGAATATTCTAAGGTAAGGAGTCTCAAGGTATGGCTATTAATTTGTGATGCCACCTAATTATAAATAATAATAATAATAATAATCCACATTTGTAAAGCGCACAATCACCCGTAAGGGTCTCTAGGCGCTGGGGGCCGTCGGGAAGATTAAGCGAGCTATTGCCCAGAGTCACAAGGTGCTGGGCTAACCTGCCGCCGGTGCCGGGGATCGAACCGTGATCCCCAGATTCCAGCGTCAGTCGCCCTGGTCGCGGCGCCACACCTCTTCACTACTTGATGACATCACTCTTAACATGACGTCACATGTCCCTGCCAGAGTCAGTAAAAAGATGTTCTTGTAAAGATTGAACTGGGAAGAAATCATTAGTGAAAGCTATTTACAGTCACTTTATAAGATAATGTGAACTAACATTTTGCACTAGGGGCCAGTGGATGAGACATCACTCTCCCAAGTGCAGTGGCAATTGAGATGCTATCGCAGATAATTGGGAAAATACTTTATATTGACCATGGTGGGTTCCAGAGTGGCTTGTGTGGCGTAGAAGCAAGTTTGATTGTAGTCATGGATTTGTTTAAGTACATTGAACAGTCAGGTCTGGGGTAAAGTTAATTCTGTTGTGAGAAGGGTGACTACATTACCCCTGTAAGTCTGTATTCTTCTGTTTTTGTTGTTGTTTATTTGAGGTTTCCTCTGGTTACACAGACTTAAGATTTTGGATATGTCTCTAAAGGGTGAAGGTGGGGAGGAGATTTATTATAGGGCCCGCCACACTGCATGGGTCACAGCAAGTATCGAGTCTGCCACTTAAAATGTGACCTACTGGTATTTCACCCCTGTCCACCTTCATAAAGGCAACCCAGCCAGAAGCGCTGGCTGCTGGAGGGGTGTGGGTCTCCTGGGATGCGCCTCCATCTCCTTTGGGCATGCCCAAAGCTGACAACATATTGGGCAACAATACATGTGGACATAGATACGCATTTGAATACCCAGCTCCCACGATTAGCCGCATATGTCATTCTGGGTCTCCACAATGCCCTTACATTTCTATTGACGTTCCATAGAGGGAGGGAGATCGGTCTCACACTAGGAGTCACCCTTCAGAGAGCTTTGGAGTACCCCTTCAGAGAGCTTTGGAGTCCCTTGCTATCCACTGAATCCCAAGAATTGACATGCCCTAGATATTTACATATACTGTGGCTTACAGCAGACACACCTCCATCTGCCAATACTGGCAAGTGAAATTACACTTTTAGAGGGCCATCGGCCAGGGGGAATATATTGAATTATCTCTGAGTACCCTGGGGGAGGAAGGGGGAGGAGGGAGTTATATGGGGGATTGTTTTATTCCTGAGGGTATATGTTTTATAGCTTCGAAGTCAACATACGTCTGATACGCTCTTATATGTTATGTTTTACTGAAAAGCAATTAAGAAATTTAAACCGTAAAGGTGGTTTTGGAGCCAAAGTTGACTTTACCTTGGAAAAGTACGTGTTCGAGGCATGTGAGCTGTAGATCACATGCTTTGCATAATCCTGCCATCTAGTGTTGGGTCCGGATGTTTGCACTTTGTTTTTCTTCAAAGAAGTCTTTCTAGTCACGAGGTATGTGACTCTTCCTTTTGGTGATAAGGAGCATGGGCATCGACTTCATTGTTAGTTTTTTTTTTTTTTTCGCAATCGGGTTTGGATGTGTATTGCTGTGCTCCGGTTCGAGACTGTTTCCCGGGTTCCCCTCAGTGTGCAATCCACTTACCCTCAACTGTATTGTTATTCGATCACGTTTTCCATTCATCGCGTACGTATCATTCAGAAAAATCTCTTTCGATCGGAGACTTAGTGGAAGGCAGTAGGGCCTAGCCGCGTCGGGCCAGCTCGCAGTCTATGGAACGGACTCCATTTAAATTCTGTCCACTCTGCCACGCCAAGTACCCGCGCACTGGCTCGCACGAAGTGTGCAACTCGTGTCACTCCCCGGAGCATGACAAACAAGACATCCCGCAGGGTCAGGGTACTGCGAGTACCGATCCTCCCCTTCCTCAAACTCTACCTCTGCCCAAAAAAAAAGGCTCCGGTCCCTCCTATGCCTTCGGGCCAAGGTCGGCACCGAGACAATGTTTCCAATGCCCGGCCTTCGGGCCCAGCATCAAAATAAATATTAAAGCCTTCCGGCTCGGGATCAAATCGCCCGCATTCGGGCACTGAGCCGAAACAATCCGCTCCGAAGCTCGTTTTGGTAACAATCCCTTTGCAACTAAAATCATCTTCGGATCCGAACACTTTGATGCCGAAAACATTGTCTCCAAAAATATTGGCACCAAAACAAAAAATACTCCTACTTATTCAAAGGAATATTGTTTCGATGTCCCGCCTTCAAACCTGGACCCGAAACAAAAGGAACTGATCATCAATACCAAAACTGGACATATTCACGCAAATTGCCATTAAAACACAAACAAGAAATGGAGGACACTTGCCACATTCCTCTTAAGAGAAAAGATGTTGGTACTGATCCCTCTCCTCCTCCATCACCTCCTTCCCCACCTAACCCTAATTAAATAATAACACCCACAAATTCACCACCACCACAATCACCTGACAACCAGTATGATGGGGATGGGGTAGACTATAATAGTCCTGATCCATGGGACGATTATAATACAGATCCAAAGGCAGATAAAGATCCAGACTTATACCCTACAAAACCCCCTCCACCTGTTGATAATGTAGGGTACATAGAGTTAATAAATAGAGCTGCTGAATATCATGAAGTTAAGCTTCATAAAGAGTCACTTGAGGAGGATTTTCTCTTTGAAACACTAAGCTCTTCCCAGAGATCAACGCATACATTGCCTATGCTTAAGGGCATGCTAAAACATGCGGACGACATTTTTAAAGATCCTTCTATACGCGGGGCTCCAAAAGCCTATCTACAGACAACATCTCAACATCATATAGAGGCAACAGTCTGTCACCCTCTTTGAGAGGTTACTTTCGAGGCGGATTTAGAGGCAATAATGGCAAGGGAAGAGGTAAAGGTTCCACACCCCTCACGTCACCCTCAACAAACAAACAGTGACTTGCCTCCTCTCCCCTGATCATTCCACACCTGTCAGGGGACGTCTCTCAATTCCTCCCCGTCTGGCATACAATAACTTCAGACAGATGGGTCCTAGGAATTATCCAATCTGTTTATTGCCTGGAGCTTACCAACAATCCCCCAAACATTCCTCCACATTCACACAAAATGTCACCAGAGCATCTACACCTCCTCAAGCAGGAGGTTTACTCTCTTATGCAAAAGGAAGCTATAGAGCCCGTACCGTTACAATATCAAGGATCCAGCGTTTACTCCATATACTTTCTGATACCCAAAAAGGATGGCTTTCTCAGGCCTATACCGGACCTCTGAGTGTTAAACCAATACATTCACTCAGATCACTTTCACATGGTGACACTTCAACAAGTGCTCCCACTCCTACAGCAAGTCTACTCTAGACTTAAAGGGCACATACTTCCATATTCCATTACATCCCGCTCATCGCAAATACTTCAGGTTTGTGGTAGCAGGACAACTCTACCAGTTCAAAGTACTTCCATTCAGAGTCACCACTGCTCCCAGAGTATTCACCAAATGTCTGGCAGTTTTCGCTGCTCCCCTGCGTCTTCCCTTATTTGGACGATTGGCTCATCAAAGCCAGTTTTTACCCAAAGTGTCTCCAGTACATTCAAATAACAGTACTGTTACTGTACGATCTCGGGTTCACAGTAAATGTGTTAAAGTCCCATCTCCAACCCTCCAGCATGCAAAAATACTTAGGAGCCACTCTCAATACTCAAAAAGCTCTCGCCTGTCCCAATGCAGACAGAATCTGCAATATTCAGGCTCTAATTTCACAGTTTCACCCCAACCAGTCATTACCAGCTCGAGTATATATGCAACTACTGGAAATGATGGCGTCTTGCATCATGTTAGTTCCCCATGCAAGACTTCAAATGCGTCCCCTTCAGGAATGCTTAGCACTTCAGTGGAATCAGTCTCGAGTTCAGTTGTCAGATCTAGTATTGGTAGACGGCCGCACCCATCGCTCTCTGCTGTGGTGGAATCCACAAAACCTAGCCAAAGGGCAGTCCAGCACCTATCCAGTTCCACGGACAGTGCTAACAGCAGACGCATCGCTCACTGGTTGCTCATCTTCAGGCTCACACAATTCAAGGCTTGTGGAGTCAAAAGCAACTTCATATAAATCATCTAGAGCTGCTAGCAGTATTTCTAGTGCTCAAAGCCTTCCAGATTCACCTTGCGAGCAAAACTGTCCTGATGCGCATCAACAATAAGACAGCCATGTATTACATACAGAAACAGGGGGGAGACACATTCTACAGCTGTCAAGCCTTGCACAAGCCATTTGGCGGTGGGCCATACTTCACAACATTTATCTCCTGGCATAACACCTCCCAGGAGTAAACAATCAGATCGCAGATCTTCTCAGCAGGCAGAGACAACAGATTCACAAGTGGGAACTTCACCCTCAAGTTCTCCTCTCATTCTTTCAAAAGTTGGGTTTTCCACAGATAGATCTGTTTGCAACACACCAAAACGCAAAATGCCCAAACTTCGCGTTCAGGTATCCACACCCATTGCCCAAAGGCAATGTACTATGGATGAACTGGTCAGGGATATTAGCCTAGGCTTTTCCGCCTCTCCCACTCATTCCACTAGCAGTTAGGAAGCTCAGGCAAACATCCCTTACACTGATCCATATAGCTCCCACATGGGCCAGTCAACCTTGGTTCACTACCCTGATGGAACTCAGAGAAGTTCCTCACCAAAACGACATCTCACACCCAGGCTCCTCACACAGAGCCATGGAGAGATAAGACATCCATATCCCATAGATCTCAACCTAGCGATCTGGCAACTGACACCATAGAGTCTGGCTATCTGAACCTTCCACCAGACTATATGAATATCATTAAAGAGTTCAGAAGGCCTACTACAAGAGCTTGCTACGCAGCTAAATAGAGGTGGTTTGTTTTATATTGTAATAACAACCATATCAACCCGGTAGATGCTTCCATTCAAAATATCATTTGTTATTTACTGCACTTACAGCAGTCAGGATTAGCTTACACATCCATACGCTTATATCTCGCTGCAATAGATGCATACCTTCAAAATGGACAGAATCTGTCCCTTTTCAGAGTACCCGTTATCAAGGATTTTATGGACGGACTCAAAAGAGATATTCCACCAAGACTTCCACCTGCTCCAGTGTGGAATCTTAACATTGTCCTTACCAGACTAATGGGCCCACCCATCGAGCCATTGCACAAATTTGATCTGCAATTTCTCACTTGGGAAGTTGCTTTCCTCATTGCTATTACATCACTGAGGAGAGTGAGTGAGCTTCAGGCACTAACCATAGAGGAACCATTTTGTCAAGTCCACCAAAACAAAGTGGTGTTTCGCACTAACTCCAAATTTCTACCCAAAGTGGTATCTGCCTTTCCAATCAATCAATCTGTTTAGTTGCCTGTGTTCTTTCCTCTACCAGATTTAGTGGCAAAATGAGCTCTACACACATTAGATGTTAAACAAGCAGTATTTTATTACATACAAAGAACAAAAAATTTTGTAAAACGAAACATCTCTATGTGGCTTTTGCTCCACCACACAAAGGCATTCCTATTTCTAAATCGGGTATTGCTCGGTGGATAGTTAAATGTATTCAAGCTTGCTATGCAAAAGCAAAGAGGACTTTACCAATACCCCCTTGGGCACATTCTACCCGCAAAATAGGGGATACTATGGCTTTCTTAGGAAACATTCCCATAGCTAACATCTGTAAAGCTGCAACATGGTCTACACCGCACGCATTCACCAAGCACTATTGTGTAGACGTGTTAGCAAGACAACAAGCTAAAGTAGGCCATGCAGTACTTAGAACACTCTTTCAGACACCTGCAACAGCTACAGGTTAGCCACCACTTTGGGAAAATACTGCTATATAGTCTATGCAAAGCATGTGATCTACAGCTCCCATGCCTCGAACAGATACTGTTACTTACCCAGTGTTAAATGGCGACCAGAGTCATCCAAAACACAAAAGGATTGGTCTGCAAATAGTGCCTGTTTATTATATACAGTTAGTCACATCCACAAGAAAGGTAAACAAAAAAAACACAAAGAGCAGGCGTCTCAGTGGTGTCTTCTTCAGTTGAAATAGGTCTGCTTCTCCTTGGCACTTTCTGGACGACGTTCTCCCCATGGGATTTTTTTAGGTGGCGGGAGAAAGGGAAACAAAAAAACACAGGCACTGTCGTTAGTGCGGGATTCTCTGGGGTGAAGATATGAGGGTGGGGAAGTGAGGAAACATTGCCCCATGTGTATTGGGCGTATGGGGTGGGGACCATCACCAGAAAGGGAAGAGGGAAGAGCACCACGCTGACTTAGCCATAAAGAATCTCATCAGTCAGCCTAAGCTCTGTTTGTTACCCGGTCTGACCGGCTGGAGTTGACTTTCCACCCCACTCCCAATTCCCCGTATCCGTGCATGAACCTGTTGAAGCCACGTCCCTCCTGAGTCGTGGCGGGGTGCAGCGTCCTCTCGTGGCCTCCTGGGTCTGGAGCCGTGGCCAGTCTAGGGTCCACTTCTGCTTCGGTCCTCGCAAAGATGATCCTCTGTCCTTGGCTTCCTCCTTCAGGATCCCGTCTCTTCCTTCTGGTCATTGTGCTTTATACAGTTGATGGAACAAAATGTCCGACCCCCCCAGGGGGCGGGGTGTTAAGCGTGTGAGCTAGCGTTAAAGGGCCAGCTACTGGTCTCCTCGAGCTGTTCCTGTGTTCCGATGTGAACAGCTGCGTCAGGGAACTGAAAAGGAGAAAGGCTTTCATAAGGGTGCATGCGCGAGTCCTTGACAGGTGGGGGCAGCGTCTGACACCCAGTAAGCATCTGTTCTTGACATGTAGAATTGTGGACTTCACATACGCCCACCCGCCTCCCTGGGTTCCTATACCTTTTGCAGTTTTCTCTTACTTTATATACCTACGCATGGACATCTCTATTCTACTCTCACTAACTCCATTCTGACCATTTACGGGAAAACAATCTAACAATGGAGTTGATTGCCCAAGCGCACTATCACCGAAAGGAGGAGTCACCTACCTTCTGACTAAAAAGACTTCTTCGGAAAAAAACTGAGTGCAAATATCCGGACCCAACACTATATGGCAGGAGTATGCTAATCATGTGAATCTACAGCTCTATATGCCAAGAACAGATGCTTACTGGCTAAGTAACATTATCCTTCCTGATGAGTACTTGATGGGTTATTTCTGCAGGTTCTTATGTTTAGAATATTCCCCAAGCTCCAGACTGGATCCAGCAGATTTCAAAGCAGTGCTCTTTGGTGCCGATGGGTGTTTTTGAGGAGCTGCATGTTGGTCATGTTTAATCCTAGAGGTGACAGACCATAGCTGCTTATAGTGGCACCCTGGCATGATGACATCAGTTCCTTTCTTTCTACGCTTTAGAATGTGGATCTGGAGTTTTGCTCCCTTGTTCATCTCTCAGACAAATTTTTCAAACTGAATTCCAGTGTGCAAGACAGGGTTCAAACCATGCTGAGACTGCCATATATAGATGTCTGTAAAGGGCCCCTTAAGGTGTGCCTCTGGAGTGTGGACTGTGAGCATGACTCTAGGCCTTGTGAGGATTGTGTGCCCTCATGCACCCTAAGGCGATCCGGGAAGCAAAGCTGTACTTCGCAGAACATCAAAATAACCCACACAAGTCTCACTCCCATTCCGCGTCGAAAGCACGGACCCCGTTCCCCCGCTCGAGGCTGAACCTGTCTCAGGTCCTGCGAGCGGTCCAGGTTATCTGGTAACTCAAACTCTGATTTGCAGCGGAAGAACAAAAAGTAGAAGCAGGACTCTACCCCATCCCACTCTCTAATCTAATTTTCTAATTTTGAGAACCTGATCCCACAGTTGATCCAAGAGTGCTCTGAGTTCCCGGGCCATAGGTGACACTACAGTAGGTTGAGACCTTAATAGGGGGCCATGCTGTGTGCTTTTTATCCTCTTCCGGTTCACTCTGGCAAGCCTTTGAGCCCCCCATTGATCCGCAGGGGCCTCCAGTCAGATTTCTGTCAGCAAATATGTCCTTGTGCCATTTGAGCCCCTCAAACCTGCCTCGGTGTAAGTAAATAGCTCTTTTCGTATAGTCACCCTTAAGTTTTTTGACTGATGCTGTTGTTTTTTTTACTCCGAAAGTGCACAGAGCCCTGCTAACCAGACCTTGGTGCCAGTGCCCTGACCCTAAAGTGTATGTCAGATTGGCTATAGCCAATTGGAAATGGGTAACCTGTCTGTAAGTCTCTAGTATGTGGTACCCTGGTACCCAGGGCATGTAAGTTAGAGGGGTACGCCAAGACTTGCAGCACTTGTTGTGCCACCATGGGAGAAAACTAGCCCTTCCAGTCTGTTCTTCCAGGCTACTAAGCCTCCGTATTTTGATAAACTTGCTATATTATTGATACTGTCAGCTGCAATAGCAATGCAGCTAGTAAAACTGTTAAAAAAATTAACTCATTTTATTGCATTAGTTAAAGTTGGTCTTTGTATGTTTAGCGCGTACATGTCTGTTTTACAGCTCTCACAACAGCAACAACCTGCCTTCCTTCAACAACATCCTTGTCACATGGCCCAGTATCAACACAGAATTTGGTAATGTCTTCATCTGGAGTAGGAGCAGATGGAAGTGTTACTCTAAGCCTAGCTGATACGCAAAGCATGCTTTCTGGGGGCCTTGATACAGTTTCACTTAATATTTCATCTCAGGTTGGTGTATAATTTGATATTCATGCATATTCATTTAGCAATCATTGTTTTTCTCCAGAGTCTGCATTGTTTGAAATATTTCGAAATGTTAAAATGGATCTGAATATCTGTATACATCTTAATTTTCATCACTGCAAATAAAATATTGGTTCCATAGGGACTCTTTAGAATGTTTTTCCATTCATGACTGTAATTTTCTACACTTACATTTCTGATAAAAATGACATCCTAAGTCCAGGTGTAAGCCTGGTGTGAAATGCCGATGTGGTGTAGTTGAATGCTGTTAGTACTGTTTGTGAGGCACCTGTGTGGCTCAAAAAGGATTCTGGAGAAGTTCTTGTTCTCACTCTTCTCAAGGTCATGGGCTCCTTCCCCTTTTGCACAGGAACTCTGTTACAAAAAGTATGAGAAACACTCCAGGTCCTATTGGTCTTCAGGACTTTTGGAGGGGAGGATCACAGTTAGGTGAAAAGATGACAATTCACTTGTGATATTTAAAACCTCATTTTCAAGAGTTTGTTTACTTCAAGTAAAGCATACAAAATACTAAAGGTACAATCAATTGAAGCAATTCATGATGGGAACCTCAAATAATCCAAATGTTTAAATGATATACATAAACAAAACCCATTATACACTAAAAAGGGACTCAATAATTTAGCAATGTTGAGTAAGACATAATTTAATTGTGATAATTTTTTATGAAATAACTTGAAAATATTTCATTCACACTAAGACGAATGATCATGATGCAGCTTAAACAGTCCAGGTTTGAATGCTCTCTACATGAGAATAATCTGGCGTACTTGGAACAATCACCACTGCTAAACAGTAAATGTATATTTGGAAACTGCAAAATGAACAAGTTGAATATGAGGGGTAATACCGATCCCTAAGGCATTGTTGACTCTTTTAGTGCCCAGATTCTTACACATTGAGTCCGACTATTTAATCTACTTTGAGTGTAGTCAACAAAAGAAAGAAAAGCCCATAGTAGTTTTAGAAAGGATACCATGTATACAAAGCCTTGAGCTAGATTAAGCCCCTATTACACAGGATGACATTGAGTATAATAGCAGATCTGGGCATCTATGAAGATAATCAGGTTTGACATCACCAACTTTGTCTCAAAGCATCTCTTCATAGTACACTTTGTGATTCTTGTGCATAAACAATCAACATATTAGTGGTTTCTACACAGCATACTTGAATATTGGATTAACTCTCTTCTAGTGCACCATGCAATGTTGTACTATGTTATGAGATATTCAGATTACACCCAAACATTTGATTATATATGCACCGGATCTACTGTCTATTGTGATATCTTAATGCCATCATTCCACAGATGGCCGTTTTCAGGGGCCAAAAAATCTCAGTGGGAGAGCTTTAGCCTCTACAGTAATTGAACGTATCTTTTTACAAATTGACGACCCCTCCATTTGAGCATGTACACAAATAGGTTACATAGAAGACTGAAACCCTCAAATATCTATTCTGCACACAAAGCAGCAGTTATTCAGTGTTTAGGATTTTAATGGTGACTCACAAGGTCAATAAACATGTGTAATGCTAACTAACTTGTTCCAGTTCTTTCTTCATTTGAATATTTTATGTTCAATATCTGAAACTCATCACACAATTTAGATAATTGCCTTATGTTCATGTCTTATAGGATCAGCAGTTTTCATCCCTCCTCTCTGATAACGGTCTATCCATTCCAAGTGCAACAAATTCGCAGCAAGTCATATTGGTGAGCCATGCAACAGAGCCCCGAGAAACAATGCCAAACAACACAGATCAAATAACTTATCAGGTACATAGACTATATTTGTAGTGCTTCCTTATTAACACCTTGGCTGCTTGAGAAGATCCTCTGAGGTGCTGGGCCATAATTGAAATGGGTGTGGTCATGATGAGCTCAGCTCGTCATGAGCACACGAGAGGTATACCTCATGACGAGCTGAGCTCGTCATGAACATCGAAGGGGTTAAAGATTAAAAACAATAGAACCATTTTTTCTTTCAGAGGCTGTGCTTTAGTTACACATTTGTAGTAGAGTGGTCAATTGAGCAACTTTTGTTTGCATTTTTAAGTTCTATGGTTGTTGAGCATGGTGTTGTAGAATATTATATTTCATGTGTTTGGTGTTTTACACTGAAATTACCTCTAGAAACAGTTGCATCTGCACTTTTGCCTCAAAGTATTATGCTTCTGAAACACCAAAGATTTCAAATGTTGATACTCTGTAGTGAGACTTTCCCAGGATTGTGTTTTCTACAGCTGTCATTGCTCAGTGGGTACTTTCTTGTTATACCTTCTTTGAACATACCACAGAGGGACCATGCTTAAAACATAATTCTAATTGATACTTCTAACTGCAGATATCTTACATTTAAAATTTCCCCCGGCACCAGACTGGATCAGGAAGATTTTTCAGCACAGCCTCTGTGCGCCAGTTGGTTGTTCCGTGTGGCTTCTTGTAGACTCCATTCTGTCTCGGTAATGACAGCTAGAGCCACATTTAGGCTCAGATCTACCACACTGTCATTGTTGAAAAGTAGGATCTGCTTTCATGGTTACCCCCACATTTTGCTGGTGTTACTCTCTTTTATGACTAGTCTGACTGGGATCCTGCTAATCCGGATCCAGTCCTTTCTCCCTTAATTGGACTATGGTAAGGACTTTGGCACCATCCCAGTTGGTTACTGGTGTACCCTTCTAAGTCCCTAGTATATGGCACTTAGGTACCCAGGGCATAGGTACACTAGGGTTCCCCAATGGGCTACAGAATGTATTGTGCCACCCATGAGAGACCACTCAAACTGTGACTACAGGCCTGCCTTGGCAGACTGTATAAGCTGGTGCTAGCACCACTTACGACAGATTCACGTTTTCCTATATCTAAGGTCACTGCACTTAAAACCTACACGCCACACCTAAGGTAGGTCTTTCAATCTTGAAGGCAGGGTGCTAGTTTATAGGTGTGAGGGTGCCCTGGACTAGCAGGACACCCACTACAAACCCCAGAGTCTATTCTTCAGGCTTTGTAAGTGCGTTCAGCCAATTTGATACATTTAGTGGCAATGAGTTATTACGCAATGGCTAACTATATATTGGCTGTGGCGAACCAGGGCTTGTTTGGTATCAAACATTTTGGAATCATACCCCAACACTGTTACCAGTGTTGGAGGTATGATTCCTTATATCAGGGGGCTCCTCCGGGAAGCCCCCAGTGCTCCCTGTGACAGCCTTCCAGGGTCTGCCAGCAAGCTTGTGCTGCTACAGACCCTAGAACCGAGTCTACCCTCCTACTGCAGAGCTCGAGCAGAGGAAGGTAGAACAATAGATTTCCTGTCACAGGGAGGTGTTACCACCTCCCAGACAGGACTTAGTGTACTGGGCTGGGGTGGGGGTGCTTGCCAGCGCCAACTGACTGGTTTGAAGGGCATATTTGGTGCCCTCCTTTCATACTCCAGTTTGAGTCAGTTCAGTGAGCCTTTGGCTCCCGATCTGGGGTAAAACATAGCAAAAGACATGGGAGTATCCTCCCCACTGTTCAGCCAGAACTCTGGCAGGGGCCCTTGAATAGTCCCAAACTCTTCAGATTTGTCATGGGACAAGATTCAAACCCGAAACCACTCCAACGTTTACCGTTTGGGCACCTTGGATTTTACTGGACTTCACCTGGAACAAAGACTGCACCAAGGAAGACTCCTGCTGCTCCTCGTCTCGGTGTTCTGCAAATCTTCACATTGTCTATGCCTGTGCTTCATCCAGGTTCCTCTCCAGGCCTGTGGGCATCTCCCTTGGTGTGAAGGAGTCACTCCCCTGCATCTGCAGGCACCACACCAAAGATGACCGATCTGCTACTCCGGACGTCCTTTGTCCTATCAGCAGGTTGAAGGCCAGTATCCCTCGTTGGAACCGCTGGAGCATAACCCCTGTGCTCTGCATTCACCTGCCGTTGCCAAGGCTTGTATACTCCGTACTCCAGAGATCTTCGGCCTATGAGAAGCTCCAGCTTCCAGCATCTCTTCATGCCAGGATTTTTGTCCTCACCGCATACTCTGCACCGTTGGCCTGCATCTTTGGTGAGCTGCTCGAGGTCCTCTTGTGACTCTTGTGCCTTCAGCCTGTGATCCTCTTGAGGGTCTTCTTTAGCTTCAGTGGGCTCCCTTTCTTGCTTGGGACCTGCTCTGACTCTCCTGCAATTGGTGAGTCCCTTGGACCTTGATGGTCTCAACATTGGACCTTTTTCATTTGCCACGTCTGCTGCTGCCAAGGCTTATTCGTGCTCCCACCGGACAACGATCCCCTGGTTCTTGACTTCCGACGTGGGACAGCTCTTGAATGGCTCCTGGTCTTCTATGCTGTCGCCTGATCCTCACAGCAGCAACCACCCGGTCACCGTCAACACTCCTGCATCCTCCGTCATCTGTGTTCATTGCTCTTCCACGCCTCATGGTCATCTACGAGTGGCATAGACTATGTCCCATCTGCTTGCAGGTTCTTCTCGTCAAGAATCCATCCTTGGATTCCACTGTACTCTTCCACCTTCTTTGTCAGCTGCATCTTTTCTGAAGTCCTCCATTGTGGTCTACAGTAGTTTACTACAGTCACATTACACCTATGCACCCGGCTACCCTGGTGTAGGTATCCTGGTTCCTGGGGTATCCATGGATGGGGTGGCTCTCCAACCTTCTCTCTTTCACGGGGTTACTTCGGGGTCTCCTGGGATGGGTTCTTTTTGAAAACTGCAACTCCGACTTTCCCATTGACTTGCATTGAGTATGCAGCTGGGTTTCCACTCTCCACACTGCCTCAGTGTGGTTCCTGGGTACTTACCTTGTGTGGTTCACCAGCTCTTCTAAGTCTGCTGATCCAAGTCCCGACTTTGGTCGCAGTTCTCATTCTACTTCTTCAATATATAGTTTGGTCTCCTCTTGGAGACCACGGTGCATTTGTGCTTACTTACCTGTTTACATTTGAAGTATTGTGTGTATTGTGTTTGTATCTCCAGGTAGTGGAATTATCAATATGTCAATATGTGAGTGAGTGTGTATAATAAATATACCTATTTTTATAACTACACTATGTGGTTCTTTATCTTTTAACCTACAATTTATGATTAGGTCTGGTAAAAGAAGCTGCATTTAATTCTCCTGAAGGCTTCTCTCCACAGCTACCACTTGGAGAGCTTTCTATGGTTTTCTAAGATCACGAAAATCACCAAAAGGGTTGTCTGGATTAGTGCATGATACTTCACTTAAATAAGGGTGCCGCTGCGTGCAGGAGTGCTTCCCTGACTTGCGAGGACGCTGCTTTTTACCGTTTTTGGCCACTTGAGCAAAGCGCAGGGGTCGAGTCTGAGGACCCTGAGAGCCTGGATTTTGCTGAGGGCTCCCTCTTCAATCAACTTGTACGCCCTGTACTAACTCCTGGACTAAATCACCCAGAAGGCTCTGGGGCTGCCCGCACCTGGGACTGGGCTTGTCACCGCCCCCAGCACCGGCAGAGCATTAAATACCTTGCCGCACCCGCTGCTGCGGGTGCCACTGAGTGCAGGAGTGCTTCCCTGACTTGCGAGGACGCTGCTTTTTACCGCTTTTGGCCACTTTAGCAAAGCGCAGGGGTCGAGTCTGAGGACCCTGAGCGCCTGGATTTTGCCGAGGGCTCCCTCTTCAATCAACTTGTACGCCCTGTACTAACTCCTGGACTACATCACCCAGAAGTCTCTGGGGCAGCCCGCACCTGGGACTGGGCTTGTCACCGCCCCCAGCACCGGCAGAGCATTAAATACCTCGCCGCACCCGCTGCCGCGGGTGCCGCTGCGTGCAGGAGTGCTTCCCTGACTTGCGAGGATGCTGCTTTTTACCGTTTTTGGCCACTTTAGCAAAGCGCAGGGGTCGAGTCTGAGGACCCTGAGCGCCTGGATTTTGCAGAGGGCTCCCTCTTCAATCAACTTGTACGCCCTGTACTAACTCCTGGACTACATCACCTGGGACTGGGCTTGTCACCGCCCCCAGCACCGGTCTATAAATCTTCCTGGCCATCCCGCTACGCGGGAGCGTGCGGGAGAGTCCCGGGAGAAGCCCGGGCAAAGGGCGGGCCCTCTACGGCCAGAAAAGGCTGGGCTGGGCCACCCCCCTAACTTTACCGTCACACTGAAGAAGGTATTTATATTTATACTTCTACAAAACCATCTTATGCTCAGACTTACCTTTATCTAATGTGACTGGACCATCTCTAATACCATCTAAGAACGGATATTCTCCAAGTGTCATTTATAGCTTTCTGAATTCGAGTAGTATGAGGAAGGTTACTAAACCCACTAGGATGCCTACTCTAAGGTCAAATACCAAACAGAAGGTGGTTGCTCCTCAACCAGTTCCCACACTCACAGCAATTGATATAATGTTGCAACAGACTATAGGGGCAGTATCAACTGCAATAGCTAACACTGAAAGGAGGATGTCCTTACCACCGACAACATTTGTCCATGACCCACAAGACGTAGTAGAAGACCCTCTGGTAGCCACCATAGATGTCACTGATGATCTAGACTTAAGTCTCGGTGTTACCTCCTCCTTCGCCGAGCTCCCATGCGCCCAGGCCCCCACTCAGTCACCAGAGGTTATAGAAAAAACTCAGCCCAATTTAAGCACTCCACGGGATGGGGAGAAGTCGAATTCAAGTAATATAGGGCCAAAAATAGCTAGCGAAGCCCGGGCATATAAGAAAAAAAAAAAGGGCCAGAACAACACGTTAAACCATAATCTAGTCGCTCCCATTACTAATTCCACACCAGGAATACCTTGCTGGGTAGCAAATATGGTAGCTGATCTCAAGGCAGACTTTGAAGATACGATCATCGCCCATAGTAAACCACTTATGTCAAAAATCGACAGATTGACATCCCTAATAAATAACAAAGGGATGGGTCCCACTAGCCAAGTGGGAAATGATGGCATTTTAATTAAAGGCGGGTCGAAAGGGGGTCCTATCAATAATACACCAAAAGATAAGGTCACAACAGTCACTCAACCCATAGCTAGTAAATCTAAGGACTTAACACAAAATAACATTCTGACAGGGAAGAAAGCCCCAGCTTCCCTGAACCCTAGTGTATCTAGTACCATCCCACAGGTTCAATCGAAGCCAAGAAACGGAAACCCTCCAGCCTTAGACGATAAAACTGGCCAAAATTCTAAAAAAAGAATAAGTGCTGACATTCCTCAATTAAAAAACCACGCAGAAAAAGCAAGGTTGGCACTTCAAGACAATTAATCTTCCGCCTGAAGCTCTGCGCTTTGTGCTCATATTGACAGGAGTGCCACCCATGAAGGAGGGAAAAAAGGAAACACAAATTGAACTAAAAAATAAATGTGTGCAATGGTTACAGTTAAATAGACCTCTACCTCCAAACATCTCTGGGGAAATACTAACGGTTAGACGAGGGGAATGGATAGGTAGAAATATTAAAACAATAGCAGGGGACATCATAACTATTAACTTTAGAGACACGGCTGCAGTGAAATACATATGCAACGCACCCCCTAGTGGAACCAATACACAAATCCACCCTTTACATCTTTCATATTTCTACCCGACCATACCCCAAAGACAAATGCAGAGAAATAGAATACCTATGAGCATGGCTTATCAGCAAGCACCCCACCAGAGATTTCAACAATGGCAATTCCCCTGGCAAGGTACCCCTGATTTTGACCCTTTTCTACCCAAGTACGTACACTGGAATAGGTTCTGTGCACTGGATGAGGTGGACTGACTTACATTTGAGGAAACCAACACTCTGTTACCAGACACGAGACTAGACGAGGAAGGGCACACAATGACGGAAACTTCAATTTTGTGCCCCCACCCTACCTCTACACCAGTGTCTAGTAATGTTCAGTCTATACCCTTAACTGTGTCTATGCCCCCAATTGATTGTCTGGGCCCTCAAAATAGTAATGGTTTTGATCCCAAGGGTTTATTGATGATTCTTAGTTGGAACCTAGCAGGTATCCATAGGAAACTGGGTTCACCCGAGTGGAATGCGCTGGTGGAGGCGCACAAGATTTGTTTGTTCCAGGAGACTTGGAGCATAGAACCACTCCATCGTGTTGGCTATGTCACATATTTTGTGCCTGCGGTAAAACATATAAATGGGAAGGGTCGCCCTTCGGGGGGCCTGCTCATCTGGGTAAGCACCTCCCTCAATTGTCGCATAAAATCTAAGCAAATCAATAGTCCAGATATTCTAGGACTTTCCCTGAGAGGTCCCCGTAGGGGGTTAATTCTCGATTTGTTTAATGTATATGTCAGAGGCACCAAACATGGATCTCTGTCCCCGATTTTAACTGCTCTTGAAGTAGAACTCAGAGAAAATGTTGAGGGTGCCCAAATCCTAGTTGTGGGAGACTTTAATTGCACCTATGAGCCACTCTCCTCAGATGACTTTTTGGACCTGGGTGAGGATGACACTAGAAGGGGTATTCCAGCCCTAACCATTCCCCCGATTAAAAGATGGTCTCATAGTGCGATGCAGTTAAATGCTTTGACATTAGAGTTTGGCCTAAGAGCCGCAAACGGTCGTACAACTTCAGACCCCCTGGGAGCTGCCACATACAATAGAACCAATCATACCTCGAGGATTGACTACATTTTGCTAGATTTTACATTATGGGGTTTAGTGCAGGACATGGTAGTTTTACCTACGGTAGAAAGCGACCACAACTCGCTTTCTCTATCTTTAACAAATCCTTGGCCTAACAAATCAGCCGAAGCGTCCCCTAAACATGCTCACAAAATCTCTGTTTCCTCCTGTGGGAGACGTTTGAAGTGGAATAAAATCTTAGTTGATAAAGCCAAACTTAATACTATTAATGAATTGCTTATGGCTTCACAAACGGAACTGGATACCATTAATCCGGCCTTGTCAGCTGGAAGGGTAACATCTATCTTCGAGGACACACTTAGGTCTATAGGGGATATATTCCTGAAAAAGGGGTGTATGGGGAGGAATATGGCATTCCGGAACTCTAGGGGTAAGCATGACTGGTACACATCTGCATGCAGGCATGCAAAATCCCTTTTGATTGAGGCTGTCAAAGGTAGATCACAAACCCTGATTCAGGAAGCTAGGAAAGAGCACAAGCGAACATTGGCAAGTGCGAAAAAGGAGTGGGAAGAAGAGTTTTGGCGTACTTTAAAAGAGGCAAGTACTAAGAAAGACTCAAGGCGTTTCTGGGATACAATCAGAACCAGAAATAGACCAGATAGTGACCTTATAACATGCAACATCACTAGCCAAGCGTGGGTCAACCACTTCTCTAAACTATACACCCGCCAATCCGGACATAACATCTTAGATACACCCAAGGAAGATCAGGGAAGGGAGATGGCCCCAACTATGACCCTAAAGGATTGAGAGGCAGACTTAATGGATTCAGACTTCTCAATAAAAGAAGTAGAGTATGCCATCAGTACCATCAAGCGCGGCCGGTCCGGATGGTATTCCTGGGGACCTACTGCGCTCAGACATCCCGAAATGGGGGAAATTCATTCACCGCTTGCTTATTGCCATCTGCAGGGGTGCATCGATTCCCACATCCTGGAAAGGGGCGGAGGTCGTCCCTATTTTTAAAAAAGGTGCTAGGGACGACCCGTCCAACTATAGACCGATAAGCTTGCTGGACATAAGCCAAAAGGTAGTCGGTAAGGTACTGCTGGTTAGAATATTGGATTGGATCAATGACAATAACATCCTCTCTGACTACCAGGCAGGATTTAGAGTAGGCACTGGTACAATAGAACAAGCCTTCAGACTGATGTTAGTGTACTGGAAGGTGGTGGTTATAGGCAAAGGCAGTCTTTATCTCGCATTCATCGACTTAAAGACTGCCTTTGACCTTGTACCTAGGGAGACCCTCTGGAGAGTCCTTGCTGATATGGGGATGCCGCACTATATCTTATCGTTACTTATAAGGTTTCATTAAAATAGCTTTGCCCAGATAAAATGGGGGACAGAGGGAGAAAAACCAGCAGTATCCCGGTAGAGAGAGGGGTTCGCCAGGGATGTGTTTTAGCTCCCACCCTTTTCTCCCTGTATATCAACGGAGTGGTTGAGCATCTCTTGAAAGATCCTTCAGATGAACCATCCCTGGCGGGAGAGCGCATCCCCACCCTTCTCTTTGCCGACGATACGCTCCTGTTATCGAAATCCCCAATGGGTCTTCAAAAACTCCTTAACTTCCAGACTTTTTGTGCAGAACGGGGCCTGGTAATCAATACCGATAAAACGAAATTTCTTGTGATGAATCCCCCCAAAAAACCTGTACGTCCCCCCTAAGCTGAACACTGTACCTTTGGGTAGGGTTGATGTATTTGATTACCTTGGCATCCGCTTGTCGCACAATATGCAGTGGGCCCCTCATCTAGATAAAATGTTACTAGCTCACAAGAGAGTAACAGGGGCTCTCCTGAAGGAGCAGAGCTCTTGCGCTATAAGACCTATAGCCCCTGTTATTAACATCTATACAGCAAGGGGAGTTAGCTCTGCTCTCTATGGGGCAGAGCTATGGGGCTCATGTAACATCAATGAATTGTCAAGATCTGAGAGGAAGTTTTGTAGGGCCATCATGTCACTTCCCCAAGGTACTCCCACGGCCCCACTAATGCTTGACCTAGGTTGTCGACCCATTGGAGATTTAGCAAAGTTCCGGCCTTTACTCTTATGGGCCCGGCTGTGGCGAGTTCCGGAGCTCGCCAAATATGCGAAAGGGCTCTCTGAAATTATGTCTCTACCAGGGTGGCACAGAATTAAATGGTTAAGAGACATGAAATCTCTCTTGTGCAATTTGGGCCTAAGTGAAGCCTGGGTAAATAGGTCCTCTCCACCAAAGGCAACACTCAAGAGTCTGTTCTGGAATTGGACTATGTCTCAACAGAGCACTAACCGTACATTGGGCAGACTGACGGAGGATTTTTTGAAATTTAAGGACTTACCAATCCGGGAACTCTATTTAGACATCATTGAGAAACCATTTGATAGGACCCTTTACTTCAAATTTAGAACTGGAACTCTTCCCCTGCATGCCTTTACATCTCGGTGGAAACCGCCAGCACAGACCACAGAGTTTTGCCCCACATCTATATCCAGACAAGAGTCAGTGGCACACTTCATGTTTGAGTGCCAGGAGTATGCCCGACCAAGAAGAAAATGGCTTAAGCAACTGTGTCGCTTGCTGGGGACCAGGCATCACGTTGAGGCACTACGCATTTTAATGTCTGACTCTCGCCCATGGTATGTTTGTACCCTTTCTAAATTTTTATCATGGGCTTGGTGCATTAGAAGTAAAAGGCTTAAAGAAAATGTTATCTCTTTTTAACTAACCTTCTATGATATGCTTCTTTTACCTGAAAAATTAGTCTTTTAAAGTTGGATGTAATTAAATTGCTGCATCTTGCTTTTTTTTCTTTCTTTCTTTTAAACTAAATGAACTTGTGTATTTTTATTGTGAAGCTTTTATGATAATTTTTATCGAAATAAAGCCTTTTTGACTTGACTTGACTTGTGCAACATACACTAAGTCAGCCTCCTACAGTCATCCTTTCCTTTCTTGCTGTGCCTTCGTACACTGACCCAGACCTAACATTTTCTGGGCCATTGTCGAGCATCTTTTCACAGTTTCTCTCTAATGTGCAAGGGGACAAGTCTCATCCTCAAACTACAGGGTTTGAACCTTGCATGGACTGTTGAAAACATAAGCCTGTGATAGATGCCACAAGGTAGGACTCTGGTGTCTAAATTCAGGACACAACTCCAAGTCATGTGATGTTCTGACTCACCCAAAGTTAAACCAGGAACACAAAATCTAGCTATAAGTTGCCAAACATGTAGGAAGTCATGTATGACACTCCTGCTAAAATTCATAAACTCATACCCCTTCCTACCTTTAGGATAATTGAAATTCTTAAAAGAAATGCAAGAAGTCCAAACAGGTATTGTCGCAACATTGCCACACTCCTCATGAAAAGTTTCAAGGAAGTTAAGGTACCCCTCGGTCTCGCTCCTGCTCTCCCACTTAGGAGCAGATTCCGCAGCTGATTCTAATGTTCCCCAAATTTCTGGGGCTACTGGTGATGTCACAACAGATTGAAGCTTTCAAGTAGGCCTTTAAAAAATATATTTGGCACCCTACTGATGTCCTCTGATGCTCCTTTAGGCCCCACCGATCGGTGGAGGTCTCCACTCAGGCTAATACTTGTGGGCCCAGTCTCTGTGCCGACTGTACCTCCTGAACCCTTTACTGGTGCAGCTCTGACTTCAGAGCTGACTCCACACCCAGCATCAAGATCCATGGTGGTTCAAGCAGCTTTGACATCGCCCTGATGCCAGAGAAGAATACTAACCACTTTGTCATGTCTGAGCCAAATCTAACTTGGCCGAAGTTGTTTCTCTGCACCGTTCTGACAAACCCAGCCCAGTACATTCTGACTCTAAGACAGTGCTTTGGCCTAGGAGCCGTCCTCCAGTGCTCCATCTTTTCAGATCGGACTTTGACCGGGTGTCAACCAGCTTGTAGTGAGGATGGGCAATGTTGCCAGAGGACTGGATACTTTTCCTGACACAGGGACTGGTTCTTCCCTGCCCTTCCACCAAAGAGTCAGCTTAATTCTTGAGCAGCTGAAGTTCTGGACTTGCAGGTACATTCTGTGGAGGTGAAAACTAACCTCCTCATTGAAGTTTCACAACCCAAAAAGATCTCATCTGAACTTCTACTGGCGTTTAATGAAGCCCTGGTTGACACCCTCATGAGCACCTGGTCTAAACCCTGCTCCTGCCCACCTGTGCACCGACAGGTGGCACAATGTTACAGACCCACCCTGGGTGACCATGCCTTCCTGATGCTGTACCCTACTTCTGAGAGCCTGGTAATGAAGGCATTCAATACCAGGGTTATGTCAAGTTCCTTTCATATGTATGACTAAACTCAACTACCCCTAGCCCCCTGACAGATTTCAAAAGCAAATTAGGCTTTCGGAAAGAGTGTTTTTGTCAGCTAACTTCAACCTAGATCAGTCTGTGCCAGCTGTTTGCTCGTTAGGTACTTCCATGTGTTATGGGACATGGTCTCTGAGATCTTGGCAGGAGTCCCGGATGAATTTGGCACCAACTTGGTGCAGGCCATTCAAGATGGCCAGAATGAGGAAAGTATATCTATATCACACAGTCAAGCTTGGTCAGGAACAATAGTTTATACAGAGTGGTCAGAACTAGTGTGGTGCTTTTTGACAGTCCTTGCCGTTTTGGCTTTAAGGTGGACTACTATAAGGAGAGTAGCCCTCCCCCATCACATTTGTATGACATTACATGAACCCAGGATCCACAAGAAGATCCATGTGAGGATTATGAGGTGGTGCCTCCAGGACCGAACGATCCAGACTTATACCCGACAAAGCCTTCTCCCCTTGATGACAACATCTCACATCATGAGGTTATTCAAAGGGCAGCTAACTTTCTCAAAGTCGATCTTCATGCATTGCAGGAAGAGGAGGACTTACTGTTAGAAACCCGGTCACACACACAGCGGGTCACACAATTCTTGCCAATGCTTAAAGGAATGTTCAAGCCCACGCAGGAAGTTTTCAAAGACCCTGTAAAAGCTTAAATTATTACTGCAAGGGTGACAACAAATACAAGACTTTCTCTTCAGACCCCCCCATACATTATCAGCCAGGTCCTGCCCAGACTCGTTAGAGGTCCGTGCTGCACGCAAAAGAACAAATGCCCAGGACACGGAATTCCCAGCTCATATAAAGAAAGCAAATAATGTGATGCAGCAGAAATGAGAATTAGAGTACAGTCACCAACGCATTGGCATATTGTCAATTCGGTATGGCTCTTAGCAAGGTATTATCATGCCCAGTGAGATAAGATCGGAGAGATTATACAGCACTTTACAGAACAGTACAAACAGAGGTCCAAAGAAATAGCAAGAGAAGTTCAGACAATCAAATATATCAATGAGGTGTGCCCTTGGTGCATCGTACACTGCCATTAGAGGGGCAATTCAAGTACCCTTATTAGGAAACATGCATGGCTTAGAATGTTTCGGTTAAAACTTGAAGTTCAACAACATCTAATCAAGTTTGATGAAGAGCATCTATTCGGCCCTCAAGTTGATCGGATACTAGAAAAAATCAAAAAGGATGCAGACACAGCCAAAGCCATGAGAGCTTGACACTCTCCGTCCCCTTGGACTACATTTTGTTACCCTCAGTTTTGCGGTGGTTCCAAAACCACCTCCCCGTAGGCGCAGAACTCTTAGCAAAGACAGAAAAAAACACACCCAAGCTACGAGAGGGTACTTTAGAGGGTCATACAGATGGAATAACACCAGAGGCAGAGGAAGAGAGGCTAAGTCTTCTGCCCCTGCCAAACAGTGACTCCCTTTCCCTACCATGTTGAGGGAAGACGACAGGGGCTCCTACCACAATTGTGCAACATCACTTAATACCAGTGGGTCCTAGCTATTATGGAACATAGGTATTGCCTGACGCTCACTGCAAGACTACCCACCATACCACCACAACCTTACTCCCTGTCCCCTCAAAATCTTCACCTTCTGAAAGAGAAAGTAAAAGCCTTATTACAAAGGGGAGCCAACAAGTCAGTGGCACATCACCACAGAAATACGGAGGTGTACTCACTGTATTTCCTAAATCTGATAGAGACCTCTGCCCGCAGATTCCTTAACTTGTGAATTGTCCCCATGTGTCTGACTGGATTCGGCAGTACCTCTGTGCGTCGGGGGATGGCTCCGCAACAACATCGACTCTGGATGTGACGTCAGTGGAGCTGCCACGCTGATGTCAGTTTCTTCTTTTTCCTAGCTGCACGAGGATCCGGATTGGCGTATCTCTGGCCGTTTTGTCGGCCTGCTGTGATAATTTTTTTGTCTGAAACAGCGTGCCTTCTTCTATGCCCTCTGGGTTTAAATCCTGTGGGTCCTGTGCTCGACAGATGTCTGGTACGGATCCACATTTTATTTGTATGTGGTGCTTGGGAGAGCATCACCACGCTGAAGAATGTGACGCCTGCTAGAAGTTGAATACGAAGGCGCTGCAGGAGTGATGAATGAAGCTCCTGACAACGCAGTTGTCGCTGGCTCCCAGTTCTTCGAGGCGTCAGTCGTCTTCCTAGTCTGCAGTTAGCCAGTCTAGAGGTCATTCCCGCGAGCTTCGCTCTTCATCCTGGCGTCGACGGCAGTGGTCCCAGTCCCCGGCTATGTCTCAAGGTAAGCATTGTCGCAGGAGATCAAAGTGATTCCTTTGTCTTACAACATGGATTCCAGAGACTACTCATGCCCCAGCGCTGAGACCTCCGCACAGATGTCGCTCCCGCACCTCCCCATTTTTCTGGAGCTGGGGCGACTTGGGCCCAGATGCAAGAGTATTACAATGCGTTTCATCTTGTCTTTGGACCCTCGCCTTCCTCTGAAGCGCCTGTGGACCCCCAAGGAGGTCATAGGTGCCGGAACTGCGACCTCGCCAGCGGGTTCGTCCTCCGCGGCAGTTTGGGTCTTGGACACAGCGGTGCTGGTGCATGGCCCGGGTTTTCTACCTGTGGCTCCGGCTCACTCCGACTCTGTGTCGGAAGTTCCTCCGCAAATATTTTTATGGCACTGAGGGCTCCAAGCCGGAGTCGGTGCACAACACTGTTGGGAGGCTTGTGGAGTCGGCTTCCCCTAGCCCCTTGTTTCTGTGTTGCTGTCGGTGCCGCCCGAAGCCCCGCCTCCTTCCTGAGCCGACATCGATACATCGCTGTGTCAAAGCTGCTCGACGTAATTTCCGGAAACGTTTTCAGATCCGATGGTTTGTGGTTCTATAGGTGCTTCACTGGAACAGTTGGTGGAAGGACATGAGGGAGTGGTTCCCTTAGAGCAACCAGTGCTTATGGATCCTACTATATTGGAAAGCTGGGTGAAGCAAGCGGGTTAGATTATTCACCTGCTTCTACTCTTTTGTCTCCTAGCCTTGCCTCAGAGGCCAGTTCTTCTTTGGAGGAACTGTTGAAAAGAGTGGCTGATGTATTACATTTGACTCTGCCTACGGCGGAGAAGTCTACAGACCCTCTCATTGAGGTTCTTCATCTTGGCCAGTTGGGTATTGATCCAGTGCTCTCCTCTTGTGAGGCACTTTATGATATTTTATTAGGGGCATGAGCTAAATCTGAGACTGGTATGCCTGTGGACAGTGTTATTGACCCCAAGGAGGCCACTGCCCCCAATTACCCCTCTTGCCTTATTCGTCAGCCAACACACTACATCATCGTGGTCCAGACCACTACAGCTTGCCAAGCTATGGGTAATCTACCTCATTCCCTGCTTGACAAAGCAGGACTCTTGTGGAAAACATGTCTTCTCTTCCACTAGTGTGGTGTTACGCTCCACTAACACAACTTGCATCCTCAGACTTTTTTCCCTTGCTTTGTGTGTTTCCTTGGCACAGCTATTGCCATTGTTTCCAGAGGCTAATAGGAGCGAACAGAATCAGTTGATTTAGAATGGACGTCGGGCGGCCAGATTTCCTATCAAGTGTAAAAATGGACTACACTGATTCAATTGGTCGAGCCATGGTGTCTACTGTAGCATTACGTTGGCACACATAGCTTTGGACTTCTGGATTTTCTGAAGCTCTCCAATCAGTTTTTCTTGACGTGCCATTTGATGGTGTTCACCTATTTGGTGCCAACGCAGATGCTGCCTTACGTAGGTTTAGGTACAGCCGGGGAGGTTCAGACCCTTAAACTGCCCCTTTTCTCTTTCTTCTCATTCTACGGGAGCCTTTTTGTCTCTTGATTCTCTAAACCTGTTGTGGCTTGGTTTGTACACGGGATACCCATAGCTTGTTGCTCTTGTCTTATTGAGCTGAGAAATATTCACCTACAAATATATAAGTAGAAAGGTGTTTAAATTTTTACTTGCGTACATAATTACCTTTATGACTATATATTGTTTACTCTGGCCTATACACCCGCGTGGAGCTGAGTCATTTTGGGTTGACATGATTTGCTTTTAATTCTGCCAGATTCACTTCTGTTTCGTTTTAACAAAAGAAAAGAGGGGGAGACAGGAACTTGGAGCTTTTTCTCCACTGAGGGACTATTTGTTCATCGTTTGGTGTATGCTCCCTTTCTCTACGGCCTGGACCTGCATGGTTTATGTCAATTGGTTCTGGTTGTCCTTTTTTTTTTGGTTTTATTAGGACAGGTTCCCTTAAGTGCTTCTTTTTCTTTACTAGGTTTTGTTGTTCTTGGGGGTTTGCATACTACATTCTGACTGTTGTCAGATGTTTTTGTTTAGGATTTCAGCCTACTTCCTCAGGCTTGGTTTCCCTTGCCTGGGTTGTCTGTACTTTTTTTTTATCGGAACTTGCAGTTTCTTCCACTCTTTTCGGTGGAAGAGTTACTTCACCTTGTTGTCTTTGGAAGGGGTCCCCTTACAATTTTTCTTACTGATTGTGAATCCTACAACATTACTTTGCCTTTTGGCTTCTCTGGTCCACAAGTTCTCTTATTCCTAGATGGATGCCACCCTACTTTTTAGCTGGGTCTGGTGGCTCAGTTGTCTATTGTGTGCATTGCGGGCACCTCTGTTCTACCTTCTGTCATGCGTACAAATTCCAGCGGGTCCACTCAGCCTTTCCTCCAATACGATCCTTGCTATAGGTACCCTTGAGTGACAGACATCTGTACTTAAGTGCCTCAATGCCTATGGGTGGTCTTGAGCTTTGCACAATATACATATTATGTTATTTTATGCCTTCGTTAATTATTTGCTTTTTTGTGTTGTCTTGCCACGCTTATCATAAAAGAGCCAGATCTCTTATTTTATCTACTCCTACATGGGACTGGTCAGTCTTTACTCTCGGCCTGCTGGTTTTCTTAGGAACTGTTCGCAGACCCTCCTCCTATGGATTATGGCTATGATATCTAATTCACAAGTTCAGGATTCTGTGGCTAGATGTCTCTATCAGATTAACAGGTTACTTACCTTCAGTAACGATGTATCTGGTAGAGAAATAGTCTAGCCGCAGATTCCTTAACGCCCCACCCATCCTTCCCACTCTGCGAATAACCTATGAGGCCTGGTCTTGGTGTTATCATTCCACTCCTTTCCATCGCTGAGAGGCATATAATGTGGGAGTGGTCCTCCCTTTCCACACTTGTGTTTATACTCCACTGAGCCCTACCTTTTGTTATGGTGAAACTCATCAGACCCGCTGGTCTGGTCTCATATGTCTTATATGGGGTTACCCTACCATACATTTCCTCTTGGTACATATTCTGTGGAGTGGGAGGTGTTTTGTTTTTTTGCAAGTTGTATTATGCACACCACTGCACTGTTTGACATGGCTTGTGCTTCATTGATTGCTTGGTCTTTTCCCTCAGAGTCCTTATCTGATATTATCATACATTTCTTCCTATTTGTCTTGATGTTGTGAAGATTTTTCATGTTTTTGGCACACTGTTTCCACAGCTAGTTTCTTTGGTATCTCCGTGTTCTGGTGCGGAACGTTTCACAGAACAATTGACATCAGTGCACCAGAGGGGACTTAAATGGCTCCACTGACGTCACATCCGGAGTTGACATAAATGCGGAGCCATGAGGTGCCCTACCGCGGCATGCAGAGGTACTACTGAGAAGTTTCCGGATCCAGGCTGACGCCTGGAGAGAATTCGCGAGTTAAGGAATCTGAGGCTAGACTATGTTTCTACTAAATATATCCTTACTGAAAGTAAGTAACTTATTCTTCCCAAAAAGAAATTGATCTTTCAGGCCCATCCTAGACCTTTGGCCTCTCAACAAATACATAAAATCAGAGCATTTCCACATGGTTACACTCTAAGTTGTCATACCAGTCCTAACACAAGGCAGTTTCATGTCAGCGCCCTGAATTTGAAGGGTGCCTATTTTCACATTTCATTCCACTCAGCACATTGACGTTACCTCACACTTGTGGTAATTGACCAGCATTTTCAATTCGAAGTTCTCCGCTTTGGGGTCACCACCGCACCAAGGGTTTTCACAAAATGTTTGGCTGTAGTCGTGGCTCACTTACAAAGGAGCAGCATCCACGTCTTTCCTTGCCTAAATGATTGTCTGATAAAGAGCTCAAGCAAACAACATGGTCTTGCTCATATACAGCAAACTTTAGATTTATCCACAATCTGAGCTTTAATATAAACTTACAAAAAATAGCATCTGCAGCTATTACACATTCAACCCTTCCTAGGGGCAATCCTTAATTTAATTGCAGGAAAAGTCTTGCTCAAATCCATGCTTATCAGTCTCTGCTGCTTCTTTCAGCTAAATCATCAGGTAACAGTTCGCACTATCATGGGCTTGTTGGGTATGATGGCATCTTGTATCGTCATTGTTCTGCATGCTAGAATTTGTGTCTGCTCCAGGAATGCTCGGGGGAGAAGTGGTCACAGGTGGAGGATCTAGTGTTATTCAAGACCAGACACATCATTCTCTGATATGATGGAACAGCAAACATTTGCAACAAGGCAGACCTTGTCTAGGCCCTGTTCTGCAGGTGACCAGTACCACAGATGCATCTCTCAAAGGCTGGGGAGCACACCTACCCGACATCCATTTCGAAGGTCAGTGGACTCCCCTACAACATACATCTCCCATAAATTACCAGGAGCTGTAAGCCTTTCAGGTGGCACTCAAGGCGTTCTTCTGCCACATAATCCCAAAATAGCTCTGATCAAAACAGAAAACATGACTGCCCTGTACTACCTTCAGAAACAGGGGTGCACACACTCACCCCCTCTCTCCACATCAGCACAAAGCATTTGGTGGTGGGAGGTACACCACAAAGTTAATCTGTGAGCAGTGTATGTACTGGGAGTGGACAACGGCCTTGTAGGCATGCTCAGCAGGATGCAGAAAAAAGTCCACGAGTGGGAAATGCACCCTCGGGTCCTACTCCGGTACCTCCAACGTTGGGGGTTTCCAAACATAGACCTGTTCGCAATTGCCAAAAACTCAAAATGCCAAAGCTTTGCTGTAAGAAAGTGGCTCTACATATACTGGCCCAAAGTAAGGTACAGTGTGTATAGAATCCCCAGTCTCCAGAGGTATAACAGAGGTTAAAGTCAGATATGACCTTACTCTCTAAAGTGGTAGCTTGGTCGAGGAGTAAGGCAGTATCATAGGACAGTGTAAAGCATTTGTTGTACACACTCAGTCAGCAAAAGGTTTCACACACTCAAGAACTGAACTCTAGGCCAATTGTTTCATATCAAAAGATATAGTTGTTTTATTTTAGAACCAACAGGTATCAGAATATACTTTTCTCAATATGAGTGACTTTAGGTAATTACTTTGCAAAAAGGCAATACACTTTGTAAGGACAATAGCTACAGTGGTTGCAATAGGCAACACAATTTCAAACACAATTTAACATTGAGCTCAATGGGTTTTTCTACATAAATGCAGTTGATTACTTTAAGGATTACTTTTCTAACCACAGCACCGGATCCTGGATTCAGTCCTGGGACATAAGCTGTAAACAGTTGAGTAAAAGCGTTTTAGTTACAGTTGTGATTTTTAAAGAATATAAATGTATTTTCAAAGTTGACACAAACTTTTCAGTGAAAAGCCACCAATGTTATCCTATGCGAGGAAATTAAAGCCGCAGGTAAAGTACGTTCTTGTTACTTTTGTAACCCAGTACTGGACTCCTAAGTTCAGCACTGGGATCTCTTCCTAAGACAGGTAAGTAATTACGTTTTCGTAGTTGGTATGATTTTTAAGGAATATTTCTAGTTTGAAAAAATCGACAGAAGAAATTTCAAAGAAAAACAGTCAATGGATTCCTATGGAAAAAATTCAAGTTACTGGTAAGTACGGTTAGCATTACTTTTGCGGTTTAGTACTGGGCTAAAAGGTACAGCACTGGCTTCTCAACTGGTTTCAGGTGAGTATTTCGGAATTCGTTATTCGACTGAATATTTTAAAGTTTCAAAACTCCACATGTAGAAGAAATTTCAAGTGAAAGCCAGTCAATGTTAACCTATAGAAGGAAGGTGAGTTATCAGCTTTTAGGTAAGTACTAGACTGGTAGAGGTAAGGTTCTGGGCATAGACTCGGGGGGGGGGGGGTCTCCCAGGGTCAGAAAGGTACAGTTGTTACACCCTCAGCGGCACAGGGGCAAACGGGTGCAGAGAGAGTAGGCCCAATGTAATCCAATGGAGGGTAGGGGGCCATTGGTTGGTGGCTGCAAGCAAGCAGGCCACGTGGCTGTGGGAGCTGAGCTACTGGACACTTACTGAGGGCAAGTGGGGAAGTTGAGCAATTTCAGCGGCACTCGGGCGGCTGGGTGCAGGGTGCTTTTGAGCCATCGGGCGCTCAATGTATTCCAATGGGAAAGTTAAAAAGTGAGCAAAGGCTGCAGGCTCGGGGACGGAGATTCTTCAGGTGAGACCACCACTTCGAGAGGTAAGTTGGGATCTTGGAGAAGAGGTAGGTACCTCCAGTCTACAAAATGAATTATGATAATATAACCAACCTCACAGACTCAAAAGCTGAAACGTTCGCCTTTTCCAGTGAGGATGCAACAAAAATATACGGTATGATTAGAGAGGAAATAGCACCTCTTTCCAATACAAAAAGCAAAGAAAGCAATATCAAGCAACTTCTTTATTTGCTCAAAAAAGAATTGAACCAAAGGCTCCATGCTAGTACCCTGGTGAGGTACCATCGAGCTCAACGTATTCCAAGTCCCACTAAAACCATTACTTTGCAAGAATAATGCTCTCTTCGTTGAAAAATGGTACGCTATCCTCAATAAATGTTCCCTCGATCTCATCTTGCTAATAATCGAAGAATTATCAAAGGCTCTAGAGGAACTCAACCCTGAGATTGACACCATCAAATCTGAACTTACAGATTCCATGGAAACAACTGATTACTCTAAAATGCTGGAAGACATCAACAGCCAACTAAACAAATACACCCAGGAGATCCAGAAACGGAAGATACGGAAGTACAAGAGGGATACCATCGATTATAAGGTCGGCGAGGTATACACTTGGGCAGAAGTGTATGCCCGCCGACGCCAACCAAAAGCTTACAATCCGTATTCTGCTACAGATACCTCCTCATCAGAGAGTGAGGTGCACACTAAAAAACAAGCTGCACATCCAACAGCTGTCCCTGAAAGACCGACTACCTCAGAATCTGCGGTTTCTTTTTTCGAAGAAGGCCCAGAAGTTCAGGAAGACCCAGGAGGGGCAAAAACAGTAGAAAAAACAAAAGAACCGGAGAAAAAGGACAAAAGGGGCAAGTAGAAATAACGGAATTCAACAATTTGGTGATAAATATTTCAATACACAAGTTTTCGGATTTTGAATTAAAAACACTACAGAAAGGCCAATCCTTTGTAACGACGACCAATTCCAACACATTGGAATTAGAGATCAGTTTTTTCAAACTGATGTGAAACATCAGATTACGTAATTATTTTGAAAATATGACATCCGTAACAATTCAACAAGATGAGATCCTTTTGGGTTTACGCCCCCGCAGTACTTTTCTGGCTCCTGCCAGCCACAAAATTATAGATACCTTTGAGAGCTTGGTGAAACAAGACATTGCATCTTTACAGTTTCAACCCACATTGAAACATTGTAACTTGACCATGAAAGAAAGAAACATCCTAAAGAAACTGGCAAATAATCCTGACATTACATGTCAGAATGCAGACAAGGGTGGAGCACTCGTCATCATGGACAGTTCATTCTATGACCAACAAGTTCAGATACATGTGACAGACACTGATACCTATGCAAAACTTGAATATCATCCCACTGATGAATTTAGGTCAATATTGGAAACCATCCTTCAAAGAGCAATTAATTAGAACATTATCACGGAAAAAGCCAGAAGATTTTTGACCCAGGAAAATCCAAAAACACCCACATTGTATATGCTTTCAAAGGTCCATAAGGACCTGTATAACACCATTCAGACCAATCGTGTCCACCAAAGGCGGCATACATGAACCAGTGGGTAAACTGTTGGACAAACATCTACAACCGCTAGTGACCAAGAGTCCTACATATATTCGAGACACTACCGATTTTTTGAAGAAGATCAACAATATATTGATATCAGTGGATGACGAACTCTGGCTATGTACAGTAGATGTCAAGGCGTTCTCTACATCTATTCCCCATAATCTTGGAATAGAGGCCATAGAGGAGGCAATTCTCAATTCTGACATTAAACCTCAGTTACAATTATTTTTGATGGAATTATTAGCGTTCACACTTTATCAAAGTTATTTTACCTGGAAGGATACGTACTATCTACAACTCGGCGGCACTTCTATGGGCAATTGTGCGGCACCGGTGTACGCAAACCTCTTCATGCACCACTTTGAGCAACACAACATTCTTAACCTACCTTTATGGATGCAACATGGTAGAATCTTCTCACGCTACATAGATGACATTTTTATACTTTGGTCTGGACCCAAACAAAAGTTACTTGAATTTTTATTTCACTTGAACACTATCAATGAACGCATACAGTTCACATGGACATGTGATCAAAAATCCATTAATTACCTGGACGTACAGGGGCAATTGGAGAACAACAAATTTATCACAACTTTATTCCGGAAGGATACTGACCTCAACAGCACACTGCATTATTCCAGTTTTCACCGACAAAGTTTAAAGAACAACCTACCTCTCTCTCAACTCATGAGATTGAAAAGAATCATATCTGATCCTACTGATTGCTCCAAATACATGGACAATATGTGCAAGAGATTTAGCGACCGAGGATACCCAGAATCAGTCTTGCCGAATGCTAAGATCAAATGTGACAATTTGAACAGAGAAGATCTACTCTCTCCCAAAATAACAACGGATAGCAAACGTATGACAATTGTCTCCAAATATTCTATATTGAGCAACAAATATCGCAACATTATCTTGAAACACTGGCAATTAGTGAGCAGGGAATCTGACTTCAGAGGTCTTTTTCACCAAACACCCATCTTTTCATATACCAGAGGTCCTAACCTGAAAGAACTACTTGCACACCCAAAAACCACTGCTACCATCAATAAATACCAAGGTCTAAAACCATGTTACAATTGCAGCAATTGTAACAACATTATCAGAGACAACATTCTCCACCATCCTATGAAAGGCAATCGCATTCAATTAAAGGTCAATGCTACTTGCAACACTTCCAATTTGATTTATCTGTTGATGTGTCCTTGTGGCCTTTGTTATGTTGGCCATACTGAACGGAAAATCAGGACAAGAATTCTTGAACATAAAAGTAACATCAGGACCCTGAATACTAAATCTACAGTAGCAGCACATTTCTTGGAACAAAGACACAATGTTGCTCAGCTGCAGTTCACCGTGCTTGAAAACGTGTCTAATATTGAGGGTATGACCTCAAAAAACAGACTTTTGCAGAGAGAAAACTTCTGGATCAGATACTTGTGCAGGATGTAGCCCACTGGTTTGAACGACCGTATGGAATTTCTTTGCTTTTTATGAATGTTACCCTGTATCATTGTCACTTGATTTTCCTACTTATGTTTTTTAATTGACTGCTCACACATTCTATTGCATCGTTCTTTCACACCTTGTTCTTTATTTGTTTTTTTCCCCACTCCAAGATGGCCCCCGTTTTGGATGTATGATTGTCCTTTGTTTATGTTTGACATTCCCATTGAATGTGGTGTTATTATTTGATTTCACCTTCAACTTGTACACATTCTCCATTTCAAGATGGTCCCCGTTTTGGGAAGTTTCACAGTCCGCTCTTTATGTCTCTAACACCGTCATCGAACGCGCTTTTCTAACTTTATTAACCAACACAAACATTCACGCATACACGCTAATGCGCTCCAACTTGGCAGGCAACTCAGTTGCTCCGGACTGCTTTCCGTAAGTAGTTTTCCACTCCTCAGACTTTCGGCACGTTACACCGCCGCGTAATTCACTTGTTTCTTCGCAACTTGGGAGAGCTTTGGTATGTTTCACTCTCGTGTAATCAGTTCTTTTTTGCAACTTTTTACCCGCGCCTATTAAGCGTTTCTACTACACTCCAGACCTCTATGATTGATTAATGTTATTTCTAACATTGGGTTGTTTTAGTGGTTACTAAACATCACTCCAACACTTTGAGACACCGCAGTGTTAACGATGATTACTGGGCGCGACGCCATGTTATACGCAAGGTTGCTGTCCGCTGGAGATGCCGGAGTTTCGCAGGAGTAGGTTGAAGCATCAACAGGCCTGTAGGGTTCTGGGGCCAAGTCAGTGGGCGTTGTTCTTTTGTTAGCAGCTGCACAGCAGGTCTTCTTGTTTCTTGGTCTTCTTGTTGTTGCAATCGGGATCTGAGGAAGGAAGTTTCAGGGTGCCCCTAAATACAAAATTTAGGGGAGTTACAGGTAGGGCAAAGGCAGGGACCAATGGGTCCCTGTTCTGGGGTGGGTACACCCCTAGCCTGCTCCTCTCATGTGGGAGGGGGCAGGAGCCTAGCCGTGAATGGGCACGGCTCCCCATCTTCAAGATGGCCGGAGCCCGGGGTCGTGCTTCACCTCGCCTCTCCCACCTGAAGGGTGGCTGCGTTGGCACAGGCTGGCACACCCCCCCTTCCTGACGTAGGGTTTCCCGCCAGTCTTCCTGCCAGAGTGGGGGTCAGAACTGGTGGGGCCCAGTTGCTGAGTACAGCAAATGGTCTGGAGAAGCTCACAAAGGCGGAAAGCCTTTGAAAGGGAGGAGGCTTGGCACCTCGTCCCAGGATGTGCATTGTTGCAGGCCCAGGAGAGCGAAGGCTCTCCACCCAGGGGTCCAGCAACATGTCTGCTGTGTGGCAGCCTAGGCAGCCTGTCAGACTAGACGTGGATTGTAGGATAGGTTTAAGGGGGCATCTCTAAGATGCCCTCTGTAGTGGATTTTACATTAAATCCCACATCGGCATCAGTGTGGGTTTAATGTGCTAAGAAGTTTGATATCAAACTTGTCAGTCTTCAGTGTAGCCATTATGGTGCAGTGGAGTTTGTAATGACAACCTCCCAGCACCATATACTCTTAATGGCATCACTCCACTTACAGTGCCCAGGATTGGCCCTGGGTACTATAGGGGCACAGTGCTTATGTACCTGTGCCCACACCACTGGCATAGGGCACTCAGCTAGAGGGGTGGCTGATGTATACCAGGGCAGTGGGCTTGGGGCCATGGCACACAGCCTGCCAAGGCAGGGTGTGGGTGTCAGGGTACAGGGCCCCTAAGGGTGGCACAGTAAGTGCTGCAGACCTTAGGGGTCTCCTCTGGTCACCATGCCCTGGGTACCTAGAGTACCATTTACTAGGGGCTGACAGGTGGCCAAAGATGCCAATTGGGTTTTGGTTTCAACACAGTTTTGGGGAAGGAACACAGGCCCTGGGCACATAGTTGGCAGGAGCCCAGGGCACACTCAGTCAAAGCACATCAGCAATTCAGCAAAAAGTGGGGGCATACCAATGCAAGAAAGATGGCACTTTCTCACATTTGCCGGCAGGTTCGGTTCCACACAGTCCATGGAAAATGCACTATGGATAAACTGGTCAGGGATATTTAGCTACAATTTTCAATCTCACCCACTCCTTCCATATGTGGTCAGGACACTGCGGCAGACCTCCCTCACATTACGTCTAGCAGCTCCCACATGAGGCAAACAACCCTTGTTCACTACCAACTTCTTCAAGCTTTCTATAGTACCCAGCTAGAAGCTCGCCAAAAGGAAGGACCTTCTCACGCATCACCAGGGACCTCTGAGACAGCCCCATCCCAAACAACTCAACCAACTGATTTGAAATCCTAGAGTTTGTGTACCTACAGCTACCCCCAGGGTGCATGAGTATCATCAAGGAGGCTCGTCGGCCTACCACTAGGGCCTGGTATGCTGCAAAGTGGAAAAGATTTGTCTGCTTCTACCTTTCCAAAACCTCAATCCTCTATAACCAAAGTAAAGGATGTTGTATGTTACCTTTTTAATGTGCAATGCTCAGGACTGGCATATTCATCGATTTGCTTACATTTGGCTGTAGTAAAACCATACTTTCAACACATCGGGAACACCCTTCCCTATTCAGGGTCTCTGTAATTAAAGCTTTCACAGAAAGGCTAAAAAGAGTCATCCTTCCCAGACTATGCCCAATTCCTTCCTGAAACCTTAATATAGTCCTCACAAGATTAATGGGACCCCCTTTTAAAAACCTTCATTCTTGTACGCTCAATTTCTGTCCTGGAAAGTGTCTTTCTTAGTCAGCATTACCTCTCTTAGACGTGTAAGTGAGATTCGAGCATCAACTCTAGAAGACACTTTCTTCATCCAAAGACAGCAGCAGAGCGCCCTCTTCTTGCACTGGGTGTTCAAAAAGCCCTTATGTACCATATTGATAGGACACAACCATATTGTAAAACTCAACAATTATTTTTGGCTTTTTCTAAACCACGTAGAGGGACTGTTATTTCAAAACAAGGAATCTATCGCTGAATAGTCCGGTGTATTCAGACCTGCTATGCCAAAGTCAGAAGACCATTTCCAACAGCTTGCAGGCCACATTTTTCTTGCAAAAAGTCCACACTATTGTGTAGACGTTCTAGCAAAATAGCAGGCCCACGCGGGCCAAGGTGTATTGTGTACGCTTTTCCAATGTTCTGCTACATCTTCCAGCTAGCTGCAACCTTGCAGGGGAAAATGATCTCTAGTCTAGGCACAGCATGTGAATCTACAGCTTCACATGCCATGAACGGAGTATGTTACTTACCTTGTAGATATCTGTTTGTGGCATCTATTGCTGTAGATTCACATGCACCACCGTCCTTCCCCGAAGCCCTTTGTTGTTGCAGATACTGTATTTTTCATGTACTTTTCCAATTTCTTTTTGCATGAACATCTTCATGCTTCACGTTACTGTCCATCCTACACCCGCTGAGCAGGAAATCAATCTAACTATGGAGTTAATGTTCATGCGCAATCCTGCCTAAGGGAGACGTCACTATACCTCATGACTCAAGACTTCTATAAACAAAAATAAGTTGTAGACAACGAAGCCCAAGACTAGATGGCGGGGGTATGTATAGCATGTAAGTCTACAGCACTACATGCCACAAACATATGTCTACATGGTAGGTGATGTATTTCTTCTCACCTTCCTCATATGTTCACATTTAAGCCATTACATTACTGCCCTCTGAAACTGCTTGCCACCAAAACAGTCTTCCTTGTTGTTATAACATCTGCCAAGAGGGTTAGCGAATTACAGATGCTTTTTTCACCCTCCGTATACAACCTATTAACCAGATGAGCTTATGAATAGGATCCGAGCCTCCTCCTCACCCAAGGTGGTTTCACATTTTCACGTGAGGCAAAACATCCCAGTGCTTATTTTCTTCTTTCCCCCGCACCCCTACCAAGGAAGAGGAGAGACTCCATTGTCTGAACCCAAATACAGTGTTTTCCTCTTACACCGAACATACAAAAACTTGAGGGTGGACGATCAACTTTTGTTGGTATTGCGGGTGTGAAGAAAGGCGAGGCAGTCTACAAAAGAGCCATATTCTGATGGATTGTGCTCTGTGTTAAAATTTGCTATGCAGTGGCTAAGAAACAACGTCCTGAGGGCTTGAGAGCTCAAACCCCAGGAGCTAAAGCTGCAACCACTGAACTAGCTAGAGGAGTCCCAGTTCTAGACATGTTTCAGACAGCTACGTGGGCATCGCTGCACACACTTGCCAAACACTAAGGCCTAGACAGGCCCATTACGTCCTCCAGTACTGTGTATATAAAACAGTCTGCAGACTCACCTCTCTGTAAAGATTGTTGTGGTATCTATTCTAAGGTAAGGCATCTGCTGCTAGAAGCCTCTATCAGATGAGCAAGTTACTTACCTTCGAAAATGCCTAATCCGGTAGAGACTCTATCTAGCTGCAAATCGCCCCCTCAGTTCCCCCCCTGCGAAGCAATATCTAATTACTTCACAGATGAGATTGATAAAAATCTACTTTACTTTCTACACTCCCACCCTCTTTAGAGAAGCTCCCCTAGGAGCAGTTAGGACGTTACCCAGAGACGAGAGCTCACTTGGAAAGCCTCGCAAATGTGTTAGGGGAACAGGTCGAGAAGCTGATGTTAGAGGTTAAATATGGCTGTCCATTCAACCCTTATCCCTACTTCATATTCTCTCATTTAGCACCCGCACTAAGTCTTTACTTGACTCAAATTTTTAACTTCTCCTTGACGAAAGCGGAGTACCATGACATCTGGGAGCGAGCACTTATTTTCCTCTGGTGAAAAAAGTAGGACTAGATGTTTCCACTCTAACTACCGCCCTATACCCCTGCTTCCCTACATGTCCAAACAGAGTCCTAGAAATACCGATCCACGTTCAGCTGTCAGCCTTTCTGGAGGCAGGGGTTAGATTTATCTCAGTTGGGATTTAGAGCCAAGAACAGCACATAATCCAACCTACCTGCTGTTTTGGACAACATTAAATTAGAAGTAGATCAGAGCAAGACTGTTGCCCTGATTGTGCTTAACCTTTCCTCAGCAGTCGATACAGTCTTGCACAGCCTAATGATTTAAAAAAACTTCATGACATATGGAACTACTCCACAGCCCTACGATGGTTTGGATCTTTCTTAAGTAACAGGACTCAGTCTGTTCAGTTGAATATTTTCCAATCTTCCCCCCACAGTTCCAAATGCGGGTTCCTCCCTGAGCCCAACATTTTTTAACGTGTACATCTCATCTCTCACCAAGATGGTCAGAAACTAGGTGTTTGAGATTTGGTCATACACAGATGACACCCAAATAGTCATCTCGCTAGGGAAGAAGCATGAAAAGACCCGGAAAAACCTTTCCGGCTGTCTCTCTGAGGCTGCTTTCTGGATGATGGCTTACTGCCCGACATTAAACGCTGAGATAATTGAGATTCTGCTATTCGGCAGTGCCTATCAGATTTGGGATTCATCTTGGTGCCAGTTTCTTTAGGCCTAGTACCAGAGCCAAAAAGGTGGCGAAAAACCTAGAAGTTCTTATTGACGAGTCTTTATCTATTCAAGAGCAAGTCGGAGCCACTTGTGACAAATGTTTCGGCTTACTCTAGAGTCTAAAGAAACGTTTTCTATGGATTCCATTTGATTAGTGCAGAACCATAGTCGAGGCTGTAATCACTAGTAGGCTAGACTAAGGTAATGCCCTATATGTGGGTATGGCTGATTATCTTTTCACTCATTTGCTGATGGTACAAAATGCGGTTTCAAAACTCATCTGCAGCAGAGATAGATTCAGCGCTGCTTCGGCATGCCTAAAAACCATTTACTACCTATCTGAAAGAGAGCAAAATTCAAACTTCTCTGCCACACCCAAAATGCACTCCACGCTTGCCGCCATATGATCCTTCGACAAGGGTGGAATTTTACAAACCAACAAGAAACCTGAGATCACTAAACCTAGCCTTAGGCAATACCAAGCCTGTAGAAAAAACCAGATCCGGTGGCCGCTCTTTTACCTATCTCGCAGTGGCTCAGTGGAATCTTTTACCCGTGGACCTCCGCCTTACCACCGACCATGTCAGATTTTTTAAAAAAAAGCTAAAAACGTGGCTCTTCCCAGAGTAACACGTTCGTACTGAATGAAAATGTCCAATTCTCCCCCCCCCCTTTCCATTTTAGTTATCAGACCATGTGACAGTTTTCAGTGCTTTGATATCCCTCTGGGCATGAGTGTTCCCGCTTTAATAAACATTAATCATTTCTTACTGAGCCTCCCTTACTGCTTTTTCTGCTGACTGTTTACTTCATATTGAAAAACATCCTTCAGGACCTCACCTTGGCACACTGGTCATTTCACCTCAGGTTGGCTTCAGCTTCTGGTGAAAATAGTCAAGAAATTGTCAGCGTACTGGGGTGGCGCCTATTTAGGCACTGCGCACATCACTTTCATCGCGAAAGACACCAACAATGCTACGTGGAGCTGAATGATGCTACCTACTGGTGCGCAAGGGGATTGCAAAAAAAATTCCAGATCTAGTCTGACGCTTGGTAAATAATGTAAGGTAAGGAATCTGTGGATAGATAGAGTTTCTACAAGATAAGGCCTTACCAAAGGTAAGTAGCCTGTTCTTCACTTCAAAAATCTGATTAGAAGATCTACAGGTTAATTGACAAGATAGTGTGGTTTGATGAAATTATGAAGTCCTTCTTAGTTTAGAAAAGGTAGAAAGGTTGCTCCTACACTACTGTGGTCTCTGAGACACAAAAGTTGGAAGAGGGAGTGCATGGTTATTTCTAGTTAGGACTGTGTTCTGATAGATACTACTAACAGCTGATTACACAACTTGTGAATTTCCCCAGGCGCCAGACTGGATCCAGAGATTTTTGCTAGCAATTCCCTTGCGTGTAAGCAGGTAACGTCTCGTCAGATTCATCGCGCCCCAGATGTGACGTATGTGCCCCATGTATGCCTCACCTCATCATGATGACGTATGTTACTTTCTTTCCGCACCTACCAGAGATTTCAAATCCTGTCACTCAAAGTATATGTTACTTCAACATTTTAGTGTGCAGACATGTCTCCCCCTAAGACTATAGGGTTTAAAGCAAGCTGAGATTGTCATTGCCAAATGTTGGTGACCGACAACTATGGCATCTGTCTGGGGTGTTCTGAATCCAAACACTACTTGATGCTGCGTGAAAATGAATCGCAATGCGACCCAGGATCAAGAAGCAAAAATCAGCATCTTTTAACTCCATATGAAGCCTAAAAAAGTGGTCCCGGTTGAAGTCCAGGTCGCGAATGCACTCCTGCATTCGCGCCCTTCATGGTCATCATATAAGTTACTACGTTCAAGTACAAAAGGTCCAAACATAGGTCTCGGTCATCCCGCCAATCCCATCAGTTTGAGTCCTGTGACGCCCTAGGCACCTCTAGACCAGGTAGTAGTTCCCCCTACTTCGGAGTGGATTCCAACACTGATTCCAGACCATCACTGACGCCACATTACTTTGAGAGCTTAAACACGACTTTGACACCATTTTCTGTGACCCTCTAGCATGCCTTCAATCCCTAAGGTGGCCTCCAATCAGGTTACCACTGGCAGATCCACACCTGAAGCTGACTGCTCCACTCGGTCTTGATCCGAGGTGACTTCTTCCTCCAGCATTGCACCTCTGACTCAACGTCCTACACATCCTTCGGCACCTTTGCTGATGCTGCAAGCTCATGCTCCATTGCCAACATACCTTCACTGATGCCAGAAGCTAAGCTAATAGCCTTATCGGACTCTGAAACCCATTTCCTGCTGAGTCATTATCAGTATGCCTATTCTAACCCAGGGAGGTACACTCCCCGCCATGATGATGAAGAGGATGCAGATGACTATACTTGTGAGGGCCCTGATAATTGTGGCAATCTCTTTGATGACCTGTAAGATGCTAGCTGGCTGCACACCTCTCCAGATATTAGTCTTGCCTCCCCACATAAAGGCTTGGCAACTGAGGAGTCTGCCTCCTGCATGACAATAATTAGGAGGCTGGCAGAAGTCTTAGACCTCACACTTCCCACACCCGAAGTAATGACAAATGTCTTCACTGAGGTCCTTATGCCAGGGCACACAAGCCAGGAACCTCTGTTACCTTTCAGTGAGGCACTAACTGATGTGGGCACCTGGGCAAAACCAGGATCTGTTCCCCTAGTAAACAGACCGGTGGCAAGCAACATAGACCTGCTCCCAGGGATCCCACCTTCCTACTTCAGCACGTCATCCTGGGGAGTCACCTGAAACCCAATGCTTTCTCCATCACTCCATCTGACAGGGAATCTAAGCAAATGGAAAGATTTGCGAAATGTGTACACTCCTCAACCAGCCTTGCCCTCAGGGCTGTGAATACTTCCTGTCTCTTGCTGCTGAGTGGTGGACATCTTGCCAGCTGTCCCAGAGGAGATCCGGCCAACACTGCAGCGAGTGATCACAGAAGGCCAGGACTCTGCAAAATACTCCATCTGTTCAGGCTTGGACATAACCTACCTGGACAGGGCAGTCTGGACCAGCATGGTGCGACTGCACTATGCGTGTAATTGCTCCAAAGGCTTTTCAGCAGACATCCAAAAGTCCCTCATGGATGTGGCCTATGACAGCTCTAGGCTGTTTGGATTGAAGGTGGACTGGAAAGATTTAAAGGAAGCAAATACACTTCTCACTCTCTGGGCCTAGGTCTTTCCCTTTCTGCAGGCCCCACACAACCCCAGCCCCTTTCAAGGTTTTGGCCTAGGATATCTGCATAAGCTGGGTTCATCTGCACCTTCATAGCAACAGTCCCCCCAGCCCTTTCGGATAGAAACCAGGGGTCCAGCCGGCAATGTTCAAGCCCCCTGGGGCAACAATCTATCCAACCCTCCGCCTTCTCCCGTGGCTGCTGCAAAACCACTTAGACTGCCATCAGCAGCTCACGGTCCCCTATTGGAACGATGTGTCACACTTTACCTCCCAGAATGGCACAGGATACTGTCTGACCAATGGGTGCTCCAGATTGTGCAAAATGGTTATTCCCTACCCTTCCATTGTGATGTTTACATCTGCCTGTTGATTCCTCACCTTTATATTCCTCACCATTTGAATTACACCAATGTGCAGCATTCAACAGAAACTTTCTTCTCAGTTCCCCCATGTTAACGAGGACGTCACAAAGGAACTGCTCTGCACGCGACTCTGCGTGATGTCATCGGAGCCATAAGAAGACCTTGTTTGCGTGCTGATGTCAGTTTTCCACAGCGTCAACACGTAGCATTTTTTCCCCCAATCTCTCCATTTCTTGGAGTATTGTTTGGTACTTTTGCTGCAAAGTTGACAACTGAAGAAGACTACTGTTAGGACGTCGGTATTGAAGCCTTGCAGAGAGTGCAGAGGTCAGAAATCCATCACTGACCTGCAAGAAGATGGTTTGTGGTGCCTGTTCTCTGATCACAAATTCCAAACCTGCACTTTGTTTATGTGAATGAATCAGAAGGTTATTCATGGCAAGCGGCAGAAGAGGAATCGCAGGAGATCTCCGACCTGGTCAATGTCTCCGATGCCTCATACTTCAAAATCCTCCAGCACAGGAAGAAGCAGCGCCATGGTTCTTGGCATCGTCTTCTAAGGATGCAACTCCGAAGTCTGTCTCCGAGTCCAAGGCGCAATCGTAAGAATGAGATTTTTCTAACTCCTTCTCCAGGAGGGTCTCTGTCTCTGCACCAAGTGCTGTTACTCCTCTGTCTCCGAGGAATGTTTCTTTTGCACCGGCATCTAGATCTCAAACGACTCCAGCTCCCCCACCAAGAGCAACGACTCCACAACCAAAGCCAAATTTGGGTGCCTCCACGAATGGCTCCTTGGCTGTTTGTTCCAGATTCTTATCCTGCGTCCCCAACTCCGGGGTCTGATCCATCGCATTTCTTAAATGCCAAGTTTGGTATTTTAGCAAGGGCTGCAAATCCATCTGGTGCTCCGGCTGGCCCCATGGGTCCGCTAGCTTACTCTCTGGGAAGGTTTCCCCCTCATTTTACACAGGTGCAGTTTATGCCTTTCATGCCTCTGAGTTGGTCTCTACCGTGGCTGAGGCTGCTGGCGCCATCACTTTTTCTGGAGGGTCATGCTCTGTTGGATTGTTCTTCTCCGGCGCATCCTGATCCAAACTGGCGCTGGTACGTCCTCAACCGGTTTCAAACCCTAGTCGCTTGTATCCTCCGATGATGCCGGTACTGAAATCACTGGCACCACCGATGCCAGTTCCAAAGATGAGGTCTCAGAGAGACGCTCAGAGGCTATTTGAGGAAGAAGACTATCTTGAGGAACAGGAAGGGGCAGAAGAAGGGGAAATTGTAGCCCTGACCCCGGATTTGAAGGTTTGCAAAAGGCAAGTGGCCTTGATACTTCTCCTGAATGGCAATTGGCATCACCTAAGGGCTTACCACCACCTGAAGTGAATTCTTATCATACGGTGATTAGAAAAGATGTGGACCTTTTAGAATTGCCTCTGCCTACATCTGAACTGAAATCTAATATTCTTACAGAGGTGCTCCATTCATCTACTTCTGCTTCAGAGCCATTTCTGCCCTTCAATGAGGCCTTACCGGAGCCTATTATGGATGTTTGGCAGAAGACAGTGTCCTCCCCTGCGGTTTCCAGGACAGTGGCTAGGAGGTACATGGTGGATCCTGGTCAACCGACTTTTGTGCGCCCACCCTTCACATGGAATGCTTGGTGGTCCAGGCCTCTTACTTTTCTAAGCTGCCGGCAGGGTCTTTCCCATCTGCGCCTGCTGATAGGGAGTCAAAACCTATGGATCAATCGGGCAAGAAAGTTTTCTCATCAGGGAGTATGGCCCCGAAATCCACGAATGCTCACATGTCTCTTGGGTCGTTACATCCATGCCCTCATAGACTCAGTCAAGGAGGTTGTACCAAAATTGCCTATAGAGGTCCAAGGGCATTTTTCTGAACTATTGTCTGATGCCCTGGCTGCTGCTCTTCAGGTAATTCAATCCGGCCTGGACACAGCGGACTCTGTAGTCAGGGCAATGGGATCTTCCGTAGCGACAAGAAGGCATGCCTGGTTATGGGGTTCAGGCTTTTCACCTGGTGTTCAGGCTATGCTGCTGGATTTGCCCTTTGATGGGTCCCGCTTGTTTGGGGCTAAGGCGGATTCTGTGCTGCAGCGTTTCGGAGCCTACAAAGCTACAGCACGGTTGTTGGGGCGTCAAGTACTATAGATCGTATCTCAGATTTTGTGGTTTTGCAGGCAACTTGTCTTTTCGCGAAAAACAGCCGCAGACAAATCCTCTGTATAGATCCTACAGGGGAAGGGGCAGAGGTTGTGTGCGGGGTTCTGCCAAGCAGCAAGTCTCCTCCTCCTCTTCTGCCTCTCCAACCGTGGTTGCAGGGAAGCAGCTCTAGCTCCGCCGTCTCCGAGCATGCATGTCCTGGGGGAGGATGTGTGGCCTATTTTCCACCTCATTGGAGGTCTGTCACTACAGACCTCTGGGTTTTAAACATCGTAGTAAATGGGTATGCCCTTCCCTTCCGGGAGTTTTTTTCTTCTTTCTCACCCCATCAGGGGCTTTGCTCAGAAGAGCATCTTCTGCTTCTCTAGCAGGAAGTACGGTCATTACTGCAAAAGGGTGCAATCGAGATAGTCCCAGAGCAGGAAAGAGGTCAGGGGTGCTACTCCCAGTACTTCCTGATTCCCAAAAAGGACGGTCGTTTACAGCCGCCTCTCGACCTCAGGATTTAGAATTTTTACCTCAAACAGTTGAAGTGCAAAATGTTGTCCATGGCACTGGTTCTTCTTGCGCTGGAGAAGGAAAACTGGATAGTGTCGATCGATTTACAGGATGTGTATTTTCACATTCCCATTCTGAATTTGCATCGGAGTTATCTCCGTTTTATGGTGGGGGTCGCAAAATTGCAAGTTTGTGGTCCTTCCTTTCGGCCTTACTTCCGCACCTCGGGTCCTCACAAAGGTGATGATGGTGTCAGCACATCTCAGAAGGTCTGAGATTCCTGTGCTTCCCTTTCTGGGCTGCTGGCTGCTCAAAGCAAAGTCTCTAGAGATGGAGCTGCATCATTTGCAGGTAAAAAAATAGCTGTTGTTCAGCTTGGGGTTTTCAATAAACGTACCCAAATCTCACCTGGTGCCCTCTTAGTGCAAACTGTTCATAGGGGCAGTACCGGACACTACTGTGAGTCGTGACTTCCCCCTCCATAGAGAATTCAAGACATCCAGGCTATGATTTCACTTTTTCAGATTGGAGCGTCTGTTCCAGTCCTGAAGTTCTTGTACCTGCTCATATGCCAGCGTACACGGTTTACTTCCTGCATTCTGTTGGTTAACCGTGCACGCTGGCATATGAGGGCCCTCCAGTGGCACCTCCGCAGGCAGAGGTTTCAACACAATAGAGATCTCGAGGAGGTTGTCAGAATCTCCAGAGGCACTGCAGCGGATCTAATATCGTGGAGTGTTCCAGCCAACTTGTCTCAAGGGAAGTTGTTTCACCCTTCTCCTCCTGTGGCCACAGTGATAACAGATGCTTCCACTCTGAGATGGGGAGCTCATGTGGGGGATCTAAAGGTCTTTGGTCTCCAGAAGAAAGATTGTTTCACATCAATCTTTTGAAATTGTGGCTGATTGTTTGGCTCTAAAGGCCTTCCTTCCTTTCCTTCGTTGTCAGTCGGTTCAGGTCTTAACAGACAACACTACCGCGGTGTGGTAGTCGCAAATCACTTGGCCGGAGTATTTAACACATCTGACAATTATCGGATGCGTTAAATACCTCATCTGTCATTAAGTTTAACAGGGGAAATTGTACAGTATTTACATAAACACCAAAATATGCATGTTATTCTCCACAAACTTGCAATAGTTGTTATTTATCGCACAAGATAAATAATGTAGGCTGTGGTAAAGTTATTTATCATGTGCGATAAATAACACCTAAACTTGTATTCAGGGCCTATGTATTTGTGTTTATTTCGTCATTCTCATCCTTTTGCTTAGTACATGAATAATAAACACACAGAACATAATTAGGACTACATTAATGCACGTCACCAACCGCAAGAATAATATGAACATTTATAACATGATTGGAGTTTTCCTGGCAGGCTAACGCCCTAAAGACTACTTCAGTGCACTTCACTATGAGAGCATGAAGTGACTAACTTGCCTCTAGAGTTTCTTGGGATTCAGCGCAATACACACTTGTACACAGCAGATAAGCTATGGTTATCAGACTTCGGCTGAGAAACTATTGCTTCGTAAGGAAAACACAACAGCTCGTCTCAGCACCTCTCCTTTCTGAAGAACGATGGGTTAGTAGTGCTACTTTGAACTATCGCCAGTGGTTAGACTTATTGCAAGCAGCCTCCCATCGCCTTTGTGTGTTTCAGGTACCACTCTAAGTAGCATTGGTATGCCCAGACGTGGGTCCCATGCTCATTGTTTCACTGGAACTAAGATGTACCTGGCTGTTGAGCCCATAACTAGGGTGAAACCGGTCCTGTGTTGCTTGTGTTCCATTACAGAGAGGACCTGGCTTGACAGTTCGGGCTGGACTGTTCCCATGAGGAATGGGTGAAGACTGATTTGCATATGGCTGGGTCCAAACTGAGGTGGCATGGTGAGCAAAAGAACGAGAAGTTGGAGTTTTACCCCGAGCTAATGCCAGTAGTTAGACTTATTGCAAGTAGCCTCCCATCACCATTTATGCGTTTCATATTACAAAGAAAAGCAAGTTTTAATGAAATTGTTTGCAGCATTTTTTTAAATAAATCTGGTTTCTGATAGAGGCCTATAGAAGCAGATTCCTCACCATGTGAATATTCCTTCAGGCATCAGACTGGATCCAGAAAACCTTAAGCAGTACCATTGCGTGCCGACAAGTCATGCTTGTGGCTCCGCATCAGTGTTGTTCCATGCCGGAAGTGACATGTGTAATCCTGTATAGGCACCACCCAGACACGCCTAAATCAGTTCCTTTCTTTCCGGGCCAACACAGACGCAGATCCAGAGCTGCCCCTAGTTTCCTTGAGTCTGTGTTTTTCGATGTATTTCAGAGCCTTTTTCAAAACATTTTTCAGTGTGCTAGTACAATGTCTCCTCCAAAGTCTATGGGGTTTAAGCCTTGTAGGTAATATAGCTAACAAATATCCATGATCCCCACTTCATTTGCCTGTGGTGTATGGGGTCAAACCATGACTTCAAGAACTGCAGTGTCATCGCACTCGAAGGCTATTCTGGAGCGTGAGTCAAATCTCTTAGTTGCCAAGCATCAGTCAAAGTCATGTGGGAGACCCAATCCCAAGCTCGTTCCCGCTACGGCTCAAGTCTTTGGGTAAGTCCAAGAAGTGGCACAAGATGTTAAAGTGTGACCCAGACCCATCCTGCCACTGTCAATCTCCTGAGAGGGCACATGGGTCTCCTCTTGCCTCCCAGACCTGTTCCTGAAGTAGTTTGGCAGAGCCACCTCCTAATCCTACCACGTGCCTGCTCAAATGTCCTAGGCTAGGGCACCTCCTCCACAAATTCAGGAGTTATGCATTTTTAGACCAACACCGACCCCTCGTAGCACCTGTCTGCCCCAAGGACCCAAGAGGCCTCCCCCATCTTGACATCAACCAATGAGACCTCTCTCAGTGCAAGTTGGGCCCTCTGGATCAATTCCTGGGTCCGTACAAGCTTTGATACCGAACCCCTCCCAGCAGCACATCCCACGCCATAGTGCGACCTGCCAGTGCTGGAAGACCACGGAAATTTTTGGAAATTTAGCATGTATGATACTATAGATTAATTTGCTCAGCCTAACCAATTGGTATGAGGGTCTCAAAGATGGCAGTCGACTCAATACTTTTCCAGACACTTGCTTGCTCCCGCCTCCGGGCTTTGCCACTGAGGTGAGTGCGTCATTTGCATGGTGATGCCGAGAGCTGCAGATTTGGATCTAGAGCTCCCTATGCGGGAACTAAAAGCAAATGTATTGACTGAGGTGCTTTAACCAGGTTAGACCAATTCTGAGCCCTTACTTCCCTTTAAAGAAGCCCTCACCAGCATCCTCTTGGGATCAAGAGCTAAGCCTTGTTCAGGGGCCCTGGTCAACAATCAGATTGCCCATCCTCCTCAGGCGAGTGGGTGTTTTAGTTCTTCTGGCAGGGTTACACATTACCACTTCTTGAAATCCTGCTGCTCTTCCCACCAGCCTCAAAACACCTGGCAGGTCTATCATTTTTGTGGCAAGAAATGCAGGTTGTTTTGGGCTAAATAGCCATAGAGAGGGTTCTACCAGTAGAAGTAGGTTGTGGATGCTATTGACGCTACTTTCTGGTGCTGTAAAAAAAAAAGGAGGCCTCTGACCTATTTTAAACCTTCACACTCCAAAGCCTTTTCTAGACGGAAAAATTCAAGATGCTCACCTTGGCTCAGGTCTGGTCTGCCCCTTACTCCTGAAATGGAATGATAGCAATGGACATGCAGGACGCTTATTTCATATCAACGTCTTGCTTGTCCGCAGGCGTTATCATCCACATGTGAGCATTTTCAGTTTGCTGTGCTCTCATTTGGCCTCACCAACACCCTACCAGTGTTCACGAAAATGATGGTTGTAGTCGCAGCTCACCTTTGGAGTTAGTTTCCAATCTTCCTCTACCTTGACGACTGGCTGCTGAAGGCGGTCTCGCCTCAGGCAATCTTCACCCTCCTCCAAGCTATGGTAAACCTCTTAACATAATTGGAGTTCACTATAAAGCCTTCCTGCTATCCATCAAAGGGAGGTCTATTCAGGTGTTCACAGACAACACCACCGCCATGTGGTACTGCTACAAGTAGGACAGGCGGGGTGGGATCACTGTTCCTGTGCCAAGAGACTTTGTGCCTCTGGGCATGGCTGAAACGTCAAGCAATTTACCTGGTGTTGCAGCACTAAGTGGGATCTTTTGGAGTCAAAGCGAATAAACTCAGCTGTTGACACCTTGCAATCATGAATGACAGTTTCACCTGGAAGCGGCATAAGGTCTCCTCCGCAAATGTGGAGAAATTGGGCTCAACCTGTTCACTACCGCCACAAACATCCAACATCAGCACTTCTGTGCATTGGAGTGTCCAAAGCAACTAACACTTAGAGATGCATTCTGCTCATAGTGGAACTCAGGACCCCTGTATGCCACCCCGCCAATACCTCGCTTACCCAGAGTTCTGAAAACAATCGAGTCGAATCAGGCCCAAGTGATCCTAGTGACTCGGTGTGCATGAAGTGTATGATATCGCAGACTCCTAGGCATGAGCATTTGTCCTTCGATCAGGCTGCCCCTTCAGGAGGATCTCTACTCAATAACAACGAAAGAGTGACTAATTATGCATTAAAAGAGGGCACACACAGATGTTTGTAGAAGGACCCTCACTCACCAACCTGGTTGGTGACATGCTTCATCATAGGGTCCCCACCGAATCGGTCGAGTACCGTTTCGGTGTGCTACGACGCCTGCAATTGCAGCGGAGCAGGTTTTTATTTTGTGCAAGTGAAAGTGATGTAGTGAGATTTAAAAAGTAACCAGATACTACCTGGAAAACACTTTATTCTGGGTGTTTTGGTTACTAGCTAAAAACAAGTGGCGGATCTAAACCAGCTGAGTGATGGGGCTGGGAGATCCGATTAGGCACAAATGGTGAAAAAATTGGTCGACATGTTTCTGCTTATATATTGATGCGTGTTCTGCTAAGCTTTCATCAGGACCTTGTGTTTGGTGAGACCATGGCGGTATATGCTCGCTAAGGCGTACCCTAACCCCTGGTCTGGTGCAATTTATAAAACTCACGGTTTTACCACGTGAAACGGTCTTCAAATGGTTCTCAGACCGGTAATAACCTGCAAGAAAAGAGAACAACTGGGGTGATGATGCATCCTAATCTTGCTTTGTTACAGGATTGTACATAGAGTAACTACAAAACAACATCTGTGCTGCGTATTTAAAAACAAGAATGTCCCGTGGGAACTGCCGCTTTACTCGGGCTAAGAGGCGGACTGTTCGGCTGTCTCGTGTGAGTTATACGAAACGCCGATGCCTACAAACTGTTAGGCCTTTAGATTACACTTCCTCTCTTATGAGGCGAGCCGCACCCCCAGTCATTAGTTATAGAGGGAAGTGACTTCGTAGTATTGTTCAACTTGGCTGCCAATCAGGGGTGCCCCAGGTACCACATACACATGAACAAGTGGCCACCGGCGCCCACTAGGCAAGGCTTATTATAGGCAGAACTAGAAATTAAAATTAAAAATTAAAAAATTCGACGGCATGAGTAAGATTGCTTACTTATTACAAGATGTCAAGTTACTTCATGGAAACCAGACGGGTGACCCGCTAGGAGTTCTGTGGGATGAAAATGGAGGTAGCATAAAAGTTAGTTCCCAGTGCTGCGGAAAGGAGCCCCTTTCCCACCCAAGTCGAGCGGCACCTACTTCCAAATTTTCAGGGTCCCGCCAAGTGCCTAACCGTGCACGTCTGGATCCGAATATTGCCGATGAGGCGGAAGGACCGGCAAATAAAGGGTATCTCTTCCGTATCACGTGACAAAAACATCAGTACGTAACGTCCCCACGTGTTAAGTTTGTCCAACTGAGACTAGAACGCTGCCCTTTGGAGGGCGCTTTACACTAGTTCAGTATAAAACTTAATTTAAACATGCCCAGTTGCAAACAGCGCAGCTATGCAGTGTTTTATGGAATCTAGTGGCAGTACAGGCAACAAACTTTCTTTGGACAGAGCTTGAACTTGGCCAAATAAATGAAATAAAAGGCAACGTAAACATACATTACTCAGCAAAAATGTAGTATTAAGTGCTTCAGCTGTAGTCCTGTCAGGGTATAGTGTCAAATTGTGGCAACAGCGCACCTCTACTAGACCAACACTTCTACGTTACTGTCCGCAATGTTAGACATTGGGCATCTCACCTAAATTTCATCGCAAAAGAAATTTAGGGAGTATAGGGGACCCCGGGGGATCGACTAGAGGCCTCTAGACTGGTATAGTGATATTAGTTGCTGCAGTAACTTACTTCCAGCTAGAGAAACAATACTAGTATGAAGAGAGATACAAAGACCTCCAAAGGTACAAAAAATGTCTGAATGTTACAAAGTGGAACAGGAACCCCAATAGCGTTATTAGTGAGTTATATAGATGCTATTTATATATTCTCTATCTGTGGGCTCTGTATGTAGGCAAGCAGGGAGACACTCCAAGGTTTTGTTTTGAGGAGGGACAGGTTACTTAAGGATACTACCCCATGGGATGTTATCATTTAATCCATGGCGGTGAGTACAGAGACGGTAGATCCATCTTTGCTCCTTTACAAACAAAACCTGTTGGATATGGAGACTTGGTTTCAACTGCTCAATAACTGTCCATGATATGTCGTTGGTCGTATGGTTGGTAGCTAAGAAATGTTCTGCTAGTTTCGTCGTAGCCTTCCTGCACCTAATGTTGCTCCTATGCTCGCACACACGTTGCTTCATTTTCCTTGTGGTCATGCCCACGTAGCGTAGTCCACATGGGCACGTGATCAAATAAACAACATTAGTGGAGTTGCAATTTGTGTGTGCTTGTTGGTACCAGATGGAGCCAGATTCGAGAGACAGTTGTTTCGTAGGTGTAGTCAAATGACACACTACATGAACCACAAGGGTAGTGTCCGGTCACAGGAGGTAAACCCCATGCCCTGGTAATGGTTTGATCTGAGCCCTGGAAATGACTTTTCGGGCACGTATGTACAAGGGAATCCTTAATGCTTCTTGCTCTTTTGTACGAAAAAAGTGGCATCTCCCACTGGTGGTTGTTGCTCACCAGGATCTTCCAATGTTTCCGGACGGCTTTTGTGACTGCGTGGGAGGCACTGTTATATGTCGTCACACAAGTGAGAGGTATCTCACCCTTATTCTTAACAGTGTCCTCCAACAGGGATTCCCTGTTCTGGTTCCTGGCGCGTTTGCAGCTCTTCTTTAGGATCCTATCCGGGTAACCTCGTGTTTTCAGTTTTTCGGTTAGATCGCTTGCCTGTCCTTTGAAAGTGGCCACTTCGCTACAATTGCGTCGTAACCTCAGATATTGCCCATAGGGGAGGTTCTCACGAAGAGGCCGGGGGTCGTAGCTTGTAAAATGCAACAGATTATTTTTTTGCAGTAGGTTTGTGGTGAGTCCCAGTCTGTAGTGTGTTGCCAACTTTTGAAATCACCACATCCAGGAACACCATCTCATCCGTATGATACGAGTGGGTGAACTTCAAATTAGAGTCACTGGTGTTTATCCAGTCGAAAAACTCTAGTAGTTTCAGTTCAGGGCCCTGCCAAATGACGATGACGTCATCAATGTAACGCCTCCAAAAGTTCAAATATGAGAGGTAAGGGTTACTATCAGCTAGGATGACGATTTTCTCAAAATTGTAGACGTACAACCCTGCCACGCTTGGGGCAAAAGTACTGCCCATCGAAGTCCCTCTTGATTGCAAAAAGAGGTTATCTCTGTACTCAAAAAAGTTTTGTTTCAAAGTGAGGGTAGCACAAGAAATCACAAACTCCTTTGGTGTCACGTAATCCCAGGTGGACTCCTCAAGGGTAGCTTCTAAAACCCTTATGGTGTCATCTTGGGGTAAGCAGGTATACAGGCTTTCTATATCAAGTGAAACTAAGTAGATTGGCTCTTCCTCTAGTTCCATGTCCTGTAAAAGTGCTAGGAGGCTCTTGGTGTCATTCAAATATGTACTGGTTGCTTGGACAAGCGGTTTTAGGAAAAAATCGCAATAGCGAGAAAGGGGCTCTAAAAGCGAGCCAATGCCTGAAACGCAAACATCCAACATCAGCACTTCTGTGCATTGGAGTGTCCAAAGCAACTATCGCTCAGAGATGCATTCTGCTCATAGTGAAACTCAGGACCCCTGTATGCCACCCCGCCAATACCTCTCTTACCCAGAGTTCTGAAGACAATCGAGTCGAATCAGGCCCAAGTGATCCTAGTGGCTCGGTGTAGGGCAAGAATGATAGTTGATCCTTCATTAAACAAGCACCTAACCAAAATAACCGAACAGTAGTTATCCCTTTAATTTAAAAATCGGGATTTGTGTGCACACCGATGAGCACCCACCATCACAGTGCTAGCTCAAAAGAGAACTAAACGTAGTACAATACAAAAGCACAGGTGCACCACATGACAGAATCCAGAGCTGTATCAAGCACTTATTACAATGATCACAGGAAATGGCGTCCAATGTTTTTGATCTTTTTTTTATTATTCCAGCGTAAGAAAAAATAGCCGACGCGTTTCGTCCCTCTCGGGACTTCTTCAGGGCAAGATGATTTGTGTCTTCCAAAATAAATCGGCAACTCGTGTAGGAGCAATGAAGTTGCTCCTACACGAGTTGCCGATTTATTTGGGAAGACACAAATCATCTTGCCCTGAAGAAGTCCTAAGAGGGACGAAACGCGTCGCCTGTTTTTTCTTACACTGGGATAATACAAAAAAAGACCAAAAACATTGGACGCCATTTCCTGTGATCATAGTAATAAGTGCTTGAAACAGCTAGTGGCTCGGTGTGCATGAAGTGTATGATATCGCAGACTCCTAGGCATGAGCATTTGTCCTTCGATCAGGCTGCCCCTTCAGGAGGATCTCCTGTCACAGCAGCTGTACAGGGTTTTGCGCTCAAACCTGTGCACCCTCCACCTACATGCTCGGTGGATGAGTGGGGCTAGCGGTGCACTTTTGATTTCCCTCCCGAGGTCATGGATATTATTATGGCAGACAGGCAGCAATCTACTGAGTCTGTGTACCCAAGTTTGTCGTGTGATGCAAGTTCACCCACTTGGCACCAAGTTGTCCGAGATTCTGCTGTTTGAGTTGTCCCTTGCTTTGTGAATGGTAAAAGGGTACCTGTCTGCTATTTTGGCTGTTTTGCATTTGCTGGACCAGCTTTTATTTAAATCTCGAGTTGTGATTAGTCTTCTGAAAAAGTTACAGCATCTGTTTCCCCCTTCGCCCTTTGTGGCTTGAATTTAGTTTTGACTTGTCTCATGTGTTCCTACTTCAAACCTATGCTTAGCTGTCTCCTCTCAAGTTGCTTGCCCTCAGGCATAATCAAGGCAAGAAGGGTGAGCAAGCTTTCTGCACTCTCTATCTGATAAGAGACATCTAGCCGCAGATTCCTTAACTTAGAATTATCCACAGGCGTGAGAATGAATCTGTAAAACAATTTGCAGCAGCACCTCTGCGCGCCGGGGGACGGCGCCACACGACCCTGCCCTGACGTCGTCCACGGACGTGACATCAGCAAGGTCTTATAAGTCCCTCCCGGCATGCTGCCATACGTTTAATTCTTTTCCGCGTGCAACGCGGATCCGGAGAAAGCGGTTCCTCGGGCCTGGTTTCAGGCCCCCCTCTGAATCTTCGTGTCTAGAACAGTGTGCGATGCCTTCGGGCTTTAAAATGTGTGCCTACTGTTTGCGGCAAATGACCGTGACGGACCCACACCTTATCTGCATATGGTGTCTGGGCGAACACCACAACTCGACGAATTGGGACGCCTGCCAACAACTCAAGCCAAAGTCTCGGCGGGAGCGCCGGATAAAGCTACTGTTTGCAAGTCTGTCCCGATCGGAATCGTCGCGCACTCCGGCCTCTTCGGCGGCAGGTCCTTGTGGCAGTGGGTTCCGTTTGCGGCCTCGGTCGCTGTCTGGTTCCCATGTGCGTCGCTTGCCCATTCCTGGTAAGTCCTGGCGCCAAGGTCATCAACCTCCCTTCCAGGGGGCACTAGTTCCCGGATTTCTCCGGACGTGCGGCCGTGAGTCATCTCTCCCCTATCTGCCATTTCCTGGCGCGTGGGCAACTCGTACCCAGATGGCGTCTTATGCCGAGGCCCTGCAGGCCTCCCTGGGGCATCCCCGGGCAATCCGCTGCATGCGGGGTCTCCAGTGGGCTCGCCGGTGGGTTCGCCCCGGTCTCCAACTGAGCCCCTTGCCTCTAGGGATCATGGATGTATGGCGTTGTCAGGGCGCGGCCCAGCTGGGTCCCCCTCTTCGACCCATAGCACCCCTACCGCGCCGCATAGCCCAGTGGGCCTCCTTGTGGCATCGCAGGTGGTTGCTGGTACTCGTAGCTTGTCTATGAGTCTGCCTGAGGTGCCGGGTTTTTAAGAACCCGGTGGTGTCAGGGGATAACACCCGAAGACCTCTGAGTTCCCCCTTGTTTCGGACCACAGAAACACGGAGTCTTCTAGTCGCAGTCAGCGATCAAGTTTTATTGATAGCTACCAAGTAACAGGTGTCCTAGAAGCACGACAAGCACGGGTCATGTGTTCTCAGGAGACTGGTTGTTTTTACAGAACCAGCCTTCTCCTTATATACAAAAATAATAGCTGCAAGCAAGAATTCTTGAGTTCATGATATGGCTATATACATATTTCTACAATAATACAAAAGAGCGAAGTCATGTAGGCAAGCCCGTATTTTAGATGTCCAATTCGTGATAGATTACCTAGCCAGGCCCGGAATTCCCATCAGATATCGGTGAAGCCCCAATAAAAGAAGGCACCTCCTAGTCATAAAACTGGCCATAAACAGGGAGCGTGGACAGGTGTGTATGTGTGTAGAAAACATGATCTGTATGTGGTGAATGGTTTGTGGTATGTTGTGCATTGATGCTATCGTGTTTGGCCACTGGGCGAGGAGCTGCCTAAACAGGTTTGGCTGGAGGCAAGGGAGTCAGTTGGGACAGATCAGGGGGAAGTCAGGGAAGGTGGACGTGTCCTTTTAGATCAAGCTCGACCTTTAATTGACTTATCATGAGGGCAAGACACAAGATGGATACCGTTTACAAAATGGAGTCTGGGGGGTCGGGACGGAAATTACGATTCAGGGGTGTTAGCATGCCTCGATCATGACGCAAATGCATAGGAATGATGTCCTAATCATTATCGGTTCGTCGACACCAAATTCGTCATGGTACGTTGATGTTTCGGGACACGGGTATTGGACCTCGATACCGGGACAATGGTAGGGTCCAGAATTTCAGAACCACATGCTTTGGCCTTTCGGACAGGCGGCTGCCTTTTCAGAGGCCGAGCGGGCGCCGGTCTGGCGCCGTAGACTTGCCGCCCCGGTTCCGTTCCTTACTCGGTGTCGGAGCCTGTTGTGGTTGAGGCTGAGTCGGCGTCGGTGCGGCACCGTAGACTTGCCTCCCTGGCTCCAGCACCGTGCCCTTCTTCGAAACCAGAGCCTGTTGTGGTTGAGGTCGAGTCGGCGCCGGCCGAGGGCGCCCTGGCACCGCCTCGATGCCGGATACTCCACTCCTCTGCAGAGGCTTACGGAGGGAGTTTGGCGTCACCCGGGCGTCCATCGACGCCGGATTTGTCCTTGCTTCTCCCCCTTGGAATTTGTGGCTCCGGCGGACTCTCTGCCTCCTCAAGAGCCCCGTCAGGACCCTCATTCGTCCATGGGGCTTCCTTCCTTTGGACATTGGTCTTATCTTCCATTCCTCAAACAATCCTCTTGGAGTGGGAGGCTCAGCTTACAGCCCTCACCCACGGATGAGTTACTATCACCTCCTCCTCAGAGGGCTACTGAGGCTGGTGCGGCATTTATGAGGGTTGTTTACTTGGCCGCCCCCATTTTGAGAATGCAGCCCCCTTCAGTCCCCCTGCCTGTTGACCCTCTGTTGGATGTCCACCACCACGATTTGGGGAATGTAGAGCTGCTTCTACCTTTCCAAGCCTCTTTTTATGATGCCCTTCTGGGCACCTGGGCTCGGCCGGCGTCAGGTGATCCGGTAGCTCGTTCTATCATACACTGCCACCGCCCTGCCCCAAACGATCCAGTTTGCTTATTTGTTCATCCAGATGTTCAGGGGATTGTTTTGCAGGCTGCCTTTCCTTCCTTGCCTCAGCTGCTGCTTCCTCCCTCCCGAGAGTCCAGATGGCTGGAATCGTGGGGTCGTAATATCATCGCCTCCTCTAGCGCTGCCTTTTGATGGGGTCCTTTTATTTAATGCCCACGCCGATTCAGCAGTTCAGCGTCTCCTTGCGGGCTTTTGACCCCCTCCCCTCCCCGGCCATAGGCCTGTACTTGGCAGATCTCCGGTCGTTTTATTCTGGGGTGGTTATCCTTTAATTTAGCGTAGACACTTTGGACATTATGTTTTTGGGCTGACAGTAAGCCTTCTGTGGCGGTGTTCCACAAGTTGTTTTTGTCTTGTCCTCTGACTGTGTTTTACCCTAAGAGGTGTTCCCTCGTTTTTCTTGGGAGCGTGATATACCCCAGGTGGGATCCCTGTATGCTATGGGGTAGCTTTGCTCTGCATCAGGTGGGCGTGGCGGTCCCTTTGGGTTCTCCCCGTCTAATGGTGCCATTATCTTACCGTTTACGGCGGTTTTCAGTGTTGTGCCTTCTGGCTCTGCCTCCTACACGCCACAGGTCTCACCCTGCTGGCGCCTTGAATGGGTGCTTCATACTCCCCTGCAAAAGGTTTTCCCTTGTTACTGACTCTTTTCAGTGTGTTTCCACACGCTTCTTCTAAGGCTGCCTCCTGCCACTGCTGCAATAGGCGGGTTCCTGCTAAAGCGCCCGCAGCTGCGTTGGTCTTTCTCTATATATCTGCATGTTGGTGACCACTGGGTATCCTTTTTATGCGCCTTCGCTTCTGCAAGGTCTGGTCATATATCCCTATTTATTGGGGGAGCAGTGGGTGCCTTGTGCTCAGGTTTGCCATTGTTCTACACTGCGGCGTTTTTCTTTTGCACATCTTATAGTACACTTCGGTGTCTTTTCCTGCTGCTTCTGCAACAAGGGTTCCCATGGTTCCGACCACTGGGGTGAGCCTCCTCTTCTGGATGCTCTTCTTCTTGGGGGTCTTGTCTGTCCTGTTCATGTACTAAACAGTCCCTCTCTTCTGTGGGGGTGCATTTCTCCTCCCAGTCGGAGGTGGCGGTTCCGGAGATCGGAGGTTGTTCTCCACAGCTCTGCATGAACTCCTTCACAGTCTCTATAGGCATCTTCTGTGCCTCGGATACCACACCCCTCTAATGTGTCTTTTTCCTTCGGGTGTCGCCTCATATGTGTCGAGTGTGCCTGTGGGACAGCTCCTCTTCTGAAGGTTGTCCCGGGTGCTGCGCCCTTCATCTTGGTCTTCAAGTTGCCTCGTTGGGCAGTTCCGTACTCCTCTTCGCTACGCCACTTTGTTGTCTCCGTAGCGGTCTGCTATGTGCATGTTCTTTGCATGTCTTATGTTTCACGACTGTCCTTCTGAGACGTTGCTCAGTTCCTGCCTCTTGCCCTTCACATCCTGGATGCTGCCTGTCCAGCCTCCCTTGCGTGGGCTCGCCTGGTAGGCTTTGGCTACGTCTCTCCATGTTGTCCTCCAGATCTTGGTTGGTGCCAACTTAGTGCACCATAAAACTCTGGGAGTAGTTCTTCTTCCTTCCTTCGTTATGAACTCTCTCTTCTGTTCTGGTATATGGCTTAGTGTCGTTATTACAACCTGTATTCACACGGGTGTGGTCTCGCGCCCTTCTGATCGTCTTGTGATGCCTTGCCTCCCATTGTGTTTTGCTCTTCGAGCTGCTTGGGTTGCTGACTGGCTGCTCCGCCACAGCTTTCCACCTCCCCCTTGGGGTATGGCTGTGGTATCTATTCTAAGTTAAGGAATCTGCTACTACATGTCTCTATCAGATGTACAAGAAGTTACTTACCTTCTGTAACGATGTATCTGGTAGAGACGTTGTCTAGCCGCAGTTTCCTTAACGCCTACCCATCCTCCCTGTTCTGTGAGGACCTTTCCAGGTGGGCTTCTCCACCTTGCCTCCTTTCAGTTGGCACTGGTCTTCTTCCAGTATGCTCAAGTTGGTCCGACCCTTTTAGAAATTGCCTTCTGCAGCCCCCTCCCTTTAGGTGGTTTCCTTCCTGTGGAGCGGTGCTTTTCGCTCCCGCCTTCAAAAAGAAATTCATTTTTCCCTTTCTCTGCATTCTTCCAGTCTGGTCCTTCCAGTGTGGGGTCTTCTCCTGTTGTTTTCCCTCCCTCCCGCCTCCTCCATCTACTTAGAGCTCTTGTCTCCTCTGTAGTCGCCGCCTTTGATAACTGCTGAGCTGTGCTTCGGCCTTCGATCTCTATAGGAGAAAGTGCCATTCTTGTAATGTTTTCTCAGTGGATTATTGTTCTTCCTGTGCGTCGTCCTCTGCGTTGTAATGACAGTCTTCCTGTTGTCTATTGGAACATTCTTCGCTTGGTCCTCAGCCTCTGGGAAGGGTCCACGCTTCCCTTTGCGGGGTTGTTTCTCAGAGCGATGCTCTGCTTTTACTTCTTGGTTTGTAAGTAGACAGTGTCTGATACTGTCTTTTGTGATGATGTTATGCATCATCAGATTTCCTTGTTTTATGAATTTTTCTTCCTTCGCACACTGTTCCCATACTTTCACAGTTTTGTTGGGGGCTCCGCGTTTTGCTGAAGAAAACCGACGTCAGCGCGCTGGGAGTAACTTATATGACCTTGCTGACGTCATGTCCGTGGATGACGTCAGGGCGGGGTCGTGTGGCGCCGTCCCCCGGCGTGCAGAGGTACTGCTGCAAAACGAATTCGAGATCCAGTCTCACACATGGGCATAGTTCGAAAATAAGGAATCTGCGGCTACACAACATCTCTACCAGATAAATAGTTACAGAAGGTAAGTAACTCATACGTTACTCCTCCTTCACCTTGTTCAACCCCAACAAGCTGGTCATTCGGACATTTCCCTTTCCTTTTCACGTTGGGTAATTTATCGCTCTTCCAATGTTCTTTGCTCTGCCTCACCCCAGTAAGGAGACAGAGAGACTTCATCCGCATCTACATCAGTCATGCTAGGCAACTCAGAGTGGATGCTCAGATCTTTTTTGGGTTCAAATGAGCAAAAGAAGTGCAAGGCCATGCAGAAGAGGGCCATCTCTCACTGGATTGTTTGTTCTTTGCATTAACATCCCCTGCACATTGGCTAAAAAGTAGCCTCCAGAAGGCTTGTGGGCTCATTCCACCACAGCCAAGGCTGCTACCACTGTATTGGCATGTGGAGTGCCTGCCGTGGACATTTGCCATGCAGCTATTTGGGTATCCCTTCCTATGTTCACGATGTACTACTGTCTGGTATCTGTGGCCAGGTCTGTCAAGATGGACACTTGGGTCCTTCAGGACTTTTTGGTTGTTTAAGCTAGTTCACAGACCCACCACCTGGTAGGTACTGCTTTGATATCTATTCAAAAGGTGAGAAATATGCTGTCAGAAGTCTCTATCAGAAGAACAAGTTACTTACCTTCTGTAGTGCTCTTTCTGTTAGAGACTCTGTCTAACCTCCGATTCCCCCAACAAGCCCTGCCATCTTCTGTGAACTGGACTTTTTGCCACCTAAAACGGTCCCAAGTTAGATTTCCGCACACGAGTCACAACCAATCTCCGCAGAAAGCAGTTTGATGTACGCCTGGATGGTGGCGCCTATATAAGGCAATGCATGTCACTTCTGGACCGTAATGATGTAAATGCCGGAGCCACTAGCACCAGCTGCTAGCGTGCAGGAGTACTGCTTTTCTGGCTCCAGTCTGACGCCTGGAGGAATAGTCACAAGGCGAGGAATCTGGGGTTAGCTACAGTGTCTACCAGAAAGAGTGTTACCTAAGGTAACTTGATGTTTAATACTGTAATTAGATTTTTGATAAATATTACAGTAGTATCCGGATGAAGTTTGTAGTACTTTCCTAACTAGACTTGTGGAAAATTTGGCTTTTATTTATGAGTGAGCTTTACTACAGGAAACGGATACCTCATTCTAAAGCAGTGAGAGAGAATTTGAATCCTGTCACTTCAGGGACACAGCAACCTAAGTATACATCATGTCCCCCTTTTGCATGTTACACATGCAAGTTTATGGGCTTCAAGGCTCTTTTTAAAGGTGACTTCGGTAATTTCAAATGTAGGCTTTTAATCATGTCAAAACATATTTTCTTGCATTCACTAAAGCTTTGCTGAAAGCAATATAGGGCTTTGCAGACAGGCATAAAGTCTTGGTTATAGTCACTCATGCGTGATTTAAATCTTTATTGCTGCGTACATGTAACATTTACCTTTTATGCCCTAGATGGACTTAATGTCCCATATTACTGTGGCCTTACTTTACATGTGAATATGGCAAATGTTTTTAGCCTTCCACCATGTGCAAGGGTCAGAGCACATGCCCAAAATGAAAATAGGCCAGTAAATCCACTCTCATAAATGTGAATAACCTGGGGAGACCACTTGAAATGCCAAATTACATTGCAGAATATTGTTTTTCCCATCAAAGTGGGGGTTCTGTGCCTCAGTTTGCAAACCCCGAATCTCCAGTGTTGAAGGATCAGAGGATAGTGATATCTTAATGGTCTCTCTCAAAGAAAATCAGGGAAGTAATTATGACTTTGAAAAGGTTGTCTACCAAAGTGAATTTTGGTTAGTTAGTTCCATATTCACTGACTAGCTAAGGGCCTAATGCTGGCAATATGATGGGTATACCTGGGTGGACAATTTGTGGTTTGTTTGTTGTTCAGTGTTTTTTAGTGGCACAATATTTGAAGGATCTTTGAGTGCTTCTCTACTACAAACTGTCATCCATGCTCTGTCGTTGAACCTTTTAATTGGAAAGCATTTAAAGACCTGCATTTAAGCAACCTTAGACGAATTCTCCAAACTGTCTTCCTGAAAACTGTTTAATTTGCCAGCAGCATAAGAAACTTGTGAACCATTTAGATCCTACCTTTCTTTAGATTTTGTTTGAAAAAGCTGTTTAATAATTGAGTGTTTCTTTTGCTCTTAGTTCTGAAAGGGGTGACAGTTTCAGCTGACCTAAAATATCAGGAGAGGCTGCTCTTTGTTTGCTCTAGTCTCTTAAGTAAACAATTTTACAATGCATAATACCCTGACAAGAAAAGAACCGCATGAAAGAATTAAGTACATTCTATAAGTGAAAAGAAGTTTTCTTCTGACAAATAATGACAATGAGCCATAATACAGAAGTGTCCCTGGAATGCACCTGGAGGCTGTGTCTTTTTGTATATGTAGCCCGTGGGGCACTTGTTTTATAGAAGTAATAGAAGATGCCACAGATGCTTGTGCTCTGTTGCAATAAAACACATAATACATTTCACAAAAACACATTTTAGTTTATAGCTGACCACTCAATTGTTTTTAAGTATCCAAACAATCTTTAATATAATCAGTTACCTTTAGATTGGGTATATTTGAAATCCAAATAATCCTACAAAAGTATTAGAAAGAATGCCTAGGTGTATATATAGATTGTTAGACAAATGTGTTATTTAGGTGAATCGATTTTGCAGTCAATCTAAAAGAGTGTGTAGTGGTGCAGCACTCAGAAAGTGCTTGTGCAAAGCGGCAATAACGCAGGCAGTCTGTAGTTATAGCTAGTATTGTGTTTCCCTAGGAAATGCCTTTTTTGTGTTGCTAATAACTTTGGTATTGTTTGAAGAATCTCTACAAAACCTTTCTGAAAAAAATGCTTTTTTTCCAACTAGTTTTTGCATGTAATGTTTCGGTGGAGATCTGTCAAGCAGGGGCCGAGAAAAACAGGAGCGTCGCAAAACTTGTTTTCTCTATTCATTTTTCCATAGGGACTTTAGACACAGGTACAGCTTGAACTGCTGAACGGATTTACACCAAATTTGGCAGAAAGCTAGATCTTGGTCCAGAAAGAGTGCTTTTTGTGTTGTGGTGTAAATCTGTTCAGTAGTTTTGGAGGAATGAAGGTTAAAATATGTTGTATATATCACACCGCTGAGGCTTTGCGGACCTGACTGAGTTTCTGCTGAGATCTGATTGGCTGCCACCGCATCAACCAGGAACACGTGACAGTCAGGGTAGGGATATCCTGACCCCCTAGACGAGGTTGTTGGGTAAAAGAATCCTCTTCCTGGGAACATTTTAAAAATCTATATATAAAAAATAAGCATGACTGAGCAGATGTGGAGGATGAGTTGAGTTTAAACAGCCAACCCCCCCCCCCCCCCTCCTCCTCCAGCTTGTAGAAAGCTGGGGCCTGGCTGCAAGGACTGTAACTTAGGATCCTTAAGGTGCCCCACCCACTGAGAAATAGTCGTGATGGCTTTTGATTGCCAGTGGGGGGGACACTGCTCTCAAGCGCAGGGGAGAACTGACCTTTATGGCTGTCAGGACTGAGGGGCTCTAGAAAGTGGCACAGTGAATATCGGTCAGCCATTGGAATCATCTGTTAGGTGGCTGCTGGGGGGTGGTTATGCTCCACATCTCCAGGCGCAAAGTTGTGATCTGTGGTTGAGAGGCTAAGAGCTGTTGAGGGCCACATGTGTGCATAGAGGCAGCTTGAGAGCTACTTACACAGATTTGGCACTGGAGATGAGTAACATTGGATTCAATTATGTAGTAAGCAGGCTTCTGGCATATTTCTGCTGTCTTTTCCCTGAACTCGCCTTCTGGCCCCTCATTGCCTCCTATCCCTGTCATTCAAGGTATGACATAGAAGAAAGGTCAGTGTCCTTCCTTTCTAAACTGTTGGCCTTTTCATCACAGTTGGGTTTGATACTGTGTGTTTCTAAACTGAGCATGAGTGTAGGGTGAAATCTGGAGTGTTTGAAGTGTTCTTCAGGGAAGACTCCCTGCTTTGTCCTATTTGAGTGTGGCGCCATTTCAGCTACACTTACCAAGTACCCTTATTCTACAGTATGATCCTGCTGCGACTGGCAACTCCCAACCTGCACACCCTCCCGTCCCCATGATGGTTAAGAACTCAACTGTTGCGTATGAACTTCTGAAATCCTCTTTCACTGAGTGCTGGACTAATTTCTGGAGCCAGTTCTAAATCCATGTAACAGTCCTTTCATGTCACATTACATTACCAAATCAAGCACTTCCTGGTTGTCCTTTACTGTTGCTCCGTGACAAGGATATTGCAAAAGTTGCCTCACATCTAAAATATTGTGTCAGCATGGTGAAAGACAAAACCACTCATCCTACCTGATCAGGGCTAGCTGGATAAATATGCCAAACCTAGGGAGTGACTACTTGTTTATTCGAAGAGGCTGCCCGTTAACCTCCAGTGAGCCTGCTGGAGACAAATCCTCTAAAGGGATGATCCATCTAGCCATTTGTTTTACACTCACCACTCCGGAATCTAAAAGAGAAGTAGGTGAAAATTTGATCCTGCTCTGCCAATGCCTAGTCATAATGGTGGACCGGGTCAATGAGGAGAAGGCTATTGTTTCTACATTGGAGACACTGTTAAAGACTTACAAGCTTCTGTGCTATGACTGACTGGGACATCTAAGGCCCTTACCAACCAAGTAAATGCAGAAGAAAGTAAAGTAAGATAGAACAACCTCCATTTGGTTGGGCTTCAGGTAAGAGTGGAGGGCACACAACCGAAAACAATTCTTGTAAAATGGCTATGCTCATGGATGTTGACAGATATGATCCCTAGATGTTTTGTAGTCAAGAGGGCTCACCATGGCTTGGTATAGATTTGTTCTCAAAGAGCTACTACCAAGCTAATGATGGCAAGAGTGCTTAGTTATAAAATAACTGTATCCTCGGAGAGGCATGCTTGAGAAGCCAGACACTTTCTGATTTGTAAAATTCTATTTCCAGATTACTCTAAATATTTGAAGCAACAGCTAAAGTAATTTGAGGGTGTCAAACGGCATCCTGTGTTTTCCTAGCTATCTAAAGGTACTTTTTAGCCTTAAATCCTTCTTTTTTTGGCTTTCCAATATCTGTGTGGGACTTGGTAGCAGACAAAAAGGATCTGGGGCCCTTTTATGTAAAGGGCGCACTTTCCTGCTTGCGCCCAGCTACCTTAAAAGAGGTGCACCAGGCGCAAACAGGAAAAGTGTGCCGTATTTCATGGAATGCAAAAACAACAGTTGATGGACAGAATGCAGAACAATGTCATACATTCACCCCAGTACAGAGATCTGGGCCTAAATGCATAATTTTTTTTTGCTCACCACACCAACCAGTTCAGACATGGCCATATGCAAATCAGCCTTGACCCTGTGCCTCATGGGAACAGTCCAGCCCGTACTGCCAAGCCATGTCTTCCTTGGACTGGAATCAAGCATCCTAGGACCGGTTTCTGGCTATCAGCCGGCTTCAGCCAGGATAGCTTGACTCCAGTGGTGTGGAGAGGACGGGACTCACGTCTGAGCATACCCGTCCCACTCGGGGTGACAAATGCAAAAACAACAGTTGATGGACAGAATGCAGAACAATGTCATACATTCACCCCAGTACAGAGATCTGGGCCTAAATCCATCATTTTTTACATGGAATGTGCTGCTCCCAGGTCACCCACAAATTTGTGCTGCCCTGGGGGCAGCACATTCATGTGAAAAATGGAGGGTCCGCTTTAAAGCTGCGCCGAGTTTTTGCAGTGCAGGTAGCAACCAGCCTGCACTTTTAAAGGGGATTAGAGATGTCTTGGTGGTCCATAGAACCCCCATTCCCCCCTCCAGACTGCTGCTTTCAGGGGCACACTGTCAGTGCCCCTCCTGAGAGCTGCTTTTCCTCTGTCCCACATTTGTAATATGGCGCAGGTGCAAAGGCAAAGGGATTACCTAATTTGCATGGGGCACAACGTCATGCAAATGAGGGAACGCCCCCTGAAGATAGCACTGGCACTTCATGCGCACCAGCACTATCGGTGTTACAGAAGGGGCCGCACAAGACTCTATGGTCCCATCTGTAATATCAAAGAGGCCGGGACGCGCAAAACGGGCGCAAACACCCGTTCTGCCCCCGGGGCACCTTCTGTAAGACAGCCCTTGGGGCTGAACTCAGACTGAAAAAAGGCACACATTTCCTAGGAGAACTTGCAAGAGCACAGCGGGACGAAGACTACAGACCAAGATCCAGCTCATCCATGTGGTTTCTCTGATTCGGAAACATTTCGGAATGGCACACCATGATCTAATTTTCAGGATTAGATCTTTTATTAATGATACATTACTAAATATATTGTAAAGTGAATATTGAATTAAAAAAATGGAATACTCAATCACTCAGTATGCTCAATAGGGGATCCCCAGACGATGCAACAAAAGTTGATATTAAGCCATAAACTCCAAAATAGATCCGAGGAGGCCTACTGGGCAAAGACGGAAGAGAAGGTAGACAATACAGAGAAGAAGAACTGGGAGAATCCAATATGGCAGCAAAACTGAACTATCTACCATCTAACAGCTTTGGGAGGAGGGCCAGCAAGCACACCACAACTCCAAAACCAAAGACACAGATTACTAAAAGCATGATATGCAGAAGAAGCTACACATCTGTGAGATGGTTATCCACACATTTCCTGCCCAACTCCACTTGAAAAACGTAAATGATTTCTCTTCATAGTGCAGTCTTTCTAGACAGGAAAGCCAGCTGTTGCAGTAATACATCTTGCTTGCCAATTTATACTTTTGATCCATAACGGTGCATTACCTGCATAATACATTACTGATTTTAGGTCAGGCAAAATTCAAATCTTATTTCCAGATATCACTTCTCCTCTTTTATCAGCAGTGCATAGTGTCTTTTCCCAGCTAGTCACCTTCCCCTTCAGCCAGCCTTCTGCAGAGTGGCTGGCACAGTACCTTATACAACTGCATTATTCCTATTGCAGTTTTTAGATTGTCTCACAGCAGGCTGCAAGTCTAGTAAATCACTAAGGATGTTACATGGCTTGTCCTGCGAAGAGTCCTTCATCATCCACATGGATTGACAAAAATGCCCTAATCAGGGTTCCGCTGTACATGGTGTCTAAGCATGGTAATTTAGAGTCCAGCAGCAGAACAATCTTCTTTCCATTAGACTTTAAAACCTTCTGGTCTCCACAGCAGAGAATAATTCTGCCCCACTTGGTTTCCAAATCTGTCACTCTGTGACTTAATGGCTCCTGGTCTTTCTTCACTCCCGCCATTCTGTATATGAATCCTTGAGTTGTTGTCCAATACTGTGTCAACTCTCATCTCAATATAGCCCCATGTTTCAACCATTTCATGTCATTGTAGTAATACAATGCAGATGTGTTCTCTCTTGACTGGGGTGGAATCATGCTGTTTGTCTGCCTTTGTCAGGGCCTCTCCTTTGCATCTGCCCTTCACTCCGACATCAAAGCCAAACAAATTCTTCCTTTTACATCTTTTGTCCACCAGAATTTTCAGGCTCTCAGACCGAGGAAAGAGAAAGCAGCCAGATAAAAAACTAGTGTATCAGTTGTTGATTGCACTGTTCACTCTGTCGCTCTCATTAGTAGTGAGATTTGGGTTAGATCGGAGATTGAGAAACAGCATCTCCTGCCATGGTTAAGGCCATTGTATCGACCCCTGGTAGTCCGCTTTGTAATTCCTGGCTAGCAGTGCTAGTGGTTGATTTCCAAAGGCGTTATCCTGGAAGTAAACACCCCACCAGCATGCATGTGTTGCAGTTTTGCCCTCTCTCTTTTGCTTTGCACAGACATTGGGTCGCTGGTCTCCTCACTGCCCCATTTCTAATTCTGGTAGATGACCTGGGTATGCTGCCTTCTCTGCACATTGCTGACGCAACAGCGTCCACCACACTCAGGCCTATATAGTTAGAACAATTGTGCTTGCCATCTTCACTGCCATGGTACTTGTATAGATAGCCCCTCTCGGGGGATGAGGCCCTCAGCAATAATTTCACAGCATCAGTGGTTTATTCCCTCCTCGGAAGTACCTATGCTATAATTTCATAGCATTGGGTGCTCGTACTCTTCCCAGGAAATGCACATGGCCAGTGAAACAGGGCTGAATTTCGAAACTCTGGAAGGCGCTGCCATCTTGGGCACCTATTGGCCTTCCCACATAATCATATGAAGCTTATTGTGGTATACCCCGTGAACTGTATATTCTACTATGGACTGTTTGGTGTGGAACAGACCCTATACCTACATGTACAACCTCAGACGGCGTGTTATTTCTTGATATAGTTGGTTTGACACTCTTCTTGTGTGTGCCCGATATACAGTGATTTTCTCTTTGTTCATCTCCAAACATGTTTTCTATTGAGCTATGATTAGTTCTTATAGTTGTGAAATATTGTTCATATGCTCAGTCATGCGTAAGTCTGGCTGTTGCGGAATTAACAAAAGGTGCACCTTATTTCTTGGGAGTGTAGGTGGGGGGAAGATTGGGTGGTGTTAATTTAATATTGGCTTCTCTAAGATGAGTGTGATCTTGGATGGTCTTCTATGATAAATACTCATTTTGCTTCTGGTGTAAATGTATGTTCTAGGCATATGGGCTGCAGAACACACACTAGTGCATCTAGTGGTGGGCCCGGATGATTACACGTTGTTGTTGTCTTGGAAGAGTCTTTGTTTGGTAGATGACTCCTCCTGTAGAGCATAGTGCGCATGGGCATCGGCTCCATCTTCAGATTGGTTTTTTCCACCATCTGGCTCGGATGTGCTTATCATTCACTCTCGTTACCGATCTCCTTTCGGCTTCCATTCCTCCAGCAAACCGTCGCTATCACCTTTGATCGCGATTTCATTGTTACTCACGTCGAAAAGCTTTGCACTTCTCGATTCTAGTGTTCGTCGGGGCCGTTGGGCCCAACTGCGCCATTGGGCCTTTGGCTCATGGAAAGAACACCCTTCAAGAAGTGCCCTCAGTGTGGACACAAATTTCCCCACACTGACCTGCATGAGATGTGCAATCTGTGCTTGTCCCCAGAGCACGAGATCTGAGATTGCCAAGCCTGCGCTTCGTTCCGGTCCAAAAAACCATCAGAGATCGTCGAGCTCGAAGAGTCATGGCGCAGTCCTCTTTATCGACACCAGATCTCATCATAGATGGAGCTCCAATCGATCAAGAGTCCAAAGAACAACAGCAGGACGACGTCGATTCCGAAGCAGAGGATTCAGCTTCCGGAGCAGAAGGACAATCAGACGATGACAATCTTCTTCCAGCTGGTCAGCAGGTCGTGAGTACAAGCGTCGACCCTGTTCCCACCCCTATACTGGCCCAGGCTTCGGTTCCACCTCCACCTTCGGGTCCAGGTGCACACCAACCAAAAACGTCCCGCATTCCGGCTCGGCAACGAAGAACACCAAAAAGCCTCCAGGCGACTCGGGCTCGAGTCAGTCCATTGGTCCCGTCAAACAAAAAGCCCTTAAACCAAAACTACTTCCGGCACCGAAGCAACTCTCGGTACCGAAACCAGTCAATCCGAAAACAAGCTCAGCACCGAAAAATATCAAACCGAAGCCAACTCCAGCGCCGAAAAAGTCGACCTGAAACACACTTCGGCACCTAAAGTTGTCGACCCGAAACGTGCTTCGGAACCAAAAAATCTGGATCGGAAAACATCTGAACCGAACAAAAGACACGGCACAGAGAAGGACCGCAAGTCTTAGGAACCAAAACCAAAATCTGCTCTAAAGACTGTAATAGACAACAAGACAAGTCGGTGCCGAAGAAGGATAGTTCCTCAGAAGAGCTTTTTCGGCCAGATCCAAAACAAAAGACTCTTCTTATTCATCCAAAGACAGGACATATCATTACACTACCTGAGAAAAGTAAGCTGGCCCCTCCTTAGACATCTCCAGTTCCTCTCAAGAAATATGCTCAAACTTCTCCTATAAGAATACCTTCACCACTGCCAGAACTACCAGATTTAGATATTTCCCCTCACTTTCGCCATCCACTACACACAGCCCTGCACCAGCAGATTATGATAGGGATGAGGATAACTATTCAGTGGGGGTAGAAGATGAGCAACCCATAGATGACCCAGATGACATTCCTGGTCCATCAGATGATCCCTGGGAAGATTATAACGCGCCAGATGCCCCAGATCTGCCACAAGATGGCGCATACCCTTCCAGGCCATCTCCTCCAGATGACACTATAGGGTTTACACAACTCAATCATAGGGTAGCCAACTTTCATGGGGTAGATCTACACACTGATCAAGTAGAAGAGGACTTCCTTATGGCCAGAATATTACCATCACATAAAACCACAACCACATTACCAATGCTTAAGGGAGTGGTAAAACATGCACCAGAGGTATTCAACGACCCCGTCAGAGCCAAGGTGATTAAGCCCAGATTAGAAAAAAAGTATAAAGCAGCTCCAACAAACCCAGCATACATCAAAGGTCACTTGCCATTAGACTCATTAGTAGTTTCAAACACCAGGAAAAGGGCAAATTCACAGACAACAGGAGTCCAAACTTTTAGGTGCTACAGGCAAACGCACCATCTCGCAAGCAGCCAATGTTTGGAGAATTTCTAATACTCAAGCCATATTAGCAAAATAAGACTGAGCTCACTATGATGAGCTTGAAACCCTTATGCCACATTTGCCAGACAAATATAAGAACAGGGCTTCTGAATTAATACAAGAAGGTAAGATCATTACTAATACCTCAATCCGTTGTGCTTTAGATACTGCTGACACAGCCTCAAGATCAGTAAATACAGGAGTACTGTTACGTAGGCATGCCTGGTTGCGCATCTCTGGTTTCAAACCAGAGGTACAAACCAGCATCCTTAATCAACCTTTTAACCAGCAACATCTTTTTGTTGCAAACTCAAACTCCCAGAGCGTCCTTTCGTCGCTCCTCTTATAGGGGCGCCTCCAAAAGTTTTCAAACAGAAAACGCCTCCTCTTCTTGAAAGGCACCCACCCAATCCTCACCCAATACAGGTTATTACAGTGGAGGAAATAGAGGAAACAACACTAAAGGTAGAGGCAGAGGTAACAACAACCGCAATGCCTCCACTCCCAAGCAGTGACTTCCCTCCCCTCCCCCAGACCATTCCACTCCTGATTACAACAGTTCCTACCTGTCTGTAACTCCATCACCACAGACAGGAGGGTGAGACAAATAATTCAGTCAGGATATTGCCTGGAGCTCACTTTTCCACTCCTCCAACAATACCACCCAGACAGCGTCCCATGTCACAGGAACATTCCGCACTTCTAAAACAGGAAGTTGCCTCTCTACTGCAAAAGAATGCAATAGAACCAGTTCCGGTACACCATCAAAACACAGGAGTTCACTTCCCATCTTTTCTGATCACCAAATAGGACGGCTCCCTCAGACCTATACTAGACCTGAGACCCCTAAATCTTTACGTACAATCCGACCACTTCCATATGGTCACATTACAGCAGGTCCTTCCCCTGTTAAAGCAAGGCGACTTCCTTGCCACCCTAGATCTCAAGGACGCCTACTTTCAGATTCCCTCCACCAAGCTCACAGAAAGTACCTTCGGTTTGTACTGGACGGTCAACGTTCAAGTGTAGTGTAGTTCCTGTATTCCCAATAGACTCTGCGCAATGGAATGATATATCCTATAGACTTGACGTAGGACTTATGTCTACTAGGTCTCTATCGAAAATATTAGACTTAATTGTGAGTGCCAGCTAGCTCAGAGGTCACTAGAAACTTTCTTGAATTCACAAGAAGGGATTAGATTCTGACAACCGCATAAACATGACAACTTTGTTTCCCCAAGAATAAACGTATCTTCAGAGTCGTGGAAACAATAGATAGATATTTTACTCAGTCAATCGTGCATGCTTCGTTTCATCAGAGGTGCAGAGAAATAGAGAGACAGGCGTTTTCAATAAAAGAATTCATTGAACAGTCTTCTTTCTCATGCAAGTAAAGTGAACTGCTACAATCGTAATACAGGCTGCAAAGTATAATGCATACAGTGAGAAGAGTATTATAATGTAATACTGTAAAAGCATTGTATGGTTTCTTAAACCATAGATAAATACATACATAAATAACAAAGGCTAAAAGTCCTCAACTGGTGCTTCTAAAATACGCCTACCCCAATGTACCTAACCTAAGTCTAGTACGAGGGAAGAAGTAAGTGTGGTGTAGCATAGGTTTAATTTCTTTGCCAAGAATCTATCCAAGATTTCTCTTAGGGTCTAATCAGCTCCGTACCTTGGTTTTAGAATGAAGGAGGTCTGGTATCTCTGTCTCGGGACTCGATTTCCCAACACCCCGCGAGGGGAGCTTGGAAACACTGGAGTTGGATTCTCAGCGATAGAAAGGACAGCTTCTCGATCAGTGTGTCAGCTGGAGGGTCGGCTTCCTTCAGCACTTGTTGTAGCGAACTGTGTCGGGCAAGTAGATAGCCGAGCTGCTCCGAACCACCGTGTGTTTGCTAGGGGAAGTGTAGGCATATTTATACCCTGAAGGTGCCTCGTTTGACGTAAAGTCAGGCATTATAACGTCATCAAAGAACCCCAACGGAATGGTAGTTCTTTGAAAACTCCATGAATTCTTGGACAAATCAATATTCAAGCAAGGGGATGTCCCTGACTGCTTAAGCCGAGTTTTCCAAGAAATCGTTGTGGCTTTTTGGAACGAGGGGAAGTAGCCATGCCTGTATTTGGACTGCATGGGCTTATGTCTAAATAAGGGTATTATTTTTATGCCTATATAAGGGCAATGTGAATTGTACCTATTAAAGGGCATGAATCTGTAAATTTTGCTCGGATCCTAAAACGCCATATTACACAAGGTACTCCCTTTCGGTGTGACTACAGCACCTCGAGTTTTCACAAAGTGTCTCGCAGTAGTAGCAGCACACTTGAGAAAGGACAACATACATACAGACACTACACTGAGAATGAGAAGAGTGGGATAGACAGGTGGCCTAGTGAGAGGGGAACAGGTAGGTCTTGATGGCCTTCCGAAAGGTAGATAAGTTTTCCAAAGAACGGATGTTCAATGGCAGAGCGTTCCAGAGCTTGGCTCCCAGAACTCTAAAGGAGCGACCACCAGTGCGGCAGAGCTTTATACGGGGTACGTTCAGTATGTGCTGGCCAGATGAACGCAGATTGCGCCGCGGCATGTACGGTGTAAGGAGAGGTCGCAATAGCTCAGGGCATCCGAGTTTAAGTATTTTGAATGTCATAATAAGGGTTTTGAACTGGATTCTGGATTCGATGGGTAACCAGTGCAGCTTACGGATGGTGGCTCTGGCCGAACATCTGCGGGGAAGACCAACCAAGGCTCTTGCCGCAGAGTTCTGCATGCGTTGTAGTCGCGCTATCTCTCCTTTGTTGGCGCCAAGAAGTAGAACATTGGCGTAGTCTAAGCGGGAGAGGATTGTGGCTTGGACAATAAGTTGACGGACCTTAGCATCGAAGAAGCCAAGGATAGGGCTGAGACTCCTCAACAGGCCAACGCAGGTAGCTGCCACTTTTTTTGTGTGGGTTTGAAAGCAGAGAGAAGAGTCCATCCAGACACCGAGGTTTTTGACCAGGGATTTGGAGGGTGGGATAGTGCCTAGTGATGAGGGCCACCAGTGCTCGTTTCAGTAACTGGTGTTCTTTCCGAGGAGCAGTACCTCCGTTTTGCCTACATTAAGCTGCAGGCAGTTGTCCGTCATCCATTGGGCTACTGCGGCAAGACCATCCCTAAATCTTGAGGCCGAAGTGGAAGGGTCTTCCGTGAGAGTGATGGCCAGCTGCGTGTCATCAGCGTAAGACATCAGCGTTAGGTCCCACTCTTTAGCCACTACCGCGAGTGGCTGCACGTAAAGATTAAAAAGGGATGGGCTCAGTGCGGAGCCCTGCGGGACTCCCTGTCTAATGGGATGGGGTTTAGACAGAAACGGGGGGCTGTCACCCGGAAGGATCTGTCCTTCAGGAAGGAATGGAACCATTCCAGGGCGATACCTGAGATCCATACTGTCGCCAGACGATTTAGCAGAATGCTATGGGATACCGTGTCAAAGGCTGCGCTGAGGTCTAATAGAATCAGCGCAGCACTCTGACCGGCATCGAGGATCGTCCGGAGATGTTCAGTCGTAGCCAGGAGGGCAGACTCAGTGCTGTGGCCTGGTCTAAACCCATTTTGGGATGGGTCCAGAATGCTGTTTTCGTCCATGTGTAGGGACAGGGCTTTGTTAGCATGGGCCTCTGCAAGTTTGGAAAGCCAAGGGAGCAGCGAAATGGGTCTGTAATTTTCCAGTTTGGAGGGATCTAGGGTAGGCTTCTGGAGAATAGGGGAGACCCAAGCTTGTTTCCAGGCTGTCGGGACATTAGCCGATGAAAAGGAAAGGTTCAGTATGTAGGCCAGGGAAGGCAGAAAAAATTCAAGTGATTCCAAAAATTGGGTAGGTCTCATGGGGTCTGCTGGGGAGCCAGACTTAACTTTCCTGCAGAGTTTGGTAAGGTCCTCATATGAGATTTCTGGAATGTGCGTCATAGTTGTGCCATTAGTAATGGAGTTGGTGGAGTTATTCAGATTGGAGGGGTGCTGTGGAAATGATCTGTATATTCTTTGTACTTTCTCCACAAAGAATGTAGCAAGATCCTCACATTGCTGTGCTGAGGAAATGCTGGGGGAAGGAGAACCGCTGCTCTGCAGTTATTGTACCAGTTTAAAAACAACTTTAGCGGGATTCGAGCTCGAGTTAATTTCTTCTGCATAGAAGGAGGCGCGAGCGGCGCATATAGCTTTGTGGTAGAGTTTTTGTTTGGATAGGTAAAGGGCTTTGTCTCCATTATTGTATTCCCTTCTCCAGATACGCTCGGCTTTTTTGCAGTCTTTTCGCATTTATTTTAGGGTGTCGTTGTACCATGGATTGGAGGGAGAGCTGCGCCCTTTAGTCCATTTGGCTGGGATGAGAGTATCTAATCCTCTAGTGATCCAGCCATGGAAGGCATCATAGGTCATATTGATATCCAAGTTAGCCTCACAATGAAATTCTTCTTCCCAATCAAGTTGCAGATCTGTTAAGTCGTCAAAGACAACAAATACACGAGTGGGAACTTCATCCTCAAGTTCTTCAACCTTTCTTTCACAAATGGGCCACACACCTCAACTCCGAATGCCCATCTTCGCCGCCAGGTATCCACACCCATTGTCCAAAGGCAAAGCGATATGGATGAGTTGGTCAAACAGATTTGCGTACGCTTTTCCGCCTCTCCCACTGATTCCCTTAGTGGTGCGCAAGCTACAGCAACACTCCCTCACATTGATTCTCATTGCACCAACGTGGGCAAGACAACCGTGGTACACCACGCTACTAGAGCTCTCAGTAGTACAACATCAAAAATCACAACTATCTCCACACCTACTTACACAGAACCTTGGAGAGATCATGCACCCTGACCCCATGCAGCTCAACCTAGCGATTTGACTCCTGATGTCTTAGAATTTGGATATCTCAATCTGCCACCTGATTGCATGAATGCTATAAAAGAAGCTATGCGTCACACCACTAGGGCATGCTATGCAGCCAAGTGGAAAAAGTTTGGTGTGTATTGCACAAAGAACAACATTAATCCACTAGATGTTTCCATCCAAAACATCATATGTTACCTGCTCCATCTGCAAAGATGTAGTTTAGCATACTCCTCAATCCGGTTACATCTTGCTGCTATAGCAGCTTATCTTCAAAACAGACAACATCTGTCATTATTCAGAGTACCTGCCATCAAAGCATTCATGGAAGGACTCAAAAGAATTATTCCTCCCTGGGTACCACCAGCCCCTGTATGGAATCTAAACATTGTTCTCACTAGACTTATGGGTCCTCCATTCGAACCCTTGCATAAGTGTGAATTACAGTTCCTTTCATGGAAAGTTGTTAATTGCTATCACCTCACTCAGAAGAGTGAGTGAGATCCAGGCATTAACAATTCAGGAACCATTCTTACAACTCCATCACAACAAAGTGGTTCTAAAGACAAAATCCTTCCAAAATTCATTTCACCGTTCCATCTCAATCAGTCTATTGAGTTGCCAGTATTTTTCTCTCAACCACAGACAGTTGCTGAAAGAGCTCTCCATACATTAGATGTCAAAAGAGCTCTACTCTACTATATTGATAGGACAAAGCCATTTCTTAAAACAAAACAGCTGTTTGTGTTCTATTCTCCTCCACATAAAGGGAATCCCATTTCAAAAACTGGGATTGCAATGTGGATTGTCAAATGCATTCAAATTTATTACCAAAAGGCAAAACACACTCTATCCATTCCCCCTAGGGTTCATTCCACCTGTAAACTAGGGGCATCTATGGCATTTTTAGGAAATATTCCCTTAGATGATATCTGCAAAGCAGCTACATGGTCTACACCGTACACATTCACAAAGCATTACTGTGTAGATGTTCAAGCAAAACAACAAGCTAGTGTGGGCCAGGCTGTACTCAAAACACTATTTCAAACTACTGCAACAGATACTGGTGGGCGCCGCTAAGAGAGATAACTGCTATGCAATCGATGCACTAGTGTGTGAACTGCAGCCCATATGCCTCAAACTTAAAATGCTACTTACCAGTATGCCTCTGTTCTTGGCATATAGGGCTGCAGATCCAAACACGCCCACCCACCTCCCCGGCTACCTATGTCTGTTCCAGTAATATCTTAATTAGATGCACTATACATGGACATCTTTTTCTGTTCTCACAAAACTTCATCATTTTCCCAATGGCGAAAAACAATCTAAAGATGGAGTAGATCCCCATGCTCACTATGCTCTACAGGAGGAGTCATCTACCAAACAAAGACTATTCCAAGACAACAACAAAGTGTAATCATCTGGGCCCACCAGCAGATGGCGATCTATGCACTAGTGTGTAGATCTGCAGCCCTAGATGCTAAGAACAGATGCATACTGGTAAGTAGCATTTTCCTTCTGAATGTCAATGTTTTAAAGGACCTATCAATACGGAACGCTCTTAAAGATTGCATAAAGACTAATATGGGCTCCACAGGGTATTCCATGCTCGCTTTTATTCAGGGCACCAGATTAGTCTACCTTCTATAAACCCAAATTGCCTTCATAAAGTAATTGTTGAAGAAACATATGTCCCCTACTTGCAGCAATGCAACAGAATGTTGTGACCTTAACAGTTGGGGTTAAATCAGCAGAAGAAGGAAAGCAAGGCAAATCAATTGACATATATTCCACAGCTCCCTCAATCCCCTTTGGAGCCTTTGTTCCCATTTAATGGAACCTATAATGGTGACCAGGGCTAAGTCTACTTTTGCACCATCAGTGAACTGCCACTAGGAGATCCAATGGTCTTGTCTTCCCACCCTTTTCCAGAAAGCCTGGTAGTGTAAGCATTAACATGCTCGAAACAGAACCCTTGCTGTTTTTCCAACAGGCGTCAAGTCTAGAGTCTAAATTACGTGAGGCAATGGGCACAAAGGATTTCTCCTTGGAGAATTTGAGGCTCAGGTCCATGAACATCAAACACCTTTGAACTAGATACACACTCTGCTGTTGGAGATGACACAGATGGTGGTACTGAGTCTTCCACACAGTTTAAAGGACAATTTTATGTAGGTAGTTCAAGATGGAAAAGACATGGCAAATCAAAACATACAATCATCTTGGATACTATAAATTCGGTTGACAGAACCATTGATTCCTCCACCTCTATTAGACACAACTGTTGGCTCCAATCTTAGGGCTTGTTTTGCGATGTACTGACCACTCACATGGATATACCCATTTGGTGGTAATGCAGACCTAGCCCTGTAAATATTTAAGGAAGACTGTGCCATCGCTTAGGTTTTGCATCCCCTGCCCAGAAATGCATTAGGGAGAACCACAAGTTTTATGGCTGCTCAGAACTTCTCATTTCTCCAGCGCCCACCTACCCAGCCCCCTAAGCACCCAAATGTTTTTGTTTTTTTTAACAATTCATCAGCAAACCCAAAGGTAGACCGACGGGTCCAGTTGTCCTCTTCCCCACCACTGCCTGGAAAGTTGATTTAGTGAACACTCACACAGTACATATATGACTTGTGGGTTAAGGGGTGTCACTCTGTCTAGAAGCCTGGCAGGCTATCACAAGAGACCAGCTATGGTCAGCAAAAACCTCACCCTATTTCTCTCAGTTCCTTCCTCTCAGTCAAACAAACATATTTGCATTCTGCAAAAGGAGATTCCAGCACTTTTGCAGAAAGGTGCAGTAGAGATTGACCCTGACCGGGAAATAAGGCAGGTCAGTTAGTCCTGCTACTTCTAATTTCCGAAGAAGGGTGGCTATCTGCGTGCCATCCTGGATCTCAGGGTCTTGAATTCCTTCCTTTTTATTTTCTTGTCAAGGCGCCGTTTCTGGTTCAGATACATCAATCATCACCTTCCACAGCACCCTATTTATTCGTCAGTCGTTGGTAACAAACTTGGCAACAAGTGCGTATTGACCTTTTACCTTTGAAGGGAAAAGGGTCACGTTAGTCAAATACATACAGTAAATAACTACATTTACTCCACCTGTCTTCATCCGACTTCTCCTCTCCCCTGTCGCCAACCGGTTCCTGGGTTAAAGAAAAAAAGGACAAAACAGGTTAGTTGCCCCTCTAGGGCCCCCCGTGCAAGGATACAAGGGGACCCCTTTGGGTCCTCAGTCGTCGTCTTCATCTGATCCGTCTGGTGCTGCGTAGTTGCGCAGGAGGCTGTGGATCATTTTATGGCATGCCAGGATCGATGACGCCTTCCCTACTACCTAGCGGTTTCTGGAAAACAGAAGAACATCTTTAAAACAGCACAGGAGCCTCCAGAGGTTCTTGAATTCTTTCCTTCACAAGCAGAAATTCAGGGTGCTGTCCCTTGTCTGCGTGCTTCTAGTGCTGGAATTAGAGAACTGGATGGTGTCACTTTACTAACAGTATGCATACTTCCATATACCAATCTTGCAGTCTGACAGTAGTTACCTGCGGTTTTTGGTAGGCTCAAACCAACTACCAGATTGCGGTCCTCTGTTTGGATTAACATCAAAACCCAAGGTCTTCATCAAGGTGATGACCCTGACTGTGGCACATCTGCGCATGTTAGAAATCTCCATATTCCCATCCCTGGATAATGAGCTACTCAAAGCAATCTCACCACAGCTCTTGTGGGACACTACCTGAATGCCATTGCATCGCTACTGTTTAGTGTGGATTTTTTGTTTAATCTTCCTAAGTTCTACTTCAAGTAGGGGCGGAGCTTGCCAGGCTTAGCAATGGCCGCACTTTGTGCTCCAGTGGCCACACAACTATCCTAAGTAATCCTGACACCGAAAGACTGCCTATTGCTGCGGACCCACACTGCAACTATCGCCACAACATAGGATCATTATAATACTGAGCAGACGTTATTCTACACCGCTCTGAAGTAACTCTGAGCGTTACGGCCTGAGTGGGGCCTGGACTTCTGGGTGAGGACAGACAGTGGGCGGAGCCAGGCGCTGAAAACCGCCCAAGATACACCACTGAGCAGTCTGCTAATGCGCTGACCGCTCACACAGTGATGGAAGGAACTTTGCTCCCAAGACCGGGATGAGCACTGAGTCGAGGCGTGGGGGAAGGGCGGGGTGCATGTGGGAGCTCTGCGCGGCTGGAGTTGGAGGTTGTGTACACAGCCTGGAGTTCTGACGGATGGAGAACAGGGTGAACACAATTGTACAACTCCACACACGTTACAGGCAAAATCTGCTCGAGAGTTGTTGGGCTGATTGGTGCCATGCCCATTCGACTGGATAAGATGGGCAGGACAGATAAAACTCAATCGAAGCTACAGTTTGACCTTCGCAGTACACCCAAGAATCGCGGGAGTGGCGCTGCTGGTTTGGGACCGGTAGCCAGACACTCTGAATACGAAGGTGACGTGGACTTGAAGCACATTCTAACGGCCATGCAACAAAGCCTTGCCAAAATTGATGGCAAAATAGATGTTCTCCTTGGAATGTTGGAGAGGATGAACAAACATGCGGAGGAACACCTAGACACCGTGGAGCACAGAGTGTCAGAAGCCGAGAACAGGCAGGCTGCGGTCTCTGCAGTGCAAAAACAAATGGATAAACTACTACTCACGCTACAGGTAAAGACAGAAGTTTTGGAAGCCTGCTCATGCAGGAACAATCTACATATAGTGGTAATAGCTGAATCCACAAAAATTGATAACATGGAACGATATATAGAGAGCCTTCTCATTGAATTGTTGGGGCGTGACACTTTCTCTGAGCTTTTTGTGGTGGAGCATGCCCACTGCTTTCTCGCCTCGCATCTGTTCCAGGGAGCCAGTCCCCACCCCTGTGATAGCGAGACTTTTGAATTACCGAGACCGGGACGCAGCACTACAGATGCATGTAAATTGAAAACCTTGCAGCTCGAGGATTCTGGCATTTCTCTGTACCCTGACTTTACAGAGTAGTCCAGGAGGCACAATGTTTGTTCGTTAAAGCTAAGAGAAAACTATGCTGACTCCAGCTGGAATACAGCATGCTCTATCCTGCGAGGCTGCGGGTTATTGTTGTTAATTTTGATTTGTAGAGCGCTTAATACCGGAAGGTCTCTAAGCGCTTCAAGAAGAACAGCGGCAGTTCCAGGGGGAGTGATACCATTTAGGCCCAAGCTTCGGTGAAGAGAATAGTTTTCAGTTTTTTCCTGAAGGGAAGAAGGTGGTATTCCGCGCAAAGCTGGCTAGGCAGCCTGTTCCACAGTGTGGGATTGAGGACGGAAAAGGCTCGGCCACCTTTGGTGATGTATTTGAAACGTGGGCAATTTAGGAGGTCCTCCGTGGAGGATCTTAGTGAACGTCCTGGGACGTATTTCTCAAGTCGTTGTTTGATATAGGTAGGTGCTTGACCATAATGAGCCTTATGAGCAATGCAGAGGCCCTTAAATTTGGCCCTCTGCTTTATGGGCAGCCAGTGGAGTCGTTGCAGAAGGGGTGATGCCCACGTGTGCCTAGGTAGTTTGAAAATTAACCTGTCGGCGTCATTCATGACTATCTGAAGTTTGCCCAATAAGGAGTCTGGCAGTCCAATATAGAGCGAGTTGCCATAGTCGAGGCGCAACAAGATTATGGCGGCTACAACCGTTCTCATGGTTGAGAAAGAGAGGATGAGGGAGAGTCTCCTTAATAGCCTGAGTAGGGCCACGCAAGTTCCAAACACAGTGGAAACTTGAGTGCCCAATGAAAGCTTGGCGTCCACTTTGATGCCCAAACTTTTAACCGCTGGGGCTGTGGCTGGAGCATCACCCAGCTCCTGAGGCCAATAGACGGAGTTCCAAGGGTTGTGAACGTCGCCAGGACCTCAGTTTTGTCTGGATCAATCTTAAGTGAGTTGGCCGTCATCCAGTTAACCGTAAATCACAGCACATCTTTTTCCCGGGAATTGGCTTGTGGAGTGTTATCAATTTTCAGAATGATTTGAGTATCATCGGCATAATTGAAAACGTGGCAGTCCATTGCCGCGAGGGCATTTATCAGAGGTCTAAGGTATATATTGAATAGGAGGGGTGATCGAGCCGACCCCTGTGGAACTCCACAGGGAATAGGCCCCCTCTCAGAGACCTGGTCATCCATCTGAATTCTTTGGTTTCAGTTTATCAGGAATGAGGTGATCCATTGTATAATGGACCCCCCAATCCTTCTCATCCTTTCCAGGAGTAAGGCGTGTTTGACTGTGTCGAACGCTGCTGACAGGTCAAGGAGGACTAGGACACAGGGCTTATTGTTCCAGATGGCAAGACACTATTTTTCAATAATCCTAAACATCTGAAAGAAACAGTTTGTTATAGATTACTTACCTTTAGTCAGCAGTACCCCTGCGTGTCAAAAGGTGGCATCGGTCGGCTCCGCTTTCGTCGTTGGTGTCATGGTCGCCGGGATGATGTCGCGGTAGCTACTTAAACGCCGCCCTCGCACATTGACGTCAGTTCTTTCTTTTTCCGCTCCAGCCAGCGCAGATTTGGAGAGTGGTACCTCTAGTCACTTTTTAACTGACTTTTCTCGACTTTTGGCTACACTGTTTTTGCCCGGTTTGAAGGCCTGCGGTTCCTGTAGCTGTCTGATGTTGGTGACGTATCCACACCGCATGTGCCTGTTTTGCCTGGAGTGCGACCACAATCCTAATTCGTGCTCCAACTGCTGGACCATGAAGCCGAAGACTTTGCAGGAGCGGTCCCGAAAGCTACTCGAGGCCTGGCAGTGGACTGTTCGAGGTCCTGGTCCTGTGGGCGGTTGAGGGACCAGGTACAGAGCCACAACCAGCAGTCTTCTTCCAAGTCTTTGCACTCCTCAGGTAGTCGAAGCAAAAGAAGAAGTCGAAGAAACATCATCGCTCTTCGACTTCTCCTCTTTGGTAAGCTGACACGACGAGGGATGCGGGTGGTGCCACTCCTGCGGCTCCACGTGTGGTGCCCAAAGGGTAGACTCCGAGTTTCCCTCCCTTCCTGGGACTCGGAGCAACCCCCTGCCCAGCAAAGCCAATTTTACAAAGCGATGCATGCCATCTATGGGCAGTACGACTCCTCTGGCGCGCCTTCAGGACTCGGCTGGGGGCCCTGGGCCTTCAATGCCGGTGGCTTTTGCCTCGGTGCCGCAGGGTCCCCTTGGATCCAGGTCTGGATCCGTATCGGCGCCGATTAACCTGGTTACACCTCCCCCGGCGCCAATTCCACCGGCACCACGTCCACAGCCGGAGGTTGCTGTATCCCCAAACGAAGTCGACCCCGGCCTCCACCTCGATATAGACACGGAGCGGGACTGGCACCGACCGACACCGGATCCGGCGCTGACGTGTACTTTTGTGCCCTTGTGCTACCCTGGCGCTTTAAGACCAGATTGGCAGCCAGAGAAAGTAAGGAGAACTGGGAGGGGTCTGGAGACCCTTTAACTGACCATTTGGGCTACGAACAGGACTTGAGAGAGGAACTGGGGGATGTTAGTGCTCTGGATACCTCACCAGACCTTGGCATGTTGTCTCCTCCTACCGTGGCTACGGTGGAAGGGGTGTCATATGCTGTGGTGTTGTGTAGGGGGGCCGAGGCTCTCCACTTCGAGCTACCTACTGTGGCAGTCAGGAGTAACCTCCTGACCGAGGTGCTTCAACCGGCAGCAAGCTCTTCGGATCCCCTGCTACAGTTTAATGAAGCCCTCACTGGCATCCTATTGTGCTCCTGGTCCAGGCCGAACACAGGGGCTTCTGTGGATAGGATGATTGCCCGACGCCATCGTTTGGCCACGGGCGACCCCACTTTCCTCTCCCAACACCCCACTCCTGAGAGCTAGATGGTCCAAGCTGCCACCTTCAAAGGCGCATTCTCTAACGCACCACCTGATAGGGAATCCAAAAAGCTGGACCATTTTGGGAGGAAGATGTTTTCTTCCTCCAGCTTGGGACACCGGTCATAAACACTGCATGTCTGTTGGGCCGTTACACCCACTCCGTGTGGGTTACGGTGGCGCAAGTGCTGCCCTAGTGCCCGGGGGAGGCTCAGGCCAAACTCTCCTGTGCAGTTGCAGAAGGGAGAGATGCAGCAACGTTTACCATCTGCTGTGGGCTGGATACCGCCGACTCACTAGGCAGGGGCATTTTCCCTTCGGTAGACCTTCGACTATACACCTAGTTAAGGTCGACTGGTTTTTCAGGGGATGAACAATCCACTCTCATGGACATGCCCTTTGATGGCCGTCGCCTTTTCGGCGACAAGGCAGACAACCCGCTGGAGTGCTTTAAGGACTCTCTGGCTATGGCCAGGTGCTTGGGCCTCTCCACCCTGCGCAATCTGCTTTTTGCCCCTTTCGCGGCTATGGAAGGGGTGCCCGCCAAGTCGAGCCCAGAGGCACAGGCCAGCGCAAGCTGTTCAGCCCCTTTGCGGCCGGGAATGTGGGAACCACCGCCGTGGTTCTTTGGGCCAGGGCACGGGCCAGTCCACCAAATCCCCCTCTGCCGCAGCTTCCAAACCATCCTAGTCTGACCTTTGAGCCACCAATTGCCAGTGGGCGGCAGGATTCGCCATCACCTCCCCGAATGGCGCACCATCACGTCAGACAGGTGGGTTTTGCAAATAGTCAGAAGGAGCTACTCCCTCCCCTTCAAGACTACCCCTCCATCCATGCCACCTCAGTACCATCGCATGTCAGAGGATCATCTGGCCCTTCTCCAACAGGAAGTTTCAGCGGCACACTTGGCCAAGAGAGCCATCGTGCGCGTTCCTGTCCCAGAAGTAGGTCTAGGTTGCTATTCCCACTACTTTCTGGTGCTCAAGAAAGACAAAGGCCTGCGTCCTATCTTGGATCTCAGTAACGTCAACCGCTTCCTCTGGAAGAAGTTCAAAATGTTGATGCTAGCTCAGGTCCTGTCTGCCCTCGACCCTTGAGACTGGATGGTAGCGTTGGACTTGCAGGACGCTTACTTTCACATCCCCATTCTGCTGGCCCACCGGCTTTACCTACGGTTCACTGTAGGCCACGAGCACTTTCAGTTTACCGTGCTCCCCTTTGGCCTTACTAGCGCCCCTGGGAGGTTCACAACAGTGATGGCGGTGGTCGCAGCTCATCTGCGCAGATCAGGGGTTCCAGTCTTCCCCTATCTTGACGACTTGATGTTGAAGGCCGGCTTGCCCCAGGCTGTCGTCTCCCACCTCCAGACCACAGCCGACCTCCTGCATTCGCTGGGGTTCTCCATCAATGTGCCGAAGTCACACCTGACTCCCTCTCAGAAGCTCCTCTTCATCGGAGCAGTTCTGGACACAATGCAGTTTTGGCTGTGATTCCGATCTTTCAGCCTCTATCCTGGGTTTTGGTCTGGATGACCCTTCGGCTACTGGGCCTGATGGCCTCCTGCTGGTGGACCATGCCAGATGGCATATGCGGGCTCTGCAGTGGGCCCTGAAGTTCCATTGGACACATCAGGGTCACCTGTCCGATTGTTTCCAGATCTCAGCGGACACTGCACACCAATTGCAGTGGTTGCTAACGAACCAGGATTTGATCGACATCAGATCCCTTTCCCTCTCCCTTCCCCAACCAGCGTTCACAGTGGTGACCGATGCATCACTTCTGGGATGGGGCGACCACATGGGGGAGGCGGAGATCAGAAGCCTCTGGTCTCCGGCGGAGTCTGGGCTCCACATCACCCTTCTGGAGCTTCGGGCGATTTGCCTTGCACTCGGAGCATTCCTTCCCTCTGTCCGGGGAAGAGTAGTGCAGGTGTTCACGGACAACAGCACCCCCATGTAGTACTGCTACAAACACTGCGGGTGGGGTCGTGGACCCTATACCAAGAGACCCTCTGTCTCTGGACATGGCTGGGACATCAGGGCATATACCTGGTGGTTCAACACCTGGCACGTTCCCTGAACGCCAGGGCGGACAAACTATGCCGCAGGGTCATGATGGATCACAAATGGCGTCTTCACTCAGAGGTGGTGCAAGGTCTCTTTCAACAGTGGGGAGAGCCTTGGTTAGATCTATTCACCACTGAAGAGAACGCTCAATGTTCGCAATTCTGCGCCTTGGAATTTCCAAGGCAGCACTCGCTAGGCTACGCTTTTCGTCACGAGTGGAGTTGCGGTCTTCTATACGCCTTTCCACCTAAACCACTTCTGTCCAGAGAGTTTAAGAAGATCAGGCACGACCGGGCCCAAGTTATTCTTGTGGCTCCGGATTGGGCACGAAGAGTCTGGTATCCCGAGCTTCTACACATGGTCATTGATCCTCCAATCAGACTGCCACTTCGGGAAGATCTTCTGTCGCAGTAGCATGAGACGGTCCTCCACCCGAACCTGCCGAGCCTCCACCTCCTTGTGTGGAGATTAAGCGGCGGCAGTTGACGTAGTTTGAACGGCCTCCCGAAGTCTGTGATGTAATCTTGGCAGCCAGGCGTCCCTCCACTAAAATGGTATACGCCTGCAGAGGGAACAAATTTGTGTCATGGTGCACAGCAAAGGCTGTGAATCCCCTTTCCTCCCCTCTTTCTGAGGTCCTCTTGTTCCTCCTTTCTTTGGCCCAGCGGGGCTCTGCTCTGTGCACTCTAAAAGGCTACCTCTCTGCCATTTCAGCCTTTTTTAGGCTTCTTGATCAGCCTTCTCTTTTCAAGTCCCCTGTTGTAAATCGCTTCCTTAAGGGCATTACTCATCTTTTTCCTCCTGTTCCCTTCGTAATGCCTCATTGGGACTTGAATTTGGTTCTTACATATGTTATGTGCGCTCCCTTTGAGCCGCTACTTAACTTTCCTCTCACACTTCTGACTTTGAAAACTGCCTTTCTGTTGACCCTCACCTCTGAGCGCAGGGTCAGTGAGCGCCAAGCTCTTTCTTCTGAACCTCCTTTTCTGACTGTTCGTCCAGACAAGGTTGTCCTTAAAACTCGTCCTTCCTTCCTCCCCAAAATTGTTACTTCTTTCCATATTGAACAGGCCATCACTTTGCCCACCATTTTTCCACCTCTGCGTCCTTCCAAAGAAGAAGAGAGGCTCCACCGTCTGGATCCTTTTACTTGGATCGCACAAAACAATTGCAGGTGGATGACCAGCTCTTTGGCTACGTGGGTGCCAAAAAAGGTCGGGCCGTGCACAAACAGACTATTTATAGATGGGTCGTTATGTGCATCAAAGCTTGTTATTCCTTGGCAAAGAAGGAGCCGCCAGTGGGGTTGCACGCCCATTCCACCAGTGCGACGGCAAGTACCACTGCTTTGGTATGTGGAGTCCCCCGTAATGACATCTGTCAGGCTGCTACATGGGCATCGTTGCACACATTCACAAGACACTACTGCCTGGAAAGCCAAGTCCGGAGAGACGGCTTCTGTGGCCATTTTGTTCTCCAGGACTTTCTGGTGTGGACTTGGTTCGCAGACCCACCTCCCGGGTTGGTATTGCTGGGGTATCTATTCTAAGGTAAGGAACCTATAACTAACTGTTTCTTTCAGATGAACAAGTTACTTACCTTCGGTAATGATATATCTGTAAGAAACATAGGTTAGTTATAGGTTCATCACCGCCCCACCCATCATCCCTGTTCAGCGAACTGACTTCTAGGGTTAAGGATTACCTTTCAAGGCCCTAGTTTTGAAGAGGCTGTGGTCCGTGTCATGCATGGCTCTGCGCTTCTGGCAGTCGTGTACAGAACTGACAGCGCGCGAGGGTGGCGTCTAAGTAGCTACTGCGACCTCATCCTGGCAACCGCAACGCGAACAACGAACGCGGTGCTGACCGATGCCACCTTTCGATGCGCAGGGGTACTGCTGATGAAAAACTTTCTGGATCCAGTCTGACGCCTGGGGGTAATTCTAAGGTAAAAAATCTATAACTAACCCATGCTTCTTACAGATATTTCGTTACAGAAGATAAGTAACTTGTTCAAAAGCACCAATTCCTCAGGAGGAGAGACGCTGCTGGAGAAAGGCTTGGATCGCCCAGCGAAGCAGCAGAAGACCGAGCAGATTTACAGGATTCAGGAGATTGAACTCACCTCGCCCTCCTTATACGCTAGGTTTGTTGCTTGCAGTGACAGAAATGGAAGAGCGGACATGGAAGTGTGCTCCAGTCTCGAACTGTCTATTCTTCCCCTGTGTTCAGGTCTTAAACTCTTTGATTACTCTACAATCAATGAACATTGGTAAGCGCATTCCGTTTGTTAAGATGGTTTTCCGTAGTACTGTACAATGCCCAGTTGCATTCAGTTCACTACATAAGAATACATTGTAGGAGAGTAGGGTCTGCTTCCAATGGTCACCCCCACTTTTTGCTTTTGCTTTACAGGTTTTCGACTTAGATGTGGCTGTGGGCCTGCTAATCAGATCCCCAGCCCAGATGCACTCTCTCTAAATTCATACCATGTACTCTAGGTACATCCACAATTGGGAATTGGTTCACCTTGTCAGCCCCTGTAGAAGTGTACCCTAGGTACTCAGGGCATAGGTGTAACCAAGGCCTACCAGGGGCTGCAGCATGTATTATGCCACCCCTGGCTGGCCACTCAAACTGACACAACTGGCTGATCACTCAGCTGGGGCAAGGTCGTGTAATCACCCCTTGCTTAGGTATAGTATTCCTATATCTACCCTTATATATAGACACACAGTAACCTATAAGTCACTCCTATGGCAGGCCGTAACAATCCTGGAGGCAGAGTGCTTGGTTATGTGTGAGATGGTGCTCTAGCATGAGCTGAGCCTGTCTGCAGCTTGCGGAACCATGTCCTTATAGCTGTTCTATGATATCGCCATACCATATACTCTTAAATGCATTATAATCCTCGCGGTTGAATGCTAACTTTGGTTTGGCTTTATCTAAACATGTCATGTAAGGTGTCATACGCTTTGGAATACTACCCCCTCGCCAATTCTGGCGACGGGGGTAGCATTCCACCCTTCTAGAGGGAGAAGACATGTTGTTGCTAACTATCCCGGTTAAAGTTAACCAGAGCCCCAGCGTCACAAAATGGACGCTGCTGCCACAGACACAAGTCTGACCTCCTGCTGCTGGGAGTCCTTCCAGTCACGGAGGTTTGGACAATAGGTTTCCTGCCTGGAGAGGTGCGAGCACCACCCCAGACAGGACTTTGTGTATTGGGACAGGGAGGGCTGAATAGATTAAGACACTGCCTGAGGCACACTAGGTGCTTCATGCATACCCCAGTTCAAACCGGTTGCAGGGGCACTCCAGCCCCAGCTCTGGCGCAAAACTGGACAAAGGAAAGGGGGTGTAGCCACCCCCCTTCCTGGTCCCACCCATAGGAGGGACCTAGAAAGTAATCCAGCCCGTTTTAGTTGTATAAAGGTAGGAGCTTACCCCCAGGACTTTAGATTTGATCCGGAACTGAACCTTGAAACGAAACTCTGGACCTTCGACATTCTGCGGAAGCTGAAGACTGAAGAATCTCCCTTGTGGCCAAGGAGTGACTACCCTGGGCAACCAGGCACCATCCAGCAAATCAACGGCTTGCTTTGTCGACGCTCCCACCGGGACCCGAGCACAGAGTCTGACAAGACCCAGACTTCCAGACCTCTCTGACCCTCTCTTCACGTCTGCAGCATAGCTGAGATCCGTGGAGGCGACGAGACACGTGGGACCGGACATCTTGAAAAGTCCACGACTTGCTAACTGTGCAGCTCCTGAGGTATCCTCGCAGCTGTGCACTGGGGATTGAGAAGCCCCGAATCCGAGCTCCACCTGCACCGAAGATCAGCCCTCCACACTCCACGAGTTCTGCGTGGGGCCCTTCTGCTTGAGTTCTGCTCGACGCGTTGTCCGGTTGCTGGCCCGCTGGCTAGTAGCCTCTGTGACGACAATCCTTTTGAATCAACTCACTGGTCTGGTTGCTCCAGACTGGCCCTTGCCTCCCTGTAAAGGTGAGGCACCTCAGACCTTGCTGGTCTGCATCAGAGGCCTTCTTTGAATCCTGCGTGGGTTGCCTTTGCCAAGGCTTGTTGACTCCAGTCCGGCAATAGACCCTTCCATCTGCAAGAACCTTCGTGGGACAGCTCCTCTCTAGCATCTGGTCGTCCTCGACGCCTCCTGGTCCGTGTGACTGAAGAGACAAGCTTCACGGCAGCACCTGATTGCTCCTCGAGGTCGTCTGGTTCCTTCCTGGTACCACCCGGTCACTGGCTAGTGACCCAGACTCTGTCCCCTCTGCTTTCAGGTCCTCTTCATCCTCGATCCGCCCTTGGATCCACCCAGACATCTTCCTCCTGGTCGCCTGCAGCATCTTTCCTCCAGGTCTCCATATGCTTCAACGGCGAAACCCGACACATCTTCACACCTATGCACCTGCTTCCTGTGGGTGAGGTAACGCGAGTACTTCGGTGCTCCCAAGGGTATTGACTATCCAAGTGTCTAGGTTTTTAGTTGTTTCCTCCTAGCTAAACCGGAAGTGTCCTAAATCCTTCTTTTTCTAACTGCTAAGTTCCCATTGACTTAACATTGACTCTCGCGTGTGTGTAAAGACACTGCACGCGCCGCCTGTGGGCCTCCTACTCCTGACCTAAGGTTCAGATAGTGTAGCCCCAGCGATTCTCTAGGCCCTAGGCCTTTCCTTTTCTCGTGACGTGGTACTTATACCACTTACTTAGTATATGGTTTGCTTCGCCCCTAGGGCCTAACTGTAAATTGTGCAACTTAACGTATTCTGATTAAGAAACTTGTTATGTGCTTTTGCCTCTGATCTCATAAAGAGTTCAGAGGAGTGTGTTAGTAAATAAATACATATATATTTTATATATATCCTGTGTGGTGTCCTTTCATTTGATATTCAAGGGGTTACATATGGTAAAACAGCTGGCTTAACACGCCCTCACGAGTCTTTTAGCCTAAGAATGTTCTGTCCACGCTACCACTACGATAGCTGGTCTATAAGGTTGACTTACAACCATCACCATAAGGGTTGTTTGGACTGGTGGAAGGTGTTCACTAGAATAGTGAACATCATATACCAGGCCAACTTCTCACATACATATCCTAAATCGCATCCGTTATTATTAAGAGTGGTCTGTTGCATTAATCCACACTTTTCTTTAGGCACCCATCGTATTTGATACACGGCCTTTAGCAACAACATTAGGACTACTGGGCCAGGCAACATCTGTCCCTGCGTGTATATCACTGATACTTGTTTTGTTGTGTTTTAGAAGGGATACGGTCGTGTTAGGGAGGGTTTTTGCTATTCTGTGTACGTTTGGGGATCCCATGGTGCTCGGGGGGGGGGGGGTGGGGGGGGCTTTGCATTTCTTGATTTTGTACTTTATATGTTGTTTGATATTGGACGTGCTGTGTTGGTGGTTGGACGCAGTGGAGTGTATGGGTCGTGCACTTATCGTGGGTAGCGCTGGGCAGGTAGTGGCTGGTTCAGCTGGCCATTCATACTCCGATTTCTCACATGGAATGTCAGTGGTCTCAATGATTGTAGAAAAATACACAAGGTGATGGCATACCTCAAGAGACAGAAAATATATGTAGCAATATTGCAGGAGACCCACTTTGCCCGGGTAGCAGTGTGTCAACGTAGCGTAGAATGCAGGGTCTCTGCTTAGCTGCCGAATTCACTACACACACTTGATGAGTCCTAATTGGCTACGCAAGGGATCCGGGGTCTGCCTACTGGAGACCTGCTCGGACCTGGGGCCAGGTATGTAGCTGGTAGGGGTATACAGACCCAATTACGATGATCCACATTTTTATCATACACTTAGTATGCAGCTGATGAAGTGAGGTGCCCTGCCACAGATTCGGGGGGGGGCATTTTATCTGTGTTCTCGTTCCTGCTTGAGATTGCTCCAATGGCCCCCCAGACAACCATCAATTGTCCTTTTTGTCACCAAGAGGGGGCCGGGTATGCCCAGACGTAGGTCCTGTGCTCTCCATGCAACTAGAGTCAAGCTTTCCTGACTGATGAGGGATGATACCCCGAAACCGGTCCTAAGATGCTTGTTTCCAGTCCAGGGAGGACCTGGCCTGGCGGTTTGGGCTGGACTTTTCCCATGGGAAACAAGGACAAGACTGATTTGCATATGGCTGGGTCTAAACTGCAATGGCATGGGGAGAAAAACAAACAATGGATTTTGGCCCAGATCTCTGTATTGGGGTGAATGCATGATATTGTTGAGCATTCTGTCCATCAATTGTTCTTTTGACTACGCAAGCAGAGTGGGCCTTCTGGATATTTGTCGCCATAGGTCTCCCACCGGAGTGGGATACACCCATTATTCCTCAGTGCATGATGTTCATCCATGAAGAGATTTCTGGCTCATATTGAGGGGTTTGTGAATCAGGTCCAACGTTGCGAACCACTCCCATCGTTTTACACTGATCCCTCACCAGTTGTACCAGACCTAGAGATACGGGCCAACGGAACTGCTGCGTTTACTTGGTGTTCTCCCATGTATTCCTTATTAGATTCTGGGTTCCATGCGGAACTGGTCCAGGGTTAGAGGTGTTTCACTGTCTTAGCATGGAGGGATTCCCAAATCGCTAAGTTGGTAGCTGACGCTCCTGGAAAAAAAGATTGTGGACTTGGAGTGGAGGCATCAACTCATGGCTGACGGTCGCCTCCTGTGCAATATTAAGGCAAATGTTGATAGTTCCAGGAGACAGCACAAAGCGAGGTTCACCACTTAGGAAAATACGTCATAGCACACACTTATGGGGAAGGGGAGTGCCCTAATGCTAGACTAACTGCATTACTGCGGCCTTTTCTAGAGTCTGACGTGATCCTTGAAGTGCAGAACAAACAGGGACAACTGGCAAGCGACACCGAACACATTGTGAACCTTTTTTGTAGATATTACACTGATTTATACCAATCATGGTTCCCACAAGGTGATGCCAATGCCACAGATTATTTAGCTCATATAACCATGACTTGGCTTACCAATGAGCATAGGGAGCACTTAATGCCACCATTGCAACCAGCAGAGATACAGGCTGCACTGAGGGAATGCAGTCCGGGAAGGTGTAAGGGACTGATGGGCTCGCTGTGGGGTTTTACTAGGCCTATCAGGACCTACTGATTCCACATTTGGTCACATTCTCTGAGGAGATAGAAACGGGCACCATTCCCTCATCTGATAGTGACACTCCTGAAGTCCGGCAAAACACAGCTCCACTATTTGTCTTATAGACTATTGTCTTTATTAAATGTGGATAACAAACTTTACACAAAGGTATTAGCCAATTGACTGGCTCCGCTGTTATCTGAGGTAGTGGGACCCGAATAGGCTGGATTTGTGCCCCGGCATAGCCTCACCTTCAACATTAGAACACTGTTTGGTATATACAGCGTATTGATCCGGAGGTGAAGACAGCTGCAGTGTTTCTGGATGCAGAAAAAGCATTTTATTCAATTGAGTGGGGCTTTATGTTGGCTGTGCTGCGTCGCATTGGGCTTGTGGAAGCATTCCCGCATCTAGTAATGGTGCTCTACACTTTCCCCACAGCTTGAATACATGTCAATGGTGATGTCTCTCCCATCTCCATTTCCAGGGAAACCAGGCAGGGTTGCCCCTTGTCCCCCTTGCTGTACGCATTGGTGGGCGAACCACTGGCATGCGCTCTCGTGAGTATCATAGCCACAGGAGCGTACGTTTGCCAGGATACAACCTCATCATTTCAGCATAAGCAGATTACATGTTGCTGTATATACGGTGCCTAGAGTGTAATCTTACTCATGTGTTCTGTGAGCTAGTAGGGTTCGGAGGTTTCTTCAGCCTTCTTGTGAACTGGGATGAATCCATAATATTTCCACTTACTCCGGTTATGACACAAATGCCATTAGAATACCCATTGCAGTGGTTGACAGACTCAGTACGTTACCTGCGAATACAAATACACACAAACCCGGTGGTGGTGCTACTCAATAACTATGGTAGGGCAATGCAGGTCTCTCTGAGGCAGTTGATCTCTGTATTAAATTGCCACTTTCGCTGATACAGTGTATAGCTGTCATGAACATGTAGTATTACCTAGATTTCTATTCTTATTCCAAAAATATCTCAATGCTGCTGTCGTGCACGGTAGTTGACAACATAGATCTCTTGTGACAAAATTAGCCTGTGCTGGTAAGCAACCAAGAGTATGCTGGAAGATACTTACCTTCCGATACAACATGGGAGGCCTTAACGCCTCGGACTTGGAGACATATTACAGATCAGCACAGAGTATGTTTGCTCACTATTTGATCCATGCCCCCAATCGACCTGCCATATTTGCAGTTCGAGAGGGATGCAACTGACCCCTACTCGTTGCCTTAAGTGCTATGCAGAACCCTGACACGGTGGAAGAGCATGTTCAATTTGTTGAATTCCACTGTCCATGCTTGGCACAGGCTTCTGGAATGGCAAGCCAGCTCTCTACTTTCACTATATGCACCACTGACTTGGTGCTCCTGGTTGCTTATGAGTTTGGGGCATAGGGCGATGCAAGCCTTGCAGACACTCGGCATCAGAACTATGGGGTAATTTTTTCAAGACGGCACAATGTGTACATGGGAGGTAGTTTGAGGTCGGGCGAACAACCAGCGTCCCTGACTCGCTACCACTACTACAGAGTGAAACCCACATTACGGGTATTATTGGATGAGAACTTCCTGGAGCCCCCCGACATGCTCACACTGTCTCTGCTGTTGCAGGTTGATTCCCCTAATAGACTGATGACAGAAAGATATGCGTTTGCACAGGAGGTGCGCAGACCTGGGTTCACTAAGGCTTGAATGGCAGAGGGATATGGGAATAGTTATAAGGGACAAACCATTTCGATATTGCTGTTCAGTTGCTAAAGCTGTTTCACTAAATGGTAGGCATAGATTGGTGCACTTTAAATACATTAACCAGGTATAATACACTCCAGAATGGCTACATAGATGCGGACTACATAATAGTGCAGACTGTCGGCGCAGTGTAGAGTGTGCAGTGGGGTTTGAACTTCTTGCTTGGTTATGCCCCAGGGTAAATGAGTTTTGGCAGTTGGTGTTCCGTGAACTGGAGGTTATCACTGGTTTCATGTTGGAGTTTGCACTAATGCTGGCATTGCTGGGATATGATAGGGAGATTCAGTGGTTGGTTGTCATTGGACGACTTCTTTCTAGACAACGGGTGGGTATGCGATGGGCACGAGGTCCACTCCCGACATTTAAGGATTGGCATGCCGACATGGTCTACTGTAACAATCTGGCACATATAGTAAAGCCACCCCGTACCACCCCAAGGATCATTGGCTACTCTACCAGACTTACCGAATATGCAAGGAGACGGCTGAGACAGAAGGCGAGGGTGGTTCAGAAGTGTGAAATGAGTGTTGGAAGTGATGGATACTGTACCTGCAACTCTCATGTCTGATTTCAGATTGTGATAATTGAACGCATCCTGATTATTGCTAATGTGCTTGGTATGTTCAACATGTACACTTGAGTACCAGTGGGCACCTGTAGTCCTCTTCACTTGTAATGTTTGCCGTACTCTGGATGGACTTGATCCAACTGTTGGTACGTTGAATTCTCTGATGTCTAACTTACTGCCTTGTTGTTTCCATCGACACCTTTCAACCATGATGACACCACTGTATTCATGGCTGTGTCCAGTCATATTGTATGTCCTTTAACATCTAGAAGTAAAGGGAACTAAAAAAAAAATGCACTTCAAGTTGGAGCCCTTACAGCACTTGTTGGACTTGATGTCTGGCAGAGAATTCCCTTTTCTCATGAGAATTTGAGATATGATTAAGATGTTTAGAGGGAAAGCTTAGATTCCAACCCTGAAAGTCATTTGTCTGCTGGCTTCCTAAATATTGCTGGTCACTCACGCATGCTGGCATTTGAGGGCTCTCCAGTGGTGCCTTTGTCTGCAGTAGTTCTAATAGGTTGGGGGGCATCATCAGGATCCTCAGACACTGCAACAAATGTACAGTGATGGTCAGAAGAGGATATCCTGTCATGAGGGAAGTCCTTTTGCCAACCGCCAGCAGTAGCCTCAGTGGTGATGGATACCTCCACCTTAGAATAGAGTACACATCTAGAGGAGCTGGAATGCCAAAGGCCTCTGGTCTTCGGAGGAGAATAGATTCCATGTGAACTTGCTTGAACTGCATCAGTTCATCTTGCTCTGAAGGCTTCCTGCCCTCCCTTCACGGTCAGTCTCCAGATCTTGATTGACAACATAACTGCAATGTGGTAAGTAAAAAAGCAGAGCCGCATAGGATCTCATTTTCTCTGCTTAGAAGCACCGACACTGTAGGCCTGGGCTCAGGCGTACAGCATCTGGCTGATGACACTGACAGCCAGAGTCTCTGTCATCTTGCTAACCATGAGTAGTGTCTCCACCAAGAGGTGGTACAGGCTCTTTATGCTCTCAGGTGTATCTCTTCTCCACATGCAGAAATGCACATTTCCTGCTGTTCTGTACCGTCCAGTTTCCATTGCAGGAAGCCTTGGTAGATGTTTTGATTGATGTGGCATTTTCCACTCCAGTACACATTGCCAGCCCCCACCCCATTCCCCCCTCCTACCTACCCTTGACTTCTTGATTACTAAAGAAGGTGCAGCAAAATCAGGCACAAGTGATTCTGGAGTGTCTGAGAAGGGTGTGGTATGCAGACCTTCTTGCATTCTCCCTACGTCCCCCTCTTTAGCTTCCGCTATGAGGAGGACTCCTCTCGTCATCGGAGAGCAAGTCCTACTTCAGAGCCTCCCCCTTCATACCTGGAGATTGAGCAGGGGCATCTGAGTTTATTTCATCTCCCATCTGAGGTGATCAATGTCATTTTTCTTCATATTACTCCTTGAGGAAATCTCCGACGGTGGAACTGTTTTGTTACATGGTGCATGAGGAAGAGCTTCAACCCTCTGAAGGCACATCTCTGAGATGTGTTGCACTTTGAATGTCCATTTGCCCAGCAAAGGTATGCAGTAGGAACACTCACTCTTCATGTCCAAGATTATCAGTCTTTTGAAAAGGACTGTTTTTTTTTTAATCTCAAAGAGACACGTTAGTGATGGATTCCTTACCTTAGACTATTCCCAGGAGTCAGACTGGATCTGGAAAGCTTTGCCTAGCAGTAACCCTGAGCGTCCATAGCTGGCTTGTATGCGCCGAGATGACGTCACGGAGAATACTTAGGTGACCCTGCCTTTTTGAACACTCATCCTACACCAGAAAGTCTGGTCATTCCAGCTTCTACGTCTGAGTGCCTTTCCCACAGATCCGGCTGATAAGGACTCTAAAAGATTGGATCAGTTTGGCAAGTGGTTGTTCTCTTCGGCCAGCTTAGGACTGCGGTCAGTGAAAACTGCATGTCTCCTGGCCTGCTATTCCCATGTGGTGTGGGATTCCGTGGCTGAGGTGTTGCCTCAGTGCCCGGAGGAGGTCCATACTGTGCGATCTCAAGTTGTGGCTGAGGGTAGGACGCGGCTAGATTAGCCATTCGTTGTGGCTTGGACACCGCAGACTCCCTCGGTAGGGCAATTTCCACGACTGTGGTGCTTCGGCGCCATGCCTGGTTCAGGTCCACTGGGTTCTCCTTGGACATCCAGGGCTCGCTCATAGACCTGCCCTTTGACGGCACTCGCCTGTTTGGTGATAAGGCCGACACGGCACTGGAGCATTTTAAGGACTCTCGGGCTACGGCCAAGTCCTTGGGCCTTTCCACCATGCGCCTGGCCACGCCTACGTTTCATTCCTTTCGAGGCAATGACAGAGGCGCCCCTGCCCTTTCATTCGGTCAAAAGCCTGTGCAAACCTGATTTGGCATGCCCGTGGGCCCGGAGGCTGTTGAGGTGGCTCCGGGGGCCGGTGTGAGGTTCAGTCCACCTCCGCCCCTGCGACATCTATCTCGAAGCCTTCCTAGTCTGAGCTTCGGGTCGCACCCCATGCCAGTGGGTGGCAGGATTCGTCATCACGTCCCCCTTTGGCGTTCTGTTACGTCTGACAAGTGGGTGCTGCAGCTCGTCCGGAGGGGCTACTCCCTCCCCTTCGAGTCTACCCCCCGGCCATGCCACCTCGGTTCCACCGCATGTCAGGGGATCACTTCACGCTTCTCCAGCAGGAAGTTATGGCCCTCTTGGCCAAGGGGCCATCGACCACCTTCCTGGGCCGGAAGTAGGGCGTGGTTGTTATTCCCACAACTATCTGGTCCCCAAGAAGGACAAAGGGGGTTTGCGCCCCATTTTGGACCTCATAGACGTAAATCGCTTCCTCCGTAAGGAGAAGTTCAAGATGTTGACTCTAGCTCAGGTCTTGGCTGCCCTTGACCCTGGAGACTGGATGGTAGCTTTGGACTTGCAGGACGCATATTTTCACATCCCCGTCACGACGGCCCACCGGCGTTACTTGCGATTCACTGTAGGCCAGGAGCATTTTCAGTTTGCTGTGCTCCCCTTCGGCCTTACCAGTGCCTCTCGGGTGTTTACGAAAGTGATGGCAGTTGTTGCAGCTCATCTGCTCAGGTTAGGGGTGTCATTCTTCCCCTACCTCGACGACTGGTTGTTGAAGCCTGGCTCGCCCCAGGCAGTCGCCTCCCACCTTCAGACTACGGTCGACCTCCTGCATTTGCTGGGGTTCTCCATCAACGTGCCGAAAGTCACACCTGAGTCCCTCTCAGAAGCTCCCCTTCATCGGAGCGGTTCTGGATTCGACCCAGTTTCGGGTTTATCCTCCCGAGCAGCGAGTCCGGGTTATTCACGCTATGATTCCGATCTTTCAGCCTCTACCCCGGGCTTCAGTCAGGATGACCCTCCGACTCCTGGGCCTGATGGCCTCCTGCATCCTGCTAGTGCAAAATAAAAAAATAAACAATAAAAATTTACCTTGGTGGTTAAACACCTGGCAGGTTCTCTGAACGCCAGGACGGACAAACTCAGCCGCCAGTGCTTGATGGGTCACGAATGGCGTCTGAACTCGGCGTAGTGCACAGTCCCTTTCAGCAGTGGGGAGAGCCTTGGTTAAATATATTCGCCACAGAATAGAACGCACAATTTCATCAGTTCTGCGCGTTGGAATTTTCAAGGCGGCACTCGCTCGGTGGCGCTTTTCGTCACAAGTGGAGCTGCGGTCTATTGTACGCCTTTCCACCTATACCACTTCTGCCCAGAGTGCTGAAGAAGATTCAGCGCGACCGGGCCAAAGTCATTCTTGTGGCTCCGGATTGGGCATGAAGATACTGGTATCCCGAGCTACTCAGCATGGCGATTGATCCCCTGATCTGACTGCATCTTCCGGAGGATCTTCTGTCGCAGCAGCAGGGGACAGTCCTCCACCACCCCTGTCCAGCCTCCACCTCCATGCGTGGAGATTTAGCGCCGACAGTTGACAGCTTTCGATCTTCCTCCCGAAGTCTGTGATGTTTGAACGTGAAGAGCCTGGGGATCAAACTGGATTGTGACCTCTCTATGGTCAGCCAAATCTCTTCAGTGGTGGGCAGCTGTACTAATATCATCCGACAGCTACGGAAATTAGTGCCTATCATTTCCCAATCTATGCTACGTTCCATCGTCGCAGCTACTGTGATTTCACGCATAGATTATGGAAATGCCCTCTACCTTGGCCTACCAAAAACCTTGATAAATAGGCTACAGGTGGTGATGAATGATGCCGCTCGTCTTATCTTCAGACAGCCAAGACACACTAAAGCATCCCCCCTGCTACAAAGCCTCCACTGGCTCCCTATTAAGGAGCGAGTGGAATTTAAAAATCTGTGCATCGCCCATAAAGCCATCTATGGCATGGCACCTGCTTACATCAAAGATCGCCTGGTAATGTATAGCCCAAAGAGAGCACTTAGGTCCTCAGACTCTCAGCTATTAGTCTGCCCTCGGTACAAACTTGTCACCAAGGGCGGTAGAGCCTTTTCGGTGCTGGTTCCGCATTTATGGAACACACTACCTGAGCCACTACGAAAGGAAGGAAACCTCCTACGTTTCAGAAAGGGGCTGAAAACGCTGTTGTTCAGGAGAGCCCTGTGAGCCACGTAGGCCAGTGGATGCCCTCTGTACTGTCAAGGTTGTTGTTTACCATCGATTCCCGAGCGCTTAGAGGCCTGTAGGTGATTGAGCGCGCTATAAATCAAAAATAACAATAACAATAACAATGTCATTTTGGCAGCCAGGCGTCCCTCCACTAAAACAGTATACGCCTGCAGGTGGAACAATTTTGTGGCATGGTGCACAGATAAGTCTGTGGATCCCCTTTCTGCCCCTCTTTCTGAAGTTCTTCTGTTACTTCTTTCCTTGGCCCAGCAAGGCTCTGCTCTGGGCACTATCAAGGGTTATCTTTCTGCCATCTCCGCTTTTCTGCGGCTTCCTGATCAGCCTTCTCTTTTTAAGTCCACGGTTGTTAACCATTTCCTGAAAGGCATCACACACACCTTTCCTCCTGTGGCATTCATAATGCCTCAATGGGACTTAAACCTCGTCTTGACATATCTGTTGTGCGCTCCCTTTGAGCCTCTTCATAATTGTCTTTTGTGTCTTCTTACTTTCAAGACGGCTTTCCTGGTAGCTATCACCTCTGCTAGAAGAGTGAGTGACCTCCAGGCTCTTTCTTCTAAACCTCCTATCCTTTCTGTTCATCCGGACAAGGTGGTTTTAAGGACCCGTCCTTCTTTCTTGCCAAAGGTTGTCACGCCCTTCCACATCGGGCAGACCATCACTTTGCCCACCTTCTTTCCGCCTCCACATCCTTCAAAAGAGGAAGAGTGGCTCCACCATCTGGACCCAAAATGTGTGCTCTCGTTCTATCTGAAGCACACACAACAGTTCCGGGTGGATGATCAGCTCTTTCTTGGCTACGTGGGCGCCAAAAAAGGTTGGGCGGTGCACAAGCGGACCATCTCTCGACGAGTCGTTCTGTGCATCAAAGCATGTTACTCATTGGCTAAGAAGGAGCCTCCTATGGGGCTGCATGCCCATTCTACCAGGGCGACTGCAGCCACTACTGCCTTGGGAAGCGGCGTTCTCTTGCAGGACATTTGTCAGGCAGCTACGTGGGCCTCGCTGCACATGTTTACCAAGCATTACTGCCTTGACAGTCAAGTCCGGAGAGACTGCTTCTTTGGCCGTTCTGTTCTCTGTGACATTCTGGTGAAATCCAGTTTGCAGACCCACCACCGGGGTTGGTATTGCTGGGGTATCTATTCTAAGGTAAGGAATCTATCACTAACATGTCTCTTTCAGATGCACAAGTTACTACTTGTGTAACGAAATATCTGTAAGAGACATTAGTTAGTAATAGATTCCTTACGGCCCCACCCATCCTCCCCTTTCCTTGAACTGATTACTAGGGTTAAGGCCATTCCTTTCTGATAGATACATCTGCTGTGTGGATTCCTCACCTTGTGAATATCCCCTTGCGTCAGCAACATTCGGAAATTCTTTTTGTAGCTTCGCGCCGACGTGGATCCGGACGTCACAGAGGCACGGCACCGCTCGCGACTCCGCTGACGTCACCGATGCCTATAATAGGCCCACGCCTGCGTGATGACATCAGTTCCCTTTTTTCCGCGTCGTCGACGCTAACGGTTTTCTGGGATCGTACTGTAGCTTCACAGTAACTTTGTTACTATTATTCTACTACTGTGTCTATCTTTAATTTCTTCGAGATGTCGTCGAAGAAGACTGGTTTTAAGGCTTGCGGGGAATGTGGCAAGACAATGTCTATAACCGACCCGCATGAATGCTGTGTCTGGTGCCTGAGTTCCGACCATGACGTCGAAGATTGCTCTTGCTGCAAGAAGATGACCCCGAAGGCTTTACGAGAGAGGGAGACGAAACTCCTCGTGGCAAAACTAAAGAATAAGAGAGTTAAGAAGTCTTCAAAGTCTCGATCTCGGCGTTCGAGGTCTCGTTCGAGGTCACGCTCTGAGTCGTCTTCGGCTCATGCTTCGAAATCTTCGAAGAAGAAGCACAAGAAGAGGAGCCATGAGTCACTTCATCACTCAGAAAAGGACTCTAGTTCAAGACCGAAGTCCCAGGTCAAACTTCTGAGTAAGGAAGTGGAAGTTTCGGAATCGGAAGATCATAACTCTGTTGGTGAGGCTTCGCATCCGAATTCTCCCGAGTCTCAGAAGCAGGTCCATTCTCCAGTTCTATCCAATCCTTCTGGTCAGGAGGATGAAGGTGAGGAGCAGGGGGCTGGTGAAGTCGAGGTTCCGGTACCTGCGGGTTCGTCGACCCCGGTTCCTGGACTCGATAAAGAGGTCGACGTCGTTTCGACTCCGCCTCCTCAGGAACAACCAAGAGGTCCATATCCGGATTTTCCAACTCCAGGTCAGGATCCATCTCAGTTCCTGAACGCCATGTTTGGAGTTTATTCCAGGGCAATGTTCCCGTCTGGTGCACCTGTTGGTCCCACGGGTCCTATGGCTTTTAACTTGGGTGTTCCCCAAGCTTATGCCCATGCGCCCTTCATGCCTTTTATGCCGGCTATACCACCGCATTGGCATTTTCCGACACCTCCGGTGTCGTCGACGCCGAGGTGTACAACACCGACTCCATCGACGCCGGTTCCATCGACGCCGATACCTACGACTCCGAAGCAGGATTCTGCTCGACCTCGTATAAAACGACCTCATCCGACTTCGGGTTCCACGCCGGCACCGACCCCGTCGGAGTCGATTCCGAATCCATTGGCTTCTATTGTGAAGGAAAGATCTCGGAGAGAAGCTCAGAGACTTCTGGAAGAAGAAAGATATCAATATTCAGATACTGAAGAAGGGGAGTTACAGGATTCTGAAGATCCTTTTGAGGACTTGGGTGAGGCCAGTGGGCTTGAACTGTCTCCTGAGTGGGACTTGACTTCAGTGTCAAATGTACCGTCGAAAGATGTGGTGCCTTATCACACCGTTATTAAAAAAGCAGCGAGTTTATTGAACATTACTCTGCCCACTGCTGATTATAAGCCAAATATTTTAACTGAGGTTCTTCATTCACCCTCATCTGTTATTGAACCTATGTTACCCTTCAATGATGCCTTATCTGAGCCCATCTATGAAGTCTGGAAGAAGCCTTTGTCTGCTCCTGCAGTTTCTAGGACAGTAGCGAGGAGGTACAGAGTTGCTCCAGGTGACCCTGAATTCTTGTCAACACACCCCCTGCCTGAGAGTTTAGTTGTACAGGCTGCCTGTTCGAAAAGGTCTGCTGGGGCTTTTCCGCAGGTTCCTGGGTATAAGGAATCCAGGAAGCCGGATCAAACCGCTAAGAAAGTCTTCTCCTCAGCCAGTATGGCGCTTAAGTCAACTAACGCAACCTGTCTGATGGGTAGATATATTCATGCATTGATGGATTCTGTCAAGCAGTTGGTTCCGAAAATCCCTGAGGAAGAGAGGAAAGATTTTCAGGAGGTGATATCGTACACTCAAGCAGCTGCGAGACAAGTGATTCAGAGTGGTCTGGACACTGCTGATTCGGTGGCGAGGGTCATGGGCTCTTCCGTGGCCACTAGGAGGGCTGCCTGGCTTAAATCATCGGAGTTCTCTGCAGACGTTCAGTCTGTTTTGATGGACTTGCCTTTTGATGGTTCAGGATTGTTTGGTAAGAAGGCTGATGCTGCCTTGGAACGTTTTAAGGACAGTAGAGCCACTGCAAAATCTTTGGGTCTCCAGTCCAGAGGTACTACTGGAAGACGCTTCAGAGGGTTTGGCAGATCTTCCTTTCGTTCTAACAGACCATCTCAGCAGCAGCCACAACAGCAGTAGAATACGCTGTACAAGTCGTACAGGGGCAGGCAAAGATTCCGCCCTAGAGGTCGTCAAGCTTCCTCCTCCTCTTCCTCCTCCCCTTCCCAACCCCCTGCCAATGCAGCAAAGCAGCCCTAGATCCGCCATTCCGGATCATGTGGGCCCAGTGGGGGGTCGGCTTACACATTTTCTACAAGATTGGGAATTAATAACATCGGATCTTTGGGTTCTCAATCTTGTAGTGAATGGGTATGCACTTCCTTTACAGGAATTCCCTCCCAATTACCCTCCTTGCCAGGGTTATTGTTCGGAGGACCACCTGCTTCTCCTGCAGGAAGAAGTCCTGGCTTTGTTCCGAAAAGGTGCGATAGAGGTGGTTCCAGAGCAGGAAAGGGGTCAGGGGTGCTACTCCCTGTATTTCCTGATCCCCAAGAAAGATGGCAGGCTTCGGCCAATCCTGGACCTCAGAGTTTTGAACCTTTACCTGAAACAGGAAAAGTTCAAGATGCTCACTCTTGCGCAGGTTCTTCAAGCGCTGCTAGAAGAAGACTGGATGGTGTCGATCGACTTGCCGGATGCGTATTTTCATATTCCCATCTTGAAGTCGCTCAGAAAGTAGCTCCGTTTTACGGTTGGGTCACAACACTACCAGTTTGTGGTCCTTCCGTTTGGTCTTACTACTGCACCTCGAGTTTTCACCAAGGTGATGGCAGTGGTGGCAGCTCATCTCAGGAGAACGGGGATACATGTGTTTCCGTATCTAGACGACTGGCTGATCAAGACGGAGTCGCCGGAGAAGGTGCTCCATCATCTGCAAGAGACAACTCAGTTGTTGCACAGGTTGGGTTTTTCGATAAATGTACCCAAGTCTCACCTGGTGCCCTCACAGCGCAACCTGTTCATAGGTGCGGTACTGGACACTACTGTGTGTCATGCATTCCCTCCTCCTCAAAGGATTCGCAACATAGAGGAAATGATTCCTTTGTTCTGCAATGGAGCGGTCGTTCCAGTTCTGAAGGTTCTTCGCTTGCTCGGTCTGATGGCTTCTTGTATTCTGTTTGTCAACCATGCACGCTGGCACATGAGGGCACTCCAGTGGTGCCTCCGCAGGCAGTGGTATCAGCACAACGGAGATCTCAGGGAGTCAGTGAAGATTTCCAGAGAAACTGCAGTGGATCTGTCTTGGTGGAGCGTGGAAGGCAATCTGTCTCAAGGGAATCCTTTCCAGATTCCTCCATCGGTTGCCACAGTGATATCGGATGCGTCCACTCTCGGGTGGGGTGCTCATCTGGGGGACCTGGAGGTCAAGGGTCTTTGGCCTCCAGAGGAAAGGTTGCTTCACATCAACCTTTTAGAATTGCGGGCGATACGTCTGGCGCTCAAGGCCTTCCTCCCTTCCCTTCGCGGTCAGTCGGTTCAGGTCCTGACGGACAACACGACCGCGATGTGGTACATCAACAAGCAGGGAGGAGTAGGGTCGCAGTGTCTCTGCAGAGAGGCTCTGCGTCTCTGGTCCTGGGTTCAGGACCATCGGATTTGTCTGATGGCAAATCATCTGGCCGGAGTTCAGAACGTTCGTGCAGACAGTCTCAGTCGGCGGTTCTCTGCCGATCACGAGTGGAGGCTCCATCCGGGGGTAGTTCACAACATCTTTCAGATGTGGTGGACTCCTCAGGTGGACCTGTGCGCCACTCGCGAGAATGCTCACTGCCTGTCATTCTGCAGTCTCCAGTATCCGATGCAAGGAGCCTTGGGGGACGCGTTTCAGTTGAGTTGGAGCTCGCAACTCCTTTACGCGTTTCCTCCCATACCATTGATTCCTCGGGTTCTGAGGAAAATTTGCCAAGACCGGGCCCAAGTCATGTTGATCGCCCCGGATTGGCCAAGAAGGGTGTGGTATTCAGACCTTCTCGACCTCTCCTCTCACCCGCCGCTCCGTCTCCCTCACAGGGCAGATCTCCTCTCTCAGATGGAGGGGCAGGTTCAACACCCCCACCTCCAGACCTTACACCTTCATGCCTGGAGATTGAACGGGGCAACCGGATTTCTTTTTCTCTCCCTCACGATGTGGTGGATGTCATTTTGTCAGCCAGGCGTGACTCCACTAAGTCCATCTATTCTTATAGGTGGTCTAAATTTGTTACTTGGTGCAGGGAGAAGTCTATAGACCCTTTGAGGGCCCATTTATCTGATGTTCTCCAGTTTGCCCTGTCTCTGGCACAGCAAGGGCTTGCTGTTGCCACGGTGAAGGGTTATCTTTCTGCGCTGTCGGCTTTTATCTGTTTGCCAGACCAGCCTTCTCTTTTTAAATCTCCTATAGTTTTAAGGTTTTTGAAGGGCCTCACGAATAAGTTCCCTCCTACCCCTTTTATTGTGCCTCAGTGGGATTTAAATCTAGTTTTGACATTTTTAATGGGTGCTCCTTTTGAGCCTCTTCACAAATGTTCTATGAGGCTTCTGACTTTCAAAACGGTTTTCCTCGTTGCAATAACCTCGGCAAGGAGGGTAAGTGAGCTTCAAGCTCTTAGTCACAAGCCCCCTTTCTTGTCCATTCATGCTGATCGAATGGTTCTTACGACCAGGGCTGCTTTTCTGCCAAAGGTGGTGACTTCTTTCCACCTTGGTCAATCCATTACCCTTCCTACCTTTTATCCTCCCCCACACCCTTCCAAGGAGGAGGAGAGATTACACCGTCTTGACCCCAAGAGGGCGGTGTCTTTTTACCTGGACAGGACTAAAGACTGTCGTTTGGATGACCAGCTCTTTATTGGCTTTGCCAGCTGCAAGAAAGGAAGAGCGGTGCATAAGAGGACTTTGTCAAGATGGATCGTCCTCTGTATTAAGATCTGCTACTCTTTGGCCGGTAAGGAGCCTCCAGAGGGTATAAGGGCTCATTCTACGAGAGCTAAATCATCAACCTCAGCGTTGGCTAGAGGTGTGCCTGTTGAGGATATTTGTAGAGCGGCAACTTGGTCTTCCCTCCACACATTCGCGAAGCATTACTGCTTGGATTCCGAGGTGAGGAGGGAAGGTCATTTTGCACGCTCTGTCCTCCAGGATTTCCTGGTCTAGAAGAGTGGACACCCTCCTCCGGGAGTGGGGACTGCTGTGGGACTCTATTCACAAGGTGAGGAATCCACACGGCAGATGTATCTATCAGAAGAACAAGTTACTTACCTTCGGTAACGCTTTTTCTGGTAGATACTATATCTGCCTGTGGATTCCTCACTGACTCACCCGCCTCCCCGTTGTCCACTCTTCTATGCCAGAGTTTCTATAATGTATTATTTTATTGTCAAGGAGTTGTTTATTTCAAATGTTTTATTGCATTTGCTTCACACTGTGTGTGTTACCTTGATTTCTATACTGCGTATACTGTGTATATGTCTACTGTCATCGGTCCGTCCGTGTGCCTCGAAGGCACGGAAAAAAGGGCGGAACTGATGTCATCACGCCGGCGTGGGCCTATTATAGGCGTCGGTGACGTCAGCGGAGTCGCGAGCGGTGCCGTGCCTCTGTGACGTCCGGATCCACGTCGGCGCGAAGCTACAAAAAGAATTTCCGAATGTTGCTGAAGCAAGGAGATATTCACAAGGTGAGGAATCCACAGGCAGATATAGTATCTACCAGAAAAAGCGTTACCGAAGGTAAGTAACTTGTTCTTCAGGGCCCTAGTTTCAATGCACCAGTGGTCAGTATCTTGCATGGCTCTGCATTCCTGGCACAGAAAGTCGTTTACAGAACTGGGTGGCTCCTAAGTAGTCTCCGTTGCATCATCTTGGCACATACGACGCCAGCGACGGACGCGGAGCCGCAGGACGCCACCTACTGACGCGCAGGGGTACTGCTAAGCAAAACTTTCCGGATCCAGTCTGACGCCTGGGGATATTCTAAGGTAAGGAATCTATCACTAACTGTCTCTTACAGATATATCGTTACACAAGTAGTAACTTGTGCTTCTCCTTCCCCTTTATTATGCCTCAGTGGGGCCTTAGTTAGTTCCTTACCTTCTTGATGAGGGCATAGATCCTTGATATAGCTCCGAATAGCAACTATTCACGTTCAAAGCAATGTTTTGTGTGGCTAGCATGTTGGCTTGGCACATCAGTGAATTGCAACTGCTGTATGACTGACCTCCTTTACTCATGTTTCTACGTGGACCATCTGGTTCAGAGAACTAAAACAGCTTTCCTGCCAAAGATAGTCACTATGTTATATGGAGCAATCCATTACTGTTTCTATATTTTTCCCTCTTCCCAATGCCATTGAGGAAAAGGAGAGGATCGAAAGGTTGGACCTTTGTAGGGCAGTCAAATACAATTTTGAGAGGACCAAGGATTTCCAATCCGATGCCCTACTTTTTTTTTGCTACACAGGCAAAAAGAATGGGGAGAGCAGTCAAGAAATTCGCCTTGTCTTGGTGGAATGTGCCTTCCATCCAAATCTGTTATGCCCTCACCAAAAAGGAACCTACCTCTAGAGGGGACTCTGGTGACTCTATCACTGTAAAAGCATCTTCTTTGACATTGGTCAAGGGGGGTGGCTATTGCAGAAATTCACCTTCAGACGATGTGGGCTTCACTTCACACATTTGCCAAGTATCATTTTGTTGTTTTGGAAGTACAATTGAATGGATATTTTGGTTGTATAATTCTCCAGACCTTCGAGTGTGGCCATTTCTTCAGAGCCACCACATTGAAGGTGCATTGCTGTGGGATCTACTCAGAAAGTGAGGAATCTATAGGCAAAGTATATGGCAGAAAAAAGTTACTTACCTTTTGCTATGATCTGTTTATGGCATGTGCAGCTGTAGATTTACATGCTTTGCATACTGCTGCCATCTAGTGTTGGGCTCGGACATGTACCGGAGCTAGATTCGCAGTCGTCAGAAGAAGCAAATCTGCAGCCAGCTTAGACACAAAGACATCGTGCCCACACAGTGAGTACCACCTCAGAACACAGCTCTCACTGCCACTCTGATGCCAGGGGTTGGAGCCCTCATTCTCTGTCGACTGGACCGCCACTGCTTTCCAGCCATAGCTGGCACCAACCAAACGCTTCGGAATTAATTTCGGGCCCAACTTCAAAACCAAGTCAGCGCCACAAAGGAAAACCTTCATCAGAAGGTTTATTAACAATGAAGGACACTTTGAAACTGAAACATTCCTTCTGGTATGTACTCTATCTACATGCAGATTCCTCATTGATCCTGTCCATTTTCCAGTTCTAAAGAATGTTGGAGAAATCTTGGTCATAAGGTTGCAAATTAGATTGTTATACAGCATGGCCACTGTTGAATTATTGCTGTCCTCGCCTTTGCTTCTAAGGGCTCTGAAAAAAGTGGATGAGAAACTTATGTCAGAACGCCAGGTTGGCGATATGTGGCTCCATCAACTTTGTGTCCAATCGGTATCTGATACCAATATAGAGCCTATCACCACCTTCTGGCACAGGAGAGCTATTGCAAAATTTCTGCATTCTGTCTGGTTCCAGGGTATAGTCAAAAGGCAAGATATCTACAGGTATATATGGACTATTCAACAGATTGCTACTGAAGATGAATAACTTTGTCAACTGTCTGGGCACAAGGTTCACTTGATTAGTAAATATGTAATGAATACAGCAATCAAAAGGTGGCCGGTTAACCTTTTCAGTGAGTTTGTTACAGCACAATCCCACATGCGGCACTTTTGTTAAAAGTATCTTTTACTGTGTTAGAGCTTGAAACTTTTTTTTAACCCCTTGCATGCTGGGGTTATTTCCCTGCTGTGCTGGGGGGAGGGGGGCGCGCACAGCGCCCATGAGGCACAGTGCTCATGACGAGTTAAGCTCTTCATGACCACACCCGTTTCCGTGGAACGTTCAGCACAGCAGGGGAATTAGCCCAGCGTGCGAGCGTTCCACGGTTCATGACGAGCTCAGCTCGTCATGAGCACACGGGAACCGTGGCTCATGACGAGCTCAGCTCGTCATGAGCATGCAAGGGGTTAATTGAAATCTACAAATGATGCAACAGAGGGTGAATCAAATCGTGTGAAAACTGCTGTACATCAATAATTTTGTAGAGTGGTAGATTAAAACCTTACCATGAGCAAACTTGTAAAAGCTATCGCTGGCTCCTGCTTTGGAGTACTGCACCTCTTTAGGAAGGTTTTCCAGTGCCTACCGCTGCAGACAAGGAAATCCCTAGTCCAGACCCTCCTAATCAGCAGTCGGGACTATGGGAATGTTCTAATGGTCTCCATGAATGAAGGACTGTCTTTTAAACTCCAGGTGGTTCAAAATACCATGGCATGGCTAATCAGACAACTTCTGCCACGCTCGCCCTCAGGATCTTTCATTGGCTGCCCATAAAAAAGCAGGCTGTGTTTAAACTCCTCTGTTTGGTCCATAAAGCCCTATATGAAAGTGGGCCACTCTTTCTGATGGATACATCTGCCAGTGGATTTCTCACCTTGTGAATATCCCCTTGCGTCAGCAACATTCGGAAATTCTTTTTTTTATTTTTTTTTAAACCTTTATTTGACATTTCAACCAAGTACAAACACGGGCCTACAACCCCCAGGACCGGCCGCTAAGCAGTTGCAACACAATAAAACAATCAAAACCCAGACCCAGCATCCCGGGGAGCAGATTCGCCACGTCCAATATACGTACTGGTTGTAGACATATCAAGTGGGTAACAGGATAAAAAGGTTCTATTTTATAATATAAGATAGAAGGATCAGGTGCCATACAATATCTCAAGTTGCGAAAAAATGGGGGGGGGGGGGGCAAAATAGCATATGTCCACAGTTGAATCATCTTCGTGTAAGTCAGCGGCGTTAAAACATAGTATTAATGGGAAGCGAGCGTACAAATACAGTTCACGCCAGCTGAATGCCCGCCCAGTAGCACTGAAACATCGCGAGAGTTGAGGCACATATGAAACAGCAGAGATGGCCATAAAATTTAACCCATTACACTGACCAGGAAAGGAAGAAAAGAAAAGGGCAAAGAAAGATAAGAAGAAAAAAGGCCATAGAAATAAAACGAAAACAAAACACCCATCCCCCAACCCCCCACCCTGCACCCCTGCAGATGACTACGGCCTACCCCCCAGCAGCGTGCCTGTCGCCCAAGAACTGAGACCCGAAATATAGAAGACCCAGAGAAAGACAGAAAGAAATTAAACCCCACCCAAAGAGGGGAAATGGAGGAGGGCTATCTTCTACGTGCTCCCGGTCTCTCCCCCCCGCCCTAACAAAGGGGTCCCCCCGAAACTGTCACATCTGAATAGTCCAAACTGAGAAAACATCCCGGGGGGAACCACCAGCCCTGCCCCGGACTCCGTTAAGCTAATGAAGCAGTCCTGTTACCGATGAGACCACAATGAACAACCCAAACAACAGTCTCAGCCTTGGCCCCGTCGATCGAATTCGCCGAGTCCCTCAGACGAATAAAGCCCCATCATCAAAATGTCAAAAGATACATAGAAGTGGTCAGAACATAGTTCAGTAGATGGAAGAAGAACAGTAGATCCCAAAGTAAGCAGCTGGTACCGACGATGTCCCTCCCCGTCTCCGAAGCCAGGCCTTATCACATCCGCCATCTTGATATACCGACTGGGGAGGGGGTTCGACACAATCCAAAACAGTGCACAGTACCAATTAAAAGGTTCCAGGATAGGGACAGCAGTTGAATGCTCCGACAGCTGCAAAACCGGGGATTCCAAAAAATTAGTTAAGTCACCGATCACAGCCCATTCAAGGAGATCCACTGCTGTAGGGGCAGGCACAGCTTCCAGCACTGGGTCTAATTGCGCCACTGGGGCGTCGATCAAGAGGCAAGCTGGCTGCCGGGTCTCGGGCATCGAGTCAGGATCCGGTCTCAGTCCTTTAAGTCCATCTGCCGCCGACAACAGGCCGCAGGTCTGAGCCGCCACAGTCGCCTGAAGTGCCTCTAGGGCCGCCAGCACCTCCCGCAATGACGGGCCCCTTTGGGCCTGCTCCGCCTGGTTCCATATTTCCTCAGGCATAATGGTCCCCACGGAGAGGCGCCTTCTCCGGGGTGAGATCAGCAGGAGCAGGACTGTGCGGTGAGGGACCAACCGTCAGTATGCAGTAGTACGCGACGAGGCTCTAACCCAAGGTGCGCCGGCGATGCAAGTGCCGGGCCTCCTGGTCAGGGACCCCTGCGACACCGCACCGTGCGTCACTCGTCTCCTCACCTCCAACACAACACCAGGCTGCAGATGATAGCAAAGCAATCCAAAAATTTCCGAAAGTTCCAGAGACCGGACCCTGCCGCCCTCAACAGTCCGCTGTTGTGCAACTCAGACCCGGCTAAGCCAGCACTCGAGACCCAGGCTTCCAGACTGGGTTAGGCCACAAATCGGTCCTCGACGTTACTCAGCTCCACAATGTCAGAAAAACCCCGGGAGCACACCATCGGAGTGCGGATTAGTTCACACACACAGATCCGGGGCAGGAAATCAGGATAAGTGACAGGATCTTGGAGCGCAAGACGGAGGTCAGCGGAGCCGGGAGACTATGCGGCCATCTTGCTTGCTATCCTCCGTTCGCTCGGAAATTCTTTTTGTAGCTTCGCGCCGACGTGAACGATGTCACAGAGACACGACACCGCGTGCGACTCCGCTGACGTCACCGACTCCATATTAGTCCCTCGCCGGCGTGATGACATCAATTCCCTTTTTTCCGCATCATCGACGCTAACGGTTTCTAGGGATCCTCTGTAGCTGTTGGTAACTTTGTTACTGTTTGTTTCATTTCGGTGTCCTTTTGTTTCTTTGTGTCGAAATGTCCACGAAGAAGACTGGATTCAAGCCCTGCGGAGAGTGCGGCAAGATGGTGTCTATGACGGATCCGCACGAGTGCTGCGTCTGGTGTTTGAGTTCGGACCATGACGTCGAGGAATGTTCATCCTGCAAGAAAATGAATCCTAAGGCTCACCGTGAGAGGGAGGCGAAACTCTTTGTTGCAAAGTTGAAGAGCAGGAAGGACAAGGAGAGGTCGAGGCCACGGACTCGTCGTTTGAGGTCTCGCTCAAAGTCGCGCTCAAAGTCGCGCTCGAGGTAGTCTTCGGTGCATGCTTCGAAGTCATCGAGGAAGAAGCACAAGAAGAGATCTCATGAGTCTCGTCATCATTCTGGGAAGGACTCGAGCTTGAGACCGAAGTCGCAGGTGAAGTTACTTCGCAAAAAGTGGAGGCTCCGACTCCGGTAGTTCAAGTCTCCGAAGGTGAGGCTTCGCCTGTGATTTCGCCTGTTCATTCACCAAAGCCGATGTCGAATCATTCTCCGGCTCTGACTTATTCTTCTGACCAGGAGGGTGAAGGAGATGAAGAGGATGGAGGAGAAGAGGAGGCTCCGTTGCCTACGGGTTTGTCGACCCCGGTGCACCAGCCTGAGGTTGAGGTCGAAGTCGAGAAGACTCTGCTCCCTCGAGAGCAGCCTGTGAGCTCTTATCTAGCTTTTCCTGCTCGAGGTCAAGACCCTACTCAGTTCCTGAATGCTATATATGAAGTGTATTCAAGAGCTATGAACCCCTCTGGTGCACCGGTTAATCCCACGGGTCCATTAGCATACAATCTGGGTATCCCCCAGTCTTATGCTCCTGCGCCTTTTATGCCATTTATGCCGGCTCCGACGCCGCCTTGGCTTTACTCAGCGCCGCCGAAGCCTTAGACGCCAAGGCCATCGACGCCGACACCCTCCACACCGATGCGAATCCGATCCGACCTCGTGTTCAGTGGTCTGGTCCTCCGGCTTCGTGCTCAACGCCGGCCCCGGCCCCGGCTCCGACGGAGTCGGTTCCTGATCCGTCGACTTCATTCATGAAAGAGAGGTCGAGGCGTGAGGCACAGAGATTTCTGGAAGAGCAGAGGTATCGTGAAGCAGAAATGGAAGAGGGTGAGCTGCAAGGATCAGAGGACGTTTTCGATGATCTGAGAGAGGCTAGTGGTCTTGAACTGTCCCCTGATTGGGATTTGGCCTCTATTTCTGACGCCCCTTCTAAGGATGTGACACCTTATCACGTAGTCATAAGAAAGGCTACAGACTTGTTGAATTTAACACTTCCAACTGCATAGTATAAAGCTAATTTACTGACTGAAGTCCTTCATTCGCCTACCTCTGAGGTCGAGCCTATGCTCCCTTTTAATGATACTTTGGCGGAGCCTATAACTGAGGTTTGGAAAAGACCGCTTACACCCCCTGCTGTTTCGAAGGCGGTTGCAAGAAGGTACAGGGTGGCGCCTGGTGACCCCGACTTTTTATCCACACACCCCTTGCCAGAGAGCTTGGTTTTGCAGGCGGCCTGCTCAAAAAAATCTGCGGGCGCTTTTCCACAGGTTCCTGGGGATAAGGAATCGAAGAAGCAGGATCAGGCTGCTTAAAAAGTCTTTTCCTCGGCAAGCATGGCGCTTAAATCAACTAATGCAACTTGTCTAATGGGACGCTATATCCATGCGTTGATGGATTCAGTAAAACAGCTGGTTCCAAAGCTTCCTGAGGAGGATAGGAAGGATTTTCAAGAAGTGATTGTTGACACTCAGGCTGCTGCTAGACAGGTCATTCAGAGTGGTCTGGACACTGCTGACTCGGTAGCGAGAGTGATGGGTTCTTCTGGGGCCACGAGAAGAGCAGCATGGCTTAAATCATCTGAGTTCTCTGCGGGTGTCCAAGCTGCCTTGATGGATTTGCCCTTTGATGGGTCAGGTTTGTTTGGAAAGAAGGCTGTTGCTGCCTTAGAAAGATTCAAGGACAGCAGAGCGACAGCGAGATCTTTGGGCCTGCAGTCCAGAAGTACTACCGGGAAGAGGTTCAGAGGTTTTGGCAGGTCTTCCTTTCGGACCTACAGGCAGCCTCAGCAGCAGCAACAGCAGCAAAATACGCTGTACAAGTCGTACAGAGGCAGACCGAGAGCTTGTCCTAGAGGTCGTCAGGCCTCCTCCTCCTCCTCTACCTCTTCCCAACTCCCTGCCACCACAGCAAAGCAGCCCTAGATCCGCCATTCTGGATCATGTGGACCCAGTGGGGGGCCGGCTTACCCATTTTCTACGAGATTGGGAATTGATTACATCGGATCTTTGGGTTCTCAATCTCGTGGAGAATGGGTATGCTATTCCCTTTCGGGAAATTCCCCCCAATTACCCTCCTTGCCAAGGTTTTTGTTAGGAGGACCACCTGCTACTCTTGCGGGAAGAAGCCCTGGCTCTGTTCAGAAAGGGTGCGATAGAGGTGGTTCCAGAGCAGGAGAAGGTCAAGGGTGCTACTCCCGGTATTTCCTGATCCCCAAAAACGATGGCAGACTTCGTCCAATCCTGGATCTCAGGATCTTGAACCTTTACCTGAAGCAGGAGAAGTTCAAGATACTCACCCTTGCGCAGGTTCTTCAAGCGCTGCTGGAAGAAGACTGGATGGTGTCGATCGACTTGCAGGATGCGTATTTCCACATCCCCATTCTGAAGTCGCACAGGAAGTATCTCCGTTTTACAGTGGGATCGCAGCACTACCAGTTTGCGGTCCTTCCATTTGGTCTTACGACTGCGCCTCGAGTCTTCACCAAGGTGATGGCTGTGGTGGCTGCACATCGCAGAAGGTATGGGGTTCCGGTATTCCCTTATCTGGATGATTGGCTGATCAAAGCAGAATCTCCAGAGAAAGTGCTCCATCATCTGCAAGTCACAACTCAATTGTTGTACAGGTTGGGTTTTTCAATAAATGTACCCAAATCTCACCTGGTGCCCTCCCAGCGCAACCTGTTCATAGGTGCAGTACTGGATACTACTGTATGTCGGGCATTCCCTCCACCTCAAAGGATTCGCGACATACAGGAAATTATTCCTTTATTTCACAATGTAGCGGTCGTTCCAGTCCTGAATGTCCTTCGTCTGCTCGGTCTGATGGCTTCTTGCATTCTGTTGGTCAACCATGCATGCTGGCATATGAGGGCACTCCAGTGGTGCCTCCGCAGGCAGTGGTATCAACACAACGGAGATCTCAGGGAGTTCATCAGGATCTCCAGAGAAACTGCAGCGGATCTGACTTGGTGGACTGTGGAGGGCAATCTGTCTCAAGGAAAGCCTTTCCAACTTCCTCCAGCGGTGGCCACAGTGATAACGGATGCGTCCACTCTGGGGGGGGGGTCATCTGGGGGATCTGGAGATCAATGATCTTTGGTCTCCAGAGGAAAGGTTGCTTCACATCAACCTTCTGGAATTGCGGGCGATACGTCTGGCGCTCAAGGCCTTCCTCCCTTCCCTTCGCGGTCGGTCGGTTCAGGTCCTGACGGACAACACCACCGCGATGTGGTATGTAAACAAGCAGGGAGGAGTAGGGTCGCAGTGTCTCTGCAGAGAGGCTCTGCGTCTCTGGTCCTGGGTTCAGGATCATCAGATTTGTCTGATGGCAAATCATCTGGCCGGAGTTCTGAAAGTGCGTGCAGACAGTCATAGTCGGCAGTTCTCAGCCGACCACGAGTGGATGCTTCATCCAGAGGTAGCTCGTCACGTCTTTCGGACGTGGGGCACTCCTCAGGTGGACCTGTAATCCACTTGTGAGAATGCTCATTGCCCGACATTCTTCAGCCTCCAGTTTCCGATGCAGGGAGCCTTGGGGGGGATGCGTTTCAGTTGAGTTGGGACTCGCAACTCCTTTACTCGTTTCCTCCCATACCCTTGATTCCTCGGGTTCTGAGGAAGATTCGCCAAGACCGGGATTGGCCAAGAAGGGTGTAGTACACAGATCTTCTCCATCTCTCCTCGTGCCCGCCGCTCCGTCTCCTTTTCAGGGCAGATCTCCTTTCTCATATGGAGAGGCAGGTTCTACACTCCCACCTTCATACCTTACACCTTCATGCCTGGAGATTGAACGGGGCAACCTGAATTCCTTTTCTCTCCCACATGATGTGGTGGATGTCATTCTTTCAGCCAGGCGTGACTCCACCTAGTCAATCTATTCTTACAGATGGTCTAAATTTGTGACTTGGTGTGGGGAGAAGTCCATTGACCCTTTGAGGGCTCGTTTGTCAGATATACTTCTATTTGCTCTTTCTTTAGTGCAGCAAGGTTTTGCTGTGGCTACAGTGAAAGGTTATCTTTCGGTTTTATCGGCTTTTCTCTGCCTGCCGGATCAGCCGTCCTTATTTAAATCTCCTATTGTTTTAAGATTTCTGAAGGGTATTACAAATAAATTCCCTCCTACTCCTTTTATTGTGCCTCAATGGGACTTTAATCTGGTGCTTACTTTTCTGATGGGTTCCCCTTTCGAACCTCTACATAATTGTCCCTTGGGGTTGTTGTCTTTTAAGAAGGTTTTCCTATTTGCAATTACCTCGGCAAGGAGGGTAAGTGAGCTTCAAGCTCTTAGTTTAAAGCCCCCATTCGTGACCATCCATGCTGAACGAATGGTTCTTAGGACCAGGGTTGCTTTTCTGCTTAAGGTGGTAACTCCCTTCCATCTAGGACAGTCCATTACCCTTCCCACCTTCTATCCTCCCCATCACCCTTCCAAGGAGGAGGAGCGGCTTCACCGTCTGGACCCTAAGAGGGCGGTGAGCTTTTATCTTGATAGGACTAAGGACTATCGTGTTGATGACCAGCTGTTTGTTGGATTTGCTGGTTGCAAGAAAGGAAGAGCTGTGCACAAGCGCACACTTTCGAGATGGATAATTCTATGCATCAAGATCTGCTACGCCCTGGCTGGTAAGGAACCTCCAGAGGGTATAAGAGCCCACTCTACTAGAGCAAAGTCTTCAACATCTGCTCTGTCTAGGGGTGTACCTGTTGAGGATATTTGTAAAGCAGCAACTTGGGCCTCCCTCCACACTTTCGCGAAGCATTACTGCTTGGATACCGAAGTGAGGAGGGAAGGCCACTTTGCGCGTTCTGTCCTCCAGGATTTTCTGGTATAGGAGAGTTGACACCCTCCTCCAGGAGTGGGGACTGCTGTCGGAATCTATTCACAAGTTGAGGAATCCACTGGCAGATGTATCCATCAGAAGAACAAGTTACTTACCTTCGGTAACGCTTTTTCTGGTGGATACAGTATCTGCCCGTGGATTCCTCACTGACTCACCCGCCTCCCCGTTGTCCACTCTTCTATACCTGAGTAACTGTGATGTTAATATGTTTTTATTGTTGAAGGAAAAGTTTTTTTTCAATTGCTTTTCTGTATTGCTTTCACACATTTGTGTACTGTGTATACTGTGTATATATCTACTGATGTTGGTCCGTCCGTGCGCCTCGAAGGCACGGAAAAAAGGGCGGAACTGATGTCATCACGCCGACGTGGGACTATTATGGAGTCGGTCCCGTCAGCGGAGTCGCGCGCGGTGTCGTGCCTCTGTGACGTCGTCCACGTCGGCGCGAAGCTACTAAAAGAATTTCCGAATGTTGCTGACGCAAGGGGATATTCACAAGGTGAGGAATCCACAGGCAGATACTGTATCCACCAGAAAAAGCATTACCAAAGGTAAGTAACTTGTTCATCTGCAGGGTAAACTGCAGTGGTATACCCCCACTCGGAGTCTTAGAAACACTGGGAATTTCCTGTTACTTCCTTGACTTATTCGCACCACTAGGTATGGTGGCCATGCATTTTCACACAATAGCCCCCCTAGCACAGAAATCTGCTCCCAGTGCATCTACATGTAAGCACAGACTTTAAACAGTTCAAAAAATCTCTTAAGACCTGGCTTTCCTAGTCTCTGACATTCTTTCACTCTGGGCCTTCTGAACCTTTGGAGCTGCACTAGCGCTGAGAGACCCCAGCCAGGGTGATTTGTGCACTTAATAACCTTACCGAACCTAACATAACAAAGCTCTCCAGCCACTGAGTCCTTTAGTTCCACTGGCCCTGGCGTATGTACAGGAATCATGTTTTAAAATGCATGGTTTAGTTAGTAGATTTGTCTTTGTTCTCCATGTTCTTGGCTGTATTTATTTAAATTAATATAATATAGGAAGTAACTATTCACAGCTATCGTTACATATTTATGTGAAAACTGGCTTGTGGAAGTTATAACAAAGGCCAATTTGATATTGTATTTTACTATAGTATATTTCCTGTCCATTAAGAAAATGAATGCTTTTTTCTGTTATAGGTATCTGAGGTTTCAGATCTTTCAAAAGTGTCTCAAGCTGATCAGGGCATCCAAGTACACCACTGTTTTGAATGCAATCGTTACTTCTCTTCTGCTGCCTTGTTAACGGACCATGGCAAAGAGGTTCACGGCAAAGACCGAATCCACGTGTGTCTTATCTGCAGTAAGGTTTTCAAACGGGCGACCCATCTCAAGGTAATGGTCATGCACATAGTGAGGCTAACCTGCATTCAAGAACCTCGTCTCTTACATAGTTTGGATGCATGAAGAATCTGGGTAGCAGTGTCTATGTAATTCAGCATGGAATGACATCCACTACTCTCCATCATGTATATGGTTGGGCTACATCAATAAAATGGTCTATGAGGAAGCTTACACTGCTTTGTAACCATTGAGCCTTTCAAGGCTGAAATACATACATATCCGTGGTGATTCGACTGTCATAGATAAAGTGAAACATATCCTCAGCTTCATATGTTTAAATTTGACTTCACCCTTTAAGTGCGGTAACATGACTAGTTAGTAGCACTGCTAGACAACCAAATAGTCATGTTGTGCACAGTGAGTCTGCTAAAAAGTATAAAAGCTTAGAGGCAAAATCTTCTCTGGTTTTATTGGCTAAATTAAGTGTGTGGTAGTTTAAAGAGCGCTAAACAAATTCCTTTCAAATCATGGTTGATATATTTGTACTGCTAGAAGGTAGAGAGTGAAACTTCAGTTTGAAATGTTTTACACCACTATAGGAAAGTGCTCCTTTTTGCATGGTTACCCCCTAACTTTTTGCCAGATACCTAATGCCAACTTGACTGACTATGTGCTGGGATCTTGCTGACAAGACCCCAGCACCTGTGTTCTTTCCCAAAACTGTATCTTTGTGTCGCACGCCTCTGAGTCACATGTAAGTCCCTTGTTTAAGGTACCCCTGGTGCCAAGGGCCTTGTGATCAGAGATGGCCTCTGAGGGCTGCAGCATGTATTATGCCACCCTCAGAGATCCCTCGCTTTAACACCCATACACTGCCATTGCAGGCTGTGTGTTTTGGTGCAGACTGAAATGGAGAGTCAACATGGCATCCCTGGTGCCATGCCCACTAACAATGCCTTTGGCATGGGCAAGTCGCCCTTCTAGCAGGCCTTACATCCCCTAAATTCAGGGTGCACCATACCACAGGTGAGGGCATAACTGCATGAGAAATATGCCCATACAGTGTGTGTGCCTTTCACAGGCACTGTAAGTGCAGTGTAGCCATTTTGAGTACAGGGGTTGGGAATTTGAAGTCCACAGACCCATGATGGCTTTAATGAACACTGGGAAATTTTATACCAAAAATCTCAACACATTAAACCCTCACTGATGCCAGTATTGGATTAAATGTACAATGCACTTAGAGATGCCCCCAGAAAAATAACCAGCCCTGGTATGGTTCCTGAGTGGCTGGCCACCATCGGTAACCACCAGACAGGTTTCTGGTCCCCAGGTAGAGGGCCCTCAGCTCTCTGGGACCAGAAACAAATCACATCCTGGGCAGAGGTTTTAGGCCTCCTTCCCCAGGATGGGCAGGATCCACGATGGGGAAGCTTCAAAGGCCTGCCGCCTCTGTTAGATACCCCCAGACTCTGCTGCTTTCAGCAGCTGGCTCACACCGGTTCTGTCCCCCACTTTGGACCGGAGCAACTGCGGTAAAACTTAGAGAGAATGGGAGGTGTGCCCACTTTTGCCAACCCCACCCTTCAGGTGGGGGAGGCAAATTGAAGCATACACCTGAGTCCCCTCCATCTTGAAGATCAGGAGACTCCTCCAATCAGGACAAGGCATATGCCCCCTCCCATTGGAGGCTGGCATCAGAGAGGGTGTAGACAACCCAGGGAAGGAACTCATTGGTCCCAAGCTATACACCCCTGTAAAGCTCGTAAATCTAGTATTTGGGGGCACCCCTGAACCTTGCTCCTTAGATTAGACAAAATAAGAAGAAGGATCGAAGAGCCGGGCTGCAGAGAAGAGGACGACAATAACTCCTTTGGCCCCTGCCCTACCGGCCTATCTCCTGCTTTGGAACCTCTTCAAGCTGACATTGGTGTGTCCTGCAGCCAGCAGCCTCCAAGAACCCCAGGGACCTGACCTGCCTTTAAGGAAATACTCTAATCTCGTGTGGACGCCAGATTTGTCCAGCAACCGACTCCAGCTCATACATCCGATTTGGCCCGAACCGCATGTCTGCACCACTGTGCGCCCCACTGCCCGAGTCTGAGTGGACCAACACCAAATCGAGGTCCCTCCGGCGATCCTGACCTGTGATCCAGAGTTGGACAACATCCTCCGGCCTCCACTACGACACCTGCAGCCTCATCTGGAAGGGTCCCCCCGACCACGACTGGACCTAAAGTGAAAGCCTAACACCAAAGGACACCCCTGCACCAGCAGCCCCCTGGCCCCGGGGTGCCTGATCCATGGTGTCCCTGTGTCCAGCAACACTACAACTTCGCTCTCCAGGCGCTAGGTCCCTCTTCCAAGCCTCCTGTGCCGAGCCAGCTGCGTTTCTTCACAATAGACGTCCTTCCTTATTGGTTTGTATTGGGAACCCAACAACTAGTTTGCACCCTGCCACCTGAGTGTCGCTGGAGATGCGCTTTTGGTGCCTACTTGTGGCCCCCTTTGTGCCTACCTTTGATACCTGGGCCTTGACCCAGAACCTGTGACCTGTGCTCTTCAGAGTACACCCTGTCTTCATATCTCTACACTGGGCCCGACCTCTCCTTTGACTACTGCACCTGGCCGCCCTTTTGCCGCTGAGGGAGCACCCTCTTTTCCTACCTAACCCCTGCCCTGTGTTAGTGCTACCACCCAGAGACTGAACTACAAAACCGAGTACTTACTTGCATTGCATATTTTTATCATTGTAAAGTCAAACTGTATTGGATTGACAAGTACAGCAAGATTTCTTAAAACTGTAAAGTATTTATTGCATTTACAAAATTATACTACATTCCTGGATAGTATTGCCAGTTTTACAAACTGTATAACTTACCTGCACTGAGTGATACTTGGTTCTAGTATTAAAAGTAATTGGTCTGGATTCAGTCTTTGAGTGTTCTTGCCTGAGTGTGTGCAATAAATGCTCAGCACTACCCTCTGATAAGTCTGACTGCTCAGCCCAGCTTCTACTAACCTGAGAGTGAGGAATTATCTACTTTAACCTCTGCCATGCTTTGGGCACTCACTGGACTTTGCGCACACTATACTTCTTTTTGGTATGGTGTAAACCGAGCCGGCTTCCTACAACCACCCTTTCTTTGGGAGGTTGAGAATGCCGTCTATAAAGTACTTGTGATAACCTGTTGTATAGGCTAATGTAACAGACACAATTAACCACATCCTTTATTGGATTTCTCTAGAACATCCAAACTTTTGTTGAAGCTGGAAAATTCTTGGTGTAAAGGATGTTTGGACATTGTCCCTTTTGAGGGGGTCTCCTTTCTAATTTTCTTCTCTTTAGTTGGGCCCAACAGAGATTTGCAGAGAGAATCAAAATTCGCCTAAATTCAGCAGATTATTTTACAACCCAATACATTTGAGATCTTGGCACCTTATTAGAACTGGCCCTACATCAGAGCAGGAGGAGGGAGTGCAGTGAGTAATCTGTGGGAAGATATAGTTTCCACCACAAAGACTGCCTCTGAAGGTAAGTAACTTATTCTTATGATGGATACTTCTTCCTGCAGATTCCTTAACTTAAAGGGATTCCACTGGTAGGTGAAATTGCTGAATTAACAGACAAATCATGTAGAATAGATTGAGCAATGTAATCATTACTCATCACTTGAATCACTAGACAGTAGTGTGCATCATAGACCAGGTGGCTGCCCATAAAAAACTTCTAGTAAAATGTCCTTGTTCGGACCCGCAGAAGCTCCCATGCCTCTCATGCAGTCCATACGAATGCCAGCAGGTGGATCCTACTTTGCCAAGATGTAACAGGGAGGATGTTAGCAAATTATAGTACACGTGCTAACTGCTTTATTTTTCTCTGTCCTAGAAAAAGTAAATGATAGATAAGCATCCACTTGATCAACTCTTGTCCATTAATTTTAATATGGAACATCTTAGGGTCCAACCTGTGCAGACTGAGGAATGAGTAAAAATGCAGAAGTGGCAGACCGGTCCACATATAAGGTAGGGACCACCTTTGCCAAGTGCACAAGACCGGTTTGCTCAGATAAAACAAAAAATGGTAACCAACAGAACGTGGAACTCCATTAGCCATCCCCCCCTCACACCTCCTCTTTCCTGACTCTTCAGGCCAAAGTAATCATTGCCAGAAATGCTGGCAAATGGAACATCTTTGTGTTAGTTCAAATGGACACAAAGTAAAGAAGGTCAGAACCTAATTTAAATCCTGGAATTTTGGAACAAGGAAAGGCATAGGATTGAACAAGTACAGTAAACATTTCAGCAACTTGGTCAGCGGAGGGGACCTCAACGAAGAGAATTTTCCATGAAGGCAGATATCACAGCAAGGTACCCTTTAAATGTGGAGGCTGCTAAACCATGCTGAGCGAGTGAGAGCACTAAGCACAGAACAAGTAACAGATGAGCTCTGAAAGTTGCTAAACCTTCTTCCAGGCACCAAGAGATTAATTGGCTTTGTGGCAAGCTTCAGGGCAGTTAGAATGACATCAGCAAGTTTTGGATGAGAGACAAAAAAAATTCTTGTAGGCACGACTCAGTCTCCACCCGCACCACATTAGATCGAAGGAAGTGTGCAACGAAGACCAGGTGGCTGAAAGTTAGAGTTGCGAACCCAATCACAGACTCTTGCAAAAACAGATCGTCTCTGTACACCAGGTGGTCTTACTGTGAGTTTCAACAAATTGGCATACCAGATCCTCTTTACCCACTTAAGGGCAATAATAATTAGCTCCTTACCATCCTCATGCAGTTTCTGTAAAACTGCCAAAATGAGCAAGATTGGAGGAAGCGCATAAAGAAAGTCCTGTGTCCAGAATGCATTCCCCTAGAGCCACAAGATGGTAAGTGCAGAAGAGGGGACACTTCCTGTTGAGGACCGAAACAGAGGTTGATGCAAGAACATCCCAGGTGAGAGAAGATCATACAAAATGGTAACCACCAGAGTTTGGAACTTTAATTGAAATTTCCATTCATCGACTTTGAGGAAACAGCAACTCAGGATATCCATCTACACGTTCACTGTGCCCACCAGGTGGTTAACCACAAGAAATCCTCACTACAGTAGAGACAACAAGCGCACAGCCTCCCAGCACAGGATACTTGCCCAACTCCTCTTTGCCTATTGAGGTAGTGGACGGCATCAGTGTTTGAGAGTACATGCATCACACTGCACAAGATTGAGGAAAGGAATGCAATCAAGGCTAGATGGGCTGTCCTCTGTTCTAGCAATGACATGCAGTCATTGCTATTCCAGGACCAAAGGCTTTGCGGTAATCACCCCCAGGTAGCTGCCCAACTCCAGAGGGGAGACGTGTTACGTTGGCCTGCATCTTCGAAAGACATAAGGAAAAACAAACTGAGATTGCAAGGACACATCTGGTAGAGGTCTGAAGCTCTCCACTCAAACAGGGTGAGCTCCCGGATACTGGGACCATTGCTTTCTGAGACACCATTGGAGAGAACTCGTCCTCCATTGCACATTGAGTAGCAGGAGGATACATGGGATCTTCAAGCGTATAAGGCAGAGGACTTTCAGGACCGGAATGGGACTGAAGTCTGAACAATTGGAATCATATCTTGAATTTCCTGGATTCTCTGAGAGACCATGAAAGCCCCCCATACTAGTCATATCCAGGATTGCCCCAAAACACTTAGTTCGGGCTCGGATGCTAAGTCTGACGTCTGTCATTTGATGAAAAATCACAGATGATGAACCAAGGACAGGTTGCTTAACAAGTTATGTGAAAGCAAGTTGGAAAAGCTCACTTTGACTTGCTAGTCATTGAAATCTGAAAGCCTACGGTCTTCTGATTTTATGGGGGAGGCGGTCAGCACTGCCAGCACATTTGCGATAATCTCCGACTTGGTCGTAATGGCGAAATGCAGCACTGTAAAAATGTATAATACTTGGATCCCAATGTAAAGTGGAGAAGACGGCTGTGGACTGGGAAGACTCAAATATAAAGAAGGTGCCCTGGAGGTTGTGGACTCCATTTAAACCTGTGTTTTAGGGCCAGAAGGACCTACTCAGACTGTTTCTTATTTGTTCTGTTGGACAAAGAGGTACGGGAACCTTATTTTTAGAATTGGTCTGCCTCCCGAGCCTTCTTGGGGGGCAGGAAATATAATGGCTTTACCGCTTGCCTCCAGGGACTCCACTTTAATAGCCCCTTTATTCAACAAGGCCAGGATGTCTACCTCCAAAATTAAGGTTTAGTCTTGAGATCACTTCTGATAGGTAAGCGTTGGTTCTGAAGGAGTGCCGCCTAAAAGGAGGTTTTGCCCATTGCAGTTCAATCAAATCTCCAGTGGTCATGACGATGGAGTACCACTGGGTTGCAAAATGGTTTACCCTCCCCTAAATGGAAGTTGAATGGTTGAGGGAGGTCAAATACAAGTGGTGTTAAGGCAGCAGAGCAAGTGGATGATGAGCAAGACTGGAGCTGTTGATACGGACAACCCTTTTAATTCTCCCCTCCTGTCAATGGAGCAGAATAATTGCTGCAGAGTCTGAATTGGTTAAGAAAGTTATCTGTCATCAAACTAGGTCTCCCATGACAGTAACATATTGTTGGTGAAATTATTTTGCCAGACAGACCAGCCTCCAGAAGTCTCTTGTAGCACAGCTGTTTTAGAATCTCATATTACAAGGAGGGTAATGGCTGCCCCCTTCGAATCATCATAATCCTCGGCCTAAATGCACTGAAACTCCAAATTAGGCTTGCGTAGCACTGCTAACTCAGAGCCAAAAACCTCTTCCAATTGAGCAAATATCTGGGCTCAGGCTTAAGGGTTAATAGTGGGAGGCTTTAACCTAGCTCTTGCCTCTTAAAGAATCTTTTCTATTTTCAAAGCTCTGAAGCAGCACCATAAGCAACTCTGAAAGTGACAGTTCAGACTACATTGAAAATGGTGTTGCTGTGAGATGAAGTCCCACAGAAGCGGAGCCTGTGAAGTCACAGAGGCGAGTGGAAGTCCAGAGGACCTGGACCATCCTTGGCAGGTGGAAAAGGCCCAGAAGGAGATGGAGTAGTCCTGGAAAGGTCTAAATTAGTCTGCAAAAAAGCATGTACCTGAAACATAATCTGCTGTAAGAAAAACTGCTGTTTTGGAGAATCGTGTTCTTGTCTTTCTGAGTGATCCAATAAAGAGAACACTTCTTTGAAGAGGAAGAAGTGGAATGTCTATTGTAATTGTTGCCTTTTGTTTATTAAGAGGACCCTCTTCCTGAATGTTTCTTTTGACCTACTGGGACAGAAAAGGTACTCTTTTGGGGGTATTTTTGTCTGTTAAATAAGACTTTCCCAGTATCTCTGTGTTGAGAGACTCGGACACCAAAGGGACAGTTTTGGAGTCTGTTTTGGACTTTGGTCAGAAACAGTGTGGCTGTACACTCACTGATGGCCTGAGGATGTATGGGGACACAGAAACCACATGTGGATTATCTCCAACTATCCACAGGCAGCACATACAGATGTAGTCATGTAGAACACCTGGTGACAGTGGAGAGCTACTGCTAAGACAATTTTCCAATTTGTATATTATCCAAACTGTCATTTGATTGTATCAGTAATAATATTAAGCCTCTGTGGAGCACTTGCCACATATAGCAAAGGACGCACAAAATCTGACTCCCCGGGGAAGCATACTTTCAATAGGGTGGGTCATTCCTCCTTGATATATTACATCCTGGTGAAACCAGGACGTGACCCAGGGTTGTTGACTTTGCTGTCCTTCCTCGGCATTACAGTGACCACTACGCACTGACTCCGGAGATAGAGTTACCAGTTATTCAAGCTGGATCTCCTAGAAAATAGACCTCCTGGTGATAGATTAATACTCCCCACTAACAGGAGAAGAATACGTTGGTTGGTAATGCAACAATCCCCTGGTATGATGACTACCCTATACAAGCCTGTATGTTACTCTCTATTGGATGTGAATAAGGTAAAAACAGAAGAAGGCGCTATTACCTCATTAGTATGTTGTGGAGATTCGCAAAGTACTGACGACCAAACTAGCAGGTATATTCTACCCGAGGGGCATTGCCAGAGGCCAAAGGAAGCACCTCCTACTCTGGTTTAATCACCGGTGCTGGGAGACAGAATTGGCGGTGCTAGAAGCCCTCAAATCCAATGATAGGTCAGAAATAAATTCTAAGCGGACCTTATACAGAGAAGCTAGTGCTTTAGCAAAAAAAAAAACTAGGAGCAGGAAAAATGGGACTCTCTGAGAAGGGCTCTTTAACCCCTTCCATGCTGCCGCGATTCTGCTCCTGTGCTGAAGATTTCAGCGCGGGTGCGGTCATGACGGCCCCCAGCCGTCATCAGCACACGAGCACTGTAGTGCATGACGGCTGGGGGCCGTCATCAGCATGCAAGGGGTTAATGACCTGAAGGCCTTTTAGAACATAATCAACTCAGGTTGTAGAGAAGGAAAAAGGGCTTTTAAGTCTAACATTGTGGCAGAAACCTGGAAAGATCATTACCAGGCCCCTCTATGCTACAACTGGGGAAGTGGGAAACTCAGTAAAACTAATCAATTACTTGCAAATGAGCGTGCCATGGGAGTTTTCAGATATAACCTTGAATGAGGTATTAAGTGCTATAAACAAAATAGCCCTGCACAAAGCACCGGGACTAGACGAAGTTCCGGGGGATCACTTCCTCTGGGAACCAACAATCGGGGGGCCTTACCTGTGGGCAATATTGAATGCTGTGCTTGGGGGAATGCCGATCCCTGAAACTTGGGCTGGAGCTGAAATTTTTCCAGTCTACAAGAAGGGTTCTCCACTTCTACCAGTCAACTACAGGCCATCAGTTTACTCAATGTGAAGCAGAAAGTCTTTGCCCGGGTATTACCGGCACGCCTTCAGGACTGGATGGAGGATCACAATAACCTGAGTCCTTTTCAAGCAGGTTTTAGGAAAAATACCTCTACTTCAGATCAAATCGTCAGGCTCCAGCTTTTTCAAACAGTGATCTTAGAGGGTGGTAGCCTTAATTGAATATTTGTCGGTCTAAAAACTGCATTCGACCTTGTACCCACAGACAAGCTATGGTCTTTACTAAATGATATTGGGGTCCCCACATATCTCTGCCATATTATCAGGAGATTACAAGAAGTAAATGTTGCCCAAATCAGATATGGAAAACAAGTTGAGCTCTTTACGCAACTCGTTGTCAACAGAAGTGTTAGGCAGGTAATGTGTGTTAGCCCCCACTTGGTTCTGTTTGGACATCAATGCACTGGTAGACACTTTGAACAAAGAGAAGGACATTGATGCCCCGAAGATTGCTCAAAACAAAGTACCAGCATTGTTTGCTGATGATACCCTCCTGCTCTCCAAGTCACCAATGGGCATTCAAAGGATTCTTGTTAGCTTTGGCGCTTTTTGCAGTAATAGAGGGATGGAAATTAACATCCAGAAGACCAAATATATGGTCTTCAACCCAGTAAATTCCACACACCCTAATCCCTGCCTGAACAGCACCCCACTTGAGAGGGTATCCGTTTTTGAATATCCAGAGGTTACCCTAACTGAATAAATGGACGAGGCAACACAAATAGCAAAAATGAACATTAAGTCAGCACAGACAACAGGGGGGCAGTCCAAAGCTTACAGGAACTCCATTATCGAAAATGTAACTAAGATTGAGAATAATTTTATTAGGCAGGCACTTGGACTCCTCCCCACCCCCAAGAATTCCCATTGTCCCCCTCCATTTGAATTTAGGTGTAACCAATTGCAGAAGAAATGGGACTCAGACCACTAACTTTCTGGCGACGTATTGAGTTAAGATTTAATGGGTCTCCTGGGGGCAGGGAAACCACCCTGGCTTACATACATTAGGGACACACTCCATAGCATTGGAAGAACGAGCATGTGGAGTAACCCCGCAGTGTCATGCCCTGCAACATCAAGTAACAATTTTGTCAGGAGCAATAGGAGAGGAAAACTTGCTCTCCTCCATGGGAGCTCAGTATTTGTTTATTTAATAGTAACGTTTATAGTAATCAAAGACCATTATAATGCGGAGCCTTTCCTAGATGAAATACAGCCAGCCCTAGCTAGGAAAATGTACGTACAATTCAGGCATGGAACACTCCCCCAGCGCTCATTTTCCAGTAAATGGGCCGGCACTGTTACCCTAGGGTGTCCTGCATGCGGAAATGCTGAGGAAACAGAACTTCATGTATTCTTTTCCTGTGTACAGAAAAGCTAGATCAAGATGGCTGATACAGCCGTGCAGAAATTTGGGTACCGTCCATTGTGCAGAAATACGATACTGTACAAACAATCGTATTTGCGGTTTCTAGATTCTTGTTCTCTATGTGGTGTGTGTGCCCAAGTTATTTTTGGGCCCCAGTATTCAGATCTAAGTCAAACCAATGTACTTTCTGGGGTAGGACCAGGGTAGTCGTGGAGGGCGCTGGGTTGTTCTAATAGCAAAAAACCTTTCCCTTGGGACTGGAATTTTAGCCAGAGGAATGTGGAGACTAACTGGATCTTCTGCAATCAAACTATAATTGCCCTGCATATGGCGGAATGTTCCACCTTTCTATCTGAATATTACATTCACCTGGATCTTAGTGTGTCCAAGTAATTTCTAAGACCCCAGCACTCACATCTAAGCCAAACTGCTGTTCCCCTTGGAGAGGGTCCAGGTCTGACTGCTTCATGGGTCTGCTTGCTTTAATAGGGAAAATGGGCAGGACCTTCATGCAAGGAAGTTAGGAGACCAATTGGACCAACTACAGGTAAAATATAACTGCACCATAGTTAAATCCCCAGCAGAAGGTCCAAAGGCACCGTCCTTTTTAACTGATAATTTCAACAAATAGGATTTTATTGTGGATACATTGAATACTTGATTTTATATATTTTTCTTTATCTGCATGTATACTATGTTTTTATGGTTATGGCCAAGATGAAGAACTATCTACTGACCCAGGAAATGAGGTTATAGAATTACTGCTGCTTAACTATGGGATGGGAAGTGCACTGGCCAATACAGGGAGTCAATCTTAGCTAGTTTAGGCATAGACTAGACATCCAGCATGGCAGACCCCTTTTAGTCCGTCTTTAGGATTTTGGAGGGTTTATGCTGTATGAAAGTTAATTTTGACTTTAGAAAACATCACAGAATGCACACAAGGTTATGTGAATATGCAGTCATAACGGTGGCTTTTTTAATTACTGGATGTATTTATTGCGTAGCACTTTTATGGTCATTTGACCGAAATAAAGTTTTTTTATAATGATGACATGTGAGAAAGTCTCACAGGCCAAAGAGGACCTGAACAGATCCACATCCCCATCTCTGATGGGTTCACTAGTGACTTTTACAAAGCTTACAAATCACTACAGGTCCCACATCTATTCGATATGTATGCTGAATCTCTTGAATGTGTCTCTCTCCCCACACGCTACAGGAAACTGTCATTGCAGTCTTACTTAAGCCGAATAAGCCTCCTTTCCACTGCTCCTCATACCACCATTATCCTTTATATTTTTTCAACACTAAAATACTGCATACGGTTTTAGCTACCTGCCTTTCTCTAATATTGGATGGTATAATTTCACCCGTGCAATCTGGCTTTATACCACACCGTTCCACTTCAATAAAGCTTTGCACCTTATGCGCAGTGATCAACCAAATCTCCCCCGCTGCCCCCTCGGTAGTTGTGCTATTAGATGCCAAAAAGGCATTCGATTCACCCCGATGGTCTTTCCTCCATGCCATACTGACAAAACTGAGCATGCCTAACAGCTTTTGTAAATTAATTTGTCTGCTTTACCAAAACCCATTGGCCATGCATCAATGGTACACTCACAGAACCCTTCTCATTAACATGTTGTACCCAACAGGGTTTACCACTTTCTCCCCTTTTATTTACAATTGCCATGGACCCTTTAGTTCGCCACATGCAGGAACATCATTTCCATAGGGGCCTTTGATTGTCACATGGGACATTACTAGCTTCTCTTTATGCTGACGATATCCTGTTGTTCGTCCATGACCCCACAGTCAATTTACCTCCACTTGTACGCGAGCAGCAGCGATTTGGGGTTTTCTCTGGTTTACATATCAACTGAAGTAAGTACGAGTTATTGCCACTCACGGATGTGACCTTGATTTCCCACCGATGTGGTGCACGGATTCCGCTAGGTATTTGGGCATTCATATCCGAAAAGGTTATCTGTTGCAACAATTGGCCTTCTTTAGTGAAACTTGAAACATGTGGAAGAGTTGATTAAACTCCCTTTGTGCATGGCTGGGCGTATAGCAATCATTAAAATGGTTGTTACCTCACTTTCTGTATCTTTTCTTAAACATTCACATTGCCCTCACTAACAGTTTATTCACCTCTCTGCGAGGGTTGCTAATTTGGCTTGTATGGGCCAGCTCCCTGCCTCAGGTTCGCTGGAAAGTCCTGACACTCCCCTATGATCACTGTGGATTTGGAGGCCCTGACCTCCAACTTTATTTCTACGTAGCCCAAGCACATTACGCTTCCTACTGTTATCACCCAAATGCCTGGTTGCCATTCCTTAAACCTAAAAGGGCACAACTACATCATCTTCCTCTTGCTACCATACTTTCCCAAGGCCGCCCCTGCAATCCCAATGCAATACAGACGCTTGTTACTACTAGTTGGGCATTGTTTAAACTTTTACGCTACCTTAATGCAAATGCTCTCTGTTTCCCACACATCCCACTTATAAACAACACTTAACTTCCACTCACTTGTGAACAGATACTGTAGCGCACTCTCAGTGCTGACGACTTGCGGGTTGCAGGCGTCCTGTTTAAAGATGGTGTGCACAAGCCCAGCTCTACGATGGCCGAGGAAGGATAATCATCACCTATAGACCGACTCAGGTTTCATCTATTGCATAGCACACTGCGAGCTATGCTGCCTGCTTACCCAACTGAACTTACAGATTGCCTCCCCAGACAATTGTCACCTGGTCTCTAAACTATAATCATGCTTCTCTACAGTAAAACCTCCTGGAGCAGAAAAATCCATGGCTGAGGGGAACATGGCCTGGGTGCCTCTATTTTAAACATGAACTTGTATTATTGCTGTAGGCAGACCAAACTTGTTTCAGGCGGCTATCACTGGCATAAGCTATTGCATTATAAATATCTCCACATAGCATATACTACCCCTTGTAAAATTTGACCACCCTCTGGTTCCAAAAGTTGCCCGAAATGTCAGGCAGATCATGCAGACTTCTCCCACCTGACGGGTTCGTGATCGCCGTGATGACGTCATTGGAGTACTTAGACGCCGCCCTCGCGCGCTGACGTCAGTTCTTCTTTTTTCCGCTCCAGCAAGCTCAGATCCGGGAAGAGCAGTACTCCTAGCCATTTTTTGGCTAACTTTTTGATCTATTTTGGATCTCTTTTTCGAGTCGACTTCGACTCCTGGTGCCGTAGGGAATGCCTGGTTTCAAGCCGTGCGACGCCTGTCACCGCCTGATGTTGGTGACCGACCCCCACCATCGGTGTCTCTAATGCCTCGGGGCTGACCACGACGACATGTCGTGCACCGACTGCCAGGCCTTGACGTCGAACGCTAGTTCCGCAAGCTACTCAAGCTCCGGCAGTCGGCTCCGCGCCGCTCGAGGTCCCGGTGGAGGAGGAAGTCAAGGGACCGGTTGCGGAGCCGCAGTCGTCGCTCGACGAGTCATGGTTGTAGGAGAGTAGGGTCTGCTTCCTATGGTCACCCCCACTTTTTGCTTTTGCTTTACTGGTTTTCGACTTAGATGTGGCTGTGGGCCTGCTAATCAGACCCACAGCCCAGATGCACTCTTTCTAAAATCACACCATGTACTCTAGGTACATCCACAATTGGTAAATGGTTCACCTTATCAGCCCCTGTAGAAGTGTACCCTAGGTACTCAGGGCATAGGTGTAACCAAGACCTACCAGGGGCTGCAGCATGTATTATGCCACCCCTGGCTGGCCACTCAAACTGACACAACTGGCTGATCACTCAGCTGGGGCAAGGTTGTGTAATCACCCCTTGCTTAGGTATAGTATTCCTATATCTACCCTTATATATAGGCACACAGTAACCAATAAGTCACTCCTATGGCAGGCCTTAACAATCCTGGACGCAGAGTGCTTGGTTATGTGTGAGATGGTGCTCTAGCATGAGCTGAGCCTGTATAGAGCTTGCGGAACTATGTCTTTATAGCTGTTCTATGATATCCCCATACAATATACTCTTAAGTGCAATATAATCCTCGCGGTTGAATGCTAACTTTGGCTTGGCTTTATCTAAACATGTTGTGTAAGGTGTCATACGCTTTGGAATACTACCCCCTCGCCAATTCTGGGGACAGGGGTAGCATTCCACCCTTCTAGAGGGAGAAGACATGTTGTTGCGAACTATCCCGGTTAAAGTTAACCAGAGCCCCAGCGTCCCAAAATGGACGCTTGCTGCCACAGACACAAGTCTGACCTCCTGCTGCTAGGAGTCCTTCCAGTCACGGAGGTTTGGACAATAGGTTTCCTGCCTGGAGAGGTGCGAGCACCACCCCAGACAGGACTTTGTGTATTGGGACAGGGAGGGCTGAATAGAATGAGACACTGCCTGGGGCACACTAGGTGCTCCATGCATACCCCAGTTCAAACCGGTTGATGGGGCACTCCAGCCCCAGCTCTGGCGCAAAACTTGACAAAGGAAAGGGGGGGTAACCACTCCCCTTCCTGGTCCCACCCATAGGAGGGACCTAGACAGTAATCCCACCCCTTTTAGTTGTATAAAGGTAGGAGCTGACCCCCAGATTTTTTTATTTGATCCTGAACTGAAACTTGAAACGAAACTCTGGACCTTCGACGTTCTGCTGAAGACTGAGAATCTCCCTTGTGGCCAAGGAGTGACCACCCTGGGCAACCAGGCACCATCCAGCGAATCAACGGCTAGCTTTGTCGACGCTCCCGCTGGAACCCGAGCACAGAGCCTGACAAGACCCAGACTTCCAGACCTCTCTGACCGTCTCTTCACGTCGGCAGCATAGCTGAGAATCGTGGAGGCGACGAGACACGTGGGACCGGACATCTTGAAAAGTCCATGACTTGCTAACTGTGCAGCTCCTGAGGTATCCTCGCAGCTGTGCACTGGGGATTGAGAAGCCCCGAATCCGAGCTCCACCTGCACCGAAGATCAGCCCTCCACACTCCACGGGTTCTGCGTGGGGCCCTTCTGTTTGTGTTCTGCTCGATGCGTTGTCCGGTTGCTGGCCCGTTGGCTAGTAGTCTCTGTAACGACAATCCTTTTGAATCAACTTGCTGGTCTGGTTGCTCCAGACGGGCCCTTACCTCCCTGCAAAGGTGAGGCACGTCAGACCTTGCTGGTCTGCATCAGAAGCCTTCTTTGTATCCTGCGTGGGTTGCCTTTGCCAAGGCTTGTTGACTCCAATCCAGCGGTCGACCCCTCTGTGTGCGAGAACCTTCGTGGGACAGCTCCTCTCCAGCATCTGGTCGTCCTCTACGCCTCCTGGTCCGCGTGGCTGAAGAGACAAGCTTCACAGCAGCACCTGATTACTCCTCAACGTCGTCTGGTTCCTTCCTGGTTCCACCCGGTCACTGGCTAGTGACCCAGACTCTGTCCCCTCTGCTTTCAGGTCTTCTTCATCCTCGATCCACCCTTGGATCCACCTGGACATCTTCCTCCTGGTCGCCTGCAGCATCTTTCCTCCAGGTCTCCATAGGCTTCAACGGCGAAACCCGACACATCTTCACACCTATGCACCCGCTTCCTGTGGGTGAGGTAACGCGAGTACTTCGGTGCTTCCAAGGGTATTGACTATCCAAGTGTCTAGGTTTTTAGTTGTTTCCTCCTAGCTAAACTGGAAGTGTACTAAATCCCTCTTTTTCTAACTGCTAAGTTCCCATTGACTTAACATCGACTCTCGCGTGTGTGTAAAGACACTGCACGCGCCGCCTGTGGGCCTCCTACTCCTTACCTAAGGGTCAGATAGTGTAGCCCCAGCAATTCTCTAGGCCCTAGGCCTTTCCTTTTCTCGTGACGTGGTACTTATACCACTTACTTAGTATATGGTTTGCTTCACCTCTAGGGCCTGACCGTAAATTGTGCAACTTAACGTATTCTGATTAAGTAACCTGTTATGTGCTTTGGCCTCTGATCTCATAAAGAGTTCAGAGCAGTGTGTTAGTAAATAAATACATATATATTTTATATATATCCTGTGTGGTGTCCTTTCATTTGATATTCAAGGGGTTACATATGGTAAACCAGCTGGCTTTACACGCCCTCAAGAGTCTTTTAGCCTAAGACTGTTCTGTTCACGCTACCCCTAGGATAGCTGGTCTATAAGGTTGACTTACAACCATCACCATAAGGGTTGTTTGGACTGGTGCAAGGTGCTCACTAGAATAGTGAACATCATATACCAGGCTAACTTCTCACAATCATCATCACTCGTCTGGCTCCGGTAAGTGAAGGCATTCTAAGAAAAAGTCGAAGAGACGTCATCGCTCTTCTGACTCCCCTCACGCGACGTGGCCGAGGGATCCGGTGACACCGCACACGCGGCTCCGACGGAGCCGCAAGCACCGCCTCCAGGCCCATACCATCCAGTCCCTGGCCTGCGAGCGACGCCGGAGGAGATTTGTGACCTTGAGGACTCACTCCCTCCGTTGAGGCCTGCTGGCGCGCCTTCAGGCCCCGCTAACCCGACTGGGGGCCTCGGCCGGCCGGTTGTTCCGGCCCCAGTGCCGTCGGGTGCTTCAGATCCGGCGCCGTCGGCGACTTTGGTCCCGACGCCGTCGGCCCCCATGGGATCTGTGCCCGGATCCCGTTCGACGCCAGTTGACCTTACGACTCCTCCCCTGGCGCCGACCCCATTGGTGTCGCTCCCGGCTCCGTCCTCGGACGATGTCGACGCCGGTTTCAGCCCCGGTCCGGGTCCGGCGTCAGACCGGTGCCGTCTGCGGCATCGATGAGTGAGGCCTTCACCTATGACCCGGGTCCGTCATTCCAGCCTGTATTCCAGGACACGGATGAAGGGGAGGACTGGGAGGGGTCTGAGGACCCTCTGGCATAACAGTGCCAGTTGAGCCAGGACTGGGCAGATGAGCTAGGGCCATTGGTTTGGACACTTCGCCCGACACTGGATTCATCTCTCCTCCCTCTTGGCTACGGAGGAGGGTGCTTCCTATGGTGTGGTGTTGCGCAGGTCAGCCAAGGCCTTGGCTCTTGAGCTCCCTGCTACGGCCGTGAGGACAAACCTCCTCACTGAAGTGCTTCAGCCGCCAGTAAGCTCCTCGGAGCCTCTGCTACCGTTCAATGAGGCAGTCACAGACGTTCTGATGGGCACCTGGTCCAAGCCCTCCACAATGCCCCCTGTGGATCGGAACGTGGCCCGACGCCACCGCCCGCTCTGGGGGACCCTAGCTTTCTGTCCATGCACCCCACCCCAAGTGCCTGGTCATCCAGGCGTCTACGTCACAGATCGCATTCCCGACCGCTCCCCCGGATTGGGAATCCAAAAGGTTTGATCAGTTTGGCAAGAAACTGTTCTCACTAAGTTTGGGGTTGCGGGCTATCAACACCGCTTGCCTTTTGAGGCGTTCTACCCACTCCCTTTGGGACATGGTTGCGGACGTGCTGCCCCAGTGCCCGGAGGAGGCCCTTGCCCGGCTCGTCCAAGCCCTTGCGGAGGGGCGGGATGCGGCACATTATTCTATCAGGCGTGGACTGGATACCACGGACTAGCTGAGAAGGGCGATTTCCATGATGGTGGCGGTTCGCCGTGACACCTTTCTGAGGTCCGCTAACTTTTCGGGCGATGTCCAGGCCACGCTCATGGACATGCCCTTTGATGGCTGTCGCCTCTTTGGCGACAAAGCAGACAGTGCGCTTGAGCGTTTTTAAAGGATTCCAGGGCTACGACCAAGTCCTTGGGCCTTTCTGGCCAGCGCCAGCAAACTTCTGCTTTTCGATCGTTTCGTGGGCAAGGAAGGGGCACCCCCTCATGTCCCGCAAGCCACAGGCTGCAGAACCAGCCTCAACGTGGCCGCGGAAGCGGTTACCGCCATGGCTGTGCCGGGGGACAACGGCGGGGCCAGTCCACATCCGCTCACGCAGCACCTGCCTCAAAGGCTTCCTAGTCCGAGCTTTCAGGCCCATTCGACGCTAGTGAGGGGCAGGGTCCGCTTTCACCTCCTCCACTGGCGCTCCATCACATCGGACAGGTGAGTGCTGCAAATCGTCCGAAGGGGCTACTCCCTCCCCTTCGAGGCGACCCCTCCAGCCATGCCACTGCAGTGCCATCGCATGTCGGGGGATCACTTGCAACTTCTGCAGGAGGAAGTTATGGCCCTCTTAGCCAAGGGGGCCATCGAGCGTGTTCCTAGGCCAGAAGTAGGACGTGGTTGCTATTCCCACTACTTTCTGGTACCCAAGAAGGGCAAAGGAGGCCTACGCCCTATCTTGGACCTCCGGAGCGCCAACGGCTTCCTCCGGAAGGAGAAGTTCAAGATGCTGACTTTAGCTCAGGTCCTAGCTGCCCTGGACCCTGGAGACTGGATGGTAGCATTGGACTTGCAGGACACGTATTTCCACATCCCCATCCAGCTGGCCCACCGGCGCTATCTGCAGTTCACGGTAGGCCACAAGCACTTTCATTTTACCGTTCTCCCCTTTGGCCTTGCCAGCGCCCCACGGGTGTTCACGAAAGTGATGGCGGTGGTCACAGCTCATCTGCGCAGATCGGGGGTCTCAGTCTTCCCCTATCTCGACGATTGATGGTTGAAGGCGTGCTCGCACCAGACAGTCGTCTCCCACCTGCAGACTACAGCCGACCTCCTGCACTCACTGGGGTTCTCCATCAACGTGCCAAAGTCGCACCTTTGCCCCTCTCAGTAGCTCCTTTTCATGGGAGCGGTTCTGGACTCTGCGCAGTTTCGGGTTTATCCCCCTGAACAGCGGGTTCGGGATATTCAGGCTCTGATTCCAATCTTTTACCCTTTATCCCGAGTTTCGGTCAAATGGACACTGCGGCTCCTGGGGCTGATAGCCTCCTGCATCGTTCTGGTGCATCACACCAGGTGGCGGATGCGGGCTCTGCAGTGGGACCTGAAGTTTTCAGTGGGCACTGCATCACGGCAACCTGTCCGACCACGTCCTGATCTCGGAGAGCACTGCGAGTCAGTTGCAGTGATGGCTCACGGACAGCGATTGGGTCAGCAGCAGATCCCTCTCCCTACCCCAACCTTAGCTCGTAGTAGTCACAGATGCGTCCCTCCTGGGATGGGGGGTGGGCACATGGGAGAGGCGGAGATCAGAGGCCTCTGGTCTCCGGCGGAGTCCCGGCTCCATATCCTTCTGGAGGCGCGGGCGATCTGACTTGCACTGAAGGCATTCCTTCCCTCTGTCTGGGGAAGTGTAGTGCAGGTGTTCACGGACACCACCGCCATGTGGTACTGCAACATACATGGCGTGGACCCTTTGTTGGGAGGCTCTGAGCCTCTGGCAGTGGCTAGAACACTAGGGCATCACCCTGGTGGTTCAACACCTGGCAGGTTCCCTGAGCGCCAGGGCTGACTAACTCAGCCGCCGGTGCATGATGGATCGCGAATGGCGTCTGAACTCGGATGTGGCGCAAGGTCTCTTTCAGCAGTGGGGGAGAGCCTTGGTTAGTTCTATTCTCCACCGTAGAGAACGCGCAATGTCATCAGTTCTGCACGTTGGAATTTCCAAGGCGGCGCTCGCTCGGCGATGCTTTTTGTTGCGAGTGGAGCTGCGGTCTGTTATACGCATTTCTGCCTCTACCACTTCTCCCCAGAGTGCTGAAGAAGATCAAGCGAGACTGGGCTCCGGACTGGGCACGAAGATACTGGTATCCCGAGCTACTCAGCATGTCAGTCGATCCCCCGATTCCGCTGCCTCTTCAGGAGGACCTTCTGTCGCAGCAGCAGGGGACGGTCCTCCACCCGAACCTATCCAGCCTCCACCTGATTGCATGGAGATTGAGCAGCGGCAGTTGAGGCCATTTGACTTGCCTCCTGAAGTCTGTGATGTGATTATTGCAGCTAGGCGTCCCTCCACAATAACGGCATACGCCTGCAGGTAGAACAAATTTGTGACATGTTGCACAGCAAAGGCTGTGGATCCACTCTCTGCCCCCCTTTCAGAGGTTCTCCTCTTCCTTCTTTCTCTTGCCCAGCAGGGCTCTGCTCTGGGCACTATCAAGGGCTACCTATCGGCCATTTTAGCCTTCTTAAGGCTTCCTGATCAGCCTTCCCTTTTCAAGGCCCCTGTTGTAAATATATTCTTGAAAGGCATCACACACATGTTGCCTCCTGTTCCCTCGTGATGCCTCAGTGGTACTTTAATCTTGTACTAACGTATCTGATGTGCGCTCCCTTTGAGCCACTTCATAACTGTCCTCTTCATCTTCTGACTCTTAAGACTGCATTCCTGGTTGCCATCACCTCTGCCAGGAGAGTGAGTGAGCTACAGGCTCTATCTTCTTAACCTCCTTTCCTCTCTGTCCATCCAGACAAGGTTGTTCTGAGGACTCGGCCTTCTTTCCTGCCCAAGGTGGTCACAGCCTTTCATATCTGGCAGTCCGTCAGACAAATGTAACACACAAGGGGACAAGACCCTGTATGAATTGCGGAAACTGCAATAGTATCATTAGAGGAACCGTTATAAATCATCCAATGAAAGGTCATGAAATTAAACTAAACGTGATTTATTTATTGAAATGTCCTTGTGGTAAGACCTTTGTGGGAAAGACGGAAAGAAAGATTAAAATTAGACTAACAGAACATAAATCAAACATTAGGACTCAGAACACTAAATCATCCATTGCAATCCACTTTTTGGAAGCTCATCATAACATTTCTCAATTGAAGTTTCTCATATTGGAATGTGTAGAGAAACAGGAAGGAAGAGACAATAACAGATACTTGTTGCAACGAGAAAATATATGGATTCAAAAACTATGCTCAAGTAAGCCGAACGGGCTCAATGATCGAATTGAGTTAGCATGTTACCTATAATGATGTTCTAATATTTCTAGCCTAGCAGGCCATTGTTTTCCTGATGTGATCCTGTTTAATGCCTGTATCGTTGAAAGGTGTCACACGCACTTTGTGCTTTTTCCATAACCATAGTGCTGTAATTAGCAAGTGTCGATCGTATTTTGCTGTCCCTTATTTTTTCGTAATTCTTTTTTCGTAATTCTTTTCATTTTAGTTGCGCATTTCATTTTAGTCTATGTGTGGATAACGTACCCGTAATGCATAATGTATATTTATGCTTATAAGTATAAGGATGTTTCGTAGAAGTCTGTTGTTTATTACTATTGATCAGGTGACCGGGAGGTGGTCCGATCAAAATTGACTTTATGTTTAAACACGGAAGCGCTAGCGCGCACCATGAACGCTGTGTGAGGCATGTTATCGAGTAAGTCGGAGGACTTAAGAACAGGGGATATTAACGTTACCAAGGTCAGTAAACATGTCGCTTGTTTTGAGGACAATTAAAACCAACATATGATTAGCCTTGTTTTATGTAACTGGTAGCATGTGTTAATATTTACAGACGGAGTACATTGCTGAAAGGAATCCATGTGAGTTATGTTTTTGTTACCCATGTTTGGGTTAATGGTTATTTTAGGCACTACACGCACGTTGGTGGCAGGTAGCACTCTTGTAAGACTTCGTGTATTTTCAACCATCTTTTAATATGTATGTTATACTGATTCCTGCTTTATATATATTTGAATTCTAGTGCCTCTCCCTGAAGAAGGGTGTTTTTATACCCGAAATGCATTGGAGGATGAATTGCAATGATGTCTATTGAGAGAAAAACATATCAAAGAATGTAATTTGATAAAGTGATTCAACGTATGAATATAAAATGAACTGAATAAAACGTTTTTGGAACGAAAGAACAAAACTGGTATAATCCTTGCTTAGAGGATTAGGGAGTGTGCCTCAGAGGGATGCCATCAGTGTTTCATTGGTGATACGTATCTGGTTTATTCTTCAATTGACGCCACCAGCGGAAGACGTCACCTCGAGAGCACCCATGAACTTTGATTAAAAGATCAATAGGGTATAACTTTCATAAACACGCTGTGCACCTGGAGCGCATTTATCATTGAGTCCATCACCTTGCCCACCTTCTTTCAGCCTCTGCATCCCTCGAAAGAGGACGGGAGGCTCTACCGTCTGGACCCAAAACGTGCGCTCTCCTTCTATCTAGATCGCACACGCCAGTTCCGGGTGGACGACCAGCTCTTTGTTGGTTACGTGTGCGCTAAGAAGGGACGGGCGGTGCACAAGCGGACCATCTCTTGTTGGTTGTCTTGTGCATCAAGGTTTGGTACTGTTTGGCTAAAAAGGGGCCTCTTGTGGGGCTCCGCGCCCATTCCACTCGGGCCACGGCGGCTACTACTGCCCTACGTCAGGGAGTCACCTTGCAGAACATCTGTCAGGCAGCTACGTGGACTTCGCTGCACATGTTTGCTAGGCACTACTGCCTGGACAGCCAAGTCCGGAGAGACGGCGTTTTCAGCCGTTCCGTTCTCCAGGACTTTCTGGTGTGATCGTGGTTTGCAGACCCACCACTGGGGTTGGTATTGCTGGGGTATCTATTCTAAGGTGAGGAATCTAACACTAACGTGTTTCTTTCAGATGCACAAGTTACTTAACTTCGGTAACAATATATCTGTAAGAAACATTAGTTAGTGTTAGATTCCTTACCGCCCCACCCATCCTCCCCATTCTGCGAACCGATATCTAGGGTTAAGGACATCCCTTTCAGGGCCCTAGTTTCATGGCATCAGTGTCGGTTTCTATCATAGCTCTGCGTTCCTGGGGCGGAAAGCTATGTACAGAACTGACCTCAGCGTGCGAGGGCGGCGTCTAAGTACTCCAACGTCATCTCGGCGATCACGACGCCGGACACGGAGCCGCAGACGACGCCTACCGACACGCAAGGGTACTGCTGACGAAAATTTTCCGGATCCAGTCTGACGCATGGGGATATTCTAAGGTGAGGAATCTCTCACTAACTAATGTTTCTTACAGATATATTGTTACCGAAGGTAAGTAACTTGTGCTTCGGTGATAGTGCGCATGGACATTGACTCCATTGTTAGATTATTTTTCCGCCATCGGGTTCAGATGTGAATTGTTGTGCTCTAGTTCAGCACCGTTTTTTAGGGCCCCCTTCGACGCGCAATCCACTACCCTCAATTATATTGTTTATCGATCGCGTTCCAAATTCTCCGCGTAATGTTTACACTCGAAAACCTTTGATCGGAAGATTCGTGGAAGGCCGTTGGGCCTACCTGCGCTGGGATCGGTAGCAGTCAATGGAACGGACTAATTTCAAGTTCTGTCCAGGGTGTCACGCTAAGTTTCCGCGCACCGACTTGCACGAAGTGTGCAACCTTTGTCTATCACCGGAACACCACAAGAAGGACTACGACGCATGTCGGTTGTTTCGATCGAGCAAGACTCCCTGTGACCATTGGGCTCGACTTCACAAAATGTATCAGCAAAGCGGCTCCGCACCGGATCTCCTCGGGGACGAGTCAATCACGAAGAATCACAAGCGCAGGAACCTGAAATGGAGGAGGAACATATCTCTGTGTCCGAAGTCGACTCCGATGCCGAACACCTTACACCGGGACAACGGATCGTGAGTAACGAGACATCCTACCCCTACCATCTCTCCATAAAAAGGGTCCATTACCTCCTCTGCCTTCGGGCAAAGGTCAGCACTGAGAAAAAGTTTTGAGCACCCCGCCTTAGAGTTCGGCGCCGAAACATAAACAACAGCCTTCTGACTCGGGGTCTACTTGTCCCCACGCCGGTGCCGACCTGAAACTTTCGGCGTCGAAATCCAAATACCTTCAGGTTTCTGTGCCACAGGTCTATAAGGCTAAATTCTCTGGGTCGAAAACTTTGGAGACGAAACTTTCTACACGAAAACCAGCATCTAAAGAGAGTTTCTCGACTAAAGAGCCTCAGACCGATATTCCACCTTTGGATCCTGAACAAAAGGAGATTGTGATTAAACTGGACAAATTCATGCCAAACTTCCTGAGAAGAAAAAAATGGGCTTACAAAAAGTCTACCACATTCCTCTAAAATGGAAAAATGTGGGTACTAGCCCTTCTCCACCTTCTTTAACCATTGATCCAAATGTACTCATTACACCTACACATTCTCCTTCACAACCATCACCTGACCCACAGGATACAGGGGATGGGGATATAGATGACTACACACCACAGGATACTGTCCCATGCGGTCATTATAATGCTGACCCTCAGCCAGATAATGACCCGACCTATATCCATCCAAACCTACTCCTCCAGATGATAACATTGGATATATTGAGCTTGTTAACTGAGTTGTACAATATAATGGAGTAGAGCTTCATAAAGAGACTTTAGAGGAGGATTTTTAGTTTGACACACTAAATTCATCTCAAAGGGCTACACAAAAATTGCCAATGTTTAAGGGTATGCTTAAACTTACTGATGACATTTTTAAAGACCCTGTAAGAGTAGAATCATCACTCCCAGGGTAGAGAAAAATTACAAATCTGCACCTCATGACCCTGTATATATCAAATGGCCATTTACCCTTGGAGACTCTCGTAGTTTCCAACGCTCGTAAGAGAGCTAATTCACATACAGGGGAAGCCCATCCCCCTGATAGAGTCCAAATTAATTGACACTTCCGGCAAAAGGATAGCGTCACACAGCTAATCATTGGTGCATTGCCAATGCTCAAGCACTATTGGCAAGTTATGACAGAGCTGATTAAGATGAGCTTGAAAAGCTCATTGAATTCCTTCCTGATGAGCATAAGTCTAGTGCTAGTGCCCTTATTCAAGAGGGTAAATTAATAACTAATACCTCTATCAGGTGTGCTCTAGGTCAGACAGACACAGCAGCTCGGGCAGTGAACACTAGTGTACCTCTCCGTTAAGAATTTCAGCATTCAAGCCTCTATTCTTAATCAACCCTTTGACAAAAAACTCCTCTTTGGTGCAGCTGTATTTAAATCACTAGAAAAGATGAAAAAGGATACTGAGGTTACTAAGTCCACGGGAGTCTTACAATCACCTTCCAACAGAGGATCCTTTTGTCGCTCATTTTACAGGGGCAGCTCCAAAAGTGTGTCTACAGACAATCCCTCCTCCTCTTACAAGGGCAACAATCAGTCACCCTTTTCAAGAGGTTATTTTAAAGGTGGATAGAGAGGGAACAACAACAAAGGAAGAGGCAGAGGTAATGCAACACGCACTTCCCCTGCAAACACCAAACAGTGACTTCCTTTCCATACCCCCGACCATTACACACCTGTTGGGGGACACCTTTCCCAATTTCTACCCATTTGGAATACGATTACATCAGACACATGGGTTCTACAATTTATCCAATCTGGTTATAGCATGGAGCTTACAAACACTCCACCGAACATTCCTCCAAGGTCACACCTCATGTCACAAGAACATCTCACCCTTCTAAAGAAAGAGGTTCTCTCTGTTGCAGAAAGGTGCAATAGAACCAGTCCCTTTACCATACCAGGGAACTGGGGTGTACTCCCTCTACTTTCTAATTTCGAAAAAGGATGGCTCTCTCAGGCCTCTATTAGACCTCAGAGAACTAAATCTATACATTCAGTTGGATCATTTTCATATGGTAACACTCCAACAAGTGCTTCCTCTTCTTCAGCAAGGCGACTTTCTCTGCGCTCTGGATTTAAAGGATGTTTACTTTCATATTCCAATGCACACTGCACACTGCAAATACCTCAGGTTGTGGTAGCAGGTCAGCACTATCAATTCAAAGTCCTCCCATTCAGGGTAACAACTGCACCCAGGGATTTCACAAAATGCTTGTCAGCAGTAGTAGCCCATCTAAGAAGGCAACATATTCATGTCTTCTCTTACCTAGACGACTGACTTGTAAAGGCCAGCTCGCACAGCAGCTGTCTACGCCACACACAAAAAACTGTGCAATAGCTCCACAAGCTAGGATTCACAGTAAATCTGTCCAAATCCCTTATCCAACCATCCACGTCTCAAGCATATCTAGGAGCTACTATAGACATACAAAAAGCTCTAGCATGCCCAACTCTAGCCAGAGTCCGGAATATACAAACCCTGATGTCTCAGTTTCAACCTCAACACTCCTTACCAGCTTGAGAGTGCAGTTACTGGGAATTATGGCGTCTTGCATTTTTATAGTCGCTTACGCAAGACTTCAAATGCGCCCCCTACAAGAATTCTTAGCACGTAAGAGCTGCTAGCGTTTTTTTTGGCACTGAAAGCATTTTAATTTCATCTAGTACGCAAGACTGTCCTAATTCATACAGACAACATGACAGCCATGTACTACATACAAAAACAGGGAGGGACACACTCTCTCCAGCTGTCACAGCTAGCACAGACCATCTGGAAATGGGCCATACATCACAAAATACATCTCCTAGCAGAACACCTTCCAGGAGTAGACCATCAGATGGCAGATTTGCTCAGTCGTCAGACACAGCAAATCCACGAATGGGAAATACACCCCTAAGTTCTCCTCCCATTCTTCCAAATGTGGGGATTCCCACGCATAGACTGGTTCGCCACATATCTAAACGCAAAATGCCCATTCTTCGCGTCCAGGTATCCACACCCATTGTCCAAAGGCAATGCACTATGGATGAATTGGTCAGGGATATTTGCTTATGCTTTTCTGCCTCTTTCATTCATTCCATTAGTGGTTCGGAAACTCAAACAAGCGTCCCTGACACTAATCCTAGTTGCTCCCACATGGGCACGTCAACCTTGGTTCACAACCCTATTGGAACTCTCAATATTCCCTCACCAAAAACTATGTCTTACACCCAATCCCGTCACACAGAGCCTTGGAGACATTAGACATCTAGACCCCAGTCAACTCAATCTGGCGATCTGGCTCCTGAAGTTTTAGAGTTTGTCTATCTTAACCTATGGCCAGACTGCATGAGTGTTATCAAAGAGACTAGACGTCCTACCACAAGAGACTTTTATGCAGCAAAGTGGAAGTGGTTTGTGACATACTGTAATAACAACCTTATCAACCCATTTGATGCTTCTGTACAAAACATTGTATGTTATTTGTTACATCTACAACGTTCCAATTTAGCGTACACTTCCATACGCTTAAATCTGGCTGCAATGGCTGCATACCTCCAGAATAGACAACATCTGTCTCTTTTTAAAGTGCCTCTTATCAAAGCCTTTATGGAGGGACTCAAAAGGGTCATTCCCCTGAGACGTCCACCTGCTCCAGTGTGGGATCTCAACATTGTTCTCATCAGATTAATGGGTCCACCCTTTGAGCCATTGCACAAATGTGAACTGTAGTTTCTCATATGGAAAACTGCTTTCCTCGTTGCTATCACATCACTCAGAAGAGTTGGTGAGCTTCAGGCATTCCCATATCCCATATCGAAATCAGGTATTGCAAGGTGGATAGTCAAGGGCATTCAAATATGCTATGCAAAAGCAAAATGAATGTTAACAGTTCCCCCTAGCGCACACTCGACACGCAAACTGGGGGCCTCTATGGCATTCTTAGGAAATATACCCATAGATGACCTATAGCTGCAACATGGTCTACACCTCACACATTCACAAACCACTATTGTGTAGATGTGTGAGCAAGACACCAAGCTAGAGTGGGCCAGGCAGTTTTCCGTACACTATTTTAGACCACTGCAACAGATGCAGGTTAGCCACTGCTTAGGGAGATAACTGCTATATAGTCTATGCCCATCATATGATCTACAGCTCATATGCCTCGAACGGAAAATGCTACTTACCCAGTATGCATCTGTTCTTGGCATATAGAGCTGTAGAGTCATATGTGCCCACCTGCCTCCCCAGGGTTCCTGTACCTATTGCAGTAACATCTTACTGTGATACATGAATTCATGTACATCGCCTTTTACTACTCTTACTAACTCCATTATCACCCTCTGCGGGAAAACAATCTAACAATGGAGTTGATGCCCATGCACACTATCACCGAAAGGGAGTCACCTGCCTCATGACTGAAAAGGCTTCTTCGAAGAAAAACAAAGTGCAAACATCCGGACACAACACTAGATGGTGATCTATGCACAGCTCTATATACCAAGAACAGATGCATACTGGGTAAGTAGCATTTTCCCTTTTACACTCAGTCTCTTATGATCGACCACTGGGACTACATCATTGTACTGCTATTGCTTTACTATTAGCCAAACGACAAATCTCCCTACATTGTGGAACTCGTACCCTCCTCAAAGTGGCAACCTGGCTGAAAAACGTGTCCTTCTGTTAACACTAACTCTGAATTGTATGCTTCTGTACAGCCAGTCACATCCATGCCTAAAGATTTATGAAAACCACTGCAGAATTATTTGTTATCTGTAGTTGCCTCCACAGATGATGAAACAACAGATTAACTATATGTCCTTTTTTGCTATGCATATTATTGGTATTTTTTCTTGTATGGCCCCTAATATTTTCTTCTTTATTATTATCTACTTTGAGATATGTCATGTCTTTTACAGTTATTTTTTGTCATATGTGTCTCTTGTTTACCACACGTATCCTTTTCATATCTGGTACTGTTTATTTTTTTCTGTTTCGGATATCTACATAAGATGTAATATTAAATCATTTATCTACAAATGGGGTACCAGCTGTTTCTGATATCACTGACAAACTAATTAATTTATTGGATTAAGACCTTATTTAATACTTGATCTGTGGTTTTCGATCATCAAATTTTTGAAGACTTGAAGTGTGGAACGAAAGAATCATTTGAAGTAGGTAAAGCCATCCCTCATGTTAGTCATCTGTATACTTATTTGCTAATATGAGACCCTTCTATCAGCATAACAGGAGTACTTTGGAAACATAACAGTGCAACCATGCTTTATGAATTTTTTTTTTTTTAAATGTTCACTTCACTTTTGTTTTTATTAGGATCATGTTCTGACACATCAAGCCGGTCCTACGATAAGTTCTCTGAAGCCAAAAGTGTTCAAATGTGATTCTTGTGAAAAGGCCTTTGCCAAGCCAAGTCAACTAGAAAGGCATAGTCGCATTCACACAGGTAAGTCCAGCTGTACCAACTGAAGAGGTTTTATGGGGTGATGTTCTGAATGTTAGATTGCGTAATCTTTTATTATCATGTGGCAGCTGCTGTGGACTTTTCTGTAAATTTGAAGAGAAGTCACATAGTGTAAATGTAAGTAACTTCATTTGAAAGATATTAGAACATTATTTTGTTATATTGCTTGATTGTATGTACTGTGCAATGCTTTCAATGTATTATCTATTGTGATAACACATTTCCCTGCATTGTGTTCTTTTAACTTGTCTTCATAAAGTAACAACATGCCATGAGGACTCAGCAAGTGCCTTCGATAGTTTGACATGATTAGTACTGAATATGTCGATACATTTTTGTAGCCTGTGTGGCTTCAGAAACACATAATTATCTTATGTCTGCCATGTAGTGTTGGGCTCAGACATTTACTTTTCTTCTAAGAATGTTCTCGAGTCACGAGATGCAGTGTGACAACACCTCTCGATGTACATTACGCATTGGCACTAGCTTCATGTTAATTCGTTTTTTCCGCCATCTGGTTCAGACTTGCACGATTAAGCTCCAAGTTTGTGTTCCTCACTCTGTAAGGTTCCTGTTGGTGTATTTCTTCATGACTCATTGTGAACGTGTCTTATCAGCGAAAGGCCAGCGGATCCTAGGTGCTTGGTCGCTGTTGAAAGGTAATGGAGGTCGAAGATAGGTTGAGACGAGTCGTCACTGCCAAGAATGAGCCTCAGGTGATGGAAAGAACACCATTCCAATACTGTCCTCTGTAGCCCCGTAAATATCCGTGGATCAACCACCATGAGGTCTTTAATCTTTCTGTTGCCCGATCACGACAGCCCCAACTGCCCTCCTGTCTAGGATTTCTGTCAAAGAAAACCCTTTATATCCTAACATTATTGTAAATATTTAAGTACTTTATATACATAGCCGCTTAGCAGTGTTTCTTTTACTAGCCAGTGCTGGTCTGGTAAACGATCTGACCGTACTGTTCTCTGCCCAACTCCAGCCTAGGCTTTCAAATCCCAGGTGCTGCTTTTTAGGACTCGCCTATGCAGCACGCATGCGCTGCACAGAGGAGAGACCTTTAGCCATCGGCACAGCTTTGGGGCCAAAAATGTGCTCGCGTTGCATTGCTTGCAGTGGCAACGCGTGCACGTCTGGCGATTCCCTTGCGGAGCGCGTGACGCCATATGGTGGCGCCATATGGTCGCCATCATCGCGCCTTGCTGCTCACTCCCACAAGGGAATCTCGCAGGCCCGCCCCTCCCGCCGCGCGCTTGTGCTTGGTAATGTGAGTGTCGGTGAATGCAGTGGGATGAGGTATCACACAATTGTGGGGTGCCTACACCTTCTCGCCTACGCACACCCCATGCATGATTTTCCCCTTGTGTGTATGTCAGGTTGTTGCCCATGTGCTGTTCCTCCGCCGGTGGCTTTCACACCCTCGCCCACCACATCCTGGACTTTTGCTTGAGGCGACCCATAAATAAAGATCCGAGGGTTTCACAAAGCATGGATAGAACATGGAAGCACACGCTGTTCTCCTGGCGCTGCTCACAGACTGGGCCACTTCCGGCAAGGCCGAGGCTACCAACGTCAGGCGCGACCTGTTCAGGGTGAGTACTGACAGAGAAGGGGAGGTGTGTATGCTCACCCTTTTTTTACTGTGACCGTTTGGGCTTCAGAAAAGGAGGCGGTGTTTAGCAAACACAGTAAATACTGATTCCACAAGGTGAGCTGTTTACTGGGTGTAGTAAATTCTCCTGATTCTGTGTTTAAATTCTCCTGATTCTGTGTTTTGTAGGCATAACCAGTGGATTTGTTATTTGTCACGCTGAAAAATTCTTATTTTGCCTTTTTAGGCCACATTTTATCTTGACACATTCTGGCAGTTTGACCTGCCAAGATCTGTCGCGAAAAAAAACAGCGCTGTTCAATAATTATCACTCAACTCTGAATTCTTCTCCACACTCAAAATAATGGCCCTAAACATAAATGTTATATGATCGGTAATGAGAGAGAAAGATCTCGACTGAGAGCTTGTCTAAGGTGAGAAAGACAGGCAGCTCACTTTCAACCCTTTTGTATGTGAGATTTGTGTTACTATGTCTTTCAACCCTTTTGTATGTGAGTTTTGTGTTACTATGTCTTTCAAACCTTTTGTATGTGAGATTTGTGTCACAATGTACTCAGTGGTGCAGGAGTTGCCCACATGAAATTACAGTTTGAGCCAAAGCACCCTTTTACCCCCATGCATGACTTATAGTGACAGGCAAGTGACGTCACTGGACTGCAGCTACGAAGGTGAAGCATGATCCGTCTGAAAGGGAGGACCTTGTAATTAAATAGTACATGAATGGGTAAGTGGAGCTGTTAAGACCAAACCCACTTCCGTTTAGACAGTAGATTCATGTGAAGAGGTTTGCAAGTTTCTGAGAAGCAATCAACCCTCATTTTGTTTTCTTTTATTGAAGGTACAAGATGCTCTCCAAAACGTGGGCTTATTGAATTTATTGTCATAACAAAATTCAGGGGCCTGGCTGCACAGTGTGGGGAAGAGGCCCAGAGACTCCCATATGCCCCAGATATTCATGGTTGTTGAGCTGCATGGGGCGGCCTGATGGGCATCCTGAGTGGATGAACAGTTTGTACTTATGCAGGAAACTAGCCAGCAAGCAAACACACCCTTCTTTGTGTGACACAAAGCATGTGAAAAGATTATTTTGTACATACAAGAATGCTACCAGTGCTCTCCTGCTACGCGTACAGGTAGCATGTGGACAACAGAAGGTAGGAAGGCTGATCTCTTGGCCCATGTCAAATTTGAAAAGCTTTTTTGGGAAAAAGAGGAGGCATGGCTTGAGGGCCATGGATTCCTAATAAAAGAGTATTGTGATATTGAAAGTGCTGAGTCTTCACTTGTAAGACTATTCCTGACTTTTCAGATATGGTTTAAAGAAGGAATATTTTACTCACTATTTTTCGGGGTTAGGAGTACATTTGTCTCATAAGTATTTAAAAAGTAATTCTGTTTCCAGATAGGTTTAATTTTAAGGAGGTACAAAAAATTAAAATATGCTTTTATGTTTATAACTGATATTTATTTTATGCTACCCATGCTTTAGTTGTAGATGGGTAATTGCATAGGTTACATGGTGCATTTGTCATCTGAAAGTCATTCTTCAGATCAGGCAACAACAGCAGAACGTCGTCTTGGGGACCATCACTGACCTGGGCACATTACGAGGACAGTCTGGGTTGGAAGCTTGGATTGAGTTTTGTGTATTTGTTACTGTTCATTGCAGCTCTCTTCTACAGACCTCTAGTAGCTGTCTGTAGCTGCGAACTCCTGCCGACTGTCCACTTCTCGTGTTTGCCCTCTCCTGGTGCATAGCGTCTTTACCATCCTTTTAATTCGATGACTTGTTTACTTCCGTAGCAGACAGCGGGAACAAATGTATTTTTATTTTTATTTCAACACTTTGGGAGTAGATGTGCTTTCTTGCTCTCCAACATATATTTACTCACCCCTACAGCCCCGCCCTCAACTCTTTCCATGTTGCTTCGTCCTGAGTGTGTCTGTTGCTTGTCTCACGTCTCCTCTTCTGATTGCTTTTTTTTTGGTTTTGTTCTTCAATTTTTACACCCCTCTTCGGCCATCTCCTTCATCCCTCCTTTCATTGTTGCTTGGCACCTCCTCTTGAGCTCCTCACCCCATCTCAATGCTTCCCGGCCCCTCTACATTAACTTTAAAAAAATGTTTTCAGAGGACGCATGTCCAGTGAGTGATGTATGCCTATGCATACATCATTATGCAAGGGCTGACGATTTTTTTTTTTTTTTTTGGTTTTTTTTTGTTCATGTTCAGCATTGACAACAAGCATTACGTTTTTCTCTTTACTGATGCTGTCTAGCATTAGCAACAAGCATTCTGAAAAGCCAAGAAAACAGCCAACGCCCTTATAAGACAAATCTTATTGGCTTTACCAAGTTTTTTTTTATTTTGTGGATGTGACGCGGTCTGTGGGCCTAATTACATAGAGTAAAACATGCCAGTGTATTGCTTATCTGGCAGGTGGCTGAGTCAAAACTATGTAACACAAAAGAGAAAATGTAGCAGAATACAACTGTAATTTGAGCTTCAAATATGCTTAATTACAAGGACATTCAAAATGAGCATTTATACAAAACCATTGGTTTAAAAATTCTGTTTTTGCACCACTGTAACAGTGTAAATGTCAATTTAAAATCGCAGGACACAAACAAGTTTATGCAATGTGATCCAGGAAATATGCGGTGGTGACACTTGTGCTTTAGTTGTCATATATATATACACACACACGTTATCATTGGTTTGCTCTTCAGACTTCTTCCAACAAAAGCCCAGAAGGTGAAATGTGATATTGTACAGTTATAGTTGAGTTTCTGAAATTTTGGATGGGATTATGCAACACTTTCTTCATAGGTTAAATAGGCAAGCAGAGTTAATAACAACCTAAAAAGCAATTATTTGATTAAATGGTGAGAGCTTTCTTTGTGACCATTGGATCAGAAGGGACACTTCAAAACACCACCAAACAAAATGTGATTTTTTTATTGAGCAGGCGAGAAGGGGGGCCTTCCTTTTCAGATGCAATCAAGTCCTCTGACCATTTGTATAATAGCCATATTGCTTGATAAACTGATTTATTTTTCAACTGTAGGAAGGTAGATTATTATGTGTTGTGGTTGAGAGACCTCACCAGCTAATATATCACAACCTCTATCAGGTCAGGCTAGGTTTTTTAATAGAAACCCTTAGCTCAGTCCTGGGTAGCTGTGGCACAGAGCAATCAGGCTTAGTCAACGGAACAAGTGTAAAACATTTGCAAATACCAAAACAACAAGTATGAAACATAACTGCAAGCTGACAACGCCAGGGGGACTTCAATCCCCATAATGCCTGGTTCTGCGCCTGGAGGCGCTGATGCTGCCTGTGCGCCCGGAGGCGCTTTAAAATCCATCGCGGCACCCGCTCCGCAGGAGCCGCAAGCTGACAACCCCGGGGGGACTTCATTCCCCATAACGCCTGGTTCTGCACGTGGAGGCACTGATGCTGCCTGTGCACCCGGAAGTGCTTTAAATTCCATCGCGGCACCGCGGCTAAGCCCGTCCTTGCCCGTCATCGCCCGGAGGAGGCTGGGCTGGGCCACCCGTCCAACTTACGTAGTTTCTGCTCACAAACTTCTGTTTACAAGGTACTTTCTTGATCATTGATTTCCCCCTAACAGGATCACGCACAAACGTTTCTACTCTGTTTACTAACCCCTTTGGAATTAATTTATTGCCCTATTGTTTGTCTGTTGTGCGCTCCCAATTCTCTTCCTTGATTTTTCACTTTCGACTGCGAGCCGTTGCTTGGGGGTGTATGCAAAATGAGCAAACGTAAGGGAGTGGTGGGCACCCTGAATGCCTTTATTGTTAGGGCAGAATCAATGCTATTCCACGAGATTGAACTGACAGAGATGCGCTGATCGCAAGAACCTTTAGCTGCGTCGAGGCGCTATTCTCTAGGCACTATTGATGCGGGCACCGACCCTCTGAACTGCCCGCTTCCCCCTCTCAAAGGTCAACCTCAGCCTTCCCCCCTGAAATTGACACATCTATCACATCTATCACATCTATCACAATTATATCATCCATGACGAACATAGCAACGAGGTCGCAGACCCTCACCTCTCCCATTGAGGACACTGAGGATCCTAAGGACAATCTGAGAGAGCCTACAGGGAAGCGAAGAAAAGGCGCGGGCACCCAAAAAACAAAACAACAAAAACGCCCCCGTCAAAATGTTCACGAGGTGCTTCAAACTCAAACTCGTACTATCAGCACACAACCTGACATACAATCTACCACTATCCCCTCTGTATGCCATGTTCAAGGGCACTCTACGGTGGACATTGTGGGGGGGGGGGGGGGCTAACCTTAGATACTGTTTTTGCACAATTAAAAGACTTGTTTGACAACAGCCTTGCCTCATTTCGGGGTCGTCTGGAAGATTTGGACTCTGCTATTAGCAAAATGATTAGCCTACATGAGACAATACAGCCTGCTGCTGCCGCAGGGGAGAGTCTGGGTTCAGTAGCACCACACACATCAGCTATAGCCCCACTCGAAAATGTGTTCGCTAAGATAACAGCAATTGAGGACATGTTACGTAGTGGTCAAGGAGTATGTGCTGGAAATGTGTTGCAGAACCAAGTCAGTTTCGGATGGTAGAATAATAGTTCCCCCTTGTAGGGACAAGTTCCCTCATGTTCTATATAACGTACCTATAGAATCAAAGATTACCTCTAGGCCAACATTAAGCTCGGTCCCTGCCCATGTTAAGCCCCCCAACACTGTCTTGCCACTTACCTCGTCTGCTGTTTCCATGCAGAAAGAGGTGGTGAGTATGCGCCTGCCTCCCAAAGCCACCCCATTGACCATAATTCTAGCTAATGTACCGCCCCTTGCCCCGCAGGCAAATGAATCTTGGGAGTCATTGAGAAACAAGGCACGGGACCAAAACCGGGCTAACGGAGTCCTTGTTTACTGAATTTAAAATGTCAAGAAGGGTAGGCTAGGTAGGAAGAAGGGGAAAACACTCCCTAGGAACTGTGTTGTTCTTACTTTCAAATCAACACGTTTGGTACACGAGATCCTCTGTAGACTTGGTACTGATCAGATAGCAACATCTGAAATAAATATCCTGCCCCTGGGGTATTTTTATCCCCCTAGGAATCAATCTTTTCAGTCCTTACAGTGGAGACCCATAACCACTAATACCTATCCGCAGTTTAGCGTACCTGTTCATAACAGGTTCGATATCCTACCTTCTTTAGAAGATGTAGATTGACTTATTTCCTTAATTACTCCTGTGGCACAAAGCAGGACCACAGAAAATATCCACCTCAGCTTAAATGTAACATCTATGGATTAGATGAACCCTATTGCTAACATCAGATCCAGTATTGAGAATCTAGCTGAGTCCCCTCCCATCTATCAATGTTTGGGTCCATCTGATAATGTCTTACCGGCGGGCCTAGTGGCAAACGCTTATTTAGCAATCGATAATAACGAGTTGGAACTCCACACAATAGATGTAAACATTAGCCACCCATGCTCCATAAGTGATGCTGTTCCTTATTCTAAAGTGGATAGCGGTCCTATCAAGCATGTAAGCAAGGGAGATCTCAGGTCTGGTTGATTTAAACGTGCTTTCATGGAACGTGGCAGGCCTACTTTCCAAACTGTCTATTCCCGATTGGTTTAAATTCATCTATGATTTTGAAGTTTTATGCTTTCAGGAAACGTGGGCAACAGAAATTATACATATTAATGGGTTTAAATCTTTCTTTACTTCGGCAGTGCCCTCCAGCCACGGGAGGAATAAGGGTGGATTAGGTATGTTCATATCCCACAGGCTGAACGCAAGTAGGATGTCCCTTGTTGCATCTAATATCTATTACCAAGTCTTAAAAGTACATATTGATAAACATCATAGTATTGTCCTTTTAAATGTTTATAATAATATCCCCGCCTCAGGTATGAGGGAAGTTATTAGGGAGGTACAGATGGGGTTAGCATAGGGAACACATCCAGAGATCTTTGCATAATTTGGGGAGGGGATTTTAACGTGGGCCCCTGTAGTTATATCGAAGGAGGTCATTGTGGCTTGCTACCCGATGATGGTATAGATATCTCCCATTTTTCTCATTCTCCTGTTGGGGAAATGTTAAATTTGATTAAATATTCCATGGACCTAGATTTTGTCAATGATCTGTGCTCACCGCCCATACCGTTTAGTAGCACCTTCAGCGGCCGTGGGTTGTTATCTACCATTGACTTTTTTTTTAATATCAAATAGATACTCCGACAGAATTCACAATTTTAACACCCATGATGTAGCTTTTAGTAATCACTTTCCAATTAGTTTTACTTTAGAATTGCCAGTTTGAGCACTATCCATAGGATCTCTGCCAATTGAGCCCTTAAAATATATTATTATTAACAGGCCCAATGGAAATACTATCAAATGGGCTGGGCTAGACACTTTACAACTAACCAAGTCACTTCTGACTATCTGCAAAGCAGACTTTTCTAATTGTTTGGATGAGACGGCCACAGACATAATCATTTGTAACTCTTTTTGTAATATTTCAAAGGCTATTCAAAATAATCTGTTAACCAAACTTAAAAGCACAACCAACAGTAGGTCAGGTTGGTTTGATTCCCAGTGCAGCAAGTCACATGCAGCTTTGAAATCTGCCTTTAATGAGTCGAGCAGAGATCGGGAAGCAGTAAAATGGGTTAGGGCTGCATATAACACATCTCTTAAAAAACGCAAAGAGGCCATTAGACTTGAATTATGGCAGGCACTTAAGCAGGCTTCTGCCATAAAAGATATGAAAGGTTTTTGGAAGGCTGTAATCGTTCCAATCCTGGCCGCAAAAAATTTACCGAGCTTCGCAAATATGATCGAGTAGGATAAATGGGTGTCCTACTTCTCTAGCCTCTACTGCAATAATGCCGTCCCTGTTACCAACGAGGGCTCCAGTATGAGTTCCTGTAGTTACCTCCCTATCAGCCTCGACTTTGAGGTGGATGAAGTGATTTTGGCCATTAATGCTAGTGTAGGCGGTAAAGCCCCGGGCCCAGACAGTGTACCAGTGGACCTTTTTAAATCTTGTCCTCTGCTTTGGGCCCACTTTTAACCAGGGTCTTGAGGGCTTGTTGTACACAAGGCTTTACCTCGACCTGGACGGAATATATCCTGGTTCCCATCTTTAAGAAAGGTGACCGTAAAGACCCGGCCTGTTATAGACCTATTTCTCTTCTGGATTCCTTAGTAAAAGTGGCCGGGCATGTGGTCCTAAACAGACTGCAGGTATGGGTCGAGGACTCTGGCATCATCTCAGAACTCCAGTATGGATTTCGTAAAGGCATAGGCACCGTGGAACAGGGCCTGAACCTGAACCTTATAATGGGAAAATGCACCCAGCAAAAAGCGGGAGACTTTTTATGTGTTTTGCCAACCTGAGCTTGGCGTTTGACTGCGTCAACCACCAGAATCTTTGGTGTATCTTAGAGGACATGGGGGTGGAAATCCAAATAGTCAACTTCTTAAAACATTCTTACTTAGAGGCCAGGGCCAGGGTTCGCTATGGCAAAATGGTGAGCTCACCCATAGCTTCCCTGTTAAAAAGGAGGTGAGGCAGGGGTGTGTGCTAGCTCCACTTCTCTTCACCCTCTACATAAATAGCCTTGGTGATACTTTATCACGGGAATGTGACGAACTACCCTGTGTCGGTAAAAAGAAAGTTGGTGCATTGTTATATGCCGACGATGCAGTCTTGTTAGCACGCACCCCAATTGCCCTACAACGAATTGTGACAAGTTTTGCCTCCTACATGTCAAGCCTAGATCTTCATGTTAATATTTCCAAAACTTTTATCATGAAATGTAGTAAGCCTAGTGTTAAGTGCAGAGAGATTTTTATAAGTAAAGGAAAACTTGACTTTGTTGATAATTTTTCATACCTGGGCATTGTTTTTGATAAACGGGGCACGTGGGTGAAAGCCGTAAACTGTAGAAAACTACGTTTCGCAAAAGCTATAGGCGCCTTGATTAATTTCGCTAGGAGACTGGGTCAGCGTCCTATCAATGATTTATTGATAATTTACAAAGCCAAATGCATTTCTGTTGCTCTGTATGGAGCCAGCATGTGGGGATATGTAAACTTGGAGTCCCTTCAACGACTTGAGAACCAGTTTTTGAGGTACCTATTAGCTGTTCCTGACAGTACGGCTACGTATATTTGTCATTCTGAATTGAAATTGCTATACCTGTCTGATCCTATTAAAATACAGCCGATCTTGTTGTGGCATAAGGTCTGGACTGGCATGATCACAGGCTTTAACCGGGATGTGATTTTAGATTGTCTGAACCTGCAACAAGTAAAAAGTATCCTTTGGCTCGCCTAAATTAAAAACTTTATGTGCGACCTAGGCCATGCTGAGTTTTATGCTAATCCTGATAGCCTGTCCCTTATTACGAGGAGGGAATTAAAATCAATATGCATAAACCACTTGGAGATGAGTAGGCTGTCTTCTAATACCATTAAACCTTCAGGGAGAGCCAACCAATTGCTCCTGACTCAGCCTGGGATACAACCATATTTATTACGCACTTCTAGTAAATATGACATGTTTTTACTGACGCGCCTACGTTTAGGCAACTTTCACACCCTGGTTACTTTTCCCCTATGCCCTTGTCCTTGTGACGATATTTCAACACAGGCAACAATCCATATCATGTTTTTCTGCCAGTTTTATACCTCACTTAGGAAAAGATTGATTCTGTCTTTTCTGAAAACACAAGGCTTGAGATCTTGCCGACCCGCTTTTATCAAGCTGCAATTTTTGGATGATGAAATTGTTAGTGACCATATTGCTAAGTTTCTGAAAGGGGTGGTTAGAACTAGAAAAATTATGCAAGGCCCGAACCTCGATTAAATGAAAATGGTTATCAATCGTGTTTTTGTGGTGCACTGAACTGAGAATTTGGTTTTCTCTTTTAATCAATTGATTATATCTGTGTGTAAATCGTATTAGTTGCTACATGTTTTAAGTTTTTTTATGATTTTATTTATATCCTTGTAATAGTCTGTTTGTATTAATTGACGTGTTGCGTGCTTTTATGATATGATTTTTCAAATCGAATAAAGCGTATCTTGACTTGACGAAACATAAAATAATAAAAATCCAAACCAATTTATAAAAATATCATGTATTTTTGTCTTAAATTAGACACTAAAACGACAAAAATCTATTGAGGGGAACTAGAGATATGATTTTTAAAATATAAGTAAATTTGTTTAAGTTCCAGTAAATCTTTGTAATCGGTGTCAACGTTTATAAGCCAACGGGCTAGTACGACTTCAAATATTCCCTTGGACTGGCCACAACGGGTTGGGAGCCGGTTACAGGGACCACTAAGATCCTAGGAGCAAGTTACCTATCAGGTCAATCAGTCTCAGGATCCTGACAGAAGATTTCACCTGGAACGCAGTTCCAACCAAGTAGTGGTCTTGATGTTAGGGATGCAGGATCCTGAGAACATGTTGAAGATGCTGAGGATACTGGAGCTGTGGAAGAGATGCTGTGAGTATTCCTGGACCATTCCGGGGTCCACATATTTCATGGGTCATCTCTGACCTCAGGACTCGATCTTTCACGATGCCCCAGTAGAGTGCAGTGCAGGTCCATCGGCCACAGGTCGAGTGGTCTCTGGTTACAACAGTCTTCAGTGATTGTCTTTCTTGCAGGAGGATCAGGGTCCACTTCAACGATGATCACAGGTCTCATGGACTTTGAGACACCCCGGTAGGTCAGGACTTAGTCTCCCAGCAGAAACTTTGGTGTCCACTGGCAGGAAGGCAATCATTGGTAGCTGGGCTTACACATATGCAGGCTCCCTTCTGTTCTTTTGTTTCAGGTGTTGAACAGGGGGCTAGCCACCTAGCTTTTGTAGTCACTTCTTATGCCCTGGCACAAGTGGATCAACCGTTGCATGGCTAAACACTTATAAGGTCCCAAAAGCGAGACCTATTGGCTATGCCAATGCTTGTTCATATTGGGAATGAACGTTGCAAGACCATACGTTTTAAGGCAGCGATACGGGCTTGCATGCAGCCCTCCTGACCTTCACATGTGGCCCCCTGCTGAAAGAACACACTGAGCTGCATTTTACTTGAGAGAGAACTAACATTCAGCAATATATTAAATAAAGGGGGAAACGTTTATTTACAAGCTAACGGAAGTAAAAGAAAATACACATGTTAGATTCAGGGGTCTCTAGTTGGCACAGGTAGGTACTTGTGACAAATAGGGACCTTCTCCTCTAGTCAGGACAAGGGTATTACACTTCTAAAATAATCCCTGCTCACCTCAAGGCTGTGTTGTGCGAGCAGTCAAGGCTTATTTCAGAGGCTTTATAAGTTAAGCAGTTGTAACCACATACAGTAACCCTGTGACAACACTACAAATGGACACCACACAGGTTTTATATAAAAAATAAGTAAACTTTATATAGAGTTACCACAAGACCATAAATGACAAAAATACACACTATGATTACTTTAAGATGGTAGATTTAAGGTTAGTTCAGTTCAGTTCTTAGATGCGACACTCTGCTTCAATGTACCTTAAGTTGCTTTGCGCTTCCACGACAAGCAATGTTGCAGCGATGGGAGATGCGGCAAAGTCAGGTGCAAAGAAATAGGAGCTGCCATCCGCTGACTGATAGCCAATTCAGTGACTCTTCTGTTGCGTTATGATAGAGCACAGTGGAAGAAGGCAGAGGATCTCCTCAAACACTTCCCAGACTAAAATAGGAAAAAAAGGGAGTGGAATGTCTGAGGTTTTAAACCTGAAGTGCAGCTGCACCTTATCTACTTGCCATTAGATGGAGAACACCTCTTCTGCCTTTAGGTTCATTATATACTGGAAAAGATAAAACTGATATGGATACTGCCAAATCTATGAGCATTCTCCAGGGCACAACTTATGGGGGGCCTTTCACAGGCAGTAGTCCATGGGAGGGTCAAAGGGGAACCTAGAGGGGCAATCACGGAGATAGGAGCAAGAGAGGCACCACAAATCCCCGCCAATCACACATCACCAGTCGGGAAATTCCATTCCATTTATTAAATCAATGCCAACAAATCCCCTAAGACAAATGGGTACTAGGCATCATACAAACACTGTTACTGCCTCGTACAGCCCATCACTCCTCCCAGCAACCTTCCATGCACCCACAAACTGAGTGCCGAACACTTTACCCTTTTACAAGTAAAGCTGCATGCACTTCTGTAAAAGGGGGACATAGAGCCCGTACCCCCACAACACCAGAGGACATGAGTATGCTCACTGTACTTCCTCATTCCACATTAGGATGTCTCCCTCACACCCATCCTTGTCCTCAGGCCCCTCAACCTGTGCATCGTATTAGAATACTTCTGAATGACCACACTGCAGGAGGTTACTCACTCCTGTGACAAGTGGATTTTATGATGGCTCTCAGTCTCGAGAATGCCTTCTTCCACATTCTTATTTACCCTGCCCTCTTCTATTTACTTCTCTTTATGGTAAGTCGTCACCACTACCAATTCAGGGTATTACCTTTGGGAGTCACCACAGCCCTAAGGTTGTTCTCAAAATGTTTGTCAGTTGTATCTGAAAGAGACACGTTAGTGATAGATTCCTTACCTTAGAATAACCCCGAGGCGTCAGACTGGATCCGGAAAGTTTTGCTTAGCAGTACCCCTGTGCCTCAGTAGTTGGCATCATGCGGCTCCGCGTCGTCACTGGCGTCGTATGCTCCGAGGTGACGTCACGGAGACTACTTAGGCGCCACCGATGCGCGCTGACGTCAGTTCTTTTTTTTTTTTCGCGCCAGCAAGCGCAGATAATTTTTTGACTATCTTTTTGAGACTTTTATCTCGTGTTGGTTTCTCTGGTGCGAGTAGGGATGCCTGGATTTAAGTCCTGCGGGGCCTGCCGTCGCAATATGTTGGTGGTTGCCGGGATTGTCGAGCCATGGCCCCGAAGGCCTTGAGGGAGCGGTGCCGGAAACTGCTGGAGGCCCGGCATTCGTCCCACTGTCGCTCCGGGTCAAGGGACCGTTCCCGGGACCGCTCGCGGGGCCGTAGTCGTCGCTCCTCGGGCTCCAAGTCTTCGCCCTCAGATTCCGGTAAGCGACGACATAAAAAGAAGTCGAAGAAGCGTGTTCGCTCTCCGACCTCCCCCCGTCGGTCCTTGGATCCGGACGAGGGGGACAGAGGGTTCTGCCCCTGCGGCTCCCTGGGAGCCTCGCGGCCTACCCGGTGCAAGAGTTTCTTGCTGTCATGGACCACCTTTTTAGGCTTCGGCTCCCGCCAGTGCGCCTATGGGCGAAGCAGTTCCGTGTCCAGATCCTGTTGGCCTGCCGGCAGATCCAGCTTCGGCGCCACAGGATCCTGCGCCGCTGGCTCCGGCACTGGCGCCACAAGGTCCAGCGCTGCCGGCTCCGACCCCAGCGCCTCCCTCGGCTCCGCTTCCGGCGACGCAGTGGGTGCCATTTGTTCCACCCTTGCCCCGGTTCCAGGACCATTTTATTCCTACCTGGGATCCGCATTGCGATGCGGCGCCGGTCCGGCCGACGCGGTTTCCAACGCTGTTTGTCCCTGCTCCGGCTCTTCCGCTGCCACTGGCTCCTCCTGCGGCAGAGGTGGAAGAGAACTAGGAGGGGTCCAAGGACCCTCTTGCCCGGCAGTGTGACTCCGAGCGGGACTTGGTGGACGATCTGGAGGACACAGGCGACCTCGATGTCTCTTCTGACCCGGGGTTTGCCCCGCCCACGATGGAGGAGGGCGCTTCCTGCACAATGGTGCTCCGTAGGGCTGTTGAGGTCCTAAACCTTGATCTTCCTACCGTGACCCTCAAAACTAACCTCCTCACTGAGGTGCTCCAGACAGCGTCTACTTTGCTGACTCGTTGGGCGATTTCTACGACTGTGGCGCTGCATCGTCATACCTGGTTGCGTTCTACTGGGTTCTCGCCCAATGTTCAGAGCTCGCTCATGGTCATGCCTTTTGATGGCACTTGCCTTTTTGGTGATAAGACCCACAGCGCACTGGAGCGTTATAAGGACTCGCGGGCCACGGCCAAGTCCTTGGGTCTTTCTGCAAAGAGCCTGGCAACTCCTGGTATTCGTACCTTTCGTGGCTACGGTAGAGCGCCCTGGCACATTCCGTCTGCAAGCCTATGCAGAACCAGCCTCAGTGCGGACGCGGCTTCCGCAGGGGTGGGTCTGGGAATGTGCGTTGGGGTTAGTCCACCTCTGCAGCTTCTACCTTCCTAATCCGAGCTTTGGTGAGCACCCCACGCCGGTGAGTGGCAGAATCCGCCACCACCTCCCCCACTGGCACAATATCACATCAGACAAGTGGGTGTTGCAGATCATCTACAAGAGTGTTGGACTTGGCCCTTCTGGCAGGTTCACCCCTAAACTTTTTGCTTTTAATCGTGACCTGGTGTTAGTGATTTTTGGCTTCTGCGCACTTTACCACCGTGTCCCAGGGTAAAGTGCGTGCGTGTGGTGAGATTGGCCTGCCCTCCCATAGGAATGCATGGGGAATTTATGTTCCCTGGTAGTTCCTGATGTGTGGGGCGTGCAGGCTCGAGTTTGGTATGGGTGAACTTGTGAGAGTGAATGCTGCACGATGATGTGTGCGGCGTTATTGTGTCTAGTGTGGAAGTGCCACTTCTAGAAGTTGGCCTGTCTGTGTATAAAAGGTAAATTGGCTGTCTGGCTTGTGATTGGCTGAGACTGGACTGTGTGCCTGGCTCCACGAGTCAGGGTGGGTCTGCCCCGGTGGTGAATGGGAGATCTGCATGTTAATGTGAGGGAGGGGTGCACCTGGGACCTGAATAGGGCTGGGCTTTCCCCACACAATGCTGGCTCCACCCCCTGTGGTGCGACTGATGACCCTAGCCTGACTAGTGAATGGTGAAAGGGGCTGAGCATAACAGAGTCCTCCAAAACCAGCTGCGACTGGTTTTCCCCCCACCCTGCAGACACAGACAAAGGAATTTGGTGTATAAAAAGGGGCTGTGACCCCTTAGAAAATGTTCTCTACCTGATCCTAACTTGGAGAGGGCCTGCTGCTGCTGGGCGCCAGGAGGACCGCCACTGGGGACTGCCTCCCTGCCTGGAGGGCCCTGTGAGCTGGCCCCCTGGGCCCAGCCTTTGCCCCCCCTGCCTTCCTTCTTGTTACAGGATTTTGTCCCTGGACCTTTGGGGACTTCTGGGGCCCACCAGCGCCTGGGGAGTGCTGGTCTCCCCCTCTGAAAATAGCGCGTTGTGCCGCTGGTGCGGCGACCCCTACCTCGAGGGATTCCCCGGCGTGGGGATCCCCCCTTTGTGCCTCCTGTTCGAAGCAGGTGCCCACCCTGCGTAAGGCCCCGCAAATTGGCCGAATCTCGGCACGGTTGCCACCCCGTTTTATTTATTTATTTAACGGGAGCCTAACCCGTGTTTTCTGTGCCCAAGAGGATCCCCGGCCGGCCGCAGGAAGTCAACCAGCCCCGTGGGGGGGGGCGCCAGGGAATCGGAAGCAGGAAGCCACGGGAGCCTACCTCGCGCTCCTGCGTGTGCCTGGTTAAACCTTGCCGCCCATCGCCGGTCCCCCGTGTGGATAGGGAGACCGGCAGTGCTCCCCGCCCCCGCAGCTGTCAGCGAGGAGTACCGGCCGCCAGAGCAGCGAGGCTCCCCGAGTGAAGGGAGAGCCCTGCAGTCCAGGAGGAGAGCCCGCCGGCAGTAGAGCTGCCCGCAGACCGGAGCAGAGTCAGAGGAAACCTGCAAAGCCGGTGAGTGGGGCCCGGTGTTGTTGGTTGCGGAGGGGGGCGTCGGGGCACATTGTGCTCTCCCCGTGTGAAGGAATTTGTTATTTAGAGCCTGTCGAGGCTCTTCCGACGTTGTGGGCCCATTATATTTAAAAGTCCCAGAGCGGGACACCCACAGGGGCATTTTGTGATTTCGAGTCCCCCGAGCGGGACTCCAACGACCTGGGCACAGTTCTTAAGAGCCCACGAGAGGCTCAGGGCACAGTTGTTAATTCAGAGTCCCCAGAGCGGGACTCCCAACGGCCGGGGGCATTCTTTCTTCGAGCCTGCGAGGCTCCACGCACATTGGGACATTTCTAAGGGTAGAGCGGCCCTGGTTGACAGCCGGCCGCTCCCCCGGTGCAGAGGAGACCTACAGCTGCCCAGCACTTAGTGGGCAGCTGCTTCGTTTAGGGCCTTGCACCTTTTTCTTTGGCTGCCCGCGCAGCTTGCCCTGACATTTGGGGCACATGGCGTTTCAGCCCCTGAGAGGCCAGTTGGCCTGGGGACAGTTCTGTGTTGTGCCCTTGCGTGGGGTACATGTTTTTGGCCCTATGTGATTTTTGCGCAATTGGTGATTATCTGCCTAATGTCATTTCTGCATCATGTGTAATGTCTTTGTGCCTATACCTCTGAATGTATTGTTATGCTTAGGAGGTTGTTTTTCCTAGTATAGTTATACTAGGGAGTTCATGTTCCCTGCGTGATATTTGCCTAAGGTGGTTAGGGTTGGGTAGGTGGGACTTACCTCCTACCAGTGGTTACTGGTTGTGTGCTCTATTTTCTACTTTGTGCTAAAGTTATTATTGTTCTATGTTCTAAGTGCTAATTCTACCAAATTCTAGTTCTAAAAGTGCTTATTCCTGATAGTGGTCCATGTGGCCCTGTCCTGTACATACATCCCCTGTAAATTCTGCCCGTGCCTCTGGCACATTGTAAAGTGTGTGTTTCTTATCTAATGTGTTTGGTATAATGCAAAGGCTATTTTGATATATAACCTTGTGTGGAGTTCCTTTTGTGGGGGGCCTGGGATGGTGTTGCTGGGGGTGCGTGCGCAAATACTTAACTTACATTGCCTCCGGGATAAGCCTTACTCGCGTCACGTTGCCTAGAGGTGAGCAGGGGTTATCTTTGGCGTGTAACTCCCTTGCCCTGACTAGAGTGGCGGTTTCTGCCTGGCTTTGGCGCAAGCCTTAGCCAACCGGAAATCCCATTTCTATCAAAGGGTTACTCCCTTCCCTTTCAGTCCAGCATTGCCACCTCTGTACCACCGGATGTCGGGGGATGATGATCCGGGATGATGCCAGTCGACCTTACGACCCTCCGCTGGTGCCCCTGCCGCCATCCCCAGACGACGACGTCCCCGGTCCCAGTCCCGGATCCGGCGTTGGACCCGCGCCGCCGTCTTCGATGCCGATCGGTGAACCCATCACAAACGACCCAGCTCCATCATTTATTCCTGCCTATCAGGAGAAGGATGACGAGGGGGACTGGGAGGGGTCTGAGGACCCTCTGGAACTACAGTACCAGTTGAGCCAGGACTGGGCAAACGAGCTGGGGGAGGCCAGTGGTCTGGACACTTCGCCCGACACTGGATTTGTCTCCCCTTCTACCGTGGCTACGGAGGAGGGGGGCTTACAGCGTGGTGTTGTCTAGGGCAGCCAAGGCTCCCTGTCGCGGCCATGAGCACTAACCTCCTCACTGAGGTGCTCAAACCGCAGGCAAGCACCTCAGAGCCTCTACTGCTGTTCAACGAAGCCCTTACCGACGTTCTGTTGGGCACCTGGTCCAAGCCCTCCACAGGCCTCCCTGTAGTTCGGAACCTGGCCCAACACCACCGCACGGCTCCAGGTGACCCCAGCTTCCTGTCCGTTCACCCGAGAGCCTGGTGATCCAGGCCTCTACCTCCCAGACCACATTCCCGACCACTCCTCCGGATCGGGAATCCAAAAGGTACGATCAGTTTGGGAAGAAACTGTTCTCCTCACTGAGTTTGGGGTTGCGGTCTGTCAACACCGCCTGCCTCTTGGGCCGTTACAACCACTCTCTGTGGGATACGGTTGCGGAAGTGCTGCCTGAGTGCCCGGAGGGGGCCCGGGTAAAACTCGCTCAAGCCCTCGCGGAGGGAAGAGACGCAGCGCGGTATTCAATACGATGTAGACTGGATACCACGAACTCGCTAGGAAGAGGGATTTCCACATCTGTGGCGGTTCGCGCCATGCCTGGCTGAGGTCCTCCAACTTTTCGCCCGATGTCCAGAACACCCTTATGGACATGCCGTTCGATGGCAGCCACCTCTTCGGTGGCAAGGCAGATAGTGCCCTGGAACGCTTTAAGGACTCCAGGGCTACGGCCAAGTCCTTGGGCCTGTCGGCCCCGCGCCAGCAATCTTCTGCCCAGCGCTCATTTCGTGGCCACAGTAGGGGCGCCCCCACACGTCCTGCCAGCCACGGGCCGCAGACTACCATTCAGCGCGGCGGCAGACGTGGTTACTGGCGCGGCAGTAACAGGGGATAACGGCGCGGCCAGTCCACATTCACCCCCGCAGCATCCGCCTCAAAGCCTTCCTAGTCCGAGCTTTCAGGCCCATTTGACGCCAGTGGGAGGCAGGGTTCGCCATCACCGCCTCCATTGGCGCTCCATCACGGCGGACAGGTGGGTGCTGCAAATCTTACGAAAGGGCTACTCCCTCCCTTTCGAGGCGACCCCTCCAGCCATGCCACCGCAGAGCCACCGCGTGTCGGGGATCACTTGAAACTTCTGCAAGAGGAAGTTGCGGCCCTCTTGGCCAAGGGGGCCATCAAGCCGTTCCTGGGCCAGAAGTAGGGTGTGGTTGTTACTCCCACAACTTTCTGGTACCCAAGAAGGGCAAAGGGGGCCTACGGACTTGCGGAACGTCAACGGCTTCCTCCAGAAGAAGAAGTTCAAGATGCTGACTTTAGCTCAGGTCCTAGCTGCCCTCGACCCTGGAGACTGGATGGTAGCGTTGGACTTGCAGGACACGTATTTCCATATCCCCGTCCTTCCGGCCCACCGGCGTTACCTGCGGTTCACGGTAGGCCACGAGCACTTTCAGTTTACCGTGCTCCCCTTTGACCTTACCAGTGCCCCACGGGTGTTCACGAAAGTGATGGCGGTGGTCGCAGCTAATCTGCGCAGGCTAGGGGTTTCAGTCTTCCCCTACCTCGACGACTGGTTGTTGAAGGCGGGCTTGCCCCAGCCAGTCGTCAGCCACCTCCAGACTACGGCCGACCTCATGCACATGCTGGGGTTCTCCATCAATGTGCCGAAGTCGCCCCTGTGTCCCTCCAGAAGCTTCTCTTCATCGGAGCGGTTCTAGACTCAGCGCAGTTTCGTGTTTATCCTCCCGAACAGCGGGTTCGGGATATTCAGGCTCTGATTTAGATCTTTCAGCCGTTATCCCGAGTCTCGGTGAGGTTGACGCTGCGGCTTCTGGGGCTGATGGCCTCCTGCATCCTTCTGGTGCATCACGCCCGGTGGCGGATGCGGGCTCTGCATTGGGACCTGAAGTTTCAGTGGGCCCAGCATCAGGGCAACTTGTCCGACCACGTCTTGATCTCGGAGGGCACTGCAAGACAGTTGCAGTGGTGGCTCATGGACCGCGATTGGGTCAGTGGCAGATCCCTCTCCCTACCCCAACCGTAGCACGTAGTTGTGACGGACGCGTCCCTCCAGGGCTGGGGGGGGGCCACATGGGAGAGGCGGAGATCGGAGAACTCTGGTCTCCGGCGGAGTCCCGGCTCCATATCAACCTTCTGGAGCTGTGGGCGATCCGGCTTGCACTGAAGGCATTCCTCCCCTCTGTCCGGGGGAGGGTAGTGCAGGTGTTCACGGACAACACCACCGCCATGTGGTACTCCAACAAACCAGGCGGGTGGGGTCGTGGACCCTATGCCAGGAGGCTCTGCGCATCTGGCAGTGGCTGGAACATCACGGCGCGACCCTGGTGGTTCAACACCTGGCAGGTTCCCAGAACGCCAGGGCGGACGAACTCAGCCGTCGGTGCATGATAGATCACGAATGGCGTCTGAACTCTGACGTGGCACAAGGTCTCTTTCAGCAGTGGAGAGAGCCTTGGTTAGATCTATTCACCACAGAAGAGAACGCGCAATGTCATCAGTTCTGCGCATTGGAATTTCCAAGGCTGCACTCGCTCGGCGACGCTTTTCATTGCAAGTGGAGTTGTGGTCTGTTGTACGCCTTTCCGCCTATACCACTTCTGCCCAGAGTGCTGAAGAAGATCAGGCGCGACCGGGCCCAAGTCATCCTTGTGGCTCCGGACTGGGCACGAAGATACTGGTATCCCGAGCTACTCAGCATGTCAGTTGATCCCCCAATTCGTCTGCCTCTTCAGGAGGACCTTCTGTCGCAGCAGCAGGGGACGGTCCTCCACCCAAACGTGTCCAGCCTCCACCTGCTTGCATGGAGATTGAGCAGCGGCAGTTGAGGCCATTTGACTTGCCTCCTGAAGTCTGTGATGTGATTCTGGCAGCCAGGCGTCCTTCCACAAAATTGGTATACGCCTGCAGGTGGAACAAATTTGTGGCATGGTGCACAGCAAAGGCTGTGGATCCACTCTCTGCCCCTCTTTCGAGGTCCTTCTCTTTCTTTTTTCTCTTGCCCAGCAGGGCTCTGCTCTGGGCACTATCAAGTGCTACCTTTCTGCCTTTTCCGCCTTCTTAAGGCTACCTGATCAGCCCACTTTGTTCAAGTCCCCAGTTGTAAATAGTTTCTTGAAGGGCATCACTCATATGTTCCCTCCTGTTCCTTTTGTGATGCCTCAGTGGGACTTGAATCTTGTTCTGACCTATCTGATGTGCGCTCCCTTCGAGCCACTTCATAACTGTCCTCTTCGTCTTCTTACCCTTAAGACTGCATTCCTGGTTGCCATCACCTCTGCCAGGAGAGTGAGTGAGCTCCAGGCCCTTTCTTCTAAACCTCCTTTCCTTTCTGTCCATCCGGACAAAGTTGTGTTGTGGACACGACCCTCTTTCCTGCCCAAGGTGGTCACAGCCTTCCACATCGGGCAGTCCATCACCATGCCCACCTTCTTTCCGCCTCCGCATCCCTCGAAAGAGGAAGAGAGGCTCCACTGTCTGGACCCAAAACGTGCGCTCTCATTTTATCTGGATCACACACGCCAGTTCCGGGTTGATGACCAACTCTTTGTTGGTTACGTGGGCGCTAAGAAGGGTCGGGCGGTGCACAAACGAACCATCTCTCGGTGAGTCGTCTTGTGCATCAAGATATGCTACTCTTTGGCGAGGAAGGAGCCTCTTCAAGGGCTGAGCGCCCATTCTACTCGCGCCACGGCAGCTACCACTGCCCTGGGTAATGGAGTCTCCTTGCAGGACATCTGTCAGGCAGCTACGTGGGCCTCGCTGAACACGTTCGCAAGACACTACTGCCTGTACAGCCAAGTCCGGAGAGATGGCTTTTTCTGCCGTTCCGTTCTCCAGGACTTTCTGGTGTGATCATTGGTTTGCAGACCCACCACCGGGGTTGGTATTGCTGGGGTATCTATTCTAAGGTAAGGAATCTAATACTAACCTGTTTCTTTCAGATGCAAAAGTTACTTACCTTCGGTAACGATATATCTGTAAGAAACAGTAGTTAATTAACGGCTTGCTTTGTCTACGCTCCTGCCGGGACCCGAGCACAGAGCCTGACCAGACCCAGACTTCTAAACCTCTCTGACCCTCTCTTCACGTCTGCAGCATAGCTGAGATCCTTGGAGGCGACGAGACACGTGGGACCGGACATCTTGTAAAGTCTACGACTTGCTAACTGTGCAGCTCCTGAGGTATCCTCGCAGCTGTGCACTGGGGATTGAGAAGCCCCGAATCCGAGCTCCACCTGCACTGAAGATCAGCCCTCCACACTCCACGAGTTCTGCGTGGGGCCCTTCTGCTCGACGCGTTGTCCGGTTGCTGGCCCGTTGGATAGTAGCTTCTGTGACGGCAATCCTTTTTATCTACATCGCTGGTCTGGTTGCTCCAGACTGGCCCTTGCTTCCCTGCAAAGGAGAAGCACCCCAGACCTTGCTGGTCTGCACCAGAAGCCTTCTTTGAATCCTGCGTGGGTTGCTTTTGCCAAGGCTTGTTGACTCCAATCTGGCAGTCGACCCCTCCATCTGCGAGAACCTTCATGCGACAGCTCGCCTCCAGCACCTGGTCATCCTCGACCACTCCTGGTCCGCGTGGATGAAGAGACAAGCTTCACGACAGCACCTGATTGCTCCTCGACGTCTTCTGGTTCCTTCCTGGTTCCACCCGGTCACTGGCTAGTGACCCAGACTCTGTCCCCTCTGCTTTCAGGACATCTTCCTCCTGGTTGCCTGCAGCATCTTTCCTCCAGGTCTCCATAGGCTTCAACGGCGAAACCCGACACATCTTCACACCTATGCACCCGCTTCCTGTGGGTGAGGTAACGCGAGTACTTCGGTGTTCCCAAGGGTATTGACTATCCAAGTGTCTAGGTTTTTAGTTGTTTCCTCCTAGCTAAGCCGGATGTGTCCTAAATCCTTCTTTTTCTAACTGCTAAGTTCCCATTGACTTAACATTGACTCTCACATGTGTGTAAAGACACTGCACGCGCCGCCTGTGGGCCTCCTACTTCTAAACTAAGGTTCAGATAGTATAGCCCCAGCGATTCTCTAGGCCCTAGGCCTTTCCTTTTCTCGTGTATATGGTTTGCTTCGCCCCTAGGGCCTAACTGTAAATTGTGCAACTTAACATATTCTGATTAAGTAACTTGCTATGTGCTTTTGCCTCTGATCTCATAAAGAGTTCAGAGGAGTGTGTTAGTAAATAAATACATATATATTTTATATATATATCCTGTGTGGTGTCCTTTCATTTGATATTCAAGGGGTTACATATGGTAAAACAGCTGGCTTTACACGCCCTCAAGAGTCTTTTAGCCTAAGACTGTTCTGTCCACGCTACCACTAGGATAGCTGGTCTATAAGGTTGACTTGCAACCATCACCATAAGGGTTGCTTGGACTGGTACAAGGTGTTCACTAGAATAGTGAACATCATATACCAGGCCAACTTCTCACACTGAGTACCTAGGGTACACTTCTACAGGGGCTGACAAGGTGAACCACTTCCCAATTGTGTATGTACCTAGAGTGCGTCTGTGCTGTGGGTCTGATTAGCAGGCCCACAGCCATATCTAAGTCGAAAACCAGTAAAGCAAAGCAAAAAGTGGGGGTGACCATAGGAAGCAGACCCTACTCTCCTACACTGAGTACCAGGAGATGGGTGGCGAGGCGGATTGGGAGGGGTCTGACGACCCTTTGGCACGTGAGTGCCAGTCTTCTCAGGACTGGGCAGGTGAGCTAGGGGATGCCAGTGGTCTGGACACTTCACCAGACACTGGTGTTGTCTCCCCTCCTACCGTGGCTACGGAGGAGGGGGCAGCCTATAGTGCGGTGTTGACGTGGGCAGCCAAGGCCTTATCCTTTCAACTCCCCGTCGCGGGGTGAGGGCTAACCTCCTCACTGAGGTCCTTAAACCGCAAACAAGCTCTTCGGAGCCTCTGTTGCCGTTTAATGAGGCCTTGTCTGATGTTCTTCTGAGCATCTGGTCCAGGCCCGCTACAGGTACCCCTGTAGATAGAAACGTGGTCAGACGCCACCGCCCAGCTCCGGGCGACCCTTGCTTCCTGTCCACCCACCCCACCCCCGAGAGCCTGGTCATCAAGCCTCTAACTCCCAGACCGCATTCCCGACGGCTCCCCCGATCAGGAATCCAAGAGGTACGAACAGTATGGCAAAAAGATGTTCTCCTCACTGAGTTTGGGGTAGCGGTCAGTTAACACAGCGTGCCTCTTGGGCTGTTATACCCACTCTCTATGGGACACGGTCGCGGACGTGCTGCCACAATGTCCGGAGGAGGCCTGGACTAAACTCGCCCAAGCCCTCACGGAGGGTCGAGATGCGGCACGGTACTCCATCAGATGTGGACTGGATACCACAGAATCGCTGGGTAGAGCGATGGCAACGACGGTGGCGATTCATCGCCACGCCTGGCTGAGGTCCACCAACTTTTTGGCTGATGTCCAAAGCACCCTTATGGACATGCTGTTTGATGGCCGTCGCCTCTTTGGTGACAAGGCAGACAGTGCGCTTGAGCGCTTTAAGGACTCTAGGGCTACGGCCAAGTCCTTGGGTCTGTCGGCCCGCGCCAACAATCTGCTGCCTTCTGTCCCTTTTGTGGCTGAGGAAGGGGCGCCCCCACACGTCCTGCCAGCGACGGTCCGCAGACTAACATCCAGCGAGGTGGCAGACGTGGTAACCGCCGTGGCGGTGCCCGGGGACAGCGGCACGGCCATTCCACATCCACCCCCGCAGCATCCGCCTCAAAGCCTACCTAGTCCGAGCTTTCAGGCCCACGAGACGCCAGTGGCGGGCAGGGTTCGCCATCACCTCCTCCACTGGCGCGACATCACATCGGACAGGTGGGTGCTGCAAATCGTCCGAAGGGGCTACTCCCTCCCCTTCGAGGCGACCCCTACAGCCATGCCACCGCAGTACCACCGCGAGTCGGGGGATCACTTGAATCTTCTGCGAGAGGAAGTTACGGCCCTCTTGGCCAAGGGGGCCATCGAGCGCGTTCCTGGGCCAGAAGTAGGGTGTGGTTGTTACTCCCACTACTTTCTGGTTCCCAAGAAGGGCAAAGGGGGCCTACGCCCTATCTTGGACCTGCGGAACGTCAACGGCTTCCTCTGGAAGGAGAGGTTCAAGATGCTGACACGGACTCAGGTCTTAGCTGCCCTGGACCCAGGAGACTGGATGGTAGCGTTGGACTTGCAGGATGCTTATTTCCACATCCCCGTCCTGCCGGCCCACCGGCGCTACCTGCGGTTCACGGTAGGCCACGAGCACTTTCAGTTTACCGTGCTCCCCTTCGGCCTTACCAGCGCCCCACGGGTGTTCACGAAAGTGATGGCGGTGGTCGCAGCTCATCTGCGCAGGTTAGGGGTTTCAGTCTTCCCCTACCTCGACGACTGGTTGTTGAAGGCGGGCTCGCCGCAGACAGTCGTCAACCACCTCCAGACTACGGCTGACCTCCTGCACCTGCTGGGGTTCTCCATCAATGTGCCGAAGTCGCACCTGTGTCCCTCTCAGAAGCTCCTCTTCATCGGAGCGGTTCTAGACGCAGTTTCGGGTTTATCCTCCCGAACAGCGGGTTTGGGATATTCAGGCTCTGATTCCGATCCTTCAGCCTTTATCCCGATTCTCGGTCAGGTTGACGCTGCGGCTTCTGCAGCTGATCGCATCCTGCATCCTTCTGGTGCACCACGCCCAGTGGCGGATGCTGGCTCTGCAGTGGGACCTGAAGTTTCAGTGGGCCCAGCATCAGGGCAACTTGTCCGACCCTGTCTTGATCTCGGAGGGCACTGCAAGACAGTTGCAGTGGTGGCTCACGGACGGCGATTGGGTCAGCGGCAGATCCCTCTCCATACCCCAACCGGAGCACGTAGTTGTGATGGACGCGTCCCTCCAGTGCTGGGGAGGCCACATGGGAGAGGCGGAGATCAGAGGCCTCTGGTCTCCGGTGGATTCCCAGCTCCATATCAACCTTTTGGAGCTGCGGGCGATCCGACTTGCACTGAAGGCATTCCTCCCCTCTGTCCAGGGGAGTTTGGTGCAGGTGTTCATGGACAACACCACCGCCATGTGGTACTGCAACAAACTGGGCGGGGTGGGGTCGTGGACCCTATGCCAGGAGGCTCTGCACCTCTGCAGTGGCTGGAACATCAGGGCGTGACCCTGGTGGTTCAACACCTGGCAGGTTCCCTGAACACCAGGGCGGACAAACTCAGCTGTCGGTGCATGATGGATCACGAATGGCGTCTGAACTCTGTTGTGGCACAAGCCTCTTTCGGCAGTGGGGAGAGCCTTGGTTAGATCTATTCGCCACAGAAGAGAACGCGCAATCTCATCAGTTCTGCGCGTTGGAATTTCCAAGGCGGCACTCGCTCGGAGACGCTTTTCGTCGCGAGTGGAGTTGCTGTCTGTTGTATGCCTTTCCGCCTATACCACTTCTGCCCAGAGTGCTGAAGAAGATCAGGCGCGACCGGGCCCAAGTCATCCTTGTGGCTCTGGACTGGGCACGGAGTTTCTGGTATCCCGAGCTACTCAGCATGTCTGTCGATCCCCCGATTCGTCTGCCCCTTCAGGAGGAGCTTCTGTCGCAGCAGCAGGGGACGGTCCTCCACCCAAACCTTCCAGTCTCCACTTACATGCGTGGAGATTGAGCGGCGGCATTTGAGGATTTGACTTGCCTCCTGAAGTCTGGAATGTCATTCTGGCAGCCAGGCATCCCTCCACAAAATCGGTATACGCCTGTCCTCTTTCTCCTTTCTCTTGTCCAGCAGGGCTCTGCTCTGGGCACTCTGAAGGGCTACCTCTCGGCCATTTCCGCCTTCTTCAGGCTACCTGATCAGCCCTCTTTGTTTAAGTCCCCGGTTGTAAATAGGTTCTTGAAGGGCATCACTCATATGTTTCCACTAGTTCCTTTTGTGATGCATCAGTGGGACTTGAACCTTGTTCTAACTTTTCTGATGTGCGCTCCCTTTGAGCTGCTCCACAACTGTCCTCTTCGTCTCCTTACTCTGAAGACCGCTTTCCTGGTTGCCATCACCTCTGCCAGGAGAGTGAGTGAGCTCCAGGTCCTTTCTTCTAAGCCTCCTTTCCTTTCAGTCCATCCGGACATAGTTGTGTTGCGGACGCGACCCTCTTTCCTGCCCAATGTAGTCACAGCCTTCCACATCGGGCAGTCCATCACCTTGCCCACCTTCTTTCCGCCTCCGCATCCCTCGTAAGAGGAAGAGAGGCTTCACCGTGTGGACCCAAAACGTGCGCCTACTTGGATCGCAAACGCCAGTTCCGGGTGGATGACCAACTCTTTGTTGGTTACGTGGGCGCTAAGAAGGGACGGGGGTGCACAAACGAACAATTTCTCGATTGATCGTCTTGTGCATCAAGGCTTGTTACTCTTTGGCTCGAAAGGAGCCTCCTGTGGGGCTTCGTGCCCATTCCACACGGGCCACGGCGGCTACTACTGCCCTGGGCCGGGGAGTTCCCTTGCATGACATCTGTCAGGCAGCTACGTGGGCCTCGCTGCACACATTCGCAAGACACTACTGCTGGACAACCAAGTCCGGAGAGATGGCTTTTTCGGCCGTTCCGTTCTCCAGGACGTTCTGGTGTGATCATTGATTCACAGACCCACCACCGGGGTTGGTATTGCTGGGGTATCTATTCTAAGGTAAGGAATCTAATACTAACCTGTTTCTTTCAGATGCACAAGTTACTTACCTTCGGTAACGATATATCTGTAAGAAACAGTAGTTAGTATTAGATTCCTTACCCGCCCCACCCATCCTCCCCGTTCTGCGAACCGATATCTAGGGTTAAAGTCATCCCCTTTCAGGGCCCAAGTTTTTATGGCACCAGTGTTGGTTTTTATCATGGCTCTGCGTTTTCTGGCGTGGAAAAGCTATGTATAAGAACTGACGTCAGCGCGCGAGGGTGTCGTCTAATTACTCCGGCGACGTCATCCCGACGACTGACGCGGAGCCGCAGACGACGCCTACCGACGCGCAAGGGTACTGCTACTCAAAAAGTTTCCATATCCAGTCTGACGCCTGGGGATATTCTAAGGTAAGGAATCTAATACTAACTACTGTTTCTTACAGATATATCATTACCGAAGGTAAGTGTCAGTCAGTCAATCACTTTTATTCGATTTATAAAAAATCACAAAAAGACACAAAATACAGATCATCAAAAGGACAATAGAATGCAATGTTGAAATACATACTATTAAAATACAACAAGAAATGCGGGTAAAAGTTTCATATTTGAGATAAGCATATTTCATTAGATCGATTAAAACAATATTTATAATTATTTCTTTCATCATCAAAAGAGTTTCATGGTAAAAATGTATTACACAAACTTGAAAATGATGCACCAGCACGTTAATGAGATAATTAAGTGCATTATTACGCTTCTTTTTCAAACGAACTCCTGCCACTAAAAAACTTGCTACGTGAAAAGTAACGCGTACACTAGACAAAAGTTGTAAGAACAAGAGCGCTGGCCTGACCTGTGAGAAGCCAGCCTCTCGAAGAATTGGTAAAAGATATTTTTTTCTAATTGGTGCATAGTGATCGCAAAACATAATAAAATGTAATGTGTCCTGTAATGAAAAGTGGTCGCAGTCACAAGGACTTGCGTTAACAGGAGTGTCCCACGTAGCATAGGAGCCCAGCATAAAGTGTATCAAGTTTAGACGGAATCTGGTTAAAAGAAAACGGTGAAATGGTTTATTTCCAAAAACTAGGTAGGGGTCAGGTCCTGGAGCGGTGATAAGGGCATAGTTTCTTCTGACTAGCGTTTTTTTCATCTCTATCTCCTCCCGCTCTGCCATAAGTAGATTCATCAATGCGAATTTTATCACCGTAACATCCTCTTTTTTGATGCGATCTGGAGAGTGAAAGAGCTCTGTGCGCCCCACATATGATAACATAGATTTTACATAGGCCAACCATGGGATTTTTTGGACTCCTTCCAGGGCTAAGCAGTCTTTGAGGATCAGATGGTTTAAAGAGATTTCCTCATTGAGCCAGGTTTTTAGCCAACAGATAACTGGGGCAGATTTTATTTGATCTGTGACAACCCCGATGCCTAACTCTGAATGTGTGGTGAAAGTAGGAGTAGACTGGGGAACGGAAAGCAACGTTCTAAGAAATTTGTTTTCCGCCCTCTGGATGGTATCAGGTTTTGTATATCCCCAGCTTGAAGACCCATAAGTGGCTATGGCCAGACATTTGGCTTTATATACTTTGAGAATAGCCTCCATGGGTCGTGACCCCATTCTTTTAACAAAACTCAGAAGGGCTGCAGCGGATCTTACAACTGCATTTGTTTTTAACTTATGTTGGATGCCCCAAGTTCCTCTGTCGTCGAAAATCACACCCAGGTAAGTGAAGGAAGAGACCCTCCGAACTTCTCTCCCTGTACAAGAAAAGGTTATAGGTTTCATGTTCCTGCCATTTAGTCCCACAATCATGACCTGGGATTTTTGGGTGTTTATTTTCAAATCTAAAGAGGTCATGAAATCACCAAAAGAGGCCAGTAATTTGTTAAGTGCCACACCTGTTCGGGCCAAAAGGACCGCGTCATCCGCGTACAGGAGGACCGGGATGTTGGTCTCCCCTGCAAGCGGGACGTCAACTGCCGAGGTGATAAGCACTGACTCAAGTGAGTTTATATATAGGGTGAAGAAGAGGGGGGCAAGGATACATCCTTGCCGCACCCCCTCTCAGATTTAAAAAAGCTAGTACATCTTCCCTCCCGGGTGACTCTGACAGAGGCCTGTAGTCCTCGGTGGAGATCAGCCAAAAGGCCCACCAATGCTGGCTCAATACCCATGTCCAGAAGGACCTCACACAGCCTTGACCTGTTGACCAGGTCAAAGGCTGAAGAGAGGTCCATAGAGGCCATGTACAAAGCCCCCTTTTTCACTATAGTATATTTACTGATGATCAAATGCAGATTTAAACATTGATCCAGTGTACTCCTTTTGGGCCTGAAACCATACTGGGCATTGGTCATAGTTCCTCTTCCTTCCAGCCATGTTGTTATTCTGCCTAAAATGACCCTGCCCAAGATTTTGACAGCAGAGTCTATTAGGGAGATAGGCCTATAGCAGGTGGGATCGCCCCTTTGACCCTTTTTGAAAATTGGAATTATTATGGATCTAGCCCAAGACTGAGGGAAGATATTTTCTCTTGCAGAGTTGAAAACATTTGTCAGAATCTTGGCCCAAAATTTAGGGGCGGACTTGTATAAGTCCGCAGGGACTCCATCAGGGCCCGGCGCCTTATTCTTAAGTGTTTTGTTTATAGCTTTTTCTACATCTTCCTCATTAAAAGCTTGAATAGGCTCTAAACGGGGGTGGGGAAAGAGCTCCTGTGTGTGACCAGAGATAGGCTGGCTGTAGATGTTACCAAAATGGGCAAGCCACTGCTCATCCGGGATGACACATTCTACACCATGATTCTCCACCCCCGAAAAATAAGGGTGATTAATCACCTCCCAGAATTTGGAGCTGTCCCGCAAGACTTCGTCTGATTGCAGGTCATTCTAAGCTTGTTCTTTAATCTGATCTTTCCGAACATGAATAGCGTGTTTATATTTTTTCCTGAGAAGAGCTATGTGTGTTCTATTTGTTGGTTTCTCCTTCAGACCTTTTAAGAGGGCGGAGTGTGCCTTGGTGCAGTTTGTGTCAAACCACCGTTTTCCTCTCTGCACCCCTGTTTTTGGTTTAAGCTTTAGGTCAGTGTTTACTTGTTTACATATTGAGATAAAAGCCTCAACTATTCTAGTGTTGGGGGCAGCAGGGTCTAAGCAAATACCGACCTCCTCTTCAACCTTTGCTAAAACATCTTTTAAGAAAGTGACCGGAGTCACGTTAGACCATTTCAACCTTCTGCCCTGTTCTTTAGTTATCAGGTCAATAGTGCATTGCGTCTCAGAATCTTTAAAATCTAGTAACCCTCCCTGAGCAACCTCTAGTATCAAGGGGTTATGGTAGCTGAAAGGAGAGTTTTCTACCCTATAGCTTAAAATAAAGGACAAAGTAAAAGACGATGAAAAAATATAATCTATGACTGAACCTGTGCCTTTCCCTATGTATGTTGAGGATCTAGGACCTACGGGACAGCAACTTGATTCGTAAAGGTTAAAGGAGGCCAAAAGGTTCTCCAAAGCTTCCCCACATTTAGTGTGTTCAAGATGTGTGGGGAGCGAAAAAGGCGGCCCTCCTTTGTCTTCCAAGATGCAATCCGAGCGACAAGGGTGTATATTGAAATCACCCATGAGAATAACCTCAAAGCTGTTGTTTATGGTTCTATACTTATCCAAGAGTTCCTCAAGGGATTCTAGATGTTGATTTGTACTGACAATTTCGGGGGAATTGTAAAAATTAATAAATAAAATTGTGGGTGAATTAGCCACTAATAGTTCTACTGCTAGACAATGGGGGGAGCCTGACTCTAGCTGTTTGGCTGTCCCTTTCAAATTAAGTGAGATTTGTGAGAAGTTGGCCTGATATATGATGCTCACTAGTTCTAGTGATCACCTTGTATCAGTCCAAACAACCCTTATGGTGATTGGTTGTAAGTCAACCTTATAGACCAGCTATCCTAATGGTAGCATGGACAAATCAGTCTTAGGCTAAACTCTTTTGGCATGGGAAGCCAGCTGTTTTACCACAATATAACCCCTTGAATACCAAGTGAAAGGACACCACACAGGTTGTTATGAAAATAAACAGTATATTTATTAATAACAACACCTCTGAACTCTTTATGAGGTCAGAGGGCTAAGCACATGACAATCTCTTACGAAAAATACTACAAGTCGCACAAAATTACAATGGTGCCCTAGGGGCACAACAAACCATATACTAAGTAAGTGGAATGTGAGAGTCGATAAGAGGAATGGAGCTGTCCAGAGGCTGTAGGATCGATGGGACCACGCTACACTAACTTCAGGTAAGTAATAGGAGGCCCACGGAACGCGTGTGCAGAGTGTGAACTCACACGCGAGATGCGTAACAACGTCTAAGGACAGTACAGTTCAAGTTAAAGGTGAGTACGGACAATCCTGACTAGGTAGGACAACAACGACTGTGGAACGGGACACTAGGACAGTTAAACTACCCTTGAGCACCGAAATGCTCTTGTTACCTCACCCACGGACTGCGGGTGCACAGGTGTCAAAGTGCGTCGGGTTCTCGCGTTGAAGTCTATGGAGCCTGAAAGAAAAGATGCTGCAGGCGACCAGGAGGAAGATGTCCGGTGCAATCCAAGGGTGGATTGTTGAAGAAGGAGACCTGAAAGCAGAGGGGACAATGTTCACAGTCACTAGCCAGTGACTGGAGTGGAACCAGGAAGGAACCAGATGTCGACGTCGCTATCAGGTGAAGAGTGGACGCTTGACTCTGCAGCCACGTGGACCAGGAGGTGTCTTCGACGACCAGGATTGAGGCACGAGCTGTCCCATGCAGGCTCTCGCTGTCGGCGGTGTTGGATCCGGGATTGGACTCAACAGGCCTTGGCAAAGGCAACCCACGCGGTGAGTGAAGAAAGCGTCTGGTGCGGACTAGGAAAGTCCGGGGTGCCCCTCTTTTGGAAGGGAGCAAGGGCCAGTCTGGAGCAACCAGACCAGCAGTGAAAATTCAAAGGTTTGTCGTCTGGGAGGCCACTAGCCAGCCGGCAAGTGATCAGACAACGCGTCGAGCAGCAACAAAGCAGGAGGGCCCCACGCAGATCTCGTGGATGCTGGAGGGCTGATCTTCAGTGCAGGGGCTGCTCGGGGCTGGGGCTTCTCAGTCCCCAAAGCACTTGGTAGAGTTTACCTCGGGAGTCGTGCTGGAAGCGAAGTGCAGGTTCGTTCAAGATGGCCGGTCCCACGTGTCTCGTCGCACCCACGGGTCTCAGCTTTGCTGTAGATGTAGATTGAGGTCGGAGAGGTCTGGGAATCCGGGTCTCGTCGGGCTCTGAAGTCTGGATCCTCGAGGGAAGACGACAAAGTGAAGCCGCTGGACGCTTGATGGTGCCTGCAGTTGCAGGGTGGACACTCCTTGTCCACAAGGGAGATTCTTCAGTCTTCTGTGGAGCAGAACGTCGAAGACCAGAGTTTCTTCTTGTTGGATAGTTCAGGATAATCTAATTTGGAATGGGACCAGCTCCTACCTTTATTCTCCTAAAGGGGGCTGCACTACTGACTAGGTCCCTCCCCTGGGTGGGACCAGGAAGGGGCGTGGCTACACCCCCTATCCTTTGTCCGGTTACCCGCCGGGGCTGGGATGCCCCAGCAACTGGTTTGAACCGGTGTATGCACAGGGCACCTTGTGTGCCCCAGGCATGTCTCATTCCTTTCAGGCCTCCCTCCTCAATACACAAAATCCTGTCTGGGGTGGTGCTAGCACCTCCCAAGGCAGGAAACCCTTTGTCCAAGCCATCCTCGCTGGAAGGACTCCCAGCAGCAGGAGGTCAGACTTGTGTCTGTGGTGGCAGCATCCATTTTGTGATGCTGAGGCTCGAGTTAACTTTAACCGGGGTCCACAGTTACATACATGTCGTGTCCCTCTAGAAGGGTGGAACGCTACCCCCGTCGCCAGAATTGGCGAGGGGGTAGTATTCCAAATCGTATGACACCTTACTCGACATGTTTTGATAATGTTATACCAGAGTTGGCATTTAACCGCGAGGTTGATAATGCACTTAAGAGTATATGGTATAGCGTTATCATGGAACAGCTATTAGGACTTGGTTCCGCAAGCTGCAAACGGGCTCAGCTCATGCCAGAGCACCATCTCACATAATTCCAAGCACTCTGCCTTCAGGATTGATAAGGCCTTCCATAGGAGTGACTGATAGGAATATATGTGTCCATTTTAGGGTTAGATATAGGTATACTATATCTACAGCAAAGGGTGTTTACACCACCTTGCCCCAGCTGTCATGCAGCCAGTTGTGTCAGATTTAGATGGCCAGCCAGGGGTGGCATAATACATGCTTCAGCCCCTGGTAGGCCCTGGGTACACCTATGCCCTGTGTACAGGGACTGATAAGGTGGCCCAGTACCAATTGGTAAATGCACCTAAAGTACATGGTTGTCAATTTAGAGAGAGAACATCTAGGCTGTGGGTCTGATTAGCAGGCCCACAGCCAGGGAAAGTCGTAAACCAGTGAAGCAAAAAGCAAAAATCTGGGGTGACCATAGGATTGCAGACCCCACTCTCCTACATAACCCCCCCAAACTTAGGGACATTAAACTAACCTTGACCAGGTGAGTCTTCCTGTTCTAAGTGGAAATACCTGGAGAGACCATCTTCATTGCCATGGTCAGTCCCTGGTCTGTGCTCCACTGTAAAGTCCATCCCCTGTAGGGAAATGGACCACCTAAGAAGTTTGGGGTTTTCACCCTTCATCTGATTTAGCCATAAGAGGGGCTTATGGTCGGTCTGAATCTTGAAGTGAGTTCCAAACAAGTATGGCCTCAACTTCTTCAGGGCCCAAACCACAGCAAAGGCCTCCCTCTCAATAGCTGACCAACGTTTCTCTCTAGGGGTCAGCCTTCTGCTTATAAAAGCAATGGGCTGGTCATGACCATCAATATTCAGTTGAGATAGAACAGCTCCCACACCAAACTCAGATGCATCTGTTTGGACAATGAAGGTTTTGGAGTAGTCAGGACTCTTGAGAATAGGTGCAGTACACATGGCCTGCTTTAGGTCATCGAATGCCTTCTGACAGCTAACTGTCCACTGAACTTTTTTGGCATTTTCTTGCTTGTCAAGTCATTAAGTGGTGTCACAATGGACCCATAATTTTTGACAAACTTCCTATAGTAACCAGACAGGCCCAAGAAAGCTCTGACCTGTGTCTGGGTGGTTGGAGGAGCCCAGTCCTTTATGGCCTGTATCTTGCTCTCCAATGGTTGAACCTGGCCTCCACCCACAAGGTGGCCCAGGTACACAACTTGACTCTGCCCTATCTGGCACTTAGTAGCCTTGATAGTGAGGCCTGCCTTTTGCAGGGCCTCCAAAACTTTCCTCAGGTGGATCAGGTGATCCTCCCAGGTGGAGCTAAAGACAGCAATGTCATCTAGATATGCTGCACAGAAGTCATCCAACCCAGTGAGAACTTGGTTCACCAACCTTAGAAAAGTGGCAGGTGCATTTTTCAAACCAAAGGGCATCACCACAAATTGGTAATGACCTCCTGGGGTAGAAAATGCTGTTTTGGCCTTGGCATCCTCAGCTAACCTGATCTGCCAATAACCAGCTGTTAGGTCAAATGTACTTAAGAAAGTTGCAGAAGCCAACTTGTCTATCAGTTCATCTGCCCTAGGTATTGGACGGGCATCTGTCTTAGTGACAGCATTGAGACCCCTGTAGTCTACACAAAACCTCATCTCTCTCTTACCATCTTGGGTGTGAGGTTTAGGCACTAGAACTACAGGACTAGCCCAAGGGCTCTCTGAGGGTTCAATGACTCCCAATTCCAACATCTTTTGGACTTCTTTCTTTATGCAGTCCCTGACGTGGTCAGGTTGCCTGTAGATTTTACTCTTGACAGGCAGACTGTCACCAGTGTCCACCTCATGGGTGCACCAGTTTGTCTGACTGGGGGTCAGTGAAAACATTTGCCTGAAGCATTGAAGAACCTGTTTACAATCCTCTTGTTGATGAGCAGAGAGGCTGTCAGAAAAGACTACACCATCTACTGACCCATCATCAGGGTTCTGAGTGAGCAGGTCTGGGAGAGGGTCACTCTCTTCCTCCTGCCCCTCATCTGTGGCCATGAGCAAGCCCATGTCCTCCCTGTTGACAAATGCTTTGAGCCTGTTTACATGAAGCACCCTGTGGGGGCTCCTGGGAGTTCCCATGTCCACCAAGTAGATGACCTCTCCCTTTTGCTCAATGATGGTATGGGGTCCAGACCATTTGTCTTGGAGAGCTGCTGGGACCACTGGCTCCAACACCCACATCTTCTGTCCTGCATGATACACAGTTAGGACAGCCTTTTGGTCATGCCACGCTTTTTGAAGTTCCTGGCTGGCCTCAAGGTTTTTAGATGCCTTCTCCATGTACTCTGCCATCCTGGAGCGGAGACCATATACATAGTCCACTATGTCAAGCTTAGGCTTTTTGAGAGGTAACTCCCATCCTTCCTTCACAAGACATAGGGGTCCTCTTACAGGATGCCCAAACAGAAGCTCGAAAGGGCTGTAACCAACGCCCTTCTGTGGGACCTCTCTGTAAGCAAACAGGAGACAGGGTAAAAGGATGTCCCATCTTCGCCTGAGCTTTTCAGGTAACCCTTTTATCATCCCTTTGAGGGTCTTGTTGAATCTCCCAACAAGCCCATTGCACTGTGGGTGATAGGGTGTGGTGAATTTATAATTGACACCACATTCCTTCCACATTGCAGTCAAGTATCCTGACATGAAGTTTGCACCTCTGTCAGAGACAACCTCCTTAGGAAACCCCACTCTGGAGAAAACTCCAAGCAGGGCCCTGGCCACAACAGGAGCTGTAGTGGTCCTAAGGGGAATAGCTTCTGGATACCTGGTGGCATGATCCACTACCACCAGTATAAATCTGTGCCCAGATGCTGTTGGGGGGTCCATTGGTCCAACAATGCCAATCCCCACTCTTTCAAAGGGAACCCCCACCACAGGTAGTGGTATAAAGGGGGCCTTTGTTGTGCCACCTGATTTGCCACTGGCTTGACAGGTGACACATGAGCGACAAAACTCTTTGGTGTCTTCAGACATATGAGGCCAGTGAAAGTGTGGGGAAAGCCTGTCCCAAGTCTTGTTCTGGCCTAAGTGACCTGCAAGGGGAATCTCATGGGCTAAGGTGAGAAGGAAACCTCTAAGAGACAAGGGGATGACCAGCCTCCTGGTAGCACCAGGCTTGGGGTCTCTTGCCTCAGAGTATAGGAGTCCATCTTCCCAATATACCTTATGGGCACCTGTAGCATTCCCTGCAGCCTCAGCAGCAGCCTGCTGTCTGAGGGGTTCAAGGGAGGAGCAGTCTAATTGGGCCTGCCTCAAGTCTGCCCTGGAAGGTCCCCCTGTCCCAAGAAACTCAACCTGATCAGGTTCAAGCTCTTCTAGGACAGTTCCTTCTGGGGTCTCTGGGTCAGCCTCCTGGGAGGGCTGATCCTCAACCTGAGGCAGGGGGGAAGGCTCTGCCTTAACCCTACCATTCCTTCTCTTGGGTAGTGTCTGGTCCATTCTTCCAGGATCCAGCACTTGTTCAGCTGGGCATTTCTTGGCCTGTTACCTAGTCACAGCAAGGACATGTGAGGAGAGACCTAGCATTTCTACATGAGTCCTGTACTCCTCATCTGACCACAGTGAGGATTCCAAATCATTGCCCAAAAGACAATCTACTGGGAGGTCTGAACTAACTACAACCCTTTTGAGGCCAGTTACCCCTCCCCAGGAGAAATTAACAATTGCCATACTGTGATTGGTAGTGACATTGCTAGCATTGGTCACTAGGTAGTCTGAACCTAGCATGATCTGGTCAGGGTCCACAAGTGTTGGTGTCACCATGGTGACACTGGCACATGTGTCCCTGTAGGCCTGAGCCATGTTTCCATTGATTAAAGGCGTTTGTCTGTATTTGCCCAGAGTACTAGAACTTACAGTAGGGGTCATATCCATGTCCCCAGTACAAACAAGAACTGCCTGAGTAGGAATTCTAACTAAGTCAGAACCCACCTCAGTTCCCAGGGTTAACCCAACTATAGCCTTGGGAGGTACACTACCACTACTAACTGTACTAGGGGGTGCAGGTGTCTTAGGGACAGTAGTGGTAGGAGTTTGGCCTTTCTTGGTGCACTCACTAAACCAGTGAGTCTTACTTTTACAGTATTGGCACCATGGTTTCTTAGGACCATCATTCTTCTTCTTTTGGGAAGTTTGGGGCCCACCCTCCTTAGGTTGTTGGGGCCCTGTTGAAGACTTCTGGTCATTTTGCTTATTCTCATTACCCTTCTGGTCTGCTTTCTTCTGGCCACCACCCTGGTTCTGGTTCTGCTGCTTGACCCTTGTCCTGACCCATCTGTCTGCCTTCTTTCCCAATTCTTGGGGAGAGGTCAGATCTGAGTCAATCAAGGGCTGATGCAACAACTGGTTCTGACAATTATTTAAGATTTGCTCTCTCATAATTAGATTATACAATCCTGTGTAATCAGTAACTTTACTTCCCAGTAACCAGCCCTCCAGATCCTTAGTGGCACAATCAACAAAGTCAGTCCAATCTTGAGCCTGAGTTTTCTGGGTATCCATGAACATCAACCTGTACTGTTCAGTGGTTAAGCCAAACCCATCAATCAGAGCAGTTTTCAAGATTTGGTAATCATTTGCATCCTCATCTCTAACAGTGAGGAGCTTGTCTCTACCTTTACCTTCAAATGAGAGCCACAATATAGCTGCCCACTGACTCTGGGGTACCTGCTGTACTTTGCAGGCTCTCTCCAAAGCAGTTATCCACTTGTGGATATCATCCCCTGTCTTATAGGGGGGCACTATTTTACTCAGGTGTCTATTATCAAAACTCCTGTCTTTATCCTTAGGGATATTGCTGCCACCAGTGGGGACTACCCCACTCAACTGTTGCTCTCTAGCAAAGGCAAGCTTCTCTTTGGCAAGGGCAAGTTCTTCCCTCTGGATCCTCAGATTAGCCTGTCTCATCCTTGCTTCATGCTCTCTCCTCTGAGGGGAAGTCATTCTCCTCTGGGGAGAAGTCATTCTCCTTTGAGCAGAGGCATGAGAGTGCACAGATCTATTGGAGTCCCTAGAATGAGATCTATCTCTCCTAGCTCCAAAGTTAGGCCTGCTTAGGGTCAGTACTGGGGGTCCCCCAGATCCTTCCCTATGTAGGTCTAAGTTGGCCCTGGTTAGCCTGCTGACTACCTCAAGACCTTTGTCTGCCTCATCCCCAGAGGTGTCCTCTTCTTCCTCCTCCTCTTCTACATTCTCTGTTTCAGGGAGGTCTGGATCACCAAGTGTACCTTCTAAGGCTGGCATGCTCCCATCTGTGTTAGAAGCCTTTCTAGCATCATATGTCTCTAAGAGACCTAACCGAAAAGGAGTGGTAGGGTTAGAACCCTGTTTCAATTTCCTGGATGTACACAATTGTCTCATCTCCTGGAAACTGAGAACTGCATATCTGGAAAGGACCTCTGGAGGGTCACTAACCACTAGGGGAGTCTCTGAAGACTCTCCATGGGTAGACATGCTTTCTAGTGAGGTGCAAGTGATGCACTTACCTACACTATGGGTTTTCCTACTGATCCCTTGCTAAGAGTTGTAGTCAGGGTGTGCTAGGCCCTTTCTACTAAAACAGCTGGTTCAGTAGAACTCAGAGTATTTCTAAGCTTGTTATATGTACCTAGAGTACCTTATGTGATCTTTCAAATGATATTTCAAGATTATATGTGGTAAAAACAACAGCAAGCTCAAATCCCAACCGCTGCACACCAATGTGAGAAGTTGGCCTGATATATGATGCTCACTAGTTCTAGTGATCACCTTGTATCAGTCCAAACAACCCTTATGGTGATTGGTTGTAAGTCAACCTTATAGACCAGCTATCCTAATGGTAGCATGGACAAAGCAGTCTTAGGCTAAACTCTTTTGGCATGGGAAGCCAGCTGTTGTACCACAATATAACCCCTTGAATACCAAGTGAAAGGACACCACACAGGTTGTTATGAAAATAAACAGTATATTTATTAATAACAACACCTCTGAACTCTTTATGAGGTCAGAGGGCTAAGCACATGACAATCTCTTACGAAAAATACTACAAGTCGCACAAAATTACAATGGTGCCCTAGGGGCACGACAAACCATATACTAAGTAAGTGGAATGTGAGAGTCGATAAGAGGAATGGAGCTGTCCAGAGGCTGTAGGATCGATGGGACCACGCTACACTAACTTCAGGTAAGTAATAGGAGGCCCACGGAACGTGTGTGCAAAGTGTGAACTCACACGCGAGATGCGTAACAACGTCTATGGACAGTACAGTTCAAGTTAAAGGTGAGTACGGACAATCCTGACTAGGTAGGACAACAACGACTGTGGAACGGGACACTAGGACAGTTAAACTACCCTTGAGCACCGAAATGCTCTTGTTACCTCACCCACGGACTGCGGGTGCACAGGTGTCAAAGTGCGTCGGGTTCTCGCGTTGAAGTCTATGGAGCCTGAAAGAAAAGATGCTGCAGGCGACCAGGAGGAAGATGTCCGGTGCAATCCAAGGGTGGATTGTTGAAGAAGGAGACCTGAAAGCAGAGGGGACAATGTTCACAGTCACTAGCCAGTGACTGGAGTGGAACCAGGAAGGAACCAGATGTCGACGTCGCGATCAGGTGAAGAGTGGAGGCTTGACTCTGCAGCCACGTGGACCAGGAGGTGTCTTCGATGACCAGGATGGAGGCACGAGCTGTCCCACGCAGGCTCTCGCTGTCGGCGGTGTTGGATCCGGGATTGGACTCAACAGGCCTTGGCAAAGGCAACCCACGCGGTGAGTGAAGAAAGCGTCTGGTGCGGACTAGGAGAGTCCGGGGTGCCCCTCTTTTGGAAGGGAGCAAGGGTCAGTCTGGAGCAACCAGACCAGCAGTGAAAATTCAAAGGTTCGTCGTCTGGGAGACCACTAGCCAGCCGGCAAGTGACCAGACAACGCGTCGAGCAGCAACAAAGCAGAAGGGCCCCACGCAGATCTTGTGGATGCTGGAGGGCTGATCTTCAGTGCAGGGGCTGCTCGGGGCTGGGGCTTCTCAGTCCCCAAAGCACTTGGTCGAGTTTACCTCTGGAGTCGTGCTGGAAGCGAAGTGCAGGTTCGTTCAAGATGGCCGGTCCCACGTGTCTCGTCGCACCCACGGGTCTCAGCTTTGCTGTAGATTGTAGATTGAGGTCGGAGAGGTCTGGGAATCCGGGTCTCGTCGGGCTCTGAAGTCTGGATCCTCGAGGGAAGACGACAAAGTGAAGCCGCTGGACGCTTGATGGTGCCTGCAGTTGCAGGGTGGACACTCCTTGTCCACAAGGGAGATTCTTCAGTCTTCTGTGGAGCAGAACGTCGAAGGCCAGAGTTTCTTCTTGTTGGATAGTTCAGGATAATCTAATTTGGAATGGGACCAGCTCCTACCTTTATTCTCCTAAAGGGGGCTGCACTACTGACTAGGTCCCTCCCCTGGGTGGGACCAGGAAGGAGGGTGGCTACACCCCCTATCCTTTGTCCGGTTTCCCGCCAGAGCTGGGGCTGGGATGCCCCAGCCACTGGTTTGAACCGGTGTATGCACAGGGCACCTTGTGTGCCCCAGGCATGTCTCATTCCTTTCAGGCCTCCCTCCTCAATACACAAAATCCTGTCTGGGGTGGTGCTAGCACCTCCCAAGGCAGGAAACCCTTTGTCCAAGCCATCCTCGCTGGAAGGACTCCCAGCAGCAGGAGGTCAGACTTGTGTCTGTGGTGGCAGCATCCATTTTGTGATGCTGAGGCTCGAGTTAACTTTAACCGGGGTTCACAGTTACATACATGTCGTGTCCCTCTAGAAGGGTGGAATGCTACCCCCGTCGCCAGAATTGGCGAGGGGGTAGTATTCCAAATCGTATGACACCTTACTCGACATGTTTTGATAATGTTATACCAGAGTTGGCATTTAACCGCGAGGTTGATAATGCACTTAAGAGTATATGGTATAGCGTTATCATGGAACAGCTATTAGGACTTGGTTCCGCAAGCTGCAAACGGGCTCAGCTCATGCCAGAGCACCATCTCACATAATTCCAAGCACTCTGCCTTCAGGATTGATAAGGCCTTCCATAGGAGTGACTGATAGGAATATATGTGTCCATTTTAGGGTTAGATATAGGTATACTATATCTACAGCAAAGGGTGTTTACACCACCTTGCCCCAGCTGTCATGCAGCCAGTTGTGTCAGATTTAGATGGCCAGCCAGGGGTGGCATAATACATGCTTCAGCCCCTGGTAGGCCCTGGGTACACCTATGCCCTGTGTACAGGGACTGATAAGGTGGCCCAGTACCAATTGGTAAATGCACCTAAAGTACATGGTTGTCAATTTAGAGAGAGAACAGCTAGGCTATGGGTCTGATTAGCAGGCCCACAGCCAGGGAAAGTGGTAAACCAGTGAAGCAAAAATCTGGGGTGACCATAGGATTGCAGACCCCACTCTCCTACAAGATTAATAAGGCTAGACCTCCCTTTGCTCTCCCCGCCACACTTGGTTTAGCTGGGATGCTAAATTGGGCATACCCATCTAAGGCAAATCTGTTGGCTGTGTCCCAGGTTTCTTGGAAGGAGATTATATCAAATGATGAAACAAAGCCCAGCCAATTCTCGTAATGGCTCTTGGATCTAGAGCCGGCAATGTTCCAACTAAGAATTCTACATACATTTTTTCTAGTTGGATTCGAAGAGGGCCTATTAATGTCACGGGGTTTATGTAGTCAATCGGAATCACCCAGATGTAACAGTGGTGTAAAGCGATTAGACAATGGCAAACCCCCAGTCTGTGTGTCATCAATGATTTGAGTGGATATCATAATTGGGGGGGAAGCTGGGGAATAAGAGCCGGAGCTCCACTCTTAGGGTGCATAGCAAAGTAACAGGGTCCTAATGTCGGTGTATGACTTTTTCCAGTTACCCTCTGGGACCAGGTGCATGTCTTATGACTCCCCCTCGGCGGATAGAAATAGCCTAGAGGGAGTGGTCTAATATCATTCGATTGGGGACCCATCCCAGAATAATTTTTCGGCAACCTCTCTCCTTGAAAAATTTACAACAATACAATCTCCAGTAATGTTCTTCACCCTCTGTCCTACCCACCCCACCCTTCTAGCCAAAATAATGGAGGGGGATATGTCCTGATCCCCACTTGAATATTGTTTACACCATTCCCCGGTTTTATCCAAGAGGTCCCTGGTAGACTCTCTCTCATTTGGTTCTAAAAGAGGGACCCGGTAATTACTGCCACGAAAGGGGCGGCATCTGGTGGGAGGTGCAGCCTAGAGGAATTTGGGTTGAATGTAATATGAGGGGAGTTAGGTCGTACGGTTGTATTCACAAATGTGTTCGTTGTTGGTGGAATGGGGGTTGGTCTTATTAATGGGTTTCCAATAGCGGGACTGCCTGCTTTTGGGGCTAGAGCTGGTGACACATATTTAAGTGAGGCAGGCGGACCTAAGATCCCAGGGCGGTCTACCGCCCCTGTACATTCCATAGACTCTGTGTTATTGTTCCCAAGAGACTTGCTGTCTATTTTATGGTGTCGTTCTAGAGTATGAAAATCATTAATGAATAAATCTATTTTTTCACACCTCTTTGGTAGGCCAGCTAAACACGTATTCAAGCAGTCAACAATGTCTTTGCCGATTTCCTCCAAAATAGGTTCTAATCGAGCACTAATCAATTCTTCCATTTTATCCCCCAAAAGTGAACAAATGTCATTGACATAATCTTGATTAAGGGACAGGTGATTAAGTTTCCCCCCACATTTCTTAGGCTTCTGTTTAGCCGTTTTTGGCAATACATTTGTACTATGATTCTCTGGGCATAGTGTCGGAGGGATATGAGGCACAAAATCATTTGTGGGTAGCGCCTCAGTCAAAATGCATTCCCTCGTTGTCTCTGTGGGAACAAGTGGGGGTGCCAAAGTAGATGGATCATTGGCCTTACCCATTTCCAACTCCTTTTCCGCATTAGCTATTTTTTGATTGATAGCACCTACCGCAGAAGTTAGGTATGAAATAATTGTGTCCGCCTTGCGAGGGACCTTAGCGTCTTTAGCCCCTTGCCCCTCATTTTCCAAATGTTTGCGCTTACCCATTGATGTGGCTCAGAGGGGTAGCCCTGCCCGGCCTCTTCTGGCCCCTGATGGCCACAGATGGCCCGCCCTCTGCCCGGGCTCAGCCCGCGCGCGTCCCGCGACGCGGGAGGAAGCGCTGGAATATGTGGGCCTCCGGGCGGAAGTGTCTGTGGTCCGGTGGCGCGAAGCAAGGGAGGCTGGGTATTGTAGTTTGTCTTTGCCTCTGCTGCCCAGCCCCTCTCGGCGGCCGCTGGTGAGCTGCGGCGGCGGGGGCAAGCAGCGCAGGCTGGAAGCTTCTCCCGGCACAAACAGCCACAACGCCGTGACCCCCCAAGGCTGGTGAGTTCCCCGCTCCACCGGAGGAAGCGCTGGAATATGTGGGCCTCCGGGCGGAAGTGTCTGTGGTCCGGTGGCGCGAAGCAAGGGAGGCTGGGTATTGTAGTTTGTTTTTGCCTCTGCTGCCCGGCCCCTCTCGGCGGCCGCTGGTGAGCTGCGGCGCGGCGGGGGCAAGCAGCGCAGGCTGGATGCTTCTCCCGGCACGGACAGCGACAACGCCGTGACCCCCAAGGCTGGTGAGTGAGGTAAGTGACTTGTGCATTTATCAGTCTCCAACGTGAGCATCATAAAACACTGTTGCCGTGATGTCATAGTGTACTGGTAAAAGGCATTTTGGCCATTTGGTCCTGAAGGACTTTTCGGTCTGTGTCATTCCACAAACCCTCCACCTGCTTTGATATCTATTCTGAAGGTTAAGAATCTATGGTTTGATGCATTAATGAAAAAAACAGTTACTTGCCTCCGGTAATGCCTTTTGTGATGGATACTCTAATCACAGATTCCTCACTGCCCTCCCACCGCCCTGTTCTATGGAATGGTCTCTTTTCCACGGTCTGCTGCAGAACCTAGACTATATTCTGCCCCCCTGCTGATAACCTTAACTCGGGCAGGGGAAGCTGAACAAACATGTCCTGGGAAGGAGAGGTGTGACCACCTCTCCTTTAGAATTAGGTAGGGTGGGGTTGCTTCCGAGCGCCACCAGACTTCATTGAAGGGCACATTTAGTGCCCTCCTTGCATTAACCAGTTTTGCCCAGTTCAAGAGCCCTTGGCTCCCACTCTGGTTTGAAACTACATAAAGGAAAGGGAAGTGTCCACCCCCCTGCATGCTCCTCCTCCCTAAGGAGGTGCCCAGAGCTTCAGGTGGCCACTTGATTCTGCAATGTTGAATCTTGGCCCATGGAACCATCTGACTGGCTAAGGCAGCCGCGTAGCGTCCCTGGCCCCCCCCTCTGATAGGCAGGTCACCACAGAAGAGGTCCTTCCCCTTTTTAGGTCTCGCCTAGGCAGTGCGTGTGCTGTCTCAAAGAGACATGTTGGATCTAGGATAAGGACTTCAAAAAACACCCATCTTCATTGAATTATTTTGCTGTCCTTTAGAAATGCTGGCTTTTCTTTGGTGAATACAGTTAGTAGTCCCTCTTTTTGGACTTTTGTACCCTCCTGTGAGGACTGCCCCCATTACATGTACTCTTATTCCTCAATTTACTAAGAGAGCTACGAGAGCACTCTTTTTTTGTTGACCTGCCTCTGCTCGAATGTTCTGTTTACTTTGGTTATTTCTGTGCTGTCACCCCTCCCACCACACTGCTTGGCAGCGCCCACCACTCCCTCCTACATTGTGAGATTTTTTTTATTTTTATGTTAAATTAGTACATTTTAGGGCGTCCAGGGGGAAGATTAAGTGATTTGCCCAGATTCACAGAATGTTGAGCTGAGGCTCAAACACTGATCCCCAGGTCCTGAGTCGGTAGCTCTCACTACTGTGCCATGTCCTCTCACTCAGGGGATCCATGTTGGAGTCTCCCTTTGGTCACCCTAAAAGGTGCTTCTCTTATATCAGGGAACTTGCGCAGCCTCATGCCTTTTATTAGCACGGTGCCTGCTTCTTGTTTTTTTTTTAGAGCCGAACTCAGCCGTATTGCCTAATTTCTCCCTTCCATAGGGAACATATGGAATGAAAGAAAACTCTGCATCTTTCTAAGAACATCTGACTAGCAGGATATACACGAACACACATTCAGTGCGAGGTGAGTTTTTCTTACTGAACGCCTTCTACTGAAGTAGGAGCTTAAATAGTCCAAGTAAGTTTTCCTACATCTGTTCACGAGCTGCACTTTGCAAATCTGTTTTAGCGAATATATCAGCTCAAGCTCTATGGAATCTTTAACCATATTGTTTTGCTGCTCTGCTACTGTTTTTATTAGGATGTTTGGCTTCTTAAATAGCTTTGTTTGTAAATCCACCTTGGGGGCCATGATTTGTAAAGTGTAGTAAGGTGCAGCGAAGGTCTCATGGCGCTGAATTATAGGCACAGAGAGAGTAAGTGATTTGTCCAGCATCACAGGATGTTGACGCCGAGACTCAAATCGGGTGCCCCCCAGCTCCTAAGGTGGCAGCTAAGGCTGCTACGCCACATCCAATTAGCGGTTTGCCGATGTCAAAAGGTTGTTATGTTTGAAACACTGTATTATAAGCGCTGTTTTCATTCGTATTAAAGCGATGGCACAGTTTCCAAATCATGTTAATTTGTGCATGTGCTCTCCTGACGCATTTAAACGTTTGCCTTTTGTCACACTTTCAAAAACACCGCCGTGTCCGGCATTGCAATGGTAATTAAAGACCACAATAAACTACATTGCTCTGTTTTCCTACAGTCTCATTAGAACACACAATTTCTTCCATCACTTTGAACGTTGAATTAGTAATTCGTTTTTTTTAGCAAAAGATGCTATATCGATTAGTTGTCATCCTCAATAGTACTTCTCCTTTTAGAATCATGCAGGTTTTTGGTGAAACGTCCGCCTTATATATGAACCCGGGTAAGTCCTTTCTGTGGCTGCTGCGGGGTGGAGATCGATTGGGCGAATGGTCGCGGGAAGTGGTGGTGGTCCCAGACAGGTTCAAATATTTAGGAGTCTTCCTCTCGGCGTCTTAGACTATAGCGTGGGACAAGAATTTAGACCCCTTGTGGACGCAGGTGGGCGATCAGATGCAAGTGTTGTCCCATATGCCATTGTCTTTATTTGGCAGATCCGCCATCTTTAAAATGATCTCCCTGCCCCAGCTTATATACCGACTCCAAAATCACCCGTACCCTGATGTGGTCTCGCCAGTTAAATGCCAGTTTGGCCCGTTTCCTTTGGGGGGTGGCGCAACACGAGGAGCCCTGAGGACTTGCATTCAATCCACATATTCCGGTGGGGTAGCCACCCCAGATGTCAAGGCATACTACATGGCTGCGCACCTGCTCGTCCTCAATGATTGGTGGTATGGCGATTGGAGGGATCCAGCCTATGCCATGGAGCGTTGGCTTTTGGGGGATAATGCCCTGCACACGGTCCTCTACTCTGCGGTACTGCTCAGGAAGCTGCCACCCATGACCACTGCGGTTTTTAACATCTGGAAATATGTGCTTCGTATGATGGGTTGGTGGGGGAAACTCATGAGAGAAACTCCTTTGTGGAGAAAAGGACAGCTGCCACAGCTGGCGCGACTGCCTGGCTTCCGAGGCTGAGAGGCTATCTGGATAGATATGGTAGACGCGGTTATACGTGGTCGAAATTTAAAGTCCTTTCAAGAAATCCAAACGGAGTATACTATGCCCAGCTCACAATTCTTTTGATCTCTTCAGTTTAGGCATGCCTTCTCCCCATATCGATCACAACAAACAGATATACCAAAATTCAACCCCGTTGAGGCGCATGTCTTTAAGGGTGAACTGGGAGACCATGAAATAACCAAAATCTATTGTACACTGTTAGACCTGGCACCATTGGCGTGGATCTCCCTTCCATTTTTACTGTTGCTTCATGTGTTTTTGCTGGTGTTAGATGCTTTGGGCACTGTGCCACTGCTGTCCAGTGCCACAGTGCGAGTGCTCCCTATGGTAAATTGATGTATTGATTAGTGGTTCCATGATTGGATGTTTGGTTTACTTGTCAGACCCTAGTACAGTGCACTGAGTGTGCCCAGGGTGTGTAAATCCAAATGCCACTAGTGGGCTTGCAGCACTGGTTGTGCAACCCACAGAAGCAGCCTTGTAAAACGTGTCTAAATTATGCAGTTGCAGAGCCTGCGTGCAGTCTGGTACTGTCATGCTGACTGGGGAAGTGCACCCACTTGCCAGTCCCTAAACCTTCCCTTTTCTTCATATTAGTCACCCCTATGGTAGGCCCAAGGGCAGGGTGCATTGTAAGTATAAGGTAGGACAAGCCCTGATGTGTGTGGCATGTCCTAATAGTGAATTACAGCTACTTTTGTTTTTCACTATTGCAAGGCTACCTGTTTTCCATTGGCCAGAATGGGCTGTTAGAATTATTACATTTTATAATCCTAACAGACTCAGAGAACATGGTAGAAATTCGAGTTTAGTATGCCTGGACTCAGAATAATAAAATACATCTTTTAGTAAAGTGGGTTTTAACATTCTGTGTTTGCAAATACCACTTTTAGAAAGTTGGTATTTGCTTGCCTAACCTTTGAAGCCTGCCTCTGCGAGGTTGTGCATTCCTTTGTCTGGAGTTTGAGTGACAGGGCTGGGAGATTCCAGGGGACATTGAGTCAGCCCAGTGGTGAATAGGGAGATCTGCATCTAGATGGGAGGGAGTTGCACCTGGGACCTGAATAGGACTGTGCCTGCCCCCCACAGTGCTGGCTCCACCCCCTGTGGTGCGTCTTATGTCTCTGCCCTGCACACTGAAAGAAGAGAAGGAAGACTGTCCTGCTCCAGGGCTGTACTTACCTTCCACAATGCTGGCTCCACCCCCTGTGGGGCGTCTGATGTTCCTGCCCTGCACTGTGAAAGAAAAGGAGAAGTCTGGTAAACAGAGTGCTTCAGAACTGGTTTGGACTGGGCACAGGCCCCTCCCCCCTCAGAGAACAAAGGATCTTGGGGTATAAATATTGGGACCCTGATCCCAAGAAATTAGATCACTTCTGGACTTACAAGACGAAACCTCTGCTGAGGAGAAGGAACCTGAAGAAACTATTCCCAAGCTGAAGTGCGGCTTGGGGAATTGGCCTGCAGTGGTTGCCTGACTGCCAAAGAGAGGAGAAAGAACTTTGTGGACTTTTCTTTCCACTTGTGCAAAGATCTCCAAGGGCTTGGAAGAGAGCTTGCCCCCTGACCGAAGTCCCAGGACCAGTGGACTTCACCACCCTTTGTAAATTGCTGCTGGAAACAAGTGACTACAGAGGCAGGGAGCTGTGACCGACTCTCATGACCGGCCCAGTGTCCTGTAGGCACCACATCAAGCAACGTCCGCCTCGAAAAACGCAAGCTATGCGCTCACCGACTCGGTCCTGACTCCATCACGGAGTCGTAGCCTGCACCGCGACTGGTGGACACTGTGACGTGCAACGCCTCGCTACACCAAATTGTACTGGTCTGACCGACACGGTCACTGCTGCTGGCTTTAAGTCCTATGAACGCAACGGAGTTGGGCACCGCCTCGCACGCTTCACGACACACCGCCCGACTCGCTCCGGACTGATTGACGCCTGCTCCTGAACTCCGGCTCGGTCGACGCACCGCAAGCACCGCCTCGAAGCACCGTCTCGCCCTGCAATGCAAGCCTTGGATCCACCGACTCTGTCAACGGGCCGCTGCCTGCACCGCATCGAGGGACAACGCGTCCTGCAACGCTTCCTTTCTGCACCGCGACGATCACCGGAACCGGCTCACACATCCGTGCCGGCCGCCCCAAGTAAAAGGTACTGTGACTGAGTCTGTCGACATTTGAGTGGGCCCGTACCGACGCGGTCCGCTGTATTTGCTAGACTCTGTTATTTTCAACAACGCTGTAGCCCGTCCGGGTTACCGACTCGCACAGAACCTTGATTTAAGCCTTTTTACAAGAACTCTTGAAATCTAATAGTACTGTGGATTTTTGTTGTTGTTTATTGGTCTTGTGGTAACTCTATATAAAATATACTTATTTTTTTATATAAAACCTTGTTTGGTGTCCATTTATAGTGTTGTCACTGGGTTACTGTATGTGGTCACAAATGCTTAACTTACAACGCCTCTGAAATAAAGCCTTACTACTCGTGCCAAGCTACCAAGGGGGTGAGCAGGGGTTATTTTAGGAGTGTAATCCCCCTTACTCTGACTAGAGGAGAGTGTCCCTATTTGACACGGGTACATACCTGTGCCAACTAGAGACGCCCAATTCTAACATACACTTATCAACAATATGCCTACAACGCTACATAAAACCAGAGATGGGTGGCAACATGTCCTGGGCTCCCTAGATGAAGGTGATTTGGTGGAGGCTCTGGAATCCCTGCCAGGGCAGTGATAGCGGCCCGTTTGCGCTTTATCCAGTTTAAATATCTACATAGAGCCTATTATACTAGGCACAGACTGGCACGCTACCCAACACTTTTGAGGTTTTGGAAAGGAGTGATCACATGCCTGTCTGAAGTTCTGGGGTGGGAGGTTCCATTTTCTCTGTGACTGGCCATGTTCCATATCTGAAAGAAACACGTTGTGATAGATTCCTTACCTTAGAATTACCCCCAGGCGTCAGACTGGATCCGGAAAGTTTTAGTCGCCGAAATGACGTCTCAGCAGCTATTTAAACGACCCCTCGTGCCCTGATGTCAATTCTTTCTTTTTCCACGCCAGCAAGCGCATATCCGGAGAGAGTGGTACACCCAGTCACTTTTTGACTGAGTTTTTCGAGGCCTTTTTATCTCTGTTTTTTGAGTCGATCGACTCCTGGTTCCGTAGGGATGCCCGGTCTCAAGTCATGCTGGGACTCTCATTGCATGATTTCGGTGACTGACCAGCACTGCGTGTGTCTCTACTGCCGGGCCATGGCACTGAAGACTTTGCTGGAGCGGTCCCAAAAGTTGCTTGAAGTCCGGCAGTCGGCTACGCGCCGCTCAAGGTCCCGGTCCCGTGGGAGGTTGAGGGACCGGTCGCGGAGCCATCACCATCGTTCGTCGGTATCCAAGTCTTCGCACTTGGGTTCAGGTAAGGTAAAGCATCACAAGAAGTCGACGAAGCGCCATCGCTCTCTGACTTCCCCTGGCGCAACGCGGCAGAGGGTGCAGATGGTGACTTCCCCGTGGCTCCGGCAAAGCCTACGCAGTCGCCATCGTCCTATCTGCCCTTTCTGGATCTGTCGGCAACTCCAGCCCAGCTGCACGAATTTCTGGCAGCCATGGCCCGCCTCTTTGGGCCGCCCGACCCGCCGTAAAACTTGGAAATGTTTCCTGAAGGCATCCTCCCCCGTCTCACATGCCGACAATCTGGCCGCCATGTTTCATTAAAATAGTTCAAGCTCAGGGTCTCATTTCGCGAAACAATCTCAGTCGACACCCTAAATTGCAACAACTGTCAGGGATAGATTTGTTATACGTGACTCGATTGCTTCTATACCGCTAGAACTGCAGTGAATGAATGTGACACGCCAAGTAGAATGGAAATAAAAGACAGACAAGAAGAGATGACACAGGTCTTTGGGACAAGAGTTGTTGCAAGATATTGTTAACCGGGAAACATTTCAAATTTGATGCTATTTCCTTAGCTTTGTTGAAGACGTTATAAGCCTCCCGTTTTATCACTTAGATTTGTATTGCCACAGAGCGTATGACAAGCATGTTTACGCACAAGAATTAAGAGAGAACATTTCTCAGTTTGGGACTGTAAAGAAATGCCTCCTGCCTTTAGACAAAGAGACTGGATTCCATCGATGGCTTGGCTGGATTAGATTTGCTTCAAAAGAAGGGCTACAGAATGCTCTACAGAAGGAATCTTACACCATCGAAGGATCTAAGCTTCAAGTACAGCTAAACCGGAAACCAGTGGGGATGTTCAATAATAGAGGCGTCAATGACCAGGGGTGAAGCGGACCATGTTTGCTGTCTGTTTCTGCACCACCTATATTTATTTAAAATGCTGACAAATAAACACTTTGTATAAGCACACCCCTGCACTAATAACTTCCAGGTCAAATAAGGATTTGAGTCCTGTTTTGTGACACTGCGCCTACAAAAAGCCTCAATAAATCTGGCTCTTCTTCTGTGTGACTTGCTACACGTAGTGCTTGAACCTTTTCCTCCCCAAAATAACGCAATAACTATTGACAGTAAACAGACTTCAATAGTTCTTTTTCTTTTAGTCCAAGGATGTTGATTTCAACCTTAAACAAATACAAGACCAACTTAACACCAATGGGCAGACAGTGTAAGAAACTTTTGAGCATACATACAAAAACAGTATGAATGTAGTTAAAAGGATATAAAAGCCCCTCGTGGGATAGTTAAGCCTACGCACATTAAGTGAGTGGAAGAGAGGTGGCGTAGTCTCTTGGTTAGTTAACCCAAGATCCTAATGCTAGCGTCCCTGTTTTACCTGCTCCTGTGTTCCTGGGCAAACCATGTCACCTCTCTGCGCGTTGCAGTCACACTAGTCTACGCAGTTACGCAGGTCACAACACAAAGTGATCCCTGGGCCGTATATTCATGCCTTGAGAACATTGGACAGCATAATATTACTACTGTCGCTCTTACATGTGGTCTATTTGTATAATATATGTATAGCACTATTTTCCCATATTATCACAAAGTCACTGTTTGCACTCTACACACTGTATTATTTTGTATTACTTTGACAGCCATGTTCAGTAATTTATATACAATACAAATGTTTCTTTTGACTAAAAAATAAGTGTCTTGGTGGTGTGTTCTGACTGTACGGTTTGGTTCTTCAGTAGAGACGTTGAACCCCTTTTTGACATCATAGTTCCTCCATTAAAGTTGAATGTTGTGGATATAGTGATTTCACTTGTACAAAGCAATTGAAACCTTCCCGACAGAACCAATTCTTTATATATCAGTGTAAAACTGACTGCATATGTTCCTTAGTTGTAACCGAAATTCTTTTTGTCACTTCACCACGCTGCACCTGCCCGTTATTCAATTTTTGCAACACGTCGAAACAGTTTGTTTTTCTCCCTAGCATTCTTTTCCACATTTTTGTTATTTGGTACTCGCTGAAATCAGTAATCTGGAAGGAAGGTAACTTAAAAAAATTGCATTCCGCTTCCACCAGTAGTCCTGCGGGTTCTGACCGCTATGAACAATATGTCTGATGATTACAAATTCAATGAGATTCGATTTCTGGACCACACAATGGTGAAAGGCTGAATCTGAAAGAAACAGGTTAGTGTTAGATTCCTTACCTTAGTGTTAGATTCCTTACCTTAGAATATCCCCAGGCGTCAGACTGGATCCGGAAAGTTTTGCGTAGCAGTACCCCTGCACGTCGGTAGGCCTCGTCTGCGGCTCCGCGTCCGTCGTCGGCATCGTGGTCGCCGGGATGACGTCGTCGGATTACTTAGACGCTGCCCTCGCGCGCTGACGTCAGATTTTCTCTTTTTCCGCGGCAGAAAGCGCAGATCCGGGAAGAGAAGTACTCCTTAATCATTTTTTGACAAACTTTTTTCGATCTGTTTTGGATCTTCTCGAGTCATTTATCGACTCCCGTGCCGGTAGGGATGCAAGCCCTGTGACGACTGTAACCGACTGATGCCTTTATTGCCTCGGGGCGACCATGATGACAAATCGTGCCCCGACTGCCGGGCCCTGATGTCGAAAGCTAGGAGGGAGCGTTCCCGTAAGCGGCTCGAGATCCGGTAGTCGGCCCTCCGCCGCTCGAGGTCCCGGTCCAGGAGGAGGTCGAGGGACCGGTCGCGGGGCCACAGTCATCACAGCTCGGCGTGTCGACACCACTTATCGGGTTCAAAGTCCTCTGGTAAGTCGAGGCACAAGAAGTCGAAGAAGCGACATCGCTCTTCTGACTCCCCCCGACGCTCGAGCGACGCGGCCAGGGGTTCGGGCGACTCCGCTGGAGCCGCAAGCGCCGCGTCCAGCTCCACGTCCAGCTCCACACCCGCCAGTCCCTGGGCTGAACGCGACGCAGGAGGAGATCAGCGCCTTCCTCACGGCCATGATGTCGCGCTTCCCTCCGTCGGACCCCGTCGAGTGCCTTCGGGCCCCGCAGACCCGTCTGGGAGCCCGAGCGAGCCGGTGGCTCCGGCGCCGCCAGGTGCTTCGGTCCCGGTCCCGTCGGCGACTTCAGTCCCCACGCCGCAGGACTCCTCAGGATCCATGCCTGGATCCGTGTCGATGCCGGTCGACCTTACGACCCCTTCGCCGGCGTTGTCACCAAGGGTGTCGCCCCCGGCGCCGTCACCGGGCGTCGTCGTCCCCTGATCCCCATCCCGGTGCAGATCCGGCTTCGGACCGGCGCCGTCTTCGACGCCGATAGGTGAGCCTTTCACCAACGATCCGGCTTCATATTTTCTTCCTGACTTTCAGGAGATGGAGGACGAGGGGGATTGGGAGGGGTCTGCGGACCCTCTGGCACTGCAGTGCCAGTTGAGTCAGGACTGGACGGACGAATTTGGGGAAGCCAGTGGTCTGGACACTTCGCCTGACACTGGTTATGTCTCCCCTCCTACCGTGGCTACGGAGGAGGGGGCTGCGTACAGTGTTGACTCGGGCAGCCAAGGCCTTGGCTCTTGAGCTCCCAGTCGCGGCCGTGCGGACTAACCTCCTCACTGAGGTCCTCAAACCGCAGGCAAGCTCCTCGGAGCCTCTCCTGCCATTCAACAAGGCCCTCACTGACGTTCTGTTGGGCACCTGGTCCAAGCCCTCCACAGGCCTCCCTGTGGATCGGAACGTTGCCCGACGCCACCGCCCGGCTCCGGGCGACCCCAGTTTACTGTCCGTTCACCCCACCCCTGAGAGCCTGGTGATTCAGGCCTCAACTTCCCAGACCGCATTCCCGACCGCCCCTCCCGATCGGGAATCCAAAAGGTACGACCAGTTCGGTAAGAAGCTGTCCTCTTTACTGAGCTTGGGGTTGCGGTCTGTCAACACCGCCTGCCTTTGGCCGTTACTCCCACTCTTTGTGGGATATGTTTGCAGAAGTGCTGCCGCAATGCCCTGCGGACGTCAAGGCAAAGCTAGCCCAGGCCCTCGCGGAGGGAAGGGAAATAGCGCGTTATTACGTTCGGTGTGGACTGGATACCACGTACTCGCTAGGCAGGGCGATTGCAATGACGGTGGTGGTGCGCCGCCACACCTGGCTGAGGTCAGCCAACTTTTCGGGCGATGTCCAAGCATCCCTTATGGACATGCCCTTTGATGGCCGTCACATTTTTGGTGACAAGGTGGACAGCGCACTGGAACGTTTTAAGAACTCCAGGGCTACGGCCAAATCCTTCAACCTCGGCCAACGACAGCAGACTTCCGCCTTTCGTGGCCAAGGAAGGGGCACCCCCTCACGTCCCGCTAGCCACAGGCCGCAGAACCCACCTCAACACGGTCGCAGAGGTGGTAACCGCCGTGGCGGTGCCGGGGGACACAGGCAAGGCCAGTCCACACCCGCCCCGCAGCATCTGCCTAAAAATCCTCTCTCTGCCCCCCTTTCAGAGGTTCTCCTCTTTCTTCTTACTCTTGCCCAGCAGGGCTCTGCTCTGGGCACTCTTAAGGGCTACCTCTCTGCCATTGCTGCCTTCTTGAGGCTTCCTGATCAGCCTTCTCTGTTCAAGTCTCCTATTGTTAACAGATTCTAGAAGGGCATAACGCACATCTTTCCTCCTGTTCCTTTTGTGGTGCCTCAGAGGGACTTGAACCTTGTTCTTACATTTCTGATGTGCTCTCCTTTCGACCCACTTCACAATTGCCCTCTTTGCCTTCTTACTCTTTATACTGCATTCCTGGTTGCCATCACCTCTGCCAGGAGAGTGAGTGAGCTCCAGGCTCTTTCTTCTAAGCCTCCTTTCCTTTCCGTCCATCCGGATAAAGTTGTGTTGAAAACACGTCTTTCTTTCCTGCCCAAGGTTGTTACAGCCTTTCACATTGGGCAGTCCATCACCTTGCCCACCTTCTTTCCGCCTTCGCATCCTTCCAAGGAGGAAGAGAGGCTCCACCATCTGGACCCAAAACGTGCGCTCTCCTTCTACCTTGATCGCACACGACAGTTCTGTGTGGACGACCAGCTCTTTGTTGGTTACGTGGGCGCGAAGAAGGGACGGGCGGTGCACAAACGGACCATCTCTCGATGGGTCGTGTTGTGCATCAAGGTCTGTTACTCCTTGGCTAAAAAGGAGCCCCCTGTTGGGCTGAGGGCCCATTCCACTCGGGCCATGGCGGCTACTACTGCGCTGGGTCGGGGAGTCCCCTTGCAGGATATCTGTCAGGCAGCTACGTGGGTCTCGCTGCACACGTTTGCTAGACACTACTGCCTGGACAGCCAAGTCCGGAGAGATGGCTTTTTCGGCCGATCCGTTCTCCAGGACTTTCTGGTGTGATCTTGGTCCGCAGACCCACCACCGGGGTTGGTATTGCTGGGGTATCTATTCTAAGGTAAGGAATCTAATACTAACCTGTTTCTTTCAGATGCACAAGTTACTTACCTTCGGTAATGATAGATCTGTAAGACACAGTAGTTAGTGTTAGATTCCTTACCGCCCCACCCATCCTCCCCGTTCTGCGGACCGATATCTAGGGTTAAAGTATTTCCCTTTGAGGGCCCTAGTTTTATGTCACCAGTGTCGGTCTTTGGCATGGCTCTACGTTCCTGGCGCGGAAAGCTATGTACAAGAACTGACGTCAGCGTGCGAGGGCGGCATCTAAGTACTCAGACGTCATCCCGGCGACCACGACGTCGACGAGGGACGCAGAGCCGCAGACGACGCCTACCGACGCGCAGGGGTAGTGCTACGCAAAACTTTCCGGATCCAGTCTGACGCCTGGGGATATTCTAAGGTAAGGAATCTAACACTAAGGTAAGGAATCTAACACTAACTACTGTTTCTTACAGAGTTTGAGTTTGAGTTTGAGTTTAAAAGTTTTTATATAGCGCTGTTTCACCAGCGGTTTCATGGCGCTGTAACTAGCAGATCTCCACAGGGGACAAAGGGAGGGGGACAGATGACCGGGGACTAAATAAAGATTTTGCTGAAAAAATACGTTTTAAGTTTCTTTCGAAACTGGGAATATGGAGTTAGGGATCTGAGCTCTAGGGGTAATGAATTCCAGAGAGCTGGGGCAAGGGTCGCAAATTTTGAGCCCCCCCATTTTTTCCGACGAAACCGGGGGACTGTCAACAAAAATTGAGAAGAGGATCGGAGCTCCCTGGCTGGAACGTAAGGGATAATCTCCGAAGAAATGAAAGCAGGGGCCGTGCCCAATCGAGCCTGGTAGGTGATAGTCGCAAGCTTGAATTGGACACGTTCCCGGACCGGGAGCCAATGTAAGGTTTTCAGAAGGGGAGTGACATGTGAGGATTTGGGAAGGTTAAAGACCAACCGAGCCGCCTGGTTTTGAATCATCTGCAACCGCCTAAGACTATATGCAGGTATACCTGCATATAGGGCGTTGCCATAATCCAGGCGGGAGATGACCATCGCCAGGACAATCAGCTTCAAGGCCTCGAAGGTGAAAAATCGAGAGACCTTGCGGATGGTACGGAGAGAAAGAAAGGAAGAAGAAACCACAGAGCTAACCTGGGAGTGAAGGGTAAGGTGAGAGTTGAGTTTAATACCTAGGGTCTTGACTGAGGTAGAAGGGACCGGAGGGAGACCAAGGGAAGGGGGCCAGAAAAGTGAAGACCGGGGACTGGAGCAACCACCCGTCAACACCATCTCGGTCTTATCGGGGTTGAGTTTCAGGTGGTTGAAATCCATCCAGTCCCGGATAAAGATCATAGTAGACTGGAAATTAGAGATAGAAGCAGGAGAAGAAGATAGGTTGAAAACAAGTTGGAGGTCATCCGCATAGTTATATATGGAGACCTCCATATGTTCTAAAGAAAAAATAAGGGGAGAAATGTAAAGGTTGAACAGAAGAGGAGAGAGGGAGGAACCTTGGGGGACCCCGCACTGAACTTTCCGGAAGTCCGCAGAGAAGTCACCCAGGCGAACTGCCTGGGTGCGGTCCCTCAGGAAGGAGGATAACCATACCAGGGCCGATCCCCGCCGCCGCGACACGGGAGAGTAAGATGGTGTGGTCCACCGTGTCAAAGGCGGCAGAGAGATCGAGGAGGACCAATGCCTGGGATTGATTGGTATCCCTCCCCTCCCTGAGGTTGTCAAGGACCGAAAGGACTACGGACTCCGTAGAGTGTGCGGGGCGAAAACCAGCCTGACGGGAAGCCAATACCCCATTCTCTTCCACAGAGGTGCTCAGAGACCTGATGACATGGCGCTCGAGCACCTTGGCCAAAAAAGGTAGGAGAGAAATGGGGCGATAGTTGGCTGGGATCGAAGGGTCCACGCCAGGCTTCTTTAGGATAGGTAAAATGATAGCAGACTTCAAAGGATTGGGGACAACCCCCTGAGAAAGGGAGCTGTTGAGAAAGTGGAGGGGAGGATCGGGGCAAGAGGTGTAAATGTGACAAAGTATGTGAGCGGGACAGGTATCAAGGGGAGAGCCAGATTTTACAAGGGGAATTAATGATGTAATGGATTCCTTGGTCAGAAGGGGGAGACTATTTAATTGTCCTTGCGGAGGAGGGCACTGAGGATGAACAAAAAGCGGGGAAGGTGAAGGTAGGCTGGCTTTGATAGCGGCGATTTTATCAATGAAAAAACTATTCAAAGAGTGACAGAGGGCCTGGGAGGGGGAGGGCTTGAGGGAGGTGCGATCTGAAAAGGCTAGGTTCTGAACAATCGAAAAGATTTCCTTTGATTGGTTCTCGGCTGTGAGGATCTTGGAGGAGAAATAGGCTGTTTTAGCCGCCAAGATAGCATTCTTGTATTGGGCTAATAGAGTAGTGAAGTCAGCTCTTAAGATGGGACAATAGTTTCTCCTCCAGGCCCTCTCAGCACGGCGTACCGATAATTTGATGGTTTTAAGGTCATCGGTAAACCACAAATTGGCATCTTTCTCCCGCTTGGAAGTCAATCGCTTCAAAGCGGCAATGGACTCGCTGGCTGAGGAGAGCCATTGTTCAATGATGTTGGCCTGAGCCAAGGTGGAAAGACTGTGTAAGACGGGGTAGGAAGCACTTAAAAGGGCAGACAAGTTCGCCGGGTCGACTCTGCTCCACGAGCGGACCCAGACATTTTTAGGAAGGGGGGCCCTGGGCATAGAACTAATAGGGAGAACAAAAGAAATCAAGTGGTGGTCAGACCAAGTGCAGGGAGAGATAGAAAGGGAGTCAACAGGGCAGTTCAAGGACCAAATCTGGTCCAAGATATGCCCCTTGACGTGAGTGGGGGAGGAAACATGGGAAACAAAATTAAGAGATAGAAGTGTGTCTGAGAACTCTCTTGAAGATAAACACTCTGCTGGGTCGGAGGGCCAGAAGTTGAAATCGCCCAGTAGTAGCCCAGTAGTAACACAGAAGAGTTATTAACAGAGAGGGTGGCTAGCACCTCCTGAAAATCAGGGAGAAAGCGTGCAGGTGACTGGGGAGGGCGATAAATGAGAACACAGGTAAGAGGGGGGGATATAGACGTGGTGCGGATAGCGAGGTACTCGGTGGTGGCGATGTCGGGGAGAGAGAGCAGTTGAAATGGAAGATCAGCACGGGCAATGACTGCAACGCCACCCCCCATTCTGCCAGATGAACGGTCGGCTCGAAGGGCGTAGTAAGGGACGGGCAGAGTGGCTAGCAAAGTAGGTAGAGAGTCATCGCAGAACCATGTCTCGGTTAGGAGGAGAAGATCCGGTGCATGGAGATCTAACAACACTGATAATTCATGTGAATGAGCCACCGCCGATCTGGTATTCAAATAATAAGCCTTGAGGGTTTTAACTGGAGCTGCGATGGCATCCTCTTTGGGAGGAGGAGCGGGAGTGAGAGAGGCAGATGAACAAGAGCAGTGAGAAGCAGAGGATAAATCAAGCAGGGATATGCGTGAGTGTGTCGAAGGAGATAGATACCATGGACCCTGTAGACTGTGGAGTTGGGAAGAAGTGTAGGAGATAATTTGGGCAGGGTGATGTGCCCCTAGCCCCGGTCGGCCGCGGACGGGCGCAGACGGGCTTAACTTAGGCGCAACTTCGGCGCGCCTTCGTCGCGCCCGCTGCGCCCGCCCGCTGCCCTGTCGGTAAGGGGAGGTGATTATATAGGGACACATGTGGGGGGAGTTTCGAATGGGGCGTGGCAGGGGGTGGAGGAGCCAGAGGACTGCACGCCCAGCCCAGACCCGCCCAAGGTGTAATGTCCGCCCGTCCCACTCCCCACGCGAGGCAAGGAGGGGGCGATCAGCGGAGGCGGTCTGGCGGTCTGGGTCGTGGAAGCAGGCGAAGGGGCAGCCAAAGAATAACTGAGCGCTGGTTCCTGGCGCTAAACGTTGTGCACTCAGCAGGTAGGCACAAGTCTTAAAAAGTCAACAGGAGGGATTAAAATAACACCGTTGCTCCCGGCGAAGCCTCGGGAGATCTGCAGTCAGTGCAGGTGAACAGCTGTGGGCCCTTAAGCTGTTTGCCAGGGGGGGGAGGAGCCAGAGGACTGCACGCCCAGCCTAGACCCGCCCAAGGTGTAATGTCCGCCCGTCCCACTCCCCACGCGAGGCAAGGAGGGGGCGATCAGCGGAGGCGGTCTGGCGGTCTGGGTCGTGGAAGCAGGCGAAGGGGCAGCCACAGATATATAGTTACCGAAGGCAAGTAACTTGTGTGCCAACTCCGAACCTGTGATATGCAAGTTAAGTTACACCCCTGTGTCTGCACTGCATGCATTAATCCAGTGAAGTATATTACCACATAACAGCCGTTAGTATGGTTCCTCATTAGAGGGTAAAAGGTGAACATTCCCCTGATAAGTGATGTGGACAGAAATATTATTTAATAAGGACGGAACTCAAAATCAGCAGAATTACACTTTACTTTATTTCTCTCTCTCTCTCTCTCTCTCTCGCTCTCTCGCTCTCTCGCTCTCTCACACTCTCACACTCTCACACTCTCTCTCTCACACTCTCACACTCTCTCTCTCTCACACACTCTCTCACACACACACTCTCTCTCTCTCTCTCTCACTCTCTCTCTCTCTCACACACACTCTCTCTCTCTCTCTCTCTCTCTCTCTCTCTCTCTCTCTCACTCTCTCTCTCACACTCTCACACTCTCTCTCACACACTCTCTCTCTCTCACTCTCACACACTCTCTCTCTCTCTCTCTCTCACGCTCTCTCTCTCTCTCTCTCACACACACACTCTCTCTCTCTCTCTCTCTCTCTCTCACTCTCTCTCTCACACACTCTCTCACACACTCTCTCACACACACACTCTCTCTCTCTCTCTCTCTCTCTCTCTCTCTCACACTCTCTCTCTCTCTCTCTCTCTCTCTCTCTCACACACACACACACACTCTCCTGGCGCTAACAGTCACGTGCAAAGATAAACGTGAAAACACCCAATGCAGAATGCAAATAAATATCCAGACTTGGACAAGCGGTTTACACCTGATCTAGGACAATTCAAAATATTTTGTAGCCAGGAGGTCAAAATTCAACTTGGCTGACTCGGCAGTTCATTATGTTGAAGCGCCTTAGACACAGGAAATACCAACACCTGTAAATCTTGTTTCTCCGTGGGAGAGGGCGGGGCACAGTTTCTCTGGGTAGGAGGAGTGATGGGGCTTCTGAGGGTAGGTGTTAGTTCTTGGGAGCCGAGCTTTGGCAAACAGTGCTGGGACGGGGATGGTGTGACATTTTCTAATCAAAAGAGGAGCATGGACAGTGCTTCCGGAAACAACACTGGGAGAGTAAGGGTCAGTGCTTCTCTGGGTGGACGTTGTTGCTCTGGGGTGGGCAGTATGGATCAGAACTTCTCAGTATGGTACTGTGCTTCCCACGATGGTCATTAGAGAATTTGGGTCAATGCTGGTTTTTTAACTGTATACTCAGTACAAGTATTCTCTTCAAAACTGTACCTCGCCTTTTCCTTTCATCCGACACCACAGGTTCCATTGCTGAGGCTTTGAGCAGCTTGTCACCACTAATTGCAATAATTACCGCTCACACCCACACACATGAACAGTCCCGGCTGAACACAGAGAGCAGCAAACAAGCAACTCTCTCCAGCGCCTTACACACGTAACATGTCCACATTATAACATGACATTTGGCAAGTACAACGTGGTACAGTTAAAGAAAAAGCACAAGGGACAATAATGAAATAATAACACGTTATAATTTACATCAGAACACCACGCTGCGTGTGCTCCCCACACGTGTTTTTTGCTGTGCTAAATAGTGCACAGCAGTTTTGACAAAGGCAAAGCCAAAACCTCTGGCTAACCACTAATAAGGTCCCAAAGGCGAGACCTATGGGCTATGCCAATGCTTGTTTTAAATCTGTCAAAAATCATTGCTTGTTGAGCGCCTCTCGCTTAACCCAGACTTAGGCATTCTCTTGCACTCTCAAAATTCCCCACCAGAACATGCCTAGCAGATGGCACCTGCATTCAAATTTTACACTGTCTGACCCAGCTTTGCAACGATCAGTTGGTCAGACTATGTTGCTGAACTGCTCTTTTTAATGGGTACCCATTGTGAGTGAGCTACTTTCTGTGCTGAAGCTTCTCAAGTATCTGTAGTTCATGTAATGTGCTGCAAAGGTTCAGCAGTGTACAACACATTTTATTTTGTTTGCATCTTATGTGCTCTGCGGATTAAGAGCCTGTCCTATTTCTGTGATTGTTTATTCAGTGTAGAAACACTGCTGATGTACACGTGGTTTTTTGATCTTGTGGGTCTCCTTGTAGATAAGGTTGGCCATGGACTGGCATACTGGCATCTGAGGTATGTTAAATGCTTGATTGAGCTCCCCTAGAATTCCGGCTCTTAGGACTATGCATGTTATTTCTGATGGATACATCTGCCTGTGGATTCCTCTCTGCGCCAGCATTCCGGAAATTTTTTGTAGCTCTCTGCGACGACTAGGTCGTCACAGCGTCATGGCTCCGCACGCGGTTCCGCATGACGTCACCGGAGCCATAAGACCACGTCAGCTTGATGACGTCAGTTCCTTTTTTTCCGCGCTACAAGCTAACGGTTTTTCTGGGACTCTCCTGTCTTTCTACTGCTACTTTGTTTCAAGACTTTTCTTGTTACTGTTTTCGATTGTCTTTTCCTAGGAGGTTGGGTTTCAAGCCCTGCAAGGAATGCGGAGGTCACTTGTCGATCACTGACCCGCATAATGACTGCCTTTTATGCCTTTTGAGAGATCACGACTTCGAAGGTTGCTCATCCTGCATGAAGATGAACCCTAAGGCGCTGAGGGAAAGAGAAGCTAAGCTCTGTATGTCCAAGGTGAGAAAGGAGAAAAGAGGTTGTAAAAGGTCGAAGTCGAGGCCGTCGACTTCGCCTGGATCCAAGAGGAGGCACAAGAAGAAGAGACATGGGTCTCAACGCCGTTCAACCAAGTCTCGTGCTTCGAAGTCACCTTCCCCAGCTCCTCGACGTCGTGTCAGAGCCTTTGTATCTCCTTCGACTTCTGAGTCTCCACAGGCGTCGCCTGTCCCGTCTCCTGTTGTGGGTTCTCTGGCGCAGTCTTTTGCACCGGTTAATTCTCCGGCTTTGGATGGAGATTCGAATCCAGTGGAAGAAAGAGTCTCCTGTTTCATCTGCTGCTGCTGTGGCTCCACCAGTGGCTCCAGCGGATCTGTCTCCGGAGACTCCTCGTAAGGAAGTTGAGCCTGCACAGTATCCTTCATTCCCGGCACCGTGTTCGGATCCGTCGCGCTTAATGAATGCGATGTATGGTATTTTTACCAGAGCCACATGCCCCTCTGGAGCACATTTGGGTTCCATGGGCCCTTTGGCATTCAATTTGGGTGTGCCTCCGCAGTATCCTTCGGCCCCCTTTATGCCTTATTTGCCGATGGCGCCGTCATGGCAGTTTCCGGCGCCGAGGCTGTTGACGCCGTTTGAGCAGTCCCAGCTCCGTCTGGCATCCCTTCTGCCAGGGTTCGTTCAATGCAGGTCGCTGTCATGGAGCCTTCTTCGACGCCGTTGCCGGAGACATCGAAGCCGCTGATGGCGCCGCCGACGCCATTGCCGAAGATGCGCTCTAGGAGAGAAGCTCAAAGGCAGATTGAAGAGGAGCAATATCGGGCTGGTGACATGGAGGAAGGTGAAATTTATGAGTCTGAGGACTTATTGGAAGACTTGTGTGAGGCAAGTGGTTTGGATGTCTCTTCAGAAGTGGATTTTGCATTGCAGAAGGCTTCTCCTTCTAAGGATGTAGCTCCTTATCATGTTGTCATCAAGAAGGCAGCTGAACTGTTGGATCTGCAGCTTCCTTTGGCTGAATATAAGCCTAATCTTCTGACAGAGGTACTTAATTCTCCTTCTGCCATAGTGGAACCTTTTTTACCCTTCAATGATGCCCTAACGGAGCCAATATTAGAAGTCTGGAGTAATCCTCTTTCTGCTCCTGCAGTTTCTAGATCTGTTTCTAGAAGATATAGACCGGCACCAGGGGACCCTGATTTTCTTTAGTCTCACCCATCACCTCAAAGTTTGGTGGTTCAAGCTTCATGCTCAAAGCAGTCTGTGGGTTCCTTTCCTCAAGCACCGGCTGACAGAGATTCAAAAAAGCTTGAGTAGTCTGCAAAGAAAGTTTTTTCGTCAGCCAGTATGGCTTTGAAAGTCCACCAACGCAAGTTGTTTGTTGGGCAGATATATTCACGCCGTTATGGACTCTGCCAAGCAGATTCTCTCTAAGCTATCAAAGTAGGATCTGAACAATTTAAGTGAGGTCTTGTCGGACTCTCAGGCGGCTGCTTGCCAAGTAATCCAGTCGGTTCTGGACACTGCAGATTCGGTGGCAAGGGTGATGGGTTTGTCTGTTGCTACTAGGAGGCATGCATGGTTAAGATCTTCAGGGTATTCACCAGATGTTCAAGCTGCTCTTTTGGATCTCCCCATTGATGTTTCTAAGCTCTTTGGGGAGAAAGCTGACTTGGCGTTGCAGAGGTTTAAGGACAGTAAAGCCACAGCAAAATCCCTGGATTTACAGTCTCAGTCAAGAGGGTATGGTTACAGAAGATTCCGTGGTTGTGGGAAATCTTCCTTTCGTTCCCGTCAGCCTCAGCAACAACAGCAGCAGCAAAACCTACAGAGGTAAAGGCAGAGGTCGCCTTCATAGGGCTGGACGACATCCCTCCTCCTCTTCCTCTTCTACCTCCCCTCCCCTCCCGGTAATGCAGGAAAGCAGCCCTAGATTCGCCATTCTGGATCATGTGGGTCTTGTGGGAGGCCGGCTTACCCATTTTCTACAAGACTGGAAATTAATAACTTCAGAACTTTGGGTTCTAGATCTTGTGGAAAATGGGTACGCCCTTCCCTTCAGGGAATTCCCTCCTCCTTACCCTCCTTTTCAAGGGTTTTCACTGAAGATCATTTGCTTTTCCTTCAGAAGGAGGTTCTTACCCTATTACAGAAAGGTGCGATAGAGGTGGTTCCAGAGCAGGAAAGGGGTCAGGAATGCTACTCCCGGTATTTCCTTATCCCCTAGAAGGATGACAGGTTACGTCCCATCCTGGACCACAGAATCTTGAATCTATTTCTCAAACAGGAGAGATTCAAAATGCTCACCCTAGCGCAGGTTCTTCAGGCGCTGCAACAAGAGGACTGGATGGTGTCCATCAACTTGCAGGATGCGTATTTGCACATCCCAATCCTGAAGTTGCACAGGAAGTATCTGTTTCACGATTGTGTCGCAACACTACCAGTTTGCGGTCTTCGGTTTGGTCTTACTACTGCACCTCGAGTCTTCACCAAGGTGATGGCAGTGGTGGCTGCCCATTTACGAAGGTTGGGGATTCCGGTTTTCCCATACCTGGACGACTGGCTTCTGAAGGCAGAGTCTCCAGAGATGGTGTGTCATCATCTGCAAGTAACAACCCAGATGTTGTACAAATTGGGGTTTTCAAAAAATGTACCCAAGTCTCACCTGGTGCCCTCACAGCGCAACTTGTTCATAGGGGCAGTACTGAATACCACTGTGTGTCCAGCATTCCCTCCACTTCAAATTATTCTCGACATACAGGAAATGATTCCCTTGTTTTACAATGGAGCGGTTGTTCCAGTTCTGAAGGTCCTTCGCCTGCTCGGTCAGTTTGCTTCCTGTATTCTGTTGGTAAGCCAAGCACGCTGGCACATGAGGGCGCTCCAGTGATGTCTCCGCAAGCAGTGGTTATCAGCACAACGGAGATCTCAGGGAGTCTGTAAGGATCTCCAGAGATGCTGCAGCGGATCTGTCTTGGTGGAGCGTGGAGGACAATCTGTCTCAAGAAAAGCCCTTCCATCTTCCTCCATCGGTGGCCACATTGATAACGGATGTCTCTACCTTTGGGTGGGGGATCTGGAGATCAAGAGTCTTTGGTCTCCAGAGGAAAGGTTGTTTCATATCAATCTTTTGGAATTTCGGGCAATATATTTGGCGCTCAAGGCCTTTCTCCCTTCCCTTTGCGGTCGGTCAGTTCAAGTCCTGATGGACAACACTGCCGCGGTGTGGTACGTCAACAAGCAGGGAGTAATTAGGGTCGTACCGTCTCTGCACAGAGACGTTGCGGCTCTGGTCCTGGGCTCTGGACCATCGGATTTGCCTGATGGCAAATCATCTGGCCGGGGTGCTGAACGTGCGTGCAGACAGTCCCAGTTGGTAGTTCTCTGCCGACCACGAGTGGAGGCTTCATCCAGAGGTAGTTTGGCACATCTTTCAGACGTCGGGAACTCCTCGGATGGACCTGTTTGCCACTTTCGACAACGCGCACTGCCTGTTACTCTGCAGCCTCCAGTTTCTGAGACAGAGAGCATTGGGGGACGCGTTTCAGTTGAGTTGGAGCTCACAACTCCTTTACTCGTTTCCTCTCATACCCTTGATTCCTCGGGTTCTGAGGAAGATTCGCCAAGACCGGGCCCAAGTTATATTGATCGCTCCGAATTCGCCAAGAAGGGTGTGGTACACAGATCTTCTTCACTTTCCGTCACATCCTCCGCTCTACCTCCCTCTCAGGGCAGAACTCCTCTCTCAGATGTTCTACACCCCCATCTCCAGAGCCTGCACCTTCATGCCTGGAGATTGAACGGGGCAACTTGAATTATTTTTCTCTCCCGCCTGACGTGGGGGACGTTATATTATCGGCCAGGCGACACTCCACCAAGTCTATCTATTCTTACATGTGGTCAAAGTTTGTTCAGTGGTGCGGAGAGAAAACTATTGATCCCTTAAAAGCTCATTTATCTGATGATCTTTGTTTTTGTCTTCATTTGGCCCATAAGGGTTTTGCTGTGGCCACTGCAAAAGGCTATTTGTCGGCTTTGTCTGCATTTTTGTGTTTACCCGATCAGCCTTCTTTATTTAAGTCTCCTATAGTCTTAAGATTTGTTAAGCGGCTGACAAACATGTTTCCTCCCACTCCTTTTATTATGCCTCAGTGGGACTTAAATTTGGTGTTAACATTTTTAATGGGTTCGTCATTTGAACCGATGCATAGTTGTCCTTTAAGACTTTTAACTTTTAAAACGGTCTTTCTGGTGGCTATCACCTCGGCTAGGAGGGTGACTGGACTCAAGGTTTTGAGTTCAAAGCCGCCTTTTCTGACCATATATGCTGAAAGGATGGCATTAAGGACCAGGGCTGCTTTTCTACCTAAGGTGGTGACTCCCTTCCACCTAGGTCAGTCCATTACCCTTCCTACTTTCTATCCTCTCCCTCCCCCGTCCAAGGAGGAGAGGCTTCATCGTTTGGATCCAAAGAGAGCGATTAGCTTCTATTTGGACAGATCAAAGGACTTCCGTCAGGATGACCAGCTCTTTGTTGGATATGCTGGTCGTATGAAGGGCAAGGCGGTGCACAAGCGCACTTTATCACAATAGATCATCTTGTGCATCAAAATATGCTACTCCCTGGCTGGTAAGGAGCCTCCTGTAGGCATTCGTGCTCATTCCACCAGGTTTAAATCATCTACTTCTTCATTGTCGAGAGGTGTTCCTGTTTTGGACATCTGTAAGGCTGCAACTTGGACCTCCCTCCACACTTTCGCGAAGCATGACTGCTTAGATTACGAAGTGAGGAGGGATGGCCATTTTGCGCGTGCTGTTTTGCAGGACTTTTTGATATAGAAGGGTGGACACCCTCCTCCGGGAGAGGTACTGCTGTGGGATTCTATTCATAAGGTGAGGAATCCACAGGCAGATGTATCCATCAGAAGAACAAGTTACTTACCTTCGGTAACGCTTTTCTTGTGGATACAATATCTGACTGTGGATTCCTCACAGACCCACCCACCTCCCCGTTTGTCCACCCTTTTATACCATAAAAGCTGAGGTTTTAGTTTTTGATGTATTATGTGTACTCAAGACTTTGCTACCCTTGTTTATTTACTATTGTCTTGTTAAAATGCAAGCTTTCTTCTTTATACACTGAGTGTATTTGTGTACATTCTGTATACTATGTATACGTTGTTTCTATGTCGGTCTGCCTGATTTGCCTCTGTGGTATAAAAGGGGGTGGTGATAGACGGAGCATCTGAACCAATCAAACACTCACACCCAGTCAACAGATCTGGGTTTAATTCATCACCGTTCTTTAGCCCACTCTGCCACCCCAGTTCAGACATGGCCATATGCAAATCAGTCTGACCCTGTGCCTCATGGGAACAGAACAGCCCGAACTGCCAAGCCATGCCTTCCCTGGACCGGAAACAAGCTTCCTAGGACCGGTTTCTGGCATTACAGCCGTCTTCAGCCATGCTTGCTTGAATCCAGTGGCAAAGTGAGCAAGGGACTCACGTCTGAGCATAACCTGTCAACTTATGGCGAACAAAAAATGGGTGGAACTGACGTCCTCACGCCAACGCGGTCTTTTTGTGTCTCGGGTGACATCATGCGAAGCCGCGTGCGGAGCCATGACGCTGTGACAACCTTGTCAGCGCAGGGAGCTACAAAAAATTTCTCGAATGCTGGCACAGTGGGGATATTCATAAGGTGAGTAATCCACAGGCAGATACTGTATCCACCAGAAAAAGCGTTACCGAAGGTAAGTAGCTTGTTATTTAATGGCTTTAAGCAATTCCTTTTGTGTTGTGCTCTTTATATGGTCAGTAGTTATATTATTGTTCTAGGAACTTGCCACCAAAAAATACTGACCGAATCTCGGATATCCTTTAAACATCGAGGGGATACGTGGGATTTTCTTAAAGGGTATTATTGGAATTTGTATTCAACACATTGACTGGTTTTTTGTTTGCAGATTGTAACTAATCTTTCTGACGAGAGGGGAGGGAAGTTAAACAGTTAAGATAGGGCTATACAAGGTGAAAACAAGCATCAAATCGACTTTTATAAAACCTTCTACTTTAAAGATAATTGACTGTGTGTTGTTCCCAATTTGTCTTTGTAGCTCTGTCAACTGTCTCGGGGCAAATTTTGTCAGTCGGAAGGACTTTTTTATGAAGCAGCATTTTGCATTGCAAAAACTATAAATGCTTCCAGGTGCTGTACACTGTCTACCTCCTTCCCCCTCCTGTTTACATTAATAGAGGAAATATAGTGCTTTTAAAACTCCTCCAGGCTTCGCTCTGTAAAAATCATTGGGATTCTCAAAAGAGACCATTGCTCTGGAGAAGCAGCCCCTGGAAGACGGCAATGCAAGAGTGTGCAGTAGCTCCCAGGTGAGCTGATACCTTGAGATCGTATGTAGTTACAAACAATATAAAACGCATTATGTACAGCATTGTTTGAAGTATTAAAAGTGTTAATTTGTGAAAGAAAGATAACAATAGACAACAGAAGTAAAAAACATTGTCATTTACAGCGCCAATAGTTCTAACCTTAACAAATGCGAGACCGATTGCATTGCAAATGCTTATTATGGTTAGTTATGGGCTACCTTGAGGTTGGGTCCTTAGATTCGGCCCAACAACAACTTCAGGATCAGACTGACTTTCATCTGAAAACTGTCCTAAGATTCTACTGCTGGTGGACACTGGAACTCTGGTGTTCTTCATATCTGAAAGAAACAGGTTAGTATTAGATTCCTTACCTTAGAATACCCCCAGGCGTCAGATTGGATCCGGAAACTTTTGCGTAGCAGTACCCTTGCGCGTCGGTAGGCGTCGTCTGCGGCTCCGCGTCCGTCGTTGGCGCCGGGATGACGTCGCCGGAGTACTTAGACGCCACCTTGGTTCGCTGACGTCAGATCCTATTTTTTCCGCGCCAGAAAGCGCCGATCCGGGAACAGTGGTGCCCTTTAGTCATTTTTTGACTAAACTTTTTGATCTTCTTTTTCGAAGTCGAACGACTTCGACGGTGCCGGTAGGGATGCCTGGGTTTAAACCCTGCGTCGACTGCAACCGACTGATGTCGGTTACCGACCCCCATCGCTGGTGTCTTCATTGCCTGGGGCCCGACCACAATGACAAGTCGTGCCCCGACTGCGGGCCTTGACGTCGAAGGATAGGCGGGAGCGGTCCCGCAAGCGCCTCGAGCTCCGGCAGTCAGCCCCGCGCCGTTCGAGGTCCCGGTCCGGAAGGAGGTCGAGGGACCGGTCGCGGGGCTGGAGTCATCACGGCTCGGAGGATCGACACCCCTTCGAGCTCCAAGTCCTCAGGTAAGAGGCACAAGAAGTCGAAGAGGCGACATCGCTCTTCCGACTACCCCCGACGCTCGCGCGACGCGGCCGAGGGTTCGGGTGACACCGCTCACACGGCTCCTCGGAGCCGCAGGCGTTGCGGCCTGCTCCATACCCGCCGGTCCCTTGGCAGAACGCGACGCCGGAGGAGATTGACGCCTTCCTCTCTGCCATGAGGCCGCTCCCTCCTCCGTCGGGTACTGCGGTGCCTTCGGGCCCCGTGGCACCGACTGGGAGCCCAAGCGGGCCGGGTGCTTCGGCCCCGGCGCCGTCGGGTGCTTCGGCTCCGTCGGCGACTTCGGTCCCGATGCCGCAGGACTCCGCCGGATCCGGGTCGTCGCCGGTCGATCTAACGGCCTCGCCGGCTGCTAGGGTGTCGCCCCCGGCGCCGACCACGGTCGACGCTGTCCCCAGTTCCCCCCTCGGTCCGCATTCGACGCCAATGGGAGATTTTTACTTCTATGAACCGGCCCCATCTTTTGACCCTGAATACCAGGAGATGGGTGGCGAGACAGGTTGGGAGGGGTCTGAGGACCCTCTGGCACGTGAGTGCCAGCCTTATCAGGCCTGGACAGGTGAGCTAGGGGATGCCAGTGATCTGAACACCTTGCCAGACACTGGCTTTGTCTCCCCTCCTACCGTGGCTACGGAGGAGGGGGCAGCCTATAGTGTGGTGTTGACGCAGGCGGCCAAGGCCTTATCCCTTGAGCTCCCCGTCGCGGCCTCACTGAGGTCCTTAAACCACAGGCAAGCTCTTCGGAGCCTCTGTTGCCTTTTAATGAGGCCTTGTCTGACGTTCTTCTGGGCACCTGGTCCAGGCCCGCTAGAGTTCCTCCTGTAGATAGGAACGTGGCCAAACACCACCGCCCGGCTCCGGGCGACCCTTGCTTTCTGTCCACCCACCCCACCCCTGAGAGCCTGGTTATCCAGGTCTCTAACTCCCAGACCGCATTCCCGACGGCTCCCCCCGATCGGGAATCCAAGAGGTACGAGCAATATGGCAAAAAGATGTTCTCCTCCCTGAGTTTGGGATTGCGGTCAGTTAACACCGCGTACCTCTTGGGCCGTTATACCCACTCTCTGTGGGACACGGTCGCGGACGTGCTGCCACAATGTCCGAAGGAGGCCCGGGCTAAACTCGCCCAAACCCTTGCGGAGGGTCGAGATGCAGCACAGTACTCCATCAGATTTGGACTGGATACCACGGACTCGCTAAGTAGAGCGATGGCAACGACGGTGGCGATTTGTCGCAACGCCTGGCTGAGGTCCGCCAACGTTTCGGCTGATATCCAAAACACCCTTATGGACATGCCGTTTGATGGCCGTCGCCTCTTTGGCGACAAGGCAGACAGTGCGCTTGAGCGCTTTAAACACTCCAGGGCTACAGCCAAGTCCTTGAGCCTGTCGGCCCCGCGCCAGCAATCTGCTGCCTTTCGCCCCTTTCGTGGTCAAGGAAGGGGCGCCCCCCACACGTCCTGCCAGCCACGGGCCGCAGACTAAGATCAAGCGCGGTGGCGGACGTGGTAATCGCCGTGACAGTGCCCGGGGATACCGACGCGGCCAGTCCACATTCACCCCTGCAGCATCCGCCTCAAAGCCCTCCTAGTCAGAGCTTTCAGGCCCACTAGTCGCCAGTGAGGGGCAGGGTTCGACATCACCTCCTCCACTGGCGCGACATCACATCGGACAGGTGGGTGCTGCAAATCGTCCGAAGGGGCTATTCCCTCCCCCTCCAGCCATGCCACAGTAGTACCACCGCGTGTCGGGGGATCACTTGAATCTTCTGCGAGAGGAAGTTGCGGCCCTATTGGCCAAGGGGGCCATCGAGCGCGTTCCTGGGCCAGAAGTAGGGTGTGGTTGTTACTCCCACTACTTTCTGGTTCCCAAGAAGGGCAAAGGAGGCCTACGCCCTATCTTGGGCCTGCGGAACGTCAACGGCTTCCTCCGAAGGAGAGGTTCAAGATGCTGACACTGGCTCAGGTCTTAGCTGCCCTGGACCCAGGAGACTGGATGGTAGCGTTGGACTTGAAGGACGCTTATTTCCGCATCCCCGTCCTGCCGGCCCACCGGAGCTACCTGCGGTTCACGGTAGACCACAAGCACTTTCAGTTTACCGTGCTCCCCTTCGGCCTTACCAGCGCCCCACGGGTGTTCACGAAAGTGATGGCTGTGGTCGCAGCTCATCTGCGCAGGTTAGGGGTTTGTTTTCCCCTACCTCGACGACTGGTTGTTGAAGGCGGGCTCACCCCAGGCAGTCGTCAGCCACCTCCAGACTACAGCCAACCTCCTGCACCTGCTGGGATTCTCTATCAATGTGCCGAAGTCACACCTTTGCCCCTCTCAGAAGCTCCTCTTCATCGGAGCGGTTCTAGACTAGGCGCAGTTTCGGGTTTATCCTCCCTAACAGCGGGTTCGGGATATTCAGGCTCTGATTCCGATCTTTCAGCCTTTATCCCTAGTCTCGGTCAGGTTGACGCTGCGGCTTCTGGGGCTGATGGCCTCCTGCATCCTTCTGGTGCATCACGCCAGGTGGCGGATGCGGGCTCTGCAGTGGGACCTGATGTTTCAGTGGGCCCAGCATCAGGGCAACTTGTCCGACCATGTCTTGATCTCGTAGGGCACTGCAAGACAGTTGCAGTGGTGGCTCACGGACCGCGATTGGGTCAGCGGTACATCCCTCTCCCTACCCCAACCGGAGCACGTAATTGTGACGGACGCGTTCCTCCAGGGCTGGGGAGGCCACATGGGAGAGGCGGAGATAAGAGACCTCTGGTCTCCGGCGGAGTCCCAGCTCCATATCAACCTTCTGGAGCTGCGGGCGATCCGACTTGCACTGAAGGCATTCCTCCCCTCTGTCCGGGGGAGTGTAGTGCAGGTGTTCACGGACAACACCACCGCCATGTGGTACTGCAACAAACAGGGCGGGGTGGGGTCGTGGACCCTATGCCAGGAGGCTCTGCGCCTCTGGCAGTGGCTGGAACATCAGTGTGTGACCCTGGTGGTTCAACACCTGGCAGGTTCCCTGAACGCCAGGGCAGACGAACTCAGCCGTCGGTGCATGATGGATCACGAATGGCGTCTGTACTCGAACGTGGCGCAAGGCCTCTTTCAGCAGTGGAGAGAGCCTTGGTTAGATCTATTCGCCACAGAAGAGAACGCGCAATGTCATTAGTTCTGCGCGTTGGAATTTCCAAGGCGGCACTCGCTCGGAGACGCTTTTCGTCGCGAGTGGAGTTGCGGTCTATTGTGCGCCTATACCACTTCTGCCCAGAGTGCTGAAGAAGATCAGGCGCGACCGGGCCCAAGTCATCCTTGTGGCTCCGGACTGGGCACGGAGGTTCTGGTATCCCGAGGTACTCAGCATGTCAGTCGATCCCCCAATTCGTCTTCCTCTTCAGGAGGACCTTCTGTCGCAGCAACAGGGGACGGTCCTCCACCCGAACCTGTCCAGACTCCACTTACATGCGTGGAGATTGAGCGGTGGCAGTTGAGGCCATTTGACTTGCCTCCTGAAGTCTGTAATGTCATTCTGGCAGCCAGGCGTCCCTCCACGAAATCGGCATACTCCTGCAGGTGGAACAAGTTTGTGGCATGGTGCGCAGCTAAGGCTGTGGATCCCCTTTCTGCCCCTCTTTCAGAGGTTCTCCTCTTTCTTCTTTCTCTTGCCCAGCAGGGCTCAGCTCTGGGCACTCTGAAGGGCTACCTCTCGGCCATTTCCGCCTTCTTAAGGCTACCTGATCAGCCCTCTTTTTTCAAGTCCCCCATTGTAAATAGGTTCTTAAAGGGAATCACCCATATATTTCCTCCAGTCCCTTTCGTGATGCCTCTGTGGAACTTGAACCTTGTTCTTACTTTTCTTATGTGCGCTCCCTTTGAGCCACTTCATAACTGTCCTCTTCGCCGCCTTACTCTGAAGACCGCTTTCTTGGTTGCCATCACCTCTGCCAGGAGAGTGAGTGAGCTCCAGGCCCTTTCCTCTAAGCCTCCTTTCCTTTCAGTCCATCCGGACAAAGTTGTGTTGCGGACGCGACCCTCTTTCCTGCTCAAGGTAGTCGCAGCCTTTCACATCGGGCAGTCCATCACTTTGCCCACCTTCTTTCCGCCTCCGCATCCCTCGAAAGAGGAAGAAAGGCTCCACCGTCTGAACCCAAAACGTACGCTCTCATTCTATCTGGATCGCACACGCCAGTTCCGGGTGGATGACCAACTCTTCGTTGGTTACGTGGGCGCTTAGAAGGGACGGGCGGTGCACAAGCGAACAATTTCTCGATGGGTCGTCTTGTGCATCAAGGCTTGTTACTCTTTGGCTCGAAAGGAGCCTCCTGTGGGGCTTCGTGCCCATTCCACACGGGCCACGGCTGCTACTACTGCCCTTGGCTGGGGAGTCCCCTTGCAAGACATCGGTCAGGCAGCTACGTGGGCCTCGCTGCATACGTTCGCAAGACACTACTGCCTGGACTGCCAAATCCGGAGAGATGGCTTTTTCTGCTGTTCCGTTCTCCAGGACTTTCTGGTGTGATCATTGGTTCGCAGACCCACCACCGGGGTTGGTATTGCTGGGGTATCTATTCTAAGGTAAGGAATCTAATACTAACCTGTTTCTTTCAGATGCACAAGTTACATAACTTCGGTAACGATATATCTGTAAGAAACAGTAGTTAGTATTCGATTCCTTACCGCCCCACCCATCCTCCCTGTTCTGCAAACCGATATCTAGGTTTAAGGTCATCCCCTTTCAGGGCCCTAGTTTTTATGGCACCAGTGTTGGTTTTTATCATGGCTCTGCGTTTTCTGGCGCGGAAAAGCTGTGTATAAGAACTGACGTCAGCGCGGCGTGTAAGTACTCTGGCGACGTCATCCCGGCACCAACGACGCCGACGACGGACGCAGAGCCGCAGACGACGCCTACTGACGCGCAAGGGTACTGCTACGCAAAAGTTTCCGGATCCAGTCTGACGCCTGGGGGTATTCTAAGGTAAGGAATCTAATACTAACGACTGTTTCTTACAGATATATCATTACCGAAGGTAAGTAACTTGTGCGTCAGGACCCAAGACGAGACAAGGCAAGACTGCTCCTGGTAGGATTCCTGTTGCATCTTCGTCCCTGTGCTTCTCCAAGTCCTGCAACTCCGTGGCCATTCATCCTCCGAGTCATCAAGGACTCAGTTTGCATCCAAGCCTGAAGGAATCTCCTGTAAAGTGAAGGAGTTTTGTCCCGTAATCCGCAGGCACCTCTGCAATGGCGGCCGGTTTCCTGATCCTTTTGTCCCACAGACATCACCCGGTTCTGCAATACAATTGGTCATTTGTGGGTTCTCCAGAGGCCTGGCCAGTTTCCCCTGGAACTTGGGAGACTGTAATCCCTCTCCAGCCGATGTTATCCTCCTCTGTTTGCCGTTACCAAGGCTTGTTGGCTCTCTTCACGAAAGATCTTCAAGCTCCAAGAAACACCAGCCTCCAGCACTGCACAGCTCCAAGAACGACATGCTGCCTGCTTCCTCTTCACCGTGGACCTTCCACTCCTGTGTGCTATTGAGGCTTCCTTGTGACTCTCTGTGCCTGCTGCCAGAGGGTGCTCAAGGGGGCTCCATCGATTCCTGCTGGATCTCCTGCGTGCTGAGGAACGGCCCTGACTTACTCTTGATGGGTTAGTCCCACTGACCTTGCTGTTCTGAAACACAGCATCTTCACCTGCAATCCTTTGTTTGCATTTGTCAAGGCTTGTTGGTGGTCCTGCCGGCCACTGACCTTCCTGCTCTCGTTGACTGGCAAGGTACAGCTCGTGGATGGCTCTTGTACTCCTGCATCGTCGCCTGGGTTCCACAGCTGCTGCTTCAACCTTACCGTGCTACAGCAAGAACCTCTGACTAGGGCTGGTATTGTGCTCCTGTGCCTCCTGGTCATCTCTGGGTGGTTTGGACTCTGTCCCCTCTGCTTTCAGGTTCTTCTCATCTGAATTCCACGTACTGTTTACCCTGGCCTGCTCCACTAGCTGCTGATCTTTCACAAACCTCCATTGGTGTCTACGGGCAGTCCGACACCACTTCATCCCTATGCACATTGGGCTTCCTGGTGTAGGTATCCTGGTTCCCGGGGTATTCACAGGTGAGGTGGCTCTCCAACTTTCTTTGATCTGAGTGGTTCCTCTGAGGTCCTTTGAGAAGGGTCCTAGGACTGTAACATACAACTGGGACTTACCTCATGTTATCCTATGGACGTTTGACTCAGTGTAACTACTCAGCAACTGGGCGGCTTGGGGACCCTGGCTACTCTCCTTAGGTGGTTTTGTGATTCCCCTGGGGTCCTCCATCCTTGGGTACTAGTCCCGTGTTGGTACTCACTTCGTATCCCACTATTTTAGTATATGGTTTGGCCCTCAGGTTGGGCCCTGTGTATGTTCCTATGCTACTTACCTATTTCTGAAGTATCGTTTCGCTGCTGTCTGCGACCAGTACTGGTTTCCATGTATGCGGACGATATCATGCTATATGTGAGAAATCCACAACAAAATATAAATCCCATTCTGAGCGACTTTGTGATATTTGGTTATCTGTCTGGAATAGATATGAATTGGGGGAAATCCCAGGTTTTCCCTCTTACACCAGCTGTATCGCACTTCCCACTGGATTTTCCAATAGAGTGGTGTGAGTCAGAGCTACGGTACCTCGGGATTCAAGTCACTAAAGACGGGGACTAAACTATACGTGCAAACTATGGCACAGCCATAACACGTCTCATTGTCAATGTCACACGTTGGATATCGCTGCCTCTTTCTCTTGCCGGTAGAGCCTCACTGATGAAGATGGTGGTACTTCCTCAGTTCCTTTATTTATTCCTTAATATCCCCTATGCTCCAGGACGGTTTTTCTTTAACACATTGCAAACTTAGCTACTCAGGCTGCTGGGGGTGAATGGGGGGGGGGGGGCAGGCGAGGCTTCGATGGTCGTTACTGACGAGGCCATATGACCAGGGAGGCTTCGACATCCCCGATTTCGAGTTATATTTTATTAGTGCACAAGCGCACTACGCAAACTATTGGGTGCACCCCCCTAGATATATGCAGCAAAGAGCCATGGCGGATTGGTTGGCCGAACCAATACCGCTAACTGGAGTGATGTATGGCCCGGTTAGCACGCGGGTGGCATCCCCCACCACTGTATCAGGCACAGTGGCCACATGGCATCAGATCAAAGTGTTGCTTGATTTGCCTTTTCTTTGCTCCCCCCGGCTTCCGCTGTCGTATCACCCAGACCTCTCACTCTTACAGGAAAAAGGCTTTCGGGAGCTCTGCAAACGTGTAAATGTAACCACCTGGGGGATCTCTTTCATGATGGGATGTTCCGGTCCATGGAGCACCTTCTTCAGGTAATATCAAAACCGCCTCTAGATATATTTCTTTACGTGTGTCTCAGACAGGGGATACGGTCAATACTCCCTGATTTCCCTCATGAGCCAGTAAGCCTCCTTCTGCTTTACCAAATGTTAGGGTCTGTCGATGGGAAACATTTAGTGTCAGGCTTATATAATAGCATAAGAAAAAACAGATCGGGGCTACATAGTGGCTCCCGCACACACTGGGGTGAGGAACTAGGGCGGGATATTAGAAATGCTCAATGGCAATACTGTTGTATGCAAACCGCGCAGATTTCGGCCAGCAGCAGGTTGTGCATAATACATTATAAGTATTTACATAGGCAATATTATAAGCCAGCAAAGAAACTTAGATTTAAACTGACTGACACGGACAGGTGTGACCGATGCAGGCAACCGGGGGCAGGCTTTCTTCACCTAGCATGGGAGTGCCCGGCCATACAGGACTACTGGGAGCAAGTATTAACGGTGCTAGATAGCATGATAGGCAGTGTTTTAGAAAGGGATCCATTACTCATTTTACTAGGGCACACAGCGCAGCTACCCACCTCACACAGAAAGTTTGTTGCATTATCATTACTTCTGGCTAAGCGGAAAGTGGCCTGTAGGTGGGGTAGGGGTCGAGCTTCGAAATTTAAGGAATGGATGGCAGACCTGCTGTACTGCCAGGAGCAAAATACTACCTATGCGGAGTTGCTACCTTTACCCTCCAAGACCAAGGATATCTGGGGGCCCCTCAAGGAGTAAGTTCTATTGCAGGGTGACACGGAACCTGATGGTGAATCTTTACATTCCAAATAGGATTCCTGTTATGGGAACCTAGGCAATGCACATACCCCGGACAAAGCTAGTTCATTTGTTTTTTAATACCTCGACTGTACAGCTAAGTGCCAAGTGATATTTAGCCTGTGATTTATGATCTGCAATGCCAAAACACTTTTTCCGCAAGGATATCATGTATGCTGGTCATGGAAAGGGGGGTTTAATATGCTGGCGTACTAACTCACTGTGACAATGTTTGGTTGTATTCTAATGAAGATGTACTCTGAAAACTATAAACGAATTAAAAAAACTATTTCTGAAGTATTTCTTTGTGTAATTGATATCTCTGGGCAGGAGATATACCAAGTATGTGTCTAGTGTGTACTAATAATGCAAAGTATTTTTATACTCACATGGTGTGGTTCTTTCTTTTGTGAAAGCTTACTGACGGACTCACTAGTAAATTTACCCACTTGACCCCCTGCTGAATAAGCCTTGGCTGCTTTCAACTAGTTTTAGAAGACAAGGGGGACCCAACGGATAGCCAAGAACCATGGGTATAACTATGTTATAATTGACAAGGGCTCCTAGCTCATTCAAGATCAACGAAATACAATATAGAACACAATGGAATACTATATGCAAGAAATCCTTGCCCAGCCGGACAAGGGATTTATTTGTAGACAAATGTCAGATGAACATTATAATCCTACAGGAGTAGCATGACACAAGCCTGTGCCGTACTAGAGAAAAGGGAAACAAGATAGTAAAAGGTGAAAGGGTGTTTTCAGGCAAGAGAGAAGAGCAAAAACAGGGCACTGTAAGTCGGTTTGCAGATAAATAACAGTGTCACCTTGAGTGAGGCATACATTCACATTTACAATAGGTTATGCGCATGTCCACTCATGGGTGTCGACGTTTCGATCCCTTAAGCTCCGTTAATTGGTAGGGATCATCATCAGGACTAAAAGTTAAATTTGCCTGAGTATAATGATGCCTGTTTGAAGACAGAAAAGGAAATTTGCAAAAGTTTACACAATCGCCCGGAGAGCAGTCTTCACATGTCTTACATCTTCGTACGCAAACCGGAATCGCAGTGAGTGTCTTGTGTAAGGTGACATTGATTACACCCTATGGCGCACAATTCTAACATACTTTGGAATCGCAGTGACATTCGTGACATACACTGATTTGGGCAGTGCACTACGTGTGAAGTGGGTAGGCTTGTGCAGGTAGTGTTAAACAAATAGTACAGAGAGCTCTGTGATGAGGTGAGCGAGCCGCGTACTGTGCTCCTAGCGTTATCAGGGCTGAGGCTTATCAAAGCGGTTAAAATTGCGGGGCCTAGAATTGAAATTACTTGGACCCACCTTTGTGTGTAGGCTGTGGTCACAGTATGAGGGGACCACCGTCAGAAAGGGATTCTGACTTAGGCGCACCGGGGGCGCAGGGAAATTCCACTTAGGGCGTGCTGCCGGGCTAAGGGTAAATAGAGACAGGGGGTCTGAGGAAGCTTTATGGGAATACCCGAAGGAAATGCATGGCAAAGAATGAATTCCTACCCGTGGGTTGCTAGGGAATGTGCTCCTTAATTACATTCATACGATGCAGCAATGTTTCAGATGGAGGGGTCCTGGTCTATTGTGCTTCCGCCTCATACGGCGTGCTGGAGGGGAGAAATTAAGTTACTGGTGAGTTAAATGATCGGGTCGATCAGATCTCGGCGCCTAATGCGGAATGGACGGAGTCCTACCTTGTTTGTAGAATCACAAACACCAAAAAGTTCGAGGATGTTGGAGTGGGGCTTGAATGCCGGACCCTCACTAACCCGTGATCGGGTAATGGACCGCTGGAATTAAATAAGGGTATGATTAGAACTCATCTAAATTATGGAGCCGACGCCTGGCGGGGTTTTGGTTCTTCATTACTCACCAGGTCGCAGTGGGACTTGCGTGGACCAGGATACTCGGACTCGATGCCGGTTCCTCGTTCCGCGTTTGGCCGCGATGTTTGTAAGGCGGCAGCCCGGTCACGTGGTGGTGACTCCGAGCGCCATCTTAGAGTGGTCATGCGAGAGTGGGAATCTAAAGGGGCGGTTACTGTGAGTTTGGCCGCCATCTTGGAGTGGATGTTTAGGCAGCACCCAGCTGGCAATATCACAGGTCTAGGGGTAACGTGGGTAAGAACTGTGCAGGTAGAGCGGAAACAATAAATAGTGAGGCATGCTAGTGACAGTGGAACAGTGACTTATTTATAGAAAAAAAAATTTTTACTTTTTTTTTATAAAAAACGTATAAAATATGCGCTACTCCAGAAGTGCCTGATGTTGCAGCACTATGTTTCCTTGTATCCAGAGTGTTTATATCTCTAGTCCAGAGCATTAAAACAAGAATAACTTTCAGAGAGCAATCTTAGACCATGCATTACTCATTTCATATTTTAGGACCAAACTGATTATTGAGACACCAACAATGTTTTATAGGAGCGTGGTCCAATCCTCACTCCGATTCAAGCCTGTGTTGATGGTGTTGAATTGTATGATGGATTTCAGCTCCTCACGGTTCAGAAGTTGTTGTAGGTTACCTCCTCTTTGGGGTAATTTGACCGATTTCAAAATTGTCCATTTCAGGTCATCCACTGTGTGGTTCATACTGGCAAAATGTTCCACCAGTGGTGCGTTGGGAGTGCCACAGCGTATGCGGCTCCGGTGCTGGCTTATCCGCGTCTTTGCTTTTTGAGTTGTTTGGCCCACATACATTTTGGGACATGGGCATAGAACCGCATAAATTATATTACAACTGTTGCAATTTGTCAAACCATTCATGTGAATTGTGACATTGTTGTGACTAAAGGTGCGCCCTTCCAGTGTTAGATCACACACAATACAGTTTCCACACTTAACATGCCCTATCACTGGCGGTAACCCCCAGCTTGCTTCAATTGTGTTGTTTGGGGGTGGCGTGGGGAGAGCAGCCCGGACAAGGTGGTCTTTGATGTTTTTACTCTTTTTAAATGCAAACAAAGGTTTTTCGAGCTGCACTTGACCTACATTTAAGGTTGACCAATATTGCAAGATTATTTTACGGATTTTATTTGACACTGGGGAGAAGGTAGTGACGCAAGCAATTCTCTCTGTCTTTTTCCTTACTTTAGGTTCCAGAAGGACTTCACGTGGACAATACCAAGCTCTTTTTGAGGCATTCTTGACTAGTCTGTTTGGATATCCGCGGGCTTTGAGTTTCGAAATCAGAATGCCTGCTTCCCTAAAATAGTCAGGTTTTGATGAGCAGTTCCGCCGGATACGGAGAAACTGTGAATATGGGAGTGAGTCTTTTAGTGCCCTCGGGTGATTACTGTCATACCTGAGCAAAGTGTTGCGTTCAGTGGGTTTCCTGTAAAGGCGGGTTAGCAATTCGCCCTCCTCATGGTAGATTGTTAAGTCCAAGAATGGTAGCTCTGTCTTGTGATGGGAGAGAGTAAACTGTAAGCCACTGCAGTTGTTGTTCAGCCAATGCCTGAAGGACTCTAAGATGCTTGCATCAGAATTCCAAATCAGGAAAATGTCGTCTATGTAGCGTCGCCAGATGGCAATGCTTGGCCGGAAAGGGTTCGTGTCAGACAGAATTGTGTCAGTCTCCAGCGCGTCCATGAACAGAATAGCTAGGTGGGGAGCAAAAATGGCTCCCATTGAGGTCCCCTTGATCTGCTGGAAAAACACGCCATCAAAGACAAAAAAGTTCTTTGTAAGGCACAATTCGAGTAATTGCAAAATAAACAGGGTCGGTACTCTGTGTGGTCGTGGTCTGGAGTCTAAGATTTTTTGGATGACAAGTAGAGCCGCTCCTTGGGGTATGTTAGTGTACAAAGTGGCACAAAGTCCTTGATGCTTAGTCAACTAAGCAACAGAGAACATTATCTGAGACTGGGACGCAATCCGACCACAGAAATCCAAGCACTGATTAAAAAAGTCACCACTGAGGCTAGAGATGAAGGCTTTCTAAGCAAAAAAGAGTACAATTTCCTTAATGTTAAGTGTCCACGTCTCCCAGTGATCTACACCCTCCCAAAAGTCCACAAAAACACTGACAATCCCCCAGGCAGACCTATCGTGTCGGCATGTGGCTCAATTTTAGAGCCACTAGGGTCCTTTGTAGATTTTTTCATCAAGGACTTTGTGCCATCTACATGTTGTTTTTTGGATGACAAGTAGAGACGCTCCTTGGGGTATGTTAGTGTAGAGCGACTCTACATCCAGAGTACAGAGTGTCTGAGAGCTGGGGTCATAAGGATAGTGCTCTACTAGATTGATCATTTCCATGCTGTCACGTACGTAACAACATGTAGATGGCACAAAGTCCTTGATGAAAAAATCTACAAAGGACCCTAGTGGCTCTAAAATTGAGCCACATGCCGACACGATAGGTCTGCCTGGGGGATTGTCAGTGTTTTTGTGGACTTTTGGGAGGGTGTAGATCACTGGGAGACGTGGACACTTAACATTAAGGAAATTGTACTCTTTTTTGCTTAGAAAGCCTTCATCTCTAGCCTCAGTGGTGACTTTTTTAATCAGTGCTTGGATTTCTGTGGTCGGATTGCGTCCCAGTCTCAGATAATGTTCTCTGTTGCTTAGTTGACTAAGCATCAAGGACTTTGTGCCACTTTGTACACTAACATACCCCAAGGAGCGGCTCTACTTGTCATCCAAAAAATCTTAGACTCCAGACCACGACCACACAGAGTACCGACCCTGTTTATTTTGCAATTACTCGAATTGTGCCTTACAAAGAACTTTTTTGTCTTTGATGGCGTGTTTTTCCAGCAGATCAAGGGGACCTCAATGGGAGCCATTTTTGCTCCCCACCTAGCTATTCTGTTCATGGACGCGCTGGAGACTGACACAATTCTGTCTGACACGAACCCTTTCCGGCCAAGCATTGCCATCTGGCGACGCTACATAGACGACATTTTCCTGATTTGGAATTCTGATGCAAGCATCTTAGAGTCCTTCAGGCATTGGCTGAACAACAACTGCAGTGGCTTACAGTTTACTCTCTCCCATCACAAGACAGAGCTACCATTCTTGGACTTAACAATCTACCATGAGGAGGGCGAATTGCTAACCCGCCTTTACAGGAAACCCACTGAACGCAACACTTTGCTCAGGTATGACAGTAATCACCCGAGGGCACTAAAAGACTCACTCCCATATTCACAGTTTCTCCGTATCCGGCGGAACTGCTCATCAAAACCTGACTATTTTAGGGAAGCAGGCATTCTGATTTCGAAACTCAAAGCCCGCGGATATCCAAACAGACTAGTCAAGAATGCCTCAAAAAGAGCTTGGTATTGTCCACGTGAAGTCCTTCTGGAACCTAAAGTAAGGAAAAAGACAGAGAGAATTGCTTGCGTCACTACCTTCTCCCCAGTGTCAAATAAAATCCGTAAAATAATCTTGCAATATTGGTCAACCTTAAATGTAGGTCAAGTGCAGCTCGAAAAACCTTTGTTTGCATTTAAAAAGAGTAAAAACATCAAAGACCACCTTGTCCGGGCTGCTCTCCCCACGCCACCCCCAAACAACACAATTGAAGCAAGCTGGGGGTTACCGCCAGTGATAGGGCATGTTAAGTGTGGAAACTGTATTGTGTGTGATCTAACACTGGAAGGGCGCACCTTTAGTCACAACAATGTCACAATTCACATGAATGGTTTGACAAATTGCAACAGTTGTAATATAATTTATGCGGTTCTATGCCCATGTCCCAAAATGTATGTGGGCCAAACAACTCAAAAAGCAAAGACGCGGATAAGCCAGCACCGGAGCCGCATACGCTGTGGCACTCCCAACGCACCACTGGTGGAACATTTTGCCAGTATGAACCACACAGTGGATGACCTGAAATGGACAATTTTGAAATCGGTCAAATTACCCCAAAGAGGAGGTAACCTACAACAACGTCTGAACCGTGAGGAGCTGAAATCCATCATACAATTCAACACCATCAACACAGGCTTGAATCGGAGTGAGGATTGGAACACGCTCCTATAAAACATTGTTGGTGTCTCAATAATCAGTTTGGTCCTAAAATATGAAATGAGTAATGCATGGTCTAAGATTGCTCTCTGAAAGTTATTCTTGTTTTAATGCTCTGGACTAGAGATATAAACACTCTGGATACAAGGAAACATAGTGCTGCAACATCAGGCACTTCTGGAGTAGCGCATATTTTATACGTTTTTTATAAAAAAATAAAATTAAAAAAAAGTAAAAAAAAATTTTTCTATAAATAAGTCACTGTTCCACTGTCACTAGCATGCCTCACTATTTATTGTTTCCGCTCCACTCACAGTAACCGCCCCTTTAGATTCCCACTCTCGCATGACCACTCTAAGATGGCGCTCGGAGTCACCACCACGTGACCGGGCTGCCGCCTTACAAACATCGCGGCCAAACGCGGAACGAGGAACCGGCATCGAGTCCGAGTATCCTGGTCCACGCAAGTCCCACTGCGACCTGGTGAGTAATGAAGAACCAAAACCCCGCCAGGCGTCGGCTCCATAATTTAGATGAGTTCTAATCATACCCTTATTTAATTCCAGCGGTCCATTACCCGATCACGGGTTAGTGAGGGTCCGGCATTCAAGCCCCACTCCAACATCCTCGAACTTTTTGGTGTTTGTGATTCTACAAACAAGGTAGGACTCCGTCCATTCCGCATTAGGCGCCGAGATCTGATCGACCCGATCATTTAACTCACCAGTAACTTAATTTCTCCCCTCCAGCACGCCGTATGAGGCGGAAGCACAATAGACCAGGACCCCTCCATCTGAAACATTGCTGCATCGTATGAATGTAATTAAGGAGCACATTCCCTAGCAACCCACGGGTAGGAATTCATTCTTTGCCATGCATTTCCTTCGGGTATTCCCATAAAGCTTCCTCAGACCCCCTGTCTCTATTTACCCTTAGCCCGGCAGCACGCCCTAAGTGGAATTTCCCTGCGCCCCCGGTGCGCCTAAGTCAGAATCCCTTTCTGACGGTGGTCCCCTCATACTGTGACCACAGCCTACACACAAAGGTGGGTCCAAGTAATTTCAATTCTAGGCCCCGCAATTTTAACCGCTTTGATAAGCCTCAGCCCTGATAACGCTAGGAGCACAGTACGCGGCTCGCTCACCTCATCACAGAGCTCTCTGTACTATTTGTTTAACACTACCTGCACAAGCCTACCCACTTCACACGTAGTGCACTGCCCAAATCAGTGTATGTCACGAATGTCACTGCGATTCCAAAGTATGTTAGAATTGTGCGCCATAGGGTGTAATCAATGTCACCTTACACAAGACACTCACTGCGATTCCGGTTTGCGTACGAAGATGTAAGACATGTGAAGACTGCTCTCCGGGCGATTGTGTAAACTTTTGCAAATTTCCTTTTCTGTCTTCAAACAGGCTTCATTATACTCAGGCAAATTTAACTTTTAGTCCTGATGATGATCCCTACCAATTAACGGAGCTTAAGGGATCGAAACGTCGACACCCATGAGTGGACATGCGCATAACCTATTGTAAATGTGAATGTATGCCTCACTCAAGGTGACACTGTTATTTATCTGCAAACCGACTTACAGTGCCCTGTTTTTGCTCTTCTCTCTTGCCTGAAAACACCCTTTCACCTTTTACTATCTTGTTTCCCTTTTCTCTAGTACGGCACAGGCTTGTGTCATGCTACTCCTGTAGGATTATAATGTTCATCTGACATTTGTCTACAAATAAATCCCTTGTCCGGCTGGGCAAGGATTTCTTGCATATAGTATTCCATTGTGTTCTATATTGTATTTCGTTGATCTTGAATGAGCTAGGAGCCCTTGTCAATTATAACATTGGCTGCTTTCAACGGCTACCCCTTGAGAGCTTTGCTGATCAGGGACCAAAACGCTATCACTAAGGGCTGCCTGAACTCCATGCACAGTGCCTCAGCATAGGTGGACCCTATAGACTGAGCCAGCCTCATACAAGTGTTGCATTGAGTGTACACTGTTTGTTAGTTCATACTTATCTGAAAGAGACAGTTATAGATACCTTACCTCAGCATTACCCCCAGGTGGCACCTGAGGGCAACCCAGGAAAAAGGCCTGTGACAGGACCGATGCCGGTTTACCTTTCCCGACTTGCCCCGGTGTCTATCCCAGCGACGACACCCCCGGTGCTGACCATGCCTCTGGTCAACGCCGTCCCCATCCTCAACCCCGAGATAGAGCCGGACCGACATCTGATCCGATCCTGAGGGTACTTTAGTGCCCCTGTTGATCCCTGGTGTACTCTATCACCCAGAAGGTGGTGTTGAGAACTGGGAGGGGTTGCTGGACCCTTTAGCAGACCAGCTAGAAGAGCCAGAATGGAGAGAGGACCTGGGTGACGCCAGTGGTTTGGACACTTCTCCAGACCTTGGCATGCTTTCTCCCCCTACCGTGGCTCCGGAGAAGGGAGCGTCCTATGCTGTGGTGGTGAGAAGGGTGGCCGAGGTCTTGGGCTTTGAGCTCCCTTAAGTGACGATCAGGACTAACCTCCTGATAGAGGTGCTTCAACCTGCGGCATCCACTTCCGAAACCCTATTACCCTTCAAAGCCCTCACCGATGTCCTTCTGGACACCTGGTCCAAGCCCAGCACAGGAGCTCCTGTGGAAAGGACAATCGCACGCAACCATCGCCCGGCCCCGGGCAACCCAGTTTTCCTCACCCAACACCCTTCCCCCAAAAGCTTGGTGGCTCAAGCCTCTTCCTCCAAGGGCGCTGTTGGACTTGGCCCTTCTGGCAGGTTCACCCCTAAACTGTTTGCTTGACCTGGTGATGGTGATTTTTGGTTTCTGCGCACTTTCATTGTGTCCCAGTGGAAAGTGCGTGCGCACTCTGAGTGCATGTGGTGAGGTTGGCCGGCCCTCCCATAGGAATGCATGGGGAATGTATGTGTCCCTGGTAGTTCCTGATGCATGGGGTGTACAGGCTTGAGTCTGGTATGTGCGGAATCGTGTGATTGAATGCTGCGAAATGATGTATGCGGCGTGAATCTGTCTAGTGTGGAAGTGCCACTTCTAGACATGGCTGTGCGTGTGCTGTAAAGGTACTGGCGTGCGATTGGCTGGAGCTGGCTGGGATGCCAGGCTCCATGAGTCATGATGGGTCTGCCTGGTGGTGAGTGTGGAGATTAGCATGCTGATGGCTGGGGAGGAGTGCACCTGGGTCCTGAATAGGGCTGGGCTTTCCCCACACAATGCTGGCTCTGCCCCCTGTGGTGCGTCTAACGACCCTAGCCCTGCCAGTGAATAGAGTGAGGGGCTGAGCACATCAAGAGTGCTCCAAAACCAGCTGCGACTGGTTTCTCCCCCACCCTGCACCTCAGACAAAGGAATTTACAGTATAAGAAGAGGCTGTGTCCCCTTACAATTTGTTCTGTTCCTGATCCTACTGAGGGGGGCTGCTGCTGCTGGGTGCCAGGAGGAACCGCCACTTGGGACTGCCTTCCTGCCTGGAGGGCCCAGTGAGCTGGCCCCTGGCCCAGCCTCCCCCCCCCTACCTTGCTCTGCTGAGGGACCTTTTGCTGGACTTGTTGTTCCTCTAGCGCCTGGGAGTGCGTTATTTTTGCCTTTAGCGCTGGGAGCGCTTCATTTCTTTTCTAAAGCGTCTGGAAGCGCTGAGCTCGTCTTTGGCGCTTAAGAGCGCTCTGTGTGCTTTGGCCGGTGCCCACCCGGCATCTTTTGCCCCGTGTTGGTTTCTGCCGTGATTTTGCCCGACTTAAGCCTCAGCAGCGCGACCAGAGCTGAGGGAGGAGGCTCGTCAGGGAGGCCGCGCTGCTATTGGTTGCCGAGTCAGCCTATGTCCCATGAGCGAGGGAGAGCCCCGGTCTGCCTACTAGTGCCCGCGCCACCTGGGACATGGAAGGAGAAAAAGGAGTCCGGCCGCGAGGCTCCTGTGTTGGGAAGAAAGCCCCGCAGCCCAGGAGAGAAGGCTTCCCCTACCGCCGCCCAGGAGAGGAGCCGGCAGAGGAGGGAGCCAAGAGGAAGCCTACGACCCGGTGAGTGGGGTCCGGGATCCAGTCTGGAAGAGGAGGGCGGCAAGGCTCCAACGACGGGGCCACATTTGTGTTAGAGCCCAGAGAGGCTCCCCGGGGGCATTTTTAATTAGGAGCCCCGAGGCTCCAGGGCCCCATTGTTGTTTTAGAGCCCAGAGAGGCTCACAGCCCACATTGTGTTTAGAGCCCAGAGAGGCTCTTGAGGGACAGTCAGTGGAGCAGAGCCTGCGAGGCTCCAACGTGTTGGCCCCCATCATTGTTCTACAGCTGCCCAGCCTTTTGTGGGCAGCTGCTACGTTTAGGACCCTGACACTGGGACACAGGGCGTCATAGCCCTAGAGAGGCCAGTTGGCCTAGGGACTGCCCAAGGTGGTTGCTCATGTGAGTTTTGCGCAATTGTGTTTTCCTTCCCTACACCTCTGAATGTGTTGGTTATACATCATGTGTTCTCCTGTGCTGCACCTCTGAATGTGTTGTTTTGATGCATCATGTGCCTTGTTCTTACACCGCTGAATGTATGTTTATGCATCATGTGTTTTGTTCCCATGCTTATACCCCTACAGGTATTGTGATACTTAGGTGGTTGTTCTTGCTAGTACAGGTGGTGCTAGTGAGGTCCTGGTTCCCTGCGCAATATTCTCCTAAGGTGGATAGGGTTGCGTAGGTGGTACTTACCTGGTACCAGTAGTTACTGGTTGTGTGCTAAAGTGATTTTACTCTATGTTCTAAGTGCTAATTCTAACAGTATTTCAAGTTCTAAAAGTGCCTTTTCCTGACAGTGGTCCAGGTGGCCCTGTCTTGTACATATCCCCTGTGAATTCTGCCCGTGCCTGTTGGCACATTGTAAAGTGTGTGTTTTTATCTAATGTGTTTTGGTGTAATACAAAGGCTATTTTTATACATAACCTTGTTTGGAGTTTCCTTTGTGGTGGGCCTTGGGTGTTGTTGCTGGGGGTGGGTGCGCAAACACTTAACTTACATCGCCTCCGAGTTTAGCCTTACTGCTCGTGCTACGTTACCATGGGGGTGAGCAGGGGTTATCTTGGCGTGTAACTCCCTTGCCCTGACGTGGAAGTGGTGGTCTCTGACTGACTTTGGCGCAAGCCCTGGCCAGCCAGGGATCCCATTTCTAACAGGCGCATTCCTTTCTGCTCCCCCTGCGGTCTGTGAGTACGGCGTGCTCTTGGGCCGATACTCCCATACCATCTGGGACTCTGTTGCGCAAGTACTGCCTCAGTGCCCGTAGGAGGCCCAGACGGTTCTCTCCCAGGCATTGGCGGATGGGGGGGTGGGGGGGGTGCCAGAAGTAGGTCATGGTTGCTATTCCTGCTACTTTCTGGTGCCCAAGAAGGACAAAGGCCTGCGTCCTATCCTAGACCTCGGGGCGCTCAACAGCTTCCTACGCAAGTTCAAAATGCTCACGTTGGCTCAGGTCCTGTCTGCTCATCTGCGGAGATCAGGTGTGTGAGAAGTTGGCCTGATATATGATGCTCACTAGTTCTAGTGATCACTTTGTATCAGTCCAAACAACCCTTATGGTGATTGGTTGTAAGTCAACCTTATAGACCAGCTATCCTAATGGTAGCATGGACAAAGCAGTCTTAGGCTAAACTCTTTTGGCATGTGAAGCCAGCTGTTTTACCACAATATAACCCCTTGAATACCAGATGAAAGGACACCACACAGGTTGTTATGAAAATAAACAGAATATTTATTAATATCAACACCTCTGAACTCTTTATGAGGTCAGAGGGCTAAGCACATGACAATCTCTTAGGAAAAATATGATAAGTTGCACGAAATTACAATGGTGCCCTAGGGGCACCGCAAACCATCTACTAAGGAAGTGGAATGTGAAAATCGATAGAAGGAATGGAGCTGTCCAGAGACTGGAGGTTCGCTAGGACTACACTATCTTCACCTTAGGTAAGTGACAGGAGGCCCACGGGACGCGTGTGCAGAGTGTGAACTCACACGCGAGATGCGTAACAACATCTATGGACAGTACAGTTCATGTTGAAAGGTGAGTTTGGACAATCCTGACTAGTTAGGACTAAAACAACTGTGGAACTGGACACTAGGACAGTTAAACTACCCTTGAGCACCGAAATGCTCTCGTTACCTCACCCACGGGCTGCGGGTGCAAAAGTGTCAAAGTGTGTCGGGTTCTCGCGTTGAAGTCTTTGGAGCCTGGAGGAAAAGATGCTGCAGGCGACCAGGAGGAAGATGTCCGGTGCGATCCAAGGGTGGATCGGTGAAGAAGAGGACCTGAAAGCAGAGGGGACAGTGTTCAAAGTCACTAGCCAGTGACCGGTGTGGAACCAGGAAGGAACCAGATGTTGTTGTCGCGATCAGGTGAAGAGTGGACGCTTGACTCTGCAGCCACGTAGACCAGGAGGTGTCTTCGACGACCAGGATGGAGGCACGAGCTGTCCCATGCAGGCTCTCGCTGTCGGCGGTGTTGGATCCGGAATCGGCATCAACAGGCCTTGGCAAAGGCAACCCACGCGATGAGTGGAAAAAGCGTCTGGTGCGGACTAGGAGAGTCCGGGGTGCCCCTCTTTTGGAAGGGAGCAAGGGCCAGTCTGGAGCAACCAGACCAGCAGTGAAGATTTCAAGGTTCGTCGTCTAGGAGGCCACTAGCCAGCCGGCAAGTCACCAGACAACGCGTCGAGCAGCAAACAAGCAGAAGGGCCCCACGCAGATCTCGTGGAAGCTGGAGGACTCATCTTCGGTGCAGGAGCTGCTCGGGGCTGGGGCTTCTCAATCCCCAAAGCACTTGGTCGAGTTTACCTCGGGAGTCGTGCTGGAAGCGAAGTGCAGTTTCTTTCAAGATGGCCGGTCCCACATGTCTCGTCGCACCCACGGGTCTCAGCTTTGCTGCAGATGTGAGTTGAGGTCGGAGAGGTCTGGGAATCCGGGTCTCGTCGGGCTCTGAAGTCTGGATCCTCGAGGGAAGACGACAAAGTGAAGCCGCTGGACGCTTGATGGTGCCTGCAGTTGCAGGGTGGACACTCCTTGCCCACAAGGGAGATTTCTTCAGTCTTCTGTGGAGCAGAACGTCTAAGTCCAGAGTTTCTTCTTGTATAGTAGTTCAGGATTAATCTAATTTGGAATGGGACCAGCTCCTACCTTTATTCTCCTAAAGGGGGCTGCACTACTGACTAGGTCCCTCCCCTGGGTGGGACCAGGAAGGGGGGTGGCTACACCCCCTATCCTTTGTCCGGTTTCGTGCCAGAGCTGTGGCAGGGATGTCCCAGCAACTGGTTTGAACCGGTGTATGCACAGGACACCTTCTGTGCCCCAGGCATGTCTCATTCCTTTCAGGCCTCCCTACCTCAATACACAAAATCCTGTCTGGGGTGGTGCTTGCACCTCCCAAGGCAGGAAACCCTTTCTCCAGGCCTCCCTCGCTGGAAGGACTCCCAGCAGCAGGAGGTCAGACTTTTGTCTGTGGTGGCAGCATCCATTTTGTGATGCCAAGCCTCGAGTTAACTTTAACTGGGGTTCACAGTTACATACATGTCGTGCCCCTCTAGAAGGGTGGAATGCTACCCCCGTCGCCAGAATTGGCAAGGGGGTAGTATTCCAATTTGTATGACACCTTACTCAACATGTTTTGATAATGTTATACCAGAGTTAGCATTTAACCGCGAGGTTGATAATGCACTTAAGAGTATATGGTATAGCGTTATCATGGAACAGCTATTAGGACTTGGTTCCGCAAGCTGCAGCTCATGCCAGAGCACCATCTCACATAATTCCAAGCACTCTGCCTTCAGGATTGATAAGGCCTGCCATAGGAGTGACTGATAGGAATATATGTGTCCATTTTGGGGTTAGATATAGGTATACTATATCTATAGCAAAGGGTGATTACACCACCTTGCCCCAGCTGTCATGCAGCCAGTTGTGTCAGTTTTAGGTGGCCAACCAGGGGTGGCATAATACATGCTTCAGCCCCTGGTAGGCCCTGGGTACACCTATGCCCTGGATACCTAAGGTACACTGTACAGGGACTGATAAGGTGGCCCAGTACCAATTGGTAAATGCACCTAAAGTACATGGTTGTCAATTTAGAGAGAGAACAGCTATGCTGTGGGTCTGATTAGCAGGCCCACAGCCAGGGAAAGTCGTAAACCAGTGAAGCAAAAAGCAAAAATCTGGGGTGACCATAGGATTGCAGACCCCAGTCTCCTACATAACCCCCCCCCCCCAAACTTAGGGACATTAAACTAACCTTGACCAGGTGAGTCTTCCTGTTCTAAGTGGAAATACCTGGAGAGACCATCTGCATTGCCATGGTCAGTCCCTGGTCTGTGCTCCACTGTAAAGTCTATCCCCTGTAGGGAAATGGACCACCTAAGAAGTTTGGGGTTTTCACCCTTAATCTGATTTAGCCATAAGAGGGGCTTATGGTCGGTCTGAATCTTGAAGTGAGTTCCAAACAAGTATGGCCTCAACTTCTTCAGGGCCCAAACCACAGCAAAGGCCTCCCTCTCAATAGCTGACCAACGTTTCTCTCTAGGGGTCAGCCTTCTGCTTATAAAAGCAATGGGCTGGTCATGACCATCAATATTCAGTTGAGATAGAACAGCTCCCACACCCAACTCAGATGCATCTGTTTGGACAATGAAGGTTTTGGAGTAGTCAGGACTCTTGAGAATAGGTGCAGTACACATGGCCTGCTTTAGGTCATCAAATGCCTTCTGACAGCTAACTGTCCACGGAACTTTCTTTGGCATTTTCTTGCTTGTCAGGTCATTAAGTGGTGTCACAATGGACCGATAATTCTTGACAAACTTCCTATAGTAACCAGACAGGCCCAAGAAAGCTCTGACCTGTGTCTGGGTGGTTGGAGGAGCCCAGTCCTTTATGGCCTGTATCTTGCTCTCCAATGGTTGAACCTGCCTCCACCCACAAGGTGGCCCAGGTACACAACCTGACTCTGCCCTATCTGGCACTTGGTGGCCTTGATAGTGAGGCCTGCCTTTTGCAGGGCCTCCAAAACTTTCCTCAGGTGGATCAGGTGATCCTCCCAGGTGGAGCTAAAGACAGCAATATCATCTAGATATGCTGCACAGAAGTCATCCAACTCAGTGAGAACTTGGTTCACCAACCTTTGAAAAGTGGCAGGTGCATTTTTCAAACCAAACGGCATCACCACAAATTGGTAATGACCTCCTGGGGTAGAAAATGCTGTTTTGGCCTTGGCATCCTCAGCTAACCTGATCTGCCAATAACCAGCTGTTAGGTCACATGTACTTAAGAAAGTTGCAGAAGCCAACTTGTCTATCAGTTCATCTGCCCTAGGTATTGGATGGGCATCTGTCTTAGTGACAGCATTGAGACCCCTGTACTCTACACAAAACCTCATCTCTCTCTTAACATCCTGGGTGTGAGGTTTTGGCACTAGAACTACAGGACTAGCCCAAGGGCTCTCTGAGGGTTCAATGACTCCCAATTCCAACATCTTTTGAACTTCTTTCTTAATGCAGTCCCTGACGTGGTCAGGTTGCCTGTAGATTTTACTCTTGACAGGCAGACTGTCACCAGTGTCCACCTCATGGGTGCACCAGTTTGTCTGACTGGGGGTCAGTGAGGACATTTGTCTAAAGGATTGAAGAACCTGTTTACAATCCTCTTGTTGATGTTCAGAGAGGCTGTCAGAAAAGACTACACCATCTACTGACCCATCATCAGGGTTCTGAGTGAGCAGGTCTGGGAGAGGATCACTCTCTTCCTCCTGCCCCTCATCTGTGGCCATGAGCAAGCCCATGTCCTCCCTGTTGACAAATGCCTTGAGCGTGTTTACATGAAGCACCCTGTGGGGGCTCCTGGGAGTTCCCATGTCCACCAGGTAGGTGACTTCTCCCTTTTGCTCAATGATGGTATGGGGTCCAGACCATTTGTCTTGGAGAGCTGCTGGGGCCACTGGCTCCAACACCCACACCTTCTGTTCTGCATGGTAAACAGTTAGGACAGCCTTTTGGTCATGCCAAGCTTTTTGAAGTTCTTGGCTGGCCTCAAGGTTTTTTGATGCCTTCTCCATGTACTCTGCCATCCTGGAGCGGAGACCAAGTACATAGTCCACTATGTCAAGTTTAGGCTTTTTGAGAGGTAACTCCCATCCTTCCTTCACCAGACATAGGGGTCCTCTTACAGGATGCCCAAACAGAAGCTCAAAAGGGCTGTAACCAACCCCCTTCTGTGGGACCTCTCTGTAAGCAAACAGGAGGCAGGGTAAAAGGATGTCCCATCTTCGCCTAAGCTTTTCAGGTAACCCTTTTATCATCCCTTTGAGGGTCCTGTTGAATCTCTCAACAAGCCCATTGCTCTGTGGGTGATAGGGTGTGGTAAATGTGTAATTTACACTACACTCCTTCCACATTGCAGTCAAGTATCCTGACATGAAGTTTGCACCTCTGTCAGAGACAACCTCCTTAGGAAACCCCACTCTGGAGAAAACTCCAAGTAGGGCCCTGGCCACAACAGGAGCTGTAGTGGTCCTAAGGGGAATAGCTTCTGGATACCTGGTGGCATGATCCACTACCACCAGTATAAATCTGTGCCCAGATGCTGTTGGGGGGTCCATTGGTCCAACAATGTCTATCCCCACTCTCTCAAAGGGTACCCCCACCACAGGCAGTGGTATGAGGGGGGCCTTTGTTGTGCCACCTGATTTGCCACTGGCTTGGCAGGTGATACATGAGCGACAAAACTCTTTAGTGTCCTCAGACATATGGGGCCAGTGAAAGTGTGGGGCAAGCCTGTCCCAAGTCTTGTTCTGGCCTAAGTGACCTGCAAGGGGAATCTCATGGGCTACGGTGAGAAGGAAACCTCTAAGAGACAAGGGGATGACCAGCCTCCTGGTAGCACCAGGTTTGGGGTCTCTTGCCTCAGAGTATAGGAGTCCATCATTCCAATATACCTTATGGGCACCTGTAGCATTCCCTGCAGCCTCAGCAGCAGCCTGCTGTCTGAGGGGTTCAAGGGGGGAACAGTCTAACTGTGCCTGCCTCAAGTCTGCCCTGGAAGGTCCCCCTGTCCCAAGAAACTCAACCTGTTCAGGTTCAAGCTCTTCTAGGACAGTTCCTTCTGGGGTCTTGGGGTCAGCCTCCTGTGAGAGCTGATCCTCAACCTGAGGTAGGGGGGAAGGCTCAGCCTTACCCCTACTGTTCTTCCTCTTGGATAGTGTCTGGTCCATTCTTCCAGGATCCAGCACTTGTTCAGCTGGGCATTTCTTGGCCTGTGACCTGGTCACAGCAAGGACATGTGAGGAGAGACCTAGCATTTCTACATGAGTCCTGTACTCCACATCTGACCACAGTGAGGATTCCAAATCATTGCCCAAAAGACAATCTACTGGGAGGTCTGAACTAACTACAACCCTTTTGAGGCCAGTTAACCCTCCCCAGGAGAAATTAACAACTGCCATACTGTGATTGGTAGTGACATTGCTAGCATTGGTCACTAGGTAATCTGAACCTAGCATGATCTGGTCAGGGACCACAAATGTTGGTGTCACCATGGTGACACTGGCACATGTGTCCCTGTAGACTTGAGCCATTTTTCCATTGATTAAAGGCGTTTGTCTGTATTTGCCCAGAGTACTAGGACTTACAGTAGGGGTCTGTGGGCGTGGGCACAGGGATGACCGTGACACCAGGATTTGGATTTAAGGAAGGTTTTATTTTTAGAGTTCTTTTAGGGTAGGACATAAGCGTCTTTCTGTTTCTAAATGTCAGTCTCTCTCGGGCAAAGGTGTTGGGGTCCGTGGCGAGGGTCTTCTTTCTCCTCTGATGTCGGGGTGTCTCCTTCACTCCGGATACCGCAGACTCCGGGCCATGGGAGAGACCAACAAGAGAGGGAAGCCGTTAGTTCACCGTCCTCTGTATGAGGTGCACCAGGGGGACCCAGGGGAAGTGAGGGGGAACCCAGTGAGGTCTGTCTCAAGGTATGTACAGTGCTCCGTGAACATAAAGGGAAGGGAAAAGACATAGGATTGGGGAACACAGAATGGTAGGGAAATGACAGGGGGTAGGAACGCACAGGGTATTTACAACGCTACTCTCTAGCGCTTAGTTTCCCGACCCAAGCCGCCCAACGCCGCCGTACCTGTGGTGGCCACACTCCTCCCTCGGGAGCGTGGCACGGCGGTTCGCGGGGTCGTTGGCCTCCTGGCTCTCCTCTGGTCTCGGACCCTCCGTCCCTTCCGCGTTCTTCCTCCAGGTAGTCGTTTTCCTCTTCTCCTCCTCCTCGGTTTCTCCTCTCCGCTCCGCCGCCTTCCGCCTTCTCCTCCGGGGTGATAACACACCCCGTGTACATCACTTCCTGCCCTTTACCCAATCCGGTGGGGCTGACGTCATTCAGGGCTGTCTCTCCTTCCGTAGTTGTAAACGCCCAATTAAAGGCGCCGCTCTCTTCTCCCTCGTCGGTCCGTCTGCTGTAATCGTCCTCCCAGTCGTTGGTCTGCGGAGAAGGGGGAGACGCACTTTCAGCAAGGTATGGATTCCACCATTCACTCGTGCATGCCCCTACCCCGTTACACTCCTCCCCCCCAGGTTTCTCCCGATCGGGGAGAACGGGCATCCTGGAGAGGAAATCAGCATTCCCGTTGTCCACTCCCTTTCGGTGTACGACCGTGAAGGCAAAAGGTTGTAAGTAAAGAAACCAACGCAGTATTCTGGCGTTTTGGGTACGGTTTCTTTGCATCCACTGCAGGGGGGCGTGATCTGAATACAGGGTAAAGGCTTTGCCCTCCAGGTAGTACCTCAGTTTTTCTATTGCCCATCGAATGGCTAGGCATTCTTTCTCCACAGTAGGATATTTCTGTTCCCTGGGATGGAGTTTCCTGCTTACATAAAGCAAGGGATGTTCGGCCCCGTCGTCTCCTTTCTGCGACAACACTGCCCCTATGCCTAAGTCGGAGGCATCGGTCGCTAGAAAAAAGGGTTTATCAAAGTTCGGAGGTATGAGGACCGGACTCGTGGTAAGAGTGCATTTCAGTGTCTGGAAAGCTGTAAGGGCCTCCTCTGATGGGGGTTTAGGAAGGGTGTTTCTGATGCTTTTCTTCAGGAGATCGGTGAGGGGACTGGAAAGGTCTGCATAATTCCTGATAAAACGTCTGTAATACCCTATGAGGCCCAGAAATGCTCTCAGTTCTTTTTTTGTGGATGGAAAGGGTGTATGGGTTATAGCCCTGACTTTCTCCTCCTGAGGGGCTATCACTCCTTCACCTAGCATGAACCCCAGGTATTTAACCTTCGGGAACGCGGCTCTTGATTTTCTCGCGTTTACGTGGAGTCCAGCTGCCTGTAGGGCTGTTAGTACTTTGACCAGGTGCCGTAGATGTTCGCTCCATGATGAGCTGAATATGACGATATCGCCAAGATACACGGAACTGTATTGGCCATGGGGAGCCAGTACCGTGTTCATTAAACGTTGGAAAGTGGCCGGGGCTCCGTGTAGCCCGAAAGGGAGAACGTTAAATTCATATAGGCCATCTTCTGTAGCAAAGGCCGTCTTGTGTCTGTCCTCCTCCCTCAGGGGTACCTGCCAATACCCCTTGGTCAGGTCTAGGGTGGTGATGTATCGCGCCTCCCCGATCCGTTCTATGAGTTCGTCCACTCTGGGTATAGGGAAGGCGTCAAACGACGACACCGCGTTTAGGGCTCGGAAGTCCATGCAAAAACGGGTAGACCCGTCCGGCTTCGGGACTAGGACTATAGGGGATGCCCAGTTGCTGTTAGAAGGCCTTATGACCCCCAACCTTAGCATTTCCTGCACTTCTTTTCTAACGTCCGCCCTTTTCGCTGCTGGGATGCGATATGCCCTCTGCTTCACTACCTGTCCTTCTTTTGTGTGAATGTGATGTTCCGCCAACTGAGTACAGCCTGGGGTGTCTGAAAAGATCTTGGAGAATGGGTCGAAGGCGTTGTGCAACTCCTTTCTTTCTGTCTTGGTCAGTTCTGGATTCACGGGCAGATGTTCCAAGGTCGACCCAGTGCCCCCGGAAGGTAGGACAAGATTGGCCTGCCTAGGGGGCTGTCCTATCCATTTCTTGAGGAGATTGATATGGAAGGTCTGCCTCCTCGTGGGTGTCATCTGTAACCGGTATGTGGTGTGCCCAATGGTCTCTGTCACTTTATATGGCCCCTTCCATTCGCTCCTAATTTTGTGGGAGGAAGTCGGTAGTAACACCAGGGCCCAATCCCCGATCAACAGGGTTCTCCGTTTTTTTCCTTTGTCGTAATACCGTTTTTGGGTGTTTTGGGATTTCTCGAGGTTCGAGTACGCCAGATCCCTCAGTTTCCCTAGTCTGGATCGCAACTGTTGAGTGTAGTCCAGCAGGGTTCTCTGTTCAGCGGCCTCCTCCGTCTCCCAGGCTTCCCTGGTTATCTCCAGAAGAGACCGTGGTTGTCGACCGTACAGGAGCTCGAACTGTGAGAACCCCAAACTGCTCTGTACTTGTGCTCTCACTACGTAAAGGGCAAGGGGCAATACCCTATCCCAGTCCTTGGTTTCTGTGGTTAACAACTTCTTTAGGGTCGTCTTTAACGTCCGGTTGTACCTCTCTACGAGGCCATCCGTTTGCGGATGATAGGCGGACGTCCGTATGTGGTGGAGGTCAAGCATCTTACACACCTCTCCCATCATCCGAGACACAAAAGGAGTCCCCTGATCCGTTAGGATCTCGCGGGGAAACCCCACCCTGGAGAAGAGCTCTACAAGTTTGTCTGCTACGTTCGTTGTGGTTGGGGCACTCAGGGCGAAGGCCTCAGGGAACCTCGTGTTGTAATCCACCACCACTAGGGCGTATGTATGTCCTCTGGATGTGCGGGGTAAGGGGCCGATTAGGTCCATCCCTACCCTCTCCCATGGGTTACCAATTATGGGTAGGGGTTGTAGTGGGACTGCTGGGGGTCGGTTTAGGTTCCTTTTCTGGCATATTTCACATTGCTTACAATAGGTCTCTGCCTCTTTGTAAATGCCAGGCCAATAAAATAATCTCAAGATATTTTGGGTCGTTTTCTCGGCCCCGCTGTGCCCAGCAGTGAGGTGGGTGTAGGGCGTAGAAGAGGATCTGCTCTCTAAAGTCCTTGGGTACCACGAGCTGGGTGGGTTCTCCTGTTTTGCTTTCACGGTACAGGAGGTCGTTAGAGATGCTGAATCTGGGGTATCCTGGGGTCGGGGTGGTCTGGGAGACATGTGCCGCCTCCCAGGCGTTTAAGAGGGAGGGATCATTGGACTGTGCGAATTTGAACCCCTTGTCTAACACCCAGGGTTCTATGGACAGATAAGACCCTACGGGGTGTTCTTTCAGTTCCCTCCTAAACATCGCCAAGAAATCCGGGTTATCAACTCCGATGATCAATTCCTCAGGTAAGGACTTGACCACTCCTACCTTGACTGAACATGGTTCCCTACCTACCGGGTGCAGGGTTATGCGGGCCATGGGATAAGGTCTAACATCTCCATAGACACACCTAATGTGTACCGTGCCCTCGAGGCCTATCTGGCTGGGGTGTAAGAGTCGTTCCTGGACGACTGACTGCCTGCATCCTGAATCCAGTAAGGCCTTCACCAGAGTCTGATTTACACGTACCCTTACATAGAATGATGGACCCATTTCCGCGGTGTACATCACTGCTTTCGGTATGTAGCCGACCTCCATGGGTTCGTCCGCTGTTCTTTGTTGCGGGCACATCCGGGCTATGTGGCCCCATTCGCCGCACTCGAAGCACTGAGGTCCTTTTATCACAGGGGCATCTGGTTTATAGGGGCGCGGCTTCAGTGGTTCGGGTGTATACTTCTTTTTCTCTGGTTTTGTCGGAGTTGGTGTGGCTTTGCCCCCTTTTTCTGTTTCCCAAGGAAAAGTACGTGGTGCTGCCCTGGTATAGTTGGCTGCCATTTCTTTGGCTTGGGCTACTGTCAGCCCTGGGTGTTGTCTCAGCCATCTCTGGGTCCCGTAGGGAAGGACCTCCATGAACTGCTCGAGGATAATGCTGGACATAACCTCCTCCTTGCTTCTACTGTCGGGCCGTAGCCATTTCTCGGCGGCCATCTTGACCCTTAGATACATGGTTTTTGGGTTTTCGCCCGCTATCCCCTTCTCTTTTCTGAAGCGGAGCCTGTACGCTTCTGCGTCCATTCCTAGGTGATCCAGTATCACCGCTTTTATGTCGGCATAGGAGGATGTTCCGGAGTGGTTTGCCACCTGGTAGGCGGTCTGTGCCTCTCCGGTGAGCAGGGGGGCTAGGAAGAAGGGCCATTTCTCTTCTGGCCATCCGCACGCCCTGGCCGCCCGTTCGAAGTTCACCAGGAACGCGTCTGGGTCTTCTCCTATTACGTACTTCTGTAACGATACCCCCGATGGGTGTGGTCCGACCGGTCTTCTGTCCAGCGAGGAAGAAGAGCTGGGAGCTTGCGCCACCTTGTGTATCGTGTCCAATTGCTGTGACATGGATGTACGGAACATGTCCCGGTCTGCGTCTGCTGTGCTGATCTGTTGGCTTATCGCCCATTCCAGCTTCTGTTGTCCCTCTATCAGGGTCTGTATTACTTGTTCCATTGCCACGGTCGCTTCGGATGGGGTGGATCCCACTTCTGACACCAGTGTGGGCGTGGGCACAGGGATGACCGTGACACCAGGATTTGGATTTAAGGAAGGTTTTATTTTGAGAGTTCTTTTAGGGTAGGACATAAGCGTCTTTCTGTTTCTAAATGTCAGTCTCTCTCGGGCAAAGGTGTTGGGGTCCGTGGCGAGGGTCTTCTTTCTCCTCTGATGTTGGGGTGTCTCCTTCACTCCGGATACCGCAGACTCAGGGCCATGGGAGAGACCAACAAGAGAGGGAAGCCGTTAGTTCACCGTCCTCTGTATGAGGTGCACCAGGGGGACCCAGGGGAAGTGAGGGGGAACCCAGTGAGGTCTGTCTCAAGGTATGTACAGTGCTCCGTGAACATAAAGGGAAGGGAAAAGACATAGGATTGGGGAACACAGAATGGTAGGGAAATGACAGGGGGTAGCAACGCACAGGGTATTTACAACACTACTCTCTAGCGCTTAGTTTCCCGACCCAAGCCGCCCAACGCCGCCGTACCTGTGGTAGCCACACTCCTCCCTCGGGAGCGTGGCACGGCGGTTCGCGGGGTCGTTGGCCTCCTGGCTCTCCTCTGGTCTCGGACCCTCCGTCCCTTCCGCGTTCTTCCTCCAGGTAGTCGTTTTCCTCTTCTCCTCCTCCTCGGTTTCTCCTCTCCGCTCCGCCGCCTTCCGCCTTCTCCTCCGGGGTGATAACACACCCCGTGTACATCACTTCCTGCCCTTTACCCAATCCGGTGGGGCTGACGTCATTCAGGGCTATCTCTCCTTCCGTAGTTGTAAACGCCCAATTAAAGGCGCCGCTCTCTTCTCCCTCGTCGGTCCGTCTGCTGTAATCGTCCTCCCAGTCGTTGGTCTGCGGAGAAGGGGGAGACGCACTTTCAGCAAGGTATGGATTCCACCATTCACTCGTGCATGCCCCTACCCCGTTACAGGGTCATATCCATGTCTCCAGTACAAACAAGAATTGCCTGAGTAGGTATTCTGACTAAGTCAGAACCCACCTCAGATCCCAGGGTTAACCCAACTATAGCCTTGGGAGGTACACTACCACTACTAACTGTACTAGGGGGTGCAGGTGTCTTAGGGACAGTAGTGGTAGGAGTTTGGCCTTTCTTGGTGCACTCACTAAACCAGTGAGTCTTACTTTTACAGTATTGGCACCATGGTTTCTTTGGACCATCATTCTTCTTCTTTTGGGAATTCTGGGACCCACCCTCCTTAGCTTGTTGGGGCCCTGTTGAAGACTTCTGGTCATTTTGCTTATTCTCATTACCCTTCTGGTCTGCTTTCTTCTGGCCACCACCCTGGTTCTGGTTCTGCTGCTTGACCCTTGTTCTGACCCATCTGTCTGCCTTCTTTCCCAATTCTTGGGGAGAGGTCAGATCTGAGTCAATCAAGTGCTGATGCAACAACTGGTTCTGACAAATATTTAAGATTTGCTCTCTCATAATTAGATTATACAATCCTGTGTAATCAGTAACTTTACTTCCCAGTAACCAGCCTTCCAAAGCCTTAGTGGCACAATCAACAAAGTCAGTCCAATCTTGAGCCTGAGTTTTCTGGGTGTCTCTGAACATTAACCTGTACTGTTAAGTGGTTAAGCCAAACCCATCAATCAGTGCATTTTTCAAGACTTGGTAATCATTAGCATCCTCATCTCTAACAGTGAGGAGCTTATCTCTACCTTTACCTTCAAAGGAGAGCCACAATATAGCTGCCCACTGACTCTGGGGTACCTGCTGTACTTTGCAGGCTCTCTCCAAAGCAGTTATCCACTTGTGGATATCATCTCCTGTCTTATAGGAGGCGTGGCTTAGCAAGCCACGATGGCGGCTGTGTTTTGCTGAGGCTCTGCGATCGAGCTCGCATCTTGCCCGTTTCCAGGAATCGCCGGGAGCCTCAGCCAACGGAAAAGTCACCAGCAGTGCGATCACACCTGAGGCACCTTCCAGGTGAGCCGCAGCCGCCGCTGAGGTGCGGCACCAGAAGGGGGAAATCTTTCCTGCCGGAGCGGAGAGCCGAGCTGCAAAATGGCGACCGCGACCTTCAGAGGCCGACACCACTGAGCCCTCGGATCTGGACCGGAGACCCGGGGGAACATACAATCGGGCCGAGGCCGCGGAGTTCCTGATCGGGCGGCACGGCTAGCCCGCGGAAGCGTACTCGGCACCGGGCTCACCCCTGCAGGCACGTATCGGCGCGCAAGATGTCGGCCACCGAGCTGGAACTTCATTCCACCAGCGCTCCGGTCCGACCAGGTGTCTGCCCGACTGCGGCTCCGACCACCGAGAACTGAGGGGCACCGGCGGACACACCACCAACGCGGCGCCTGGGCCTTCTGGTGACCGCGACGTCTCCCGCGAGTGGTGAGTGTCCGCTTCCCCCCCTCCCTCCCTGGGGGTCCCCAACACCAACACCCCAGCGATCTGCGACCAACCCTCTGAGGCCTCCCGGGGGACGCCCACCACCCCGCTTCCTGGGCGGAGGGGCGGAGAGACCTGGACGTACCTAACACTGCAAACGGCCCATTGGATCGGGCTGCCTGACCCTGACATGACGCCCAAGAAGTCCCAGATGCCGGGCTCGGCGCAGGCCTCCTCATAGAAACAGCAGCGTCCCTCCAAGGCTACGGCGGTGGCAAGCCACAACAGAGACAACCCATCACCACCCCGGACCCACAGGCATCTACCGCTTGGGCCTCCCCCCTGCCCCAAAACCTGACATATAGACTGTTCTCTGCCCCGAGGGGGGAAGGGTGAACACCAACCATCTGCCTCGTTAAGGGCGGCGAGAAGCCCCTCTCTCCCGGAGTGCCAGGACAGTGGGGGGGAGTCCCCTGCTGATGCGCACCTGAGAACACCCGCGCAGGCCCCCCCCACTTCACCACTGAAGCCACCAGACCCTCGGTGCGCACCGGACCTGGGGCGCCTCGCGGCGAACCCAGAAGCACCTCGGCTCCAACGAGAACTGAATACCCGACCCCACTGAGTCGGCATCTGCCCCAACGACCCGCAGATCCAGGACTCCACGACGCCGCGGCACCCTCTCCCTCGGACCAATGGGGAAAACGAGGGGCACGAGGTGACTGCTGTCCCTGAAACGGCCATCGAGAAAATGCCGCACACAAGGACCTGGACACAAGCAAACACGCCACATGCGGACCCCTCATTGTCGGCAAAACTGGACCAGGTGTTGGCAGCTATTGAACTGTCCCGGCTCTCAATGGAGGAACACTTTGGCGTCTTGACGACGGACATCAGCCTGATTCGCGACGACCATCGTAAGCTTGGCACCTCTTCATGATGATCTGAAAGACAGTTGCTGTATCCTCTTTTCTTGGTTGCTTAAAGCGCTGTGCGATGTTTGTGTGCCAATGATACATAACCAGTTGACTGTATGTGCACGCGCGCGATGGAAATCTCTCCTACAAAAGCCCGATCCGCGAATAAGCCCGGCAGTGACACATGCTGCCACCCCCGCAGAATCTTGTTATATTTCTCCCCTAGTGGGACACAAGTTTGGATATGCCACCCCCGGTGATATATCCCTGGTATTGGGACTGTTCCCCACCTTTGGTTCTACCTGTTGTTGCCCCCGTTAGACCCTCCCCCGCACATATGGAAGCATGGCGCGCAAGGGCACACACGACACACATGACCTCACTGTCCTCGGGTTCTGCAGGGGGGCCCTACTCACGAGCACGATATCTTCGCAATGGCGATTCCAAGGTCGGACGTTAACGTCCTCACACTGAATGTACGGGGACTTCACACACCTAGCAAACGCTACTCCGTTTACTCTTACATCAAACGTATGTCAGCTTGCGTTGCACTCTTACAAGAGACACATACCAACGCTACCGAACTGGGCCGACTACAGGCCAAATGGCGGGGGACCTTTTGCGCCACGACATACTCCGCATTCGCACGTGGCGCCTTAGTGTGGGTTAGGCCAGGCACCCCTTTTCGAACACTCAGGCGGGTGGTTGACAGGGAGGGCAGATACGCATTATTAGAGGGAATCTTAGACGGGCAAGGTGTCCTCCTGGGCAGCATTTACGCCCCTAACACTGAGCAAGATAAATTCTGGGATCACCTCACAGGAGTCTTGGCCCAATTTACTGCAATTCCATGGATCTTGGGAGGGGACTGCAATTGCACGTTGGACCCCGCTTTGGACAGATCACACCCCACCCCCGCATGCTCCCCAACCCCCCGACAAGCGGAACTCTTTAGCGCCTGGGCCACACACTGGGCGCTCACTGATGCGTGGCGGCACTTACACCCACTGGCCCGTGTTTACTCATTCCACTCGATTCCTCACAACCTTCGGGTCCGTCTGGACAGGTTCTTATGCTCTGCGCCTATCCTCCCAAAGGTAACTTCTTCGGACTACCTAGGTCGGATCCTCTCGGATCATGACGCCCACATTTTACGCCTGCACTGGCGACCCCCACACCCACCAGTTCCCACTTGGCGCCTCCCTAAGGACTGCTTAACAGACCAGGTCTTCAGGGACACACATAAAACCAGCATACAGGAGTACTTCCTACACAATGCGGACTCTGCATCATCGACGTTAGTGGAATGGGACGCATTCAAAGTGGTGGCGCGGGGGGAATGCATTAAACAAATTGCAGGGGTTCGCCGTACACTAGAACAGACACTCCTCACATCGGAACTGCGCCTGGCTAAACAAACCGATGATTCGGAGGAGCACGTTGCGCTCACGGCCGAGGCAAAGTCGGTATACCAAGCTGCCTGCGCCGATCTTCGGAAATATAATTTCCGGGCCTATGCTTCCAGAGTCCACAAAGATCGGGACAAAACGGGAGCGATGCTTGCATGGATGGCAAGGCAGGGCACCGAGATCAAACCAATTACGGATATTATCAATCCGGAAGGCGTACTAGTGCGATCTCAGGCCGAGATCCTCCTGGCGTTCCAACACTACTACGCAAAGGTATACGAGGCCCCAACCCGATACACTCCATCATGCGTGGACCGCTTCCTCGACTCACTGACACTGCCCGCGATATCGGACGCTGACAGGCGCACACTTGACACTAAAATAACACCCTCGGATGTCACCCAAGCACTACGTGCCCTGTCCCGGAACAAAGCCCCGGGGCTCGACGGCTTCCCACTGGAGTACTACTCGACGTTTTCAGCCCTGCTGGCTCCCCGATTGGCTCGGATGTTTGCGGCGGCCCTCCATCTGGGAATGCTTCCCCAGTCACTGCGGGAATCCGTGATTGTGACCTTCCCCAAACCCCACAGGGACCCACTCCAACTGGGTTCGTATCGTCCTATCACGCTCCTGTCGGCAGACTGTAAGATCCTCGGGAATATCTTGGCAGACAGGTACACCCAGGTCATACGCCCACTGGTCCACCCTGACCAATGTGGGTTCGTGCCGGGAAGGAACACCTCACAGAACATCCGCCGCGTCTTCCATGTTCATGATCAGGTTCTGGTTCGGGACAGATTCCCCCGCGCCGCTTGCCTGATTATGGATTTGGAAAAGGCGTTTGACACTCTCACCTGGCCGTACCTCTTTTCGATCCTACGTCGTCTCAACGTTGGCCCGACACTCATGGCATACACTCGCCTCCTATGCACCGACCTAACAACGCGAGTGTGGATTGGGAAAGACATCTCTGCATTTGAGGTTCGCCGAGGCACGAGACAGGGGTGCCCACTGTCACCTCTTTTATTTGCCCTGGCCGTCGAACCGCTGGCGGTCAGACTGCGCCAGGAGGGAATACATTGGGGCATCCCGCTCGCGGACGACACCCATTGCGTCTCTATGTACGCAGATGACCTCATATATGTCCGGGACATTGAGGCGGATCTAACTCCCATAGGAGTGGCGCTGACTGAGTTCGCAGACGCCTCGGGACTCCAGGTGAACTGGGACAAGTCCACGATCTATCCCGTCCACCCGCGCTTACCTCCCCGTGACGTTGGGCTGGGAACCCATAGACTCACGTGGTCTACGGAAGCTCCCCGGTACCTCGGTGTCCGCCTGTACCACTCTCCGGCAGACATCTTCGACGGCAATCACCGGAAAGTGCTCGCTAACCTGCGCCCGACTGTTGCCTTTTGGAACAAGCTCCCACTGGCCCCGGTAGGGCGGATAGCCCTGGCCAAAATGGTGATGCTCCCCCGACTTCTCTACCACTTCACGAGCCTGCCGGTGGTGCCACCCAAATCCTTCTTCCGGGACCTCAACTCTCTCCTAGGTACCCTTATTTGGGGCGTGAACCGACACAGAGTGGCCTTGAAAACCCTCCAACTTCCCACAACACAAGGTGGGCTCGGGGCTCCTTCCTTCGAGTCCTACTTCCTGGCGGCGCAGCTTCAATGGCTGTCGTATTGGACGGCGGACCGATACACTCAGGAGACTTTTACCCCGACCGGTAGAGTGCCGACCCCGGAGCTCACCCGTCTTCTCCTCCCGGGCACCAAACCCCGACGTACGTACCCCCTTCAAGTCACGATAGCGCGTCGATGTATGATGCGGGTCCACCGGATGGCCGCCGGTAGAACCCCATACTCCCCGTTACTACCGCTGGTAGGCTGCCCCAGACAGGACTCCTATTTCTCGGCGCCAATGCTGGCTGAATGGACACATTGCGCCATCACGGATATGGAGTCGCTCTTCGAGGAAGGACAGCTGAAACCAATCAATCAGCTGGTCGCAGAGTATGACCTTCCCCCAGGTCAATTCCTCAGACATCGACAGCTACTCGAGGGATTCCGTCCCTACCATAATCTCAGGGCAGGTGAACCAGACACGCATCCAGTAATACACACAATCCTACACATGGGAGTGGGACGCCACTTGGTCACCTGGTTGTATAAATCGATCCAGGAACTCTCGCACGCCCCTCTGACGGCCCTACGGGCCGCATGGGAGGAAGACATCGGTCGTGCATTACACGACTCAGTGGACCAAGGCGCTCGAGGCCCCGAAGCGCGTCTCTAGGAATGCTCGATTTAAAAACATCCAATACTATATACTACACAGGGCATACCTCACCCCGGCGTGCCTACAACGGTTTTACCCATCTACACAATTCCTATGCCCCAGATGTCGATCCCCCGACGCTGATTTTCGTCACATGTTTTGGAGCTGCCCCGACCTTCACCCCCTATGGAAAACGGTGCACGACACACTGGCGGACCTCACGGGCCTCACAACACTAGCCTCCTGGGAGTCCAGTGCACTAGGCATCTTTCATGTCCCTAAACAAGAACCAGTACACAGGCGCTTCGTATCCTTGGCACTACTGCTGGCAAACAGAAGCATAGCTATGCACTGGCGATCCCCGAAAGGTCCCCCCATAGCAGCATGGACGGGGGCAGTTTGTAAGTGGGCGGCGGCGGAGGAGGATGCCCTGAGGGAGGAGGAGGCCAGAGGTGCGCGTAAGCATCCCATTTCCATGGCATGGGCCATGCTCCTGCATAGCTTCCGGCAGTCCCTGCACACAGAAGACCCACCTACACCCCCCCCTCCCACTCGAGTGAGCACATAGTCCCTGGTCAAGGCCCCGTCCCCACACCGACCATCCCACTACGCACAAACAAGGAACGCCCCCCACTCTCTGACTGCTCTACCTTAATACGAGTGCACACTGAGGGAACCCCTTGTCTCCCGACATCCGACGCCTGGTTTTACCTCTACCGTGCTCTTGCCAACGCCTTTTTTGCTCCCTTCCACAGTTATGTCCCCCCAGTTACTGGTAATACAGTTATAAGAACTATACAGACCCCGAGCCTATGCCACCAAGGCGGGAATTCATGTACCCACTTGTATCCTCCTTTCTCCCCTTACGGAGCACGATTATATGATCCCAGCCTGAGAACATATCTGATTGATCTGTACTGTTTAATGGAAGAAATATCAAATTCCACAAGTTTATATACAGAAATGTTGCGCGCACGGCTGACCGTTGCTGAATGTTGATGCCACGCCGGCAGTTGATCCACTATGTACCCAGGTGTTATGATGCAACAATAAAAACAAATTAAAAAAAAAAAAATCTCCTGTCTTATAGGAGGGCACTATTTTACTCAGGTTTCTAGTATCAAACCCCCTTTCTCTAGCCCTAGGGATATTGCTGCCACCAGTGGGGACTACCCCACTCAACTGTTGCTCTCTAGCAAAGGCAAGCTTCTCTTTGGCAAGGGCAAGTTCTTCCCTTTGGCAAGGGCAAGTTCTTCCCTTTGGATCCTCAGATTAGCCTCCTTCATCTTTGCCTCATGCTCTCTCCTCTGAGGGGAAGTCATCCTCCTCTGAGCAGATGCATGAGAGGCACGAGAGTGCACAGATCTATTGGAGTCCCTAGAATTAGATCTATCTCTTCTAACCCCAAAGTTAGGCCTGCTTAGGGTCAGCACTGGGGGTCCCCCAGTTTCTTTCCTATGTAGGTCTAAGTTGGCCCTTGTGAGTCTGCTGGCTATCACAGGACCTTTGTCTGCCTCATCCCCAGATGGTTCTTCTTCTTCCTCCTCCTCATCTACATTCTCTGTTTCAGGGAGGTCTGGATCACCAAGAGTACCGTCTAAGGCAGGCATGCTCCTATCTGGATTAGAGAGGTCTGTGTTAGCAGCCTTTCTTGCATCATATGTCTCTAAGAGACCTAACAGAAAAGGTGTGGTAGGGTTGGAACCCTGTTTCAATTTCCTGGAGGTACACAATTGTCTCATCTCCTGGAAACTGAGAGCTGCATATCTGGAAAGGACCTGTGGAGGGTCACTAACCACTAGGGGAGTCTCTGAAGTCTCTACCATGGGTAGACATGCTTTCTAGTGAGGTGTAAGTGATGCACCTACCTACACTATGGGTTTTCCTACTGATCCCTTGCTAAGAGTTGTAGTCAGGGTGTGCTAGGCCCTTTCTACTACAACAGCTGGTTCCGTAGAACTCAGAGTATTTCTAAGCTTGTTATATGTACCTAGAGTACCTTATGTGATCTTTCAAATGATATTTCAAGATTATACGTGGTAAAAGCAACAGCAAGCTCAAATCCCAACCGCTGCACACCAATGTGAGAAGTTGGCCTGATATATGATGCTCACTAGTTCTAGTGATCACCTTGTATCAGTCCAAACAACCCTTATGGTGATTGGTTGTAAGTCAACCTTATAGACCAGATATCCTAATGGTAGCATGGACAAAGCAGTCTTAGGCTAAACTCTTTTGGCATGTGAAGCCAGCTGTTTTACCACAATATAACCCCTTGAATACCAGATGAAAGGACACCACACAGGTTGTTATGAAAATAAACAGTATATTTATTAATAACAACACCTCTGAACTCTTTAAGAGGTCAGAGGGCTAAGCACATGACAATCTCTTAGGAAAAATACGATAAGTTGCACGAAATTACAATGGTGCCCTAGGGGCACGGCAAACCATATACTAAGTAAGTGGAATGTGAAAGTCGATAGAAGGAATGGAGCTGTACAGAGGCTGAAGGTTCGCTGGGACTACGCTATCTTCACCTTAGGTAAGTAACAGGAGGCCCACGGGACACGTGTGCAGAGTGTGAACTCACACGCGAGATGCGTAACAACGTCTATGGACAGTACAGTTCAAGTTAAAGGTGAGTACGGACAATCCTGACTAGTTAGGACTAAAACGACAGTGGAACTGGACACTAGGACAGTTAAACTACGCTTGAGCACCGAAATGCTCTCATTACCTCACCCATGGGCTGCGGGTGCATAGGTGTCAAAGTGTGTCGGGTTCTCGTGTTGAAGTCTATGGAGCCTGGAGGAAAAGATGCTGCAGGCGACCAGGAGGAAGATGTCCGGTGCGATCCAAGGGTGGATCGGTGAAGAAGAGGACCTGAAAGCAGAGGGGACAGTGTTCAAAGTCACTAGCCAGTGACCGGTGTGGAACCAGGAAGGAACCAGATGTCGTTGTCGCGATCAGGTGAAGAGTGGACGCTTGACTCTGCAGCCACGTGGACCAGGAGGTGTCTTCGACGACCAGGATGGAGGCACGAGCTGTCCCACGCAGGCTCTCGCTGTCAGCGGTGTTGGATCTGGAATCAGCGTCAACAGGCCTTGGCAAAGGCAACCCACGCAGTGAGTGGAAAAAGCGTCTGGTGCGGACTAGGAGAGTCCGGGGTGCCCCTCCTTTGGAAGGGAGCAAGGGCCAGTCTGGAGCAACCAGACCAGCAGTGAAGATTTCAAGGTTTGTCATCTAGGAGGCCACTAGCCAGCCGGCAAGTGACCAGACAACGCGTCGAGCAGCAAACAAGCAGAAGGGCCCCACGCAGATCTCGTGGAAGCTGGAGGGCTGATCTTCGGTGCAGGAGCTGCTCGGGGCTGGGGCTTCTCCCCAAAGCACTTGGTTGAGTTTACCTCGGGAGTCGTGCTGGAAGCGAAGTGCAGTTTCTTTCAAGATGGCCGGTCCCACGTGTCTCGTCGCACCCACGAGTCTCAGCTTTGCTGCAGATGTGAGTTGAGGTCGGAGAGGTCTGGGAATCCGGGTCTCGTCGGGCTCTGAAGTCTGGATCCTCGAGGGAAGACAAAGTGAAGCCGCTGGATGCTTGATGGTGCCTGCAGTTGCAGGGTGGACACTCCTTGCCCACAAGGGAGATTTCTTCAGTCTTCTGTGGAGCAGAACGTCGAAGTCCAGAGTTTCTTCTTGTAGAGTAGTTCAGGATTAATCTAATTTGGAATGGGACCAGCTCCTACCTTTATTCTCCTAAAGGGGGCTGCACTACTGACTAGGTCCCTCCCCTGGGTGGGACCAGGAAGGGGGGTGGCTACACCCCCTATCCTTTGTCCGGTTTCCCACCAGAGCTGGGGCTGGGATGCCCCAGCCACTGGTTTGAACCGGTGTATGCACAGGGCACCTTGTGTGCCCCAGGCATGTCTCATTCCTTTCAGGCCTCCCTCCTCAATACACAAAATCCTGTCTGGGGTGGTGCTAGCACCTCCCAAGGCAGGAAACCCTTTGTCCAAGCCATCCTCGCTGGAAGGACTCCCAGCAGCAGGAGGTCAGACTTGTATTTGTGGTGGCAGCATCCATTTTGTGATGCTGAGGCTCGAGTTAACTTTAACCGGGGTTCACAGTTACATACATGTCGTGCCCCTCTAGAAGGGTGGAATGCTACCCCCGTCGCCAGAATTGGCGAGGGGGTAGTATTCCAATTCGTATGACACCTTACTCGACATGTTTTGATAATGTTATACCAGAGTTAGCATTTAACCGCGAGGTGGATAAAGCACTTAAGAGTATATGGTATAGCGTTATCATGGAACATCTATTAGGACTTGGTTCCGCAAACTGCAGACGGGCTCAGCTCATGCCAGAGCACCATCTCACATAATTCCAAGCATTCTGCCTTCAGAATTGATAAGGCCTGCCATAGGAGTGACTTATAGGAATATATGTGTCCATTTTGGGGTTAGATATAGGTATACTATACCTATAGCAAAGGGTGATTACACCACCTTGCCCCAACTGTCATGCAGCCAGTTGTGTCAGTTTTAGGTGGCCAGCCAGGGGTGGCATAATACATGCTTCAGCCCCTGGTAGGCCCTGGGTACACCTATGCCCTGGATACCTAAGGTACACTGTACAGGGACTGATAAGGTGGCCCAGTACCAATTGGTAAATGCACCTAAAGTACATGGTTGTCCATTTAGAGAGAGAACAGCTAGGCTGTGGGTCTGATTAGCAGGCCCACAGCCAGGGAAAGTCTTAAACCAGTGAAGCAAAAAGCAAAAATCTGGGGTGACCATAGGATTGCAGACCCCACTCTCCTACAAGGTGTTCCAGTCTTCCCCTATCTCGATGACTGGCTGTTGAAGGCGGGCTTACCCGAGACTTTCGTCTCCCATCTCCAGACTATGACGTATCTCCTGCATTCGCTATGGGTTCACTATCAACGTGCCAAAGTCACACATAACTCCCTCTCAGACGCTCGCTTTCATCGGAGCTGTTCTGGACACAGTGCAGTTACGGGCATATTCTCCCAATCAGCGAGTCCGGGATATTCCGGCTATGATACCGATGTTTCAGCCTCTATCCTGGATTTCGGTGAGAATGACTCTGAGGCTGCTGGGCCTCATTGCCTCCTGCTGGTGGATAATGCCTTATGGCATGTGTGGGCTCTGCAGTGGGTCCTGAAGTTCCAGCAGGCGCAGCATCAGGGGAATCTTTCCGACTACGTCCTGTTCTCTGAAGGAACTGCAGTGGTGGTTAACGAACCCATCTTGGGTCAGAGGTCGATCCCTCTCCCTTCTCCAACCAGATCTCACAGTAGTGACAGATTAGTCCAAGCTCCTTATCAATCTGTTGGAGCTCCAAGCGATCTGCCTGTCACAGAAAGCATTTCTTCTCTCTCTGAAAGGGAAGGTGATGCTGGTGTTCACAGAAAGCACCACTTCCATGTGGTTCTGCAACTAACAGGGCAGGGTGGGGTCATGGACCGTACGTCAAGAAGACTCTTCGCCTCTGGGCATGGCTGGAACATCAGGGCATGGTTCAACACCTGGCAGGTTCCCTGAATGCCAGGGCAGACATACTCAGCCATCGGTGCCTGGTAGATCATGAATGGCATCTTCACTCTGAGGTGGTGCAAGTTCTCTTTCAGCAGTGGGGAGAGTCTTGGTTAGATCTGTCTGAAGAGAATACGCAATGTCAGCAATTCTGCGTGTTGGAGTTTCCAAGGGGGTTCTCGCTCATGACTCTTTTTCTTGCGAGGGGAGTTGCAGCCTCCTGTACGCCTTTCTGCCTATACCACTTCTGCCCCGCGTGCTGAAGAAGATCAGGCGTGACCGAGACCAAGTTATTCTTATGGCTCCGGACTTGTCACGAAGAGTCTGGTACCCCAGCTCTTGAGCACAGTGATCGATCCTCCAATCAGAGTGCCCCTTCGGGAGGATCTTCTGTTGCAGCAGCAGGGGACGGTTCACCCAAACCTATCCAGCCTCCACCTACTTGCGTGGAGATTGAGCTGCAACAGTTGCCAGCTTTTGAACTTACACCTGAAGTCTGTAAAGTCATCTTGGCAGCCAGGCGTCCCTCCACGAAAAAGGTATACGCCTGTTGATGGAACAAGTTTGTGGCATGGTGGATCCCCTCTCTGCCCCTCTTTCAGAGGTCCTTATGTATCTACTTTCTTTAGCCCACCAGGGCTCTGCCCTGGGCACTCTTAAAGGCTACCTTGCAGCTATTTATGTTTTTCTTCGGCTACCAGGTCAGCCATCCTTATTCAAGTCTCCTATTGTAAATAGGTTCATCTGATGGAGGCACTAGCCACAGATTCCTTCACGTAGAATTATCCCCCAGTCATGAGACTGAATCCGGAAACTTTGCCACAGCATCCCTGTGCACCTGGGGCGGGGCGGCTTCACGCGACTCCGCCCAGGCGTTGTCCGCGTACGCTACGACCGTGAAGCCATATAAATAAGCCGCACCCTGGCACACCTACGTCCGTTTTTTCCTTTGCTACGGGCCTGTTTTGGGCCCCCTTTTTTCTTCCCAATTGTCTAATTTTTAGTGGAACAGTGTGCGAATGCCTTCGGGCTTCAAGACTTGCACGTCGTGTGGGCGTCTAATGTCGGCAACGGATCCTCACCTCATTTGTATGTGGTGTTTGGGGGAGGATCACGGCACCACTGTCTGTGAGGCGTGCCAACAGTTGAAGCCAAAGTCGCGGCGGGAGCGCCGCATGAAACTACTCTCAGCGCGCCTCTCCATGTTGGCTTCCTCTCCTTGATCAGCCTCGGCTGATGGCTTAAGATACGGCCGTTGTCGTCGTCCTTGCCCTTCTCCGATGTCGCAAGAGCGTTGCACCCGGGTGGGTAAGTGTTGCAGTTTGTCCCTGGGGGCTGGTGTTTGGCCTGCCGGTGGCGCGGGCTCTCCGAAGGTGATGTCGCCCGCGAGTCGACCTCCTATTCACCGTTTCCCGGTGAGGAAGCGTCGAGAGTCCAGATGGAGACTTATGCTGCGGCTTTGCAGGCCTCGCTGGCGTCTCCTCCTTCCCCTCCTTGGGCGTCAGTGGATCCCTTGCCTTGCGCGGGGCCCTCCACTGGTTCAGATCCAGGCTTGGAGGATGTGGTACTGTCGGGGTGCTGCTCTTCGGGGGTCCTTCCTTCAGACCATGGCGTCTCTACCTCGCTGCAAACTCTCGCGGGAGTTCCTGTGGTGTCGCGGGAGGTCGCCAGGGCTCGGATCGCATCCCAGAGCCTCGCTCGGCCCTCTGAGCAGGCAAAGGCCTTGCCCACGGCAGAGCTGACGCCGCCACGGCACCAGCACCTGCTGGTCCGTGCAGTGCCACGGAGTTCAGTGGACCCTCCTCATCCCGCTCTGGGTCGAGACTGGATGGGGACCCCTTGTCCTGCTCCAGGCCTTTCTCGCCCCACCACGAAGGCGGCTGCCTCATCGGAGGTTGAGTCAGCTCTGGCGGCGCCGCATGGCTCGCCTGGCCACCTCCTACGCATGCTAGGCCGAGGCTGGCCGAAGGTTACGTGTCATTCCCCTGGTCCCTGCCGTTCCTGTACACAGGTGGCTGCCTCGCTGGAGGTCGAACCGATGCCGTTCTGGCGCCGCCTCTTCACCAAGTTGGATCTGGCCCCGCTCCGAAATCAAGCTATCGTCGGTGATGTCGGTGACCGAACCCCACCATCGGTACCTTTACTGTCTCGGGGCCGACCACGATAACAAGTCGTGCCCCGACTGCCTGGCCTTGACCTCGACGGCTAGGCGGGAGCGGTCCCGTAAGCATCTCGAGCTCCGGCAGTCGGCCCGCGCCGCTCAAGGTCCCGGTCCAGGAGGAGGTCGAGGGACCGGTCGCGAGGCCACAGTTATTGCCGCTCGACGAGTCAACACCACTCGTCGGGCTCCAAGTCCTCAGGTAAGTCTAGGCACAAGAAGTCAAAGAAGCGACATCCCTCTTCTAACTCCCCCGACGCTCGCGCGACTCGGCCGCGTGTTCGGGCGACACCGGCTCCGCCGGAGCCGCAAGCGCCGCATCCAGCTCCACACCGGCTGGTCCCTGGGCTGCACGCAACGCCAGAGGAGATTAGCATCTTCCTCACGGCCATGAGGTCGCGCTTCCCTCCGTCGGAACCCGCCGAGGCACCTCTGGGCCCCGCAAATCCGTCTGGGAGCCCAAGCGGGCTGGCGCGTCGGGTGCTTCGGCCCCGGCGCCGTCGACGACTCCGGTCCCGACACCGCAGGGCTCCTCAGGATCCAGGCCTGGCTCCGTGACGACACCGGTCGACGTTACGACTCCTCCGCTGGCGCCGTCACCAAGGGTGTTGCCCCAGACGCCATCCCCGGACAACGACGTCCCCGGTCCCAGCCCTGGTCCGGATCCGGCGTCGGACCGGCGCAGCCCTTCACCGACGACCTGGCTCCATCATTTATTCCTGACTATCAGGAGATGGATGGATGACTGGGAGGGTTCTGAGGACCCTCTGGCAGTGCAGTGCTAGTTGAGCCAGGACTGGGCAGATGAGCTGGGGGAGGCCAGTTGTCTGGACACTTCGCACAACAATGGCTTTGTCTCCCCTCCTACCGTGGCTACGGAGGAGTGGCTGCTTACAGTGTAGTGTTGACTAGGGCAGCCAAGACCTTGTCTCTTGAGCTCCCGTTCGCGGCAGTGAGGACTAACCTCCTCACTTAGGTGCTCAAACCGCAGGCAAGCTCCTCGGAGCCTCTCCTGCCATTTAACGAAGCCCTCACTGACGTTCTGGTGGGCACCTGGTCCAAACCCTCTACAGGCCTTCCTGTAGATCAGAACGTGGCCCGAAACCACCGCCCCTCTCCGGGCAACCCCAGCTTCCTGTCCGTTTACCCCAGCCCGAGAGCCTGAAGATCCAGGCCTCCTCCTCCCAGACCGCATTCCCGCACTCGCCAGTTCCGGGTGGACGACCAGCTCTATGTTGGTTACATGGACGTGAAGAAGGGACGGGCGGTGCCCAAACGAACCATCTCTCGGTGGGTCGTGTTGTGCATCAAAATCTGTTACTCTTTGGCTAGGAAGGAGCCTCCTGTTGGGCTGCGGGCCCATTCCACTCGGGCCACGGCGGCTACTACTGCCCTAGGTCGGGGAGTCCCCTTGCAGGACATCTATCAGGCAGCTACGTGGGCCTCGCTGCACACGTTTGCTAGACACTACTGCCTGGACAGCCATGTCCGGAGAGATGACTTTTTCGGCCGTTCCGTTCTCCAGGACTTTTTTGTGTGATGTTGGTTCGCAGACCCACCACCGGGGTTGGTATTGCTGGGGTATCTATTCTAAGGTAAGGAATCTAACAGTGACCTGTTTCTTTCAGATGCACAAGTTACTTACCTTCAGTAACGATATATCTGTAAGAAACAGTAGTTAGTGTTAGATTCCTTACCGCCCCACCCATCCTCCCCGTTCTGCAAACCGATATCTAGGGTTAAGGTCATCCCTTTCAGGGCCCTAGTTTCATGGCACCAGTGTCGGTCTCTGTCATGGCTCTGCATTCCTGGCGCGGAAAGCTATGTACAAGAACTGACGTCAGCGTGCGAGGGCGGCGTCCAAGTACTCCGACGTCATCCCGGCGACCACGACGACTTGACGCGGAGCCACGGACGCGGAGTCGTGGACGACGCCTACCGACGCGCAGGGGTACTGCTACGCAAAACTTTCCGGATCCAGTCTGACGCCTGGGGATATTCTAAGGTAAGGAATCCAACACTAACTACTGTTTCTTACAGATATATCGTTACCGAAGGTAAGTAACTTGTGCTTTAAGCCCTTTGGCGCCTGTCACTGGCAAATGTTGGTGTTTGACCCACACTTCGTCTGCCTCTGGTACCTCGAGCATGACAGCAAGACCTGCGTCAGTTGTCGTGCCATGAACCCCTGACATCCGTGATGTCATCAATTGTCGTTTGAGATGGCATCATTGATGTCATAAATTATGTCATAAAACATATTATGAGTGGTGTAATGTGTGAGGTCATAAGCAGTGCATGGGTGGGAACAGATTATAATTAGCTCTGCTACCTATAACTTGTGAATTTCTGTGATTGTCTTTCTTTTTTAGTGCAAAACGCTAATGTTGTCACTTACATATTTACCTAGCTATAATGTTACTTTAATCCTTGTTGTAGTTCTCAAGTTTAGGTGGAAAGCAGCTCCAGTATAGAGCACTCTCAACATCAGCGACACTCTAAATTTGCCCACCTCATATGTCTGCTTTTCTATCAAAGTCTTTAAGCATAGGATTAGCACAGTGCCATCCACACTGAAATAGAAAGGGACAAAGTATTTTGCCATTTCTACAGCAAAGTCTTTAAGCAAAGGAATAGCACAGTGCTATCCATACCGAGCTGTAAAATGGCCAAAGCTGTTTACCACTCCAGGCACAGTATTACAGCTTTGGATTGGTAAAATATCATCCAAGCCTACCTGAAATGAAAATAAGCAAGCCCTGAAACGTGTTTCTCTCACATTAGATCTCTTCAGAGAGGTGTAGCTTTGTCCAGACACAAGGGAGCACCCTGTATAAGTGAAAACAAAACCCTTTCAGGCATAGAGTGATGCATAAATTATGCAAAAAAGAAGCAGAGATCTCTGGGTAGGTCTCAAGTTTAGGTGGAGAGCTGCTCCAGTATAGAGCACTCTCAACACCAGGGACACTCTAAATTTTCTCCCCTAAAATGTCTGCTTTCTTTTTTTAGCACAATTCTATCCATGCCAAGCTGTGCTAATCCTATGCTTAAAGACTTTGCTTTAAAATTGTAAAAGACTGTTCCTTTCTCTCTCGGTGTGGATGGCACTGTGGTGCTTATCCTATGCTTAAAGACATTGATTGAAAAGCAGACATTTGAGGTGAGCAAATTTAGAGTGCTGCGGTTTAAACGTGTTACCTGTGTGTTGTAGCTACAATAAAGCCATCTCTTGGGTGAGCCCGAGCGTGCTGGAGTCTGTTCTTATGTGTTAGAAGGCATGTTGAGGAGATGTGAGTTCGCCGCCAATGTCAAATTCCGGCACGCCCTTTTGCTCAGGAGCACCATGGATATCGGAGGAAAAGGCATTGCTGTACTTTGTACAAGTGCAGAGCCCCCCCCAACCCCCAGAGAGTTGGAAAAAAGCGTACAAAATCAGCACGGCGTCATGATGGACACTGTCCGGGAGAACTTTAAGCCTCAAGTCAGTACTGTCAACAATAACTGAGAGAGCGGGAAAACGCATTCAGCCATGTAGCGGGACACTTGAACTTTGGGGCGTGAGTGGCTACTTTATTGGGAGGCATGAATTGGCTCTAAGAACGTGACAGTGCAGGTGAAAAGCTATTCAGCGATGTCGACATTCTAGATGATGCCAGTGATTTAAATGTGGAGAGCAATATGACGAAACTGAAGGAGTGCAAAGATTTATTAAAGGCACTTGAAAAGCTAATAAAGCGTGAAACATCTAAATGTTGGGAAAGCAAATCATTATCACAGTATTTGGAAGTTGGCTGCTTTCCCAGAAATTTGCGAATCCTTATTCCCCCCACTTACGAAAACACGAATCCAGACAGTTTGAGAGAGTGGGCAGAGAATAATGCCGACTCATCCTAGAGAATGCTGGCAATCCAAATCAAATATGCTGATATCGATCGGCAAATATTGCTGAAAGAGATTGAGGCACTCTCCGACCAACTAAGCAAATTACTAGATCAGGAAACCATTAAGAAGTTACTGGTTGAAATGCATGAAAGAGTGAAGAAATATCAACAAACTATAAAAGACCGTAAAGCTGTCATGTTTAGGAGGGACAAACTTGACTCCTAGAAGAGTCATATCTTCACTTTTTCAAAATCGTTTCGAAATCATTTGGCGCCAAAACTGTCACAAAGTCTGCAAGGCAATTCTGCACCGAATAATGAGGAAACCAGATCAGAAATGAGCTCTGAAGTGGAGACAGACAATGAAGATACTCGTCAGACGACAAAGGTAACTTCTGTGGAAGATGAACTTCGTTTTTACGTTGGGACAGAAATACAAATTTAAGACCCCTGAAAGGCCAAGAAAGAACTTTCTGAGGAGGCGGAAGAGGCAGGGGAAGAACTGGCGGTCAAGGAGAACAGGTCACCATCAAAGTAACCAACAAAAGGAACAAATGAGTGACGATAATGCAAGCATCAGTTTAGTAAATATATATGACCTTGAATTAAATGCAGAAGAAATGAAAACTCTTTCTTGTGGTCTATCTTATTGTACACCATAACATATAGTTTATGTTCAGAATAGACTGTTTTAAATTCATCAGAACACTAAGATTGGCAAAATATTTTAACACTGGAAGGACAGGAGCGCGGCGTAATTTAGAACTAAATGAAGACTCTGACAATCTGTTAATTTCTGATTCTAGTTTATTACGCGATCTGGAAAGACTCTCAACAGGGGACACAAGTGTAACAGCAGATGATTCTTTAATTAGGGAACCAGGTCTGCATGTATATGGAAGGTCGGAGTCACCTTTCAGACCAAGGTCAGTCTTTTTACCTGTTGTCCCAAAAGATTCTATGGATTTATTCTCTGATTTGGTGGTATAAGATTTAAAGGAGTTGTATTTCATGCAAAATTGTAAGGTATCAACAAACACATCAGAGATAGGATATAGAAATCTGGTTACAAAGTTACACTCACAACTGATATTGTAGTGAGGCAGGCAGAAAAAGGTGGTAATATATTCATTTGGCCTCTTGCCTAAATGACAGGCAATGCTATTTAAAAATTGACAAAGGTACACTCCAATACATTACTATTCAATTTAATCTGGATTTCGTTCACAGGAAATCAGTAGGGCTTATTTCAAAAGCAGAATTTAGGTTCCTCGAAGTGGAGTCACCCATTACACCAATCCTGTATCTTATACCTAAAATCATTAAAAATGTAAATGTTCCACCGGACCGTCCAATCAGATCAGCCATAGGCAGTTTATTTGAAAATACTTCAAAATATTTAGGGGACTTTTTGAAGACAATTTACGATATTGATTGGGAGGATGGCTATGTAAAGATGACTTTGGATGTCTCCTCCCTCTATACGAGCATTTCACACACAGATGGCATTAGGGCAGTGCAGTATTTCCTGAGTTCCCGGCCGCGAACCCTATATAAACACTGAACTGCTAATGAGCATGTAGGATTGGTGTTTACATAACAGCATATTTCTCTTTGGTATGGATCTTTATCAACAAATGAGGGGAACGGCCATGGGCACCTGCTTCACCCTCAGCCTAGCTTATTTGCATGTGGGCTGGTGGGGGAGGAGCAGTTGCTGATAACCCAATATGCCCAAGAGATGGCAGAGAATGTGGTCCTTTGGTCTTGCTATATTGACGTCCTATTTGTGATATGGCATGGTAGCAAGTTGTCAGCAGAGAATTTTGTGAAGAGAATTAACAGGAATTAATTGAATTTACATTTTACGTCATATCTAAGCGAGAAGGAAGTACAGTTCTTGGATCTAACGATCTATGTAGTAGATGGAAAAGTACATACTAAAACATTTTGAAAAAACACTGCAGGGAATACAATACTCCATGCGCAGAGTTTCCATCCTACTAAATTAAAGTACAGTATCCCTTATACAGAGAATTTACATATGAGGAGAAACTGTAGCTGTCTTGAACAGCTTTTCAAAGCACAGAGTGAACTGAAGGAAATATTTGAATTGCATGGCTACACCAAAGCTATCCTAGAAAAAGCTAGAAACAAAGCAAATTCAAAACCTAGGGAACAGCTAATCTTCACAGATGAAAACAGCAAAGAAGCTCTTTCTGATCAGCAAGATCAAAAATTCTGTTTCATTACTGGGTACGATATGCAGCATCAAAAGATCAGAGCCATTTTTCTCAGAAATTGGCATTTAGTGGGCAGTTATCCCATCTTTGGGCCAAAGACACAAAATAGACCTCTTATCACTTTTCACAAAGCAAAATCAATGAGGCAAGAAACATGGTCAAGTGATAGTAAGGGATTTAGACGATGCCATAAAGGCAAAGCCTGTAATTGTGGAGTCAACACCTCAGAAGTGCCCTACCCTTCATTGATAGAAAGTGGAAGATCATGAAACCTCTATACTGCAAAAGTGAGTTTGTTGTATATGCCCTAAGATGTAGCTGTCTTAAACACTATATAGGCAGCACCATTTTGTGTGCACACCTGCGTATTTTACAACAGGTCAGAGACATCTGGAATAAAGATCAGACTAACCCAGTAGCAAGACATTTTGAACAGATGCATGATAGTAAAGTAAAGGTTTTAGAATACTTTGTGTTAGACCAGGTGCCAAAAAGAATAAAGGGAGGCAATAGAGAGAAACATCTAAGACAATTAGAATCATAATATATTTTACGATTTAATTCCAAGATCGCCAGGGGTCTCCACACTGAGGAAGATTTACATGTCCACTTATGAATTTTAACCATGAAGGACATTTTATGTGACTTTGTTAGAGTTTATGGTTCTTAATCCCAATGATTTTGCCTTAGATTTTTCCTAAATCCACTCCTGCATATATTGTTTTACCTACAACGTTTTTAAAGTTTCACTTATTTACACTGCACTTTAACACTACGTTAGATCTGCTTATAATCAGTAGGAATTTCCGACATATGTAAAACAAAGGGTATTAATGGGCACTTGCCCCGTATGATGGTTTTGATTAAATTAGTAGCAATGTTGAGACATTAGACACTTATGTGACTTATGCTTGTTCTCAATGAATTGGACGATACATTGTGTTATTTATATCACAAAGAATTTTGGGAAAATAAGCACACTGGTGCAATACAATAATCCTCCAACACATGATTTGAATGTGGAGACAGCTGTCGTCAATGTAAAGGCACTTTTAATGCTTGTTGTCTTTTGGGAAAACTCCATACTGGCACAGAGTACATTTTATATAATTAGTTGTTAAGATTTATCAGCAAATATGGCACAGGACACTTTCTTTTGAGAACAACTATGGACTTGTCACTTTTATTCGCAACTTTGGCTGTGTCACTATAAGGTTGTTGAAACTTTGTGGTTGTAGAAATGGAAACAAGAATGGCTGCAAGATTGGGGTTGACAAAGACCGCTGCTACGGTTGAAACACGTTACCAGTGTGTTGTAGCCTCCATAAAGCCCTTTCTTGTGTGAGCCCGAGTGTGCTGGAACTGTTCTTATGTGTACGCAGGCACGTTGAGGCTGGATGGGTGGGCAAATGTGTGTTTGTTTGGTTTTTTTGTAAGGTGGCAAACCTCTCCAAATTGTGGATATTAAGTTTATAGTAAGATACCTGGCAGTTCCACAATCGACGGCCCGCTGCCATGAAGAGGTTGAACTTGCTATTTGGAAGACCATATCAAGCAACAACCATTTTTGTATGGCACAGAATCTGGAAAAGCTCAGCTATGTAGAGCCATCTTACACAAGACTGTCTGAAGCTGGAAAATTGCCTAGATGTCATCTGCTTTAAATACAATTTAATTTTATTTGGTTTAGTTCTCCACAGAGAACCACAAATATTCAGTACATAATATAAAATTGTAAACAGTTTTGTTAAACAGAAAGGTTTTCATTCTACTACAAAGTTAAAATAGGTTTTAAAAATGTGTATAGATTGTAGCAGACAAACTCATTTGGCGGAACTTTACATAGTATGATCAATTCCTGTACAGAGTTAATTCTACATTTTGTGTAAATTGGTCGTAAGAACCTTTTTCTTGCCTTTACCACTGTCACGTTTGGGCATGTGAGCAACAAATGTTCCAAGTCCTGCTCCCCACCATCACACAGGTTACATATAGTGCTTGATTTTTCTTTTGGTAGCCACCTATATGTAACTGTTTTTACAGGAAGTATCCCAAATCGGAGCTGCACTATCAATCTCCTGGTCCCATGCTTTAAATTAAAATTAACATACTGTTGTGTTTTCTTAAAAACTATAGATTCTACAAAATTTTTATAGAAAGACAACTTAGTGCAATGCTGAGAGTCAAGTTGAAAACTGAGTCTTGGAGTAAAATGCTTTAAAAAGAGCTTCAGCTGAGCGGTTGTCCATGACTGTAACAAATTAATATTAACATTAGATAACTTAAAAGCAGTTAAAACATTCCTTGAGAATACATGTTTCGGAGATTCTTTTTCAAATGTTTCTATTTTAAGTAGAGATCGAAGCGTTCCTTCTTCCGCATGGAAGAGGTTGTATGCCCATCTAATGATATTGGCAATTCCTCTAGCATAGGAGCTGGTTAATGAGAACTCGAGGCGGAGAGCTTGCACTGGTACAGCCTGAGACAGCTTTGTTAGCTTCCGTAAGATCTTACCTTCTTTTAGATCTAGAAAGTTCCATTGGCTTATTGGGATGTATTCAAGAGCGTATGACAGCACTGTTGGAATCTTGGCGCTGTATATTTATTTTTATTTATTTATTTTTTACATTTGTATGGCGCACAGCTACCCAACAAGGGTTTCCCAGCGCCGAAGACAGACTGAAGCGTTGGAGGAAAGGTGAACACAGGACAGGGTGGTTATTGCTGGAAAAGCCAGGTCTTCAGGTGCTGTATACCTGAAGTAGAGAAGAAAAGTGTCTTTGTCCAGTTGCAGCATATAACCGTGAAAGTGCCCCCACATGAACGTCAGATTTACGAGTCAGATTCTGAGTATGGAGCCTATTTTGTAGAGATTTGGTGAAGATTCGACCTAGATAGGTATATTCATTTGCCACTTCCAACACTTTTCCCCCTAGAGACCAGTTAAATTTGGTACTCTGTTTCTTTCCTGAAAACTGAACTATTTTTATTTTCGTGATGTTCGGTATTAAATAGTTTTCCTCCGTATAGTTGTGGAGTGCTTGGAGGCTTCTTTGCAGACCAAATGGTGTTAGGTCTAAAATGATAACATCGTCTGCGTACATCATGGTGTGGATTTTGTGGAAGGCAATTTTAGGTGGAAAATTGCATATCTGTTTAAAATATTCAGGCATGTCGCTAAGGTAAAGGGAGAACAGTAGGGGAGCAAGAAGGCATCCTTGCCTAAGGCCGTTTGGAGTCGGGATAGGGTTTGTGAGACCCTTTTCCCTCCCCATTTTGACCTGATACCAAGTCCCGGAATGTAATGATGTTATTATATGAAGTAATTTGTCCGGGATACCCATTTTGTTGAGCTTTCTCCAGAGTGTTCCTCTATCCACCCTATCGAATGCGGTGGTAAAGTCAATGAAGGCAGCATACACAACCTGGGATTTTATAGCCACGTATTTGTCTAAGATGGTTTGCAACACCGCAATATTGTCAATGACCGAGTGCTTTGGTCTAAATCCGGCTTGATATAGGGGGATTAGTCCAGAAGAAAAGGCCCAGTCCTTTAGATGGTCTAATACTGATGCTGTGAAAATCTTTCCTGTTGCATCTAAAAGGGCTATCTGCCTGTAGTTGCCAGGATAAAGCCTTGAACCCTTTTTGTGTATGGGTATTACAATGCTCCCCTTCCAAGATTTGGGTTTTTCCCCGCTGGTGAAAATATGGTTAAACAGGGGAGATAGCATCTTGCTCCATTCTTTGGGCTTGCATTGGAGGACTTTAATCGGAATTTGGTCTGGACCCGTTGCTCCCGTCGTTCTTGCCCTTTTTATAAATGCCTCAATTGACAGGGGACTTGGAGCTCCAATATTTGAAGATTTTCCTTCGGGATTTCTAGCCAAATTATTGGTTGTTTCTGAATTGGAATTTAGTTTATATAGATTGGCAAGGTAATTCTGCCGGAGGCACCGGGATAGCTTGTAATGCTTTTTTCGTGCCTGTTTCTTTAGCGATTATATTCCAATAGGCACGTTGATTGTTTTGTGTTGCCGCTATCCCCATATCTACCCAGTTTTTATCCTGTGTTATTCTCTTATTATTTTCTCTTTCTCTCCTGCGTTGATTTTTCAGTGTGTTGATTTCTCGCTGTTTGGATATTGAGTATTCTAGAAACTGCGATCTTATCAATTTATTTGATTGTTTTGTATTAGTAGCTAATTTTGGTTTATAGTATTTATTCTTTGTTGTTCCCCATTGGTTTAACTTTTCCTGTAGTTTTTGTAATACATTTTTAATAGCCATTTCGAAATTTGTTATCGGATTATTATAGTAAATTATTTGCAATAGTTGCGTTAAATCGATTATGGTGATAATTTTATTGAATGTTGCTGAATTCCATTGAATCCGTCTTTGGGACAGATTTACCAAGACTGTGCTATGAATAAACATAATATGGCTTGACGAGAGAAGTTGTGTCTTCCACTCAGTATTTGCTTGTAGGATAGCATGGTCACTGCCATGAACAAATTCAATTTTGAGATGTAAAGCTGTTCCAAACAGATCCGAGGTGCAAATCATGTAGTCCAAGAGTGAGGAGGTTCCCTTGTCTTGTGTTTGAGGCAGGAATGTTTCCTTCTACATTACTTTAAATACATTAGAACGAGTTTTGAAAGGCTTGGTGCCCCAATATTTAATTGTAATCCGGGCAGTTTATCAACTATTCCCGTAACCCAAGCTAAAGCACTTTTAAATCAAAAAGCATAAATGTCATGGGCAGGGACTAGAGTGGGAAGGTTAGAAAACACCCTCCCTCCTTCTGACACGGTTTAGTCTCTAAAGTTCTAAACCGTACACTTTGTTAGCCTTCCCAGTAAAAGGCACGTGGTTTTAGTCTCTCCCTCGTAGTCATTGTGAAACCCCAGCAGAACAAAGCACTATACACTTAAACTTTTTTGTACATTTTACACTGCACAAAGAAGGCTGTTTCTTCGGCCAAAACTACGAGCACTAGAAACCATATCTCATATTGTGGCCTTTGCATATCTGCACTGCTTGGGAAATTAAACTATTGTTCATGCTGTTTTAAATTACATATTAAGTGCTATAAAGGTACGATTAAGGTACGATTTTATTATTGAACGCTTTTGTCATCATACTGAAGCCTTTTAATACTTGTTTTTAATGATTTAACAAAATTTTCTCATTTCATGAAGTAAGTTTTATTGGTCTTCTAGTTGTGACTTTTATGGCTCAGTGGAGCTGAATACATTATTTTTGATAATGGTATATGTAGCATTCGCTAGCATGACATTAATAGATTTTTTTATGGTGTCAAATTAATAATATAGATTTACTTAGTCTATTACTTGCAATGGGTATTTAAACTAGTTGCATATATGCAGATTTCGATAAGATGGGGTCGGAGGAAAAGAATGCTGACTATTGAAGAAAGAGCCATGACTTTTATGTGCATGTTATTTTAGCCCCACGACAGAGCTGGCTTTTTAGTTTATCGGCATTTACCCTGTGGCCTGGGGCCATTGCAGGGCTAGTTTCTGAATGCTTGGGACTGCTGTTGTATCCTCAGTCACTTTTCCCAAAAGTTAAACCAATGGGGAACAACAAAGAATAAATACTCCCAGTGATTAATTGTAGATGCCACATGTGGCTTCAACAGAAATAGGGGTGGGAAGAGATCAGAGATCAGAAAAGGAATTGAGAGGGGATGGGAAGAAGAAAGAGAATGATAGATGGATGGATGGAAAAATAGCATGGAGAGGAAAGAGACGTATCTGGTTTGAACACCTTTGCCAGGACTTCTTTTAGTTCCCCAGTCCGGCCCTGTTTAGCATGTTTTGCTTGCTCGCTTCCTTACAAGTCTTAACACATTTTTGTAGTATTTTTAAGCATCGCATGTTAGGTAATCTAGTAATGCTGCCAAGAAGTGATAGAAAGTCAGATTCTTATTTCTTTTTTTAGGCGAAAGACCATTTCAGTGTCATCTATGTGAAAAAGCCTTTAACCAGAAGAGTGCGCTGCAGGTGCATATGAAAATGCACACGGGAGAGAGGCCTTATGAATGTGACTTTTGTTCAATGAGATTTACACAGAAAAGCAATATGAAACTCCATATGTTTAGAGCTCATGGCTATCCTGGTAAGTGACAAATATTCTAAATGTTAATGTTTTTATGAATCAATTCAAAGTCAGGGCACAGTTATTTTTAGAAGCCCTCCATACGATTATACAGATTAAAATGTCCAAACAACTGTTTAAACACGTACGTATTCCCCATTCACAGGTCTTTTTTGTACCCAGTTGTAGTATCTCTAGTTAGCACACCTGAAATCATAAAATATATCTAACATTTTAGAACTGTTAATTGCACTTGAGAGGTGGAAAAATCCACTATGGTCATTTTTATGTTGGGAGCAGGGAAGGGTTTTTTGCTAGTAGCCATGCAAAATGCACTGAACAGCTACAGACCCATGCATTTAAGAATTTTCACAAGCATTCTTTATAACCAGCCCCTCTCCAGTTGCGCCTCAAAAAGGGTGTATTAATGTTGTTTCTAGATTGTCCATCTGAAAGAAACGGGTTATATTAGATTCCTTACCTTAGAATATCCCCAGGCGTCAGACTGCATAGCAGTACCCTTGCGCATCGGTAGGCGTCGTCTGCGGCTCCGCATCCGTCGTCGGCGCCGGGATGATGGAGTACTTAGATGCCGCCCTCGCGCGCTGACGTCAGTTCCTACTTTTTACGCGCCAGCAAGCGCCGATCCGGGAACAGTGGTACCCTTAGTCAATTTTTAACTAAACTTTTTCGATCATTTTTCGAAGTCGAATGACTCCAACGGTGCCGGTAGGGATGCCCGGGTTTAAGCCCTGCGTCGACTGCAACCGACTGATATCGGTTACCGACCCCCATCGCCGGTGTCTTCATTGCCTGGAGCCCGACCACGATGACAAGTCGTGCCCCGACTGCCGGGACTTCGAAGGCTAGGCGGGAGCGGTCCCGGAAGCGCCTTGAGCTCCGGCAGTCGGCCCCGCGCCGTTCGAGGTCCCGGTCCGGAAGGAGGTCGAGGGACCAGTCGCGGGGCCGGAGTTATCACGGCTCGGAGGATCGACACCTCTCCTCGAGCTCCAAGTCCTCAGGTAAGAGGCACAAGAAGTCGAAGAAGCGACATCGCTCTTCCGACTCCCCCCGACGCTCGCGTGACGCGGCCGGGGGTTCGGGCAGCACCGCCCACACGGCTCCGCCGGAGCCGCAGGCATCGCGGTCTGCTCCATACCCGCCGGTCCCTGGGCAGAACACGACGCCGGAGAAGATTGAAGCCTTCCTCATGGCCATGAGGTCGCTCTCTCTCTGTCGGGTTCCGCGGCGCCTTCGGGCCAAGCGGCCCCGACTGGGAGCCCAAGCGGGCCGGGTGCTTCGGACCAGGCGCCGTCGGGTGCTTCGGGCCCTGGCGCCGTCGGCGACTTCGGTCCCGGCGCCGCAAGGTTCTGCTGGATCCGGGTCGTCGCCGGTCGACCTTACGTCCTCGCCGGCGCCGGCCCCTAGGGTGTCGCCCCCGGCACCGTCCACGGACAATGTCGTCCCCGTTCCTCCCCCCTCGACCCGGTTCCGGCACCGGAGCGGCGTCGATCCACGCCGCTTTCGACGCCGATGGGAGATTTCTTCTTCGATGAGCCGGCCCCATCATTTGACCCTGAGTACCAGGAGATGGGTGGCGAGCCGGATTGGGAGGGGTCTGAGGACCCTCTGGCACGTGAGTGCCAGTCTTATCAGGACTGGGCAGGTGAGCTAGGGGATGCCAGTGGTTTGGCCACCTCACCAGACACTGGTTTTGTCTCCCCTCCTACCGTGGCTACGAAGGAGGGGGCTGCCTATAGTGTGGTGTTGATGCGGGCAGCCAAGGCTTTATCCCTTGAACTCCCCGTCGCGGCTGTGAGGACTAACCTCCTTACTGAGGTCCTTAAACCGCAAGCAAGCTCTTCATAGCCCCTGTTGCCGTTTAATGAGGCCTTGTCTGACGTTCTTCTGAGTACCTGGTCCAGGCCCGCTACAGGTCCCCCTATAGATAGGAACGTGACCAGACGCCACCGCCCGGCCCCGGGCGACCCTTGCTTCCTGTCTACCCACCCCACTCCCGAGAGCCTGGTCATACAGGCCTCTAACTCCCAGACCGCATTCCTAACGGCTCCCGCCGATCGGGAATCCAAGAGGTACGAACAGTATGGCAAAAAGATGTTCTCCTCCCTGAGTTTGGGATTGCGGTCCGTTAACACCGCGTGCCTCTTGGGCCGTTATACCCACTCTCTGTGGGACACAGTCGCGGATGTGCTGCCACAATGTCCGGAGGAGGCCCGGACTAAACTCGCCCAAGCCCTTGCGGAGGGTCGAGATGCGGCACGGTACTCCATCCGATGTGGGCTGGATACAACGGACTCGCTGGGTAGAGCGATGGCAACGACGGTGGCGATTCGTCGCCACGCCTGGCTGAGGTCCGCCAACTTTTCGGCTGATGTCCAAAACATCCTTATGGACATGCCGTTTGATGGCCGTCGCCTCTTTGGCGACAAGGCGGACAGTGCGCTTGAGCGCTTTAGGGACTCCAGGGCTACGGCCAAGTCCTTGGGCCTGTCGGCCCCGCGCCAGCAATCTGCTGCCTTTCGCCCCTTTCATGGCCAAGGAAGGGGCGTCCCCACACGTCCTTCCAGCCACGGGCCGCAGACTAACATCCAGCGCGGTGGCGGACGTGGTAACCGCCGTGGCGGTGCCCGGGGAAATCGGCGAGGCCAGTTCACATCTACCCCTGCAGCATCCGCCTCAAAGCCCTCCTAGTCTGAGCTTTCAGGCCCACGTGACGCCAGTGGGGGCCAGGGTTCGCCATCACCTCCTCCACTGGCGCAACATCACATCGGACAGGTGGGTGCTGCAAATTGTCCAAAGGTGCTACTCCCTCCCCTTCGAGGTGACCCCTCCAGCCATGCCACCGCAGTACCACCGCATGTCGGGGGATCACTTGAATCTTCTGCGAGAGGAAGTTGCGGCCCTCTTGGCCCCCTTGGCCATCAAGCGCGTTCCTGGGCCAGAAGTAGGGTTTCTGGTTACCAAGAAGTGCAAAGGGGGCCTACGTCCTATCTTGGACCTGCGGAACGTCAACGGCTTCCTCCGGAAGGAGAAGTTCAAGATGCTGACACTGGCTCAGGTCTTAGCTGCCCTGGACCCGGGAGACTGGATGGTAGCATTGGACTTGCAGGACGCTTATTTTCACATCCCCGTCCTGCCGGCGTTACCTGCGGTTCACGTTAGGCCACGAGCACTTTCAGTTTACCGTGCTTCCCTTCGGCCTTACCAGCGCCCCACGGGTGTTCACGAAAGTGATGGCGGTGGTCGCAGCTCATCTACGCATGTTAGGGGTTTCAGTCTTCCCTTACCTCGACGGCTGGTTGTTGAAGGCGGGCTCGCCCCAGGCAGTCGTCAGCCACCTCCAGTTTACGGCCGACCTCCTGCACCTGCTGGGGTTCTCCATCAATGTACCGAAGTCGCACCTGTGTCCCTCTCAGAAGCTCCTCTTCATCGGAGCGGTTCTAGACTCGGCGCAGTTTCGGGTTTATCCTCCCGAACAGCGGGTTCGGGATATTCAGGCTCTGATTCCGATCTTTCAGCCGTTATCCCGAGTCTCGGTCAGGTTGACGCTGCGGCTTCTGGGGCTGATGGCCTCCTGCATCTTTCTGGTGTATCACGCCCGGTGGTGGATGTGGGCTCTGCAGTGGGACCTGAAGTTTCAGTGGGCCCAGCATCAGGGCAACCTGTCTGACCATGTCTTGATCTCGGAGGGCACTGCACGACAGTTGCAGTGGTGGCTCACGGACCGCGATTGGGTCAGCGGCAGATCCCTCTCCCTACCCCAACCGGAGCATTTAGTTGTAATGGACGCCTGGGGGGGGCCACATGGGAGAGGCGGAGATCAGAAGCCTCTGGTCTCCGGCGAGTCCCGGCTCCACATAAACTTTCTGGAGCTGCGGGCGATCCGGCTTCCACTGAAGGCATTCCTCCCCTCTGTCCGGGGGGAGTGTAGTGCAGGTGTTCACGGACAACACCACCGCCATGTGGTTCTGCAACAATCGGGGCAGGGTGGGGTCATAGACCCTATGCCAGGAGGCTCTGCGCCTCTGTCAGTGGCTGGAACATCAGGGCGTGACCCTGGTGGTTCAACACCTGGCAGGTTCCCTGAACGCCAGGGCGGACGAACTCAGCCATCGGTGCATGATGCATCACGAATGGCATCTGAACTCGGACGTGGCGCAAGGCCTCTTTCAGCAGTGGGGAGAGCCTTGGTTAGATCTTTTCGCCACAGAAGAGAACGCGCAATGTCATCAGTTCTGCGCGTTGGAATTTCCAAGGCGGCACTCGCTCGGAGACGCTTTTCGTCGCGAGTGGAGCTGCGGTCTGTTGTACGCCTTTCCGCCTATACCACTTCTGCCCAGAGTGTTGAAGAAGATCAGGCGCGACCGGGCCCAAGTTATCCTTGTGGCTCCGGACTGGGCACGAAGATATTGGTATCCAGAGCTACTCAGCATGTCTGTCGATCCCTCGATTCGTCTGCCTCTTCAGGAGGACCTTCTGTCGCAGCAGCAGGGGACGGTCCTCCACCCAAACCTGTCCAGTCTCCACCTCCATGCTTGGAGATTGAGCGGCGACAGTTGAGGCCATTTGTCTTGCCTCCTGAAGTTTGTAATGTGATTTTGGCAGCCAGGCGTCCCTCCACAAAGTCGGTATACAGGTGGAACAGATTTGTGGCATGGTGCACAGCAAAGGCTGTGGATCCACTCTCTGCCCCCCTTTCTGAGGTTCTCCTCTTCCTTCTTTCTCTTGCCCAGCAGGGCTCTGCTCTGGGCACTATCAAGGGCTACCTTTCTGCCCTTTCCGCCTTCTTGAGACTACCTGATCAGCCTTCTTTGTTCAAGTCCCTGATTGTTAATAGATTATTGAAGGGCATCACTCATATGTTTCCCCCTGTTCCTTTCGTGATGCCCCAGTGGGACTTGAACCTGGTTCTAACTTACCTGATGTGTGCTCCTTTTGAGCCGCTTCATAATTGTCCTCTCCATCTTCTTACTCTTAAGACGGCTTTCCTGGTTCCCATCACCTCTGCCAGGAGAGAGAGTGAGCTCCAGGCTCTTTCCTCTAAACCTCCTTTCCTTTCTGTCCATCCGGACAAGGTTGTGTTGCGGACAAGACCCTCTTTCCTGCCCAAGGTAGTCACAGCCTTCCACATCGGGCAGTCCATCACCTTGCCCACCTTCTTTCGGCCTCCGCATCCCTCTAAAGAGGAAGAGCGGCTCCACCGTCTGGACCCTAAACATGCGCTGTCATACTATCTGGATCGCACACGCCAGTTCCAGGTGGATGACCAACTCTTCGTTGGTTACGTGGGCGCTAAGAAAGGGCGGACCATCTCTCGGTCGGTCGTGTTGTGCATCAAGGCATGCTACTCTCTGGCTAAGAAGGAGCCTCCTGTTGGGCTGAGGGCCCATTCCACTCGGGCCACGTCGGCTACTACTGCCCTGGGCCGGGGAGTCCCCTTGCAGGACATCTGTCAGGCAGCTACGTGGGCCTTGCTGCACACGTTCGCAAGACACTACTGCCTGGACAGCCAAGTCCGGAGGAATGGCTTCTTTGGCCGTTCCGTCCTCCAGGACTTTATGGTGTGAATATTGGTTCGCAGACCCACCATCGGGGTTGGTATTGCTGGGGTATCTATTCTAAGGTAAGGAATCTAATACTAACCTGTTTCTTTCAGATGCACAAGTTACTTACCTTCGGTAACAATATATCTGTAAGAAACAGTAGTTAGTATTAGATTCCTTAGCGCCCCACCCATCCTCCCTGTTCTGCGAACCGATATCTAGGGTTAAAGTCATCCCCTTTCAGGGCCCTAGTTTTTCTGGCACCAGTGTTGGTTTTTATCATGGCTCTGCGTTTCTGGCGCGGAAAAGCTGTGTATAAGAACTGACGTCAGCGCACGAGGGCGGCGTCTAAGTACTCCGGCGACGTCATCCCGACGCCAACGAAGGACGCGGAGCCGCAGACGACGCCTACCGACGCGCAAGGGTACTGCTACGCAAAAGTTTCTGGATCCAGTCTGACGCCTGGGGATATTCTAAGGTAAGGAATCTAATACTAACTACTGTTTCTTACAGATATATCGTTACCGAAGGTAAGTAACTTGTGCGATATGGCTATGGAACCTTATTGTGGAATACACTCACATATACTGTCTTGGGTCCAGTCAGTATTGTTTACTTAACCTTAGCTCAACGCTGGGTAGCTGTGGCTGCAAACAGTAAGGCTTGGCATAGGAACTTAGTGTGAGGCATTTAACAGCACCAAACAACAACATGAGAAAATCACACACCAATAAAAAGAAGCAACAGCAATGAAAAAAATTGGAAGGTATTTTCATGAATTTTTAGAGACGTTGATCATCAAAACCCACCGGAGTATTCCGGAGACAAAGATTTTAGCCATGTTTATCCCTTTTAAATGCAACTGCAAACAAACATTGGTCAAGAAGAAGTTTGTAAACTTTTTGAAAGTTTGGAAAAGTTGGTGCGGGTACTCTGGCCCAAGTTGGGTGACCAAATCCAACATGGACGAGGTCTAGGGGCCAGTATGGATGCTTTGGACAGTTAACTGGCCATCAAAGTGTTTTTAAAGCTAGTTCTAAACTCTACAACATGACTGCAATAGAAGTGAATGGTGTGGTCCTGATGCTGAGGGATGCAGGCAAAGAGGCTCAATAGGATGCTCCAGTTGTGGTGCCGTCGATAGGGTGTCTTGGTGGTGGTTTCTCAGACCATGGGCATCATGGAGTGACTTTGGCCACTGAGATTAGGGTCCCTCGAAGTCCTCTACTTTGTAGTAGTCTGGCAGTCAATGCTGCACTACTGGTCTCGCAGCACTGCGGTTAAATGCTTACTCTTCAGTGGGGGCTGGTGTTCCTTAGGTGCAACGAATCAGGACTTTGACAGCACTCCTGGGACCGGCAGAGTCTGTGCAAGTTTTGCTAGCTCAGATATTCTCTTTGTGGTGCCCGGCGGCGGCAAAACGTCTGCAGTGGCTACCAACTTGTCCATTTGGGGTCTTTCAGCTCGTTGTCCTGTAGCAGGTTCCTGTAGATCAGCAGACTGATCCTTGGAGTCACTGCTTTTGGTAAAGGCAGGAAATTGACTTTTCCCCAGGTCAGGAGCCAAAGGCTCTGTCCCAGTTTCACTAGCCCAATAGTACAGCAGGGGCAGTCCTCTCAGTGGTGTAGCCACTCTTTGTGCGGGTCAAGGCTAGCAGGGCAGTCCTTTCTTCTTCTCTAGTGTGAACTGAGGCGCTGGGTGCCAGGGGTGCCCTACTTGTCTCAGGAAAGTGCCCTGTGGGGACCATTTGGTCACTAACCAATCGTCTACTGGCACCCCCTCCTCTCTAGTGATGACGTTTTTGTAATGTGTGGCATCTGTCTATCCCAGGCTACTCCATTCTTGCCCCCTCCAAGGCAGCACAACCCTTCCTCGGTCGTCAAGAGCAGGGTAGCCCACCCTGGAGGTGTGGCTACCCTACCAGTGGGTCACACGCCCATGGGAAAACCGTTTTGGGCACTGGTTTCCCCTTCCTTGGCTCTGTCTCCTAAGTATCTGGAGGAACAAAAGGCATCCGGCTCAGGGATGTTGTCCAGCCACAGCAGCCCTTAAAACGTGGCTTCACCTTAGAATTCTGCCTTTTGGGCTAACACCCTGAGTCGCTTTCTGGGAGAAGAGGTAACGCCTTGCTCTGTGGCAACTGCTTTTGTTCCTGGGTATGGGAGTTATTCACACATTTCTCCAGGTGGTTAGAAACCCATCTGGTTGTCAGTGCGTTTGTGAGGTCACTGGACTAGCTGGAGTGCAGAGTGACTATTTTCTAAAAGTTGCTTAACTTTAATAGTAACTTTAAATCTGACCTGAGCATCTGGTTGGATTTTATCTCACAATTAATTTTATACCTTACTCAACGTAGTTAGATGGTCCGATTGAGCAGTTAGCCGGACCGGGGTGCCAGCCGTTAACCCTGTGTTAGTCAATGTGGCTCCTAACGCTTCGACAGCAAACCGACAATTTGGAAGTGTTGCTTTTAAGACATCTAGAAAATCATATGTCTTACTTGGTAATATATAGCTCCCTGCCATAGGACTCTCCAGACCTTCATTAGGGGAAAATTAAATACATATAACTTAAGGTAAGTGGTGGTATTGCCATTGGGTGAAATGGCAAAGTCGGACCGGCAGTGTCACACACTTCCCTGTCAGTCTGTAGTCCATTTTGTCTCTGTTACATGCTTGGTGGCACACAGAGTCCTGCAGCCCTGGATGAACACTCTGTGTTAGATGCCTTGGGCACGTAGATACCATATCCCAGGGACTTATAAGTAAGTTAGTGCTTGCCAAATGGGGTTATCCAATTCGACTTAACTTGGTATTGGTTTGAAGCACTGGTACTGAGATCTGATTAGCAGGCCTCCTTGTGCCCTCAGAGTTGAAAATCCAGCAGCATCAATCCCAAAAATGTGGGAGAGAACATGCAAGAAAAAAATAATTTCTTAGAGTTGCCAAACGTTTATTGGAGTCTTTGAATGCCAGGACGGACGAGCTCTGCAGATCCAGTCAACAGACCATGAGGGCACCTTCTTCCAAGGGTGGTGCGCAACATCTGTGACCAGTGAGACGTGCCCTGACTGGATCTTCTGACCACCACAAAAAATGCACACTATTTAAACTACTGCAACGTAAAGTTTCCATTAATAGAGTCCCTTGAGGATGCTGTTCTGTGGAGCACAGATTATGTATGAGTTCTGATGCCTCAAGCTCTGAGAAAGATCAGAAACCACCAGTCATCTTAGTGACATCAGATTGAGCATGAAATTGTAATATTTTAACCTGCTGAGCCTGTGCACTTGCACCTGTTTCTCCTGGAGGACCCCCTGTCTCAGCAACAGAGCAGGGTACTGCACCCAAACCTTCACAGTCCAAATCTCCATTCATAGAGATTGGCCAGTGACAACTGATCAATTTCGACTTAACAGCTTAAGTGGTGGATGTTAACCTTTCAGCTAGACTCTCCTTGACTAATTCTATGTAGTAGCGGCATTGGGATACATTTGTGGCCTGGTATTGCGAATGTCAGATAGATCCGACATCAGAACTATTCCTTCTTTCCCTAAATTCAAAAGTCAGCTCAAAATCCTGTTCCTTGATCGCTCCTTAACTATCAGATAGGATCACCCTGGAATGTCCTAAGAGATTCTGCTCCCCGCCCGGACGGGGATGGCCAAAATCCATGTAATGGATTTCTCCCTCTTCCTCCTACTGTGACTCGCACCTTGAATGTCTCTTTGCACTTTGCTATGCTCTGTTTGCTTTCTTTTTGCACCGCCTTGTAATTATGTGAAGCGCTCCGATACCTCGCGATCTAGCTAGCGCTATACAAAACTTCTTAAATAAAAAATAAATAAACTAAGTAATCAGACGTTCCACTATTTGTTTTATCTTTGGCTCAACAAGGCTTTGCTGTGGGTACAGTTCAAATTTGTATGCCTGCTCTTTTGGTTGTTTCATGATTGCCTGGGTGACCCTCTTTATTCAAGTCACTTGTTATGAGGTTCTTAAAAGGCTGGTCCTCCTGTGTCTGATGTGCACACCATTTAAGGCTATGCACAGTTGTTCTCTATGGCTCGTCTCCATCAAGACTTATTTTCATCACTTGATAAATTGGTGTTGAGAACCTGGACTTTCTTGCTGCTAAAGGTGGGTATTCCCTTTCCCATGGGTCAATCAATCATCACCCTGGATGCATGTTTCTCTCCTCCACATGCCTGAAAGCAGGAGGACAGTCTAAATTGCCTAGACCTGAGGAGAGCCCACAGTTTATACATCGAGTGCACAAACGAATATTGTGTGGATTACCAGCTGTTAGTGGGCTTTGCTGATACTTAGAAAGAAAAGTTGGTGCAGTGTAGAAAGAGACCTGGTCCTGGTGGATTTTCCTATGTTTGAAGATATACTATGCCCTGGTCAAAGTTGAAGCACCTGAGGATCTTCATGCTCATTCTTCCCGAGCATTTGTGCTTGCATTCACCAAGCACTTCTGCTAAGACAGTCAGTTCTGCTGAGAAGGATGTTTTGCCCTCTCATTTGTTCTTCAAGACTATTTGGTTTGAGTCGCCTTATCTAATATCCCACCTTTTGGGAGGTACTACAAGGGTATCTTTTCTAAAGGTGAGGAGATCAGAAGAACAAGTAACTTGCCTTCGGTTGTGCTCTTTCTGGTGGATACTCGATCACTATTCACAAATAAAGGGGCAAAGGGCTTTTATACATGAGGTCCAGCACAGTTGCCCATATGCAATATGAAAATTAAAGTTGTGCTGTTCCTAAATGATCTAGAATTTAGCAATATACTCAATTAGACCACAAATTCCTCATCACCTTCCCATTCTGTTGAGTGGATGCCTGTATCGGGGAAAAAGGCCCAACGGTTCAGCACACTGTCTCCTCCAGTTTGCCATGATTAGGCCACATCTGAGGGTGCAGTGGAGTTCAAAACAAAACTGACGTCGCTGCACAGTAGTGGCACCTAGATACGACTGCGCTTTCACTTTCAAAGCAGTGTGCAAGGCCATTGCTTAGTCCCCTGGCACCACCGGTGCCACTCGTGAGCAACTGCTTTAAAAATCCAGATCCAGTCTGGTGCCTGAAATAGTTTTATTGTGAGTTTTTGCAATAGTGTTTATTAGTTTTCTGTTTGATACACACAATCCCAAAAGCAATGGGAGCTATACATAAATGCCTGAAATTATTGTTAAGGTGAGTGAAGAGTGTGCAGTTAGAGTATCCACTTTAAAGAGTGGTGTCAAAGGTCAGTAACGTGTTCGATTTGTATCATCTTGATGCCAACCAGCAGAGATTAATGGTATGTGCAGCCCAATCCCGTAATCTCCGCTGTATCCACTTGTCACGTTTTGCCACCAGGCTTCAATTGAGTTTCTAACATCATCAAAGTATACAAAAGGATATTTAGCTTAGCACACATTTAAAAACGCTAAGAATGGCATGCTTTGCTCTAACAGTAAACAGCAGTCCTTGCCTCCGCAGATTGAAGAGGTTTAAAATAAAAACTGGCCAGCGTGAAAATGATGCTAGACATCTGAAATAAGACCTAATTTCCAGTATGTACCAATGGCTCAGGCAATTTAAATAATGTATGTTTATGTGCTCAGGTTAGTATTCGTTTCTTTTATCCAGTGCATCGGATTTTAGAGGTTTACCAAAATCGCCATCCTTGCAGGCCTGGCCACACCCCCTTATCACTTTGAACTCGCCATTAGTTATAATCCGCTCGCTGAAAAGTATCGCAATTCGCTATTTTTATACAGCAGGGCAAGCCAGTTAACCATCGTAGACACCTGCTAATAAACTACATTTATGGGCTCAGGAAAGACAAATGAAAGCAGCTCAAAATATTTTCTAGTTACCGTGTAAAATGCCAGAATGTCTTCATTACAGCCTTTAATTCGTTCCAATACCAAATTTGTTTTTTCTTTTTCCTTAGATAAGGTTACTGCCCCTCCAGAAGACGATGAGGAACGAGAAGACATCAGTCAAGCTCTTAACTTGGAAGAAGTCGTGCAGGAACCCTCGAATGACTGGCAGTGTGGCTTAGCAAGCGTCTTCCGGTGACTTGCCTCCTAAACTATTCAGGCCTAGAACTTCTGAACAATGAAAACTCGTGGATTTGTAACTTCTAAGGAATATCCAAACAGTCATCGTTTTGTGAGCTTATAATATTCCGAGAAAAGGCAATATTTCACCGGAAATGGATTGCCTACAAATCAGCGCCTCAGGTATTGCTACAGGCAGTTTGTTTCTGACCTACGAACAATTGATCTGGTTGTGAAGAATAAAAGCATCTTGGAATCAGTGGAATGCGATCGCCTAATATCAAGAACAGACAACCATCAAAGCTTCTGATTACTAACTGCAACTTTTTATATATTTTTAATACAAAAGACTAGAAAAATGTTATTTACCAAAAATGTACATGCTATGGATAAAGTTTATAATGCACATTGACATATCTGTGTATTTTTTGTTCATTTTTAAAGTTTCAGTTTTATCCCAGGTGGATGACAACAAAAGAAACACCCAAACTTACTTTATGATATCCGGAATTTGGCGGGAAATGGGGAGAGTCCCCGTTTTTAGAAAGTGATCTACCGGCATGTGATGATCAAACGTGTCGTTTTCTACCAGATTGAAGTGAACATGTAAAAAGAATTGAAGTACACACAAACTGTGGCATGTCATTGCACTTCCCAGATGCACATATGTACTTTTTGATAGTTGGTCGAATTGTGGAAATCCGAAGCCATATGTTAAATGTAAATAGCGCTCTAAAAGTGCGCCTTAGAATATTACTGCATGGCACTGGTCATTTGCAAAGTTTCTGCAGCTGATATATTAATAAACATGGGTTGGCCTTTGGTAATAACCTGTGTGCCTGTGTGTGTGTGTGTTGCAAACCTGAAATCACTTTGCTTGACACGGGTTTATTATTTCCCAAGGAAACCCCAGTTGCTGAGCTAAAAGTGCAACTTTTTGAAGGCTTCACATCACAGTACATCTGTTTAATTAAAATAAAAAGTAATAGAGACATGCCGTCACCATGCTCACTTACAGTTGACAGATTTGTTTATTTAAATTGTAATATATGTGTGTACATATCTATGTAAAAGGCGGCATATGAATGGGTATATTTTGTAAATATGACTTTCTTTGGCTGAAACGGTCCCTTACATTTGTCAACGGTATATGAACGCGACAAGATGATCATTATGCTTCTTTGTTGTAACATAGCGTAGATCGATATATTGTATATCCATGGATATCTTGAAAATAAAATGGCTGCCTTATCTGGGCTTCCTTTAGAAAAAAGTTATTTGATTTTTTTTGTTGCCAATAGCCCTGTTTGTCTAACCTGTTGGACTAAATGTTATCGTATTTTTCAATGAAGACCTGTCACCATTTTCCTGGCTCCATATTTCTGTGGTTCTTCTATCGTTATCGCGTGGCATCTGTATACAAGCATTGTAGCTGCTGGAAAAAAGAGCATTTTGCTAATGTGAAATATATGTAAAAAAATGTTTAATAATATTACTTTTCCAAAGTCTGCTTTGTGAGGGTGTTATTTTTTAAGCTAAATATAAATGAGATTTCTGATGTGAAATTATGTTCAGTTCCCTCCTTTCAAGGCTGTTGAAGTTTGCCACCCTTTGAATCGCCCTTCTGTCAGGTAAGGTGTAAGGATGTATAGTGGCCCTCATTCAGACTAAGTATGTTGCTGCTCCTCCTTTTCAGTGTTTACAGTTATAGTCTGTGTTAACACCCCACCTAATGTGTATAACACCTTTCCCATTGTTCAACCTACACCTGACAATTTCCAGTAAGATTCCCAACTTTCGAATACATTTCCCCCTCATTTATTTGCTTTCACATCTTTGTGAGTCTGCCCAACTCAGTAGTTTTTATTTTATGTTGGGTTCAGTCATCATCATAAAACTTTATTTCGGTCATTGGGACCATAAAAGTGCAAATGCGTACAGTACAAGGAAACAAGATAAAAAGAATCCCAAAGTCCATTAACTGCAAAGCATCAAGTTTCAACTGTTAATTTTCCTAGCCATTGATATAACCAATTAAAATGGCTTCCAGAGCGGTTAGAACTGTGTCAGCAAGAGCCTATGCCGCGATGGAGCTGCACAGCATGGCCCGCCATGCCGTCACAGTGCTAAAAACTACTCTATAGTCAAAGCTAAAATACACATAATTAATTAAAATAAGACTAAATGATTAGTTAAAGATTACAATTACATTTTCAATAAGGACCTTCTAATGATCCTCATTTTATCAAGAAACTTGGCAACTGCACAGGCAACTAGGAGACTAGAATCGGATTTTAGAATGCGCAAGGCTTCACAATGGCAGCGAGTTAGGTTCAGTCATTTTGAAGTGGCATTTTTGTCAAATTACCCACCACCATAGACACTTAGGTTGTGGCTTGTATTTACTGCCTTATAACAATTGATATTGACTAGGCAATTTGAAAGAAACACGTTAGTGTTAGATTCCTTACCTTAGAATATCCCCAGGCGTCAGTCTGGTTCCGGAAAGGTTTCGTCAGCAGTACCCCTGCGCCTCGGTAGGCTTTGTCTGCGGTTCTGCGTCCGTCGTCTGCGTCGTGATCACCGGGATGACGTCATCGGAGTACTTAGACGCCGCCCTCGCGCGCTGACGTCAATTCTTTTTTCCGCTCCAGCAAGCGCGGATCCAGGAAGAGCTAGTACCCGTAGTCACTTTTTGACTAACTTTATGGTCTTTTTGACTATCTCTTTTCGAGTCGACTTCGACTCCTGGTGCCGGTAGGGATGCCTGATTTCAAACCGACTGATGTCGGTTACCGACCCCCATAGCCGGTGTCTCTACTGCCAAGGGGCCGACCACGATGACAAATCGTGCCCCGCCTGCCGGGCCTTGACGTCAAAGGCTAGGCGGGAGCGGGCCCTCGAGCTCCGGCAGTCGGCTCCACGCCGCTCGAGGTCCCGGTAGAGGAGGAAGTCGAGGGGCCGGTCGCGGAGCCAGAGCCCACACCGTTCGTCGGGCTCCAAGTCCTTGCATTCAGGTCGAGGCACTCTAAAAAGAAGTCGGAGAGGCGGCATCGCTCTTTTGACTCCCCTCGCCGGTCACGTGACCCGGCCGAGGGTTCGGATGGCACCACCCGTGCCGCTCGACCAGAGCCGCAGGCGTCGCAGCTGGTCCCATACCCTTTGGTCCCTGGGTTGCGTGCGACGCCAGAGGAGATTCGTGATTTCCTCGTGGCCATGAGAACTCACTTCCCTCCGTTGAGGCCTGCCGGCACACCTTCCGGCCCCGCAGGCCCGACTGGCGGTCCTAGCGAGCCGGCGGCTTCAGCGCCGTCGTCGTCTTTGGTCCCGACGCCGCAGGTCCCCGTGAGATCCAGGCCTGGATCCTGGTCAACGCCAGTTGACCTCACGACTCCTCCGCTGGCGCTGACCCTTATGGTGTAACTCCTGGCACCGTGTTAGGACACTGCCTCCCCCGGTTTCAGCCCCGTTCCGGCGTCGAAGTGGCACCACTCGGCGCCATCACCGGCGTTGGTCGGTGAGCAATTCATCTATGACCCGGCTCCGTCATTCCTGCCTGTTTATCAGGACACGGATGAAGGGGAGGACTGGGAAGGGTCTGAGGACCCTCTGGCACAGCAGTGCCAGTTGCGTCAGGACTGGGCAGACGAGCTGGGTGGTGCCAGTGGTCTTGACACTTCGCCTGACACTGGCTTCATCTCTCCTCCCTCCGTGGCTATGGAGCAGGGTGCTACATATGGTGTGGTGTTGCGCAGGGCAGCCAAGACCTTGGCTCTTGAGCTCCCTGCGGCGTCCGTGAGGACTAATCTCCTCACTGAGGTGCTTCAACCGCCAGTAAGCTCTTTGGAGCCTCTGCTGCAGTTCAATGAGGCCCTCACAGACGTTCTGATGGGCACTTGGTCCAAGCCCTCCACAGTGCCCCCTGTGGATCAGAACGTGATCCGATGCCACCGCCCGGCTCCGGGTGACCCCTGCTTTCTGTCCGTACACCCCACCCCCGAGAGCCTGGTGATGGAGGCCTCTACGTCCCAGACCGCATTCCCGTCTGCTCCTCCAGATCGGGAACCCAAAAGGCTTGACCACTTTTGGAAGAAACTGTTCTCCTCAGTTAGCCTGGGGTTGTAGTCCATCAACACCGCTTGCCTTTTGGGCAGTTACACCCACTCTTTGTGGGATATGGTTACGGACGTGCTACCCCAGTGCCCGGAGGAGGCCCAGGCACGGCTCGCCCAAGCTCTTGCTGAGGAGCGGGATGCAGCACGTTATTCCATCAGATGTAGACTTGATACCATGGACTCGCTGGGCAGAGCAATTTCCACGATGGTGGCGATCCGTCGCCACACCTAGCTGAGGTCTGCCAATTATTCGGGGGATGTCCAGTCCACGCTCCTGGACATGCCCTTCGCTGGCCATCGCCTTTTTGGCAACAAAGCAGACAATGCGCCTGAGCGTTTCAAGGACTCCAGGGCTACGGCCAAGTCCTTGGGCCTGTCGGGCCAACAGACTTCTGCTTATCGCCCCTTTCGTGGCCAAGGAAGGGACGCCCCCACACATTCATCCAGCCACAGGCCGCAGAACCAACCTTAATGCGGTCGCGGACGTGGTAACCGTTGTGGCGGTGCAGGGCGACAGAGGCCCGGTCAGTCCACATCCACCCCCGCAGCATCTGCCTCAGAGCCTTCCTAGTCCGAGCTTTCAGGCCTATTCAACGCCAGTGGGGGGCTGGGTTCGCCATCACCTCCTCCACAGGCGTACCATCTCTTCGGACAGGTGGGTGCTGCAAATTGTCCGAAGGGGTTACTCCCGCTCCTTCGAGGCGATCCCGCCAGCCATGCGACCGCAGTACCACCGCATGTCGGGGATCACTTGCAGCTTCTGCAGGAGGAAGTTACGGCCCTCTTGGCCAAGGGGGCCATCAAACGCGTTCCTGGGCCAGAAGTAGGACGTGGTAACTACTCCCACTACTTTCTGGTTCCCAAGAAGGGCAAAGAGGGCCTGCGCCCTATCTTGGACCTCCGGAGCGTCAACAGCTTCCTCCGCAAGGAGATGTTCAAGATGCTGACTTTAGCTCAGGTCCTGGCTGCCGTAGACCCTGGAGACTGGATGGTAGCGTTGGACTTGCAGGACGCATTTTTCCAAATCCCCATCCTGCCGGCCCACCAGCGCTACCTGTGGTTCACGTTAGGCCACGAGCACTTTTAGTTTACCGTGCTCCCCTTCGGCCTCACCAGTGCCCCTCGGGTGTTCACAAAAGTGATGGCGGTGGTCGCAGCTCATCTGCGCAGATCAGGGGTTCCAGTCTTCCCCTATCTCGACGACTGGTTGTTAAAGGCGGGCTCGCCCCAGACAGTCCTCTTCCACCTCCAGACTACGGCCCATCTCCTGCACTCGCTGGGGTTCTCCATCAACGTGCTGAAGTCACATCTGTGCCCCTCTCAGAAGCTCTTGTTCATCAGAGTGGTTCTGGACTCGGCGCAGTTTCGGGTTTATCCTCACGAGCCGCGGGTTCAGGATATTCAGGCTCTGATTCCGATCTTTCAGCCTTTATCCCGAGTTTCGGTCAGGCTGACTCTGGGGCTGATGGCCTCCTGCATTCTGCTGGTACATCACGCCAGGTGACGGATGCGAGCTCTGCAGTGGGACCTAAAGTTCCAGTGGGCACAGCGTCAGGGCAACCAGTCCGACTGCGCCCTGATCTCGGAGGGCACCGCAAGACAGTTGCTGTTGTGGCTCACGGACCGCGATTGGGTCAGTGGCAGATCCCTCTCCCTACCCCAACCGGAGCACACAGTGGTGACTGATGCGTCCCTCCTGGGATGGGGGCCACATGGGAGAGTCGGAGGTCAGAGGCCTCTGGTCTCCGGCGGAGTCCCGGCTCCATATCAACCTTCTTGAGCTGTGGGCAATCCGACTTGCACTGAAGGCATTCCTTCCCTCTGTGCGGGGAAGTGTAGTGCAGGTGTTCACGGACAACAACACCGCCATGTGGTACTGCAACAAACAGGGCGGGTGGGGTTGTGGACCCTTTGTCAGGGGGCTCTGCGCCTCTGGACATGGCTGGAACACCAGGGCATCACCCTGGTGGTTCAACACCTGGCAGGTTCCCTGAACGCCAGGGCGGACGAACTCAGCCGCCAGTGCATGATGGATAACGAATGGTGTCTGAACTCGGACTTGGCACAAGGTCTCTTTCAGCAGTGGGGAGAGCCTTGGTTAGATCTATTCGCCACCGAAGAGAACGCACAATGTCATCAGTTCTGCGCGTTGGAATTTCCAAGGCTACACTCGCTCAGTGACGCTTTTTGTCGCAACTGGAGTGGTGGTCTGTTGTACGCCTTTCCGCCTATACCACTTTTGCCCAGAGTGCTGAAGAAGATCCGATGCGACCAGGCCCAAGTTAGCCTTGTGGCTCTGGACTAGGCACGAAGATACTGGTATCCCGATCTACTCAGTATGTCAGTCGATCCTCCGATTCGTCTGCCTCTTCAGGAGGACCTTCTGTCACAGCAAGAGGGGATGGTCCTCCACCTGAACCTGTCCAGTCTCCACCTACATGCATGGAGATTGAGCAGCTACAGTTGAGGCCATTTGACTTGCCTCCTGAAGTCTGTTATGAGATTCTGGCAACCAGGCATCCCTCCACAAAAACGGTATACGCCTGCAGGTGTAACAAATTTGTGGCATGGGGCACAGCAAAGGCTGGGGATCCACTTTCTGCTCCTCTTTCAGAGGTTCTCGTCTTCCTTCTTTCTCTTGCCCTGCAGGGCTCTGCTCTGGGCACTTTCAAAGGCTATCTCTCGGCCATTTCAGCCTTCTTAAGGCTTCCTGATCAGCCTTCTCTTTTCAGACCAACTACGACACACTACAGATCTGACCAGTTTTAAAAAACTATTAAAAACACATCTGTTTGAACAAGCTTTTTAGATCTCCGGTATATGCTGTCTTTGTTTCCTCTACGCGCCAGAACAGTCTCGACTAACAGTGCGCGATACAAATCAGCCTATAACATAACATAACATGTCCCCTGTTGTAAATAGATTCTTGAAAGGCATCACACACATGTTCCATCCTGTTCCTTTCGTGATGCCTCAGCGGGACTTGAACTTGGTACTTACTTATCTGATGTGCGCTCCCTTTGAGCCACTTCCTAATTGTCCTCTTCGTCTTCTGACTCTTAAAACTGCTTTCCTGGTTGCCATCACCTCTGCCAGAAGAGTGAGTGAGCTCCAGGCTCTGTCTTCTAAGCCTCCTTTCCTCCCTGTCCATCCGGACAAAGTTGTTCTGAGGACTCGTCCTTCTTTCCTGCCCAAGGTGGTTACGGTCTTTCACATCGGGCAGTCCATCACCTTGCCCACCTTCTTTCCGCCTCCCCATCCCTCGAAAGAGGAAGAGAGGCTCCACCGTCTGGACCCAAAATGTGCGCTCTCTTTTTATCTAGACCGCACATGCCAGTGCCAGATGGACAACCAGCTCTTTGTTGGTTACGTGGGCGCTAAGAAGGGACGGGCGGTGCACAAGCGGACAATCTCTCGGTGGGTTGTTTTGTGCATCAAGGTCAGTTATTCCTTGGCGAAAAGGGGGACTCCTGTGGGGCTGCGCGCCCATTCCACTTGGGCTACGGCGGCTACTACTGCCCTGGGTCGGGGAGTCCCCTTGCAGTACATCTGTCAGGCAGCTATGTTGGCCTCGCTGCACACGCTTGCTAAGCACTACTGCCTGGACAGCCAAGGCTGGAGAGATGGCTTTTTTGGCTGTTCCGTTCTCCAGGACTTCCTGGTGTGATCTTGGTTCGCAGACTCACCACCGGGGTTGGTATTGCTGGGGTATCTATTCTAAGGTAAGGAATCTAACACTTAAGTGTTAATTTCAGATGCACAAGTTACTTACCTTCGGTAACGATATATCTGTAAGAAACATTATCTAGGGTTAAGGTATCTCCCTTTGAGGGCCCTAGTTTCATGGCACCAGTGTCTGTTTCTTGCATGGCTCTGCGTTCCTGGCGCGGAAAGCTATGTACAGAACAGACGTCAGCGCGCAAGGGCGGCGTCTAAGTACTCCGACGACGTCATCCCGGCGATCACGACGCCAACGATGGACGCGGAGTCGCAGACGCCTACCGACGTGCAGGGGTACTGCTGACGAAAACTTTATGGATCCAGTCTGATGCCTGGGGATATTCTAAGGCAAGAAATCTAACACTAACTAATGTTTCTTACAGATATATTGTTACCGAAGGTAAGTAACTTGTGCGTCTAGGCTACACCCACTAAAATGAATGGGGATTTTATTTTGTCAGTTTTGCAGGGGCGGCTCCTATTTTGGAGCAGAGGAGCATCGCCCTGCTTAAAGTCCCCCAAAACCCCATAAAAAATCAAATGGTAATTTATTACCATTTTATTTTTCATCCTAGTCCAGAGCCAAGCATCAATATGGGGGCGGGGTCGCTGCTGAGTGACAGCAGCATTGCAGAGGGTGGGCTTTCTATGCACTTACGTGTAAAGTGTGCATTTCTTTTTGGCCGGCTGTCTTGATGAGACAGCCAGCCACAGGTGCACTTTAAACTTCTCTAACCCAGCTGTCTTAAGACAACTGGGTTACAGTCAGTGCAGGCCTCCAGGACACTGTGGGTGCCGAGTGAGACCCCTCCCTCCAATCAGTGCGCTTCTCATACTGCATGAGTGCAACGCCTTGATTGGTGAAGAGAGTTCCAGGCTCCAGCTTCCAGTTCCTGTGGAGGAGCGGACAACGTCGCATTCACCTTGTAAGATTTATTTATTTATTTTTGCATGCTCGCCCGCCTCCCTCCCCTCTCCCTGTAGATGCCAGACGCTACTTCAGTTTTGTGCAACTTTCATTTACCATGCTTTATCCTAGTGAACTCTAGATCCCCATCACCAAGAGTAGGGTACCTATGTCAAATCAGGTGGCTCCACTGTATGTTGCCAAATGCAAGACATCTGTTGAGATTGTGGCAGAAAACTAACCTCTCATGAATTTATCAGCGACTGTTGTCTTGTTCCTTCTCATCGGTTGCGTTCAGGTCTGCTATACCCTAAACAGCAAAATACCATACTTAAAGTTTTTTTTTTTACTAGGTGCTAAGCATTGTTGCTTATTTGCGTTCCAGTCCACGACAATTGATTTGTCTGAAGCCAGATTACCTAACAGCTTTTGTCAGGCTCCAATATGCCCAGACTAAGAGTTGCACACTAATACGAATGTCATAGTGCTGGACCTCTTTACAATTGTTTCATGCAGCACATTAAATGCTGTGGTTAGTACTGGCTGATGGTTTTCCTGGAGATTGTATGATGTTCTCAGGAAATCTGATGGCGTCTTTCTTTCTTTCTTTCTTTCTTTCTCTTGTTGTAGCAAAGTACATAAAAATGACCCTGTTCAAGCAGGAGGTAGGGGCTGGTAACACAGATATCAATACCCTTCATTGCAGTTATGTAAAAGAACATGAAAGTATATAATCAAGATTCCATGCAGGTTATGATTCCACTGTTGCAGAGACCTTCAGTACATGCCCTGAATGCTACTACATTAAAGAATGGCCATATCTTTTTGCCATATGGGCTTTGGCCCTGTGTTTTTATCTTGGCTGTGACTATTATATTCACAACACTTGGCACGTGTGGTGATGAACAGTAGGGTGTTGGTGGGGGTATCCACTCCGTTGAGGAACTAGTCAGGAAAGCCCTCTGTCTCCCCTGATATTTGCCTTGATCCTTGAGCCTTTGACATCGTGGATCAGCGGGGACCCCTTGATCCGGGGCCTGCGTTGGATTGAGAGCTGGGAGGACAGAATTTCGTTGTAGGCTGACGATATTCTTCTTTACGTTGCCTCCTCTCGGTCTTCCCCAAATTAATGAGTATCCTGTTGGTATTTGTGGAATACTCCGGATGGCTAATTAACTGGTTCAAATTGGTGACCTTTGTCCTCCATGGCCCTGTGCACCGCCTTCCATCAGGATGTGAGGCTCGTATCGCAGCGGAGTGTTTTTGATACTTGGACATTCACATCATCACTGGCCCTAAACGTTTCTAACTAAAAATCTACCTAACCTTTTGACCCAACCTAAACGTGATGTGTAACTTTGGTGATCTCTCCCACTTTCTTTACTGGAAAGAGCAGCACTCTTTAAGGTGATGGCATTGCCATTTTCTCTACGTGCTGGAGAACACCCCTGTTCGAGGCATGTGGGCTGCTGAATTCATATCTGTGCATAGATCGCCGCCTAGTGTTGGGTCTGGATGATTGCACATTGTTGTCCTGGAAGAGTCTTCGAAGTATCACGAGATAGGTGGCTCCTCCCTTGGACTACAGTGCGCATGGGCATCCTCTCCATCCTCAGATTGTTTTTCTCCGACATTGGGTTCGGATGTACTTTCCTCATCTCCAAGTTCAGAATCAAGAAAAACTCTTCAAAAGGCCTTCGGATCCGTCGGTATTGTTCAGCGCTCGGTGCCGATACACTTTTACAACTTTGTTGCACTCCAGTCGTCGAATCGGGCCGTGAGGCCTTCTCGACACCACGTGGACCGACCGTCTATGGAACGAAGTCCATTCAAGTACTGCCCTCAGTGCAACTCGAAGTTCCCGCACACAGACAAGCATCCAGTGTGCAATAAATGCCTATCTCCAGATCACAATGAAGATAGTTGCCTAGCCTGTTCCCAGTTCTGATCAAAAAAGACTATTCGGAATCGACGGGCTGCGAGGCAAGAAATGCAACGATCGGCGCCAGAGCCCGATAACATCTTCGATGACGAAGAAGATCTAGCGAGGCCGAAGAATCAGATCAAGACGACAGACAATACTCGGAGCCTGACTCCGAATATTACCCCGAAGAGGGAGAACTAATCGTCGAGAACTATGATCAGGACATCGTAGCAGTTGAAGACGACTCCGATGACGACGAGGGGCGCACCGTGAGTACAACGCCCCATATGGACACTACACCTCTATCGGAGACTCAGGTCGAGGCATCGCCAGCAGGCCTTAGCCGAGATCAACATCCTCGTTCTACAGCCCCGCCATACCACCCGGCTAAGAACATATCAAAAGAGCCCTCTGAGACACGTTACACAACGTCGGTTCCATCGAAACCGAAACTAATCGACAATACAGTCTTCGGACCGAATTACGTCGAACCGAAGGTATCTAGCCCGCAAGGCGTCGAACCGAAGGCCACGGTACCACTGCAACCTTCGAAACCAAAGACCATCGAGTCGACATCGAAGAGCAAAGCAGTCGAGCTCGAAGTCGAAGGCCGTCGAGTCAACCTCGAAGCCGAAACACGTCGATTTGACACAAAAGCAAAAGCACGTCGAATCGACCCCCAAAAAGAACATCGAATCGAGCAAATCAGCCTCAGGTATCAACAAAGGGAAAAAAACGGTCGACGGCTGAACAAGGCCTACGCCCAAAACTACCGTTGAACCGAAACCAAAGGTGGACGAAAGGAAATCGGTCGAGCCGAAGCCCATCGAACCGAAAAAGGGCATCGAGCCAAAACAGCAGGCTCCAAAAGAACATAAAGACACTGTCGAACCGACAAAACCGCTCGGTCCGAAACAGGTCGTGAAGCCAGCCAAGGAAGTTCAGAGCCAAACACACAGCTATGGGGTGGAGGAGGGGAACCAGACACTGAAGGGATTCTGCCCATTACAGACCCTGCAGTATACCCTACTAAGCCATCGCCCACAGAGGATACAGTAGCATTTAATTCACTACTAGATAGAGCAGCAACCTACCACAATGTAGAGATGCACTCTGATGCTATTGAGGAAGACTTCCTCTTTGATACACTGACAACATCTGAGAGACACGTTAAAACACTCCCAATGTTAAAAGGGGTATTAAAACATGCAAGTGACATTTTTAAGGACACTGCTAGGGCACGGGTCATAAACCCTAGAATTGAGAAAAAATACAGGGCTGCACCTATGGATCCTACATACATCAAAGGCCAGCTACCCCTAGATTCCTTAGTGGTATCCAACGCACGCAAGCGTGCAAACTCACAGCCTACTGGTGAGGCCGCACTTCCAGACAAGGAGTCTAAAATCTTTGAGGCATCAGGCAAGAGAGTGGCGGCTCAGGCAGCAAACTCCTGGAGAATAGCCAATACACAGGCCTTGCTAGCCCGATATGATAGGGCGCACTACGACAGTTTGGAAGAAATTCTCCAACACTTACCTGATCCCTACAAACAGCAGGCAGATGAACTTATACAAGAGGGAAAGCTCATCACCAATGCATCCATTAAATGTGCCCTAGACGCGGCAGACACAGCTGCCAGATCCATTAATACAAGCGTGCTACTAAGGCGCCACGCATGGCTTTGTATATCAGGCTTTAAGAATGAAGTCCAATCTACAATTCTTAATCAGCCAATCAACCCAGACTTTTTATTTGGTCCAGCAGTTGATTCAATTCTGGACAAAATGAAAAAGGATGCAGAAACGGCAAAGTCTATGGGAGCTCTTCAGTACCAACAACACCGGGGCTCCTTTCGTCGCTCCAATTATAGAGGAGGAGCACGAGGAACATCACAGCAATCCTCCAACTACAAGAGTAACACACAATCCACATATAACAAGAACACCAGCAGGGGTGGTTCTAGAGGAAACAATACCAAGGGTAGAGGTCGTGGAGGCAATGCAAATAGATACTCCACTAACACAAAGCAGTGACTTCTTGGCACTACCCCCAGACCACATAACACCAGTCGGGAGAAGAATACAACAATTTCTGCCAGTCTGGTTAAATATCACCACAGACAAGTGGGTCAGGCAAATTATCCAACATGGCTATTGCCTAGAACTCACCTCAACTCCACCCAACATACCACCCGTGCACCGTCCTATGTCACAGGAACATATAACGCTACTTCAACAAGAGGTCATCAGTATGCTGCAAAAGGGGGCCATAGAACCAGTCCCACTGCAACATTAGGGAACAGGAGTATACTCCCTATACTTCCTAATTCCAAAGAAGGACGGGTCTCTCAGACCAATATTGGACCTCAGGCCCCTCAACCTGTACATTTTGTCAGAATATTTTCACATGCTCACTCTCCAGCAAGTCTTACCATTGCTTCGCCAGGGAGACTTCCTAGCAACCTTAGACCTCAAACATGCATACTTTTATATACCAATACACCCTGCTCACAGAAAGTATTTGAGGTTCACCATTCAAGGACAACACTACCAGTTCAAGGTCCTACCATTTGGGGTGACAACAGCTCCAAGAGTGTTCACCAAATGTCTAGCTACAGTGGCAGCACATCTCAGAAGGCAACACATCCATGTGTACCCTTATCTGGACGACTGGATAATACACGCGCCATCAGCCCAGCAATGTGCCGACCACATGTCAAAGACCATACACCTACTGCACAGTTTAGGATTCTCACTAAACTACCCAAAGTCACATCTACAACCCTCCCACGTCCAACAGTACCTGGGAGCAACAATAGATACACTGGCAGCCAAAGCATATCCCAACACAGCACGGGTCCAGGGAATGCAAACCATAATACAAAAGTTCAGACCCCAACACTCACTACCAGCTTGAGTGTTTATGCAGCTAATAGGCATGATGGCCTCGTGCATCCTTATAGTCCCTCACGCCAGACTACATATGCGTCCGCTACAAGAATGCCTAGCAAGGCAGTGGAACCAGGCTCACGGGCAATTAAAAGACCTAGTGTTGGTGACCAGTCGGGCATACAACTCTCTGCATTGGTGGAATCCACAAAACCTTTGCAAGGGACGACTGTTCCAAGAGCCTGTCCCACAAATAGTGTTAACAGCGGACGCATCCCTACTAGGATGGGGAGCCCATGTCCTACACTACACAGTACAGGGTCTCTGGACTAAACAGCAAAAGAAAATGCATATCAACCTTCTAGAGTTGATGGCCATCTTTCTAGCCCTAAAATCTTTCGCGACACACTTGCGCAACAAAGCTGTGTTGATCCGGACGGACAACATGACAGCTATGTATTGAATGAATGAATGAAAAAGCTTTATTCGATTTCAATAGAACATAAAAATCATAAAAGCGACAAGTACATTTCTAATCGGGTCATATTTACATAAATAGGAGTACATACATATAGTTAAAAAGTAATTACACTTTTCCTTTTTTATAAAATACTTTAAAAAAAGCCAATCATTACAGCCACACAATATACATCATTTAAAGATAATAAAAACATTAATGCTGGTCGACACTGGCGCCAAGTTCCATATTTTTTTAAAAGAGGCTTGATCCACCTAGACCTTTCTGCAGCATAAAATTTACCAAAGCAGATCGCATGCAATGTGGATTGATTCGACTGGTTATCGCACGGGCATTTACAAAGGATTCGATCCCAATCATTCATTTTTGGAAACGTAATTAAACGAAAAAAGACATTGAACCTAAATCTTGTCAGTAAATACCGATCGAAGCCCTCCAAGCACTAAATTAGATAGGGCTGAATCGAATATGAAGCTAGGGTGAATTGGTGTTGCATAACTGTTTTTTTGTTTAGTTCTACACCTAATCTTAAAGTTTCTAGATGATTCCAACACAACAGCTTCAAGTCCTTCCTTGATATGATACAAAGGGAGTCAGGGTGAAGAAAAAACTCTGGTCTTCCCAGACCCCTAGTGAAATTACAAATATAAGACAACCAAGGTATTCTGATGGCCCTGTCCAGACCCAAACAGTCTGTGATAATGTCTCTATTCAACTCAAGATCTGGTGAAGTCCATAGTCTGTGCCATAACAATAGAGGCTGCATGCTAATGAGATCGCTGATGTAGCGAATGCCCAACTCTGCGTGACAGTTGAATACTGGTGAACTTTGGGGAATGGCCAGAATAAATCTTAGAAAGGCATTTTCTACCTTTTGGATAGAAGTGGAATCGGAAATACCCCACACCCCTGCCCCATAAATAGCTGTGCTAATACACTTGCCCTGGTAAATTTTTATCAGGATTTCCGGAGGTCTTTTCCCCATTTTTCTTGAAAAAACCATAAGTGCAGCCGTAGCTCTTTTAAACATCATTGTCCTGTTTCTAATGGCTGGCCTCCAAGCCCCCGTTTCTTCTAAGACGATGCCCAGGTAGGAAAAAGTTTTTGTTGGTGCAATTTTCTCCTTCCCAGCAAATAGGCGGCACCCTTTGTTCTTACGTCTGCCACAGGTCATAACAAAGGTTTTAGTTACATTAAGTTTCAATCCCCTGTTACGCATAAAATGTAAATAAGTGTCAAGTGCCGTTTGTAGGGATCTTTGTGTTCTTGCCATGATCACGGCATCATCAGCATACAGGAGAGACACAATTGGTTTGTGGTTAACCTGTGGGGAGTCAGGGACTTCAGTCACCAACACTTTTACCAAGTCGTTGGTGTATAAATTAAAAAGAAAAGGGGCAAGTACGCACCCTTGCCTTACTCCCCGCATGACGTGAAACGGTTTGGAGCATTCACCATTGGTGCCATATCTCACTTTCGCCCTGGCTCCAACATAAAATTGCCTTAGGAAGGAAATTAAAACCTCATCCACATTCAGTTCCTTTAAAATCTGCCATAATCGACTGTGCATAACGCAATCAGACGCAGCGCTTAAATCTACAAACACTGCGTAGAGTTTGCCCTCCTTTGCCTGAGTATATTTTCCTAAAAGCATTGAAAAATTCAAGACCTGTTCTACTGTGCCCCGTCCTTCCCTAAATCCGTACTGTACCGGGGATAGTATATTAGCATCGTCTGCCCATTGCTGTAAACGGTTCAAAATTACCCTCCCTGTAACTTTCATGAACGAGTCCAGGAGGGATATAGGGCGATAACAGGAGAGATTTTCCCGGTCTCCTTTTTTAAATATAGGGATGATTATTGAATCAGACCATGTTGTAATGAAACCCAGCTCACAGCTTGCCTCAAGGACACGAGTGAGTACCGGGGACCATAACTCTATCAAATGTTTAAATAGGTCTATCGGAACGCCGTCCGCTCCCAGGGCTTTGTTTCCCTTACTCAGTTTGATGGCCTCTGTGACTTCCTTATTGGTGATCGTAATATCAATAGGGATACATTTTTCATGACACCCATTTGTAATTTTCCCCATGTCTGCGATTTTATTAGACCCACCTGGATCATAGACTTCTGGAAAAAAATCTATCCATGAATCTTCAGTTATCGCCACTTCGATTCTCGCCATGTCTCCTGTGGTGAAAAACGGTGCCTTAACTGCTGCCCAGAAGGAGGAGCTATCCCTTTTCAGCGAGGCCTCAAATAAATTCTCCCATTGCATCGTTCTTAATTTTTCATTTACAGGTTTTACGTGCTAGGTTATACTCATGCCTACATCTAGTTATTTCTGCTTGATTTCTCGGATTTTTGTGCAGTGCCCTTTTTAGTTGTACATGAGTCTTTGTACAGTTCGAATTAAACCACCCATTTTTACTTGGTTTCTTATCTCTATTAGGGCGTTGTAAATTGGCTTGTATAATCCTAGTAATGTCAGTGAAGGAGTCTAGTATTTCTTGGTATGGGGCCCCTTCCTGTAGACATTTAGTAATCGGTATTAAGGCTTGCTTTATAATTTTTTCGTTAATAGTCTCAGGATTACACTGTGACCATTTAAGAGCGTAACCGTTTTGCCTAACCGAAGTACTGCCAGTGGACCAAACCAACCTTTCTACCAGTGAACATTCTTTATCTGTAGGGAGTATGATACAAAGACTAAGTGGGAGATGGTCGCTTAAGCCAATCGTGTGGGTGACCAAATCAGTTATCCAGGTTGCATAGGTATTTGAGATGGTAATAAAATCGATCAAGGTGCTATGCCCTCTTCCCACATAGGTGGGGCTAAACTCCACAGTTGGTATACATAGCCTATTAGCAAAACCCAGAATATATGTAGCCATCATCCCGTTAAGTTAATCACCCCATTATTATGGGCAAAATGGGGTTGGTACTCGGAATTTACTCCCTCCTGTTCACCACATCCACTCTGAAACTGTTTACATAGGTTATGATTGAAGTCACCGCCCCATATGAGGATAGAATCCCTTCCTGGTTTATCCATCACACTCCTAACTTCCTTATTGAGGGAATGTGTAATTTCGCTTACTATGCCCGTTTCTTCATTCTTGTACATATTAATGACAACTATTTCAACCTTAGAGGACACCTGTATTGCAATAATTTGATAACTACTACACGACCTCACTATTTTTATCATTACTACCCCCAAAAGGTTGTGACGTAAACACATAGCCCCCCTTTACACCTCCCATGGTTAGAAGGAACTGCTGGTACATGATATGTTTTAAAACCATCAATATGGATTTCCTCTGGAGACCAAGTCTCTTGCAAACATAGTACATCAATGTCTTTAATAAAATCTGACCAGGTTGGGTTGTTTATCTTGGAGCGAAGCCCCGCAATATTCCAGAAAGTAACGCTCATACCTCTTTTAGCGCGCACATCAGGCGCAACATCTGACGGAGCATGTGGGGTCTTTGACTTCTGGGGTTTCCCTTGGCTAGAAACCATAAAGTGTTCAAGATCATGCGCTTGCACCATGCTACAGGTATCCATGCCCTCTTGCACTTGTCGTCAATCAACTCCTTCTAACCCACTCAGCACTGCAAAATGATTTGTCCCTTCAAAGTCTGGAGTGTGGCCCTCATACCCCCACCGTGACCGATTTGGATAACTTTTTCTTGGATATTCCCAGCCTTGCCGGATTTGTGAGTGAGGTGTCCTAGTATATCCCCAACCAATGTCTCCACGTGGATTAAGTCTGTTCAAGTCCCTGTAGAAATAATCGAGGGGGATAATCTCAATGCCTTTTTTCCATGAGCCACCGTTGAGTATAACCTCACTAAGGATTCTTCTTACTGGTAAAGGGCTGTTAAAATTAATTATAACACAGTCCCCTGTTTTATTCTTTCTTGTTTTGCCTATCCAAGCCACCCTACGGACCATTATGATGTCTTGCCAAATCGTTTTACCCTCTGATGTATTTTTTGCAATCCAATGGGCCGCCTTGTTTTTAAGTTGATCATAGTTCTCCCTCGTTCCCTTGTTCAGTACAGGGACATTTCCAAGGACTAATACTAGAGGGGATGACTCGGGCGGTAGATTAATTACAGGCAGGGGCACCCGGTCATCCATAAGGGCTTCCACGTTCTCCCCCCGATGTTTTCCATAGATTTTAATGGAAGTGGATTTGGCGTGATTTTTTCAGTGGGATTATTAACTACAGGTTTCTGTGTTTGGCCATTGTTATTGCAGATTTTGGAGGCATCCTTCGATACTGTGGGGGTGTCTGGTGTAACTATAACTTCTGGGGTGTTTCCAATCACTATCTCCCTATCAATGTTGGGTACAGCTGGTGTTAAACAATTCAATTTACGTGTATTTTCAAGTGTTGCTTCACTCAGGGCGTCAAGCTTCCCACTAATCACCTTCAGTCTTTCCAACAAAGGGAGGGTGAAAGATCTTAATAAATGTGTCATATTTGCAAAGGACATTTCTACCTCATCCTCGTTCCCCATAGTTTGTACACTATTGTGTATTTGTGGAACCGGGCTAACAGGTCCCAACGGACCTTTAGTATGTCTATTAGATGCGATAGAGACTTTTTTTGTGGTAAAAGTACGAAGGTTACATGACAAGTTAGATTTTTTTGGTTTCCTGCCCAGTTGGCGTCACCCCTCTTCCTTTTACCTACTTTCTTATGACATATAGGTACTTTAGTTTGTACATCGGTGGGCTGTAAACTTTTCCTGATCGCTATCGGGTGAAAGCCCTCTGAGGAAACACTACTACTTGAGGAAATGTTCAAAAATGATATATCATCATCTCAGACCGAAGATTTCTCCATAATATCATTACCCAGCATGTCATTTGGGCTAGGTGTAACTAGATTTCTAGATTGAGCATGGACCGGTGAAACAGCATTTTTCAGATCGCCCAACGATGAACGTTTTGCACCCATAAGCTCCCGCGATAAGCGTTTTTCTGATAGTGCAATTTCTCTCCCCACGACCCCTACCTCTCATGTAAAAAAGTCATCTAGAGTTCCAGTTAAACTTCCCCCAGAAGGTGTGGTAGAACAGCGTTTCCCCCCCCCTTCCTGGAATGCGGGCCATACTCGGAATAATGTTGGAATAATGATGAGTCTGCTATTACCGAGGGAAGGGATGGCTTAGGGGGGTTGTCCAGTCTCGTCTGGCCTTGGACGGCCGTAGACGGCCCGCCCTTTGTCCGGGCTTAGCCCGGCGTCGCCCGTGCGCGTACCGCGACGCAGAGGGAGTGCCGTTCTTTTAAGCGCCTCCGGGCGTGGAAGTGTCCGTGGGTGGGCGGGGCAATGCTGCGGTGGGTTCTGGTTGCTGTGGTCCCCCCCCCCCCCCCTCGGCGGCCGCGTAGGTGGAGGAAGCGGCAGTGGGGGAGACCGAGACACACAGCCCACTGCACTGGCGGTGTCAGCGTCAGGCAGGCAGAGAGTGGCCACAGGAAATGACAGCGCCTCAGCAGCCGGGTAAGTCTTTCCCCAAAAATACAACAATTTAAACAGCTATGTATTACATTCAAAAACAGGGAGGAACACACTCGCCACAGCTGTTGCACCTAGCTCAAGCAATGTGGAAATGGGACATTCAGAGGAACATTTTTCTCATGGCAGAACACCTCCCAGGCAAGGACAACCAGGTTGCCGACCTGCTAAGCAGGCACAGCCAACAGATGCACAAGTGGGAACTTCACCCCAAAGTGCTCCAACCATTCTTCCGGAAATGGGAACACCCGGAAATAGATCTGTTTGCCACAAGCGAAAACGCAAAATGCCAGTACTTTGCCTCCAGGTTCCCACATCCGCAGTCGCAGGGCAATGCGATATGGATGAACTGGTCAGGCAAATTTGCGTACGCTTTTCCCCCAGCTCCATTAATCCCGCTGGTGGCACGCAAAATGTGCCAACATTCTCTGACGCTAATTCTAGTTGCTCCCATGTGGGCGAGGCAACCATGGTACACAACGTTCCTAGAACTGTCCGTAGTGCCTCATCAAAGACTGCGACTAACACCCAGTCTTCTAACACAGAACCATGGCGAAATCCAACACCCAGATCCCCAACAGCTGAACCTAGCGATCTGGCTCCTGAAATCCTAGAATTTGGATACCTCAACTTGCCTCCAGATTGCATGAATATTATCAAAGAGGCAAGGAAGCCCACTACCAGAGCATGCTATGCAGCAAAGTGGAAACGTTTAGTCATTTACTGTAATAATAATGACATTAACCCACTTGATGCTTCCACTCAAAACACCATTTGCTACCTATTGCACCTCCAAAGGTGCAATTTAGCATTTTCTTCCATCAGAATGCACCTAGCTGCGTTAGCAGCATATCTGCAAAACAGGCAACACCTTTCACTATTTAGGGTGCCAGCAATCAAAGCGTTTATGGAAGGACTTAAACGCGTTATTCCTCCAAGACACCCACCTTCACCAGTCTGGAATCTAAACGTTGTCTTAACCAGACTAATGGGACCACCCTTTGAACCACTGCACTCATGCGAACTACAATTTCTTACTTGGAAAGTGGCTTTCCTTATTGCCATTACTTCGCTTCGAAGAGTTAGTGAGCTGCAAGCCCTAACTGTTCAAGAGCCATTCATTCAAGTACATGCAAATAGAGTAGTTCTTATAACAAACCCTAAATTCATGCCAAAGGTGGTATCCCATTTCCATATAAATCAAACTATAGAACTGCCAGTGTTCTTTCAGAACCCACAAACAGTAGCTGAAAGGGCCTTGCACACCCTTGATGTCAAAAGAGCTCTGCTGTATTACATAGACAGAACTAAAACAATTCGGAAAACAAAACAATTGTTTGTGGCCTTCTCACCACAACACAAAGGTAACCCTATTTCAAAATCCGGTATAGCCAGATGGATAGTTAAGTGCATCCAAATATGTTATTTGTAAGCTAGGGGCATCCATGGCTTTCCTGGGAAATATTCCTTTACACGAAATTTGTAGAGCAGCCACATGGTCAACCACACATACATTTACAAAACACTATTGTGTAGATGTACATTCAAAACAGCAAGCTGCTGTAGGACAGGCTGTTCTCAAAACTCTTTTCCAGACTGCTGCAGCTGACACAGGTAGCCACCGCTAAGGGAGATACTGCTATACATTCTATGCACAGATATGAATTCAGCAGCCCACATGCCTCGAACGGAATAGGCTACTTACCAGTATGAATCTGTTCTTGGCATGTAGGGGTGCTGATATTCATATCGCTCACCCACCTCCCCGGTGCCTGTCGCAGCTGCAGCATTCACTTTTTGCATGGACATCTCTTACTGTACTATACTCCATCTCTGCCACAATGGCGAAAAACAATCTGAGGATGGAGAGGATGCCCATGCGCACTGTAGTCCAAGGGAGGAGCCACCTATCTCGTGATACTTCGAAGACTCTTCCAGGACAACAATGTGCAATCATCCGGACCCAACACTGGACGGCGATCTATGCACAGATATGAATGTCAGCAGCCCTACATGCCAAGAACAGATGCATACTGGTAAGTAGCATATTCCTTCCTGTTGCCCGACACGTACAAGCAATAAACATCGAAATTAGGACTTTGCTGTGGGATTGAGGCTCCCCACGCATTGCTTTTGGGAAACTAACTCGGGATGGTATGATGGAGGGATAGCCTTTCCTGACCCGCAATTATGCTACGCAACAGCCCAATTAATGACCGTCAATTATTCGGCTCGCAAGCCCAGTGAGGAACCTGCTTATCACATGGATCACCTAGTCCCCCGGCCAGGAAGATATTGGCGTGCACTTTACACCGATCCACAGCAGCTTTCACTGGAGGGGCTGACAGCTTTAACAGTCACCCTCTGGAACATGACCCTGCGAAAACGGGGGTGGGAAAAGAAGATTATGCCGCCACGCCTTTATGGGAGGCTGAACTTCTAGGCACCTTGGCAAAAAGGCAGGGATTTGATAAATAGGACTTGATAGGGATCTCTACTGTGGGGGACTTGTGTACAGCCAGAGAGGTGATTACATTACAAACAACATATGAATTAGCCCCCACTGAGACCTTCCGCTATCTACAAATTCGACATACCCTCCAGGCAGTGCTGCCCCTAGACGAAACCCTACCAGAATCCTCTCCACTGGAGGAAAGACTGCTGGAGGAACTCCTCTCCATCAATTCGATTTCACTTACATACCATAAACTTATAAAGAACAACCCAGACACTCTCTCCCAACTTCGAAAATGCTGGGAAGTAGATTTGGAAGATTTGCAAGCCGAAGACTGGGCAGAAGCCCTGGCTTCACAGACGGAAGTCGCTGTAAGACTACTTTTCCGACTAGTTCAACAAAAAATTCTCCACAGAGTTTACGCCTCCTGAACTATAAGGTGAAAAATGGGTAGACAAATAGACGCGCAGTGTCTTAGGAAATGTGGCCAAGTATGTACTTTTTCCATATATCGTGGGAATGCCCTCATGTCCAAATCTAGAGGAGAGCTGTCCTGACATTCATTAACGAGATCACTGGTATAACTACGACATTATTGGCTAAAATGTGCCTCCTTAACACTTGGGATGCCACAGATTTGTCATGGGCCGACCAAACCTTGATTACACCGGTGTGGGGGCGTTGAGTGTCCAAATGGAAACATACGCGGCGGCTTTGCAGGCATCGCTGGCATCTCCCCTCCTTCCCCTACTGGGGCGTCTGCGGACCCCTCACCCTGCGCAGGGTCCTCCCCGGTTCCGCCGGTGGCTCCGCCCCGGCGCCGACTGATTCGGATCCAGGCTTGGAGGGTGTGGTGCTGTTGGGTTGCGGCTCCTCTGGGGCACCTCCTTCAGGCCACGGCATCTCTGCCTTGCCGCAAACTCCTGTGGGAGTCCCTGTGGTGTCGCGGTAGGTCGCCGGGGCTCGGGTCGCATCCCCGAGCCCCTTTCGGCCCCTTGACAGGGTGGTCCTGTCCAAGGCCGAGGTGATTCCTCGGCGCCGGCAGCAGCTGGCCCGTGCGGAGCCACAGGGGTCTGTGAACCCTCCTCGTCCCGCTCTGGGTCGAGGTCGGGTGAGAACCCCTTGCCCCTCTCCGGGCCCCTCTCGTCCTCCCCTGCAGGCGGCTTCCTCGACGGGGGGCGAGTCGGAGGTGGAATCGTCTGTGGCACCGCCTCATGGGTTGCCGAGCGATCTACGCCTCATTCTGGGCCGCGGCTGGCGGAGGGCTTCTTGTCATTCCCCAGGCCCGTCTCGTTCCCCCACGCAGATGGTTACCTCGGTGGAGGTCGGGTCGGGCCGGTTCGGCTCCAGCCCCAATCTGGTCTCTGCTCTGGTCCCCGGTGACTTGGAGGACCCCGGTCCGGCGACGACTGATTCGGATCCAGGCTTGGAGGGTGTGGTGCTGTTGGGTTGCGGCTCCTCTGGGGCACCTCCTTCAGGCCACGGCATCTCTGCCTTGCCGCAAACTCCTGTGGGAGTCCCTGTGGTGTCGCGGTAGGTCGCCGGGGCTCGGGTCGCATCCCCGAGCCCCTTTCGGCCCCTTGACAGGGTGGTCCTGTCCAAGGCCGAGGTGATTCCTCGGCGCCGGCAGCAGCTGGCCCGTGTGGAGCCACAGGGGTCTGTGAACCCTCCTCGTCCCGCTCTGGGTCGAGGTCGGGTGAGAACCCCTTGCCCCTCTCCGGGCCCCTCTCATCCTCCCCTGCAGGCGGCTTCCTCGACGGGGGGCGAGTCGGAGGTGGAATCGTCTGTGGCACCGCCTCATGGGTTGCCGAGCGATCTACGCCTCATTCTGGGCCGCGGCTGGCGGAGGGCTTCTTGTCATTCCCCAGGCCCGTCTCGTTCCCCCACGCAGATGGTTACCTCGGTGGAGGTCGGGTCGGGCCGGTTCGGCTCCAGCCCCAATCTGGTCTCTGCTCTGGTCCCCGGTGACTTGGAGGACCCCGGTCCGGCGACACCGGATGGTGCCGGTACCTCGCCTCAGGCAGCGGACTCTACGACTCTGCGCAGGGGTTGTACTGCGGATTAATCTTCGGACGCTCCTTCTCCAGAGGTGTCATCCTCCCCGGAGACTGGTCGCCGCGTGGTGTCTTTTTCACCGGCGTCGAAGGGAGGCTCCCGCCCTTCCTGAGGCAGAGGTGTTCCCCGGAAGAGCGGCAGGTCCCTCATTCTTCCGCTCCTTCTGACTTCCAGGTCTGGCCCTTGCCCGCCCCGCTTGGCCTCGGCGACGGCCGCCTTAGTTTGCAGCCGTCGCCCACGGAGAAGCTGCTTTCCTCACCGCGGGGCCCTATGGAGGCGGGTGCGGCCTTCGCTCACGCAGTGTCCACGGCTGTTGGCATCCTGCATATGGTTGACTTGGTGGCTCACTTTCCGAAGGACCATCTACTGGAGATCCTCCACCAGAGCTCTGGTGGGAGGGAGATCTTACTTCCCTTTGAAGGTTCTCTCCTTTCTTCCTTGACGGGGGCTTGGCGGCGTCCTGCCTCAGGGGACCCGGTGCCTCAGCATTTTCTGCACCGGCATCCCCCGGCCCCGCGTGACCCGGCATGCCTTTCCCTCCACCCTTCTGCCTCTAGTACTCCTTTGCTGACTGCTTTTCCCTCCCTGCCGCCACTGCTGACTCCGCCGTCCCAGGAGGCCCTCTGGCTGGACTCTTGGGGGCGCAATATGTTCGCCTCGACCAGCGCTGCCTTGCAGGCTCTGAACACCTTGTGTGTGCTGGCTCGGGCCTCCTCCTTTTTGTGAGACTCGGCTGAGCCTCTGGGGTCTGCAGCATCCCAGGGAGTGGGCAAGTGAACTTACGGCATCATCCGTTGGATGGCCGGGAGCTGGCGGAGTTTATTCTCTGCTCCGGACATCTCGGAGGTTTTGGGCCGGGCCATGGCTTCCTCGGTCGCTCTCCGTTGCCATGCTTGGCTTCAGGATGGAGTATTCCCTGAGAATATTCAGGAGCGACTCATTGATCTTCCGTTTGATGGCAGCCTGTTGTTCCATGCCCTGGCCGACTCCGCCATACAAAGGCTCTTGGCAGGGCTCCGTCCTCCTCCTCCGCCGCCTTATCATCCTCCGTCCCCTCCTCAGTGATTCCTGAGTCGGATTGATTCTGGGCCTTCTTAGGCCGCTTGTTCTGGCTGTGGAGTGCGTTTCTGGCCATTGCATCCTTCTTTGGGGACCTTGGCATTGTTGGCTGCTGGATTGCCCTTTTGTTGATCATGTGTATGTGTGGGAAATGTTGCGCAGATTTGGCTTTGAGATTAGGCCTTCTGCTCTGCTTGCTTGGGCAGCTTGTCAAGCCTTTTGCGGGGATTTTTTTCCCTGTGGCTCTTTTGTTTGTTCCTCTGCTTCGGAAGTTGGTCCAAAGAGGATTCCCATGGTTGGGACTTATCGTACTCAAGGTCATATGGCTTGTGCTCTGCTGGGGGGTTCTGGTCACCTTTGGGTGCCTGTTCTCCCTGGTGTTTCGGTAGGTTGCTTTTGCTTCCTGAGGTTGTGTGCGCGGCCACTCGTAATGGTGGGCCCGGGCGTCTCCTCCTCTTCCTGCTCCTGTCCTGAGGTCTGGGATGACCCTGTGTTCTCCATTGCCAGGCGCCACCTACTCGGCCTTCCTGGGACCTCGGACTGTTCTCCTTGCTTCTTGCTTCTGGCAGCTTTTGACTGCTGGCGCTATTCTGGCTGGCAGGTTGCTCCATCTGGAGTGGGTTCACCTTCTTTTCCGTCATTTCCTTGGACCCTCTAGGCTTCTTCTTCCGCTCTTCCTGTCTTGGCATTGGGCGGACGCTGTGTTGCCTTGTGGGGGGGTGGGGTGCTTCGGCCTCTCCGACCTTGCCTTGGTTCCTCTGCTGTGAGTGTACGGGACGCATCTAAAAGAAGCACGTTAGTGTTGGAATCCTTACCTTCGAATATCCCCAGGCATCAGACTGGATCCAGAAAGTTTTAGTCAGCAGTACCCCTGCGGGTCGGTAGGTGTCGTCTGCAGCTCCGCATCTGTCGTCTGCAGCTCCGCATCTGTCGTCGGCGTCGTGATCGACAAGATGACGTCGCCCTTGCGCACTGACGCTAGTTCTTTTTTCCGCGGCAGCAAGCGCAGATCCGGGAAGAGTGTAGAGTAATTAGTTTACTAACTTTTTGGACATTTTTTTCTATCTTTTTCGAGTCGAGTCGACTCCTGGTGTAGTAGGGATGCCCGGTTTCAAGCCGTGTGATGCCTTTCACCGATTGATGTTGGTTACCGACCCCGACTGCCGGTGCCTCTACTGTTTGGTGGCCGACCACGATGACAAGTCATGCCTCGACTGCCGGACCTTGACGTCGAAGGCTAGGCGGGAGCGTTCCCGTAAGTTACTAGATGTTGGACCCGGCCTCGTGGCGTGGTCCTACCCCTCCCGCATGGCGGGCCCCGGACGACATCGGCCCTCCATCCAGCCCGGGTCGGCCTCGGGCACACATCTGCATGCCCTCCAAACCACCAGATCCGCCACCCGGCGGCCCACAACCACTGACACGGCAGCCTCGGGCCGCCCCAGCATTACCGGTCCGGTGCCCACCCCGGACCCTCATTCCAGGCCCGACGCCATCTTGGGCCCATCACGTCACAGACACGTGGTCCCGGACCAGCCGCGGCCACGGCCCCAGCGAGCCCGCCATCGAGGCACCAAGAACCCTCCGGGTGGTAGAGTGGCCACTCCACCAGAGACAAGGAGAGGGGAGTTTCGATGGCTCTCCAACCATCCCCGGATGCCTGGTTTCGATCACCCTCCGGCCTCCCTGGGCTCCACCCCCCTGCTGGGTGTCTGGACACCATCATCCCGGCCCCTCTGACCCCCAGGCGAGAGGGTCCGGACATCAAAGGACTCCAGACCTATATCTGGGCCAGCCCCGGAGTAGGACGGCAGTTGTATCCCGGAGTCGAGAAGCCCTGCTGACGCTGTCGCGGCTGACCCTGAGACGAACTCCCCTTGCGGTGCTACCTGGAACCTGCTGGCGCTGCCGCGGTCCATCTTTGCTGTGACCACCTTGGAGCCTGCTGGCGCTGCCGCGGTCCATCTTTGCTGTAACCATCTTGGAACCTGCTGGCGCGGCCGCGGTCCACACTCGCTGAACCATCTCGGAACCTGCTGGCGCTGCCGCGGTCCACACTCGCTGAACCACCTGAGAACCTGCTGGCGCTGTCGCGGTCCACACTCGCTGAATCATCTTGGAGCCTGCTGGCGCGGTCCACACTCGCTGAATCATCTTGGAGCCTGCTGGCGCTGCCGCGGTCCACGCTCGCTGAACCATCCTGGAGCCTGCTGGCGCTGCCGCGGCCCAACCTTCCGGAACCCCCCAGCTCGAGGATTGAGAGCTGTGCGTAGGGTCCCATTGCAACCGACCATCTATAAGACTGTCCTGCTACCTTGCCCTTGCCACAAGACTTTCCAGATCACTGGATCTGCTGTATATATTGAAACGATACTTAGTGCCCGATAAAGATTGAAAACTGTATCTACGTGTGGTGTATATTTGTAGTGGTGTGGTTACTCTGCTGTACGATTCTAGGAGAGGGCCCTCCCGTCGGAGGCCTCTCGACATCGCTCGGTCCCTTCTCTGAAGGAGGGGTAGACCTAGGGGTGGTCAGTCAGACACCTTCTGCCTCCCCCGGGTTCGCCTTTCTAACATTGGTGGCAGGCGCTGCGATCCGAGCCAACGCAAAATCGTACAGAGAGTGATCTACCCGCTATGACGGAAAAACACACAGAGACCATGACGACCCAAGGAACCAACCTACCTGCCGAATTCCAGAAAGAGAAGATAGAAGAATACAGCCACAAAGAACTAAAACAATTCTGTAAAGACATGGGTATCGCTACCACTGGCCTGAGCACAAAAGAGGACTTCAAATCGGCCCTACAAGCCTGGGTGGAAACCCGAGTCAGACCACCCCAAGAGGAGAATGGCCCGAACAGGAAACCAGCACACCCCCGATGGGGGAAAGAACCGCAACACTAAACGCGGACCTCATCTATGAAGACGCTCGAGAATGAGAGCGCAACCGGCTACACGAAGTGGAACTTGCACGACTCCGGCTAGACGGAGAACTCCAGCTAGCGGAGAAAAAGATAGCCCTCGAGCAACTACGGCTGGAGGGGGATCTAGAAGAGAAACGGAGACAACGTGACCTCGAAGAAAAACGACTAGTCTATGAACACGAACGAGGCCTGAGAGAACTAGAAATCAAGGCCAAGATCAACGAAGATAGCGCGGCCGGGGCCAAGACTGCGGCCCCTCCCGTGGACACCAAGGTTCACCTACCGAAAGATGTAGTCAAAGAATACTACAAGAACGATGATATCCAACAATGGTTCAAAGCCTACGAGGTGGCCATGACCGCCCATCGGGTGTCCCTGAAGGATTGGGGCGCCGGCCTGTGGGGAAAGTTCGTCAACGAAGGGAGAGACGCCCTGCTGGAACTCCCTGACACCGAAATGACCTCCTATGAACACATGAAAACGGCCCTACTCACGCGCTACGGACTCACCCCCGAAATGTACCGGCAGAGGTTCCGAGACTGTACAAAAATCCCCGGTACCACTTGGATAGAATATGTGAACTTTTTTAGCAGAGCCTTCGAGGGGTGGGTCAAAGGCAGTCAGGTCACTACCTACCAGCAGTTGGTCGACCTGATGTTATGGGAGCACCTCTCCAACAACTGCTTCATTGAACTACGACAGCACCTCCTCGACAGCAAGTTGACCGAGCCGCGGAAGCTAGCGGTCGAAGCAGATCGGTGGGCGAGCAACCGCGTCCACCGGAACACCACAGGAGAATTCGGACGAGGGTCCCCGGGGAACCACCGGCCGCGAGGCGGCGGGTCTGGCATCAGCCGAGGTCGAGGCCTTCCGCCGGGGTCTTCGCCCGCCTCCTCTACACCAGCCGCCAGCCCGAGGGGGGCCCATCCAGCCCGACCGGGGCCACGCCCCAACGTTACGTGCCACAGATGCCAACGGCTGGGTCACTATGCCAATGATCCTCCCTGCCCCATGAACCAGCGGCCCGGCACCACCGGGCCCCCCGGTCGACAAATCACTGCAGCTGCCCTGAGCGCAGAAAAGGAAGAGAAGAAGAGGTCCCTATGGAACCAGAAGAATGGGAGTCCGCAGCCATGTGCCTCGCCTCCCTGGGCGACAAAGACATGATCCCCCGAGACCAGATTCCGGTCAACACCCAGAAGTACCGCCAGTGGGTCACCATCAACGGACGCCGGGCCGAGGCTCTCCGTGACACGGGGGCCAGCATAACCGCCGTCCGCTGCCATCTGGTGACCCCAGAACAAATCTTGCCCCACGTTCTGTGCCCTGTCCGGTCAGCGGACAATTCCGAGAGCCTGTGCCAGATGGCCCGCATCCCCTTCGAGTGGGGAGGAGTGTCCGGCCTGCCGAAAGTCACCGTCCGAGACGATGCCCCGGTGGACTGCCTCCTAGGGAACTGCCTGGAAAGTTCCCCCTGGGCACAGATCGAGCGAAGAGATGCTAGGCCTTCCTGAATGGGTTTGCGTAACGACCCGATCCATGTCCACACGGGACGCCGTCCCAACCGAAGACAATCTGCCTGAAGAACCTGAATAGCCGGCACCTCCGCCACCCGCCACTGCCACGGCCGAACCCGAACTGGGGCCGCAGGGCCCCAGCCATGAAGAACTTCCCGAGCTCGGGCCCCTTCCCGAACTAGCCCAGTGGTGCCAAGAAGGGGGCCCCACCCGCGAGCAGTTCCATCGGGAACAAAAGACATGTCCTTCCCTTGAGGGACTCCGACAACAAGCCGCCACGCAAGCCACAGGAGACTCCTCGGGGTCCCACTGGATCTATTGGGTCCAGGACCTCCTGTACAGTGGGAGAGGTGTGGCGCCGCGGCCAGGGCGACTGACGCTGGAATCTGGGGATCAGAGTTCGATACCCGGCTCCGGCGGCAGGTTAGCCCAGCACCATGTGACTCTGGGCATTAGCTCGCTTAATCTTCCCGACGGCCCCCAGCGCCTAGAGACCCTTACGGGTGATTGTGCGCTTTACAAATGTGGATTATTATTATTATTATTATTACAGTGAACAAAAGATCGCCGAGCTGGGGGCCGGCCGAGTGCTAGTCGTCCCCCTCCACTTCAGAGACTTTCTCTTAAACCTGGCACATGATGTGCCCCTCGTCGGACACCTGGGGCAGGACAAAACCTACAGCCGCCTGGTGACCCACTTTTATTGGCCGAAGATGCGCCGCGATGTGTACAACCACTGCCGAACCTGTCCGACCTGCCAAGCCAGCGGAAAGAGTGGGGGGAAAATCAAGGCCCCACTCCAACCGTTTCCCGTGGTGACCACTCCCTTCGAGCGAGTAGGGATCGACATCGTGGGACCCCTGGATCCTCCAACCTCCCAGGGGCACCGCTTCATCCTCGTCCTGGTGGACCATGCCACCCGCTACCCAGAAGCTATCCCCCTCCGGACTATCACAGCCCCCGTAGTGGGTCGGGCGCTAATGGGGATCTTCTCTCGAGTCGGCTTCCCCCGAGAGGTCGTCAGTGATCGGGCCACAAACTTTATATCGAAATATATGCGGTCCCTGTGGCAACAGTGCGGGGTCGCGTATAAGTTCACCACCCCGTATCACCCTCAAGGGAATGGACTAGTGGAGCGATTTAATAGGACCCTGAAAGGAATGATCAAGGGCCTAGAAGAGCCCCTCCGGCGCAAATGGGGCGTTCTGCTGCCATGCCTCCTGTTCGCCTACCGGGAGGTACCCCAGAAGTCCCTGGGGTTCAGCCCCTTTGAACTATTATATGGACACCCGGTGCGAGGCCCCCTCAGCCTGGTCAAGGAAGGCTGGGAGCTGGCCGCCTCCGATACTCCGCCCGATGTTTTCCGATACCTCTTGACTCTCCGCAACCAGACTCGGAAGTTCCGGGAACTGGCCGAAACCAACCTGAAGGCCAGTCAAGAGGAGATGAAGCGCTGGTATGAGTAAAATGCCTCGTCCATTGAATTCGAGCCGGGCCAGCAGGTCTGGGTCATGTTCCCGGTCGACCCCGGCGCCCTCCAGGACAGATGGACGGGGCCCTTCAAAGTGGTGGAGCGCAAGAGCCCCGTCACCTACCTAGTGGACATGGAGTCCCCCCGGAACCCCCTCCGGGTCCTACACGCCAACCGGCTCAAGCCCCACTTTGTCCGCACCGAACTGAGCCTGTTGTTGGCTACCGATGACGGAGCAGAGGACGACTCCGAACCTCTACCAGACCTCCTGAGCACCTCCGAGAAAGATGGCTCCGTCGAGGGAGTCTCCCTCTCTCCCGCGCTGACACCCAAACAGCGCCAGGACTGCCAGGAACTGCTGGGTCAATTTGCGAACTTATTTTCCCTCACCCCCGGAATCACCCAGTGGTGTGTTCACGACGTCGACACCGGGGACAGTCCGCCCGTGCGGCACCGAGCCTACCGAGTCCCCGACCGAGTCCGGGCCTGCATCCAAGCCGAAGTTTCCAAGATGCTAGCCCTAGGGGTAGACGAACCTTCAGACAGTCCATGGGCCAGTCCCGTCGTCCTGGTCCCTAAGGCCGCCGCCCCCGGGGTGCCCCCGGAGCTGCGGTTCTGTGTCGACTACCGGGGACTGAATGCCGTCACCAGGACCGACGCCCATCCCATTCCCCGAGCGGATGAACTGATCGATCGCCTGGGAGCCGCCAGGTACCTCAGCACCTTCGACCTCACGGCCGGATACTGGCAAATCGGCCTCACGCCAGGGGCGCAAGAACGATCCGCTTTCTTGACCCCCGATGGCCACTTCCACTTCAACGTGATGCCCTTCGGCATGAAGAATGCTCCGGCCACCTTCCAGAGACTAGTGAATCGGGTGCTGGCAGGGCTGGAAGAGTTCCGTGCCGCCTATCTGGACGATATTGCGGTGTACAGCCTCTGTTGGGACGAGCACCTGACCCACCTCTGGAAGATCCTGACGGCCCTCCAACGGGCCGGACTAACAATAAAAGCCAGCAAGTGCCAGATCGGTCAAGGGTCCGTGACCTATCTGGGACACCAAGTGGGGAGCGGCCAAGTGGCTCCCCTTCAACCCAAGATCGACGCCATCCAGGCCTGGGAGCCCCCCGTCACCCAGACCGCCGTCCGAGCCTTCCTGGGGCTCACTGGATACTATCGGCGGTTCATAAAGGACTATGGGAGCATTGTGGGGCCCCTCACAGAACTAACCTCCAAGAGACTACCCCCGAAGGTGCACTGGACCCCCGAGTGCCAAGTAGCCTTTGAGACACTAAAGACTGTCATGTGCACCGCTCCGGTGCTCCAGGCCCCCGACTACAGCCGAGAGTTCATCGTCCAAACTGACGCCTGGGAACACGGCATTGGGGCCGTACTGTCCCAAATGAACTCTGACGGAGTTGACCTTCCTCTGGCCTTCATCAGCCGGCGCCTGCTGGCCCGAGAACAACGATGGAGCACCATCGAGAGGGAAGCATTCGCCGTCGTATGGGCCCTAAAGACGCTCCGGCCCTACCTCTTCGGCACCCACTTCCAAGTACAGACCGACCACCGGCCCCTGCGGTGGTTGATGCAGATGCGGGGCGAGAACCCGAAGTTGCTACGTTGGTCCATCTCCCTCCAAGGGATGAACTTCACCGTGGAACATCGCCCTGGCAACGACCACGCCAACGCTGACGGCCTCTCCAGATTCTTCCGCCTTGGCGAGGAGAATCCCCAAGAAGATGGGTGACTCTCCCCTGCCTTCAGCTGGGGGGGACGCGTGTTGGACCCGGCCTCGTGGCGTGGTCCTACCCCTCCCGCATGGCGGGCCCCGGATGACATCGGCCCTCCATCCAGCCCGGGTCGGCCTCGGGCACACCTCTGCACGCCTTCCAAACCACCAGATCCGCCACCCGGCGGCCCACAACCACTGACACGGCACCCTCGGGCCGCCCCAGCATTACCGGTCCGGTGCCCACCCCGGACCCTCATTCCAGGCCCGACGCCATCTTGGGCCCATCACGTCACAGACACGTGGTCCCGGACCAGCCGCGGCCACGGCCCCAGCGAGCCCGCCATCGAGGCACCAAGAACCCTCCGGGTGGTAGAGTGGCCACTCCACCAGAGACGAGGAGAGGGGAGTTTCGATGGCTCTCCAACCATCCCCGGATGCCTGGTTTCGATCACCCTCCGGCCTCCCTGGGCTCCGGCTCCACCCCCCTGCTGGGTGTCTGGACACCATCATCCCGGCCCCTCTGACCCCCAGGCGAGAGGGTCCGGACATCAAAGGACTCCAGACCTATATCTGGGCCAGCCCCGGAGTAGGACGGCAGTTGTATCCCGGAGTCGAGAAGCCCTGCTGACGCTGTCGCGGCTGACCCTGAGACGAACTCCCCTTGCGGTGCTACCTGGAACCTGCTGGCGCCGTCGCGGTCCATCTTTGCTGTGACCACCTTGGAGCCTGCTGGCGCTGCCGCGGTCCATCTTTGCTGTAACCATCTTGAAACCTGCTGGCGCTGCCGCGGTCCACACTTTCTGAACCATCTCGGAACCTGCTGGCGCTGCCGCGGTCCACACTCGCTGAATCATCTTGGAGCCTGCTGGCGCTGCCGCGGTCCACACTCCCTGAATCATCTTGGAGCCTGCTGGCGCTGCCGCGGTCCACGCTCGCTGAACCATCCTGGAGCCTGCTGGCGCTGCCGCGGCCCAACCTTCCGGAACCCCCCAGCTCGAGGATTGAGAGCTGTGCGTAGGGTCCCATTGCAACCGACCATCTATAAGACTGTCCTGCTACCTTGCCCTTGCCACGAGACTTTCCAGATCTCTGGATCTGCTGTATATATTGAAACAATACTTATTGCCCGATAAAGATTGAAAACTGTATCTACGTGTGGTGTATATTTGTAGTGGTGTGGTTACTCTGCTGTACGATTCTAGGAGAGGGCCCTCCCGTCGGAGGCCTCTCGACATCGCTCGGTCCCTTCTCTGAAGGAGGGGTAGACCTAGGGGTGGTCAGTCAGACACCTTCTGCCTCCCCCGGGTTCGCCTTTCTAACACTAGAGCTCCGGCGGTCGGCTCAGCGCTGCTCGAGGTCCTGGTCAAGAAGGAAGTTGAGGGACCAGTTGCGGAGCCGGAGTAATCACCGATCGTCGGGATCCAAGTCCTCACACTCGGGTAAGTCGAGGCATGGCAAAAAGAAGTCAAAGAAACACCATCGTTCTTCGATCTCCCATCGCCGGTCGTGCAACTCGGCTCAGGGTACAGGTGGCGCAGCCCTCGCAGCTCCGGCAGAACCTGCGCAGTCGCATCCAACCCGCACCCTCCGGTCCCTGGGCTTAATGTGACTCCGGAGCAGATTCAAGACTTCCTCGTGGCCATGAGAACTCTTTCTGCCTTCGGGCCCTGCCGGCGAGCCTTCGGGCCCCGCATGTCCGACTGGGGGTCCTAGCCCTGTGCTGCCGGCGGGTTCGACCTCTGTGCTTCCGGCGACTTTGGTCCCAGCGCCACAGGACCCGTGGGATCCAGGCCTTGATCCCGGTCAATGCTAGTTGACCTCACAACTCCTCCGCTGGTGCCGACCCCCTTGGTGCCACCTCTGGTGCCGTCCTCGGACAACACCATCCCCGGTTTCAGCCCGGGCTCGGCGCCGTCCCCGACGGGTGAGCTTTTCACCTATGCCCCTGCTCTGTCATATTTGCCTGTTTATCAGGACAGGGATGAAGGGGAGGACTGGAGGGGTCTGAGGACCCTCTGGCACAGCAGTGCCAGTTAAGCCAGGATTGGGCAGACAAGCCAGTGGTCTAGACATGTCGCCTGACACTGGTTTTCTCTCTTCTCCTTCCGTGGCTACGTAGGAGGGAGCTACTTATGCTGTGGTGCTGCTCAAGGCGGCCAAGGCCTTGGGCCTTGGCTCCCTGCAGCGGCTGGGAGGACTAACCTCCTCACCAAGGTGCTTCAACCGCCAGTAAGCTCTTCGGAGCCTCTGCTGCAGCTTAACCCCTTTGATGCTGATGACGGCCGGGAGCCGTCATGGCACACAGTGCTCGTGTGCTGATGACGGCTCCCGGCCGTCTTGGCGCCCACCCACAGGGGAAGCGCTGGCGCTCCCCCCTCGGGTCTCCGATCTTCATTTGTTAACTTGGGAAGGCAGGGGAAAACCTTCCCCTGCCACCCCCTCCGCCCCCCTGCCTCGTCATCAATGCCATCAGCGCGCGAGCCGCGCTGACGTCATTGGGTGTTTACCTTCGGTTTCCCAACGCGGTGTAAGCCATTTGTTTTCAGCGCGTTGGGAAAGGAAGGTAAGTTTCTCATCCGGCGAGCGGGCTATTTTTACAGAACAGGCATCGGGGGAAAGGAAAGGGTTTTCCTTTCCCCTGATGCCTCTTTTGTGCATTCCTGCTGCACGATCGTGCAGCAGGAATGCCCACTAGAGCCAGGGATTTTTTTTTGTTTACTGTTTGGTGGAGCGGCCCCTTGGGCAAGGGTCGCTCCCCAAGGGGCCCAATTAATTTTATGTTGTCTGCCCCCCCTGGGGTGGGGGGGGCTGGTTCATTATTTTTTATTATATAGGCACCAATTGTGCGTAATGTGGGCAGTGGCCCCTTGGGCAAGGGTCACTGCCCTTCGGGGGCATGTTTTTGGCTGTCTGCCCCCAAGGGGGGGCAGATCAAGCCGTTTTTCGTTTTTTGTAGGGCCCACTAGGCCACCAGGGATATTTGTTTGCAGAGTGACCCCTTGTGCAAGGGTCACTCTGCATTGGGGCTATGACGCACCATATTTGGCCCACTAGACCACCAGGGATGTGTGTGGGGAGCGGTCCCTTGGGCAAGGGTCGCTCCCCAAGGGGTGCAAAATGTATTTTACGTTATCCTTTCCCCCCGGGGGGGCAGGTTAAATATTTATTTACTGGCCCACTGGACCACCAATGTAGCCATATGTGGGGAGTGGCCCCTTGGGCAAGGGTCACTCCCCTTCGGGGGCATGTTTTTTGCTGTCTGCCCCCAAGATTTTATGTTTTTGTAAGGCCCACTAGGCCACCAGGGATGTTTGTAAGGAGAGTGACCCCTTGGGCAAGGGTCACTCTCCATTGGGGGCTATTACGCACCACATTTGGCCCACTAGACCACCAGGGTTGTTTGTTGGGAGCGGCCCCTTGGGCAAGGGTCTCTCTCTTCATGGGGCACAATTCATTTTACGTTGTCCATCCCCCCATGGGGGGGGGGGGCAGGTTATATATTTATTTATTTACTGGCCCACTGGACCACCAATGTAGCCATGTGTGGGGAGTGGCCCCTTGGGCAATTGTCACCTTCCGTTGGGGGCCCTCTTGCACCATATTTGGCCCACTAGACCACCAGGGATGTGTGTGGGGAGCGGCCCCTTGGGCAAGGGTCGCTCCCCAAGGGGTGCAATTTATTTTGGCAGATTAAATGTTTGGTAATGTATTGGCCCACTGGACCACCAATGAAGCAATGTGTGGGGGGTGGCCTCAAGGGCAAGGGTTGCTCCCTTTTTACAGGGGTGAATATTTTATTTATACTCTTAGGCCCACCTACCCCTTAGCTTAGCTGGTGTATTGTGTGTTGACTGGTGCATTATTTGAATATGTGATTGTAATGTTTTTTCTTCTCCTTTTTATTGTAGTGTAAATCTTGTGATTCCTGTTTGCGGTTTCGGCAGTGGTTGTTCTGCAGTTTTGCGTATTTGCGTTTATTTGGTAAGAAAAACATTTTTGTAGGGTTTTCTCCAAATGAGTATTATTGTTATGCATAAATGTCTTTTTTTGTAAGTGCTGTCATAATGGCTGTATTTCTGTTTGTGTTCTGAGCATGAAATTCTTTGCGATGTGTTTTGCGTTGTCTTATGTGTAATTTGTTTTTTTTCTTTTTCTTTTTTAGTGGGATATTGTTGATCCTTTCTGTGTCTGTGCAGAGTAGGTGGTGCTGAGTCTAGCTGCTTCTGTCAAGTGAGTGGCATATTGTTGGAGTGTATAGCTCTTTGAGATAAAGCAACATTGTGTTTATTTCTTTTTTTTTCAAAGGATTTGTTGTTCATGTGTTTGACAAGTTACCTTTTTTAGTTAGCATTATGGCTAGCCGTAGAATGACTGCTCAGCAGGTGATTGGTTTGCTTCTTGAATCTTCCTCTGAGCTGGATTATGAGACTGACAGTGCGTCTGAGGGAGAGGAGGGAGGGGAAGATTCAGGCAGTGAGTTTTCTCTCCACATGGAATCATCGGATGATGAATCCACTCTCAGTGCGGACGAAGTGCCTGTTTTAGATGAGGAGATTGATGTGCCGATGGTGCAAGAGACATCTGGATTGCAGCCTGGGGCTGCAAGCCTTCCCATTGGAAGTGGTGGACTCTGGGTTGATCCAAACATGGTGCAGCCGGTGTTGTCTGACTTTACTGGTTATGCAGGGTGTAGAGTGGATTGTGAAAGTTTCTTGCCTATACAGTTTTTTAAGTTGTTCAGGGATGATGTCTTTTTGGCTGATATTGTTGAGCAGACTAATTTGTATGCGGAACAGTTTTTGAGGGACAACAGCGCCTAACTTGGGCCCCACTCTAGAGCTACCCGTTGGACTCCCACAAATCTGGATGAGATGAAGAGGTTTTTAGGTTTGACTTTTTTGATGGGCTTGATAAGGAAGCCTTCCCTGGCTTCATATTGGTCTTCCAGTCCCTTGATGGCAACGTCTAAATTTCCTGCAGTTATGAGTCGTGATCGGTATTTACTTTTGCTTCGGATGCTGCATTTCGTTGATAATGCTTTGGCGTTGCCACAAGATCACCCTGACTGTGACCGCCTTTTTAAGATTAGGCCTGTTATTGATCATTTTGTAGATCGATTTTCAGAGATCTATACTCCAGGCAAAGAAATAACTATTGATGAGTCGTTGGTCCTGTTCAAGGGCCGTTTTTAAGCAGTACATTCCTAGCAAGAGGGCACGTTATGGAATTAAGCTGTATATGTTGTCTGAGAGTAGGACAGGATATGCCTATAATTTACGTGTGTACACTGGTAATGAATTCCACTATTGACACCCCTGGTTGTCCGTCCACTTTTGGAGTGGCAGAGAAAATTGTCTGGGATCTTGCTAGAGGACTGTTTAACAGAGGCCACCATTTGTACCTTGATAACTTCTACACTGCTTTGCCATTGTTTAAGGAGTTATTCAAAGTGGACACTTTTGCCTGTGGCACAATCCGCTCTAACCGTAAAGGTTATCCGAAAGAGCTTGTTTGCAAAAAGCTCCAGAGGGGACAGTGCAGTGCCTTGCGTAGTGATGAACTGCTAGCTGTAAAATTTGTCGACAGGAGGGATGTGTACATGCTGACTACCATCCATGATGAAAGTACTGCATCTGTGCCTGTTTGGGGTGAGGTTGCTGAAGTGCGTAAACCTGTGTGCATTGTAGACTACAATAAGCACATGGGTGGTGTTGACAGAGTAGATCAGAGGTTGGAACCTTACACTGCTATTCGTAAGTCTTACATTTGGTATAAGAAGTTGGCCATCCATCTGTTTAATATATCTGAAAGAGACACGTTAGTGATAGATTCCTTACCTTAGAATATCCCCAGGCGTCAGACTGGATCCGGAAATTTTTGCGTAGCAATACCCCTGCGCGTCGGTAGGCGTCGTCTGCGGCTCCGCATCCGTCGTCGGCATCGTTAGCGCCGGAATGACGTCGTCGGAGTACTTAGACGCCGCCCACGCGCGCTGACGTCAGTTCTTCTTTTTTCCGCGCCAGCTAGCGCAGATCCGGAGAAGCTCTACCCCTAGTCATTTTTTGACTAAACTTTTTGATCTTTTTGATCATTTCTCTACTCGAGTCTTCGATTCCAACGGTGCCGGTAGGGATGCCTGGGTTCAAGCCCTGTTCGAAGTGCGACCGACTGATGTCGGTCACGGACCCCCATCGCCGGTGCCTGAAGTGCTTAGGCCTCGACCACGATGACCGCACCTGATGCGACTGCCGGGCCCTGACGTCGAAGGCTAGGCGGGAGCGGTCCCGCAAGTGGCTCGAGCTCCGGCAGTCGGTCCCGCGCCATTCCAGGTCCCGGTCCCACGGGAGGTCGAGGGACCGGTCGTGGGGTCGGAGTCCCCGTAGCTCCGGGAGTGGACATTGGTCGTCGGGATCCAAGTCCTCAGGTAAGAGGCATGAGAGGTCGGAGCGGCATTATCGCTCCTCCGACCCACCCCGACGCTCGCACGATGCGGCCGGGGGTTCGGGCGACACCGCCCACGCGGCTCCAAGAGAGTCGCAAGCGTCGCCGCCTGCCCCACACCTTCGGGTCCCTGGGCATGGCGCGACGCCGGAGGAAGTCGAGCGGTACCTCATGGCCATGAGGTCCCTCCCTCCTTAGCCGGGTCCCGAGGCGCCTTCGGGCCCAGCGGTCCCGGCTGGAGGCCCTAGCAGGTCGGGTGCTTCGCCCCCCACGCCGCCGGGTGCTTCGGCCCCGGCGCCGCCGGCGACTTCGGTCCCGGCGCCGCACGACCTCACCGGATCCGCTTACGGATCCGGGTCGTCGCCGGTCGACCTCACCGGCGCCGGCCCCGAGGGTGTCGCCCCCGGCGCCCATTGTGGATGCCGTCCCCAATCTTCCCTTCGGTCCGACTCTGGCGCCGGAACGGCGCCGTTGGGCGCCGCTTCAGACGGCCTTTGGAGATTTTTATTTCCATGAGGAGGCCCAGTCTGTTGACCCTGGGTTACAGGAGACTGGTGACGGAGGTGATTGGGAGGGGTCTGAGGACCCTCTGGCACAGGAGTGCCAGTCTCAAGAGGACTGGACATAGGAGCTTGGGGAGGCCAGTGGTATTGACACCTCGCCAGACACTGGATTTGTCTCCCCTCCACGGTGGCTACGGAGGAGGGGGCTGCTTATAGCGTAGTGTTAACGAGGGCAGCCAAGGCCTTGGGCCGTGAGCTCCCGTTGCGGCCGTGAGGACTAACCTCCTCACTTAGGTTCTTAAACCGCAGGCAAGCTCCAGTGAGCCTCTGCTGCCATTTAATGAAGCCTTATGTGACGTTCTTGTGGGCACTTGGTCCAAGCCCGCCACAGGTCCGCCTGTGGATAGGAACGTGGCCAGACGCTACCGCCCGGCTCCGGACGACCCTTGATTTTTGTTCACCCATCCCACCCCCGAGAGCCTGGTTATCCAGGCCTCCACTTCCCAGACCGCATTCCCGACGGCCCCGCCCGATCGGGAATCCAAGAGATATGAACAGTTCGGAAAGAAGGTGTTCTTGTCCCTGAGTTTGGGACTGCGGTCTGTCAATACCGCGTGTCTCTTGGGCCGCTACACCCACACCCTGTAGGACACGGTTGCGGACGTGCTGCCACAATGCCCGGAGGAGGTCCGGACTAAACTCGCCCAAGCCCTTGTGGAGGGTCGAGATGCGGCACGATACTCTATTCGGTGTGGGCTGGATACCACGGACTCACTGGGCAGGGCGATGGCAACGACGGTGGCAGTTAGACGCCACGCCTGGTTGAGGTCCGCCAACTTTTCGGCCGATGTCCAGGCCACTCTTCTGGACATGCCGTTCGATGGCCGTCGCCTTTTTGGCGACAAGGCAGACCATGCGCTGGAGTGCTTTAAGGACTCCAGGGCTACGGCCAAGTCCTTAGGCCTTTCGGCCACGCGCCAGCAATCTGGTGCCTTTTGCTCCTTTCGTGGCCACGGAAGGGGCGTCCCCACACGTGCTGCCAGCCACACACCGCAGAATACCCAGCAGCGCGGTGGCGGCCGTGGAAACCGCCGTGGCGGGGGTCGGGGTCAGCGGCGAGGCCAGTCCACACCTCCCTCCGCAGCACCTGCCTCAAAACCTTCCTAGTTTCCAGGCCCATGTGACGCCTGTGGGAGGCAGGGTTCGCCATCACCACTCCCACTGGCGCACTGTCACGTCGGACAGGTGGGTGCTGCAAATCGTCCGAAGGGGCTACTCCCTCCCCTTCGAGGCGACCCCTCCAGCCATGCCACCGCAATTCCACATAAGGAATCTAACACTAACTAATGTTTCTTACAGATATATCGTTACCGAAGGTAAGTAACTTGTGCTTCAGCCTTCTTTCCCCTCCTACATCCCCTTGGGGTTGGTGGGGGTCTGCTTATGGGTGTTCCCATTGCCTGGCGGGGGAAAGGTTTTACCTGGTCCACAGATCTGGTTCCCTGTGGGACTTTCTGTTCTGTGTTGGCTGGTGGGGTCCTTTTGCAGACCCTCCTTCCCAGGGGGTATTGCTAGGGTATCTATTCCGTGTGAAGGAATCTGCGGCTAGTAGTCTCTATGAGATGTACGAGTTACTTACCTTCGGTAACGATGTATCTGGTAGAGACGATTCTAGCCGCAGATTCTTTCACGGCCCGCCCTTCCTCCCCTATTCTGCAAGGACCCTTTGGTTGGTCTTTGATGCTCGCCTCCCTGTGGGGGGGCTGTCTCTCCTGTGAGTGCCTTCTTGTTTTTGATGGGTGACTCCATCTGGGGCGGTTCATTCCTCCTTGGTTCTTTGGAGGATGGGGTTCCGGTGCCCTGCTGCTCTGGCTACTCCAGGTTTAGGGGAGATTGCTTTCTATCCCTGCCCTCCCTCCCCTCCCTTCCTCCATTACTATCCTCTGATTAAGGGTCATCTGGCCTTGTCTTGCGCTTGTCCCTTGTGGGTGGTTGCCCTCTATGTTGGGGTGGCTTTGAGGTTTGTTGTCCCTGTCTGTCTTGGAACAGGTCCCATTCCTTCCTCAGGATGGGAGTGGTGGGTTTACTACTTGTGCCATGACTTTTATGCATGTTCTTTCCCTTCGGGGCACAGGGATGGGAGGTTGTCTATGTGCTGGCAGGGTGACTGCGCAGGGCTCTGCTTGCTTTTCTTCTTTCCCTGCCTTTGGGTTCTGCGGTGTTGCCACTGCTCTGGGTGGTGGTGTTAGTCACCGTTTCTTTCCAATTTTTCTGCTCTTTGCACACTATTCCCATGCTTCCACGGTTTTTTATCTGGTGGTTCCGCGTTGTGGTGCGGAAAAGTTCTCAGAAGAAAACTGATGTAGGCGCGCTGGGGCGGGTCTTATGTGACCTCGCTGACGTCACGTACGCGGATGACGCCTGGGCGGAGTCGCGTGATGTCGCCTCGGCCGGCAGGGATGCTGTGGCAAAAAAGTTTCCAGATCCAGTCTCATGCCTGGGGATAATTCTACTTGAAGGAATCTGCGGCTAGAATCGTCTCTACCAGATACATCGGTACCGAAGGTAAGTAACTCGTACATTACTCGCCTTTGGAATTATCGGCAGGCAGCAGACTTGGGTCATGAAACTTTTCATAGCAGTGCTTGAGGGGAACACTAGGTGGTGCCGTGCTGATCTGTATAGGCTTCGTTCTACTCCGGAAGTGACAGAGCAAAGCTGCACATAAGTGCAATACTTGTGCGCTGACTTGGGTTCCTTTCCTTCCGCACCTTTGAATACAGATCCAGATCTGTGGTCCCACTTTCTTTTGTCTTTCGATAACTTCTAAAACTAAATCCAATGTGCAAAGAAACAATGTCCCCTCCTAAAATGAAAGGCTTCAAACCGTGGCATGACTGCAGAAAATGTTTGTCAGCCACGGATATGCACGAGTTGTGTTCTTGATGCTTTGGTTTAGGGAACAGCACTAAGCCATGCAATGAGTGCGCCCTTATGCACCTGAATGCAATCCAAGACACCTAAGCTGTATGTCGCCGAACACGGGAAGAAGTCACAAGACTTGTGAAAGTCCAACTCCCACTCCTACAAAAGCGTAGACCTGCTCACACTAGTATTACCTTCTTGATCAAAGTCCAAGCAGAAGCATAAAAAAGTGAAGCAGGACTAGACCCCATCTTCCATATATGTTGAAAAACAAGCTACAAGGGTGTAATGGTGCCAACTCTGAGGAGTCAATACTGCACTTCAGCCCGATGTGCCCTGAGTTCCCTGGGCCATTTGGCAATGGTATAACAGGTCTAGGCCTTTAAGGAGGCCATGTTGGGTATCTTTGGCACTAATTCGACTCCCTCTGGGACACTTTGGGCCCAAAGGATCCACAGGAGCTACCAGTCCAATTACTACTAGTTAATCCATCCTAAGCACACACAGTATGTGCCCCTTGGACCCGCCGCTGGTTCACCTCCTTCAAAAAAGCTGACATTGGAGGATAATCTGGTACCAAATAGTGTTGGCTGAATTCTGACTGCGGTTAGGCTTCAAATCCATTACAGCACACCTGATACCCATACAACCTGAACCTATGCTGCCACAAATTTTGAAATGCTCTGAGGGTCCATTGTCTTTTTTGTTCCAACTCTAACTAGAGCTTCCTGCCGCCCAGAGATGATGATGATAATTGGGAGATTTTACCTCCACCCCTCTCCCCGAACATTATGATGATAATCTTTACATGGACTTACAGGAGGCCAGTAAGCCTGATACTTCCCCTGATTCAGAGTTGATTTCACATGCTGAGCCCCTGATGGAGAAGTGTGATTTTTTGCTGTGGTAATTCATAATTCAATGAGTGGCTAAGGTATTGGAGCTACTACTGCCTTCAGTTGAAGGAAAGACAAATGTCCTTACGGAATGTTTGCACCCTGGACCAGCTGCATCGGAGACCTTGCTTTGGTTCCATGACACCCTTGCTGACACCTTACAATTTGTCCAAACCATGTTCTTGCCTGCCGGTGAGTTTGCAGCTGGCCTAATGCCATAGACAGGCTCCTGGGTAGCCTGATTTCCTTACTCATCATCCTGCTCCAGAGAGTCTGGTGGTCCAGGCTTATAGAAGCAAGGTGAACCTCAAATCCCTAGACAAAGAGGTTTGAGGCATTCAGAAAACAAACATTCTCATTTGCTAGTCTAGCACTGAGGTCAGTCAATGCAGTTTAATTAATAAGGCAGTATACCCGCACCCTCTGGAACATGACCAGCTAAATTGTGCTGGTGGTCCTTGAAGAACTTAGGGCCTCCTTGGTTCAGACTATTCAAGATGGTCAAGATATGGCCATATATGCGTTTTGTGCGGGGCTTGATACTAGTGACTGTCTGAGATGAGTGGTTGCTCCATCACCATGTGTGGATGCGATCTACAGGTTTCTCAGGAGACATACATGATTCCCTTATGGATACACATTTCGATGGATCACATATATCTGGTGAAAAAGCTGATTCTGCCTTAAAATGCTTTAAGGAAAGCAGAACCACAGCATCTTTTCTGGGTCTCCCAAACCCTGCCAATTTCCTCACTAGGAGATTCAAAGGCTACTCCAGGGGGTTGGCATACAGGCAGCGCAGTCTCCTCAAACCCCTCTGCAGTCAAGTCAGTCCTATTGTGGCCAAGGACATGGATCTGGCAGTTAGCATGGAGGTCATACTGGCAGCATCGCTCCTAGTTCCTCTTCCCTTTGGCAGCAGCCTCCAAGCTGCTTAGCTTGCCTTTAGGACTGCACAGCCACCAGATGGGAGCCAGAATCAGTACTTTCTCCCACTGTAGCGAACCAGCACATCCTACAGATGGAACCTCCAGCTTGTTCAGCATGGTTATGCCATGTTTCTTAATGCGCCACAGCATCTCCCTCGCACACAAGACCCGCCCACTGAGGAACACATTTTTTTCTGTTGCAGAAGGTGCAAGCTTTACTCTCCAAAGGAGCCATCAAGAAGTTCCAGGGTACAGACATAGGGACAAGTTGTTACTCCTGTTATTTCCTCGTGCCCAAAAAGGATGGAGGACTTATGCCTGTCTGAGATCTCCAATCTCTTAATGCCTTCCTGCAGAAGGACATATTCAGAATGCTCATACTGGCCCAGGTTCTGGCTGCCCTGGATCCAGGCTACTGGATGGTGGCTTCGGACCTGCAGGATACGTAGTTTCATACACCTATCCTGCCTTCCCACAGATGTAACCCACAGCTCAAAGTAAGATACAAGCATTATCAGTTGCCATGCTACCCTTCGGTCACACCAGTGCCCTTATACAAAGTGCCCCGGGGGCACAATGGGCGTTTGCGCCTGCTTTGTCTATCCCTGGTGTACTTTGGTATTACAGAAGGTGCCACTGACAGTTGTGCAGCCCCTTTTTATGATACAGTTAGAGTGCTGGCACACACATCGCTATCATCAGAGGGCCTTCTCTCATTTGCATGGGACCGTGAAACCACATATGGAATTAATCACCTGTAAGCAACACTTATTTAGTTTAGTGAAATTCACGGCTCACATTGACCTCCATCTTCAATGGGAAATGAATGGTGGAGTGGCCAGCGGGCACATCCGTTTTTTAAGGAAAGGCAATTGATTGCCTAATAGAAGCTGCAATGGTACATGTAGTGAATTCGAACTGACAGTCTGATGTTCTGAGGAAGACAAAATGTATTATAAATTGAGTACTGGCAATTCATTGAGGCCTTGACTGACTGTGTTGAATTTCATGATTAAATATGCCTCCTTTTTCATCAATTGGGCTTCCACGTCGCCTCCTGTGGGATTTGGTGATATTACACTGAGCACTGTCCATCGATAATCTTTTTCGGTCTGTTTTAACTCACAAACGTGATCGACCATGGGCAGATGTTGTTTTAGTCTTGCTTCTTGATTGGTCTTTCTTATGTAGATCTTTTCACAAGGGTAGATGACTGCATAGACTACATTTTTTGTCTTGCAATTTGAAATTTCATAATCTTTCTGCAGAATGTGTCTGTACCTGAAAATTGTTTCTTCAGTGGTTTGACTACAAGTGACACAATTTGTTTATTTATGGTGTCCTTGTACTGGTTTCAAATTCCATCTGGAAAGAAGGTCAACTTTTTTTGTTGGCTTATGACCAGTTGCTCTCCCAAGTTGTGTCTTTGAATTGCCATTTTTTCTCAAGGCAAAAAGCGGATGGTCAAATGCACATTCAGAGTTCTTAATTAAAAGACAATTGCAAGGTATTTTTTTTTTAATTAGTTTGACGACAGAAAGTGGACACACATACCAATCTGGGCAACTGAGTCTTATGCTTTTTGATGAGTAATTCTTCCAGTGGTGTCAAACATGCCCATTTCATATGGTGTTTAAGGAGCTTATGTGGATACCCTCTTTCATGTTCTCACGTAAGATCTCACTGTGGAAAAATAATCCTCTTTTCTGGTGCAGTGCCTTCGGATTCTGAGGAACTGCCCAAAAGGCAGATTATCTCGTAGGTTCCTAGGATGGAATCTTCTATAATGTAAGGTGTTGTTTTTGTTGGTTGGTTTTCGATGTAACATTGTCAAAGTGTGTTCTCTGAAAATTTCACTTCAACATCCAAAAATATCAGACAAGATTTATCTTTGTTCGTACTGAATTGAATGTCTGGGCTCCTGTTATTTAACCAGTTGATAAATTCCATCAACTGCTCAGCATTCCCATCCCATAGGCACCAGATGTTGCTGATATGTCGCACCCATTGTACGATATGGCCAGAAAAAGGATTGTTGGAATTATTGTATTTGTTTTTAAAAAGTGCCATAAAAAGGACTGCCATCTCCCGTGCGAAGGGACATCCGATTGCGGTCCCTTTTGTTTGAAGGAAGAATGATCTTCAAATTTAAAATAGTTCCTTTTGAGTACAAATGTGGCTAACTTCAAAATGAACTCAGTTGGAACCCGATGAGGGTGTGGTCTTCCTTGCAAAAAGTAGTCAATTGCCTCCAACCCTTCGTCTTGAGGAATCTGCATATACAAAGACACAACATCAAGTGTCACCATCAATTGGTTATGTGTAATAAATGGACATCCTTCAACTTTGTTTATCAAATTCATAGTATCCCTGAGATATGAAGGGACATCTTGAAGGAATTGTTTGAGAAAGATGTCAATGTATTGAGAGATCAGTTCTAAGATGAAATCAAACCCTGAAACAATCGGTCGACCTGGAGGTGTTTGGGCATCTTTGTGAAACTTGGGTAGGAAGTATATCACAGGAACAGGTGGGGTCTCTTTATGCAAATACTCAAATTCTCGCGGGCCTAAAATATCTTCTTCCAAACCCTCTTGAAGAATTTTCGCCAGCTCTTCCTGCATTTGTTTTGTTGGATCTTGAGAAATTGCTTGATACCACTCTTTGTTGTTCACAAGTTGTTTGCCTTTATTGAGATACTTTTCTTTTTCCCAAACAACTACGGCACCTCCTTTATCTGCTTGTGTAATGACAACAGAGTTCCTGTCTCACCATTTTTTGTTTCTTTAGTTATATTGTTTTAGCAGGGCTGTTTTTTATTTTTTAATACAATCCGAGATGAAAGTACTGCTTGTTCAAAAGTGATCAGTTCTTTTGGAATGGTATGTGGAGGAGGGCACAAATTGTATTTATTACGAAGACCAGAAGGTTCCTCTGCTTTCCTCTCCTCTTTCTTTAGAAAGAAGGCCTTTATTCTAAGTTTCCTAAAAAATTCAAAGCCTTCAATTTTAAGTTTGACGAAATCAGTTGGTTTCGAAGGTACCACGGGTAGACCCAACTCCAGGACCGAATTTTGATCTTTTGTCAAAGCTTTTGGTGATAAATTAACAATGCTAGAAGCCTTTAATTCTTGTAAAACTGGTGTCTTGTGCGCCTCTCCAAAGGTTGACTTTTGAAACGTCTTCTGTTTTTGGGTTGATCTCTGTCTAATAAAGAGACCTGTCTAGATGAATTTTTGTGGTAAGTACCAGCATTTTGATCTGAGTCTCCAGCTGACTCAGAAGAAGAAGTGTCGGAAAAAGTGAGAAACCAATTCTTTGATCTTCTTTGGTTATCCACTAGAACTCCTCTCAACTCTGTTCTTGTATAGAAATCGTCATTTAAATATGGAGAAACTATTTCAATGTTGAATGCTTTTCAGTCTTTCTCAAATGTATTGATCCTTAAATTTTTTGTACTATCTCTGGATGTATGAATTTTTTTCAATTTTCTCAAGCATGAGTTTGCAGCTGCCCTGGAGGCAGAGCATTCAATCTAATGTGGTGCACTCTCCTGGTTAGCACAAAGCTCACTTTTTGAAAGGTGCACCTGCGCTAACCAGGAAAATCTGCTGCATTGTATAATACTTGCCAGAAACAGTGGTTCCTGTGGGATAATAGAATCAATATAGGTATAAGGTGCACAATCGCAATAGAAGGGTTAAAATGATGTCAGAGAACGAAGACACCACATACACCTATGGTTTTAGTTTGATACAATCATATTTTACAAACAAAATCCTATATACAATGAAAATGATAAATGTACATCGTGTCTCCAGTGAGAAACAGGAAACTAAAATATTAGTGACATAATTGTGAGAGGTATTTTACAAGTTTTCCAAGGAATTCAAAAAAGTCGACCATTTAGCAACTCAATACATAATATACAGCAGCTATATACAATAATACGCGCTGTTAATGGTTCGCTTTCTTTTGTTGTCGACATTTCGACCCAATACGTGATCTAGGGTCTCATCAGGACCTATGGATTTAGGAACATTTAGGAAAAGAAAAAAATAATAAAATAAGCATATGGCCCATGTACCGGCACAAATGCGATCAATTGGATAAAAGGTCATAAAATCAAAAAGTACCTGACGGGTAGAATGTGCAGCCGCGTGAGGTGTACGTGCCAACAGTGGGTGAAGGAGGAAAAGGAAAACTAGATACTCACAGAGACACCCAGCCGGGTACTGATTATGTGAGAAGGAAAACAAAGAGAAGAATATTAAGTATAGGGACGGCAGCCAAGAAGGTAGAGGTGCTGTAAGGGCTATCTGTACTAATGATAATACATAATACAGAAACCTTACCCCCAAGTTAGACTGAAGGCTGGCACTCTATGGGTAGCTGAGCACTGTTATTGTGTTGATGATACACAGAGACGTGTATGAAGACGGTGATGAGGAACTCTGTTAATAATGGGAAACAATTAGGGCCTGCGCACTTAAGGTGTCGTTCAATAAAGTGAGTACCTCGGGGGATTGTTTTTACCTGGAGTTGGTGTTAATCACAAGTGGTGCTGTCGCGCTGACCTGTGAATCAAGAATGTTCAATATGGTGGTCTGTACCTGAGAATAGTAGGGGGGATAGAGTTACATTTGATATCTGATAGAAACTACTAGCCGCAGATTCCTTAACGTAGATTCCTTAACGTAGAATTGTCCCCAGGCGTGAGACTGGATCCAGAAACCTTTCTTTGCCACAGTATCTCTGTGCGCCCAGAGCAGTACCACGTGACTCCGCCCTTACCTTGTCTGCGGGCATGAAATCAGTGAGGTCACATAAACCCCACCCTGCCACGCTGACATCAGTTTTTTCTCTTTTTCGCGTGTAACGCAGATCTGGATCGTGTCCTGGCCTGTTTTCAGGCCTTCTTTTCACGCTTTGCATTGAGGAACAGTGTGTGAATGCCTTCGGGCTTCAAGACAAGGACTTCTTGTGCACATCAGATGTCGGCGACGGACCCTCATCTTATCTGTATGTGGTATTTGGGCGAGCACCATGACTCTACGGACTGCGGCTCTTGTCAGCACCTCAAACCGAAGTCCCGGCGGGAACGCCAAATGAAATTGCTGTCTGCCCGCTTGTCCAGGTCGGTGTCGTCCCAACGTCCGCCACTGCCTCGGAAGCCAGGAGCCGCTGATTCAGACTGCGGCATCACCCTTCGCCACGGCCTCAAGGGCATCGGTCGCCAGCTGGTAGGTCCTGCAGCTTGTCTCCGAGGCCTTGTCCTCGTTCGGCAGAGGCCGCGAGTTCCCCTCGGGACATGCACCCTCTCCTGTCGCCACCCTACCCGCCGGTTCCTGGCTTTGGGGAGACTAGGGACCAAATGAAAGCCTATGCTTCGGCTCTCCTCCACGGATCCCTTGCCTCGCACCGGGCCTTCTGCGGTGAGGTTCCGTGAGAATCATTACGACGTTTTGGGCATGCTCGGATATGGACGAGTTTGGTATCTATGAACCGTAAATGACGAGATTAGTAGGTGTATGCGTTTACGCTACACTACTTAGAAGGGTTCGTCTCCTTTACGGGTTTTTCCATCTGAACCCTCGGGTTCCATTTTAGATACGGCATCCATTTTGTTTCTTGCCCTCACGTAGCCAGCGAAGGGACAATGTCCGCTTCGTGACCCTGGGATTCCCAAGCTCTGGCGGAAGATGAATATTCTTTGGGGTCGTCTTTACGACCGGGGGAATGACACGGCAAAGGCAGATGGCTCAGCTTGAGGCTTATTCTGCCTTGTTGGTCTATTGTTTCAGCTTTACACATGTTAGGTTTGAGTCCTTTGATCCTGTGATCACGCTTCCGATATTGCCCCCACACTCTTCTGTTACGGTTGTCTGTCTTTCTTACACCTGTTCCTGTCTCTTTCTTTCGCCTGTTTACAACTAGAGTGGAATGTGCCTTATGGCGAGATAATGTGCTTTTACAGTTGGGAACCGGCAATGTTACTATAATCATGTTCCGGGCTTCTGAAAACATGAATGCAATCCTTTTGAAGTTTACTGTGGGAACTGAGTTGTAACCTTTTGTTCGTTATGTCGAGCAATGACGAAAATGTGTATAAAAGGAGCGATTCCCTTTTGCAATTTGAAGCAGACTCTCAGAACCTACACTATGTTGTACTTCTTGCGATTTCTGTATCCCTGCAGTAATAAACGCTGATCTTTGACGCCGAAGGAAGTGTCCCGTGTCTCTGTCACTTGTACGCCAGAGCAGGTAACCCACGAAGGTTTCAGGTGTTGTTCCCTGGCACCGCTGGGCCTTAAAGAACCCAGTCCTTCAGTTGGCGCCCAACGTGGGGCGACATCAGCGGTACCGGTCCAAAACCTGACGATCGTGAGGAACTTCGTGTGAAATCTCCGAGTAAAGGTGCACCCCGCTTCATCGATCCTGTTGTCGAAATAAGTGGTCTGAAGACTTTTCCTGCGAAGATCCCCGCCTCCTGACAGTTGCGACGGACCGATGCTCTGACTGTCGACCTGTTTTGGCGCCTGGCGTAGTCCTTTGTACGGCGAGACAACAGACGGGCCTTCCTGGTGACGCCATTGAGCTCTCAGTTAAGTATTTGTGGGTCGCTCCCAGCATCCTTGGTTGTTGTTGGTGCTTAGTCGTTTTGCATGGTTCCATTGCATTTGTGGTTCTTAGTTGTTGGTTCTTAGTTGTTATTTGACAGTTGCAATTGCCAAAAACCGAGGGTTTTGTATTTCACGAAGATTTTGTACTTCGATAACCCTTGAAGTTTGATACTAGGTTAGCGTGCAAGATGCCTGGCCATAGTGGTTTCCTTGGTTTCTTTAAATGTCACAGTATGGACTCCCGGTTGGAGGACTCGTGTCCGATACCTCCAGTTGGGACTCCGATATATGAGCTCTATAGTCGACATGGTGTGGGCCCTATTATATATAATGAATATTGGATTCGTTATACGAAAAATGACGGTGACCTTAGTTGGCCATCACATGGAAGTTTCGACACTAAAATTTTAGATAATCTCGAAGCGAAACTGTTTAAAAGAAAATCTAGGCCGGCTATGTTCGATTCCTTTCGGTTATGGCGCAAAGAGGCCAGGCAGAAAGAAATCAAACAGCTTAAGAAAAATAAGAAAGAAAGTAGTATCATTACGATAATGCAAGATGCAGAACGTCACCATCAAGATAAAGCAGATAAAGAAACGGAAGTTTCAGTTAGACTGCATCACATGTGGGCGGATAAATGTTATCCGGTGTTATCGTCAAATATCGATAAAAAGGAAGAAGACTCGAAAGAGGATCCTTTGTTAGCGTATTTAATGAAATCACCACCTCCTTATGCACAGGGTGCTACGGCTCCTGTAGTTCCTCCTGTTCCCCCTCCTGTTGTTTTGGCGGCTGCTGGTCAGCCTGTTGTTGGTCCTGTTCTTGCTCCTCTATCTGTTCCTCTTCCTACTGCTTCTTTGCCTGTACCTTCTCAGTCTATTGTTCCTGCTACCCCCAATGATCCTACAACCACTTCTAATGCTGTTGCTCCTGTTCTTTTTTCCTCTTCTCCTTCCGTTCGTAATCGTATCCCTAACACTGTTGCTACCCTCTACTCCCCACTTTCCGGATCGTTACTTCAATCTGATGTCTCTGAAACTCCCCAGAGACGAAGTCAAATCCCTGGTGGAAGAGAGAGAGCGACGTTAGAAACTATGGCGCGTAGATGGATTAGACACCCTGCTAAATACACCTCACGCATAGTTTTCGATACATTTTCTCAGTTCAATGAGCCAACACAGAGATTTGTGTTTGAAGAAATGTGCAACTCCTTGAGGGAAGAGTGGGATAATGATGACTTGGATGATGTACCGCCCGAGATGACCGAACTTCAGAGTCGCTTTTTGAATGGTATGATCGTAGGTGCAGAGGTACGACGTGCATTAGAGCGATTATTAGCCTTTAGGTCTAAAGTGCCTTCTCGGGTGTCGTTTGATGACGATTCCGATACTCCAAAAGCGAACTCCGGTCAGTATCCTATGAGAGAGGTTCCGCCAGTTTGGATGCCAGGGGATCCGAACGCTAATCCTGTGGTTCTGCCGTATTTCCAAAGGGTTTGGATACACCTCCCATGGAAGCGATCAGAAGTCTTACAGGTGAAGCAATCCTTGCCTGATCCACGCAAAAATCCGGCAGGTTATTATAAGGAGTTATCCCAACTGGTGGATGCTTCTATTATGAACCTTGCTGACATCGACATGTTGTTTGGTAATATTGTACCGCAACCGATTTGGGCAAAAATCCGCCAAGAGAATCATTTAGCTGAGTTGGGTGGTGATTGGGCTACGCTATTAGCGGCTGATGGACGACAAATTGGTGGGGCTAAGCCCGAGCAGTTAATTACGGATTTGCCCCAAAGAATCATTACGCTCATGAAAACGCTTATGCCAGCGATGAGGGTGAATTGGGACAAACTGTCGGCTTGTAAGCAAAAGAAAGACGAAAGTGTCTCCGATTTCTTTACTAGATTTGAGGAAGCATTCATTGATCATAGTGGTCAGGACATGAGTACGGAGGGAGGACAGCGGTTGTTTGTTGATAAGTTTGTGTTAAATTTGTTGCCTGAACTATGCAACAAATTGAAAAATTCAGAAAGTGCATGGGCCGTTTCAACCACTGCCCAAATACTAGCGACGGCTCAATACTACGAAAATAGGGAAAAAGAAGAAAGTGATCGTTCAGATAAGAAAACGAAGGAGCTTAAAACGAAGGTTTTGTTGCAACAAGCGTATCCTCCGCGTTCGAATCAAAATGATTCGCAACAGCAGTATCGCCACAGGCACAGTCTTCCAGGATGCAGTCACGCTCTGACTCCTCTGACTTTAGATCTATGCTTGGATATAATCAGTGTGCATATTGTAGGGGAGAGGGACATATCAAATTTAATTGTCCCACTTTACGTGATCGCTATAATCATGTTTTGGCTCGAGGGGGACGTGGTGGTCCCCAACAGGCATTTCGAGGTAGAGGTCGTGGTAACTCTCAGAATCAGAATGAGCGCTCTCCTACTTCGTTGGATGCGAATAATTGTTTTGATCAGCGGAATGCGAGGTCTGATAGATCGGCACAGTACCATGTGGACGATTATTACATTGGACATGAGATTGAGGCAGGTGATCGTTACTAGGACAGCCACCGACAAAGAGAGGGAGTAGTGTCAGTTCCGGTTGATCAGAGATGGCCTTAGGTCGCAGTTGCTACATCTGGCGTAGTTGAGCCTTTTCTGTTGGACATTGGTGCAGCAAAAAGTTCCATCATGCATTCAAAACTCCCTGGCGCACCTTTGTCTGGCTTAACGAATGTTTCCGTTGGATTCTCTGGCGCCCCTGTTAGCAATCCTGTCTCCAGCCCTTTGCCCCTTACGATTGGTCCTCGTGAGCTGGAGGCTCCCTTGATTCTCTCCACTGGTTGTGGCGAGAATCTTTTGGGTTTGGATTTGTTAAAACGGTTATATGCGACTTTGTACTGCTCTCCTGCGGGAGTGGAGCTTACATTAGGTCAGAGAATAATCTCTCCTATGTACTTATCGATCGATAAGTTCCCACCGGAACTGAGTTCCCTTCCTGCGTCACTATGGGCCACGGGCCCCAATGATGTGGGTTTGTTGGACATTCCACCTTATGTGGTCCAGTTGAAATCAAATGTGCGATTACCACGTATACCTCAGTATCGTATTTCTCTTGATGGTGAGCGAGCGCTATTAGCGATCGTTTATGACCTGATCGAAAAGGATGTCATTGAAGAAACTTGGGGAAATGTGTGTAATAGTCCTGTGTTACCCATCCTGAAACGAACTGATCCATCTAAACCTCCTGTGCACCGTTTTGTAATTGATTTAAGAGAGGTGAATAAGATCGTGGTCCCACAATTTCCTGTGGTGCCAGATATCACGGCCTTGTTGACCTTAATTCCAGCTTCTGCCTCCTGGTTCACGGTAATCGACCTAAAGAATGCTTTCTTTAGTATTCCGATTGCTGAGGAAAGCAGAGATCTATTCGGATTCTCCTTAGGTGGTCGCAGTTTTAGATTTAAACGCGCACCACAGGGCTATTGTGAGAGTCCATCGATCTACAGTCAAGCCCTTAAAAGTCAACTGGATGCATTTATATTGCCGACGGGTGCAGCTTTGATTCAGTACGTTGATGACTTATTAGTGGCTGCTGATACCAAGGTTATTTGCAGAACCCCTACAGTGTCGTTGTTGCAGCATTTATGTGACTTACATCACAAGGTGTCACCTTCTAAGCTGCAATATTGTTGTCAAGAAGTAACCTATTTGGGTCACTTATTGTCAAAAGAAGGGAGAAGGTTGACCCCAGAAAGAATTGCAGCGATTGTGCGAATGACTGTGCCAAAAACTCAGAGAGATGTGCGTGCTTTTCTAGGTATTACGTCATACTGCAGACAATGGATTCCAAATTTTTCATTATTAGCGAAGCCATTGTTAGCTCTCACGTGCAAGGATGTTTCGACTCCTTTGCCTTGGACTGAAGAGTGTCAGCAAAGTTTTTCGGAATTACGTGATGCGTTGTGTTCGGCTCCTGTGTTAGGTACTCCCGATTACAGTAAGCCGTTCACACTGTACGTTCACGAGAGGGATGGTTGTGCGTTGAGTGTCTTGACGCAACAATTTGGCGACAAACAACGCCCATGTGCGTATTTCTCTTTGACCTTAGATCCAGTAGCTAGAGCATTACCGAGTTGTCTAAAAGCAACAGCAGCAGCTGCAGTGTCCATTCGACAGTCCGCAGGTTTGGTCATGGATAATATGCTTACGGTGATGGTTCCGCATGCAGTTGACACTCTTCTGAACCGAACGAAAACTCAACACCTGACGAGCGCAAGGTTGTCTGGGTATGAGCTGACACTTTTGGCAAGTCATATACGGATAAAGCGTTGTAATGTGTTGAACCCAGCAACATTGTTGCCGATCAACATGGAATCAGATGATGTAGCACCACATGATTGTTACTTGAGAACTGAAGAAGAGACGAAGGGTCGCATTGATCTGAAAAACACTCCATTGATAGATCCCGATGGTACTTTGTATGTTGATGGCTCGTGCTTCAAGTTGCCGAATGGTGATACGACGACTGCGTATGCTGTAGTGACGTTGAGTACGGTTGTGGAAACTGCGAGATTGAGTCAGAATTCGGCCCAAGCAGCTGAATTGATCGCGTTGACGAGAGCGTGTGTGTTGTCTAGAGGAAAGCGGGTGAATGTGTTTACCGATAGTCAGTATGCATTTGGCGTAGCGCACAGTTTTGGTCGATTGTGGAGAGAACGAGGGTTTTTTACGTCGCATGGCACGAAGATACAGAATGGACAACTTGTGAATGACCTTTTGAATGCACTTACATTGCCTAAACAGGTGGCAATAATCAAATGCAGTGCGCATCGGAAAGTGACAGATGATGTTGGCCGCGGTAATGCGTTTGCGGATGAGATTGCTAAGGAGACAGCTAGAGATCTGACAAATCGAATGTACGTTACGAGTTCAGTAAGATGGCCAGCGGAGACTGGTATGTGTGAAGACACAGTTGAGAGTGAAAGAGATACAGAATGAGGCTACCGAGATGGAAAAGACTCAGTGGAAAGAAAGCACGGGAAAGTTAGATGAGAATGGATGTTGGGTTGATTTGTCAGAAAGGCAGAGATGGATGTTACCGGATGCATATGTGCTTGCCATTGTTACCATGGCTCATGGCACGTCACATATTAGCGCAAAAGGCATATGTAAGTTGTTGTCCCCAGTATGGAAGAATGAGGGAATTACTAAATGTGCGGAGAGAGTGGTTAAGAATTGCATGATATGTTTGATGTACAATCCTGGCAAGGGCACTCTTACTCCACCTGGTCATTTTGCCCCTCCTACATGTCCCTTTGAAATTATTCAGTTGGATTTCATCCATATGGAGAGATGCAACAACCTGAAGTATGTCTTGGTTGTAGTTTGTGCATTCTCTAGATGGATTGAGGCTTACCCCCTTAAAGATAATACTGCCCTATCTACAGCAAAAGTGTTGCTCAAAGAGTATTTCCCTAGGTATGGCATGCCACAGATTGTATGGTCGGATAACGGAAGTGAGTTTGTGGGAAGTGTGATGAAAAGTGTATGCAGTGGCCTTGGTATTCATCATAAATACCATAGTGCTAATCATCCTCAGTCGGCGGGTTTGGTGGAAGGATACAATGGTACCCTGAAACTGAAACTTGCCAAAATCCAGGCCACGACTGGTTTATCATGGCCAGATGCTTTGCCTCTAGCCCTCTTATCGACCAGAGCGACTGTGCACTCTCGAGTAGGGCTTAGCCCATATGAGATTGTGTTTGGCCGTCCTGCGAACATTTGGGGAGTCCCAAGGCCTAGGGAATTTAACAGACTTGAATATCCAATGTTGATTGACTATCTTCATGATCTGACTGCTAAATTGAGTTTGATTCACCAACAGGTTTACGAGGCTCTACCGGCACAAACAGAAGGTCCTGGTCATCGGCTCCAACCTGGCGATTGGGTCGTTACCCGAAATTTGGGACGAAAACGCAATCTTGAGCCAAGATTCGTGGGACCCCACCAGGTGTTACTGGCGACGAGGACTCCAGTTCGACTGGAAGGAAGAAAGCACTGGGTGCATGCCACCCACACCAAGAAGGTTCCGCTTCCTTTGCCAGTAGACACATGGATGAAGAAAGGAGTCGCCTCGACTGAAACAGAGACCCCTTTGTGCTATGTACCATTTAGTGATGCCCAGCCTGTAGGGAACGATTTAGTTCAATCAGATATCCCTGTCGAATCATCGAAAACGATACCATTATCATCAGCATTGGAGAGTTCAAGTTCTGAACTGTTACCTGAACAATCGAACACTGTTCTGCCATCAGAACTGTTATTTGAAGAGCAAACTCGACCGGGAAAAACTCGATATTTTCTTCGATCGCGCAATAAAGACTAATGCATTTGTTTATTTTTGAATTCACGTTACCCCTTACAGTTGCCATGAATGTTATGATTTTGCATATTGTGTGTATACTTTTTTTTTCTTGCAGCTAGGAGACTTATGTTAATCAAAAGATAAATTGATTAGACCTACCATCTGGGTTGACCGTAGGGCCGTGCGGGTACCTCCTTCTGTTTAGCAGGTTTCTGACACTAGGTCGATTGCCTTTTGTCAATTTCTGGGAACTCCTGGGAATTGATAATCGCTACTCAGAACGAAGTGCGTCAAGAACGTCACGGACGGTTTTTAGAGGATGGAGTTTTCTAAGCTGTCGGACATAGACAAAATGGCGGTACAAAGATCCAAATTGCATAAGATGTTTCGAACAAAATGTTTTCTGTTTCAGGTTTTTATGTTGTTCCTGACTGTTTCTATGCTACTAGTGGGTGGAGTGTACTTTGGGATTCAATTATTATTGCCTTCCATTTCACCCGTTTCCTTCTCACTTGACCTAAATTCTGTTTCCACTATTTCACCACATTCCTTTCATCTTCTGCCTCAACATGAACAGGTCAGATGTGCGGAATTTATTAACAATTCTTTTGTCCAACTCCTGCATCAGCATCAGTTGGTGATGAATACTACCAATTGTTGGGTGTGTGGGTTAATGCCACATACTATGGATAAAGGTATTCCGTATTTGGTTCTTCCTTACAGCACCCAGGGGTCAGCTCGAGCATTCCAAACTATGTTCCGTAGTGCACTAGATTCCTACCCCCGTCGAGAGCCTCGCTCCACAGACCTTAGTCCCGGCCCGTACCACAAGCCTTTGGCGATAGCGATTGCTGATTTAGATAAAGATATTTTTGATGCAACAATTATCCCAGAGGAAGAGGTGCGAGCTTATAAGGATCTGAGTGAGGTTGAGTATAGTATGTTAGTAAGTGATAGACAGCTTAAAAGCTCATCTCCGATTTGGATCGTACCTCATCTCGGCCATTTCTGTCTGCAAGGCCTTGGTCGAAATCCAAGAGCTCAGCTTGGGAAGAGTGCTTGTACTGAGACGTATGTCTTACCGATGCTCTCTTCCCCTGTCTTCTTGACTGCCAAGGGTACTTATTTTGTGTGTTACAATCGTGCTTATACGTGGTTGCCTCGTGACTTTTCAGGCATCTGTTATATCGCGAATCTTTTACCACCAACTTTTACGGTTGCCTCAAACTATCACAAGACTAGAGTTGTGAGAGGCGTCGTTAGTAAAGAGGACACTGCCAGTCAAGAGGCAGGAGACTTCTTTAAGGGTTTCCTACCGTTTTGGGGTCCTATGGTTAATAGTAGGAACTTGAGACAGTTGACTCGTGTGGTGGAATTGACTGCTAATATCACTGCAAGTGCCCTTGGTAACCTGACAGCAGAGCTTCAAGCGGATAGACTTATGACGCTACAGAACCGTATGGTTCTAGACGTTGTACTTGCAGATAGAGGTGGTGTGTGCAAGGTAATCCATTCGAGCTGCTGCATTTTCATCCCTGATAATGCTCCAACTGTTTATCAAGCCATCTCAAAGTTGCATAAAATCTCGGAGTCCATACACGTGGACGAGGGAGATTGGACGCTTCTAGGATGGTTGTGGGGTCTGATGTCGACTTGGGGTTGGAAGCTTCTGATGATCATAGGAGTCGTTGTAGCGTTTCTGTTCACGTGTTGTCTTTGTGTGCAGTGTGGTCCTGCCTTATGTGGCCTTTGTGCTACAACGTGTATAAGAAGGCCATCTGTGACCAAAGAGACATTGGTGGATAGGATGATGTTTCAACGACACCTGAATGATCTGATGAATATCGAAATTGATTCTGATTTCGACTAGTGCTTGCCTACCTGAGGGCAAAAGGAGTGTCTGAGGTTCCGTGAGAATCATTACGACGTTTTGGGCATGCTCGGATATGGACGAGTTTGGTATCTATGAACCGTAAATGACGAGATTAGTAGGTGTATGCGTTTACGCTACACTACTTAGAAGGGTTCGTCTCCTTTACGGGTTTTTCCATCTGAACCCTCGGGTTCCATTTTAGATACGGCATCCATTTTGTTTCTTGCCCTCACGTAGCCAGCAAAGGGACAATGTCCGCTTCGTGACCCTGGGATTCCCAAGCTCTAGCGGAAGATGAATATTCTTTGGGGTCGTCTTTACGACCGGGGGAATGACACGGCAAAGACAGATGGCTCAGCTTGAGGCTTATTCTGCCTTGTTGGTCTATTGTTTCAGCTTTACACATGTTAGGTTTGAGTCCTTTGATCCTGTGATCACGCTTCCGATATTGCCCCCACACTCTTCTGTTACGGTTGTCTGTCTTTCTTGCACCTGTTCCTGTCTCTTTCTTTCGCCTGTTTACAACTAGAGTGGAATGTGCCTTATGGCGAGATGATGTGCTTTTACAGTTGGGAACCGGCAATGTTACTATAATCATGTTCCGGGCTTCTGAAAACATGAATGCAATCCTTTTGAAGTTTACTGTGGGAACTGAGTTGTAACCTTTTGTTCGTTATGTCGAGCAATGACGAAAATGTGTATAAAAGGAGCAATTCCCTTTTGCAATTTGAAGCAGACTCTCAGAACCTACACTATGTTGTACTTCTTGCGATTTCTGTATCCCTGCAGTAATAAACGCTGATCTTTGACGCCGAAGGAAGTGTCCCGTGTCTCTGTCACTTGTACGCCAGAGCAGGTAACCCACGAAGGTTTCAGGTGTTGTTCCCTGGCACCGCTGGGCCTTAAAGAACCCAGTCCTTCAGTGGAGTCGCTGGTGGCTTTGGCCCCAGCACCAACGGGTTTGGCTTCAGGTTGTAGGAGGGTGGTGTCGTCAAGGTGCAGTCCTCCAGGCTCCCCTCTTCAACCCACGGCGTCCCTGCCTCACCGCAAATCCCTACGGGGCTTCCTGTGGCATCGCAGGAGATCGCCAGGACTCAGGGCTTGTCCCCCTCGGTCCTCTGAGCAGGCACCTTCCTCGCCAGAGGCCGAGCCGGCACCTTTTCGGTGCCAAAGGCTTTCCTCCCCGGCCCTGGCGGTGCCGTGGGTGGAGGCCGGGTCCTGAGGTGCTTTCCCCGAGTCCTTCTCGGTCCTCTACGCAGGCGGCTGTCTCGTGTGAAGTCGAGCCGGCGCCGTTCCTTAGCCGAGCCGGCTCCGACCCTGCCCCATTTTCCTACGGAGCACGTGGTGGTGGAGGTCGGCTTGGAGCTGTCTCTGTCCACTCCTGCGCTGATCGACCTTGTGCCGGCGCCTGTGGCGGTCTCAACGGCGCCATGCCGGCGTTGGGTCCTTGATTCGTCTCCAGACGTTCCTTCCTCTCCGGAGATTTGTCAGCTCCTTGTCTCTTCTTCTCCGGAGACGGGACGCCGCGTTGTTGCTTTTTTACTGGCTTCTTCTAGGGAGGGCTCCACACTGTCCCCGCGGCCTCAACCCTCTGACCCTCTCTTCCGCAGCTCGCAGTTGGTTTATCCACCGGCTTCTCTGCCTTACCCAGGGGCCCTCAGGTTCCCCACTCGTCCGTGAATCCCCCTCTATTCAGGGGCTGGCCGTTTATTCCTCAAGCTGGACTGGGGGACTGACGGCTTAGTTTACAGCCGTCGCCCACAGAGGAATTGCTTTCTCCCCCGCTGCGCCCAATGGAGGCCAATGTTGCCTTTGTTCTGGCTATTTCCAGGGCTGCTGGCATTTTGCGAATGGGTCACCCGTCACCCCATTCCCTATGGATCATCTCTTGGAAGTTCTCCACCAGGGCTCTGGTGGACGGGAGCTGCTTCTTCATTTTGAAGCTTTGCTCCACAACTCTCTTCTGGGGGCTCGGGGGCGTCCTGCCATGGGCGATCCGGTACTTCAGCTGCTCCTACACCGCCACCGTCCTGCTCCACACGACCTGGTCTGCCTTTCATTCCACCCTTCTACTCAGGGCCCTCTTCTGCGGACTGCTTTTTTCGTTCTTGCCCGTGGTGTTGGTTCCTCCGTCACGGGAGGCCCGGTGATTGGATTTATGGGGGCGTAACATCTTTGCTTCCTCCAGTGCTGCTTTGCGAGCACTCAACACTCTTTGTGTGTTGGCCAGGGCTACCTCCAACTTGTGTGATTCTGAGGAGTCCCTTCTGTCTCATGTCTCCCACGACGGTGCCCGTGCTGATCTACTGCACCATGTGTTGGAGGCTCGGGAGCTGGCCGCATTTATTCTCCGTGCGGCCTTGGATGTTGCTGATGCTCTCAGCCATGCTATGGCCAGTTCTGTGGCTCTCCGTCACCATGCTTAGTTGCGGGATGGTGGTTTTCCTGAGAATGTTAGTGAGCGTCTGGTTGACATGCCCTTTGATGGTGTTCTTTTGTTTAACACCCACGCGGACTCCGCCATTCAACATCTTCTTGTGGCGCTCCGTCCTCCTTCCCCTCCGTAAGCTTGGCTTCTTGATCGTCCGGGGCTTGGTGGGAGGCGTTATCTCACCTTCTTCCTGGAATCAGGTGTTTTGAGTGGCCCGGCTGTCTGTTCTGTGTGGTTTGCCGTGCCTCCGGAGTCCCTAGGTTGGCCCCTTCTCCTGTTGGCTGCTGGTTCAGCCCCTTTGGCAATTGTGTATTTTTGGGCTGATTGTTAAGCCGTCTGTGGTTCTAGGAAGATAAAAATTAGTGAAAAATGGTGAGTAAAGCTGGCGCCCGAGTCAAGCTTTACTCACCATTTTTCACCAATTTTTATCTTCCTGACGCCCATTTAGATTGTTCGAGCATTGTCTCGTACTCCGCGCCACACTCCTTACTTTGGAACCTCTTTGAAGGTTTACCGGGACCGATTCAACAGCGACCAGCATTCGAACTCGCTGGTAGTTCTTTACCATTATTAGTTTTACCTTTGATGATCTCTAATCAGTATACGGATCTAATTAGCGATTATTGCATGCACTGGCTACTCTGCCATGCATTAACAGATGATTCTATTCCATAATGAGTAAAGGCATGAATCAATATGTCCTGATGATGATCCCATATTAAAAAGGGATCGAAACGTCGTCGACAGCTCACACTTGATGATTTAAAAATCTTTTTATTGCGAAATCACACAAAGTGTACCTAAATATTAATTGTCTGTTTTAATTGTGATTAATTTACAGACTGCTCTCTCTTACCTTGCATTTGTATGTTATTTTGTTTGTACTTATGTGGTAGTTGGACACAGGTTGTGTCCCACTTGGAAATTGTTAAATAACTTTGCCACATCTGACTATAATAACTATTAAATCTGTCCGGCTGGACAGTTAATATAGATTTCAATTTTGGTCTATATTTATTTTTGTCTTGATTTGTGAATTGATGTTTGGGACCATTGTCTCTTGAAATATAATATATAGCATAGAGGTATGTCCTTTTGATACTGTTTCACAATGTACAACTATTGTAAACAACCATAGGAGAAAATAATGCTTAATGACTACAGATACGCATTGACAAGTTTACAAGATGCAGTTATAAACTAGAGATCTGATTCTTCGGTGGAGTTCAGCCCATAATTGATAGAGTTAATTCTCTCTATCCAGCGACATTCTAATCGTTGTAAAATTTGTGGCTGTTAAGAGTGGGCTCACCACAGTCAGTTTTAGACCACCTCCAGATGATGGCAAGTTTCCTGGTGTTGTTGGGGTTCACGATCAGGGTCGGCTTTAGCGCTGGTGGTGCCCTGTGCGACAATGTCTGTTGGCGCCCCTGATGACCACCTCTGCCACGGATTCCCTCACCACCTCCTTTTAACAGTGCCCTTCAAGTCTCCAGAATCACTGTCTCTCGGATTCATTTAGTTTTATAGCACCACTCATACCAGTGTAAGGTGTCAGAGCACTTTACATCACACACACATTGCACAGAGACAATCATAGGTGTGTAAATCAGTGTATAGGAAATGTTACATCAGATAGGACTACAAGGTGTAGTGTAGGAGTAACATGTCATAGATACTGGTAGGCAGTATAGTTTAAGAGTCCTTATTCTGGAAAAGCACAAATTCAGAATTTAAACTGAAACACCATTGTTAAGTGTTCTCTTTAATAACAAGAATTGTTTTCCACCAAAATGAACCCTTTTTGGCAAGATTAGGATAATGAAAGACTGGGCAAAAAATCATATATTTCTAACATATATTTTGATGTTTACACACAGCTCTTTGATGACCGTTAATAGCTCAATGTTCTATATTACGATTTTGACTTACGAATGACTAGTAACAAAAGGAGCTCTCTTACAGAAGCAGTAACCCACTGACCTATTTACATTACATGCACTTTATCTACATGGTACACGTTATTAGCAGCTGGCATTTTAACCCTCTGCGTTACCTTTGGATAAATCAAATCTTCCACTAGACAAACCTTGTGTCTCTTTCCAGGAACATGATAAATCACCAGAGTTATCTTGACGTTTTAATTGATGCCTACACAAATTGCTGGAGGCCAGGAACGGGCCAGCAGGTTTGTGCTTTTAAAATGATAATATTACATGTAAAAATGACGCCCCCACTCCACGTCAATGATCTAAAGTCACTGCTGACTTTTTCAGGGACATCCTTTTATAGGAGCTGTCTTGGACAGGTGCAGGTCAGGGTGTTTCCGTCATTGAAATATATCTGCAATGATCGGGCTATGATACAGATTTTTCAACCTTGGTCCTGGTCACTGGGAGAAGAGCTCTGAGGCTTCTTGGCCTGTTAGCCTCCTGCATCCTGCTTGTCAACTATGCCAGGTGACTTATGCGGGCTCTGTAGTAAATCTGAACTCCCAGTAGCCTTAGTGCCAAGACAACTTGTCAGATGCCATCCAGGTTTTGGAGGCGACTACACGCGATCTGAAGTGGTGTCTGCTCGACAACAATTGGACCATGACACACCACACGCCCTCCACTACCCAGAGCGGACGGTGGTGACATATGCGTCACAGCTGGGATCGGGAGGTCATCTGAGGAGGTAGATATCAGAGGAATCTGGTCTCTGGTGGAAACCAGGCTACATGTGTAGAAGAGTAAGATCAGCTTCTTATGGTTATCCCCACTTATTTCTTGATGTTACACTGTTTGTGACTAGTCTGACCGGGATCCTGCTAATCAGGACTCCAGTCTATCTGCTTTCTCCCTAAAATGTTATGTCATGCACTTAGGTACATTCCAGATCGGATACTGGGGTACCCTTATCAGTCCCTAGTATATGGTACACATGGGCCCAGGGCATAGGTATCCCGGAGGCCTACCATGGGCTGAAGCATGTATCTGAAAGAGAAAATTAGTTATAGATTCCTTACCTGTAGAATTACCCCCAGGTGTAATACTGGATCCGGAAATTTTTTCATCAGCAGTACTCCAGCGCGTTGAAAGGTGGCGTCGGTCAGCCCCGCATTCGTCGTTGGCGTCGTGGTCGCCGGGATGACATTGCTGTAGCTACTTAGACCCCGCCCTCGCGCCATGACGTCAGTTCTTTCTTTTTCCGCACCAGCCAGGGCAGATCCGGAGAGGGCGGTATCTCCAGTCACTTTTTGACTGATTTTTTTGAGCGAATTCTGTCGACACCGTTATTGAGTCTTTCGACTCGTGGTGCATGTTAGCGATGCCCGGTTTCAAGGCTTGTGGTTCCTGCCGAAAACTGATATCGGTGACTGATCCGCACCACGTGGGCCTGTGATGCCTGGAACGCGACCACGATCCCAAGTCGTGTTCTGACTGCCGGACCATGAAACCGAAGTCTTTGTGGGAGCTGTCCCGAAAGCTTCTCGAGGCCCGGCAGTCCTCTCCGTGCCGTTCAAGGTCCCAGTCGTGCAGGAGGTCACCGGACCGGTCACAGAGCCACCACCACTCATCTTTGAAGTCTTCACACTCATCTTCGATGTCTTCACACTCCTCAGGTAAGTCAAAGCTCAAGAAGAAGTCGAAGAGGCATTGTCGCTGTTCGACTTCTCCCCGTCCATCGGCCGATGCGACGAGGGATGCTGGTGGTGCCCCTCCCCCAGCTCCGCATGTGGAGCCCAAAGGGTCGGTTCTGAGTTTCTCTCCCTTTCCGGGACCCGGAGCGACCCCTGCCCTGCTTCGAAGCTATTACGAAGCAATGCATGCCATATTTGGGCAGCCTGACTCTGCTGCTGCACCTTCGCCGACGGTTCTGGCCAAGGCACTACAGGGTCCCCTTCGTTCCAGGCCTTGATCTGGATCGGCGTCTCATAACACATCCACCGGTGCCAATTCCACTGGCACCACACCCACAGCCGATGCCGGTTGTGTCCCCAGCCAGCATTGACCCCGGCCTCCACCCCGACGTGGGCACGGAGCCGGACCGACGTCGACCGATGCAGGATCCGGCGCCGACTGGTACCTTTGTACCCTGGTTCTTTCTGGCCAGATTGGCAACCAGAAGAGGGTGAGGACAGCGAGGGGTCTGGAGACCCTTTAACTGACCAGTTGGAGTATGATCCGGACTGGAGAGTTGGGGGACACCAGTGGTCTGGATACCTCCCCAGACCTTGGCATGTTGTCTCCTACCGTGGCTTTAAAGGAGGGAGCTTCTTACACAGTGGTGTTGCGTAGGGCGGCCAAGGCTCTCAACATCGAGCTACCTACGGTGGCAATCAGGACTAACCTCCTGTCATAGGTGCTTCAACCGGCAATGAGCTCTTCGGAGCCCCTGCTGTCGTTTAATGAAGCCCTCACTGACATCCTTTTGGGCACCTGGTCCAGGCCCTACACAGGGGCTCCTGTGGATAGGATGATTGCCCAACGCCACCGCCTGGATCCGGGTGACCCCACTTTCCTCTCTCAACTTCCCACCCCTAAGAGCTTGGTGGTCCAAGCCACAAGGTCCAAAGGTGCATTCCCTAAAACTCCACCTGATAGGGAATCCAAAAAGCTGGAACATCTTGGGAAGAAGATGTTTTCTTCTTCCAGCTTGGGACTGCGGTCAGTAAACACTGCATGTCTGTTGGGTGTTAACATCCACTCCTTGTGGGGTACAGTAGTGCAGGTGCTGTCCCAGTGCTCGGAGGAGGTACGAGCAATCCTCTCCCGTGCAGTCGCCGAGGTGAGTGACGTAGCCAAGTTTACCACATGATGTGGACTGAACACTGCTGACTCGCTAGGCAGAACGATTTCAACATCAGTAGCCCTTCGACGCTACGCCTGGCTGAGGTCAGCTGGCTTTTCCGGGGATGTCCAGGCAACCCTGATGGACATGCCCTTTGATGGCCGTCGCATGTTCGGCGACAAACCAGACAACGCGCTAGAGCGCTTCAAAAACTCTCGGACAACGGCCAAGTCCTTGGGCCTCTCCACCACCCGCCCTGCACTGTCTGCTTTTTGCCCCTTTCGTTTCTACGGAAGGGGTGCCCCACCACGTTCCACCCAGAGCCACAGGCCGGTGCAAGCTGTTATGCCCCTTCGGGGCCGGGGACGTGGGAACCTACCGTGGTGGGACAGGGGACTTGCAAGCTTGCCAGTTAATCAGGGCCCCCTCTGCAGCAGCTTTCAAACCCTCCTAGTCTGACCTTTCAGGGCCACCAATCGCCAGTGGCAAGCAGGATTCGCCATCACCTCCCCCACTGGCGCACCGTCACGTCAGACATGTGGGTTTTGCAGATAGTCTGAAGTCTACTGCCTCCCCTTCAAAACTACCCCCCAGCCATGCCACCTCAGTATCATTGAATGTCAGAGGATCATCTGGCCCTTATCCAACAGGAAGTTATGGCTCTCCTGGCCAAGGGAGCCATCAAGCGAGTTCCTACCCCAGAAGTAGGTTGTGGTTGTTATTCCCACTACTTTCTGGTGTCCTAGAAGGTCAAAGGCCTGCGTCCTATCTTGGATCTCAGGAACGTCAACCGCTTCCTCCGGAAGGAGAAGTTCAAAATGTTGGCGCTAGCTCAGGTTCTGTCTGCCCTCGACCCTGGAGACTAGATGATCGCGTTGGACTGGCAGGACGCCTACTTTCACATCCCCGTCTTGCTGGCCCACCGGCGTTACCTGTCGTTCAGGGTGGGCCGCAAGCACTTTCACTTTACATTGATCCCCTTTGGCCTTACCAGTGCCCCTCGGGTGTTCACGAAGGTGATGGCGGTGGTCGCAGCTCATCTGCGCAGATCAGGGGTTCCAGTCTTCCCCTATCTTGACGGCTGGCTGTTGAAAGCGGATTCGCCCCAGGCAGTCGTCTCCCACCTCCAGACTATCGCAGACCTCCTGCACTCGCTGGTTTTCACTATGAACGTGCCGAAGTCACACCTGACTCTCTCTCAGAAGCTTCTTTTAATCGGAGCGGTTCTGGACACTACGCAGTTTCGGTTTTATCTTCCCGAGCAGCGAGTCCGGGATATTCGGGCTATGATTCCGATCTTTCAGCCTCTATCCCGTGGCATATGCGGGCTCTGCAGTGGGACCTAAAGTTCCAGTGGGCACAACATCAGGAGAATCTGTCCGATTGCATTCAGATCTCGGAGGGCAGTGCACGTCATCTGCAGTGGTGGCCAACGAACCTGGATTGGGTCAACAGCAGTTCCCTCTCCCTTCCCCTACTGCAGTACACAGTAGTGACAGATGCACAACTTCTGGGGTGGGGCAGCCACATGGGAGAGGGGAGATCAGAGGCCTCTGGTCTCCAGTGGAGTCTGGGCTCCACATCAACCTTCTGGAGCTTCGGGCGATGAAACCATTCCTTCCCTCTGTCCGGGTAAGAGTAGTGCAGGTGTTCACGGACAACACCACCGCCATGCGGTACTGTAACAAACAGAGCGGGGTGGGGTCGTGGACCCTATGTCAAGATCCTCTCCGTCTCTGGACATGGCTGGAACATCAGGGCATATCCCTATTGGTTCAACACCTGGAAGGTTCACCTTCTCCAAGTTTAAGTTTATTATGTTTTGGCTCTCAAAAGAGGGCCACATAAAACAATCACATAGTTATACACCACTACATACATACAATAATAATAACAATAAGAAAAAAAGAGGATAACATCTCTAATACTGGCCGGACAATCATCAAACAACATCTCTAGGTATCATTAATAAATATCTAAAAAACCCTTAAAAAAGTTAAAATTTTTAAAGCAAAACATTTCATTAGGTGGACAATAAAGGGCATGGAAGAAAGTATTTACATTAAGGATTCCTAATTGTAGACAAATGGATTTTAACCATTTAGAGCGCAATGGACGTAATGCAGGACAAATAAACAAAACATGATTTCGGTCCTGCACTGCCTTATTACAAAGGTTACATACTGGAGATGTCCCATACCATTTTGCTAAGAGTGAATTTAGAGGAAGGAAATCATGTCTTAAAAGGTACCATAACCTACGGACTCTATGCGGGATATTCCATGAAACATACTGCTGGGCCTGCTTTACGGAGTATGTGCTTAAGAGTAACTCACCACCCTTCTTTTCATGTAGAGCTGTCCTATCCAATTTAAAACAGAGTTCCCAAGATGCGTATTTCAGCTGAGACTTTAGCTGAGAAGGAGAAAGTAGGAACAAAGTACTTGCATCCAGCTCTAACATTGCTACCACTTTTCTAATTTTTTTTACTAGTAATGAAAACTCGTTTAGATTGCCCAGTAGTTCGTTTTTAATATATGCTCGTAGGGAACCCGATTTACCTCTGGCCAAACAGGCCACCCACCTTACCAGGGCAATCAACCCCTGTACCCAACAGCTCCGGAGGCCAAATTCCAGCCTGCATGCAGACACGGAGCAAGCTGTATTAAGGGAAGAAATTCTTCTTAATATCTTTCCTTCCATTATTTGCAAAAAACCCCAATGCCTTAACTCCACCAATTCGATTCCATATAGCAGAGTTGCAGGGATTTTTGCTCTATATACTTCCAAAAAGCGAGCAAAGTGTCTTTTTCCTGTAGCAGAATACAAGGAACATAACCCTATACCATGAGCCAGTGCTTTACGCGAATTATGTTCAATGTGGGGTTTCTCACTTAGATTTGCCGAGATTATTTTACCTAAAAAGGTGTAAGTTTTAACTACCTCTAGTGTCTGGCCTCCTATAGCCCATCCGAAGTTTTCAGACCTACATTTTTTTCTTCCAAAAATGCACATGATTTTGCTTTTAGAAGCATTGATCTTCATAAAATGTGCTTCTGCAAATAAATGTAATGCTTGCAGACGGTTAGACAAGCCCTTCGGAGTTAGGTCTAAAATGAGGATATCATCCGCATACATTAAAACCGAACTGGATGAACCTCCAACTACCGGGGCTAACCCACCACATGCAGCAATGGAAGCAGGTAGGTCCGCTGTATATAATGAAAACAACATGGGGGCAAGTATACACCCCTGTTTTAATCCGTTCAAGGATAAAATAGTCTGTGAGAGACCCCTTTCTCCGCCTTGTAGCACCTTACACCAGGTATTCGAGTGAAGGGATTTTACTAGTTCCAGTAGTTGTGGTGGCATACCCAGTACAGCAAGCTTTCTCCACAGCGTCGGACGGTCCACCTTGTCAAACGCTGTGGAGAAGTCTATGAATGCCGCATATACTCCACCTCCTCGCACTCTTACATACTTATCCACAATCACATGAAGAGCTGTTAAATTGTCAAGTGTACCATGCTCTTTACGGAACCCAGTTTGTTCCACAGGTAGAATTCGATTTGCTTCCACCCAATCAGTGATTAATATTAAAAGGCACTTAGCAAAAACTTTGCCGATAGAATCCAATAGAGCTATTAGACGGTAGTTCATGGGTTTATCCCGCTCTCCCTTCTTAAATATGGGAATTAATATACTTCCCCTCCAAGATGTAGGAACTGATCTCATTAAGAAACAGGCTTTAAACAAAGGAAAAAGAATCCTCTCCATAAGGTGACATCCTGCTTCAGTACTGAAATGGGCAACTCGTCCGGGCCCATTGCTCCGGAGGAGCGCATACTCTTAATCACCGAAGCAATGAATTTCTCAGATGGAGGCTCCATATTATACACCCTGTCCAAAACAAGGTCACAATCCTTACCCTCTACGCCATTAGACGCATACAAATTCGATATAAATGAAATCCAGACATCTTCAGGGATAGAGATAGGAATAGGAGAAATTCTAGCACCACAGCCCTTACCAATTATGGACCAGAATTCTCTAGATTTACCATAGACGGAGGCTTCCCTTAGACTAATCCAGAGTGAGTCTTCTTTTTCTTTTTTTAGTTTTGTTCTCAGTCTGGTCCTCCTTCTTTTTAGTAAGGATAACTTATTAGCATTTTCCCTAGTTCTAAAAAGAAACTGTTGCCTCACTAGTTTATTAATTTCTTTATTTAAGGGTACCAATAAACTAGGAACAAAATTCTCTTTCCTAGTATATCTTGGCTTCTTTGCAGTCGCAGTAAGCTTCTTCATAAAGTTTTCGAAATGAAAAAATTCCATACCCTGCCATTCTTTTAATTCAAGTAAGGTTTGGGCAAGAATATTTTGCACATCCTTCATAGTTGTAGGGTTCCAGAAGCATCTGCCAGATTTACTATGAAAAGAGACTCCTCTATTACTTAAAGACCAGGGATCAGTGACCGGAGGTTGTAATGAAACAGGTATACTGATTACGTTATGGTCACTCATGGGAGTTTGAGAGATCATTATATCCTGAATAAAGGAGAAGGTATCATAGTCCGTAATGACATAGTCGAGGATGGATTCACCCTTAGGGGACCTATGAGTAAATTTAGCGGGTATATCAGATGGCATTCTACCATTTACAATTAACCCCTCTAGAGAGCTAAGTTCCTCTAACAACATCTTTCCTCTTTTGCTAGTTTTTATTTTCTTTGGAAAGATGGATTGGGGTATATTATATGCCTCTTCTTTAAACTTATTTCTAAACAAGTTTAAGCTTAAGTTAGAAACGTTGCTATTCAAATCACCCATGAGTAGAATATAAGGTGGCTGATCAAGTTCTAATAGCTGTTTAACATAAAAAAACATTCGCTTCAACACAGTACTAAAGACATCTTCAGGCGGAATATATGCATTGATAATTACCAGGGAATACTGGCTACCTACTCTAGCTAGTTTATTCATGCTTATTGCTTGAAAAAGGTTACTTGTGTCAACATAATGGGAGAATTGCCATTGTAATGAATTAGATAAAAAGCAGGCAATTCCCCCTTTTGCGTGACCTTTTTTCGATGGCGTAGCTGCAGCCTCAAGCACAAAATAATCTTTCCCCCCATATAGGATATTTTTACACCAAGTTTCTTGAATGCATATCACATCTGGATTCAGAGAAAATAAGAAATCAAGTTTCTCTGGTCTATTATGTAACCCTGCTGCATCCCAGGATATGACTCTTAAGTGACTGTTAAAGATGTTGAAACAGTCTTGGGTTATCCAATATATTATTAGATAAGACTCCTGGAAGCCAATTCCACCGATGATTATCCTCAGTTATAGAAGCAGTCAGGTTCAAGGGGATAGGTAGTACCTGGGAAACCAAACGTTTACCTCTAGAGACCCAGATTTTTAAATCTTTATTGTGTGTTGACGGATCTTCCTGCCTACAGCTCAACTTTGTAGCCCCTTCTCTATGGTAGATATCCTTTACATTATGGAAACCAGGTAATACATCGATCCCTCTACATTGAAACGATTCCGCCTGTTGTAGTACAAGGTTAGCTATTATTTTAGAATAGAATTTTGCCCGTACACATAGCCCATTTTCAAACCCTACTGAAGAAACCAAGTCAATGTCACTCGACTGAATAAGTTTCAAACTTTCAATATCCTTAAAACAGTTAAGCAACCATGACCTGTTTAGGTATACGTCAGAGTCAAATAAGGGCAAAAAGTCCAAAGTCAAAGTATCCACATAAGAATTAGGGGCTTTAAAATGTACAGGAGGCGACTTCATGGCAACAACAGCCGGCAGCTGAAAAATAGGCGCTGATGGATTAAGTGTCCCTGATGCACCAGGAATGGTTCTTGTCACCTCTTCTATTGAAACTATGGGCACTAATCCATTATCCTCTTGACAATGGACTCCCCCAACATTGGCATACACATCAAGATGACCTTCGACTGCAGAGGCAGTGGTACAAACAGCAGCCTGATTAGGAGAAGTGTCTAATAGAGAATTTTCTTCAATATCTAGATCATCAAGTGCTTCTGTATTTATATGTTTTTGGAAAATAATTTGCCTCTGTCTTTTCTTCCTGTACTTACGAACAGGTTTCCTATTTTTCCCTTTGCTCTTTCTGCTATTTTCTTTTACTTTTCCATATACATCGAGATTCGCTTCAGGCTCTTTTTTATCTAGGTTGAAGATTGGAAATAATTCATTTCCGGCGTTTAAGTTCACATCCGCTAAACTTGCATCCTTCAAGGAAGGATCTAATTCCTTCATACAGTTTGAAACGGATGGAATAGGTATCCGTAAGGGCTCATGTTTGTCGACCGCTACTGGCGTACCCGCAGGGGCATTTTTTGCCAGTAAATTTCTGCTATCCAAGACATTCTGCCAAACAATCTCCGGTGGTGGAGTGGTACCATTTTCTGTATTTTTTGCCAGTAATACTTTCAATATCTGTGTTACTGAGTCCATGATGCAATCAGAGCTCCCAACAAATTTGCCCAATAGAGACAATATGGAAGCCAGTAAATGTTCTAGTGCTATCAGGGACTCAGAGATAGGTTTATCGTCTTTAGGGAACCCAGAAACAGTAAGGGGGCAGATACCAGATAGATTAAGTGGTAGAGACCTCGAATCATTATGCAATGAAGGAATGTCATTAGAAGTTATAGAGGGTGTACTACTATATAGTAATAATCCTGACGGCGTGGCCCCATTCGGTATCTTACTAGGATCAGGACATTTCAAAATTCTATCGTCCATATAGCGACCACACAGTTCAAGATCAATGCTGGACAAAAAAGACTCTCCTTTTATAGCCACGTCCGGGCTTTCTACAACTTTAAGAATGGTAGGCCGAAAGGCTTTCGTATCTGCTATCATATTATCTGGGTGTTCTCCCCTTAAAGTACCTACTGTGAGATTAGCGTCAGTAGTTATTGACAGGGAAGGCAAGTTTTTTACAATGGCTGGCTCAGGTTTGGGATCTTTCTCCACATCGGGCGGTGCATCCACCAAAAGCATCATCTCAGAACCAGCAACTGTCGGGGCTGCCACAGTCTTATCAAGCGGCTTTTCCCATAGTTTCAATAACTGCATCTGTCCCTTCAATAACACACTGTTATCATGTTTATTCCTCAGGGGGTTAGATCTGGTTTTTATACATGACCTCCCCCCTCGGACTCGCCCAGAGCGTAATTTCTTTGCCGTCATGCTAAACGAAAAAGTAACCAGCCAAGCAGCAGGCTATAGCACAAAAAAAAAATTATGTAATTAAATAACAATAATTAGTCCATAAAAATGAATCCTCGGAGAAGCTGTCAATAGATAATCGGCCTGTATTCAGATATATCCCCTTCAAAGTGACATACCTCCAGTCACTGGTATTCCACACAAAAATGAAAATGACGGGGCCCAGCCCAGCCTACCTCGGCCACCGAGGGCCACAGAGGGCCCGCCCTTTGCCCGGGCTTCGCCCGGCGTCCCGCGAGACGGTGATGATGCTGCTTTTGAGCGCCTCCTGGCGCTAGCAGGTGACGCGGCAGAGCGCTGGGGCTTCTGGGGGTTGTGGTGCAGTCCTCGCTCGTCTCCGCTCGGCGGCCCCGCTCAGATGACAGGAGAGCGAAGGGCGGCGGGAGACAAGCGGTAGGGGGTCCACGGGTAAAACAGTTATCCCCAGGCAGTGAACACACGAAGAATGGCAACACAGGCTTCAACTGGTCGGCAGGCAGAAAGGTTTCCCCCACTCGATCATGATGATGCTGCTTTTGAGCGCCTCCTGGCGCTAGCAGGTGACGCGGCAGAGCGCTGGGGCTTCTGGGGGTTGTGGTGCAGTCCTCGCTCGTCTCCGCTCGGCGGCCCCGCTCAGATGACAGGAGAGCGAAGGGCGGCGGGAGACAAGCGGTAGGGGGTCCACGGGTAAAACAGTTATCCCCAGGCAGTGATCACACGAAGAATGGCAACACAGGCTTCAACTGGTCGGCAGGCAGAAAGGTTTCCCCCACTCGATCGTGATGATGCTGCTTTTGAGCGCCTCCTGGCGCTAGCAGGTGACGCGGCAGAGCGCTGGGGCTTCTGGGGGTTGTGGTGCAGTCCTCGCTCGTCTCCGCTCGGCGGCCCCGCTCAGATGACAGGAGACCGAAAGGGGGCCGGGAGACAAGCGGTAGGGGGTCCACGGGTAAAACAGTTATCCCCAGGCAGTGAACACACGAAGAATGGCAACACAGGCTTCAACTGGTCGGCAGGCAGGTTCACTGAATGCCAGGGCAGACAAACTCAGCTGCAGATGCATGATGGATCACGAATAGCGTCTTCACTCTGAGGTGGCACAAAGTCCCTTTCGGCAGTGGGCCGAGCCTTTGGTAGATCTATTCGCCACCAAACAGAACACGCAAAGTCTGCAATTCTGCATGTTGGAATTTCCCAGGCGGCACTCGCTAGGCAACGCTTTTTGTCGCGAATGGAATTGCGCTCTTCTTTACGCCTTCCCGCCTATACCACTTCTGCCCAGAGTGCTGAAGAAGATCAGGCGTGACAGGGCCCAAGTCATCCTTGTGGCCCTGGATTGGGCACAAAGAGTATGGTATCCCGATCTGTTTCACATGGCCATTGTTCCTTCGATCCGACTGCCGCTTCAGGAGATCTTCTGTCGCAGCAGCAGGGGCCGGTCCTCCACCCGAACCTGTCCAGTCTCCACCTCCTTGCGTAGAGATTGAGCGGCGACAGTTTACAGCCTTCGACCTTCCTCCCGAAATCTGTGATGTTATCTTGGAAGCCAGGCGCCCCTCCACAAAGACGGTATACGCCTGGAGATGGAACACATTTGTGGCATGGTGCACCACAAAGGTTGTGGATCCCCTTATGCCCCTCTTTTCCTCCAGCTTTTCATCTCTCCTAACCCTTTTCATTCGGATTAGTTCCCCTGTTGCCCATTCCCGTATGTCTTTGGCCCAGCTTTCCTCTGTGGGGGCTGTCGAGTTCAGCCACCTGATTGCTATTCTTTGTTTGGCCAATACCAACCCCAGCAGAAGGAATTTCCTTGTAAGTTTTTTTTCCCTTTAGGCCAACCCACCTCCGGGGTTGATATTGCTGGGGTATCTATTCTACAGGTAAGTATTATATAACTAATTGTCTCTTTCAGATTAACAAGTTACTTACCATAGATTAGTTATAGATTCCTTAGCGCCCCACCCATCCTGCCCGTTCTGCAAACTGACTTATTGGGTCAGGGAACCCTTTTCAGGGCCCTAGTTTTGTGCACCAGTGGTCAGTGTCTTGCGTGGCTCTGAACTTCTGGTGTGGAATGTCGTGTAAAAGAACTAACATCAGCACGCGAAGGAGTCGTCTAAATAGCTACCGCCGCGTTATCATTGCGACCACGACGCCAGCGATGAACCCAGAGCCGACTAACGCCACGTTTCGACGCACAGGGGTAATGCTGACGAAAAAAGTCTGCGGATCCAGTCTGACACCTGGAGGCAATTCTGCAGGTAAGGAATCTATAACTAATCTTGTCTCTTTCAGATATATTGTTACAGAAGGTAAGTAACTTGTTCATTATGCCACCCATGAGAGGCCATGCAAAATGGAACTACAGCCTGTGTAAGATGGTTCATGCACCACTTACTTTCGATATAGGTTTACTATATCTATAGGTCACTACACTTAAAACCTATAAGTCACCCCTATAGTAGTCCTTGACAATCCTGAAGACAGGGTGCTGGGTTTTACTCGAAAGGGTGCTCCTGCTTGAGCAGAGCACCCCTGCAGCCTTTGGAGACCATTCTCCCGGGTTGTCGGTGACACAACCAGACATACAGGTAGAGGTGCATGATATGCTCGCGTAAAATGTTATCTCGAAAATGGCTGCAACAAACCATGTCGTGTATGGTATCAAACACCTTGGAATCATACTTCCACACCGGTAACTGGTGTGTGAGGTATGATCCCACCCTTCAGAAGCAAGCTTCGTGGGCTCCCTGGTCTTTCCGGTACCAGCCTTCTCGACCTGGACAGCACAAAACGGTTGTTGCCGACCAGAGACACATTTCTGCCCTCCTGCTGCTGAGCCAAGCTCAAGCAGAGGAAGGCAGCACAATAGGCATCCTGTCACAGGGAGGTGTGACCACCTAGCAGACAGGATTTGGTGTATTGGGGCTGGGTGGGTGCACTTCCAAAGTGCCTGAAGTCTGCATGAGGGGCACATTTAGTGTCCCTGTGAATAGCCCAGTTCCAACCAGTCCTGTGAACTGTTGGCTCCTGCTCTGGCGCGAAACTGGACAAAGGACAGGGGAGTATCCTCCCCTCTGTCCTGATCCTCCCCTGGGAGGGTCTCCTGAATCTGTCCAATCCTCTCCCGTGGGTACAAAAGCGCTTACCTGGCTGTAGGACCCTAGATTTGATGTGGACAAGCTTCTGAACAAGAAACCACTGACCTTGGACCGTCTGGACACTCTAGACTTCGCTGGACTGTGACTGGGCCTGACTTCATCTCCCTCTCCGTACAAAGCATCATCTGTGCCCATGCACCATACAGGCTCTGTGCAGGACCTGTGGAGCATCAAGGACAACTGAAGTATCTCCCTTGGGGTGAATGAGTCACTCCCCTGCATTCGCAGGCCCCATTAACGCAACTGGCCGGTCTGCTGAGCTTCAGCTCCTGTAGACTCCGAAGGCTCCAGCAACACGGGAGGTGGGTTCCTATGTTCCTTGAGGTCGAGCTGCCCTCTCACCAAGTTTGAGGCTATTATCCCTCGTGGTGACCGCATAACCCGAACCCCGTGCACTGTGTACTTTTGCAAGTGCATATGCTTGTTGGTGTTCCCCAACTACGTGCATTGGGCTATCAATAGCCCCAACCTCTAGGCACATTTCACACATAGGACTTTGGCCACCTCATATTCAGTGCCTTGCAAGCTATGACTTTGTGAAACTGCTAGAGGTCCCCTCCCGATTCCTGTGCCTTCGGCCTGTGGGTCCACTTGAGGGACAACACTGCTTTTCTTGACCTCACCTGGTTGCTCCAGGCCTGCCCTGACTCCTTTTGCTGTGGTGAGTCCTCTGTTCCTTGCTGGGCCAGACCGTAACCTTCTTTGACCGTCTTCATGGTTTGCAGCTGCCAAGGCTTGTTGGACCCCGACCCATCAGCACTCGACATCCTTCGTGGGACAGCTCGTATCTGGCTCCTGGTCATCTTCGACGTCTCCTGGTTCCTGCAGCTGTAGAGTCATGGTCTCCATCTTTACACCTGAAGCACCCATTCGGTGGGCATTCGTCTACCGAACCCCTGGACACTCCTGACTGACCCAGACTCTGTCCCCTCTGCTTTCAGGTTCCTTCCATCAAGAATCCACCTGTGGGTTCTACCGGACACTTTTCTTCTTTCCAGCTGTGGCATTTCTTTGAAGACTCCCAATGAGAACGAGATCGGTTTCCAACGCCACTTCAGCCCTATACACCCGGCTTCCCTGGGATAGGTAACTCTGGTACTTCGGTATCCACAGGTGGGGTGGCTCTCCAACCTTCTAAGTTCCAAAGGGTTTCATGGTAATCCACTGGGAAGAGTCCTTAAAGTTTGAAACTGCTCTTGTATAAAAACTGAATAATATGAAGAGTTTCTGTAAAATGGTAAAACCCCCAAAAAATGGTTTAAAAAAAAAACTTTTAAACTGCAACAGCGACTCTCCCATTGAATTGTACGTAGCATGCGGTTGTGTTCTCACACTGCACCCGTCCTCTGTGGGGTCCCTACTTACTCACCTTGCGTGATTCCTTTGGGTCCCAGCAATTCTACTGTCTTGACTTGAGTCGTGGTTCTTATACCACTATTTTAGTATATGGTTTGGTCTCCCCCTGGAGCCCACTGTGTATTAGTGTTTCTTACTTTTGTTTCTGTGCTTCAGTATTGTGTGCTTTGTGTTTATCTGCATGTAGCTGATACTGTGAGGTATTTAACGTGTGTTATAATAATAAATACATATTTTATAACTACTATGTGGTTCTCCTTTCATTTAACCAATACATTAAGGTTGCATTCTGGTAAAACAAGCTGCTTAACATTTCTTCAAGATGAAGCTTGAAGGCTGCTCTCAACAGCTACCACTTGGATAGCTTTCAAGGTTATCTTTGACCTCTTAAATACCCATAAGGGTTTCTTTGGACTGGTGCAAAGTGCCCACTTTAATTAGTGGACATCATATACTAGGCCAACTTCTTACATTGGTGGCAGCTGTGGGATTCAAGCCTGCGTTGTCTTACCAGATAAATATTTGTATTGATTAACTGAAAACCACAAAACACTAGATACATATAATGCTAGTTTAGAATAAGTAAGTTCTACTGAACTTAGGGTTGGGTAAGTTAAGGGTCTAGCACACACTTTCTCCAACCTCAGAGAGTTTAGTTCCCACTAGGTTAGGTAGGTGCAACACCTCACCACACTTAGTATGTCTTCTAAAGGAGATGCCAGCGGCTCTCTGTCCTCTAGATACAGTGAGCTTTCATTCCAAGAATTGAAAGCCCTGTGTGCCTCTAGAACTGAAGATAGGGAGAAATGCCAACACTCAACGCCACATAGAGGCCTTACTTCATGATAACCTTAGGAAGACCCTTGGGTACGATGAACAGGAGAAAGTGAAGTGGGTGGGGCACAGAATGAGGAAAGGTCTGGAGGTGACATCTTTTATGACCTAGGCTCAAACCCCCTCGTCACCCCTCCTGGAAGATTGCAGAGTTTACCAAGGAGATCTAGATCTCCCTCGGCAGAGTCTCATCACTCAGGACAGTCTGTAGGGACCTCTGTATCTAGCAAGAGGGACCACTCTTATGACAGGGAGTGCCAATTTCTGGAACTTAAGAAAGCTAAGCTTAAGCTCAGGTAACAGCAATTGGCCCTGGACAAAGACCACTAGAAGTCCAGAGAGCTAGAAAAAGTTGGGACTGGAGTCCCATGGTGGCAGCAACAGTGTCCCTAGAGTTAAGGAACATTCTTTTGACAATAGGAACCCAAGCAAGATTGCCCCTCCCTACCATGTTGGGGATGAAATCCATAAATGGATAACTGCTTTATAGAAGGCCTGTAAAGTACAAAGGGTCCCTTAAGAGCAGTGGCCAGCTCTCTTGTGCCTCTTCTTTGCTGACAAAGATAGAGATAAGCTTCTCACTGTTAGAGAAAAGGATACTGACAATTATTCAGTCCTGAAGAGTTCTCTCATTGATGGGTTTCGCTTAACCACTGAACAGTATAGGAGTAAGTTCAGAGACAACCAGAAAGCACAGAATCAGAACTGGGTACTAATTGTGGATAGTGCCATTAAGGCTCTGGAAGGCTGGTTGCTTGGCAGCAAAGTGAATATTTCAAGGGATTGTACAATTTGATCATGAGGGAGCAGATCCTTGATAATTGACAAAATCAGTTGTTGCATCAATACCTGGTTGACTCTGATCTGACTTCTTCCCAAAAATTGGGAAAGAAGGCAGATAGGTGGGTCAGGGTGAAGCAGAGAAACCAGAACCATGGTGGTGACCACAAGTTTTCAACAGGGCCCCAAAAACATGCATCTGGAGGGGGGAATGGGGGTGGAATCACAATCCAACAAAGGGAAAGGCAAAAAGAAACCTTGATGTTACATATGTAAAGAAAAGACCCATTGGACAAACAATGCCAATTGTCTAAAGGCCAAGGATACAACTCCAACCACCACTGCCCCTAAGGCATCTGCTGCCCCATTACAGTTTCAAGTGGTGGTACAGGTAACAAGGGATTAGTAGGGTTAACCTTGGGCTCTGAGATGAATTCTGGCTTAGTCAGAACTCCAACTCAGGCTGTACTCGTCTGTGATGGTGGCATGGATATTGCCACCTTATTTGTGAGTCCCAGTAACCTTGGCAAATACAGACAGCAGCCTTTGATTAATGGTAAGGAGGCCATGCCATACAGGGGCACAGGTGCAAGTGTCACTATGGCGACAAAAGATCTTGTGGGCCCTGACCAGATCATACTTAGTGAGATATACCAAGTGACAAATGCTTACTATGTGAGGACCAATTATTCCTTTGCAGTTGTTAATTTCAGCTGGGGAAGAGTAACTGACCCTAAGAAAGTTGTGGTTAGCTCAGACCTTCCATAGAATGCTTGTTGGGCAATGATTTGGAGACTTCAGCCTGGGCTGATATGGAACTTCGGACTCATGCAGCAATACTGGGCATTTCTGCAGATGTATTTGCTATGACCAGGTCACAGGCCAAACTGACTTCTACTGAACAGACCCTGGATTGTGTAAACATGGACCAGGTGTCTTCAAAGAGACGAAGCAGGAGGGGTAAGGCTGTGTCTTCTCCCTAGGCTCAGGAGGAGGATCACTCTCTTGGGGGAGATGATCTCAGTCCCTGTGAAGGAACTGTCTCAGATGAACTTAAACGTGATCAGGTTGAGATCTTGGGGACAGGGGGCCCTTCCAGGACAGAAATGAGTCAGGAGCAGCACACCTGCCCCTCCCTTGAACCCCTCAGACAGCAAGCTGCTGCTGAGTCTCCTGGGAGTGCCAGTGGATCCCACAGGATCTATTAGGATGAAGGGCTTCTTTACTCAGAGGGTAGAGACCCCAGGCCTGGTGCCACCAGGAGGTTGGTCATACCTCTGAAGTTTAGGGGCTTCCTACTCACCTTGGCCCATGACATTCCCTTGGCAGGACACCAATGCGAAAGTAAGACTTGGGACAGGCTTGTCCCTCACTTTCACTGGACACCAAGGAGTTTTATTGCTCCTGTACCACCTTTCAAGCCAGTGGTAAGTCAGTTGGTACCACAAAGGCCCCCCTCATACCACATCCTGTGGTGCGGGTTCTCTGTGAGAGGGTAGGGATTGATATAATTGGTTCCATGAACCCTCCTACTGCATCTGGACACAGCTACATACTAGTGGTTGTAGACCATGCCACTAGGTATCCAGAAGCAATACCCCTTGGAACCACCACAGCTCCTGTGGTGGCCAGGGCCCTCCTGGGAATTTTTTCCAGAGTGGGTTTTCCTAAGGAGGTCTTAACTGACAGAGATACAAACTTCATGTCCAGTTATATCACTGCAATGTGGAAGGAGTGTGGAGTGAATTACAAATTCACCAGACCCTATCACCCACAATGCAATGGGTTGGTTGAAATGTTCAACAAAACCCTAAAGGGCATGATCATGGGCCTTCCAGAAGAGCTTAGGCGGAAATGGGTTGCCCTGCCTTCTCTTTGCCTACAGAGAGGTCCCACGAAAGGGGGTTGGCTACAGCCCTTTTGAACTTTTTCTTGGGCATCCAGTTAGGGGTCCCTTGTGTTTGGTGAAGGAGGGATGGGAGTTACCTCTCAAACCTCCCAAGCAAGACCTAGTGGACTAAATTCTTATTCTTAGCTCCAGGATGGCTGAGTACATGAAGAAGGACAGCAAAAACCTTGAGGCAAGTCAAGAATTGCAAAACGCTTGGCATGACCAAAAGGCTGTACTGACTGTTTATCAGCCAGGACAAAAAGTATGGGTGTTGGAGCCTGTGGCCCCAGCAGCCCTCCAAGGTGAGTGGAGTGGACCCCATACTATTCTTGAGCGGAAGAGAGAGGTCACCTACTTAGTGGACTTTGGAACTCCCAGGAGCCCCTATAGGGTGCTCCATGTAAACAGGCTAAAACCCTATGTGGACAGGACAGCCATGGGCTTGCTCATGGCTGCTGGTGAGGGACAGGAGGAAGAGAGTGGCCCACTCCTTGACCTCCTCTCACAGAACCATGATGATGGCTCAGTTGATGGTGTGGCATTGGCAGGCAGTCTCACTGAGCAACAGCAGATTGGATGCAGGAAGGTCATCAATCAATACAGACATATGTTTTCTTTGACTCCTAGTCAGACCACTTGGTGTACCCATGAAGTGGACACAGGTGAGAGTCTACCTGTTAAAAATAAGATTTACAGGCAGCCTAACCATGTCAGAGATTGCATCAGGACTGAGGTCTAAAAGATGCTGGAATTCGGAGGGATTGAACCCTCAGATACCCATTGAGCTAGTCTAGTGGCCCTGGTACCCAAACCCCATACCCAGGGTGGTAAGAGAGAAATGAGATTTTGTGTGGACTACAGGGGACTCAATGCAGTCACTAGGGCTGATGCTCACCCTATTCCTAGGGCAGATGAACTCATTGACACTTTGGCCTCAGCCAAGCTCTTGAGCACATTTGACCTCACTGCTGGATATTGTCAAATCAGACTAGCTGAGGATGCCAAACCAAAAACAGCATTTCAACCCCTAGTGGGGATTATACATGTATTGTAATGCCCTTTGGTTTGAAGAATGCCCCTGCCACATTCAAAAGTTTGGTGAACAAAGTCCTTACAGGCCTGGAAGTCTATAGTGCAGCATATCTTGATGTCTTTAGTTCCACCTGGGAGCATCACCTGGTCCACCTGAAGAATGTTTTGGAGGCTCTGCAGAACGCAGGTCTCACTAGCAAGGCCACCAAGTGTCAGATAGGGCAGAGTAAGGTTGTGTACCTGGGTCACCTTGTGGGTGGAGGCCAGGTTATACCATTGCAGAGCAAAAGCCAGACCATCATGGACTGGGTTGCTCCCACTACCCAGACTCAGGTCAGAGCTTTCTTGGGCCTGACTGGGTATTACAGAAGATTTGTAAAAGGATATGGGTCTATAGTGACTCCCTTGAATGATCTTACATCAAAGACAATGCCCAAGAAAGTTGAGTGGACAGTTAGCTGTCAGAAGACATTTGATGATCTCAAGCAGGCAATGTGCGTTGCTCCCATTTTGCAAAGTCCTGACTATTCCAAACAATTCATTGTCCAAACAGTCATCTGAGTTGGGGGTAGGGGCTGTGTTGTCACAACTTAATGCAGAGGTCAGGATCAACCAGTAGCTTTTATTAGCAGATGGTTGAAACCCAGAGAGAAACATTGGCCAGCCATTGAGAGGGAAGCCTTTGCTGTGGTTTGGGCTATGAAGATGCTGAGGCCATACTTGTTTGGCACTCACGTCATTGATCAGACAGACCAAAAGCCCCTCTTATGGCTAAATCAGATGAAGGGTGAAAACCCCAAACTTGTGAGGTGGTCCATTTCCCTACAGGGGACGGACTATACAGTGGAACATAGACCTGTGTGTAACCATGCCAATGCAGATGGACTCTCTAGATATTTCCACTTTTAAAACGAAGCCTCAACCGGGCAAGTTAGTCTCATCTCCTTATGTTTGGGGGGGGTTGTGTAGGAAAGTAGGATCTGCTGCTTATGGTTACCCCCACTTTTTGCTTGATTTTACATTGTTTGTGACTAGTCTGACTGGGATCCTTCTAATCAGGACCCCAGCCTATCTGCTTTCTCCCTAAAATGTTATGTCATGTACTTAGGTACACTCCAGATTGGATACTGGGGTATACTTGTCAGTCCCTAATATATGGTACCCATGTACCGCAGGGCGTAGGTACCCCAGAGGCCTCCCATGGGCTGAAGCATGTATTATGCCACCCATGAGAGGCCATGCAAAATGGAACTACAGGGCTGCCATTGCAACCTGAGTAAGATGGTACACGCACCACTTACTTTTAGATATAGGTTTACTATATCTATAGGTCACTACACTTAATACCTATAAGTCACCCCATAGCAGGCCTTGACAATCCTGAAGGCAGGGGTTTATGTGAGAGGGTGCCCCTGCATGAGCAGAGCACCCCTGCAGTCTTTGGAGACCATTCTTCCGGGTTGTCAGTGATGCAGCCAGACATATAGGTAGAGGTGCATTATGTGCTTGCGTAAAATGTTATCTCAAATGGCTGCAACAAACAATGTTGTGTTTGATATCAAACACCTTGGAATCATACCCCCAAACCGGTAACTGGTGTGGGAGGTATGATTCCACACTTCAGAAACAAGCTTTGTGGGGTCCTTGGTCTTCCCCGTAACAGCCTTCTCGACCCAGACAGCACAAAATGGTTGCTGCCAAACAGAAACACATTATTGCCCAAAGCTCGAGCAGAGGAAGGCATCACAATAGGCATCCTGTCACAGGGAGGTGTGACCACCTACCAGACAGGATTTAGTGTATTGGGGCTGGGTGGGTGCACTTTCAAAGTGCTTGAAGGTCTACATAAGGGGCACATTTGGTGTCCCTGTGCATAGTGCAGTTCAAACCAGTCCTCGGAGCCGTTTGCTCCTGCTTTGGCCCAAAACTGGACAAAGGACAGGGGAGTATCCTCTCTGTCCTGACTCGCCCCAGGGAGGATGCCCTGAAACTGTCCAACCTTCTCCCGTGGGTACAAAAGGGCTTACCTGCCTGTAGGTCCCTGGATTTGACGTGGACAAGATTCTGAACAAGAAATCACTAACCTTCGACTGTCTGGACACTGGACTTCGCTGAACTTCACTGGGCCTGACTTTGTCTGCCTCTTCGTCCAAAGCTTCATCTGTGCCTGTGCACCATACCGGCTCTGTGCAGGGCCTGTGGAGCATCGTGGGGACCGCATAACTCAAACCCCTCTGTACTGCGTACTTTTACAAGTGCATATGCTTGTTGCTTTTCCCCAACTATGTGCATTGATAGCCCCAACCTCTGTGCACATTTCGTACAAAGGACTTCACACTCCTCGCACTGTATGCCCTGCAAGCTGTAACTTTGTTAAACTGCTAGAGGGCCTCTCGCGATTCCTGTGCCTTCGGCCTGTGGGTTCACTTGAGGGACAACACTGCTTTTCTTGGGATCCCCTGGTTGCCGCTGTGAAGGCTTGTTGGTGCTCCCACCAGACACCGGCCCCTCTGCACTCAACATCCTTCGTGGAACAGCTCATATCCGGCTCCTGGTCGTCCTCAACGTCTCCTGGTCCCTGCAGCTGTAGAGTCAAGGGCTTCATCTTCACACCTGAAGCACACTGTTGTAAATGAATCTAGGACTCTAGTGTCATTTTTCCCGATTCATGCCCTTATATAAGTATAGATTGTTCGATCCTTATATAGGCATAGAAATCATTACCATATTTAGACTGAGCCTATGCAGCCCAAATACGGCATGGCTACTTCCACTAAATTCCAAGAATCAACAACAATTTTTTAGAGAAACCCGCCTTCAGCAGCTAGGGACTTCCCCTTGCCTGAATACTAATTTATCTAGGAAATCATGGACTTTTCGAAGAACTGAGTCTTTGATGACGTTGTTAAGTCCAATCACACATCAAACTCGGCACCTTCAAAGTATAAATATGCCTATATTTGCCCAGACAAATACACAGTGGTTGGAGCAGATCGACTTACTACTTGCCGGACGCCCTGCAGCAGCAAGTGCCGAAGGAAGCCGACCCTCCAGCTGATGCACTGAGAGACGCTGTCTATTCTCCTGCCGAGAAATCCAGCTCCAGTGTTCCCAGGCTACCCTTGCGGGTTGCTGGGAAATCGAGTCCTGAGATGAAGATACAAGACCTACTTCATTCTAAACCAAGGTACGGAGCTGATTAGACCGTAGAGAATTCTTGACCAGATTCTTGGCAGAGAAATACTAAACTTAAGCTACTCCTCACTTACTTCTTCCCTTGTACTAAACTTAGGTTAGGTACACCGGCGTAGGCGTATTTAAGAAGCACCAGTTGAGTACTTTTAGTCATTATTTTATCACTGTATGTATTTATATGTTTTAGGCAATTTATGGCTTAGAAACCATATCATGCTTTTAAAGTACTACTTTATAATACTTTTCGTATTATATGCCTTGTACTTTATAACCAGCATTACGATTGTAGAAGTACATTTCTTATGCTTGAGAAAGAAGACTGTTCAATAAATACTTTTTATTGAAAACGCCCGTCTCTCTATTTTCTCAGCACCTCTGGTGAAATAAAGCATGCACGATTGACTGAGTAAAATAGTTATCTATTGTTTCCGCGACTCTAGAGATTTATTTCTTATTCTTGGGAAACAAAGTTGTCATGTTTATGCGGTTGTCAGAAACTAATCCCTTCTTGTGATTTCGAGAAAGTTTCTAGTGACCTCTGAGCTAGCTGGCACTCACAATTTAGTTTAATATATTCGGTAGAGACCTAGTCGACCTCAGTCCTACGTCTAAACTACAGGATATATTATTCCAAAGCGCAGAGCCTATTGGGAATATAGGGACTACACTACATAGCGCCCAACGTTTGGAAAGGCGATAATTTAACGCTAGATACTAGAGTAACTCAGTCGTGCTTTTCACACAGGCCCCTTTCTCCCGTAAATACTCCAATAGACGTCTGGAGTGGGTGAAAGGATAATATCTGCCAAAACTGAGTAGGACAAAAAATCCTATGTAATAGTTTTGTTTGTTCAACGTTGAAGGATACAGTGTTCCAAAATATTGTGACCTAATCTTTGTTTCCTTGAAACTTGCTCTGCAAATTCTGAGTCGACGAAATGTCAGATACAGACGAAGAATTAGAAAGAGCTGCAGCAGCAGCTCAAGCAGCCTTAAATGACAGAAATCTCCTAGAGAATAACCCGGATGCTATAATCATCCTGGCAAATGTAAGGAAAACTATACCTTACAAACTGATAAATAATTAAGTATCATCGAGAGGTGGTAAAGTAATCTTTGTTATAGAGGCACATGAATATCGGCAGACAGAGGTATTATATTCATGGATTCACTTTCCTCCAGCAGATGGAGAAACACACGAGTTTCACTACTACAAAGTAGCGGAACCTCCAACTGAATATGTTCCTTACGAGGATGTGGAAATTCCATTAACTTACCAAGAACATCAACTCTGGTTTAAAGGCGCCCTACAACATCAAAATCACATTACCAGACTCAGTCCACTAGGTAGACCAGGAGCTACATGTCCGGTACTAGCCAGCTATACACCACATCCTGACATTGAAAAAATGACAGGTCAAGAACTGTTAGCTCAGCTAAAACAGTTAATTAAAATACACAGACAATTGGTTCAATATGTCATGCAGACCGTAACAGTCCAACCTACTGTAAGGATTCCACAGCACACCCCTCACCAGGGGAACACAAACAAAATCACACCACAGACTATACAATCAGTCATTGGTAAAATGCCTGCCAAAAGGGAACAAATTCCGTTTTGGTTAGCACAAAAAATTACTCAAATTGAGGCAGTATTCCCTGATAGTACACCTCATGAAAAACACAGAATTCTGACAACCTGTTTACCAATGGGGATAGCACCACATGTGGAGGACTGTGACACTTGGGGTACAGTCTTTGCTTCAATCTACACTATAGACCATGGTGTTCCCTCCATGGCGGTAATACCAGACGTTCTGAGACAGATTCAAAATGAATACGGACCAGAACCTGCTTTGAATCTAGGTATGAAATTATTGAAAGATTTCAAACAGGTCTCGACTATACTATTAGCCAACATCAAAGGTGAAGCAGCATCCTGGGCAATCCGCCAGAAGTTAAAAGAAACAGATATAACAGATCAACCATAGGAGCTTGCAAGAATTATTGAAAAATCATATGAAGAACTAGGTAGCGATAGTTTGGGTGGAAATCCGTTAAAACCCCAGTTAACTGAAAATCCTGAAAAAGTTTTTATTAAAAATAATCTCACTACTCCTAAAGGTAGGTCTCCCCAACGGGAGCCCTCTGAAAAAAGGTATAACCTTAGAAATAAGGATAATTTAAGAGAACCTGATAGATATCAAGATACTGATACTCGTTCCTCTCGTACCTTTCAGACTGCCTCGCAGAAATCCAAGAAAAGAGGACGATCAGAACAAAAAGAGGAACGCGTGAAGTCCGAAGAAAAACAGCACGTTCCAAAAAATAAGAAAACTCAATTCACCAAAAAGAAGGTAGCAAGCATAAAGATCCGACATGCTGAGGATCTTGAGGACACAACTCAAGAACGGGAGTGGGCCCAAACAATGCTAGACAGCGCAGCAGAAGTGACCATAGCTCGCAAGATCCTGATGGATCATCTGGAGACAGTGGACTTGAATGAATGCATTCAAGTTGAAACTGCCGACACCATGGTTAGTGTACCCCACAAGTTATATGAAGTGACACTCCGGATGGAGGGGGACATAACTAGGAAAATAAAAGCTCTCTTTTGGGATAAGCTTTCCAAGGGTTATGACATTCTTCTAGTTGAACGAGACTGGCCACCTGAATTTGTCAGGGAGTGCCCACATGGCGAAGAGATAATTATGCCAGCCTTCTCAAATCATATTCCTATTCATAAAAAATACATCTATGCCAGAAAATGGGCTGTGGCCCAGGCTCCAGCATTATATAAAAATCATGTGGGATGGGATGAGGACTCTCCTCACCATAAAATCAGGTTAAAAAATCAATCTACTGCACAAAGGCAATATCCAGTTAAGCAAGAAGCTAAAAAACAAGTCAGGGAGATTTTAAATCAACTTGAATACCACGGGGCGATTGAAACATGCATCTCGTCAATGAACAATCTCTTGTTTCCTGTCTCCAAACCAAACAATTCATATTGTCTAGTTTTGGATTACAGACATCTAAACTCATGTTGCAAAACATTTGCAGTACAAAATGCACATGTATGTATGTATGTATGTATGTATGTATAAATTATTTTATAGCGCGCTCCGTTACTGGAGAGTATCCTGGCGCGGGTAGAGAAGAGGTAGACAGTCAGACATACAAGAAAAACTTAACTTACACTCTTGAACAGATGAGTTTTCAAATGCTTTTTAAAAACAGCCACTGAGGACATTGATCGTAGTTGGAGAGGGAGAGCATTCCAGGCCCGGGCCCCGATCACTGAGATCGATTGGCCACCAAGTCTTGCTCGTTTGAAGCGGGGAAGATACAGTTTGTGCAAGGTAGAGGATCTGAGGGGGCGTGCAGGAACATAGCTGGTAAATCTCTTCCTCAGATACAGGGGGCCTTGATCATGAGAAGCACGAAACGCAAGCACCAATGATTTAAATAGAATGCGTTGGGCAACCGGAAGCCAGTGGAGCGAGCGCATCTCAGAACGAACGCTCTTCCATCTCGGGATGTTAAACAAGAGTCGGACTGCCGCATTCTGGATGATTTGGAGGCGTTTGACCAAATAGGCCGGGATGCCACTAAACAGTGCATTTGCATAATCCAGCCTAGCCAGTATAAGTGCTCTGGCAACCGTCTCCTTAGCATCCTTAGGGAGCAAAGGAAAGAATTTGCGGAGCATTTTTAGGGTAGCGAAACAGGTGCCTGTAAGTTTATTAATGTGGGCCTCAAATTTGAGATCCTCTGTGAACCAAATGCCGAGATTTTTTGCTGGTCTCCCCATCTCTTTTGGGCAAGGAATGTTTGGTGGCCACAACGAGTTCTTAAACGAGGTGGGGAAGGAGCCATAGAAAAGTACTTCCGATTTTTCCTCGTTGCATTTCAATTGGGCCTGTGTTAACCAACGAAATGCAGCGGACAAGCACAGATGAACAACCGCTGTATCCAGATTATCATCCGGCCAGGTAAACAACAGTTGGGTATCATCTGCATACCCTATTATCTTGGCCCCAAACTGCTCTGCCAGGAAAACCAGGGGGGTTATATAGACATTAAACAGCAGGGGGCTAAGAGTAGACCCCTGCGGAACCCCTGTAAGCAGTGGTTTAGGTTCAGAGGCGTGAGGAGGCATCCAGACCTGCTACGTCCTATCGGACAGAAAGGAGGATAGCCAATCTAGGACAACTCCCCCAATTCCAATGGCTGACAACCGGCGGAGAAGGAGCTCATAGGGGACGGTATCGAACGCGGCAGAGAGGTCCAATAGAATTAAGACCGCTCTGCCACCTCCGTCCAAACATTCCCGAATTGACTCAGTCATCTCCACCAGCGCCGTCTCAGTACTATACGCCGCCCTGAAGCCTGATTGAGCAGGATGGAGGGCATTGGAGATGTCAACAAAGTTCTCCAGTTGCTGAAGGACTACCTTCTCACAAATTTTTGTAAGCGCCGGGAGAAGGGAAATGGGACGGTAGTTCCCAGGAACCGACACGTCCAGTCCAGGTCCATAGTGCAGCACTGATGAATAACATTGTGCGGAAAAAATATAAAACCACATTAGATATTTCGAATGGGTTTTTCTGTCAAAATATTGCACCTGAAAGCAGGCATTTGACCGCTTTCTCAATAATGGGGACACAGTGACAATTTTGTCGTCTCCTCCAAGGATTCAAGAATAGTTCATGGTTATTTTCAGCCAGGGTAACAGAGTTACTACAAATGTACGATGATGAGGCATTATCTTATGTCGATGACATCTATCTTACAGACGATGATTTGGACGTGCAATTGAAAAGAGTGAACACCATAATACTCGGGTTCGCATCTGAAGGGTACACATTCAATTTTAAGAAATCACCAATTGCCCACCTCAGTGTCCTATTCTTAGAATACGAGTTATCAAGTGAAGGCAAAAGCCTGGCAGCCAACTTCCTAGAGAAATGTGCGGTGCTCGAACCTCCAAAGACGCTGAAGAACTTAGTCAATTCTAGGTTTCCTGATTTTCTGAAGAACTTATGTTCTGAATTACACATAAAGGGTTAAACCTCTCTACAAACTAATCAAACCTGATTTCAAACCAACAAATTGGACTCAAAACCATACAGAAATTTTGCGTTTAGTGCAAACAGACATGTTAGCAAAAACACAATTCCCATCCCAGTCGCCGAGCTTAAAAACCTCGGGGTCTGGCTGGACCCTTCCCTTACGTTTGCATGCCACACTAAACGCACGGCTGCATGCTGCTTCGGCATCCTGCGTGGGCTTCGTCCTGTGCTAAAGTTCTTCGATGCCCCCACCAGGCAACTCATGATCCAAGCTACTGTCATCTCCAGGCTGGATTATGCGAGTTCCTTGCTGGCCGGTTTGAATGTGGCAGAGATCGGGCGCTTACAGAGGATCCAGAACGCCGCAGCAAGAGCGGTGGTAGGCCTCCCAAGATTCTGTCCTACCTCCAGCACCCTACGGTCACTGCATTGGCTTCCGGTGGCCCAGCGGATCCAGTTTAAGGTCCTCTGCGTCGCCTATAAGATCTTGAAGGGGTCCCCGGCAGCTATCCTTACGACCCTTCGATCGGCAGACCTCGAATTGGCCGCTGTGCCGCGCTTTAAGCGAAGTAGGGCCGGTGGACGCTCATTTCGAGTGCGTGCAGCTGTTCTGTGGAACTCCTTACCTCCGGCAATTCGCGCTATGAGCGATTTGCTTTCCTTTCGTCGCGCAGTGAAAACGTTTTTATTCCCTTAGTTGTATACTTGTGTTGTCTATTGTTTAGTTGTGTTGTGTAGCTGCCTTGTCGGGCGCCAGGACGCTCCTTGGCTGGAGCATCTGTGCGCCAAATAAAAATCACATAACATAACATAACATAACATAACATAACAATTGGAAACACGCGATAATACACGCAATCTTGTGATCCGAATCATCCCAGGGATATGCGGGTTCACATACCTGACCTTTAATGAAGGTGAAAAGGTACTAATAGCACACAAATCACACTTATACACACAAGCTGAAATAAAATTGACTTCTACAGAAAAAATTCTGACAGCGGCTCAAACTGCAGTATTAAAAGAGAGAGCCCTCGCACAGGGTAAACGCATAATAATCGTTACACCTGTACCTGCCTTAGAGGCAGGGACAAAAGCAAGCATTCCCAATGCTAAGGCTTTGCATCCGAAATGGATACAATGGGTTAATTCTCTTGCTGCAGCAGACGTTGAATACGTTTTTGACCCCTGCTTGAAGACACAAGAATTCCTACAATACGAATATGAATGTCCTCTGCCGACCGAAATTCTGCCTCTAGACCATTACAGATGTATAATCTATATAGACGGATCAGCACAGCACGCAATTGGGGGTAAACAAGCCTATAGTGCTGTGTGCGCGATTGTTGAAGGTTGCTGGCACAAAGGTAAATTCAGACCTATGGTCACTAAAACTCGATCACTAGGAGACTGTACAGCTCAGCGAGCTGAACTTTCAAGATGGCGCTTGAAAATACCGATCGCGAATTCCCCACACTAATAGTGTGCGATTCGTACTTCTGCGTCGAATCTTATAACGAGCATTTGCAGAACCGGGTTCGAAACGGTTTCAGAAATACAAAAGGTGGCACAATTAAGCATAAAACGCTTTGGGAACAAGTAGTTCTTTTTTTTTATTTCAGTAAATTTGTATTGAAAATTATATTTACATGGTGCATGTCATATACATGGGAAGCGATACGCCAGGAGACATACAGGAGAAAGAAAAATGCCCCAGGGGAGGAGGGGGGGGGGGGTGGTCAGAAGGGTTTCCAGAGGTAGTCACAAGAGGGTAATCATAAGCAACATAACATTGGCCATTAGCATTTCAGTCCAGACATTGAGTCCTGTAGTATGTTTGCTCTTGTGGTTATTTCTTGGTTGGGTGCCCTCCATCCTCCCCTCCCTCCATGTGATTGCAGTCTATGTACAGTCTTGTGGTCTGTGCGGTTGTGTCCCACACGCGGCTTTGTTGTACGCCCCCTCAGTGGCAGGAAAGAAGAAAGAGAAAGAGGAGGAAGCACAGAGTTGAAGGTGTAGGGAGAGTGCAGTTTCATTGTGGCTTGGCAGTGACTTTGTTAGGGTTTTCTTTTTCCAGCGGCGTTGTTTGCTGGAGTGGCTACGGCGGCTTGTGCGAGGACAGGTAGTTGTCAAGGGAGAGCCACATTTCGCACTTTTTGTGTGTCTTCGGTGTGTATTTGGCCGTGATGGTGTCTGCCCCCCTTAGGAATGTTACCCAGTTGAACCATGTTTGAAAAGAAGCCTTCCCTGTATCCTTCCAATTGTTCAGTACTGTCTTAACCGCTGCTGATAGTAGGAGGTCAAACAGATCCCTGTCTTCTTTGGATTTTATTGTGGGATCCATGAACCCTGTGGCTAGGCTACGGAATTCAAGCTGGTGATTGGTGCCTGTTATGTCGTTTATCAGTGTGCCTATCTTGTGCCAGAAGTCCTTAACCTTAGGGCAGTGAAAGATCAGATGTGCGAGATCTCCTCTATGTGTGTTGCAGTTCCAGCAAGTATCAGTCTCGCGGAGGCTAGGCGGGAGGGGGTCCAGTATGCTTTGTTTATGAGCCAGAATTTGGTTTGATCTAGGATGGTCGTTACTTTCTTCCTTGACGTGGATGTCCAGAGGTCGGACCTTCCCTCCACGCTGAGCTCCCTACCTGTGGAAAAGTAAATTTTGCCATGTTCTGTGTCCCTACGTGTCCCCCATCTTATGTTATGTGTGCATGATTAATATGCATATGTATCCCCCATGTTCGATTAAAGACGCAATTACAGTTGTGTCCATCTCTAGTATGCTAGTTTCCAGTTCTCGTGAAAGCTACGAGTATTAGGCCTATGTAAAGTTACGTTGCCACGTTTCTCAGTGTGCACGTTATTTCATTGTAAAGTCCCCGTTTCTAGGCCTCAAAAGGGCCTGGACACCAGATTCAGCTCCTGTCTCCTGAGCTCTCGCTGGGGAGCGATACAGCCCCCACCTGTGTTCCTGACCCTTCACTTACTTCCTGCCTCACAGTGCCCGGTTCAGCCTGGCTCTGCCTGTTAGTCTGCCAAGAGTATGTTATGATTCTAGTTATCAGTCCAGCCCTCCTTCTCTGCATTCCTAAGCTACTGAATCGCATCAATAGTTTCCGTCATCGTCTAGCCTTTACGTCTCCATGTAAGAGAAATACTGTATTTATGGTCATTTAATATTCTTCAACACGCACTACATGTAGAATAATGCATGCACCAGTCTTAGAGTCTGTTAGCCTTTACCCCGATAACTTCTGGATTCTATCAACATGTTCTCTAAACATCAGATACTAGATAGTGTTTAGGCACATGTCGCCCTGACTCTCCAGACTTCAGTCTCTGCTCCTAGCGCAGAAGTCATAGCCCCCAGCTTCTCCTAGTAACACGTCATTGTCAGCTTGCGCGCACCTCTAGGTCAGAGGTCTCGGCTCCTTAGGTAGCCCCCTCCATGTTTCCGCCCCATTTATGACATATTCTGTTACGTTTACATCACATGTCTATGTATACGCCTCCTGTTACACCTACTTTCACCCTTATCTTTCGCGACTGCTATTGACCACACCCACTGCTCCGCCTATTGTATGTATTGCAATGCAACAGTTTTAGTATATATGCTTGTGTACTGTTATTAAATGTTACGCCAGTCCAATCCTGTCCCAGGCAGCGCTGCCATCCTATTCCTGTGCAGGTTGTCCTGTTCCTGTCCTTTATGCTGTATTAAACCTGCAAACTCCTACTACCTCGAATCTTGACTCTTATTTATTGAGCTATCTGTTATTACTATGTCCAGTCAAACCTAGATCCGGTATTATTTATTTATATACCACATAATGGCGCCCGAACAGGGACTTGCCCTTTCCCCACGCGCCGGTGAAGCCACGTATGCCCCCTGACCCTCTGCAGCCGTGACGGAACTCTTCTGCGCACCGGCAGATATTTCTGCTTCAAGTATCCCTCAGGCCCACGGAGGAGACGGAGGTTGCGGTCCAGCATCCAGACGAGGCGGTGGAGGAACGCGGCGAGTCCCGACCAGAGCCCAAGCCGAGAGTCCAAGGTCCGAGGTATCCGGAGGCCCACCCGTAACAGAAGTCCGAAGTCCGTCCGTCCGGCGTCAAAGCAGTCCAGTCCAGTCCGAGGCCTTCCGTTCTTGCTGCCCGGTGAGTACCGTTGCTGGGGTAGTATCTAGACAGGGTCAATCTAATTGTCTCTGGTCCGTGGGGTTTGGTGGTACACAGATCCCAAAACGAAGTGTCCACTTCGGTGGATGCGGGTCCTGACGTGTCTCTTTATGAGACCGGTAAGTTTCGTACTGTTTTAGCAGTGCATCTAGTTTCTGTTCTAGTCAGTTCTGTTCTCGAGAAATTCATGTATTCTGTTTTCCGTATTCCAGGTAGTATTCTGTTCGAACTGTTATTTTAAATGTTCTTCATGTATTTTAATGTCGTGGTGTGAAAGTGGTGTAATTATCGTGTTCATTGTGTATTGTATTGTGTCTAGATTACAGTTCCGTCATGCCGTTGTTCTCCAAACTACGTCAGTTAAGAACTAGGAAAGGTCTGTTAGAAGAAGCAGTTCCTGTCCCGCCTAGGGACAGTCCAGGTCACTTTATGTATCAGAAGCATGGCATAAGTGCCATATTGTATCTAGATTTATGGGTAGAGTATACCAAACAGTTAGAAGAAAAGTATAGATGGCCCGTATCAGGTACGTGGGATGCCGAGTGCATCATGCGAGTAGAAGAAGCATTATGGAAAAAGAAAGCCAGACAGTCATAGAAAGATGCCATCGAGTTATGGCGCAAAGAATCTCATAAAAGAACCGAAAAAGAAATCAGAAAGTCAGAATTAAGTAGAGAATCCTTAGAAAGAGCGCAAGAAAGGGAATTAATCGAGATAGGTGAACGAGTCAAAACCGAACAGTCAGACAGACAGAGGCATGCCCTCATTAAGGGTATGTATCCTCTTCTTGCCGAGGGCTTGCCAAAAGCGACCCCGGAGGCATCCAGTAATTTTCCGCCACCATTAGTTCCGACCAAGCTACGTCACAAACCGACCGCAGCTGATATTTTTATTTCGTCCTATTTGGACGACACAGTCCCAGAATATGCAAATCCTGTTCCGCCAGCTCCTGTAAATAATGTAAATCCTGCTCCTCCAGTCACCGGAGTACCTGCTACGGTACCCCCGGTCCAGCCCACATTACAATTTCCCGCCGCGCCAGTACGAAGAGTATCAGTCGACGATTCTAGTTTAGGGGCCGCAGGAGGAGGTCCTCCTGGTACCCCGCCGCCACACCAACGTGTAACGTTAGTCGAGTTACATGAACGTGCGTTACAGCGTACGCCCAAATATAAGTCCGTTGCAGAAATCCGACGAGCCCTTACTGAATGCCGCTATGATCCAGTTGCAGGTGATGATAGTACAGTTATATATTCCATCCGTGTAAGACGGGTGACCGGGTATTTGGACACCCTACCGAATATGAAAGAAGATCTAGACAGAATATATCGTTTCATCCGTACAGGGGATGATCCAGAAAGTATTGGCGAAGCCATGTCTCAGAGGAAAGCTGAGATCCAGCTCATGTTATTAAAGTTTCTGATTAATTGTTTAATAAGAGAACAAGATTCTCCGACTAAAGATCCGGCCGAAATGAGAATCCTGACAAGGTGGAGTGATAATATAGCCGAGGGTAAACACAGAACCATCAGTAGTATAGAGAGTATGTACAAGAGAATTCGTAAGGAAATAATAAGGTTACACGAACAACGTAAAGCAGCACAAGTAAGCGAGAAAGAGAATGACTCTTCTACAGAAGAGGTAGAGGACGAGAATCCCACCAGAATAGCGTATGTAGGAAAATCTAGATTTCCAGACCGCCATTTACGCCTAGAACACAAGAAAATCTTTCATCATCCAGCACCAGAACAAGGTTCTCTAGAACAAGTATTTCAAGCTACCGATCACATTTTGAAATCACGAATCGGTTACAGTGAATTAAGTACTATGCATGAACAAGAACTAGTCCGATCAGCAGTCCGATGGATTACTGATTCTACCACTTTTCCAGACGAAATAGTGGCACAAATGTTTCTGAAACTGCCCCCAGCCGAGCAGCGACTGGTGGGTATGTATATGATCCAGCACCTCATCACATTGTATGAGGGTCAACACTCTGATCCAGGTCCGTTACATGATGTCCTGAACGAGTTACTCCAGTATAGATGGAAAGGTTTAGGTACCGATTTAATTAGTGTCATTCTAGAACAGCGTCACAAATATAGTGCGTTCTTGAACCCGCATTTTGTTCATGTCTCACCTCCAGAAAGTAAACCGTTTTACATAGATAGACAGAATCCGTTACGAGAAGTACACCCAGTCAGGACAGCAGATGGTGAAATGCAAAGAGTATTTGTTTACACCCCGATTACAAAGATGGAACTCTTAGAAATGAAGAAATTAATTCCCTGTCATGACAAAGATCCAGCAGGGTTCCACCGAGAATTAAAAGACATGCTCCGTATGGGAGAATACACGTATCCAGATATAATTAAAATGTTAAAAGTCCTGTTGCCCGCAGGGGTATATGAAAAACTCAAGGAAAAAGAATGGGAGGTGGGAGAGAAAAAGATCGATTGGGCAGTTCTAGAAGCTGAAGATAAGATACGAGTACCAGGTACTGGTCTTGGAGAGAAATGTAAAGAATTACCTGAACTGTTAATACAAGTTTTGCCAAGATTATTAGCGACTAAAAAGGAAGACTGGGATGCAATCTCAGCCTGTAAACAGAAACAAGACGAAGACACTAGTGATTTTTATTCTAGATTTGAGAAATGCTTTAGTATTAACAGTGGCCTCAAGACAAGTAGCGAGTCATACTCTCATCTCTTTGTTACTAAATTAGTCGAGAATTCAAGTCCACAAGTTAAGAATCGAGTTTTGAAAGTCGAAAGTACATGGCAAGCTAGTACCCCGTCCCAGATGTTACAGATGCTCCAGTACCACCAGAATAGGATCAGAGAAGAGCAAGAACACGAGAGAAAACGTATGAAAGACACGAAAATGAAAGTACTAGTTGCACAATCTATTCCACAGGACAGTCAGAAGAGGGGTCCGAATCAAGCCAGTCATCCTGCAGCTCCCGTTAAAGGGACATGCAATTATTGTAAACAGCCAGGTCATTTCATAAACGAGTGTGCAGTTCTGAAACACAATATAGCTACTGGTAAGACTAAAGAAAGACCACGTCCGCCTAGACAAGAACAAGTTTCACAGACTTCTCAGCCACAGAATGCACAACAGACAGTTCCAGCACCGCAGCCTATTGCTGCAACACAGCATGTTACACAGCAGATGTACCAGTATGCACAGACAGAGTATCCGGAGTATCAACAGTACTCATGAAACAGCCTAGAGAGGGAGGTAGGCTTGCCTCTCATCGAGATTCCTGTAGATCAGGAGGGTCCCTATGTTCATAGTCAAGTACTAGGGAAAGACAGAAAGTTTCTGATTGATACAGGGGCAAGTAGGACGACCATCAGTCACGCCGAAGTTCCGGGGGCTCCGCTCTCAGGCTCTAGAAATGTTTCCCTTGGATTTTCAGGAAAGCCTATTGTAAACGAGATATCTAAGCCAGTTACTCTAGAAGTAGGTCCATTGTCCCGCACTACTGATCTGTTACTTACGAAGTCGTGTCCAGAAAATCTGTTAGGTATTAAAACACTGAAAGAATTAGGTGCAGTTATTTGCTGCTCCCCAGAGGGAATACAACTGTTTCTACGTGACTTCAAGGGTCACTATGTATTACGAGATTTTGATCCGAGATTGTCCAATGTTCCGCAGCATCTATGGGCGCAAGGTCCAACTGATGTAGGTTATATGCAAATCACACCCCATCGTGTGACTCTCAAACCAGGTGTAGTGTTACCACGAATCAGACAGTACAGATTGCCACCTGAGGCTGTAGCAGCCTTATCCAAAATTATTGACGAGCTCATGGCTCAAGGAGTAGTTGTAGAAACTGACTCCAATGTATGTAATTCTCCGATCATTCCAGTCATGAAACGTACTGATCCAAATGCACCCCCAGTATATCGATTAGTGATTGACCTTCGAGAACTCAATAAATGTATTATTCCCCAGTACCCAGTTGTCCCAGATATTTCATCCCTATTGACAGCCATTGATTCCGAAGCCTCATTTTTTACAGTCATAGACCTCAAGAACGCGTTTTTCAGTGTCCCCATTCATCCAGACAGCCAGTTTCTTTTCGGATTTTGTTTAAATGGAAGGAGCTATACGTTCACACGAGCTCCTCAAGGTTTCACGGAAAGCCCTAGCATTTACAGTCAAGCACTTAAGAGACAACTAGACAACATTCACATGCCAACAGATACTGCCCTGCTCCAGTATGTCGATGATCTACTGATCACAGCCCGTTCTGAACGTGCTTGCGAGCGAGCATCACTTACAGGTTTCTATTTTCTCGCCGAGATGGGGCACAAGGTGTCCCCTTCGAAGCTTCAATTCTGTGTCCAGCAAGTGATCTATTTAGGCCACTTACTGTCCAAGAGGGGTAGGCAGTTGACACCTGACCGTATCCAGTTAATAGCGAGTCTTCCTCAGCCCAAGACCCAGAAAGAGGTTCGTGCTTTTATCGGCCTTACTTCTTATTGCAGACAATGGATTCCTCAGTATGCATTTCTAGCTAAGCCACTGATACAGTTAACGACACAGGAGGCAGCCGTATCGACTGTCCTCCCTTGGACATCTGAACATACACTTAGTTTCAATGAGTTAAAGAAAGCCTTATGCCAAGCTCCAGTTCTAGCTACACCGAACTACAGTAAGCCTTTTACACTTTTCGTCACAGAACGCGAAGGTACAGCATTATCTGTTCTCACACAAGATCAAGCAGGACAGTACAAGCCCTGTGCTTATTTTCCGAGCACATTAGATCCTGTAGCCCAGGCTCTGCCTGCGTGCCTCAAGTCAGTTGCAGCCACAGCACTAGCTATCAGACAAAGTGATTCCATAGTATTAGGACATTCCTTGACAGTACAAGTTCCACACTCTGTGGAAGTTCTTTTAAACCGAACACAGACTCAGCACTTGACAATTGCACGTTTAACAGGTTATGAATTGACACTGTTCCAGCCACACATAGAAATCAGACGCTGCAACGTTCTAAATCCTGCTACCCTGTTACCGTCAGTTATTTCGAATCCTGCCACACACGACTGTGTTGAAGTAGTTAACACTATGACTAAGCCAAGACAAGATCTGACAGATATTCCATTACCAGATCCCGACCTGACACTTTATGTGGATGGTTCATGTATGAGAACAAGTACAGGAGAACTAGTAGCCGCGTATGCAGTGACTACTGACACTGAAGTTATAGAAACACACCGTATTGACACCCTGTCTGCTCAAGCAGCAGAGCTAGTTGCTCTGACACAAGCCTGCATACACGCCAAGAACCTGAAAGTTAATGTTTACACAGATTCACGCTACGCATTCGGAGTTGTACACGACTTTGGAGTGCTCTGGCAGGAGAGAGGTTTCATGACTTCTCATGGAACCAAGATTCAGCATGGTCTCCTTATTCAAGCTCTGTTAGATGCCATACACTTACCGACATCTATTGCTATCATGAAGTGCAAGGCACACACGAAAGTTACTGACATTATTTCTCAAGGTAATGATCTAGCAGATCGCACAGTCAAGCTTACAGCACAGACTCCAGACATTCCAGTTAATCCAACACAGACACATACTCCAGATCCGACTACCTGTATGACAGTTAAGGACCCTACTCAAGACGTCATAGATATCCAGTTACATGCTACTCCCGATGAAATCAAGAAATGGTCCGAACAAGGAGGGGTCCAGACAGATCAGGGATGGGTAACGAAGGGAAAAGCCACATGGTTTCTCCCCGACTCTATGGTTCAAGTCATTATCAATACCGCACATAGTCCAGCACACTTAGGGGAAAAAGCTATGTTAGACGGTATCCAGAACATTTGGTTCAACAAGCATTTACGAGCTGCAGCCAAGCAGAAAGTCCGTACCTGTATGATATGTTGCCAGTTTAATCCAGGTAAAAGTGTCCCGGTGGAACAAGGTGGATTCCAGCCCCCTGACCACCCTTTTGAAGTCCTCCAGATGGATTATATTCAGATGGAGCGATGTCGAGGTTTCAAGTATGTCCTTGTAGTTGTATGCGCTTTGTCCAGGTGGACGGAGGCATATCCAGTTCCAGATTACACAGCCGCGACCACTGCCAAGCAGTTGGTTCGTGAATTCTTCCCCCGCTACGGACTCCCTAGGGTCGTATATTCTGATAACGGCCAGCCATTCTCATCTGAGCTTATGAAACATGTTTCCCTTTTGTTAGGGTACCAGTGGAAGTTCCATTGTGTACGCCATCCTGAAGCAGCCGGTCTCGTAGAGAGACATAATCAGACCCTGAAAATCCGCATTGCCAAAATATGTAAGGAGAAAGGTGTGGACTGGTTAGTAGCTCTGCCAGTCGCTCTGTTTTATATGCGCATGGTCGCACATTCCAGATCAGGTCTGTCCCCGTACGAGGTCGTATTCGGCCGCCCCCCTAATATGTGGGGTACACCTAGACCCCGAAGTATTACCGATGTTTCAAGTAATATGCTGACAGATTACCTAGCTTCCTTGATGTCTGCCCTACACTCTTGTCGTTCACAGGTTTCCGCCGCATTTCCAGACAATACCGAGGTGGCACCGCATGACATCGTTCCCGGAAGTTTGGTTCTTGTAAGGAACTTTGATCGTTCAAATCCGCTGGAGCCTCGCTGGAAGGAGCCAAAACAGGTCCTCCTGGCCACCCGTACTGCCGTCAAGCTGGAAGGCAGGAAGGGCTGGGTCCACCTGTCTCACGTGAAAAAGTTTTATGGACTAAAGACTGTTTCCAAGAACATTTCCGAGGATTTTAAGGATTGCCAAAGTACTATTCTTAAGGACTGTCCCGCAAAAGACAAAGTTACAAATCCCTCCCTGTTAGAGAAAACTCCACAACAGGAGAATAAGTTAAAGTTAAGGTCTAGTAAAATAAGTCAGCCAGTTTGATTGTCTAAGTCCTACCCTAGGTGAAACGGTTAGACCGGTTTCTGACATGTATAAAATAGACCCCCATAGTGAGAGAGTTAGTCAAAACTCAATCCGATGTATCGTTTTTCTAAGTTTCATATTGTTTTTCAGCCTCATGATTACCTGCACAAGTTATGCATTTTATTTGTGTTTTCCAGTTTCTCATGTAAAGAAGTCTTTCAATGTTACAGTAGAGCACACGTTTAGTGATCTGCCTCCTCATGAACTATCTTATCGTCTTGCTATGCGTAATAATTCCTTTATCCGCATGTTACATTATTCACACCAGACCAGCAATGCCACTAATTGTTGGGTGTGTGGTCGACTCCCCCCTTTCCAGACACCGAAGGGAGTTCTGCCACTCTTTCCTTATCCATTTTCACATAATGGTTCGTGTGGAGCATGGTCCACGTTAACGTCATCCTCAACAGATATGTCTTTTCTTAACAGTACATGTTTTCCAGACAAACAAGGTCTTCCCCACAGAACAGGGTTAGATCTAGAAAATGAAGTTTATAATTTGGGTAATTATTCTTCGAATTTTATGGTCCTGAATGTTCAGTCTGATACTACTCCAGACTTACCTGCTATGTCAGTATTACCAGTCAAAGGTGAATTATGTGTCCGAAAGAATGGTTCCGTACATGTAGGCCATAGTGATTGTACTACTATTGTCAAGTATAGTGACAGTAGGAAATCTATTTTCAAAGCTTCACGTCATTCTTATTTTGTTTGTGGTCAGACCGCATATGTTCGTCTGCCCCTCGATTGGGAGGGAACCTGTTACATTGCCTTCCTACTGCCACCAGTTTTTCTAGCCCCACCTGACTACCATAGGAATTCCCACCTAGTACATATCAGACACAAGAGAGACCTCCCGATTGTCGATTATACTGAAACTGCTCTAGAACAATACATAGATATCAATAAAGGTGTCTTCCCCTATTTAGGTACTGTCGTGAATAGTAAACTGATACGTAGATTAACGAGAGCCCTTGAAGCAGTAGTGATTGAGACTACTTCTGCTCTAGGTAACTTAACCGAAGAGCAATCCTTTATGAGAATTGTCGTGCTCCAGAATCGTCTCGTCCTTGACGTCATACTGGCCGATAGGGGCGGGGCATGTAGAGTCATCGGATCTAGTTGCTGCATTTTCATTCCTAATAACGCGCCGTCTGTTTATTCAGCTATAACCAGACTCCATAAAATTGCCCATATGTTACACCAAGATCCAGGCACCTGGACATGGTCCGGTTGGTTCTGGAATATAATTTCCGCCTGGGGATGGAAAGTATTGTCATTTCTGGGTATTGCAGTAGCGATCATATTCAGTTGCTGCCTCTGTATACAATGTGGCCCTGCGATTTGTGGCATTTGTGCTACCTCTTGTATTCCTAGTCCCAAGTCCCGTTCTAAATCCCGTTCCAAGAAAATTCGAGACGAGCAAATGATACTGTATGAAATGATAGATGGTATCATGAATATTGATGTTTCCTGATGGAAACGTAGTGACAAGGAGGGAATGTGGAAAAGTAAATTTTGCCATGTTCTGTGTCCCTACGTGTTCCCCATCTTATGTTATGTGTGCATGATTAATATGCATATGTATTCCCCATGTTTGATTAAAGACGCAATTACAGTTGTGTCCATCCCTAGTATGCCAGTTCCCAGTTCTCGTGAATACTATGAATATCAGGCCTATGTAAAGTTACGTTGCCACGTTTCTCAGTGTGCACGTTATTTCATTTTAAAGTCCCCGTTTCTAGGCCTCAAAAGGGCCCGGACATCAGATTCAGCTCCTGTCTCCTGAGCCCTCGCTGAGGAGCGATACCGCCCCCACCTGTGTTCCTGACCCTTCACTTACTTCCTGCCTCACAGTGCCCGGTTCAGCCTGGCTCTGCCTACGAGTCTGCCAAGAGTATGTTATGATTCTAGTTATCAGTTCAGCCCTCCTTCTCTGCATTCCTAAGCTACTGAATCGCATCAATAGTTTCCGTCATTGTCTAGCCTTTACGTCTCCATGTAAGAGAAATACTGCATTTAAATACTGCATTTAATGGTCATTTAATATTCTTCATCACGCACTATATGTAGAATAATGCATGCTCCAGTCTTAGAGTCTGTTAGCCTCTCCCCTCCTGACTCTTAGTTTATATCAACATGTCCTCTAAACATTAGATACTAGATAGGGTTTAGGTACATGTCGCCCTGACTCTCCAGACTTCAGTCTTTACTCCTAGCGCAGAGTTCATAGCCCCCAGCTTCTCCTAGTAACACGTCATTGTCAGTTTGCGCGCACCATTAGGTTAGAGGTCCCGGCTCCTTAGGTAGCCCCCTCCATGTTTCCGCCCCATTTATGACATATTCTGTTACGTTTACATCACATGTCTATGTATACGCCTCCTGTTACACCTACTTTCACCCTTATCTTTCGCGACTGCTATTGACCACACCCACTGCTCCGCCTACTGTATTCACTGTAATGCAATTGTTTTAGTATATATATGTTGTACATTGTTATTAAAGTTGGCGCGCTCATTCCCTGTCCCCCCTGCAGGGCTCTGCCATCCTATTCCTGTGCAGGTTGTCCTGTTCCTGTCCTTTATGCTGTATTAAACCTGCAAACTCCTACTACCTCGAATCTTGACTCTTATTTATTGAGCTATCTGTTATTGCTATGTCCAGTCAAACCTAGATCCGGTATTATTTATTTATATACCACATAATGGCCACTGTTAATACTAAAGCATTTCTCAAATCTAGAATAAAAATCACTAGTGTCTTCGTCTTGTTTCTGTTTACAGGCTGAGATTGCATCCCAGTCTTCCTTTTTAGTGGCTAATAACCTGGGCAAAACTTGTATTAACAATTCTGGTAATTCTTTACATTTCTCTCCAAGACCGGTACCTGGTACTCGTATCTTATCTTCAGCTTCTAGAACTGCCCAATCGATCTTTTTCTCTCCCACCTCCCATTCTTTTTCCTTGAGTTTTTCATATACCCCTGCGGGCAACAGGACCTTTAACATTTTAATTATATCTGGATACGTGTATTCTCCCATACGGAGCATGTCTTTTAATTCTCGGTGGAACCCTGCTGGATCTTTGTCATGACAGGGAATTAATTTCTTCATCTCTAAGAGTTCCATCTTTGTAATCGGAGTGTAAACAAACACTCGTTGCATTTCACCATCCGCTGTCCTAACTGGGTGTACTTCTCGTAACGGATTCTGTCTGTCTATGTAAGAGGGTTTACTTTCTGGGGGTGAGACATGAACAAAATGCGGGTTCAAAAACGTTCTATATTTGTGGCGCTGTTCTAGAATAACACTAATTAAATCGGTACCTAGACCTTTCCATCTATACTGGAGTAACTCGTTCAGGACATCGTGTAACGGACCTGGATCAGAATGTTGACCCTCATACAGAGTAATGAGGTGCTGGATCATATACATACCCACCAGTCGTTGCTCGGCTGGGGGCAGTTTCAGAAACATTTGTGCCACTATTTCGTCTGGAAAAGTGGTAGAATCAGTAATCCATCGGACTGCTGATCGGGCTAGTTCTTGTTCATGCATAGTACTTAACTCACTATAACCGATTCGTGATTTCAGAATATGATCGGTAACTTGAAATACTTGTTCTAGAGAACCTTGCTCTGGTGCCAGACGATGAAGAACTGACTTGTGTTCTAGGCGTAAATGGCGGTCTGGAAATCTAGATTTTCCTACATACGCTATTCTGGCGGGATTCTCGTCCTCTACCTCTTCTGTAGAAGAGTCATTCTCTTTCTCGCTTCCTTGTGCTGCTTTACGTTGTTCGTGTAACCTTATTATTTCCTTACGAATTCTCTTGTACATACTCTCTATACTACTGATAGTTCTGTGTTTACCCTCGGCTATATTATCACTCCACCTTGTCAGGATTCTCATTTCGGCCGGATCTTTAGTCGGAGAATCTTGTTCTCTTATTAAACAATTAATCAGAAACTTTAATAACATGAGCTGGATCTCAGCTTTCCTTTGAGACATGGCTTCGCCAATACTTTCTGGATCATCCCCTGTACGGATGAAACGATATATTCTGTCTAGATCTTCTTTCATATTCGGTAGGGTGTCCAAATACCCGGTCACCCGTCTTACACGGATGGAATATATAACTGTACTATCATCACCTGCGACTGGATCATAGCGGCATTCAGTAAGGGCTCGTCGGATTTCTGCAACGGACTTATATTTGGGCGTACGCTGTAACGCACGTTCATGTAACTCGACTAACGTTACACGTTGGTGTGGCGGCGGGGTACCAGGAGGACCACCTCCTGCGGCCCCTAAACTAGAATCGTCGACTGATACTCTTCGTGCTGGCGCGGTGGGAAATTGTAATGTGGGCTGGACCGGGGGTACCGTAGCAGGTACTCCGGTGACTGGAAGAGCAGGATTTACATTATTTACAGGAGCTGGCGGAACAGGATTTGCATATTCTGGGACTGTGTCGTCCAAATAGGACGAAATAAAAATATCAGCTGCGGTCGGTTTGTGACGTAGCTTGATCGGAACTAATGGTGGCGGAAAATTACTGGATGCCTCCGGGGTTGCTTTTGGCAAGCCCTCGGCAAGAAGAGGGTACATACCTTTAATAAGGGCATTCCTCTGTCTGTCTGACTGTTCGGTTTTAACTCGTTCACCTATCTCGATTAGTTCCCTTTCTTGGGCTCGTTCTAAGGATTCTCTACTTAGTTCTGACTTTCTGATTTCTTTTTCGGTTCTTTTATGAGATTCTTTGCGCCATAACTCGATGGCATCTTTCTGTGACTGTCTGGCTTTCTTTTTCCATAATGCTTCTTCTACTCGCATGATGCACTCGGCATCCCACGTACCTGATACGGGCCATCTATACTTTTCTTCTAACTCTTTGGTGTACTCCACCCATAAATCTAGATATAATATGGCACTTATGCCATGCTTCTGATACATAAAGTGACCTGGACTGTCCCTAGGCGGGACAGGAACTGCTGCTTCTAACAGACCTTTTCTAGTTTTCAACTGACGTAGTTTGGAAAATAAGGGCATGACTGAACTGTAATCTAGACACAATACAATACACAATGAACACGATAATTACACCACTTTCATACCACGACATTAAAAATACATGAAGAACATTTAAAATAACAGTTCGAACAGAATACTACCTGGAATACTGAAAACAGAATACATGAATCTTCTCGAGAACAGAACTGACTAGAACAGAAACTAGATGCACTGCTAAAACAGTACGAAACTTACCGGTCTCATAAAGAGACACGTCAGGACCCGCATCCACCGAAGTGGACACTTCGTTTTGGGTCTGTGTACCACCAAAACCCACGGACCAGAGTCAATTAGATTGACCCTGTCTAGATACTACCCCAGCAACGGTACTCACCGGGCAGCAAGAACGGAAGGCCTCGGACTGGACTGGACTGCTTCGACGCCGGACGGACGAACTTCGGACTTCAGTTACGGGTGGGCCTCCGGATACCTCGGACCTTGGACTCTCGGCTTGGGCTCTGGTCGGGACTCGCCGCGTTCCTCCACCACCTCGTCTGGATGCTGGACCGCAACCTCCGTCTCCTCCGTGGGCCTGAGGGATACTTGAAGCAGAAATATCTGCACGTGCACGGTATGGTTCCGTCACGGCTGCAGAGGGTCAGGGGGCCGGCGTGGCTTCACCGGCACGTGGGGAAAGGGCAAGTCCCTGTTCGGGCGCCATTATGTAGGGATTCCCAGTAGACTGTGACTTTGTTGTTAAGCTTGGTAAATTTGGGGCTCAGGGCTTTGTAGAGGTGTGCTACCTGATGCCCTAGTCTGTCTAGGTTGGCGGCGTATTGCAGAATCGAAGGTGATTGTTTGTTGAGGCCTGCCTTGCTGATCGCTACCTTGATTTTTAGAAAGTTGTATAGTTCGATGCTGTCTAGTTTGTGTTCACCCTTGAGTGAGTCGAAAGTGGTGTGTGTGCCCTGGGGCTGTAGCTGGTTTACTGTGGAGATGCCATGCCTGTACCAGGAGTGCATGTCTAGTGTTCTGTCTCTGTATTTGATCTTGGGGTTTTGCCATATGGACTCTCACTGAGTGTTCCTCACACTTGTGTCTAATAACCTGTTTATCTTATATCTTGAGGAGGGCCATTCTGGTGTTTCTCAGTATGGGGTTGTGCTTAATTGCGGGGTGTTTGGTTGCTGTGAGGAGGGCGATGGGTTCCATACCTCCTAATAGTCTTCTCTCTAACGAGAGCCATGCCGGGGTGTAGTCTTGCCTGGGGGTGAGCCAATAGAGCCTTTGTTTTGCTATACATGCAGTTTGGAACGTTTTGAAGTTTGTTATGTTGAGGCCCCCTAGACCCTTGGCTAGTCTAAGTTTTGCAGGCTGAGTCTGGGTTTCTTTCCCTTCCACAAGAAGGTATTGAGCAGCTTGTCCAGTTTTTTGTGGAAGTCCGCTGTGTTAATCAGCGGGAGCATGTTGAGCATGTAGTTCTCTATTGGTGTGAGCATCATCTTGACCATCTCTACTCTTCCCCACCATGTGGTGAATTTGGGTGACCATCCTTCTACTCTTTCCTTTATTTTGCGTAGTGTCATTTGTTCGTTTTGGTCTAGCGTGGATCTTAGATCTCTCTCGAAGAGAAGGCCCAGGTATTTGATGGATTTTTTCTGCCATGTCAGTGCCGAATTGCCTAGTACAGTCTTCGTGGTGTGCACATTCAGGGGTTTGCACTCGGATTTTTCCCTATTTAGTTTGTATCCTGATACATGTGCATATTGTTCTATGGTGTCCATGAGGGCCTTAATTGACTTCTCTGGGTTCTCGGTTATGATAAGGACGTCATCAGCGTAGGCTGATAGCTTAAAAGTTTCCCCTCCTATCAGAATTCCCGTTATGTCTTTATTCGTTCTGATCATATTGAGCATTGGCTCTATCGCTAGGAGGAAGAGGGCTGGCGACAGCGGGCATCCTTGTCTTGTGCCCCTTTCTAAGTAGAGTAGCTCTGATGTTCCCCCGTTAACTACGACGCGTGCCTTCGGTACGTTATATAGTGCTAGGACCATCCTCCTATAGTTAGGCCCCAGTCCAAACTTCTGCATGCATTGGTCCAGGAATGGCCAGGACACTCTGTCGAATGCCTTCTCTGCGTCTAGGGCTATCATTACTGCGGCGTTGTTGCTCTTGGAGGCGTGGTTGATTATGTGGCAGAGCAATTTAGTATTGTCATGGGGCATTCTGTTTTTCAGGTATCCCACCTGCGAGCAGTGTATAAGTTTGGGCAGGTGCGCATTGAGTCTGGTCGCTAAAATTTTCGCATAGATCTTGCAGTCTACATTTATGAGTGAGATCGGTCTGTAGTTCTTGGGGTGTTGTGTGTCCTTGCCTTCTTTGGGTATGACTATGATGTTTGCTTCTGCCATTGTTGGTGTCATGTGGCCGTTGTGGACGCAGTGTGTGAGCACCTCTGCCAGCGTGGGTTTAAGTATTGGTAGGAATTCTTTGTAGAACCTGGCTGTGAATCCGTCTGGGCCTGGGGCTTTGTTGTCTTTGAAACTGGCTACTGCCCTTTCTATCTCGGCTCTTGTGATGTCTGATTCCAGTGTATCTCGCTGTGTGTCTGTGAGTGCTGGCATTGTGATATTTTCTAGTAGTGCTTTGCCTCCATCGCCGCCTAAGGTGGTGTCTTTTTTGTAGAGTTGTTCATAGAAGTCTCTAAATGCCTGCTGTATTTCCTTGTTTGCTGTCTGGGATTTGTTGTTGCTGTCTCTGACTGCTGCTATTGAGTGTTGTTTTTGCTTACCCTTGAGGTAGGACGCTAGCGCCTTCCCTGCTCTATTGGCGGTACATAGATTTATGGCTTTGTACTTGTTTATCCAGGTTCCCGCCCTTTCGCTAAGGATTCTGTTTAATTCATACTTCCTTTTTGTTAATGTCGTGAGGGTGTTCCTATCTTTTAGATTGGCTATGTGCCCTGTTTCCAGGTTCTTGATCTCCTGTTCTAAGACTCTGATCTTTTATTCCTCTCTCTGTTTAGCCTGCCTTTAATGCTGAGTATTTTGCCTCTGACCGTGGCCTTTAGGGCATCCCATAGGGTGTTCCTGTCCGTGTCCGGGGTGTCGTTGATCTCTAGGTATTCCTTTATTGCTGCCTCTATTTCTGCCTTGGCTGTTATGTTCTTGAGCAGGTCGTCGTCAAACCTTCACCTGCGTGACGGCTTTTCGTTGTGTTTGCCTGTCAGTGTCAGGCTGATGTGTGAATGATCAGAGATGGTTCGTGGGCCTATCTCTGTTTGGTCTATTAGGTGAGTGTGTGTGTCTGATATTAGGATATAGTCTATTCTGCTGTAGGAGTTGTGTGGATTTGAATAGAACGTGTAGTCCCTGCCGTCAGGGTTCTGAAGTCGCCATGGATCTCTGAGATTGAGTTTCGTGCATAGATTCTTCAGAGTGTTCCCTCCTTGTGATATATGACTCGGTCTATGTGGGTGTCTGTCAATAGCTGGGTCTAGGACTTGATTCATGTCGCCTGCTACTATGAGGAGTTCCTCTATCGGGAGGATGTCAAGTTGCTCTCCAACCCTGTCCCAGAAGGGCCTGTCTTCTGTGTTAGGGCCGTAGCTATTGGTCACGTGTATTGATTCCTCCCCCCTTGCCAGACTTGTCACTAGCGTTCTTCCCTCTACATCGGCCTGCGAGTTTTTCAGTACTAGTTTTGATCTCTTGCTAATATATGTCCTACAGGAAACAAAATTAGAAGCGGAAGACATAGGCCGCCTCAAGGCTGGCTGGATAAGTGAAGTTAAGGGAACAAGTAGTTCTTTTGCAAAAAGAACTACAAAAGACTCACGTGATTCATAGACTGAGTCATCAGCGTGATGGCGTTCATGTTGCAGGGAATTCATTGGCTGATGAAGCCGCAAAGGCAGCTGTGCGAACGGCTTCCGTAGCTACAATCACTCACTCGAAAAGAGTAATAGACGGTGAAACGATACTAGCAGTAATAACCTCAATGATAGACAGCTATGCAGCATTACCTCTAGACTATCCACTCGGTAATACATACATAATTGATGCAAACTCCGTTCCTTTTGCTCGAATCCCTGGAGTGGGGGACAGAGTAAATCCAAACAGGAACGAGAGAGGTGTTTTTGTTCACGAAGCACATATGGGAGAGGGTCTGAGACATCAAGGGATCTTAAAATCTCTAATAGAATTAGAAAAGATGTACTGGTGGCCGGGAATGAGCGTTGATGTGTACAATTTCGCAACAGAGATAGCAGCAGTGAAAGTCACCAGATACCTGACTACAGTGTGGCCAGCCCAGTTCAGATACCATTGTTAGACAGCATTGGACTATCTACACGCAAACGTCATAATAGACGGATGCGGTACCACAACTACTAGGACAAGATTTATTTGGATGTGGCCCCAGAGCTCGGCTGACGCCAGAACTGTTATAAAGGATTTGCGAGTCTTTATCGGCACATACGCAATCGGCACGCTACACTCTGACCAGGGTCCTGCATTTAGCTCTCTAGCTTACAAGAAGGCCATGGCTAGCTTGGGCGCTGCATTGCGGTATTCTAGTCCCTTCCATACTGAGGGTAATGCGGTAGTGGAAAGAAAAAAACGTGACATAATGCAATCCATTACAGCTAAGGTATTAGGTTCGGGTGATGGGTGGGTCAAACATCTAATAAGTGTCCAACGTAGTCTTAACAATCTGCAACAAAGCCATGGAACTTGTGCCTCTGGATACCCAAATCACAGTTCGTCAAGGAACACCTGTCTACAATGATGTAGCCTCTGACTATACAAATATGAGAAAGGAACAAGCAGCTCCAAAGATTCATAACAATCCTGATGCAATTCCAACAATTGACAGAACTGCCTCTGGCTATTTCATCAACTTTGATACATTTTCTGAGGATCCCAATGAACCTGAAGATAAGCCAGCAAATAAAACTTTAAAAAAAAATAACAGAACTCTTTCATCAACTTGAAAAAACATATCTGGTTTCCCCATGGGTTGAATTTTGGATTGTGCTAGGTGTACTTTTCCTCCTGCTCTAGCTCATACTGGTGTTAAGTTTGGGAAGGATGATAGATGGAAAATACAGTACAATGGACACAGCAAGTAAGAAAATCAACTTGGTCCTGAAACCTCACAAATCATCTCATCGTGAAAGAAGAGACCTGTCATCAGTAAACATCACAGCCATTCTTATACCTGGTGGTATAGCATGGGACAGAACTGATTATGACATCTATGGCCCGATGGAGCTGTTGAAGATTCCACACCAGTTTAACGTTTCTTTGAGTGACTTTGTCTCACCCAGCACATTTTCTGATGATCGGGACTTTGATACTGTTAATAACATGATGACGGATTTAGAAATGTCAGCTAAATTTACAGAACATGAATTCTTAGAAAGTTCATCAGATTATGAACAAATGTATTGTTTTAATCATTATGGTCACCATTATTTGCATAAATCTGCAAGCCCTAGGAATGTTTTTACTTATAATCAATGGGAACATTGTCCAACGCCACCAAAAGGCAGCCCGAAAACATTTTATGAAAAGTTTCCGTACTTCACAGGGTTTAATCTTACCAATCCAGAAACGTTTTATTTCAAAAATATAAATAAGACAGGAATGAAAACAATGCCGACCAATACTAAACACATTTATTCTGCAAACGTTTATGCTCAGCTGTCTACATTAGGTTTTGACTTTTGGAAAGACAACATTGAGACAAAAACTGTCTGGGGCACGAAAGACTGGCAGGTGCAAGGTTTAGAAGCCCTGTTCAGAGCCTGCATTATACCAGATCAAATAATGTTTTTAAATGACACTGTTCAACAAACTTCTTGTCTTGGCCTGGCTAAGACAAAGGATTTAAGCAAACCGTCTATAGCTAAGCCCACATCTGACAGTGATGATACTACAGAAGAGGAAGTAGACGTACCCTATATTTTCAAACAAAACAGGACTAATCCTGATTGGAAAAAATGGTTAATCTGGCCCACAGACACGAATAACTGTCAAGATAGATTCCTGAACAAAACACTATGGTTCACAGTAAATAGGCCAGATCCAAGATATTCTCGGAGACAACATCCAGGGATAGTAACTACTTACAGATTAGGAAAGCTATGCCTTGAGTGGCTACAGAAATCTACACTTCCAGAAATCAAACAACACTTATCTTTACTTAAAGAAGGCAATGATTTGAGAGATTTCTTAATGGGGCCTCGCAAACCACGTCAAAAACTTTTCATATACGCCGGTATATACGCTGCGTACAACGAAGCTTGGAAAATAACGCAAATGGAAGCTGCAGAAAGAATACGAGAAATTGATTGTATTAATTTAGAGAAAGCTCTCTCTGTAGTGGACAATGGGTTAACGACTCTGTCCTCCAGAATATATTCTTTGGACAGCATTGTATCCTCTGCAATGGACATAATAGAGCAAGACTTGCTAATGTTACAACATGGCCAGTCTCAATTACGTTCTATAATGCTGCTAGGCTGGACGTTACAAAATCTCCGTTCAGGCTACGTGCCATGGCGTTTAATCAATACCTCGTCATTGTTTACTGTGTTTAACCTTACAGATAAACAAATCTCTTTGGCACAAAAAGGAGCAGACTGTATGGTGCTGAGCATTGAAAAACTGGAAAGATTACCATTGACAGTTTCTGAGAAACCTGTCATTGAATGGATAATACATGGCACCATCACGATACCAGTGACGATTTTCCAATTTCATTATTGTCTACAGCATATACCAGCGGGCCTGTACGAAAGGTTGTGTAAAGAATACATTAAGTCGACCTGGACTTTACCATACACACACAAATGTTGGAATGGGGGAAAGGAGGTATTCCTTAGTGGTAAAAATTGTAAGAACTCACTAAGTGGTACACTTTTGTGCCAAGGTATTAATTTACACGGAGCCTGCGAAGGTTCTGCAAATAACCTCTCTTGCCACCTGCACGGTACACCCTCCGCAGTGATAGAACTAATTTTCAGGCAGCTATCCAATGGCAGTTACGTTATGCTCAACGACCACAGCTGTTGTGGCATGTTGCCAGGAAAAGCGTATCTAGTCAGTATCTCGTCCATGGTCACTTGTTGTAGGCAAGTATTGTTTCCAACGCACAAGACAGACAGGGGGACGGCATTATGGCCTTCACTGAATATCTCTTCTATACAAAATGATACTTTAAGCAGAATGAAAGTCATTCTTTTACAAAAAACTGTACCACTGACCTCGTCTAGAGAAACGTATGATCTGCAAGTTGCAAGGACTGCTGCAGAGATACATGCATTATTATCAACAAACTGCCCAGTACATTTCGCAGAAATGTTAAGTCAAATCTTAAATGTGTCTGATACCAGTGGCATCGCACATGTATTTAAGACGATTTTTTCGGGACTGTTAACACCATTTACAGCAGTCCTCAGCATTTTTCCATATTTCGTACACTCTATGTTCGGCGGCCTGCCTCTCATCTTGAGACTCATAGCAGGAATTATGTTTTTATTCCTTCTGCTCTGATATGGCAAGTCCGGTCACCAGCGACACCCAGACTACCATGGAACAATGCCTCCTTGCCATGAATTATCGTGAGAGAATTTCAGAGATTCTTGGCTTGGCTCGTTTAAGAGATCTGAACACAACCTGGTTTCTATCGTTCAGACCAATCTGGCAATATTGCATCTTACCTGTTCTACGATGCCTGTTTTGCGGACAGGAATGTGTGTTGGACATTTGTCTTACACTTCCATCAGTACTGTCATCGGATGTTGACGCTTTGCTAGGTCCAGTAACGACTCATGCATCGTGTTGCCCCCAACGGCTGCCTATTCTGATGACGGTATTCATTGAGGTCTCACCGGCAAGTCTAACTGAGGGTGAGATACGAGACACTACAGGCATACAGGTACCACCTACTGCCGACATTGCTAATGCATCAAACGCTGACGACGATGATCCACACTTCTACACTTTTGATCTGCTAACTGAAGTGATTCCACTTTCACCTACTACAGTAGACGGTCTCTTTGCCAGCCTAGATGATCTGATGTTTTCTCCTGACTCCGAGAATAACTTTTGATCTATGCACATGTACACAGCGTTCCCTGAATTCTGTAATTCGGCCTTCATTTTTCAAAACAAACCATCTACCAATTTGAACTTTTTCCAAAATAGAACTTTTGGCACAGAGTAATCTGCTTAAAGTAGAACTATTCTTAGAGAACAAGATTTCTTTTGAAACTTCCTAATGACAATATTTGGCCTTGTCCTAAAGAACAAAAACGGTTAAGATATTATGCTTTGGGATGGTCTCGAAAATAAAAAATGTTTTTTTTTCTTTCTCTTTCTGTAAACTTCAGAGACATTTCATGAGGCGTGAGCCGGGAGCTAGGGAGGAATCTCTGAATTTACTCTGTCTTTTAGCTTTTACTGTGTGTTTCTTGTGTTTTACTGGGTCCGGTGCGCTGCGCCCAAGTAACGGAGGTATTTTTTATCAACTTACCCCGCTTTTTAAAATTATCGATTTCCTGGCAGGAGGGGCAGGCTGAATCACGAGCTACTTGCCCTTAGCCTAACACAAGGTCGGAGACAGGGAGGGGGGAACTGCGACCGGACGCTCGCCTGGACGGCCACCAGCGTGTGGTGGGCCAAGGCCGAGCAGTCTAGTCTTTCTCCTCCCCTGTTCCCCTGGTGCATAAAGGTCGCGATGACGCGACCGCTATTGCTCCTGAGGCGTGAGCCGGGAACTAGGTAGGAATCTCTGAATTTACTCTGTCTTTTAGCTTTTACGGTGTGTTTATTGTGCGTTACTGGGTCCGGTGCGCTGCGCCTAAGTAACGGAGGTATTTTTATCAACTTACCCCGCTTTTTAAAATTATCGATTTCCTGGCAGGAGGGGCAGGCTGATTCATGAGCTCCTTGCCCTTAGCCTAACACAAGGTCGTGTGGTTCTGAAAATCTGGACCCTATTGTTATCCCAATATCGAGGTCCAATACCCCTGTCACAAAATATCAACGTACCATGACGAATTTAGTGTCCAAGAACCGATAATGATTAGGACATCATTCCTATGTATTTGCGTGACAATCGAGGGTAGCCAACACCCCTAAATCGTAGTTTCCGTCCCAATCCCTTAGACTCCATTTTGTGAACGGCATCCATCTTACGTCTTGCCCTCATGTTAAGTCAATTAAAGGTCGAGCTTGATCCAAAAGGACACGTCCACCTTCCCTGACTTCCCCCTTACCTGTCCAAACTGACTCCATTGCCTTAAGCCAAACCTGTTTGGGCGGCTCCCTGCCCAGTGGCCGAATACGATACTATCGACACATAACATTCCACAAACCATTCACCCCATACAGAACATGCTTTCTACAAACATGCACCTGTCCATACTTCTTCTTTATGGCCAGTTTTATGACTGGGTGGTACCTGCCTTTATTGGTGCTTCATCGATATCTGATGGGAGTCCCGGATCTTGCTGGGTAATCTGTCACGAACTGGACATCTAAAATGTGGGTTTGCTTTCGTGACGCCGCACTTTGTATTATTACAGAAATATGTTTACAGCCATATCATAAACTCAAGAATTCTTGCTTGAAGCCATTATTTCTGTATAAAAGGAGAAGACTGGTTCTGTAAAAACGAACACGTACAGTCTCCTGAGAATACATGACCCGTGTTTGTCATGCTTCTAGGACACGTGTTACTTGGTAGCTACCAATAAAACTTGATCTCTGACTGCGACTGGAAGACTCATTGTTTCTGTGGTCCGGAACAAGGGAGAACTCAGAGGTCATCGGGTGTTATCCCCTGGCACCACCGGGTTCCTAAAAACCCGGCACCTCAATTGGCGCCCAACTCGGGGCGATATCAAGCGGCGACGGTCCAAGCCAGATGTTCGTGAGGAGCTTCGTGTGAAAATTCCAGAGGACGGCCAGCCACTTCAGCGACCCCTGTATGTCGACGTGGTTCCGAAGGTCTTTGCTGCGAGGTTCCCCGCGTCCCGACGGCTACGAAGGACTGCTGCCCTGACTATCGCCTTGTTTTGGACCCAGTGATCCTTGGTAGAGCGAAACGATAGACGAGTCTTCTAGCGACGTCACCGATCTTCAAATACTTCAGTTAAGTATAAGTGGAGCGTCTCCCAGTCCTTAGTTTGTCCTTAGTTTTTGGTATCCTGGAGATACGACTTGATTTGGCACTTGCAAGCCCCAAAGCCGAAGGACTCGTGTTTTCACGAGAAATATCATAATAGATAAACCTTTGAAGTTTGAAGCTAGACTAGTGAGCGAAGATGCCTGGTTTTAGCAGACTTGGAAACTGGTTTTGTCTTGGTTATAATAGGGACTCCCGATTAGAGGATTCGTGTCCGGTTCCTCCAATTGGAACTCCAACGTATGAGCTTTATGTAAAACATGGCGTAGGTCTTATCACATATAATGAAGTGTGGATAAAATACACCCGTAAAGATGGTGTTTTAAAATGGCCCCAATATGGTAGTTTCAACTCAGAAATTCTAGATAACCTAGAGGTCAAACTGTTCAAAAAGAAAGCCCGACCGGCGATGTTTGACTCTTTCCGCTTATGGCGTAAAGAGGCCAAACAAAAGGCAATTAAACTAGAAAAGAAGAATAAGAGGGAAAGGGGTATTTCAGTAATACAAGCCGTGATAAAATTTAAAGACAACGAAGAGGATCGAATAAGTGAGCAGTTGCACAGGCAACGTAAAATGGCAATAGATAAATGCTATCCTGTTCTACCATCTCTTCAGCAAGAGACAGTAAAAGAGCGTGAGAAAGATCCATTAATGGCGCATTTGCTGAGTTCGCCACCACCCTATGCGCAAAATGCCACAGCACCTCCGCAACCTTTAGTTGCACCTCTGGTAGCTGTTATACCAGCTCCTCTACAGCACTCACCAGCTACTCTTCAGCTGGCTTCTATTTCTCTAGTGCAGCCTCCTCAAGGCTCACCAGTCACATCTACTTCTCCTACTGTTCCTTCTACAACTTCGCCTAGCGCACCTTCTATTTCTTCCGATACTAGTTCTGCGAACGCTTCTGTTTCTGCTTTGCGTGACTCTGTTCTGACACCAGTTATTCCTCCACTTTCACCTTCCGTCTGGCATAAAACGGCCAGCATTATTACTAACATTCCTTCACCACTTTTTCGGTCGCCTAAAACGACCCCTAATACGGGACTAAGACAGTTACGAAGCCAAATGCCTGATTATCGAGAGAGGGAATGCCTGAATAAGTTAGCACGGAATTGGGCTCTGGATACAGCCAGATATGATGTAGAGTCCGTCATGAACGTTTTCCGTCAATGGGATGAACCGACGCAAAGATATGTTTTTGAACAGATGTGTGTTTTTCTGTGTGAGGATTTGGAAGATGATGGTCAAGAGAGCAACTCTCGAGATTTGTGTAGTATACGATTTAAATTCGGGGAAGGCATGATTGTAGGTCCCGATGTCGACAAAGCAGTTGAGGTATTATTATCATATCGAAGCACAGGTGGCAACTCTGGGTCATCGTCTGAATGTGGTACGTCTAGTAGGAAAAGAGCGAGACAGAACCCCATGAGAAGAGGTTCCTCCTGTTTGGAGGGAAGGTGATGCGAATGCTAATCCACCAATTCTGCCCCATTTCCAGCGTGTATGGGTACATGTCCCATGGAAAAGATCGGAAGTATTAGCACTCAAACAGTCACTACCTGACCCTCGTAAGAACCCAACTGGGTATTATAAGGAGTTATCGCAAACTGCAAGCTCATGTATAATGAATTTACCAGATGTAGACATGTTATTTGGGAACATTGTTCCACATCCTTTATGGAGCAAGATACGTCATACGGATCACGATCAGGAACTAGGTGACTCATGGGCGAACATTGCGACTACAGATGCTAGACAAGTCGGTGGTTTTAAACCTGAGCCGTTAATAGCTGAACTTCCCGGTAGAATTATAGCGTACATGAAGACAATAATGCCTGAAGTACGCGTAAATTGGGACAAGCTATCAGCATGTAAACAAAAGAAAGATGAGAATGTGTCTGACTTTTTCACAAGATTTGAGGAAACATTCACCGACCACAGTGGTCAAGATATGGCTACCGAGGGTGGCCAAAGATTGTTTGTGGACAAGTTCGTACATAATTTGCTCCCTGAACTATGTAATAAACTAAAAGACTCTGAGAGTGCTTGGGCTGTCTCTACGTCGGCACAGATTTTAGCTACAGCCCAGTACTATGAGAATAGGCGTAAAGACGAGCTAGACAAGGCAGATAAAAAGACGAAAGATTTGAAAACTAAGGTTCTCCTCCAGCAGGCCTATCCGCCTCGCACGGCTAGTCAGCCCGACTATCAACCGCGACAGCAGTATTCGAGGAACGCGCAAGGTAACGAGTTTTCCCACCAGCGTCCTACATATGGCCCGAATCAATGTGCGTATTGCAAAGAAGAGGGTCATTTTAGGGATAATTGTCCGGCTCTTGCGCGACGTTTAAACGGTGGTCAAGCTGTAAGGGGGAGAGGTGTTCAACATTCCCCTAGAGGTAGAGGCCGTGGAAATGTCACTCAAAATACAACTTCTTTTCCGCCTCAGAAGTCCATGAATAGCTTTGACCAACAGAATAATTCATCGTCTAAATCAGCTCAGTACTATGCTGACGACTATTACGCTGAACACGAAAATGAGGGTAACGATTGCTAGGACAGCCCTGGACAAAGAGAGGGAGTTGTCTCAGTTCCGGTAGATCAGAATGGACCTTATGTCGAGGTAATAGCCTCAGGAGTGTCAGAGCCATTTCTGCTGGATACTGGTGCTACAAAAAGTTCTATCATGCACTCGAAACTTCCTGGCGCACCTTTGTCTGGCGAAATGAATGTCTCAGTAGGTTTCTCTGGCGCCCCTGTTAGAAACCCGATCTCTAGTCCTATGTCTCTTTCTGTTGGCCCATGCAAATTAGAAGCACCCCTCATTTTGACAACAGGTTGTGGTGAAAATTTGCTAGGTTTGGACTTACTAAAAAGGTTATATGCGACCTTGTACTGTTCTCCCTCGGGAGTACAACTTACTTTAGGCAAGAAGGTCATTTCTTCGATGTATTTATCAAAGGACAATATTCCAACTGAATTATTGTCACTTCCTGATATACTCTGGGCTAATGGTTCTAATGATGTAGGTCGTTTGGAGATAACACCATATGTCATAACGTTGAAAGCCGACGTTAGGTTGCCACATATTCCCCAATACAAAATATCTAGCGAATGCGAAAAAGCGTTGTTGAACATTGTTCACGATTTAATTGATAAAGACGTCATCGAAGAAACGACAGGAAATGTCTGTAACAGTCCGGTTTTGCCCGTCTTAAAACGTACTGATTGTTCACAAACCCCTGTGTATAGGTTTGTGATCGACCTCAGAGAAGTAAACAAGATAGTTATCCCACAGTTTCCAGTCGTCTCCGACATTACTGCTTTATTGACAATGGTTCCAGCTTCAGCAAATTGGTTCTCGGTGATTGACCTGAAGAACGCTTTCTTCAGTATCCCGATTGCCAAGGAGAGTAGAGATATTTTCGGATTTAATTTAGGAGGACGAAGCTTCCGCTTCAAGTGCGCTCCTCAAGGCTACTGCGAAAGCCCATCCATATTCAGTCAGGCCCTGAAAACACAACTAGACACGATTGTTCTACAAAGTGGTTCAACTCTGATTCAGTACGTAGACGATCTGCTGATCGCTGCGGACACTGAAGAAATTTGCAAGAAAGCTACGTTATCATTATTGCATCACTTATGTGACATGAAGCACAAAGTCTCCCTTTCCAAACTACAATTTTGCCGACAAGAAGTAACCTACTTAGGTCACGTCTTGTCGAAGGAGGGAAGGAGACTGACACCAGAAAGAATACAGGCAATTGCAGAAGTAAGTGCCCCAAGGACACAGAGAGAAGTTCGAGCTTTTTTGGGCATTACATCGTACTGTAGACAATGGATACCGAATTTCTCACTGCTAGCTAAACCCTTGCTGGCACTACTCCGTAAAGATACGCCCAATCCTATGCCCTGGTCTGAAGATTGTCAGACGAGTTTTCACAAGTTGCGTGATGCATTGTGTTCAGCCCCTGTGTTGGGAAACCCCAACTACAGTAAGCCTTTCACATTATATGTCCATGAGAAGGAAGGCTGTGCATTATCAGTCTTAACACAACATTTTGGGAACAGACAGCGCCCATGCGCGTATTTTTCGGCAACTCTGGATCCTGTGGCTAAGGCACTACCAAGTTGTCTGAGGGCTACCGCCGCAGCAGCTGTCTGCATTCGACAATCCGCTGGATTAGTCATGAATAATACTCTGATCGTTATGGTTCCGCACGCAGTAGACATTTTACTAAACAGGACGAAGACACAACACCTTACTAGCGCTCGACTATCCAGTTACGAACTGACGTTGCTAGCAAGCCACATCCACATAAAGAGGTGTGATACACTGAATCCCGCAACGTTATTACCCATTCCGACAGGAACAGACAAGAGTGATAAACATGACTGCTGCTTTAGGACAGAAGAAGAGACACAAAAGGGAGAGTAGACTTACAGGACACTCCCCTTCCTGAATGCAATGATACTTTATGGGTTGACGGTTCATGTTTCAAGTTACCGAATGGTGATACGACTGCCGCATATGCTGTAACAACATTACACACCATTATAGAGACCGCACGTATTTCCCACAACTCTGCACAAGCTGCAGAAATTATTGCACTTACCAGAGCATGCGTGTTAGCAAAAGGAAAGCGAGTGAATGTGTACACGGACAGCCAATACGCCTTTGGCGTGGCTCACAGTTTTGGGAGATTATGGCGTGAACGTGGTTTCCTTACCTCACATGGTGCAAAGATACAACATGGTCAGCTAGTTAATGAGCTCCTTGAGTCACTGACCATGCCACTACAAGTTGCCATTATGAAATGCAGTGCATACAAGAAAATTCAAGACGATATTGGCCGCGGGAATGCATTTGCAGACGAGGTTGCGAAAGAGACCGCAAGGGACACGATGAGTCGAATGTATGTTGCGAGTCCCGCTAGATGTACTGCTGATGTGGGAATGTGTGAGGACACCATTGAAAGCATAAAATGCATACAAGCTGAGGCAACTGAGAATCAGTTGAATGAATGGAGAGAAAGTAAGGGTAGATTGGATGCGAATGGTTGTTGGCTCGAAGTATCGGAACACCAGCGATGGCTACTACCTAATGCATACGTACTTGCAGTAGTAACAATGGCTCACGGCATGGCACACATCAGTTCGAAAGGAATATGTAAGCTATTGGCCCCAGTATGGCAGAATAGCAATATCCCAAAATATGCAGAAAATGTGGTCAGAAACTGTATGATATGCCTAAAACACAATCACGCCTCCTACGTATCCGTTCGAGGTTTTGCAGCTCGATTTCATTCACATGGAAAGGTGCAACAATCTAAAGTATGTGCTCGTTGTTGTTTGCGCTTTTTCAAGGTGGGTGGAAGCGTACCCCCTTAAAGACAATACTGCTATGACAACTGCCAAAGCCCTTGTCAAAGAGTTCTTCCCGAGATTCGGTATGCCTAGAATTGTCTGGAGTGATAATGGAAGTGAATTCATAGGACGAGTGATGAAGAGAGTGTGTGAGTGTCTAGGCATACACCAGAAATTCCACGCTGCAAATCACCTGGATTAGTAGAGTGCTACAATGGCACTTTGAAACTCAAGCTAGCCAAGATCCAAGCCAGTACAGGTCTTAAATGGCCTGACGCCTTGCCCCTAGCACTCTTGTCAACTAGGATGACCGTCCATTCCAGATTAGGTCTTAGCCCCCACGAGATCGTGTTTGGCCGCCCAGCCAACGTCTGGGGCGTGCCAAGACCGAAGAAACTCCGCGAAATAGAACACCCCGTACTGCTTGATTATTTGTGCGAATTGACAGCTAAATTGCGTGTTTTACACCAACAGGTTCACAGTTCCTCTCCGCCAGCCTCTGACGATCCAGGTTATACCATCGAACCCGGCTCGTGGGTCCTGGTGCGGAATTTCCAGCGCACCAGCAATGGACAGCCGAGGTGGACCGGACCATACCTGGTACTTCTTTTCACGAGATCAGCGGTTCGGGTGGACGGCAAAAAGAACTGGGTGCATGGGACCCATTGCAAACGGGTCCCTCTGCCCCTTCCATACGACCGGTGGGTCGACAAAGGACTTGCCGACTCTAAGACTGAATCCGTACCTCGTTTCATCCCTTTCAGCGATGCACGTTTAAAAGAGACTGGTACCGAAAAGGAGAGTGATCGTATTTTGCAAGGACGTGTGTCACCATCTATGCAATTGGACACTACTGAACCTGAGACATTGTTTAAAGACCACACCGTACCTGAGAAGCGACGATATGACCTGAGATCCAGCCCCAGAGACTAATAAAACCTTGATCTAATGTGATTTCCCTTTTCCCCCAAGAACTATTTTTTATCTTCCAGCTCTCTCGTCCCAGGGAACTAGCTCATTTTTGATTTTCGAACCGCCATCCGGTTCCGCTGCTAGGGTCGCGGTTGAAGTGTAGGGAGTGCAACCAAGGAAGTTTTAGGTCCACGGTTCTGGTTGGTCCGAGGGAGTCACCCCGGACCGAACGGAGCGCGCTCCCTAGCAGAATCAACCTACCACCGCGGGCAGCAAGTAGAGGATGGAGTTTCCAAGGGTAGAGAGACCTGTCAAGCTTACGAACTTTGAAAAACAATTGTGTACTATACTGTCCAAGAAAAGATTTTTAATAATATGTGTTCTAATGCTGTTTAGCGCTGTGATGCTTTTGATTGGTTATGCTCTATTCGTATTTCGAGTTTCCCTATTCTCAAATGACACTCTGCCAACGTCTTCTCCCACTCTCTCCCCACATTCTTTTCACCCTCTACCTGAACACGAGTCTGCCAGAAGGCTCGAATTTGTAAATAACTCTTTCATCCAACTCCTACACCAACACCAGTCTATAATGAACACATCAAACTGTTGGATATGCGGACTCATGCCGCACACGACGGATAAGGGTATCCCATACTTCATCCTGCCATTTAGTTATTATGGTTCTCTGTGGGCTTTTCAGACCATGTTCCTATTCGCCCTAGAACCATACCCGACCCGTTCCACTGAAAGCGATTCCAGTAACAAGGCACTAATAGCAGGGATAAGAAATATGAGTAGAGAGTTCAACACATATCTGACTATCCCCAAAGATGAACTGACTCCATACACTCGTTGGAACGTAACCAAACATGGCGTTTACCTGATCAAGAGCCAGGCAGCAAAGAAATCCCGCCCAGTTTGGATAGTGCCCCACCGAGGTCACCTATGTTTACAAGGTATTGGTAGAGATCCCACTGCACAGTTAGGAAAGAGCATTTGCACAGAAACATATGTGCTCGCCTCCCGAACTTCCCCTATACTCTTAGCAGCCAAAGGCACGTATTTCGTCTGCCACGACCAATCCTATACATGGTTACCCCCTGACTTCTCAGGCACGTGTTTCATCTCATTTCTGCTGCCTCCTACCTACACGGCCCGAGCAGATTACCATCGGACAAGGACCGCTAGAGGTGTCGTGAGTAAAGACGACACCGCGGGTCAGGAATTCGCTGACTTCGCAAAAGGTTTTCTGCCATTTTGGGGGCCTATGGTGAACAGCAGGAATATTCGCCAGTTAGCAAGGATAGTTGAATCCGCCGTGACTACAACGGCCGGAGCACTTGGCAATTTGACAACCAAGCTTCAGTCGGATCGACTTATGACCCTTCAGAACCGAATTGCCCTTGATATCATACTCGCCGATCGTGGTGGTGTGTGTAGAGTCATCCAATCCAGTTGTTGCATATTCATCCCTGATAATGCACAGACAGTATACCAGGCCATCTCTAAACTACATGAAATATCTGGTTCCCTTCACGTTGAAAAAGGGGATTGGTCCTTGCTAGGATGGTTCTGGGGACTGATCGCTGCCTGGGGATGGAAAACGCTAATCTTCATTGGGATGATCTTAACACTTCTGTTTATGTTCTGCCTATGTGTCCAGTGCGCTCCTGCACTCTGTGGCCTCTGTGCTACTTCATGTGTACGGAAGCCTGCGTCAAGGGACGAACTAAGCAACAGGATGATGTTACAGCAGCATCTCCACGAATTCCTTCATACAGAGTTGGACTCGGATTAACATGAGTTATTGCCTTACATAAGGGCAAAAGGAGGGTCTGTGGTTCTGAAAATCTGGACCCTATTGTTATCCCAATATCGAGGTCCAATACCCGTGTCACAAAATATCAACGTACCATGACGAATTTAGTGTCCAAGAACCGATAATGATTAGGACATCATTCCTATGTATTTGCGTGACAATCGAGGGTAGCCAACACCCCTAAATCGTAGTTTCCGTCCCAATCCCTTAGACTCCATTTTGTGAACGGCATCCATCTTACGTCTTGCCCTCATGTTAAGTCAATTAAAGGTCGAGCTTGATCCAAAAGGACACGTCCACCTTCCCTGACTTCCCCCTGACCTGTCCAAACTGACTCCATTGCCTTAAGCCAAACCTGTTTGGGCGGCTCCCCGCCCAGTGGCCGAATACGATACTATCGACACATAACATTCCACAAACCATTCACCCCATACAGAACATGCTTTCTACAAACATGCACCTGTCCATACTTCTTCTTTATGGCCAGTTTTATGACTGGGTGGTACCTGCCTTTATTGGTGCTTCATCGATATCTGATGGGAGTCCCGGATCTTGCTGGGTAATCTGTCACGAACTGGACATCTAAAATGTGGGTTTGCTTTCGTGATGCCGCACTTTGTATTATTACAGAAATATGTTTACAGCCATATCATAAACTCAAGAATTCTTGCTTGAAGCCATTATTTCTGTATAAAAGGAGAAGACTGGTTCTGTAAAAACGAACACGTACAGTCTCCTGAGAATACATGACCCGTGTTTGTCATGCTTCTAGGACACGTGTTACTTGGTAGCTACCAATAAAACTTGATCTCTGACTGCGACTGGAAGACTCATTGTTTCTGTGGTCCGGAACAAGGGAGAACTCAGAGGTCATCGGGTGTTATCCCCTGGCACCACCGGGTTCCTAAAAACCCGGCACCTCAGTCGGAGACAGGGAGGGGGGAACTGCGACCGGACGCTCGCCTGGACGGCCGCCATCTTGTGGTGGGCCAAGGCCGAGCAGTCTAGTCTTTCTCCTCCCCTGTTCCCCTGGTGCATAAAGGTCGCGATGAAGCGACCGGCGCGCGCAGCGGGCGCGCCAAAGGCAAGCCCGTCTGAGCCTCGCCCGGGCCTAGGGCCACGCACCCTGCCGGTTGCACTAGGGGGGATCCACATAGGGTGACATATAGCCCAGAAACATTGCGAGACTTGATGGGACCAGGGAGAAAACCCATCTGTGTAGTCCTAAATTTGAATAAGGACCAACCATCAAGCCCATGTGCCTGCTCAGACTGCATGAGAGCGATCCCAGCTGTACTAATGTCCCCTATTAAGGCCTTATCCAGAGTAGATCGAGGAAATCATAAAGCAGTGGAATGTAACTTTGAGTGCCTCCTGGTGAATGCTAGATCGTTGGTAAAGCACAGCTTGGAATGCACGCTGTTAATACAGGAAGAAAATATTAAAATCGCTTTTGTGACCGAATCGTGGACGGACGCTGCTTCCGGCCCGGACTTAGTTAATGCCACTCCCCCTGGTTACCTTAGTTTTACGAGAGACCGGCCTTTGAGGAAAGGTGGAGGTTTGGCAGTTATCTATCATAACTCTCTCAACGCCCTCTTTCACCCGTTAACGGTGGACCGCTGTGAAGCGGTACCTTTTAATTTTACCTTAGGCAACCATCATTCATTTAATGGATGTTTAGTTTATAGACCCCCTGGGTCTAAAATCATCTTTTTGAGCTTTGTGGGAAGTATTCTGGAGGAGGGACTCTGCTCTAAGGACTTTACGGTCTTGGGAGATTTCAACTTCCATTTAGAAAATCCCATGGATGCGGACACCAACGCACTTATTGACCTGATGGATGGCGCCGAGCTTAAACAACTGGTTAGCGGTCCCACGCATAAGGCCGGTCATACCCTGGACCGGATTTTCTCGCACCACCCCACTCTGGGCTTCACTAAATCTTTACCGATCATAGGGTGCTGCTATTTGCCATCTCGGTGCCTAAATCCCAAGGGGGGGGGGGTGCCCGCCTAAAGTAGCCAGGGTATGCAGAGCCTGGAATAAAATTGAGGGTAGCGCATTGGACGATTATTTGCTCTCCTCACAGGAGCCCCCTCCATTAGAGGTGGAAGCGGTGGCACTCGCCCACACTAGTTGGATTGATAAAGCCTGCAATTTCCTTGCCCCACCCAAACTACGCCTCCTGGCCAGAGCCCAGCCTTCAGCGCCGTGGTTTTCGGAGGAATTAAGAAATCACAAGTTGGAATGTAAAAAACTGGAAAGGGTCTGGCGGAAGGATTACAGGGAAAGTGACAGAAGTCGTCTTAAACAAAGTCTCCTAACATATAAAAAAACGGTGGGGAAGGCAAAACAAGAGTACTATACCAACCGCATAAACTTGGCGAAGAACTCTGCGAAGGATCTGTTTAATACGGTGACAGCTTTGGCTGACCCGGTTCCCGCGGCCATTCCCGCAAGTTCTGAATTATGTGAACATCTTGCCAGATTCTTTCAAGGTAAGGTGGAGACGATTTTCAAAGCCTTCTCTAGTCAGGAGAGGTTGAATAGCCAGGCGGTCTCCTCAGAAATCGTTATGCAGTCATCCTTAGGACACAACCTCGATAGTTTTTCACCAGTAAATGGCGAGGAAATTAGGCAGCTATTGTTAGCAGCAAAATCAGGTGCTCCGTCAGACCCTTGTCCAGTGGCTGTGATAAAAATGGCCCCAGATCCGATAGTTTCATCGCTGGTAACCGTTTTTAACAAAATTCTTGTGACAGGAGGTTTTCCAGCGTGTTGAAAACAGGCATCAATTTTGCCCCTACTAAAAAAAACTAACCTGGATATCAGGGACCCAAATAATTATTGCCCAATAGCTAGGTTCCCATTACCAGCTAAATTAATAGAAACGGCGCTGAACACTCAACTAAGCTCCTTCCTGGCTGCCACTCAATCTCTGGACCCCTCTCAACATGGTTTTAGACCTTACCATAGCACGGAATCCGCCCTTATTAAAACAACTGAGGAGATCAGAGCGGTGACCGATGCGGGAGGGAGGGCTGCCCTCGTGCTGCTGGACCTCTCCGCGGCCTTCGACACGGTCCACCATGGGATCTTACTTGACCGTTTGAAGGCCTGCGGAGTTCAAGGGAAAGCGCTTGATATACTTAAAGCCTTCCTGTCCGGCAGAGTCCAGACTGTGGCCTTGGGAGACTATGAGTCAAAACCCTTCATCTTGCCCTGCGGAGTTCCTCAGGGCTCGTCTTTGAGCCCTACGTTATTTAACGTTTACGTTAGCTCATTGGCGCCAGTAATTCGGGCACAAGGTTTTGATCTCACATCATACGCTGACGACACCCAGATTGTGGTGTTGGTATTACCAGGAAGGGAAGAAGAAGTAGCTAGGAATTTCCAGGACTGTATGCTGGCGGTTGGAAACTGGATGGCAGTTAACTGCCTTAAATTAAACTCGGCTAAAACCGAAGTTATTGTGTTTGGTTCTAACACTAACTTCTGGAGCCTAAGCTGGTGGCCAGACCAGATGGGCAAGGCCCCCATCCCAGTAGCGAAGGTGAAAAACCTGGGGGTGTTGATCGATGATCAACTCACCTTTCATCCCCAGGTCAATGCTCTATCTTCTTTGGTGGCCTACCTGCTCAAATCCATCCGTAAGATCCTTCCATTCATCCCTGGCAGCGATAGGAAAACAGTGGTCACAACATTGGTCATGGCAAAGTTGGATTATTGCAATAGTTTATTTCTTGGTGCCCAACAGGGGGTACTCAATAAATTGCAGGTAATTCAAAATGCGGCGGCTAAGCTCATTTTGGGGATCCCTAAATTTGTCCCTGTGTCTCAGGAGCTGGTCAGGCTGCACTGGCTTCCAATTCGAAAGAGAATTCTTTTTAAAGCTCTATGCCTTGTATTCAAGTCCTTACAGGGCAAGGGACCTTTATTCTTTTGGCGGTACTTTTATTGGTACCGTCCGACTAGAAATCTTAGATCAGCTGACATGGGGTTGATTGCGGTGCCTCGTATTAAGAGAGCGCGCTGGGGAGGCAGAAGCTTTGTGCTGGGCGCAGCCAAAGCTTGAAATGCCTTGCCCCACACCCTCAGAAAACTGACGGACCTCATGGCCTTTAGAAGAGCTTTAAAGACATGGCTGTTTACCATCTGATTCCCTACCCTGCCTTTATCTCAGGAGTAACACTTAGAGCCAGGACACCTACGGGTAACAGAGCGCTGTACAAATGCCAAAAATAAAAATAAATAAAATTAATGTAATTTTGTATTTTAGAAATGATAGAATGTATGCTATGCTTCATGTTTATAGAGAACTGTTTGTTCTATACGTGTTACATTTAAACAAGCCTTTTCAAATGCAATTTGTATGTTGTATTTTTGGTGGGATTGTAAACACTAGCTTCAATAATGTTCGGTGCTTCTACGTTTAGTTTTATTGAACTTAAAATCGTGGAGTGGGTGTTGTAAATGAATCTAGGACTCTAGTGTAATTTTTTCCGATTCACGCCCTTATATAGGTATAGATTGTTCGATCCTTATATAGGCATAGAAATCATTACCATATTTAGACTGAGCCTATGCAGCCCAAATACGGCATGGCTACTTCCACTAAATTCCAAGAATCAACAACGATTTCTTAGAGAAACCCGCCTTCAGCAGCTAGGGACTTCCCCTTGCCTGAATGCTTATGTATCTAGGAAATCATGGACTTTTCGAAGAACGGAGTCTTTGATGACGTTATTAAGTCCAATCACACGTCAAACTCAGCACCTTCAAAGTATAAATATGCCTATATTTGCCCAGACAAACACACGGTGGTTTGGAGCAGATCGACATACTACTTGCCCGACGCCCTGCAGCAGCAAGTGTCGAAGGAACCCGCCTTCAGCAGCTAGGGACTTCCCCTTGCCTGAATGCTTATGTATCTAGGAAATCATGGACTTTTCGAAGAACGGAGTCTTTGATGACGTTATTAAGTCCAATCACATGTCAAACTCAGCACCTTCAAAGTATAAATATGCCTATATTTGCCCAGACAAACACACGGTGGTTTGGAGCAGATCGACTTACTACTTGCCCGACGCCCTGCAGCAGCAAGTGTCGAAGGAAGCCGACCCTCCAGCTGACGCACTGAGAGAAATCCAGATCCAGTGTTCCCAGGCTACCCTTGCGGGTTTCTGGGAAATCGAGTCCTGAGATAGAGATACAAGACCTCCTTCATTCTAAACCAAGGTACGGAGCAGATTAGATCTTAGAGAATTCTTGGACAGATTCTTGGCAGAGAAATACTAAACTTAAACTACTCCTCACTTACTTCTTCCCTTGTACTAGACTTAGGTTAGGTACATCGGGGTAGGCGTATTTTAGAAGCACTAGTTGAGTACTTTTAGTTATTATTTTATCACTGTATGTATTTTTATATGTTTCAGGCAATTTATGGCTTAGAAACCATATCATGCTTTTAAAGTACTACTTTATAATACTTTTCGTATTATATGCCTTGTACTTTATAACCAGTATTACGATTGTAGCAGTACATTTCTTATGCTTGAGTAAGAAGACTGTTCAATAAATACTTTTTATTGAAAACGCCCGTATCTCTATTTTCTCAGCACCTCTGGTGAAACAAAGCATGCATGATTGACTGAGTAAAATAGTTATCTATTGTTTCCACGACTCTAGAGATTGATTTCTTATTCTTGGGAAACAAAGTTGTCATGTTTATGCGGTTGTCAGAAACTAATCCCTTCTTGTGAATTCGAGAAAGTTTATTGTGACCTCTGAGCTAGCTGGCACTCACAATTACTTTTATTATATTCGGTAGAGACCTAGTCGACCTCAGTCCTACGTCTAAACTACAGGATATATTATTCCAATGCGCAGAGCCTATTGGGAATATAGGAACTACACTACAACATGACACATGTGGGCATTTGTCTACCGAGCCCCTGGTTACTCCTGAGTGACACTGACTCTGTCCCCTCTGCTTTCATGTTCCCTCCATCAAGAATCCACCTGTGAGTTCCACCGGACACTTTAGCCCTATGCACCCGGCTTCCCTGGGATAGGAAACTCTGGTACTTTGGTATTCATGTGAAGGCTGGCCCTCCAACCTTCTAAGTTCCAAAGGGCTTCTTCGTAATCCACTGGGAAGGGTCCTTAAACTTTAAAACTGCAACCGCGACTCTCCCATTGAATTGTACGTAGCACACGGTCGTGTTCTCACACTACACCCATCCTCCTTGGGGTCCCTAATTACTCACCTTTGGTGGTTCCTTGGGGTCCCAGCGATTCTACATCCTCTAGACACTGTCTTGACTCGAGTCATGGTTCTTATACCACTATTTTAGTGTATATTTAGGTCTCCCCCTGGAGTCCACTGTGTATTAGTGCTACTTACATTTGTTTCTGTGATACAGTATTGTGTGCTTTGTGTTTATATGCTTGTAGCAGATACTGTGAAGTATTTAAGATGTGTTATAATAATAAATACATATTTTTATAACTACAGTGGGGTTCTCCTTTCATTTAACCAATACATTAAGGTTGCATTCTGGTAAAACAAGCTGCTTAACATTCCTTCAAGACTAAGCTTGAAGGCTGCTCTCCACAGCTACCAATTGGATAGCTTTCTAAGGTTATCTTTGACCTTTTAAATCACCATAAGGATTGTTTGGACTGGTGCAAAGTGACCACTTTAATTAGTGGACATCATATACCAGGCCAACTTCTCACACATATTGACTGGTTGGATTTGCAAGACATTCAACTGGCACTGAAAGCCTTACAGCTGTCAATCAAAGGGAATTCCTCATGGACAACACCACTGCCATCTACTGTAACAAGCTGGGTGGAGTGAGGTCCGGAGTCATGTGCCAATAGGTTCTGCACCTATAGAGTTAACTGGAGCATCAGGGCATATCCCTGACTGCAAACCTCCTGGTGAGATCCTGGAACACCAATGTGGATTAACTCAGCCAGAAAATCACAAATACTGTCTGTATCCCGCGGTGTTACATGACATCTTCTGACAGTGTAGGGAACAGAAAACCGGAAGCTAGACCCCGTGGCCAGCCACACTACCTAGATGTCATTTAACATGCCATGTGTGATGTAATATGTGAGGTCATAAGCAGTACTTGACTGGGGTGCCAGTTATAATTAGTTCTCTAAAATATAACTGCCAAATTTCAGTCTTTAAAAAAAAACATTTTTAGATTATTTCAACACCCAACTAGAACGTCACTTTGCCCTTTTTGAAATCTGAATTTGTTTTTCTTTGGTTAACATAAGTTAGGATTTTATTTTCATACTGAGCTATAGCATCACTATAACTTTTGATTTTTCCCAGTGAATATATATGTCCATCAGCAAATAAAATAAATGCTCACTCTGGACATATCCAATGAAGTAAAGGTTTTTTACTGCTCAAAAACGCATTCTGACGTGTTTCGACTGACTCACAGTCTTGATCACATAAAGAATACAGAAAAGTTATATCCTGACATCCAGAGATAGTGCAGGGAGGTTCTCAGAGGCAAGATATTTAGCGAGAGGGATATACGATTATGCCCCCTACAGGTCACCATTACTACCACTGGAGAAAGAGAATCTCACCCATGGAGGATGGCCATCTGGAGGCTAGTAAGCAAACAACTAGTTAAAGAACTAAATAAGGCCACTGGCCTGTACTTCTGTGAAAACACGGGCATGGTTGATAGTCCCAGCGTGATTTGGGAGGTGTGCAAGGCTACACTTAGAAGTGTGCTGATTGCTGGGGAAATTAGAGAGAAGAAGGAAAGAAGGCAGCGCCTTGATAAGTTGAAACTTGAAATGGTTGATTTAGAGCGACGATCGGCCTCTCATCCGGGGGCGTCACTTTCTAGGAAGCTAGAGTGCAAACTCACGGAATACAAAGGGGTAGCCAGATATGAAGTCAAAACCTCCTTCTGTAGTGTGTTTCTCAACATATTTCTTGAGTCGTTTACATACAAATTTTCAAATCAAGCTTTGAGTCTGTTTATCTTTCAATTGGATTTCTATTTTTAGTGCTTTTTCACGCTATTATCCTGACCAAAGGGAGGGTGTTGTGTGTTTCTCAAATGGCCCATTGTTGGTTTCCCTATGCTAGCCTAATCGTGCACTTTATTGGCCGCTATGGTTTTGCACATGTTACTAAATACCATGCTTGCCTTTGTGCCACATTGTATTTTCACACAGAATCAGCACATGTTTTGGTATTTTGTTCTTTTCTTGGGATTTAGTCTGAGCAGCCTAGGAAAGTTCCAACAACATTGTTCCTTGTTATTCTCTCTGGTCAGATACTAGCACCTAGTCATAATAAAGGCATGTAGCTGCTGTTTATGAATACGCATATCTTGTCATATATCTAAGAACAGGGATTCTGGAATGGCACACACAGAGCAAAGGTGCTTAGGCGAGAGTGCAGCAACAGCTGGGATGTAGAACATCCAGCTATGCATGCTAAGGTACAGGGTCTGCCACTAAACCCAGAGAGAGATATACTATATAACCAATTTGCTTCAGTAGAGCGGGAGAGGTTAGGCAGGTCTATCAGATAACATTACATGCTTTTCATGGTATGCGGTTTATTAACAATGATGGTGGTATTATTGATTTGTATGTGTTTTCAAATTGTTGCACAATTATTGCATCTTAGAGCACAATAGTTTAAATAAACATTGTAAATTTCCTTTATGTCTCTATTTTTATTATTGTGGGCCGGTACAGGTAGGAGAGCAAAGGTGTGTGTCCTGTTACCGTGATTCCTGAGAGGATCGAGAGTGTTTAGTTCTGGGATTCCAAATAACTTTTCTCTCTGGAAAGTTTAGGAGGGCAAGTGAGGCTCTAAAGCCAGTCGGACTCCGGCTCATAGATACTGTTGTGGTATGGTGACTCAGTTCCCTAGATACTGATATTCTATGGTCCCAAGCATAGTTCTGTTTCTGAGCAGAATCCCTGCAACATGGCCCGCCAACGCTTGGTCAGGTACTTATTTGTGAGAACCCTGAGTAGTGCTTGTCCGCAATGCCCTCTCACCTTTTCCCTGAGAGGTTCATGGTTTGGAGATTAATCCTCCATAATATTTAGGGATAACCTGATTCTGTTGGTTTTTCAAGCTTGAATATTAAAAAGTTTAAACCCAGTTTGTGTTGCACTTTGAATCCATTTTCATTTCTCAAGGGCGCAACCTATAGCTATTGCGTCTAACTGCCGACAAGCGGTATATGCACTTGTAACACAACATGGAGTCCTTATGCGAGGGCTTTTGTGATCTTTGGAGTAGAAGCGGTCGCTGCATACCACTTTGAAGTTTTTATTCTTGGGTCACATTTCCAGTTGTGGATGCTAATACAAACAATTTTCACAAATGCACTGTCCCACAGACCCGTGCAGCAAATTGACCTTATGCACTTGTTGAAATTCCTCTTGTGGTCTAGGAACACCAGACTTGGTTTAATAGCGCCCTTCCCCTTGTCCAGGGCTAATTTACTTGGGCCCTCTCAGTAATGATGGTGGGCTACTTGGCAGGCATTAGCTGAATATACACCATACCCTGATTTAGGCAATCTAAATCTCGTGCAAACCTGCAGTTTGTACAATGTACTTTGCTTCGTATACATGCCCCTAACTCTTTTTATTTTGCATTAATTTATAACTGGTCCAGCAAGACTTGGCCTGCAAGCACAAACCCAGTTGCCTGCAGCACCTGTTATTAGTCCTGTAATTGTTCATTCTGTTATGGACAAAAGACCCACTAATTGTGAGGAAATTCCATTTTGGATTGCCCCCAAAAATCTAACAACTTGAAGCTGTGTTTCCCCTTATGGGACCACAAGACAAGCACCACATTTTAACAATGTGCTTACCCACTGGGAAGGTTCTCGCTCTAACGCTTGGAGGGGCAATTTTTGCCACACTCTATACTATCTGTCATGATAGTCCCTCTATGGCTTCTTTACAGAACGTTCTCAAACTGATACAGAATTTAAATGGGATAGGTCATACCCTAGATTTTAGGATGAAACTCATGTGTAATTTTATCCTAGTCTCCGAAATGATTCTTTCTAATGTAAAAGGTGAAGCAGCATTTCTGGCTATATACCATCGACTTACAGCGGTGGCAGTAATTGACTGCGAACATTAGTTGTCTATAATTATTGCTAATGTGTATATATATTTAGGACGCAATAATTTGGGAACCAGACCTTCTGTACCATCACTTGCCAAGCCTAGCACTGACAAGGATGCCAGACATAAGTTTGCTAAAAAAAACTAAATAACACAAAACAACACCAAAAAGGTAAACCTCACGTAGGTTCTGCACCCCCGGAGTCCTCTGAGAGGCAATACGATTTCTGGGATTGCATTTAAATTAAGACTGTAGGCCGGTAATCCGGTACTTGATACACGTTCTCCTCATTCCATTCAGGAATCATCTGACCAACAGTACGAGAGAGGAGGGTGATCTGAGCACAGACAGGAAGAGTATGTGTAACTGAAAAGGGAGACACAACACTCGTCTGAAGCTAAAGGAGGAGGACAAAACTCCTCAATATAAAGCCCCGTTTCGGAAAAAGAAAGTAGCTGCTTTGACTACTAAATATGTCAAAGACAGAGAACTCTCCTCCTGAAAAGGAGTTGGGTGGTGAAGCTCCTCGACAGCACAGCTGAAGTCATTATAGTATACCGGAATCTCCAGGAGTTTCTAGTAGCAAAAGCAACTGATACCTTTGTTACAGTTGAAGCTGCAGATACAAGTTTAGCCCCTCCAGACAGATTATGCCACTTAGATATTCAAATTGAAGGTGACGTTAAACTCACCATTAAAGCAGTCTTCTGGGAGAATTTAGCTTTGTCTTCTGACATCCTCTTGGCAGAGGTTGATTGTCCCTCCCTCTATTTTTACTTGCATTCCCCCAAGGAGAGGATGTGATTGTTCCTTCCTTTTCTCACCTTGTCCCAGACCAAGTCAAACAAGCTTATGCCGCTGAATAGGCCCTTACTTTGCCCCTGTACTTGACTGCAATCATATTGGCTTGGATAAGGGTTCTCCTTCTTATATTATGGCTATAAGGTCGATTCCACAGATGCAGCCACCGTATCCTACTAAATGGGATGCTAAAGCACCCGTTAAGGAAATTCTCTCCCAATTTCATTAATAGGTTCTGCAACAAAGATAATTGGCAAGGTAATTTAGACCTTTTCAGCAAATGGCTGGAAGAAAGCAATGTGCTTTCAGATTTGCAATTTGGTTTTAAAAAAGATATGGGAATGGTGGACCAATCCATGAATTTACTTATGTTGACCAGTAAATATACTTTAGCTAAAAAAGGCCATATGTTAATGGCTTTTATGGATCTAACGTCCGCCTTCGACAGAGTAAATAGATCTCAATTATAGCATCTATTGATAGAAATAGGTTTGGACGTAAAATTGGTATCCTTTTTGCATTGGTCTCATTATAATTTAACTGCCTCAAGCAGATATAACTAAAAGGGTTCCTCAACTAAAGCATGGAAGGTAAAAAGAGGAGTGAGGCAGGGATGTATCCTTGCGCCGGTCCTATTCATACTCTATATAAATAAATCTGAAAGAAAAACGTTAGTGATATATTTCTTACCTTAGAATTACCCCCAGGCGTCAGACTGGGTCCGGAAAGTTTTTGTGAGCAGTAGCCCTGCACGTCGGTAGGCGTTGTCTTCCGGCTCCGCGTACGTCATTGGCATCGTAGTTGCCGAGATGTCATCGTTAGAGCTACTTAGACGCGCCCATGCGCGCTAACGTCAGATCTTTCCTTTTCCGCGCCAGCAAGCGCAGATCTGGAGAGAGCGGTACCCCCAGTCACTTTTTGACTGAGTTATTTTTGGGACTTTTGTCTCTGTTTTTTTAGTCTGTTGAACCCTGGTATATAGGGATGCCCGGTTTTAAGTCTTGCGCGGCTGTCGGTGATGGACCTGCACCGTGAGTGTCTCTACTGCCTGGGTCACGACCACGACTCCGATTCCTTCCCCGAATGCCAGGACATGGATCCAAAAACTTTGAGGGAGCGGTTCTGAAAGTTGCTGGAGGCGCGGGAGTCTGCTCCACGCCGTTCCAGGTCCCTGTCCCATGGGAGGTCGAGGGACCGGTCGCAGAGCTGCCATCACCATTGTTCGACAAAGTCTCCGCACTCCGAGTTAGGTAAGGCGAAGCACAAAAAGTCAAAGAAGCGTTGTCGCTCTTCCCCTTCCTCTAGCCTGTCGAGTGACATGGCTGAGGGTGCTGTTGGTGCCACCCCCGCAGCTCCTGTGGAGCCTGCGCAGTTGCCGATGGCCTACCCGCCCTTCCCGGGTCCGTCGGCGACTCCGGCGCAGCTACAGGACTTCCAGTCTTCCATGGCCTGCCTTTTTGTCCCATCGGGCCCCGCCGGAACGCCTTTGAACCCATTGGGTCCGTCTTGGGCACCTTGCTCTTCTACGTCACAGGCTCCAGGCCGACATTGTCGATGACTCCGGTCTCGACACCAGGAGACCCCCATGGATCCATGCATGGATCCCAGCCGTTGTCGGGTGGCCTTGCACGACCACCGACATCGACGTCTACAGCACCACCTCAGGCGCTGGCCGGCCCCATGGCCGACGCCGTCCCCAGTTTCCACCCCGACATGAAGACTGCGCTAGACTGGTGTCGATCGATGCCGATACCAACGCCAATGTGGAATTTCTATCACTTTCTCCATCCGCCTCCGTCTTTTGGGGTGGAAGGGGAGGACTGAGAGGGGTCAGAGGACCCTCTCACAGCCCAGTGCGAGTTAGACCCGGACTGGGAAGAGGATTTGGAGGCTGCAGGTGACATGGATTTTACTCCAGAACCTGGCACACAGTCTCCTTCTACCGTGGCTACGGAGGAGGGTGGTACATATTCTGTGGTGTTGCGTGGAGCAGCCGAGGTGCAACACTTCGAGCTCCCTACGGTGGCCGTCAGGACCAACCTCCTGACAGAAGTTCTCCGGCCAGTGTCTTCCTCTACGAAGCTGCTGTTGCCCTTTAATGATGCACTTTCAGATGTTCTTTTGGGCACCTGGTCCAGGCCGAACACAAGGGCTCCTGTGGATAAGAACGTGGCCCGTTGCCATCGCCCGGCCCCGGGCGACGCCATTTGTCTCCCCAACACCCAACCCCTTAGAGCTTAGTTGTCCAAGCCTCTGCGTCCCCAAGCGCATTCCCTTCCGCACCTCCGGACAGGGAATCTAAGAAACTGGAACAGTTTGGGAAGAAACTGTTTACTTCCGCCAGTTAAGGCTGCGGTCTGTGAACACTGCATACCTCTTGGGCTGTTATTCCCATTCTCTCTGGGACACGGTTGCGCAGGTGCTACCTCAGTGTCCGGAGGAGGCCCGGACGGTGCTCTCCCAAGCTATTGCTGAAGGGAGAGATGCAGCCAAGTTCCAAATTCGTTGTGGCCTTGACACCGCCGACTCGCTGGGCAGGGTGATTTCCATGACAGTGGCGCTACGCTGCCACGCCTTGCTGAGGACAACAGGCTTTTCCAGGGATGTTCAGAACACTCTGATGGACATGCCCTTTGATGAAACTTGCCTTTTTGGTGACAAGGCAGACAGTGCGTTGGAGACTTTTAAGGGCTCACCGGCTAAACCAAGTCCTTGGGCCTCTTGGCCACACGCACTCCTTTCGCTTCTGCTTTTCGCTCCTTTCGTGGCCACCAAAGGGGCACCAAAACACATTTGTTTCAGAGCACAGGCCTGCGCATCAACAATCTCAGCACAGCCATGGACGTGGGACCCGCGGAGGTGGGTCACGGGGCCTGCGTGTGGGTCAGTCCACCACCTCCCCTGCCGCTGCTACCTCCAAACCTTCCTAGTACGGTGTTTCAGGCCCACCAAATGCTAGTAGGTGGCAGGATCCGCCATCACCTCCCCCACTGGTGCACATCACCTCGGACATGTGGGTTTTACAGATAGTCCAAAAAGGCTACTCCCTCCCCTTTGAGACTACCCCTCCAGCCATGTCAGCTCAGTACCACCGCATGTTGAGGGATCACTTGGTACTTTTCCCACAGGAAGTTGCGGCCCTCTTGGCCGTGGGGGCCATTGAGCGCATTCTGACGCCAGAAGTAGGTTGTGGTTGTTACTCCCACTACTTCCTGATTCCAAAGAAGCACAAGGGCCCGCGTCCTATCCTAGATCTTCGGAACGTCAGTTGCTTCCTCTGGAAGGAGAAGTTCAAGATGCTCACACTTGCTCAGTTCTTGTCTGCCCTAGACCCGCAAGACTGGATGGTAGCGTTGGACTTGCTGGATGCCTATTTTCATATTCCCGTCCTGCCAGCTCACTGGCGTTACCTGCGGTTCACGGTAGGCCACAAGCTTTTTCAGTTCACCGTGCTCCCTTTCGGCCTTACCAGCGCCCCTCAGGTGTTCACAAAAGTGATGGCGGTGATCGAAGCTCATCTGCGCAGATCAGGGGTTTTGGTCTTCCCCTATCTCGATGACTGGCTGTTGAAGGCAGGCTCGCCCCAGGCAGTCGTCTCCCACCTCCAGACTATGGCCGACCTCCTGCATTTGCTGGTGTTCTCCATCAACATGCCAAAGTCGCGCCTGGTTCCCTCTCAGAAGCTGCTCTTTATCGGAGCATTTCTGGACACGGCGCACTTTCGGTTTATCCTCCCGAACAACTAGTCCGGGACATTCAAGCTATGATTCCGATCTTTCATCCCCTGTCCTGGATTTCCGTCAGGATGACCTTGAAGCTGCTGGGCCTCATGGCCTCCTGCATCCTGATGACCAATAATGCCAGGTGGCATATGCGGGCTCTGCAGTGGGACCTGAAGTTCCAGTGGGCACAGCATCAAGGGGACCTGTCCGATCATGTCCAGATCTCGGAGGTCCCTGCACTGCAGTTGCAGTGGTGGCTCACGAACCAACATTGTGTTAGCGGCAGATCCCTCTCCCTTCCCCAACCGGAGCACACAGTGGTGACGGATGCATTCCTCCTGGGATCGGGTGGCAATATGGAAGAGGCGGAGATCAGAGGCCTCTGGTCTCTGGCGGAGTCCAGGCTCTGTATCAACTTTCTGGAGCTCCTGGCAATCCTACTTGCACTGAAGACATTCCTTCCCTCTGTCAAGGGGAGAGTAGTGCAGGTGTACACAGACAACACCACCGCCAGTGGTATTGCAAAAAGCAAAGCGGGGTGGGGTCTTGGACCCAATGTCAAGATGCTCTGCGTCTTGGGACATGGCTGGAATGTCAAGGCATTGCCTTGATGGTTCAACACTTGGCAGATTCCTTGAACGCCAGGGTGGACAAACTCAGCCGCAGGTGCATGATGGATCATGAATGGCATCTTCACTCAGAGGTGGTGCAAGGTCTCTTTCAATAGTGGGGAGAGCCTTGGTTAGATCTATTCGCCACCGAAGAGAACGCGCAATGTCATCTCTTCTGCGCATTGGAATTTCCAAGGCGGCACACGCTTTTCGTCACGAGTAGAGCTGTGGTCTATTGTACGCCTTTCCCCCTATACCACTTCTAACCAGAGTGCTGAAGAAGATCAGGCGCGACCGGGCCCAAGTTATTCTTGTGGCCCCAGACTGGTCTCGAAGAGTTTGGTATCCCGAGCTACTCAGTATGAGCATGGCTCCCTCGATCCGACTGCCTCTTCTCGAGGATCTTCTGTCACAGCAGCAGGGGATGGTACTCCACCCGAACCTGTCCAGCCTCCACCTACATGTGTGGAGATTGAGCGGCGACAGTTGATGCCGTTTGACTTGCCTCCTGAAGTCTGTGATATCATTCTGGCAGCCAGGCGTCCCTCCACTAAATGGGTATACACCTGCAGGTGGAACAAATTTGTGGCATGGTGCACAGCAAAGGCTGTGGATCCCCTTTCTGCCCCTCTTTCACAAGTCCTTTTGTTCCTTCTTTCTTTGGCCCAGCATGGCTATGATCTGGGCACTATTAAGGGCTATCTTCCTGCGATTTCAGCCTTTCTCAGACTCTCTGATCAGCCCTCTCTTTTCAAGTCCCCTGTTGTAAATAGATTTCTCAAAGGCATCACACACCTTTTCCCTCCTATTCTGTTTGTTATGCCGCAGTGGGACTTAAATCTAGTTCTTACTTATTTGGTGTGCGCTCCTTTTGAACCACTTCACAACTGTCCTCTTCGTTTACTGACTTTGAAGACTGCTTTCCTGGTTGCCATCACCTCCGCTAGGCACGTGAGTGAGCTCCAGGCTCTTTCCTGTAAGCCTCCCTTTCTGTCGGTTCATCCGGATAAGGTTGTGCTTCGCACTCGCCCTTCCTTCTTGCCAAAGGTTGTCACTGCCTTCCACAACAGGCAAACTATCACCTAGCCCACTTTCTTTCTGCCTCTGCACCCTTCCAGGGAAGAAGAGAGGCTCCACCGTCTGGACCCAAAATGTGCGCTCTCACTCTACCTTAATCGTACACAACAGTTCTGGGTGGATGACCAGGTCTCTGTTGGCTATATAAGCGCCAAGAAAGGCCGGGCTGTACAAAAGAGGACTATATCCCGCTGGGTTGTCTTGTGTATCAAGGCCTGATATTCTCTGGCTAAAAAGGAACCTTCGGTGGGGTTGCGCGCCCATTCTATTAGGGGGACGGCAGCTACTACTGCATTGGGACGTGGTGTCCCCCTGCAAGACATCTGTCAGGCAGCTACGTGGGCCTCGCTGTACACTTTTACTAAGCATTATTGCCTTGACAGTCAAGTTCGGAGAGACGGCTTCTTTGGCCGTTCTGTTCTCCAGGGGGTTGGTATTGCTGGGGTATCTATTCTAAGGTAAGGAATCAATCACTAACGTGTTTCTTTCAGATGAACAAGTTACTTACCAAGTTACTTACCTTTGGTAACAATATATCTGTAGGAAACATTAGTTAGTGATAGATTCCTTACCGCCTCACCCATCCTCCCCGTTCTGCGAACTGATTTCTAGGGTTAAGGTTATCCCTTTCAGGGCCCTAGTTTCAATGTATCAGTGGTCAGTATATTGCATGGCTCTGTGTTCCTGGCGCGGAAAATCGTGTACAGAACTGATATCAGCGTGCATGGGCACGTCTAAGTAGCTCCAACTACGTCATCTTGGCGACTACGATGCCAACGACATACGCGGAGCCGCACGACGGCGCCTACTGACGCGCAGGGGTACTGCTGACGAAAACTTTCCGGATCCAGTCTGACACCTGTGGGTAATTCGAAGGTAAGGAATCTATCACTAACTAATGGTTCCTACATATATCGTTACCGAAGGTAAGTAACTTATTAATTAAGGGCGTGTTATCTGGTGGAAGCAGATGATGCAGTTTTACTTGCCAGGACACCAATAGCATTGAAAAGTCGTGTTACTATTTTTATTGATTTTATGGTCGCTTTAGACCTCTGTTAATTTTACAAAATCCCTTATAGTGTCATCTGGCAACTCAAAGCGTGAGACAAAATCACTCAAAGTGGGGTGTTGTCCAATGTAGCAACCAACCTTTATCCGGGTGTGCTATTTGATGAAAATGGTACTTGGGTGGCACAGCGTGCACTCAAGAAAAATACTATAGCAAGAGCCGCAGGAGCAACATTGGACTTTGCCAGGAGATTAGGGAGCGAACCCTTATTACCAATTTTGAAGATATATAATGTGAAATGCGTCCCTATGACAACTTATCGCAGTGTGGTCTGGGTCTACAAGGAGTGTAGCGTACTACAAGGGGCTGAAAACAAATATCTACAGAAACTTTTAGCCACTCCCCCAAGTACCCCTGCCTTAATGGTGCACGAAGAACTAAGGCAGGGTTACATGACAGACAGTATTGCAGTGGCCTCCTTGATATTGTGGCTAAAAATATGGTCAAGACCCAATCCCAACCTAAATCAAACTATCCTAGAGGATTGTATAAAGTTAGAACTGTAGACGTTCCCTGGTTAAGCTATGTCTTTCAACAGCTTTCTGCCCTTGGACGCCCTGAGCTTTTTAATCAAGCCAGACAGTTGCACCCTGAGGAGGTGAAAGATGTTAAAATCCAATTTTTAACTAGGAGAAGCCTGGAAGGGGAAACTAACGAACTTAGAAATCCCAGGTACAAACATTATGTGATTATAAGACCTGGGATTTTAGATCAACCTTTTTGGTCTTTTATTAATCATCTGCATCATTGTTTTCTTTTATCTAGATTAAGATGTAATTGTATTCACTGGTCCCTTACAATACTCAAAGATTTCTCTAAGGCAGGGACCCTACAACCTTGTTCGTGTGATCATTTCGCACTCAAAGACTTGTTGCACTTTGTTTTTCTGTGGTGAATATAATGAGTTACGATCCAAACACATTTACCTCTTTTAAAAAATTGTCAATTTGCACAAGTAAGACTTGCCTTGATTTATTTGCAAATGCTCTCTTCCCCATTAGTATGCCATGGGGTTGCGATCTTTCTATCAGGGGCAATACAAAAAAGGAAAAATATGGATTGCCTGTGGAAATGACCTAGGTTTTATTGGACTGAATCAAGAAAAGTTGTAAATCTTTTTGATTAACTTTTAACTGCGTTTTGATAACTGCACATGTACAATAGCTCTTAAATTTTATCTGTATGGGTCTTCTCTTGTGTAAATGTACTTTTATGGCCAGAACGTGGCCAAATAGAGTTTTATTTGATTGAGAATACCATGGAGTAAGTGAACCCTATGTCTCTCAGATGAGTAATACCTCTTTTTCCTGTTTTAAAACCGTATCGTTCCAATTACATTGTCTTAGACTACAGACATTTATATAGTCATACATGCACATTGGCAGTACAAAATACACACAGCACAACACTCATCAATGTAGTACATAAAAAATATAAAACCACGTTGGATATTTCCATTGGTTTTTTCAGTCACAATTTGGCTCCTAACAGGGCTTTTAGCACCCTTGGCTTTCAAATGCGTTCCACAAGAAATCCTATGGGCTGTAAGAATAGTCCAGGAGTTTTCGCAGCATGAACTGTCAATGCTTCATGATACTGACCCTGACGCCCTGTCTTACGTAGATGATACCTGCTTAACGGAAGATGAATTAAATACCCACTTGGCCAGAGTATATCACATAATATTGGGGTTTGCTGAACTTGGATACAAGTTCAACTTTAAGACGTCTGATATAGCTTTTCTAAGTATCCTTTTCCCAGGATATGAACTTATGCATAACGGAAATTCTTGCCTCTCATTTTTCGTAGAAGTGTGCACAATTGCAACATCCAAACACACTCAAAAAGTTGCAGGCCCTGGTAGGATTTCAGATTTTTTGCAGGGCATACATACCTGAATATGCACAACGTATAAAATCCCTTTATGCATTCGATTTTTTTCCCCGCTGCATCCTGGACATCCGAACATACAGATACACTCAGATCTTTACAATCAGATTCATGAAACACGGCAATGGCATACTCATGCCAATACCATAAACCTGGTTGTCTCCAGATATGACGTCAATTGAGCCATATAAGTCCCCTCTGGCGCGCAGACATCAGTTTCTTCTTTTCCGCGCTACAACGCGGATCCGGAGAAGCGTATCTCTGGCTGTTTTTTGGCCTGCTGTGACGATCTTTTTTTATCGGAAACAGTGTGCTCTATGCCCTCTGGCCAAATTGTGACTGAAAAAAACAATGGAAATATCCAACGTGGTTTTATACTTTTTATGGACTACATTGATGAGTGTCGTACTGTGTGTATTTTGTACTGCAAATGTGCATGTATGACTATTTAAATGTCTATAATCTAAGACAATGTAATAGGATTGATACGGTTTTAAAACAGGAAAAAAAGGGTTACTCATTTGAGAGACATAGGCTTCACTTACTCCCTGTTATTCTCAATCAATCAATCAAATAAAACACTGGGTCTTGTGCTCCTGTGAGTCCTGTGCTCATAAGATGATGGGTATGGACCCACATTCTATTTGTACATAGTGCCTGGGCGAGCACCACAACGCTGACGAGTGTGATGCCTGTCAGCGGTTGAAGCAAAAGGTGCTGCAGGAGTGGTGCATGATGCTTCTGACGGCACAGTTGTCGCGTCCTTCCGGCTTACGTCGTCAATCTTCCTCCCGGATCACAGGTCATTCTCGGTAGCGCCACTCTTCACCCTGTGGTCAACGGCAATGTTCCCAGTCTTCATTGGCATCGTACGGTAAGCGGCGTCACAAGAAGTCGATGGCCCAATCCTCGATGGCGTCTTTGACTCGTGATGTGGGTGTTTCTCGGCCTAGTGTTGAGACTCCCGCTCTGGCATCGCTCTCGAGCCTCTCAGTTTTACCTGGAGCTGCAGCAACCTGGAAGCAGATGCAAAGGTACTATGAAGCTCTCCATCTGATATTTAGGCCTTCGTCTCCTTCTGGACTGCGTGCGGGCATCAAGGAGATCGTAGGCGCTGCAACAGTATCAATGACGGTGGGTTCGCCCTCTGTGGCAGTTCCAGCCTCGTCTGAGGTGCCAGTGCACAGTCCTTCGGGCCACCAAAGGCGCTTGACTCTGGCTGGTTGCCATTTTGGTGCCCATCATAGCAGCACCAGTAAACTCCAAGCTGGAGTCGTGTGCACTCTGGAGCCGGCTTTGCCGTGACTCCAGATACCAACCTAGGCACCACTGAAATCTCCCCTCCTTCCCAGGTAGATGTCTGCATGGCGTTGCTTCAAAGACGTTCAACGTTGTTTATGAAGCTGCATGTGGCACCAGTCATTTCTGTGGAGGATCCACAAGACCTATTAGGGGAAGGTTGTGAGGAGATGAGACCTCTTGGAGTAGCCAGTGGCCCCTTCTCGGTTACACAGCTGATTGCGGAGCTGGGTGAAGCAAGCGGGCTAGATTTGTCCCCTGCTTCCTCCCTTTTGTCACCTCCGGGCGTTACCTCGGAAGCCAGTTCCACTTTGGCAGAGGACTTGAGGAGAGTGGCTGATATCTTACATCTTACTCTGCCTACTGTGGAGAAGACTATAGCCCCTCTTATTGAGGTTCTACATCCGGGCCAATCAGGGGTTAAGCCGGTGCTCCCTTTCTTTGAGGCCCTTACTGACATTTTGTTGGGGGCATGGGCAAAACCGGAGTCAGGTGTGCCAGTGGACCGCATCATTGCCCACACATACTGTCCTACCCCAGGTGACCACCCTTGCTTTGTTCGGCAGCAGACCCACCACAGATTTGTGTTCCAGGCCATTACGGCGTCCCCTGAGATGGATAACCTCCCTCATTCCCCTGTTGAACAAGCATTGAAAATGCAATAGGTCTCGCCCTCGTTTAAGTTAAAGCAATTCTGTTTGTAATTAGGTGTTTTTTTAGCTTTGCTTTTTTTAGTGTTTTTCAAACTTTCATGTACATAACATGCATATGTATGCATATATGTATATGTATTTGTTTGCATGTATTTATATAGATATGCAGATGTATATATATATATATATATATGTTTATATATGTATGTATATATATATTACCTACTGGCGGTCGCCAGTAGGTAGTTATAGTTAGGACCTAGTTTCCATAGGAAATCCTCAACATTCTATTTGGATTAACTTTGGCCCTGGTGAATGAATCTTTGCGAATTTCTCAAAGAAGATGGCTCGGTCCGCTGCGCTCCTTCCCTGAAAGTTTGGGGGGGATTGGTGAAGTGGGGGCTGAGATAAAAGGGGGGGTCCCAAAACGTGTTTTCTCCATGTTATTTTCCATAGGACGTTTAGACACGGCTACAGGTCGAACGGCTGAATGGATTTATAAGAAATTTGGCAAAACTGTAGAGTCCGGCTCGCAGATTACGCTTTTTTTGTAATAGTGTAAATCCGTTCAGTAGTTGATGAGAAAATTAAAGTTAAAGTCAATTATATATCTGTAAGCGCGGACGGGTGCGCGTACTCAAGTGGCTGCGCGCGAGCGGATTTTTTTTTTGCTGCGTGACGTCTGTTAACGTTCGATTCGAAGGAAATCAGGAAGTGTTGACCGCCATTTTGTCACTGCGAGTAAATATATTGTCATTTCAAAGGGTTGGAACATGGAAAGGGGAGAAGGTAGAGATTGTTTTGCTGCATAGGTTCTCTCAGGGTGTGCAGTAAGGCCCTTAAACGCGAAAATATATATATATTTTTTTTTTTAAAGTTGCGGGGTGCACGCACCCGGGCGCGCACACCTATTTACAAGTGTGAAAATGGAGATAAATCAGAAGTTTGAGTGCTTTGATACAAGGTGGCTCTGAAAAGAGCCCTTGTGTTAATTGAGTTTTTTCTGCATTTATAAGTAAGTACCGATGCAGAGTCTGATGTTGCAGAGGAAGATTCTGTTTCCCTCATCCGTGAAATGAACACCATCTGTCCTATAGATGTCTTGCATGTGGTAACGCAAGTTGTTGTGGTAAATAGAACCCATGCTATAATCTCTGAGGAAAGCAGAAACAGATTTATTAACATGTCTCCTTGCTTTCTCAATTTGTGCACAATGTTGATTGGACTAATTCCATTTCTGTCTTTGGCATATATTGGAATATACCAAGGCAGTTCTGGCTTCGTTATTACGAGCACTAGAAAACAAGACATTCTGGGCAATACCATCCTTGACGTAGCCTTTTATTCTACAAGATGGTGTCTTTCAAAAGCCAGGGGTATAGGAGTATGTAACAAGCGAGCCATTTAATTGAAAAAACTAAACGTGACAAACGGTTGCAGGATCAGTGAAGGTTGATTTTTTAATTGAAAGTATAACAGGATCAGTTACAATAAAATCGTCAATACGCATACCATGGGCGAGTATCATGGGTAACATTATTTCGAAGCTTTATTAATACAATAATCAATAATGAAAAATCGACATCAATAGGGTTGTCCGTATTCCTAGTCAGTACCCTTCCCCGCCCGCAATGTGCATAAAGACCGCATACATCCCCCATAACATCAAGGCTAAGTAACTAGAACGTCATAAGGAGTTGCAATTCGCTCCCATACTGGCGCCATTTTGGTCGAGGTCAGGCAGGACCAGAGTATAGTTCAATGTGTCCAATAAGTAGCGGCAGGACCAGAATCCCTTTCGGCAGTTCTGGCTTCGTCATTACGAGCACTAGAAAACAAGAGATTCTGGGCAATACCACTCTTGACGCAGCCCTTTATGCTACAAGATGGTGTCTTCCATTCAGAAAATATTGTTGGCAGCATTTTGAAAGGAAAGATAAACGGCCGTTCTCCTAGTGAGTCTCATATTGTTACATTTCTGAAGAAAAAGCCTGAAGAATGTACAAACTGAAAATCAGTTTTTGTCTGCATAGCATCAGCAGCAACACTTGAGTCAGCTTTGTGTGAAGCCGTCATCTTGATCCAATCAATACCGTCCCCCTGCACACATTCAGGGACCAGGCCGCATTGCGAGGGCACCGCAGGACGTGTCTTCAGGTCAAACGGATTGTGGGACAAGGTCCAGAAGACAAGAGTCACCAAAAGGCTAAAAGTCCCGCCGGGGGCCGGCCGCCTATGTCGGGGGCGATCTCAGATGGTGTCTTCCATTCAGAAAATATTGTTGGCAGCATTTTGAAAGGAAAGATAAAGGGCCGTTCTCCTAGTGAGTCTCATATTGTTACATTTATGAAGAAAAAGCCTGAAGAATGTACAAACTGAAAACCAGTTTTTGTCTGCATAGCATCAGCAGCAACACTTGAGTCAGCTTTGTGTGAAGCCGCCATCTTGATCCAATCAATACCGTCCCCCTGCACACATTCAGGGACCAGGCCGCATTGCGAGGGCACCGCAGGACGTGTCTTCAGGTCAAACGGATTGTGGGACAAGGTCCAGAAGACAAGAGTCACCAAAAGGCTAAAAGTCCCGCCGGACCCCGGGGGCCGGCCGCCTATGTCGGGGGCGATCTCAGATGGTGTCTTCCATTCAGAAAATATTGTTGGCAGCATTTTGAAAGGAAAGATAAACGGCCGTTCTCCTAGTGAGTCTCATATTGTTACATTTATGAAGAAAAAGCCTGAAGAATGTACAAACTGAAAACCAGTTTTTGTCTGCATAGCATCAGCAGCAACACTTGAGTCAGCTTTGTGTGAAGCCGCCATCTTGATCCAATCAATACCGTCCCCCTGCACATATTCAGGGACCAGGCCGCATTGCGAGGGCACCGCAGGACGTGTGTTCAGGTCAAACGGATTGTGGGACAAGGTCCAGAAGACAAGAGTCACCCAAAGGCTAAAAGTTCCGCCGGACCCCGGGAGCCGGCCGCTTATGTCGGGGGCGATCTCAGGCCACACCAGGGCAACAAGACTGAGATCAATTTGCTCATACTGATCCATAACGCCCCGGCCTCTCCATGTCGTAGGCCGAAGAGTGGGCGAAACTCAGCTGGCCGAGCGAGACTTGGGGAGGGCGCAGGAGCCAAGCGCCCCATCCCAGTCCGCGCTACCACACCGTCCCTCGGGGGCCTCCGTTAAGCTGTTCAGGTAGGCATCGCAGGCAGCGGTTCTTTAGATCAGTGGCTCTCACCGGCAAGGCTCCCCTCCGTCAGCAGCGATCGTTGGCGCTGTGGTTGTGGCCGGAGGCTCCGCCTAGTCAACGCCCCGGCCTCTCCATGTCGTAGGTCGCAAGAGTGGGCGAAACTCAGCTGGCCGAGCGAGACTTGGGGAGGGCGCAGGAGCCAAGCGACCCTTGTCAGTCCGCGCCACCACACCACACCGCCCCTCGTGGGCCTCTGTCTAGCGGCTCATGGGGGCACCGCAGGCAGCGGTTCTTCAGATCAGTGGCTCTCACCGGCAAGGCTCCCCTCCGTCAGCAGCGATCGTTGGCGCTGTGGTTGCGGCCGGAGGTCCCGCCTAGTCAACGCCTCGGCCTCTCCAAGTCGTAGGCCGCAAGAGTGATTGGAACTCAGCTGGCCAAGCGAGACTTGGGGACGGGGTAGGAGATAAGCGGTCCCTCCCAGTCCGCGCCACCACACCGCCCCTCGGGGGCCTTCATTAAGCGGTTCTGTGAGGCACAGCAGGCAGCTGTTCTTCAGATCACAACAGAGTCTCATGCTCGATCGATTGAGCTGGCCGAATCAGGCAACATGAAGGTGGGGAGGGGGGGCACCTCTTGCTCAACCACCACCTGAGGAGGTGTGGTTTAGTTCTAAACCAATGAAAAGTGTTACTTTTAGGTCACATGACCTAGCCTTACATCATTAGGAAACCAAAAGTGAAATGAACCAATGAAAAGTTTTATTAACAAGTCACATGACCTGCTATGCTTATGTTACGCGCTTCGCGCCGCGCCGCGCCCCGGATCGCTTCCGGGAAGCTGTGCTTCGCGCACCGGATGCGCTAACGCGGCGCGTCATATGACGCATTATGCAACAACGCGATACTACAGTGTTTCTGGATGTTTCAGACTGAAGCTGGCGTCAGCATGAGAGCACCCCGTGGCTACGTCGTGGCCATTCTGCGAGCAATCATGGCAGAAGCTGCCCACCGGAAGTCTGCGGGAGTCGGGGGCCCCGGTGACTCTTGTAGTATCTTCAAGGCTGAGGGGACGCTTTTGGGAATGGGGCCCATGCCGTAGCAGTCAAGCGTCCGAGTTCCAGGGTTGTCCAGAGCCATCCTTGCAGGCCAGGCCCAAGTCTGTGGAGCCGACCGCCATTTCCTGAGCTCCGTGGCAGCCGCCTGTCGCTGTACCGGAAGAGTGGGTGCAATTCAGCCGGATGGCGGGTGAGACGCTGTAATAGCAAGAGCAGGCGTAATTCAGCTGGCCGAGCGAGGCACTGTGCCGCAGGAGCGGGCGCAACTCATCTTGTCGAGTGAAGCGCTGGGGTGCAGCTGAGAAACCTCCACCTGGGGAGGTGGGGGAGGCTCGTTCGCGCCGCCTCTCCCTTCCAGTGCACCCCACGCCGTCTCCTGGCGCAGGTATATGTGATGGTTGGACCAGGGCACCGCAGGACGTGTCTTCAGGTCAAACGGATTGTGGGACAAGGTCCAGAATGGAAGAGTCACCAAAAGGCTAAAAGTTCCGCCGGACCCTGGGAGCCGGCCGCCTATGTCGAGTGAAGTGCTGGGGTGCAGCTGAGAAACCTCCACCTGGGGAGGTGGGGGAGGCTCGTTCGTGCCGCCTCTCCCTTCCAGTGCACCCCACGCCGTCTCCTGGCGCAGGTATATGTGATGGTTGGACCAGGGCACCGCAGGACGTGTCTTTAGGGGTGTAGCTGAGAAACCTCCACCTGGGGAGGTGGGGGAGGCTCGTTCGCGCCGCCTCTCCCTTCCAGGGCACCCCACGCCGTCTCCTGGCGCAGGTATATGTGATGGTTGGACCAAGGCACCGCAGGACGTGTCTTCAGGTCAAACGGATTGTGGGACAAGGTCCAGAATGGAAGAGTCACCAAAAGGCTAAAAGTTCCGCCGGACCCTGGGAGCCGGCCGCCTATGTCGAGTGAAGTGCTGGGGTGCAGCTGAGAAACCTCCACCTGGGGAGGTGGGGGAGGCTCGTTCGCGCCGCCTCTCCCTTCCAGTGCACCCCACGCCGTCTCCTGGCGCAGGTATATGTGATGGTTGGACCAGGGCACCGCAGGACATGTCTTTAGGGGTGTAGCTGAGAAACCTCCACCTGGGGAGGTGGGGGAGGCTCGTTCGCGCCACCTCTCCCTTCCAGTGCACCCCACGCCGTCTCCTGGCGCAGGTATATGTGATGGTTGGACCAGGGCACCGCAGGACGTGTCTTTAGGTGAAACCCTCAACTATGGCACCCAACATCCAGGACTTATGACATTTATGGAAGGCAGTGACATCGAAGAATCTCAGGGACCAAGCATATGCAGAGTCTTCCCCGGGGTATTTGCACAACGGTCCTCCACCCCTAGGCCGCCAGCTATGCTACCTTGACAGGAACAGTGTCATGCATTTGGATCGATGTTGCAGCAGGCTGCCATGTAAATAGTTATTTAATAAAACGTTTTACCCTGTTACTTTGCTGGTGTGTTGTATTTATTTATAATATTTGTATACGGTTTGTCGTTATTTTGGGCGGGGTGGGCGGTGGAGCCGAGCTATCTTGCAGTCATCATGGCGTCGAGCTCGGTTTCTCTCACTAGTTTCATATTTCTCATGAGGGGTTGTTCCTAATGTTTCTATTTTAGGGAGGTGAAAAAGAGATCTTATCAGTGGCCTACTAATTTTGCTCGATTCCTTTTGTTTTTTCTAACGATTTTTAAGTTAAAGTTTGCTAGCACGATACAGTGGCTAGTCCGCATTTTATATATGTCTTTTTTATTAGGGGTCTCCTCCGGTGGAGTCGGACGATCTACCTCTAATAACCGGTAAGTGTTCCTCTGAAGGAATGCGTCTTGAAAGTGTCTGACTGTAATGTGTGATATTTCACTCAGTGACTTTCAGGCCCATGCTGTTTCAAAACTGTGCATGTGCTTGAAGCAGGCGTAGGTATTGACGTAGCATTGTGAATATAGTGCATTGGTGAGCCTTGCTGGAGCTGCATCACAGTTGCGATGCTACTCTAGCAATGTATTAGTTTTTGAGCACAGATGTGTTACGCATGTATGGTGTTTTTGTACCATGGTGCGCCACATTTCAAATGTGGCACACCATGGGTAACGGAGCACTAGCATACTGTGGTGCACATTAACTGGTGCATATCTGGGTATGAAGTAGTTAACATGAATCTGCCCCATAGGTTACAAATCCGCGTTTAGTAGACTGTTTGGCCTTTGTAGTTTTATGTTTTTTCTGTTATTCTATGTAGGTATGTAATATTGCAAGATTTTTGTCACGAAAAAGAAGTCATGAGTATTGGGTTTGTGAAAGATTGCAAGATTTTTAAAATTAAAAAGGAAAAATCATGGCATTGTTTAATATAGTATTGTAAATACTTATCTTTAACAATGATGACAGAGTAAAAAAAGGTTAACCTGATGTTCGAAAGTTATTCACAGGCTTCTTTAGAGGAAGTATTCTATATGATTGTAGCGTGGGTGTTTCACTTTTTTATAGGTAATAGAATGCATTCTGCAAGCATGTAGTACTCCTCCTGCTACAGCATAAATATTCTTCAGTGCTTATTTTCATTTCGTAAGTGGTATTGAGACCGACACAGAACTTCAATGGATCGGAGGGGCTGTTCCTGTGCATCTGGAGGACTGCCAAGCCGTTGCAGCAGTGGGAGTGAGGCCTCTCACGACAGAGAACTTCAATGGATCGGAGGGGCTGTTCCTGTGCATCTGGAGGACTGCCAAGCCGTTGCAGCAGTGGGAGTGAGGCCTGTTACAGGGGCGTAGCGCAGCTCCTTTTGATGTTCACAATTGCAGATAACAGGGTAGAGATGTGAGGGAAGTGGGTGGAGTCCTCCGTGTAAATTGCAGAATAGAAACTACTCAGAACCAATTGGAAGTGTTGTTTTCGAGTCACATGACTTCACATGCGCGTCTCGGGACGTGTAGGCGGTGACAGTATCTGGTCACGTACGCCATTTGGAAGTAGCGGTCTAATTCAGCTAAGTTTCAAAACGTGTAAAGGAGTAAATCCAAACACATCCGGATTTAATATATCTTCTGAGCTCGATTCAAGCATACAATTGTTAAAGTATAAAACCTTTTATATTTTTTTTTAAAATAGCAAGGTGTGTACATTCGGTCACGCACGAAAGTTTAAAAAGACATTCGGCTCCATTTAATGTAAATTTTCATAATAATAAAAAAGAAGCCTAGGTTTAGTGTCTTTGACGTAGTATAAGTTCTTTGATGGGTCTATGAAGAAATTTAATAAGTTGCAATTGCAAAGTTTTCACGAAATATATAGGCGGGTGCGCGCACACGGTCGCGCACGAACGAAAGCCAAAAAAAGCGGAGATAAACTCTCTTTATAATATGCTCCTGGAGCTGTTTTTGGTACAATGAGTTAGTTCTGAAAAGAACTTTTTTTTTTTTTTAAAACAAGTGTTATGTTGTTTGATTTTGGACCAGGGCACCGCAGGACGTGTCTTTAGGTCAAAACCTCAAGTATGGCACCCAACATCCAGGACTTATGCCATTTGTGGAAGGCAGTGACATCTAAGAATCTCAGGGACCACCTCTGATGATAATAGCGTGGCCAGGGCTCTTGTCGATGCCTGTTCAAATTCCACAGGGTGCACTTGTTTGACATGCCGCACCATGGTATGTATGGAAAAGGAATATTTTTTTCTTGGATTTCCTCTTGAGAGAACCGAATTGCATATCGTGCAGGTAACTTTTGACGCATTCACTTTCTTTTGTTCTTCAGGATAAGTGAAAAATTGCCAAATAAAAGATTCCTTTTTTCTTTTTAAAGGTAGTCGCTCATTTCCTTCAGATTCGGAAGATGAATGCGGGGCGGCAGCCATTTCAGCAAAGTCTTCCGAAGGGTGTTGAACGTCGTTCTCTTTTGAGAGTAGAAAAGATAGTGAGAGGAGTGGGTGGAGTCCTCCGTGTAAATTGCAGGATAGAAACTACTAAGAACCAATTGGAAGTGTTGTTTTCGAGTCACATGACTTCACATGCGCGTCTCGGGACGTGTAGGCGGTGACAGTATCTGGTCACGTACGCCATTTGGAAGTAGCGGTCTAATTCAGCTAAGTTTCAAAACGTGTAAAGGAGTAAATCCAAACACATCCGGATTTAATATATCTTCTGAGCTCGATTCAAGCATACAATTGTTAAAGTATAAAACCTTTTATATATTTTTTTAAAATAGCAAGGTGTGTACATTCGGTCACGCACGAAAGTTTAAAAAGGCATTCGGCTCCATTTAATGTAAATTTTCATAATAATAAAAAAGAAGCCTAGGTTTAGTGTCTTTGACGTAGTATAAGTTCTTTGATGGGTCTATGAAGAAATTTAATAAGTTGCAATTGCAAAGTTTTCACGAAATATATAGGCGGGTGCGCGCACACGGTCGCGCACGAACGAAAGCCAAAAAAGCGGAGATAAACCCCCTTTATAATATGCTCCTGGAGCTCTTTTTGGTAGAATGAGTTAGTTCTGAAAAGAAATTTTTTTTTTTTTAAAACAAGTGTTATGTTGTTTTTGATTTTTTAAACTTGCAACAACATTTTCATGTGTGACACTGGATCAAAATGAAATGAAGAAATTTATCTTTTCTCGGGGCATTTATGACTCTCAATTTTTAGTTTAGTAAGAATGAGGCTCTGCTCTCCGTACAGAAGAATTTCTCCACACTCGTTGCATTTCATGTGCACCTTTGCAAGATATGGTCTCAAGTACATCACAGCACTCGATGGTGATACAGGTCGTCCACCAGAAGATGTGCTGGCCACCTCTGATGGTAATAGCGTGGCCAGGGCTCTTGTCGATGCCTGTGCAAATTCCACAGGGTGCACTTGTTTGACATGCCGCACCATGGTATGTATGGAAAAGGAATATTTTTTTCTTGGATTTCCTCTTGAGAGAACCGAATTGCATATCGTGCAGGTAACTTTTGACGCATTCACTTTCTTTTGTTCTTCAGGATAAGTGAAAAATTGCCAAATAAAAGATTCCTTTTTTCTTTTTAAAGGTAGTCGCTCATTTCCTTCAGATTCGGAAGATGAATGCGGGGCGGCAGCCATTTCAGCAAAGTCTTCCGAAGGGTGTTGAACGTTGTTCTCTTTTGAGAGTAGAAAAGATAGTGAGAGGAGTGGGTGGAGTCCTCCGTGTAAATTGCAGAATAGAAACTACTAAGAACCAATTGGAAGTGTTGTTTTCAAGTCACATGACTTCACATGCGCGTCTCAGGACGTGTACGCGGTGATAGTATCTGGTCACGTACGCCATTTGGAAGTAGCGGTCTAATTCAGCGAAGTTTCAAAACGTGAAAAGGAGTAAATCCAAACATATCTGGATTTAATATATCTTGTGAGCTCGATTCAAGCATACAATTGTTAAAGTATAAAACCTTTTATATTTTTTTTAAAATACCAAGGTGTGTACATTTGGTCACACACGAAAGTTTAAAAAGACATTCGGCTCCATTTAATGAAAATTTTCATAATATTAAAAAAGAAGCCTAGGTTTAGTGTCTTTGACGTATTATAAGTTCTTTGATGGGTCTATGAAGAAATTCAATAAGTTCAGATTGCAAAGTTTTCACGAAATATATAGGCGGGTGCGCGCAGTCGGTCGCGCACGAAAGACTGCAAATGTGCTATCCATTTTATTGAGAACTGTTGCCGAGAGTGCGCACAGCGGGTCGTGCACGAAAGTTTAGAAAGGCTATTTTTATTTACAGGCAAATTTTAATGCGTTGAAAAAAAGGCAAGGTACAGACTTTCTAATTCTGTATCGCTTTACAAGGAGTCTCTATGCAACTTGAACAGTGAAGAAAACGGCTTGTTTCTGAAAAAAGTATTGCCAGAACTTTATTGACAAAAGTATAGGTTGTATACATGAGATATTTCTGAATTAGCATTTTAAAAACCTATGAAATTCACTGAAAAAACCATAGGTTTGACACCAGTTATAGTTACCTGGAAATTCTACTGATATAAAACCAATGAAATTCCACGTTATAGTTAGTTGGACTCACTATAACTTGCGCGTGTAATGCACTGCTGATGACGTCACATATTACATCACTCATGACATTACTGATGACACCATCCTTGTGACACAGTGACAGACCTCCTTTCACTGTAATCTAACCCTTGAAACGCATATTCAAAAATAGAAACTAAAATGTTCAAAAAAATTGAGATACCCATACCAGTTACAACAACCAATTCAATAATTCCACCATGTATATACACATGCACTAATTCACCAACAGTTCTATATAGTCATTCATACATATATTCACTAATCATATGTAGTGATACACCTACACATACTGTTACACACCGACAGTCATCCAAAAGTTATTCACACACATACTCACACATGCAAATAAACTATTGAACATACATTTATTTGCATAAACAAATATACACACACTACCACTTTACTTCTAAGGAAACTTACACATACTTACTCTCTTAAAAATCACTTCTAGAAACACATACTAATTTAAACAGGAACTTTTAGAATCCCTCACTCTCACATATAGTCACTTATATACATCAATATTCACATATACTACATTAAAACATATGTAGTTACTGATAAAGACACTAATAAGACAGTCATTCACTCACTAACACAGACATATGCACACGAATCCACCGATACAGTCCTGCACATATGCTGTCTTCAAAACACATACAAACAGAGACTCAGTCATTCTTGCATCTATGTACTAAGTAATACTCCCACCAAAGCATGGAAACACTCATACTGATACTAAGAAAAACATCTAATCACCTATATACATACACATGTACCTACTCATCAACCCATGCAGCCACTTATACACAAAGTGAAACACTAATACATATATTTAAATATTTAAACATTACTCACTAATATATGTATTCACTAAGATATTCAATAATATATACATATATAACACATATTTATTTTTCAGAAAGACACACATTCACTGGATGGTGTCATCAGTGATGTCATGAGTGATGTAATATGTGACGTCATCAGCAGTGCATTACACGCGCAAGTTATAGTGAGTCCAACTAACTATAACGTGGAATTTCATTGGTTTTATATCAGTAAAATTTCCAGCTAACTATAACTGGTGTCAAACCTATGGTTTTTTCAGTGAATATACATATACATATATATAAATGCATATATATATACATATATATATATATATATATACAACCAGCAAGTTTGCCTGTGAAGGAGAAGGCCCACAAACGGTAGATTCTGTAACTGACCATCTTTATTGGGGTGAACAGCGAGGAAACAGAGCTCTGCAACAAAAAATAAAGTCCAGCCTGATGCGTTTCGTAGGAGACTACTCTCTCAAAGGCACCGGACTTGGAGGGTTGATGAACGGCAATTTACGGCACCATTTAAATTTTCCTGACCACACCCGGTGGGCACGGCCACTCCTGAGGCATGATGGTAAATGTAGTAACTTGTACTACTTCAGTGAGCTGCCATTACATCAGCCTGAAATTGTTCAAAATAAAACCACAGTGGGTGGATCGAGTCCCCGCTGATACTAGTATTGCTCTCAATAACAGGCTCCTGCTGCCATATACAGCGGCGTCGGTTGGCGTCACTGCTGGAGCGCTGACACAGCACCTGGGCCCTCTCCGCGGCTCAGGCCAGCCGCTAACAATCCAACCAGCAAGTTTGCCTGTGAAGGAGGAGGCCCACAGCAGGTAGGTTCTGTAACCGACAATCTTTATTGGGGCGAACAGCGAGGAAACAGAGCTCTGCAACAAAAAATAAAGTCCAGCCTGAGATATGTGAGACTTGCGGGGCCCTCTCCACATTCTATAGGGGTGTCCCCTCATTTTGCATTGCGCCACTGACTCAAACAGCCATTTATTTCTACGGCAACGCCGCGGGTTCGTTTCATTTAACACACGACACTGCAGACTGGATGCTGCCTCGTGACATCTTTGATTTGTGGAACGGGAGGGTGTGTCGTGCAAACACAAGAAGGTACACAAACAGAAAGGCAGCTGCGTACAGCGAGTGTCCGCCTTTATGTCCCTGCCCAGAAAAACGACCGTATTATCCGCAGCTGCCGTCGTCGCGGGCTCATCCTCCTATAGGTGGCGGTGTTTAATCGCCGTGTTTGGGCTGATGCGGCAGCACTGCTGTTGGCTGAGGGGCGCGGGGCTGGACCTCAGCCGAGCTCCGCAGACTGCACAAAGATAGGCGTTTCCGACCGTGGAGTCAAGACGGCTGCTCGACCTCTGGCAATAAGCAAAGAAACTCATGTGAGTATAAGGACGAGTTGAACAGGAATTATGTTCAATGGCTGGCTATATAGCACATAGTAATATTAATCATAGCAATGATAAATAGTTAATCAACGATCATAATAATGCACTGTTTTATTTCCCACACTGGGTTAGAAACACACGCCGGGCTCTGAGCAGGGAGGGGGCGGCGAGACAGGAGTGTGAGGGGGACTTTTCTCTATTTCTGCCGTCCCACTTGGACAGCCTGTCCAGGTTTGTTATCTTTATGGGGCCATGTGTTTCGCCCCATATAGATAACAAAGCTTTTACGCCAGCAGTAAGTCAGGGCATCCAGTCCAATTGGGACGGCTCTAACAGAGAAAAGTGTACATCACTGTAAGCTCTTTTCCAATGGCTGGCCACCGTTTAGCCTAAACGGTGACGCCAGCCAATGGAACAGAGGGGCGGGGCTTAAAGCCCGCAAGTGAACGCTCCTGATGACACTAAATCTCGCCAGCGAGACAGCGCATTTGCGCAGTCTTATGCTAGGTTTCGAACTAAAAAAGAATCCAGGGAACAGGATTCTCGAGGTAAACTGATTTTTTTCATTGACAAGTGCACCTTTAAGCTCCACTAATACGGTCTGCATCCCCGGATGCTTTCTCCATACCCTGTGGGAGTCTGTGTCAATTTTGAGCCTTGTTCCCTGAAGCTAACAAGGGCAAGTTGCAACAGTTGGCCGTCAAGCAGCCAAACTGCTCATCAAATATGGAATGGATTCCACTGACTCCATTGAACGGGCCACGGCATCTGCTGTAGTATTGCGACAAATAACAAGAAAAAATGCCAGTACTGATTGTCACTCAAAAATATTTAACCTAAATGCATAAACCATACACATTTAAAAGCTCATTAGTAGGTTGTTTATTACAAAGAAATGCACTTATTTATATCTCACAATATTTTTTTTACACATTTTACACAATGAGAGAGAAAAGGGAAGATACATTATGAACAAGGGGGCTCATAACAATTCACACAAACTTTCATTCACTCAAACACATACTTTTACACAACATACCTCTTTCATACAATACAAAAAGTGCACACACAACAGGGAAAAATCAATAGACCCAATGGGGAGCGCCTGGTCTGCCAAACCAACCAGTTAAAGACCAAATAGTGTTAATCAATTCAACTTCAATGATTTAAACTCAAGTACATCATATTAATTCAATGTGACACTGTCACAACAAATTGATAGAAAGACAATTTGGCAGAACCGATGGTCTACGAGTTTCGAGTCCCAACAGTCTTGGGATTCTCCTCAGGACCACACCAATCTGTGAAAAATAAATGGAAAATATGTCTCACTTGATCCTATTAAAAAAAATCACTGAGCAAGAACCACTGCTCTACAGCGACAACTTACCAATAATGCAGATAGCGCTAGGGCTTATGTGTCAAAGAAGATCTAAAGAAGAAGAGAAGAGGGAGAGGGGTGGAAATGGCCAAAAACACAGGGCAATGTCACAGTCTACTACTATATAGTCTATGCAGACACAACTCCGTTTACGTAAGCCAAAGTGGAATGGATGGTCTTACCTAGTAGAATCCCCCTAAGTCCATTTTCTGTATTTGATATTTAATAAAATGTCACACTCGGGGCGGCAGCACCTGATCCAAAAAATGAAAAGCATGGATGTAGCGAAATTATGTTGCACCCCATTCAGACATAAGCAATCAACGTTTGCAAGAAAGCACAAAGAGGACGCTTGGTGCCTCTCTTACCTCCTACCGCCAGCCGGCGTGGAGATCACTCGCGTTTATGTAGTACTGCGATGTAATTCTTTTTTCGGGCTGAGTACAAAAGAAACGGAACGAGTTGGTAAAGGGTTGGCCGTCTCGAAAGAAGGGAGAACGGCTATTTGATCGAAGAAAAGGAAACCGGCTTACCGGATGAGAGTGAATCGACCGCTTATCTAAAAATGGGGCTGCTCCGGTATTCTGAAAGCAAGCCTCGGCGTCTAGTGATGGCATCAATTGCAGCCACAGGTTGCAAGTGTAATATAGTTTTTCGGCTTTACGCGCATGCGCGTTTTGGTCATAGGGTACAAAATTATTTTGGGATAACAAGTAAAATCTGCGAAAGTAATTTTGGCAATTTTTCTGAAAATCATATAAAACTTGTTATGCAATTGAATGCCAACTGAGGTTGTCATTCATTCTTCGATAAATCTACGAGCTGGGCCACAGGTTGCATGGGTAATGTAGTTTTTTTGGCTTACCGCGCATGCGCATTTTTAGGCATTGTGTACGAAATTGTTATGAGGTGACAAAGTCAGCGAAAGTAATTTTGGCCATATTTCTAAAAGTCATTTAAAACATGTTGTGCAATTGAATGCCAACGGAGGTTGTCATTCATTCTACAATAAGGCTCCTGTTAGAACCCGGGGTCTCTAGTTGGCAGAGGTAAGTACCTTAGACCAAGTAGGGACCCTTGCTTCTAGTCAGGGGAAGGAATGACCCTCTGAGATAACCCCTGCTCACCCTCTAGGTAGCATGGCGCGAGCAGTCTAGGCTAAACAGAGGCAATGTGGATAACATTTGCACTTAACACAACAATAATCCCCAATCCACCACAAACTGAGACCACACAGGTAAGTATATATAAAATATAACTTTATCTAGTTTCAGCAAGGTAACTCAAGCAGTTGCACGATAAACACTTCATTAGAAAAATGTTGCACTTAATTCTTAATGGATGCACTTATTAGGAAGTTCTTATAAAAAGCAAATAGTCTCTAGTCTCTTTAACCAGTTGTTAAAAATATGGCCACTGATTCATAATCAAAGCGCTCTCCAAACGAGCAGGGTAAACAATGCCAGCGTTAAAAAATAAGCCACGACAACGAGCCCCTGGCGTCAGGGACTCTAAGCGCTTCCTGCGCGTCTCACCCGGATGCTGGGGGAAGGGGGACTCCTTTCCCTGTGCTCGGTGTTGTTTTGGGCCCCCAGGCGCACCTCGCGGGTGAACGCTCACTAGCGCTCCAGCCCGGCCGGTCTCAGGACGCTCTCCGCCCGCTCTTGGTCCGTCAGAGAGCAGCGGGGAGCAGAGACGGCAGGCCGGGGGCTGGAGCACTCGGCAAGATCCCTCGGCGAGGTCAGGTCCGTCTTCCCCGGTCCCGGCGGTAATCCCGGTGATCTCGCGGCTCCTCAGCAGCTTCAGTCGAGGCAGCCAATCCCGCCGCGGCCCTTCAGACGAGCCCCTCTGAGCGCGAGGCCGCCAACCAATGGCAGCGCGGCCTCGCTGATGACGCTCCGCTGCAAGGACCAATCCCGTCGCGACTCTGGTGAGGGGGCTTGGCTCTCTCACCCAATCAGAGCGCGGCGGGCTCGTTCTCCCACACGCAAACGCCGGAGAGATGCGGGGCCCTTCCACGGGGGTTACTGACCCCGGGCTGCGACGGTGACACGGCCAGCAATTGTTGTTCAGCGCTCCTTGCGCTGGAGAGGTTCACAAGTCTCTGATCTGCACCACACACGTCGATCTTGGCCACGCAGCAGGCTGGGTCAGCGCGGCGCCCTCAAGCCGATGAGAGGGTAGCCCATGCGCTGAGCAGGCAAACTACAGGGGTTCCCGATCTCTTCGCCACACAGCAGCTTCAGGAGGGAGCAGCAGATTCTTGTGGTCCTTGGGCAACCTTTATGTTCCTGGGTTGCAGACAGGGAGCCAGCTCTTCTCAGGCCCTTGGAGATTCAGTTGTAGACACAGCACGTAGCAGAGTCTTGGCAGGTTCAAGTAGGTAGGGTCACAGCACACAGCAAAGTCCCTTTCTCCTCCTCAGCTTCCAGTTAGACAGCAGGACAGGTCAGCCCTTAGAGCACACAGCAAGGCAATCTTCCTTTAGTTCTCCAGCCGTCCTCCTTCCAGCCGAGGTTCCTTCTTGCTGGTAGAATTTCAGAATCTAAACTTCTGTAGTCAGGGGTCCTTTCCTTATACCCCTCAATGTCTTTGAAGTCCTTTGAAGTCTTTGTGCATGGAGGCCCTAGGTCCAGTCTAAACCAGTTCTCAGGGTTGCGGAGTACTGAGGTGTCTCTGGTTTTCTTCTTCCTGTCAGCTTCAGGGTCAGAGGTGTCAGTTGACCGGCAGGAGGGAGCTAGCATGGGGGAGGCAGGCCGGCACAGCCCAGCACTTATCAGACGTTTCTTCCTCCCACCTCCCAGGCAGCAGATGTGCCCTTTCATCCCCGGGCTGGCTCCGACCCTCTCCTCCGGGGGCTCTGCAGCCCCCCCTGTCACACCCAGGCATTCCACAAACCCAGGCACACAGAAAGGTTTGGACAAGAGAACAGCCACTTTCTAAAAGTGCTATTCTCCATTACAGGATTTAAAAACACCCTTCACTAAAAGATGTGTCATTAAATTCTGAGTTCAGGGATATCTTTCACTTATGTCCCATCTTGTTCCTATGGGAAGATAGGCTGGTATCACATGGGCCCAGCCTCCTCCATGTTACTCTATGGAGCAAGATAGCCTTACAGCAGTGAGCACATAAAATGGCTGCAGCCCACTACCAGAGCATGTGACCTGCACTAGTACATGCTCTACCTTATCCATACACTGCACCCTGCCCAGGGGGTACCTTGAGATTTCCATAGGGGTGACTGATGTGCACAGACAGGGAAGGGTTAGGCCCAGCCAGTGGAGACACTGGCCAGGGGGACAGGCAGTATCTGACTGCACACAGGCCCTGCGCTGGCAGGCCTGAGTCACCATTTTAAAGCTACTCATGTGGGTGGCGCAATCTGCGCTGCAGGCCCACTAGTAGCATCTGTCATCACCAGCCCTGGCACACACAGTGCACTTTACTAGGGACTCCATGGTGATACAAATATGCCAATCAGGTATATTCAATTAATATGACAATTTACAGAGGGAGCACTTACACTCTGACACTGATCAGCAGTGGCAGAGTGTCCAAAGCATCGAAATCAGCAAAAACGAAATCCAGCACAGCATCAAAACACATGAGTCAGAGGCCAAAAGATGGGGGAAGAACCACGCCAAAAGGTGTCAGGTCTAACAGCTCCGAACATGCTTTGGGAGCTGGAGTCTAACCTATATGTGTACATTAATGGCGCAATAAGGGAAAAACGGTCTATCTTGGTAGCCTTATTAGTATAGCTTCTCCTTCATCAAACTGGTTAGCTCGTTTCTGTTAACACCAAATACGTTACCAGCATTGGTATATGTACGGTGCTAGTCCGATTCGTGGATATAGATCTTATATGTTCAATCTGATATCCCAATATGAGAGTGGATCGCTAACATGTCTTATCATGTTGGTTTCACCAAGGATTACTCCCTGAGCTCACCCTGGAAGTGGTGAGCTTGCGTGACAAACTTAATTTGTGGTGGACTAGGAATGGACTTGTATAAAACCTTTTATCCTCTAGCTCTCTCAACACTCAATTAAAAGCTGAAGCGGAAAACTCAAAGTTGAGCTTAAGGAAAGATGTTACTTGACCAATATCAGTTACAGTTTATACATTTCTGAAATTTCATTCAAACCTGACACGGCCGTGTCAAATTTAACAATCAAAAGTGCCACCCTTGGAGGAGGAGCTTCGCGCGCACCCAAGATGGTCGCGTGAGCACAGGGCTCCCGGACCCTCGCCACCTCCATCGACTATCCTGTACTTTATCCTGGTTCAGACGACGGGTGGTTATTGGCACAGTTCTACTGCTCATTTATTTGCTTCAACAAACTTTTTTGGACTTCGGGGTCCAGAGCTACAGACTGTCGCAGTTTTCTGGCCTGCTCCATGGTGACGCCCCGCGCTATCTTGTCTCGCTTGCCGTTCAGTAAGTGAACAACAACGGACTGCCAGACTTGCGTGGGCTGGCGATCGCTTTCGGTTTCGATTTCTGTCCGGAGCTCAACCTGACTTTGTCGGCTCCGTGGGCGGCCAGACACTCCTACACCCTTGGTCTCTCCGTTCCTACTGCCGATCTGTAGCGGTTTCCAGATCTGAGACTGGCACCACCTTCGCCCTTTTGGTCCTACATTTGCCACCGCAGTCACCATTTTTACCCGTCAACAGGCGACCCGTACGGGTCCAGGATCCAAGATGGCCACCAAGCCTGAGGGTGGGAAGCGCGGGCCTAAACCAGGCGTTCGAGGGAGTGCTCTGCAAACGAATATTATGGACCGGTACACTCAAGCTAAGGGATCGCCGGGGGCAGCAGCTAAAACCTCGACGACAATGCCGGAGGACTCATCGATTGGGGACGAGCCCTCGCTGCGAGATCTCATGGGCGCCATCACTGGTATGAAGGCCTCATTGGGGCAACAATATGAGGCCTTGACTCTCAAACTGGATACGGTGGCGATTGACGTCAATCTGATCAGGGCGGACTTGGCGAAGACAAACGAAAAGGTCAAATCCTTGGATCTAACGACCTCTAGCCTGGTCACCGACGTTTCTGATTTGCAGGCTGAAGTCGGGAATCTGAGGAAAGCCAATGATTATTACTCTGGGCGCCTAGAGGACTATGAAAGCCGTGCCAGGCGCAATAACATCCGCCTGATTGGGGTCCCGGAATCATCGACTGCTGCCTCGACGGACCTATTGGTGGAAGACCTGGTGCTGAATCACCTGGCGCCCAAGGGTCTCAGCAAGTTTTTCGCTGTCGAACGTGCACATAGGATCCCCGGCGGCACACCTAAATCGGGTGCTAACCCTCGACCTATCATTGCGAGGATTTTTCATTTCCGGGACAGAGACGCTATCCTGCAGGCTTCGCGGCAGTCAGGTCCCATTGCCTTTGAGAACTCTACTGTCAGCTTCTATCCGGACTTTACACAACAGGTCCAGAAACAGAGGCTGGGGTTTCAGGGGGTCAAGAAGAGACTCCGGGAAAGGTCAATGAAGTATGCCATGCTCTTTCCGGCCCGTTTGCGGGTGGTACATAAGGATCGTACTTTTTTCTTCGACCATCCTGGGGTTGTGAGTGACTGGCTTGACACACTGCCTATGGATCATGAACCTTTTGAGGACTCTGGCAAGTCGGATCGGGTGGAAGGTGCCCCGACGGAGCAAGAGTAACTGTTGACTTTGACCCCGTACCCTTCCCGTTGGCTTTGAACTGTGCTATGCTGTGTTCTTAATGTTTGCAAGTAATAGTAGTCTTTTTTGGGGGTGGGTGGGGGGTGGACGGGTCCTTTCTCCTCCTGGGTTCTCTTTTCGTAGATTAGTTGGGTGGTTGGGCGACAGGCACACTGCGAGTTTATGGGGCTCTTTGGTCTTCAGCAGGGGTGCGGGGTGGGGGGTGTAGTTGTTTTGACATTGTTGGGGGGGCTGGGTTGTTTGTTTGAATTTTCTTGTTACTTGCAAGGCGAGGGAAGGGCGCACTCCTGTTTTCTGCAGGTGCTCTGGGTGCGGGGCCGGGGAGGGGCTGGGCACGGGGATGGGGGGTAGGGGACTTCGGTTATTGTGTTGGAACGTGAACGGGTTGGGGGATGGGATTAAGAGGAGGGTGGTGTTACAATTGCTGAAACGTTTGACTCCAGATGTTGTCTTACTGCAGGAGACTCATTTGCTCGGCAACAAGTGCTACGCTTTGAATAGGCGTGGTTATCGCCTTGTGGCGCACTCGGGTTTCACTTCGGGCTCTAGGGGGGCGGGCATTCTGGTTCGGGCCTCCCTCCCCTTGGCCATTGATGATGTCATATTGGATGATAAGGGACGATACGCCGCCATTGTGGGGCGCTGGGAGGGGAAGGTTCTTAATCTGATTTCTGTGTACGTGCCCCCGGGCCTCCAGGCCACCACCTTTGCTGATCTGAGTGGACTTATCCTGGGCCTCCCCGAGGGTTTGCTTTTGGTTGGGGGTGACTTTAATGCGGTGGTCTCGGGAATGCATGATCGTCACCCTCCCAGGGACTTGCCGAGGGCCCAGACTTGGTTGAGCGACTTCCTGGAGACGTTGGGGCTTACTGATTGCTGGCGGTTGCTTCACCCGGGACAGTTGCAATATACCTATCATTCTGGTGCTCATGGTAGTCTCTCGAGGCTTGATCACGTTTTACTGCCCTCGGCCCATGCATCCCTCATACGGGAAGTTAAACATCTGGCACGGGGTATCTCGGACCATTCTCCGCTTTGGCTGGTGGTTGATGCACGGCAGGGTTCGGCGGGTCGAGTGGCCCCGATCAACCCCTGGTATTTGAAGGACCCCAGGGTCAGGGATGAGCTGGTTAAAGCACACGATTGTTATTTTGAGGAAAATGTGGGCTCTGTTTCCTCCCCTAGTTTACTTTGGGAAGCTTACAAGACTGTCATTCGTGGCCAGGCCCTCTCATTGATTGGTAGCGTGAAGTTGGCCAACCGTGCTGAGACGGTTCGACTCGAGGGGGAGGTCACGGCCCTGGAGGAGGGCTTGGAATCTGGGGTTACCGCTGAGGGGTTACATCTACTGGAGTTGAAACAACATGAATACAGAGCTCTGGTCACTGAAGCTGCTAAGGAAATGGGGAGGGAACAGCAGGGACGCCTGTATGATGTGGGTGATAAGGCTGGGAAACTGCTTGCTTGGTTGGATAAGAGGGAAAGTGCGAGTCGTGTCGTCCCTGTGATTGTTGCGGACAATGGAGAGTGTTGTACGGACCCTGTTGATATTGTCGCATGTTTTGCTGACTATCTCCGCGAGGTGTACTCCCAGGTGTCTGATCGATCGGAGCAGGACTCCCACCTGTTATTGCGTGATATTGCACTTCCCCGATTGTCTGATATTGATAGGGATGCTCTGGATGCTCCGCCTACTGTGGACGAGATTGCCGCTGCTGTCCGTTCGGTCCAATCCGGCAAGGCCTCGGGCCCTAATTGCGCTCTATGTTTCTTGAGTCTTTGGAGGTGGGGTTTCTCCCGCCAGACCAGAGACTGGCCACTATTGTTGTCATCCACAAGGATGGTAAACCTCGGGATCGCTGCGCCTCTTTTCGACCCATTTCGTTGATTAATGCGGAGCCTAAAATCTTGGCCAAGCTGCTGGCGACACGTTTGGCGTCCGTTATTGGGGACCTGGTTCACCCTGATCAATCCGGCTTTATACCGCATCGTAACACGGCGCTTAACCTCCGAAGGCTGCATGGAGTTCTGGCACGGGCTGAGACGCTGCGTGAGCCCGCCATCTTGGCGTCCTTGGACGCTACGATGGCGTTTGATACAATAGAATGGCCGTATTTGTGGGCGGTTCTTGCTAAGTTTGGTTTCGGTTCGGACTTCGTTCGATGGGTCAAATTGCTCTACGCCGGTCCCATGGCCCAGGTGGCGGTCAATGGTCGGGTCTCTGCGCCCTTTGCACTGAGCAGAGGGACGCGACAGGGCTGTCCCCTGTCCCCCTTGTTGTTTGCTCTTGCCTTGGAACCGCTGGCGGCCTGGTTGCGGTGGGAACCGTCCCTGAAGGGCATTAGATGGAATTCGGAGTTTGAGGACCGTGTATCTCTCTACGCTGATGATATTCTGCTTTATCTTACATCACCCCGTAAATCCCTCATTGTGCTGTTTGATGTCTTAACGTCCTTCCGCAAAAACTCAGGTCTTGTCATCAACTGGTCGAAGTCCTGTGTATACGTCCTGTCGGGTACCGCCCCCCTTCTGCCAAGCGGCAGTCCTATCTCGATTGTGGAAGATGGATTTAAATATCTAGGCATTTTTATCTCGCTGAGCCCTGCACTGCGGTTCGACCGTAATTTACTGCCCCCTCTTCAGCGCCTTCGGGCAGATGTGGTCGCCTGGGGGAAACTTCCACTCTCTCCCCTGGGTAGAGCGGCATTGTTTAAGATGATGTCACTGCCCCGTTTCCTCTACGCATTGCAAAACACGCTTGACGTTGTCCCGGCTACATATTTCCGTGAGGTCGAGGGTTTACAGAGACGACTGGTGTGGGGGGTAGGCCCCGGATTGCCATTGCTAAATTGTCGCTCCCGTGGTACGACGGTGGAATTGCTTTGCCTGATATCCGTCGCTATTATTGGGCGTCTCAACTGGGGGCAATAAATCATTGCATGTATGGCCCTTTGCCAAATCCGGCCTTCGCTATGGACAAATGGTTGTTACCGGGGGGCGACTACAATAGAGCCCTCTACTCGAAACTCACCCCTCGCAACGTGACGGGCCCCACTAGGACGGCCGTCCAGGTATGGCGACATGCTTCCATGGCGATTGGGTGGACTGATAAATTGACTCGTGCCACCCCCCTGTACGCCTCTGGGGTTTGATAGGTGGGACTTGATTGGTATCAGCAGGATTGATGATGTTTGGACTAAGGGGAGAATGAAGACGTTTGAGGAATTGAAAACCGAGTACGCTTTGAGCGATCGCAAATTCTTTCGCTATGCACAGATCCGCCACGCGGTGCTCTCGATCTTCCCTTCGGGTGTGGAGATTCCGGAGTCGTCCCCGCTTGAGGACAGGGTACTGGACGGACATGTTCCTGATAGTACGATTTCGCTTATTTATAAAAAGTTAATCAACTCCAGGTCTGACCTCCTGTCTCGACTTAGAGAGGTCTGGACTGGTGATGGGCTGGAGCTGGACGATGAGGACTGGCAGGCGGCGATCTCCTCCCCTAAAGAGGTGGCCATCCAGGCGCGCCTTAGATTTGTGCAACTTAAAATCCTGCATAGAGTGTATGTCACTGGTCCCCGTCTGGTGCATATGGGCTTCTCTGTGGATGGTTTGTGTCGGCGTGGCTGTGGTCTCCTGGGCACCTTTTTACATATCATCTGGGAGTGCCCTGAGATAGTGCGATTCTGGACCCGTGTGCACGAGGTGATGAGTGAGGTTACTGGGGTGCGATCGATGCCGGAAGCTAGGAGATGCCTGCTGAACGTATGGGAACCGAATGATTACTCCGTGTCGCAGCTTCGGTGGGTGACCTTGGGCAACATGATTGCCAAAAGAGACATTGCGCAATTGTGGGGCGCTCAGGGCCCGCCCGGACTTCAGAAATGGAAACAAAACATGGACTGGTGCATGTTCAGAGAAAAAACTGTGTATATTTCTCGTGGTACCCCCCCGGAAATGGGGAAAGATATGGACTCAGTGGAACACTTATCGTGGTGATATATGTGCCCCTCCTCTTCCTGACCCTGATGTTGCACCTATGTCCCCGTAACCCGAGGGTTCCTCCACACACTATTGTATACTGATTGCAATTTGTTTCTTCTGCCCCCCCCCACTGTGTAACTCTTTCCCGATAGAACGAACGCTCATTGGATTGTCCTTCCCGCTCCAGCACCATGTAATGCAACGTTGTGTATAGTGATGTCTCTTTTTCTTCCTCCTTGCAAGTTGTTTGTGTTTGTGTTATAAAACCAATAAAAAGTTTTCACAAAAAAAAAAAAAGTGCCACCCTTTGGGCCAATTTCATTTCAATATTGCCCCCCCGCGGGTCTCTTTCGACCTTCGAGATGACTGTCCACCTTAAATCATTTACACTGTGTGCCTTCTTTTTCCAGCGATTTACAAGCAGTGCTGTCTCAACATTTGTTTTAATTCTTGATTTGTGCTGGGAGATTCTTTGCCTTACTTCTTGGTTAGTTTTTCCAATGTAGAGTCATCCACATGGACACGTTATCCCATAAATTACATTTTTGTTTTGCAGTTACTGAATGTTTCATGCTTCCAGAAGATTCTGTGATGTTTGAACTGGGAGCCTTCTACTGTAAGTTCACAACATACACAGGTACCACATTTATGATGGCCTACAATTGGTGACAAACCCATGAGTTGTCTTAGTGTTGGTTTCAGGTCCTTTTGGAAAGATGCTCTTACTATATGGTTCGATATACTGCTTTCTTTCTTGAATGCGAACAGAGGTGGAGATGATAAGGAAGTATCTAAGTTCTTAACGAGATGCCAGTTTTGAGCAATTACTTTTTTCAATTTGTTCGAATTCGGACAGAATGTAGTGACGCAAACTTGGCGTTCAGTCTTGGGTTTATTCTTTCTCTCAAGGAGGGACTCTCTTGGAGTCCATTGTGCACGATTCATTGCATTTTTCACTAATTTTTTAGGGTATCCACGTTCCCGAAGTTTATCCGTTAGTTTACTTGCATGCAATTTAAAATCATCCTTGTAGAAACAATTTCTACGAATTCTTAAAAACTGGCCGTAAGGCAAGTTTTCTCGTAGACTCCTTGGGTGGTTGCTCGAGAATAACAGGGCTTTATACCCGTCAGTAGGTTTTTTGTGTAAAGTTGTCACCAGCCCTCCATCAATGGGATAAACCTCTATGTCCACAAACAATATTTTGTTTGCTGAGTGTTGAATGCTGAATATAATATCAGCTGTTCTTGCAGTTAGCCACTCATAAAACAGCATTAGTTGTTCCTCTGCTTCCACAGAACTTCCACACCATAAAGACATCGTCAATAAAACGTAGCCACCTAGTAATGTACTGTGAAAACGGATTATTGTTGTGAATGAATGTGTCCTCATACATTGACATAAAAAGTACTGCCAGTTCTGGGGGAAAAGAGCATCTCATCGCTACTCCCTTAACTTGGAAGAAAAATTCATTCCCAAATGCGAAATTGTTTTTTTTTATGTCAAAAGAAGCCAGGTCGACTATGAATTGAGTTAGCATTTGGACCGGTCTTGATCTTTTTTCAAGGTAGTAGGAGAGCACTGCCACTGCTTCATCCTGTGGGATTTGAGTATATAGTGACGTGACGTCTAATGTCACCGTTAGGTCTTTCTTCTTGTCAAATTCCACTGTCTCTAATTTATTAATGAAGTCTGTGGTATCTTGTAAATAGGAGATGACATCGGTCATGAAACCTTTAAGAAAACAGTCCACGTATTTGAAAATAGGTTCTGTTAAAGATTCACACCCGGAGACAATCGGCCTCCCGGGTGGATTTTCTGCACTTTTATGAATCTTTGGCAGTATGTAAAATACTGGTACTCTTGGGTGTTTATTCTGTAAGAAATTGTACTCCTTAGGGCCAAGGAATCCTTGTTCAAATACTTCCTTTAAGATCACAAATAATTGATTTTGGAGTTCAAGTGTAGGGTCTTTGGAAATCTTTCTGTAGCTGGAGGAATCATTAAGTTGTTTAAGGACCTCGGCCGTGTAGTCAGTGGTTCCCCAGACTACTATCGAGCCCCCTTAGTCCGCTTGCTTAATTACCACAGTGGAATCATTTTTTAATGTGGCCTAAGCTTCCCTTTGTTCTTTTGTTTAACATAATTGCTGCTCTTTTCCATGTCCAAGATAGCTGATAAAACTGTTTTCTCAAACGGTATAACCTCTTTTGGTATTTTATTTCCGGGAGGACAAAAGGTTGACTTTTTACGTAATCCTGATATTTCCAATTGCGTCTTTGTTTGATTGTCAGCGAAAAACATTGTTAGTCTGATTTTGCGGCAGAATTCGATAAACTCGGTTTTCATCTTAACAAAATCAGTTCTTTTAGAAGGAACAATAGATAAACCTTTTGTGAGGATACTTTCCTCTGCCTCAGTCAAAACTCTGTCAGACAAATAAAAAATCGGGGAGACAACTAATTCTTGTAATGTTGTTTTCGAGTGGTCATCTCCCATGGTTGAGTATTGTATCTTACCCTGCCTCTTGGTCTGGGCTGACCTCTTCCTAAAAAAGAGGAGTTGGATGGGGTGCCTTGTTGTTGTGGTTGGTTCCATTTTCGATTCCGGTTTGGGCGACTATCACTGTTATCTTTATCCCCTCCAGATGAAGATGAAGTGTCCGAAAAGGAAATAAATTGATTTCGCGATCTCCCTTGATTATCCGATAGAAACCTACGTGAGTCAACCCTTGTGTAGAAATCCGCCTGTAGAAATGGATGCACACTGTCCAACGAGAAATTCCTTTTATCTTTTTCAAATTGGTTTGTTTTTTGTGTGATCGTATAGTCCTTGAACTCCTGGATTTCCTTCTCTACCTTCTCCAATAAAGTTTTGGAATCTGTTATTGTTTGATTGCTTTTGATTTCTGTCTCTAATGCGTCAATCTCCTCCAATTCTTTTTGCAAGATTCTTAAACCTGTTTCCACAGTAAGGACCATCAGGTCCCTACTGCATTTGGTTTCTATGTAGCTAAAACCTTTTTTGAAAATGGGATCGTCCGTAAAAATTACAGGAATATTACGGATTTGAAGGCCCCATGGAATGGAGCCTTCTCTTAGATGTTTCAACAAAAAATGGTAGTATTGCGACAACACACATGGCTACGGACGTCAGGATTTTCGGAAGCTCTCCAGTCAGTGTTGAATGACATGCCATTTGATGGGGCTCATCTTTTTAGGGCCCAAATGGATGCAGCCCTACATAGGTTTAGTGCTAGTCTGGGAGGGTCAGACCCTTAGCCTGTCTCCTCCTTCCTTTTTCGCTTTGTGTGGATGGTGGTTCCCCCCTTTTTTTTTTACTTCTGCATACTTTCCTCCTTTACTCCTGAGTTAACTCCGTCTGTATGTTTTTTGCACCACCTGTGCTATTGATGGTGTTATGGCTTGTTCTGCTGGTCTTTGGAAACACGTTTTGTTGCGGGAGCTGAGTGCTTGTAGTGTAGCCTTCGCAGGACTTTTGCTTCCCTTATTATACAGCCACGGTCGTAGATCCATAAGTTAGGTAAAGGTTTATTTCCTGCCTATGCTGTTGTTGTGTTGAAGTAATAAGCGCTACTTCTTACTTATTGAGAGAGTGTTTGCCTCCGGTTTCTGATCTCTTGATGGTTTTTGCAGCTGCATAGCTGTTTTGTTCTTTCATTGTACTCTGATAAGGAGCTTGGTCTGAAGATGTCATACCTTTTATGGTTTACGCCTTACTCTATGTAGAATCTTGGTTGGTTATTGTATAGCTTGTATGTATACTACTTACGCAGTCTACTTCTTTGTTATTGGATTGGTCGTTATTGGACTATATTATACTAGCAGCCCATCCCGACGTTGTCCGGGTATGAAACAGAATGTGTGTAATGTGTGTATTTGGCAAGAGCAATTTATTTCAAAATCTCGAGGTAGACAAAATTTTTTGTTTCATTAGAATAGGGACGGAGAAGGCCCAGCTGCAGCCCTGGTTGATGTTAGCAGGCGCGTGTAATTGGTGTAGTGATCCCCCTTCTGAGCCCGGCTACAGCCCTGGTTGATGTTAGCAGGCGCGTGTAATGTCGTTGAATGAGAGAGTTATCAGCCGTGGGTAAATCCGTTTAATGAGAGAGTTGAGTGACAGCGAGTAGGAGAGGCTGCAGTAATTGTCCCCGCAGACACTCTAATTTGCGTGTTCCCCTGCTTGAGGCCCAGATGTAGGCCGGTTTGATGTTAGCAGGTGCGTGTTCCCCCGCTTGAGGCCCAGCTGCAGCCATGGTTGATGTTATCAGGCGCGTGTAATTAGTGTACTGATCCGCCGCCTGAGCCCGGCTAGAGCCCTGGTTGAATGGTAGCAGGCGCCTGTAATTTTGTTGAATGAGAGAGTTCAGTAACAGCGCGCAGGAGAGGCTGCAGTAACGTTACTTACCAGGCCTCCAGGTGAACGCGTTTGTTACGCCCCCAGCACACGGCCACAGCAGACGTTCTTCTGATTAATGTATGACCCACATGGCATGAAGGGCGGAACGTAGCACACGCCCCCAGCGTTTCTCACGCCCCCAGCGTGCCCCTTGATGCGGCGCAATTGCGTTCACATGGCATGAAGGCCGGACACACGCCCCCAGCGTTTCTCACGCCCCCAGCGTGCCCCTTGATGCTGCGCAGCAACGTAATTGGCGCTTGTATGTACGACTCATATGGCATGAAGGGCAGACACACGCCCCCAGCGTTTGTCACGCCCCCAGCACACGCCCACAGCCCACGATGTGATGGCCGTACCACACGCCCCCAGCGTTAGTCACGCCCCCAGCCCACGCCCACAGCACAATGCAGACACGCCCACAAGGGACTACTTTGCTGGCACGGTTCTTTTACCTTTTAAATGTATAGAGGAGTTGGCCTAACAGCTAAGGTGCTCGACCTCGGACCTGGGGATCTGGGTTCGAGTCTTGGTAATGCCGCCAAACATCCTGTGATTCTGGGCAAATCACTTAAACTCCCCGTGCCTAACAAAAATGAATGTGTGTCCTCATGTAACGTAACTGGTGCTATGTAAAGCGCTCTGATACCTGATTCAGTTCGGGCCAAGTTCGCGCTATATAAAACTCTGCAAAAATAAATAAATAAATAAAATATGGTGGCCGTCTGCATAGCCTATGTCCTTCTGCTGCAACTGCCCTTTCCAACGCTGTATTGGGTGTTGTGTTTGGTGCTGTGGTTACTGAGATTACCCGCCTCAAAGGTTTGGGCTCTCTCCTTATAATATTAGTATGGATGTTCCTAATTGGACATTCGGTGGGCTCATAGTCATTATTTTTCTTTGATTTTACCTTTCACTCTCGTCTGTTTTTTCTAACCAGGGTATTTTGTGAAGTTTCTTTTCTTTACTTGAAGCTGACTGCTTCAAGTAAAGATGCGCCTAGATGCTCCTTGGAGCGACTGTTGCGCGGTACAAATACACCATTACATTACATTACATTACATTACATATGTATTATTTCAAAGAACCACATTTTTGAACGGCATAAGTAATTCCTTTGTTCAATCTTGGAACCTGGCTCAATGCCTTAGACTGTCTAAGAGATAGTGTTTGAAACAATGAAGGCTGTTTTCAGTCATGCACTACATAATAGGAGATCTTTTTGGAAGAAGAAGGTATTCTTCTTACTCTCCTACAATGTTTCTGCATATGTTTTTCTGTCTAAGGTTGGATATTACTGGTCCTTTTGAGGTATGTATCTAATTTTCTTTTCGGTACTTAACAGTCCTGAGGAATTCATGACTGATGCTTCTTGAAGAAGGGTACATTTTATATATGGAGTTGTATCAGGTGCTTCCTGCTGGCAAAGGTTTGGTTTTACAGGAGGCATTATTTTAATGCCATGTTATCTGTGGTTATGACACTCTTGGCAACTAAGGCGGTTTTGTTGTTAGGTGCAGTACCCTTTTCAATAATATTATAAACTGTTTGGAACTGGTTTCTCAGTTTTGTGTCGCAATTATGTATACAGTGTATACATGGCTGTGTGCCAAAAAAAAAAAGAGGACGAAAACAGAAAGAGGATTTTTTATCTGAGATGTGGTCGTTTCTCCTTCCTCCTTTCCCTTTGAGTCCTCAAGGTGTTCATGACTCGTGGTCATGTTCAGACTGCCGGGCTATGGCTCTGAAGGCCATGCGGTGTCAAGCTTTGTAGTTCTTTGCAGACCGGCAAAAGAAATTTGCCAGTGATATTCTGTGAGATGTTGGGCCACTCTGTGTCTCTGGTGGAAGATACCAGGCACATATTTATAAGTATATATCTCTATTCATGTATGCATATATGGGTCCATACATATATATATATATATATATATGTATATATATATATGTATATATATATATATATATATATATATATAAAAATATATATATATATTTTTTTTTTCTTTGTGGCAAGATTTTATACATCTAGCATACTTGCTGGGTAACCTTTACCAGATTCAAAGCTGTTTGGTGTTATTTTGTAACATCCTTACAATATGTGATGTAACCTTCGGGTGATCATTTTGTTCAAGCAAATACTCCTTGTACCAGGGAGGTATTAATGTTCTCGTTTCATGATATACAGATTATGTCTTCAGTTTTTGTGTTGAGATTCATTCATCTTGGTGTAATAGGGATGAGTCCTGGGAGTCCTTCTTTATGGATTTTATCAGGATGGTTTTTACTGATATTTCCTATTGTGTGAAGAATACGTTCCCAAGGCTTTTGGTCCTCAAGTTTTCTTTTCCCTTGAAAGATAGTTAAATGTATCAGATGACTGTCAGATGGTTATTTAGGGATTTATCCCCCCCTTTTCTCTCAGGACTCGATTTTTTCAGGCCTATACGGTGGTTTATTATTGGTATATTCTATGATAGTGATCATATGTTCTATTAGGAACCAGGCACTCTTCCTATTATTTTTTTCACCGTACATTTAGTCCGGTGTTTTGACCAGCTGGTTCACTTTGAGAACTATTGCATGATTAGTTTGCCGACCCTCCTCCGATGAGTATAGGTATCGTATTTGGTTCAAAAGTTAAGGAATCTGCAGCTAGATGTTGCTATCAGATGTACCAGTTACTTACCTACGGTAACGTAATATCTGGTAGAGACACAGTCTAGCCACAGATTCCTTAACGCCCTGCCCCTCCTCCCCGCTCTGTAATAGAACTATGAGACAAAGGGTTATAACCTTTATCAGTACTGGTTTGTACACCAGGGGTCTCTAACTCACATAATAGTGACTCAACAAACATTTTGTTGTTGTTTCATGGGTCTTGTATTGGTATGGCCTTACCTCTCACTTCCATTGGTGAATGGTCTGCAGAGTGAAGGGTGTTCCCCTTTTTAAGGATGGTTCTGCTTCTGGGTGCAGGGTTTCACGTAGCCTAAGCATCGCTGATTAAGGAGGGGTTTTTATCTTAAACCATTTTGGATGGTATTGTCGTGTATTTCCTATAAACCTTTATAAGATCTGCATGTTTAGGCAACATATACTGTAGGATTGGAGTCAGACTGATTCTAGACACCACTACCAAATATGTTAGCCTGTATAATACAGCTAGCTCACAGTGCCACTGGAAATCCCTCTTACCAAGGAGAGAATAGTTCTTGGCAACTATCGAACATGACAACCCTGTCCCATCAGAGATCGTGGAAACAATGTACTACTTTTTGCTCAGTCACTCGTCCTCACTTTGTCTCAGAGAGATACACAGAATAAACGATGGGGATATTTTTCAATAAGCATTTATTGAACGAGTGTCATTTTAGTGTAAAATAAATGTGCTGAAACAACCATTAGACAGTAATAGATATAAATGATTATAAGCTCTAACCGAGTAAAAGGATAGTAGAGTTCTACCATTGTGCTAAAACAATGAATACAGCCAAGTAGATGTACCTGACTGTACCTAGCATGTATGCGGGTTTAAAGGCCAAGAAATCCCTCTAGGATAAAGTCAACCCCATTACCTGAAGTGAGAGACTGTGGGACCCCGTCTTGGTCTCGAGATGGACAACCCGCAAGGGATGTCAGACCACTGCGAGCTGGAGTGTATGCGTGCAGGAGCCTCAGCATCTCGCGTCAGTGTGTCAGCATGGAAGTTCTTTTCTCCTCTATCTCAGCAAGAGATAATGTATATATACCCAAAGTGGTATTCCCTTGGGATATACCTTGCTGTGTCATGTCAGGCTAGGATGACTGAAGGAATGACCCTTATACATTGTAATTATGCAGCAGATGGTAGGCCTGCTGACCTGCTGTGATTCCAAGAATAATCATGCATAATGAATGAGGCTTAAGCTTTTCAGAGAAATCCCCATGTCATCTCTGGACATTACCGTAAGTAGGTAAAAGGCCAGTACTAAGAGCCATTATGAAGTGTAATTGTAGGGGAGAATATAGGTGAAAGGTTAGGTGACTACCTGAGCCTATGTGGAACATAACAGTATTGGCATACCATTTTGTGTTGTTTCGTAATTGATTTTTTAAGAGATTTTGATGTTTTTTTTGGCACACTGTGTTCCACAGCTAGTTTTTAGAGTGGCTCCACGTTCAGGCACGGAAAGTTTCACAGAAGAAACTGATGTCCACGTGCCGGAGGGGACTTATATGGCTCCATTGATGTCATCATGGAGCCGAACACCGCCGTCCCCAGGAACGGCTGAAAATTTTCCGGATCTAGACTGGCTCCTGGGGAGAATTGAAAAGTTAAGGAATTTGCGGCTAGAGTGTGTCTCTACCTGATATTATTTTACTAAAGGTAAGTAACGTGTACATTATTTACACTGACAGTTCAGCTCAACCTGCTATATGTTCTAAGCAGCAATATCCAGCCGCATGCTCCATGTTTATTGGTGTTATGTTGGATGGTGTTTTTCAATCTCAAACAACTTGAACACAGTCTTTAGGAGACTGAACTGCACAGTTGGCTGAACTGAAGGCTTTGCTTCTTGCACTTGAAAATACAGATCCTCAATTCCCGACTCTTATTGTGTGTAATTCGTATTACTGTGTACAGACTTTTAATGATAATCTACATTATTGGCAGCAAAACTGATTCAGAGATTCAAAGGGTAGCACTATCCAGCAAAATTGCTTTGGGTTAAAGTGGCAGACCTTAAAGACAGGTTGCCACAGACTCATGTAATACATACGGTGAGTCATCAGCATGTGGGTTCACATGCTGTAGGGAATTATCTGGCTGATAAAGCAGCCAAATCTGCAGTAGCAGCAGTTACATGCTCTAAAACTTGTATAGATAATATCCTGGCTGCAGTGAATGCACTTAAAAATGGCACCACTTTACTCATCATTTAAATGATCAGCATGATTCTTTTGTAACTATTCCTGGGGTTGGCGATCGCTTGATTCTCAATTAAGACCACAGACATGCTTTCGTAGTAGTGGCACATGAAGGTGGTGCTTCCACACACACAGGAGTGGCAGCCACTATTTCACTACTACAGCAGCGAAATTGGTGGCAAGGCTTATACCAGCAGGCCAAAAAATATGTCCTGTGTTGTGAAATTTGTCAACAAATTAAAAGCTTCACTGTGGCTTGTCCACCACAGACACACCTGGTGATCTCCAACAAGCCTTTTGGTTGCGTTTACCTGGATTATTGCTCTGCTGACGCTCAAACTCTTTTTAAAGACTTGTAAGTCTTTATCTTGCAAGGCATATGCGTGCTGTGCATTCCATTCAGACCAGGTCCGCCTTTGATGTCCCTAGGAGTTTAGGTGCATTATTCTTCTCCATATAGGCCCAAGGGCAATTCTGTTGTGGAAAGAATGAACCGTAACTTAAAGCAGTCCTTAACCGCTGGAGTATTAGGTACTGGGCGTAGTTGGTCCAACTACCTCTATGGGGGTCCAACGAGCTCTTAACAGCCTGCCTAAAATCTCTGGGTGAGCGGACCCCATACAAAGTACTTTTTGGCATCAGGATGTATGTTCCAGACCTTAACAGTCCAGACATTGTATAGGCTTCTGCAACCTTTGACATAGATAACCATTGTCCTGTCTTACAGGACCTAAAAAGCTTTTGTGATGCTCAATCAAGTACACACTTGCACACGTCTCTCTATCTCCTGCTACAGATGCAAAGTTTGAAGTTAGGGCTGGATTCCAAAAATTGGAGATCTCGTTTGAGAAAAAGTGGTGATTAAAAAAGGAGTTTGGCCCATCCTACCGTGCCTCTGTGACAGTCTTTGTAGTCCAACATACAAGAACTATAATCTTGCCACCTCTTCCTGGCGCTAGAGACAAACACTTTATCTCCCTCGAACTTGTCAAATTACAACATGTGGCCGGTTCTGAATAGTAAGCCATGGGGTGTTTGAGCTCCTCCACAAGATATTCCTTTGCAGCCTGTGAGATCCACTGATGCTGATACTCCCTGGCTGGTGGGGGAGAAGGGGGAGTGAGGAGAGGAGGCTGAGTCCTCAATCAACAATACTACTACATTGATGACTGTTTCTACTATTGCGTCTTCTACAGCGGATACTGATCCTTTGTTGGATTTTTTGAGTCTTACTATTGAACCCCGGCCTCCGGATTTCAACTGAGTGCCTCTGGGTATTACATGGATCGAGAGGATTCTTCTTCAGACAGTTCCTCTGTTTTGCATCTGCCTCGAGCATGGAGTTGTGTTTTTATTTCATGGTTGACGTGGATTGGATATATGTTTGGATCATGCTCTCCTTGATTTTCCTGTTCATGTAGATTTGATTTTGGTGTTGGTTCCAGTGATTGATGGGATTGTTTGGGATAAAGTTCCTTTCAATTTATTTGGCCCTACTGAGATACTGCAGATACCATATGTGTTCAAAGTTTCTAAGGGTTATGTAATAGTGTGTTACGTTCAGATTATTGGGTTGTTGAAACTGAAAATTCTATACTTACACAATTGGAATATTATACTGTTTTTCAATCAGAAAACCCTGTACCTTTATTCTGATAGCTATACTGATATGTTCTGTTAACACCATTATGGACATAATTTCCTACACAGAGCCAGTACGTCCACATTTTAATTATATACAATGGGAACATTGTCCGAAATCCACAAAGGGAGTTCTAAAATGCATTAAGACAAATTAACATATTTAAGGGAGGCGTGGCTAAGGGGCCGGGGAAGATGGACGCATGAGCTGAGAGCTCCGTGCCAACCCCAGTATTTCTCCTCGACAGAGAGCCACGGATAATCACCCAGGTGCCAGGGGCAGTGCTGACTGGCCTTGGGAGTTGCGGGCAATGGAGCTGGCGGAGCGCGGACCCTCATTGGCAGCTGGAGGGCAAGGAATGAAGAGAGCTCGCTCCAAGGGCCACCAAGATGGTGATGATAATGGCGAATTGGCGACCAGAGGCAACCCGAAGGTGAGAGAAGAGCGGAACTCAGAGGGTCGCGAGGCAACGGCGGACGGCGGGAGACTGTACCTGGCTTACTGCTGGAGTGTTCGCTGAGGCCAGAGCTGTGTGGGGCTGGTGGACTACGTGACCGGTGCGAGTCCGACGGCTGGCAAAGAAGAATGTGGAACCAGCGGACGATGGTGTGCTGAGAGGAGGCCGGCGGGCGGGCGAGAATAACCCCCTGCTGTGCGGCAATCCATGGAAGTGTCGGGGAGAGCTCCTGTTATAGTGGACATAGAGGGCGGCAGCGCTTAACAACTAGAGCACGGAGGGAGACGCCATCTTGGAGGTCCGGAAGGAGAAAATGATGAGGGACTGGTGGAAGTGACCCACCGAGGTGTCCTGAAGTGGCGCAGCTCCGTGGTTCATGTCGGGCTGCATTTCACTGTGCCACTGGAGGAAACAGTGAGCTGAGTGGGGGGCAACGAAGGAGCACAACAGGAGTGGGCTGAACTGGCAGCTGGGAAGCCCGAGGGGGCAGAAGGTCTCGGCAGAGTCGGGCAGCAGTGCAGCTGCAGTTAACACAGAGGAGCGTAGTACCGCCGGGGGATTTTAAGGGAGTCTGCCTCCTGCAGGGGCCTGGCTGACAATATTGCTGGGAGACCCGAGGTGACGACCCGGTCGCCATTCTCACTGCACCATTGGTAGGAGGGCATTGCGCTAAGGGGTTAGATATTGAGAGGAAGCGGGGGTGATTGGGGAAATTCCCCCTGGAGCTGATATCGACGTGGCACTCCTGATAACTGGCACACTCAGGCTAGGCAGGGAGCTGCACCCCATCTGCCACCCCAGGTCCACTGATGCAAGACCACGGGGAGATTGGTGACACCAAGGGAGTTCCTGGCTGGGACAAACTGCATTCTCTTTGAAACTATACAACTTCACCAGTGGGCGAAGAGTGGGGTCAGAAGGAAGAGGGGCATTTACATTGGAGTGCCTGGCAGATGCTTCACGTGTAGGAAGTCATACAGGGCGATTGGGAAGAGTCTGGACTCCGGGGGCAAGAAATCCTTCCGGAAGGCCGAACTGTCCTAGTTGTTGAGTACTGGAGGGGGTACCATCTGGAAGAGCTGCCTGACCCGGTCATTGAACGGAGCAGGACAGGAGCGGGAGGCAAGGAGAGCGGCAAGGTATGGGGAAACCAAGGGGGAAACAGGGGGCACATCCTTGGACACCGAGGACTCAGCAGCAGAACATGGGAAATGCGAGGCAGTGGCATCGCCATCTGGGACCTTGATGCAGAAACAGGTGGATCAAATATTGCAAGCCATCACCGACACAAGAGCGGCCCTTCAGCAGGATATTGCGCAGGTGGCATCGGGCCTGGGTCTACTTCGAACAGACCATACTAAACTAGCGGACCGGGTGACAAAGGCAGAGACGACGCTGGAGACCATGGAGCCGGCACAGCGGAAGCTGGAAGTCCAGATGGGGGAAGTCTCTGGCCAATTACAGACCCTGGAACGGAGGGCTGAGGAAGCTGAAGGCAGGAACCATAGGAACAATGTAAGGCTACCAGAGGGAGTGGAAGGGAATAGCATGGTGGACTACCTGGAACATTGGCTAGGGTCCGAAGTGGCACCGGAGGGCCTATCTTCATTCTACACTTTGGAGGGAGCTCATAGGGTGCCGGCGTGCCCTCTGGCCCCAGGAATGCTCCTTAGACCGGTGGTGGCGTGATTGCTGCATTATAAAGATAGGGACCTGCTGTTGCGCAACACCCGTTTATTGGGCCCTTATAAGGTGGACAATAGCACTGTGACTCTGTTCCCAGACTATACTTTTGAAGTGCAACAACGCCGGGCCTCCTCTTGGCTGTTAAGATGGCTCTGCGGGATGAGGGGCTGCAATATTCATTGATGTTCCCTGCACGCCTGAGAATAGTAATGGACGGTAAAACTTATTTCCATGATACCCCGGAGGAGGCATGGGCATGGCTGGAGACTTACCGGATGGGTACGGTAGAGACGAGGCACGGTACCCGACAGCCTGGTGGGGAACCGCATTCTCGTAGGTCACAGCGTAACGGATGGCACCGTCCTGGGGTGAGAGGACCCACGGAGACCCAGACAGAAACAGAGCGGTCAGCAGTGTTGAAGGCCGTCTCCGAAATCTCTCAAGACAGGCGTACTCAGTTGGTGATAGACACAGAATGGGAGAAGGGTTCGGAAGGGACGTACTCGGATGGTACTGAATCTGGAAGCACTGCTTTGCCACATGTTACACCTGGGAAAGCAGACGAACTTGTGGACACTAAATGAGATGGAGGAGAACTGTGATATGTACTGCACGGGACTGCAAGCCGTTTGTGCCTTTCCCTCCAACTTGCATGGTGTTTGCTTTTCTTTTACAGGGGCAGTGGCGATTGGTAGGCCCTGGGGTTGTTAGTTAGCGTATTGTGGCAGCTCTCACAGAAATGCGGGTCCTCTGAGGACACGAGAAGGCCTCATTAGGGGGATAGGGCATTGGGAGGGAGTGAGTTAGTAAATAAGGTCCTCTTGGCCCTTGGTCGCCTCCCCCGCTGTTCGGGTTGTACGTCCTCAGTAGCTACTGTAGGACATAGTTTGGTTTTCTAGGTTTGGATGGGAGCTAGAGTACTGGTACCTGCTCCGGGGGTTGGAGGGTTCAGGGAGTTTTGAGGTGTGGAGGTGGGGGGTCTTGTTGGGGTAATGGGGGCCACCGGTGTGACTGACGGGAGTCAGCAGTTTTCCATGAGATTTGAAATGCAATATGGGGACGTTACCTGAAGTGAAATGTATTACATGGAATGTACGAGGGTTGCATTCAATGTTGAGACGTCATAGGGTGCACACTTATTTGGTGTGCAGGGGAGCCCAGATTGCGTTTCTTCAGGAAACACATATTAATCACTCTGAAGGGTTGGCACTGCAGCGCAGATGGAGAGGGCAACTGTTTTACACAACATATTCAGCTTTTGCAAGGGGGTGTTGATATGGGTTACAGCAGGGGTCCCCTTTCAACCAAAGCGTCATCTGGTGGATCCGGAGGGAAGGTTTGTGGCGGTAGCAGGGAGCCATAACGGGAAAGATGCGACGCTGTGCAGTGTATATGCCCCCAATGTGGATCAGGCGGCCTTTTTTTACCCACCTGTCAAAGAGGTTGTCTCCATACTTGACTGGTTCAGTAATCTTGGCGGGCGATTTTAACTCCATAAAGGACACTGCTCTGGCTAGATCTCACCCACCATTGCCTGAGGTCCCCTTTCATAGACTTTCCAAAATTAGGCGAGACTGGCAGGATAGGTGGGGGTTAATTGATACGTGGCAGGCGCAGCACCCGGGGGAGCGGGACTACTCTTTCTTTTCTACGCTGCACAAACTACATGTGCGGTTGGACGCAATTTTATGCTCCCCTGATATACATTCGATTGTGGGTCATAGTGAGTATCTGACGAGGACACAGTTGGATCATAATCTGCTATAGTTGAGGATTAAATAGGCCCCGGAGAGACCAGCGATACCCGTCTGGAGGTTGCAACCCAAGGCGTTGGAAGACCAAGTCTTCCACGATGAGGTCGGGATCAGAATTACGCAACTCTTTCTTGAGAACGAGGGTACGGCGTCGACGACGGCGATGGAATGGGATGTTTTTAAAGTGGTAGTGAGAGGGTTATGCATCACTAAAATGGTGGGCGTAAGGCAGACGCTGTTAAGGGAAGTAGAGGTGGCAGAGCGGTACTTACGGGAGGCTGAGAGGGTCCGCCCTGAGGACCTGGTGGTGCAGGGGGAAGTTTCAGATGCTAGGGAAGCAGTGGCCGCACAGCTAGAGAGGTTGCGTTGCTTCGACCATAAGAAATATCTAGCGCGGGCGCATTCGAAGCAAGATAAAGCTATCTCCCTACTAGCATGGTTGGCTAACCCCGTCCCCGAGGTACTCCTATATTGAATTTGACTTCTTCGACGGGGTCCCTGGAGTATACTCAGGTGGGGATTAATGGGCTGTTCTTGGAGTATTATAGCGAATTATATTGTAGCAGACTACGGGTTACGGGGGTGACATGGAAGAGTTTATGGCAAACATCATGCTGCCTCAATTAGAAAAGATGGAGGCAGACCTACTTGGACAGGAGATTACACTGGGGGAAATAAGGAGTGCGATTAATAATATGGGGCGTAACAAAACACCAGGTACGGATGGACTACCTATAGAGTTCTAATCAACTTACACTGAATTATTGTCTCCTAAGTTGTTGGCGGTGTTTGTGGAGGCAAAATAAGTTGGAGTTTTGCCGTCCTCATCTAGAGAAGCAATCATTGTTCCGCTGCTGAAGCCCGGGAAGGATGCTACTGATCGGATGGCTTATTGTCCCTTATCCATGCTTACATCTGACTATAGGATATTAAGTCAGATTCTCGCAACTTGATTCATCCCACATATGACACATTTGGTACATAGAGATGAAGCGGGATTTATTCCGAATACATTCACCAATGTGCGCTGTTTGCTTCGTATACAGGGCGAGCACTGTGGGGTAGTCCCCTCTGCGGCTGTCCTATCGGTGTACATTGAGAAAGCATTTGACAGTTTAGAATGGCCGTACCTATTCCATGTCATGCGGAAGTTTGGTCTTGGGGAAGCATTCGTGGGGTGGACCTAAATACTCAACAGCTCTGGGACGGCCCTGGTTGGACGGGGACCATGATTTCGGCCACTTGCCCAGTAGGACGAGGGATACGCCAGGGGTGCTCCCTTTCTCCTTTGTTATTTGCATTGGCCATCGAGCCGCTGGCAGCACATGATTATCCAGGGCTTGACTTCCGAGGAGTAGAGCAACATATCTCACTATATGCCGACGATTTACTTATGTTCTGGCCAACACGGACGAGGCTTTAAAACGGACGACGACTTTGCTTCACGAATTTGGGAGGATCTCAGGGCTGGGGGTGAATTGGGCAAAGACTTGCTTGTTTCCAGTGGCCGCATCAGAGGATGACGGTGCTCAGGTTAATGGAATATGGTGGGAGGCCAGTTGTCTGCCTTATCTCGGAACTAACATCTATCATTCACCTGCCGACCTAATAGAAGGGAACATAGGCAGAGCAATGCGAGGGCTTAAAGGTAGCTTAGCATTTTGGAGTACTTTGCCACTCTCGTGGCCGGTCGAGTAGCTTTGTTAAAGATGGTGGCGCTCCCAAGATGGTTGTATTATTTTCGGACATTGCCAATTTGGCTACCGGGATCCCTGTTTCGACAGCTCTGTTCCATGGTCGGGGGATTTCTGTGGGGGACTGGAAGACGGAGGGTAGCGCTAGATACGATGATGCGCCCGAGGGCGGATGGGGGACTGTCGGTACCCGACTTCGAACTCTACTATTTAGCAGCCCAGCTGCAGTGGCTTACCCAGGCAGTGGCTTTGGAGTACAGAGGCCCTGCTGGTCATGAGGGAAAGTGGATATCGCGCCATGTATTGTCCTTTATAGTACTCCAACAGCGGATGTGTCCCGGGACGCTCTCTAGTGAGGAGAGAACGCTGAGGTTATGCTGGAACCGGAGCCAGCGCAGAGCTGGAATTGCTCGTCCTTATGCCCCGGAGATACCGTTGGGTATGTGTAAGGCTTTACCACATGGGGGGATTGGTCGGCATTGGCCGAATGGGAGGCATTGGGAGTGCAAGTGTTGGTAGATTTGTTTGAGGATGGAGCTCTATTGCCATATCAGGCCTTGCAGGATAGGTATGATCTACAGCGCAGGGATTATTTATTACACTCTTCCCTGGTCTCCGCATTACAGCGACACTGAAGGGAGGGACTTTCAGAGCCAAGGACATCCATGGCTTGTCAATATGTAGTGATGGCAGCGGGGACTTTTAAAGCAGTCATGTGCCTTACTTCTTGGTTAGTTTTTCCAATGTAGAGTCATCCACATGGACACGTTATCCCATAAATTACATTTTTGTTTTGCAGTTACTGAATGTTTCATGCTTCCAGAAGATTCTGTGATGTTTGAACAGGGAGCCTTCTACTGTAAGTTCACAACATACACCGGTACCACATTTATGATGGCCTACAATTGGTGACAAACCCATGAGTTGTCTTAGTGTTGGTTTCAGGTCCTTTTGGAAAGATGCTCTTACTATATGGTTCGATATACTGCTTTCTTTCTTGAATACGAACAGCGGTGGAGATGATAAGGAAGTATCTAAGTTCTTAACGAGATGCCAGTTTTGAGCAATTACTTTTTTCAATTTGTTCGAATTCGGACAGAATGTAGTGACGCAAACTTGGCGTTCAGTCTTGGGTTTATTCTTTCTCTCAAGGAGGGACTCTCTTGGAGTCCATTGTGCACGATTCATTGCATTTTTCACTAATTTTTTAGGGTATCCACGTTCCCGAAGTTTATCCGTTAGTTTACTTGCATGCAATTTAAAATCATCCTTGTAGAAACAATTTCTACGAATTCTTCAAAACTGGCCGTAAGGCAAGTTTTCTCGTAGACTCCTTGGGTGGTTGCTCGAGAATAACAGTACTTTATACCTGTCAGTAGGTTTTTTGTGTAAAGTTGTCACCAGCCCTCCATCAATGGGATAAACCTCTATGTCCACAAACAATATTTCGTTTGCTGAGTGTTGAATGCTGAATTTAATATCAGCTGTTCTTGCATTTAGCCACTCATAAAACAGCATTAGTTGTTCCTCTCCTTCCACAGAACTTCCACACCATAAAGACATCGTCAATAAAACGTAGCCACCTAGTAATGTACTGTGAAAACGGATTATTGTTGTGAATGAATGTGTCCTCATACATTGACATAAAAAGTACTGCCAGTTCTGGGGGAAAAGAGCATCTCATCGCTACTCCCTTAACTTGGAAGAAAAATTCATTCCCAAATGTGAAATTGTTTTTTTTGATGGCAAAAGAAGCCAGGTCGACTATGAATTGAGTTGGCACTTGGACCGGTCTTGATCTTTTTTCAAGGTAGTAGGAGAGCACTGCCACTGCTTCATCCTGTGGGATTTGAGTATATAGTGATGTGACGTCTAATGTCACCATTAGGTCTTTCTTCTTGTCAAATTCCACTGTCTCTAATTTATTAATGAAGTCTGTGGTATCTTGTAAATAGGAGATGACATCGGTCATGAAACCTTTAAGAAAACAGTCCACGTATTTGAAAATAGGTTCTGTTAAAGATTCACACCCGGAGACAATCGGCCTCCCGGGTGGATTTTCTGCACTTTTATGAATCTTTGGCAGTATGTAAAATACTGGTACTCTTGGGTGTTTATTCTGTAAGAAATTGTACTCCTTAGGGCCAAGGAATCCTTGTTCAAATACTTCCTTTAAGATCACAAATAATTGATTTTGGAGTTGAAGTGTAGGGTCTTTGGAAATCTTTCTGTAGCAGGAGGAATCATTAAGTTGTTTAAGGACCTCGGCCGTGTAGTCAGTGGTTCCCCAGACTACTATCGAGCCCCCTTTGTCCGCTTGCTTAATTACCACAGTGGAATCATTTTTTAATGTGGCCTAAGCTTCCCTTTGTTCTTTTGTTATATTATGTTTAACATAATTGCTGCTCTTTTCCATGTCCAAGATAGCTGATAAAACTGTTTTCTCAAACGGTATAACCTCTTTTGGTATTTTATTTCCGGGAGGACAAAAGATTGACTTTTTACGTAATCCTGATATTTCCAATGGCGTCTTTGTTTCATTGTCAGCGAAAAACATTGTTAGTCTGATTTTGCGGCAGAATTCGATAAACTCGGTTTTCATCTTAACAAAATCAGTTCTTTTAGAAGGAACAAAAGATAAACCTTTTGTGAGGATACTTTCCTCTGCCTCAGTCAAAACTCTGTCAGACAAATAAAAAATCGGGGAGACAACTAATTCTTGTAATGTTGTTTTCGAGTGGTCATCTCCCATGGTTGAGTATTGTATCTTACCCTGCCTCTTGGTCTGGGCTGACCTCTTCCTAAAAAAGAGGAGTTGGATGGGGTGCCTTGTTGTTGTGATTGGTTCCATTTTCGATTCCGGTTTGGGCGACTATCACTGTTATATTTATCCCCTCCAGATGAAGATGAAGTGTCCGAAAAGGAAATAAATTGATTTCGCGATCTCCCTTGATTATCCGGTAGAAACCTACGTGAGTCAACCCTTGTGTAGAAATCCGCCTGTAGAAATGGATGCACACTGTCCAACGAGAAATTCCTTTTATCTTTTTCAAATTGGTTTGTTTTTTGTGTGATCGTATAGTCCTTGAACTCCAGGATTTCCTTCTCTACCTTCTCCAATAAAGTTTTGGAATCTGTTATTGTTTGATTGTTTTTGATTTCTGTCTCTAATGCGTCAATCTCCTCCAATTCTTTTTGCAAGATTCTTAAAGCTGTTTCCACAGTAAGGACCATCAGGTCCCTACTGCATTTGGTTTCTATGTAGCTAAAACCCCTTTTTTGAAAATGGGATCGTCCGTAAAAATTACAGGAATATTACGGATTTGAAGGCCCCATGGAATGGAGCCTTCTCTTAGATATTTCAACAAAAAATGGTAGCAACACACATGGCTACGGACGTCAGGATTTTCGGAAGCTGTCCAGTCAGTGTTGAATGACATGCCATTTGATGGGGCTCATCTTTTTAGGGCCCAAATGGATGCAGCCCTACATAGGTTTAGTGCTAGTCTGGGAGGGTCAGACCCTTAGCCTGTCTCCTCCTTCCTTTTTCGCTTTGTGTGGATGGTGGTTTCCCCTTTTTTTTTTACTTCTGCATACTTTCCTCCTTTACTCCTGAGTTAACTCCGTCTGTATGTTTTTTGCACCACCTGTGTTATTGATGGTGTTATGGCTTGTTCTGCTGGTCTTTGGAAACACGTTTTGTTCCGGGAGCTGAGTGCTTGTAGTGTAGCCTTCTCAGGACTTTTGCTTCCCTTATTATACAGCCACGGTCGTAGATCCATAAGTTAGGTAAAGGTTTATTTCCTGCCTATGCTGTTGTTGTGTTGAAGTAATAAGTGCTACTTCTTTCTTATTGAGAGAGTGTTTGCCTCCGGTTTCTGATCTCTTGATGGTTTTTGCAGCTGCATAGCTGTTTTGTTCTTTCATTGTACTCTGATAAGGAGCTTGGTCTGAAGATGTCATACCTTTTATGGTTTACGCCTTACTCTATGTGAAATCTTGGTTGGTTATTGTATAGCTTGTATGTATACTACTTACGCAGTCTACTTCTTTGTTATTGGATTGGTCGTTATTGGACTATATTATACTAGCAGCCCGTCCCGACGTTGTCCGGGTATGAAACAGAATGTGTGTAATTTGTGTATTTGGCAAGAGCAATTTATTTTAAAATCTCGAGGTAGACAACATTTTTTGTTTCATTAGAATAGGGACGGAGAAGGCCCAGCTGCAGCCCTGGTTGATGTTAGCAGGAGTGTGTAATTGGTGTAGTGATCCCCCTCCTGAGCCCGGCTACATCCCTGGTTGATGTTAGCAGGCGCGTGTAATGTCGTTGAATGAGAGAGTTATCAGCCGTGGGTAAATCCGTTTAATGAGAGAGTTGAGTGACAGCGAGTAGGAGAGGCTGCAGTAATTGTCCCCGCAGACACGCTAATTTGCGTGTTCCCCGCTTGAGGCCCAGATGCAGGCCTGTTTGATGTTAGCAGGCGCGTGTTCCCCCGCTTGAGGCCCAGCTGCAGCCCTGGTTGATGTTATCAGGCGCGTGTAATTAGTGTACTGATCCGCCGCCTGAGCCCGGCTAGAGCCCTGGTTCAATGGTAGCAGGCGCCTGTAATTTCGTTGAATAAGAGAGTTCAGTAACTTTGCCCAGGAGAGGCTGCAGTAACGTTACTTACCAGGCCTCCAGGTGAACGCGTTTGTTACGCCCCCAGCACACGGCCACAGCAGACGATCTTCTGATTAATGTACGACCCACATGGCATGAAGGGCGGAACATAGCACACGCCCCCAGCGTGCCCCTCGATGCGGCGCAATTGCGTTCACATGGCATGAAGGCCGGACACACGCCCCCAGCGTGCCCCTTGATGCTGCGCAGCAACGTAGTTGGCGCTTGTATGTAAGACTCACATGGCATGAAGGGCGGACACACGCCCCCAGCGTTTGTCACGCCCCCAGCACACGCCCACAGCCCACGATGTGATGGCCGTACCACACGCCCCCAGCGTTAGTCACGCCCCCAGCCCACGCCCACAGCACAATGCAGACACGCCCACAAGGGACTACTTTGCTGGCACGGTTCTTTTACCTTTTAAATGTATAGAGGAGTTGGCCTAACAGCTAAGGTGCTCGACCTCGGACCTGGGGATCTGGGTTCGAGTCTTGGTAATGCCGCCAAACATCCTGTGATTCTGGGCAAATCACTTAAACTCCCCGTGCCTAACAAAAATGAATGTGTGTCCTCATGTAACGTAACTGGTGCTATGTAAAGCGCTCTGATACCTGAGTCAGTTCGGACCAAGTTCGCGCTATATAAAACTTTGCAAAAATAAATAAATAAATAAAATATGGTGGCCGTCTGCATAGCCTATGTACTTCTGCTGCAACTGCCCTTTCCAACGCTGTATTGGGTGTTGTGTTTGGTGCTGTGGTTACTGAGATTACCCGCCTCAAAGGTTTGGGCTCTCTCTTTATAATATTAGTATGGATGTTCTTTATGGGACATTAGGTGGGCTCATAGTCATTATTTTTCTTCCATTTTACCTTTCACTCTCGTCTGTTTTTTCTAACCAGGGTATTTTGTGAAGTTTGTTTTCTTTACTTGAAGCTGACTGCTTCAAGTAAAGATGCGCCTAGATGCTCCTGTCCATCATGCTGATTCTGTCCATCATTGTTGTGTTTGCAGTTACCGCTCTAAGTGTACTGGGGATGCTCAGACGTGAGTCCCAGTTACTCCACACCACTGGAATCAAGCTAGCCGGGCTGATGAGAGGTGTTACCTCGAAACCGGGACGGTCCTCGGATGCTTGTTTCCGTTCTGGGAAGGACATGGCTTTTGTAGTTCGGACTGGACTGTTCCCATGGGGCACAGGGTCAGCGCTGATTTGCATATCGCCATTGTCTAACCCAGGGTGGTGTGGAGTGGAAAAACGATGGATTTGGGCCCAGATCTTTGGACTGGGGTGAATGTGTGACATTGATCCACATTCTGTCCATCATTGTTGTGTTTGCAGTTACCGCTCTAAGTGTACTGGGGATGCTCAGACGTGAGTCCCAGTTACTCCACACCACTGGAATCAAGCTAGCCGGGCTGATGAGAGGTGTTACCTCGAAACCGGGCCGGTCCTCGGATGCTTGTTTCCGTTCTGGGAAGGACATGGCTTTTGTAGTTCGGACTGGACTGTTCCCATGGGGCACAGGGTCAGCGCTGATTTGCATATCGCCATTGTCTAACCCAGGGTGGTGTGGAGTGGAAAAACGATGGATTTGGGCCCAGATCTTTGGACTGGGGTGAATGTGTGACATTGATCCACATTCTGTCCATCATTGTTGTGTTTGCAGTAGATGCTCCTTGGAGCGACTGTTGCGCGGTACAAATACACCATTACATTACATTACATTACATTACATATGTATTATTTCAAAGAACCACTTTTTTGAACGACATAAGTAATTCCTTTGTTCAATCTTGGAACATGGCTCAATGCCTTAGACTGTCTAAGAGATAGTGTTTGAAACAATGAAGGCTGTTTTCAGTCATGCACTACATAATAGGAGATCTTTTTGGAAGAAGAAGGTATTCTTCTTACTCTCCTACAATGTTTCTGCATATGTTTTTCTGTCTAAGGTTAGATATTACTGGTCCTTTTGAGGTATGTATCTAATTTTCTTTTCGGTACTTAACAGTCCTGAGGAATTCATGACTGATGCTTCTTGAAGAAGGGTACATTTTATATATGGAGTTGTATCAGGTGCTTCCTGCTGGCAAAGGTTTGGTTTTACAGGAGGCATTATTTTAATGCCATGTTATCTGTGGTTATGACACTCTTGGCAACTAAGGCGGTTTTGTTGTTAGGTGCAGTACCCTTTTCAATAGTATTATGAACTATTGATGTAATAATTTTTAAACACGCATTTACTGCGCACTCACGTTCTTTGGGGCTGCCAGGGTCATTCAGGCTCGTTTTCTACATCTCTGCTCCGTGTTGCAGCCTGCCCGCCCCGGTCCGACTCGGTAGCCAATACCGTTGAGCGGAGGGCGGGGCAGGTAAGAGCCAGAGTGAAACGCCCAGGTACTTCCTGAAAGCTCGAGTGGAGCGGTTAGCGCTCTAGCCTTCTAGCACACAGGGCTATTTAGGCTGCGAGGAGGCGAGGCGAATTGCGGTAAAGGTAGACAGTGGCAGTGTCTCCCTACTCCGCTTGGCGCCAGGTAAAACATTTGCAGAGCAGAAGACTCTGCTGGCTTTGTTCTCTCCTAATTAGCTCTATGTCACGATATTTTAAAAATTGATAACGAATTTTTAAAAACCTCACTGTGTGTTCCTTGTGTTAAAATTTGATGTAATAATTTTTAAACACGCATTTACTGCGCACTCACGTTCTTTGGGGCTGCCAGGGTCATTCAGGCTCGTTTTCTACATCTCTGCTCCGTGTTGCAGCCTGCCCGCCCCGGTCCGACTCGGTAGCCAATACCGTTGAGCGGAGGGCGGGGCAGGTAAGAGCCAGAGTGAAACGCCCAGGTACTTCCTGAAAGCTCGAGTGGAGCGGTTAGCGCTCTAGCCTTCTAGCACACAGGGCTATTTAGGCTGCGAGGAGGCGAGGCGAATTGCGGTAAAGGTAGACAGTGGCAGTGTCTCCCTACTCCGCTTGGCGCCAGGTAAAACATTTGCAGAGCAGAAGACTCTGCTGGCTTTGTTCTCTCCTAATTAGCTCTATGTCACGATATTTTAAAAATTGATAACGAATTTTTAAAAACCTCACTGTGTGTTCCTTGTGTTAAAATTTGATGTAATAATTTTTAAACACGCATTTACTGCGCACTCACGTTCTTTGGGGCTGCCAGGGTCATTCAGGCTCGTTTTCTACATCTCTGCTCCGTGTTGCAGCCTGCCCGCCCCGGTCCGACTCGGTAGCCAATACCGTTGAGCGGAGGGCGGGGCAGGTAAGAGCCAGAGTGAAACGCCCAGGTACTTCCTGAAAGCTCGAGTGGAGCGGTTAGCGCTCTAGCCTTCTAGCACACAGGGCTATTTAGCCACTCGTCGGCCCTAGCGCGCAGCGGTTGCGCGCAGGGTGGCGCCTAAGTCTGCGCCTAAGACGAGCCAAAGACCAGCCCGTCTGCGCCCGTCCGCGACAGGACGGGACACAGGGGCCATGGGAGCTGCATCAATCGGTCTCCAAGGACATTCCCCGCGAGGGCTCAAATATACACCTCAGGTACTGTGGCAACTTAAATCTGCCCCTCTATCGGGCTGTAAACGGGATGTGTTCCCTGAGATAGAGGGCCCTTTTTCCTGCTACCATTGCCATAGTCAGTTCAGTACTCTAATAGGAGATAATTCTGGGGCTAAATATTATCAACCAGGCAAATTGCCTAGAAACATTGAGATCGATTCTACCCAGACTCCCTCTGGGAGGAAAAACATACTTTGCAATATTAGATCACTTTCCAAACATACTGCTGAAGTATGGGACTTAATCTCCTCAAAACAGCCCGACTTGTGCTATCTTACAGAGACATGGTTAAAACCACACTCCACCCCTGTTATAACCCTAGGAATTCCTGTCGACTACAAGATAGTCAGACTGGACCGACCTATAAAATCTGGTGGTGGGATAGCCATTGTATATAAACAAGAAATCAGCGTCACGATATTAGATGAGCTAAGTACCCCTGAAATGGAACTACTAATTTTTAAAATTGTATGGTCCCCCAAAGAAAGTCAAAAAGGTGCCCTAGTATACCGTCCTCCGGGGCCCTGCACAAACTTTTCCAATAGGCTAATTGAGCTACTGGCCCCTCATATTAATAATGAGAGCAACTTCATACTAGTAGGAGATTTTAATGTTCACAGCGAAAAGCTGGATTGTAAGGAGGCACAGACCCTACTGACAGATTTATCCTTATTAGGACTATTAAAACGAAATTCTGGGCCCACACATCAGGCCGGACACACGCTCGACCTGGTTTTATCTAATTTCCTGTCAATTTCATGTCTACCTGGAGTTCAGGTTAACTGGACTGATCACTTTTTAATGGAATTCTACACCCCATATTCTAACCCTACCCCTGCAAGGTCTATCCCCTTACCTAGTGTGCGCAGACAATGGCACAAAGTTACTGCTGAGACCTTCAAGGAAAAATTCAAGCCCGTTGCCATCCTTCCCACCGATAATGCTGAAATAGCACTTGGGAAAATTGAATGCGCAACTAGGGATGCGATAGATAAAATTGCCCCCATGAAGCAATTTAAACCCCGACCTGCTAAAAAACAGGAAGTCTGGTTCTCGGACCATCTGAGGATGTTAAAGCTAACCGCCAGGAAGCTGGAGAAGAAGTGGAGAACCTCTCATTTGGTAGAGGACAAGAATAAATATTGGGACTCACTATCCATATACCATAAAGCCATCCGGGTAGCACGAAAAACCCACATTACGGCACAAATCACAGCTGCAGGGAATTCACCCAGGGTCCTTTATCAAATCCTCCAAACATTTGTTAAACCCATAGCATGTGAAACACCTGAGGTAGCATCACAGCAGCTGTGCAATGAAATATCCCAATTTTTTACAGAAAAAATAGACAAAATCTATGAGAAAATAATCAATGCCAGTAAGACCATCACTACAGATACAGCGCCTCTCCCAATAGACGCCGACCTGAAGCAGAGTACGTACTCTTTGGATACCTTCCCTCCTATTTCGTCCGATAACATCCTCTCTTTGATCTTACAGATCAAAAGTGGTAGCCCAGACGATACTATCCCAGCGAGGATAATGCCCGCCATAGCGGACCAACTCTGCCCCATGATTGGAGACATGGTAAACCTTTCTCTGGGCACAGGTAATGTCCCCAGAGAATGGAAACGAGCCATTGTTAGACCAATTAGGAAAAACACTGCGACTCCATGGACCGAATTGGCTAATCTGAGGCCCATCTCATTACTACCTTTCCTAGGAAAACTGACTGAGAAGCATGTCAACCACCATCTCTCCAGCTATATCGAACTTGCTGGGGCTCTAGACTACTCTCAGTCAGGGTTCAGACCCAAACATAGCACTGAATCCACCCTTCTGTCAGTCACTGATGACCTGCACATGTACCAGGACAAGGGCATCTCAGTAATCTTAGTTCTTTTAGACCTGTCTGCAGCGTTCGACACCGTGTCACATTCCATCTTGACTGAGCGGTTGTCGAACGCTGGCATTAAGAACAAAGCCCTTGCCTGGCTAAGGAGTTTTTTATCCGAGCGCACCCAGACTGTCACCATGGGTGCATATCGTTCAGCGGAGATGGAGATATCAAAAGGGGTGCCCCAGGGTTCGTGTCTTAGCCCGACCCTCTTCAACATTTATGTGGCACCCCTGGCTAGAGTGATGCATAGGTACGGGTTTATCCCAGTATCCTACGCTGATGATACCCAGCTCCTCTTCCCTTTTAAAACCCTCTCCGCTGAAGTAAGAAACTCCTTTTCATCAGGCATGAAGGCAGTGGCACATTGGATGTCTTCCAATTGCCTTCAGTGCAACGTCAGCAAGACGGAAGTCATGCTGTTTGGAGAAGCCAGGATGCTATGGGCCCCAGATTGGTGGCCACAGGACTTGGGAGCAGCCCCAGAACCAAAGCAGATAGTGAAAAATCTGGGGGTCCGTTTGGACCAAGAACTATCTCTAAAACAGCACTCCAACTTTATCTCGGGTTCTTGCTTCCATACCATCAGCCTGCTGCGCAAGGTCTTCCCTCTACTGCCGGATTCTTTTAGGAGGACGCTAGTACAGGCACTCGTGCTAAGTCGGATCGATTATTGTAATGGCCTGCTGCTTTCAGCAAATGAAGGGGTGCTGGCTAAGCTCCAGGTCATTCAAAATACTGCGGCCCGACTGGTTCTGAATGCCCCGCCAAGGACTCCATCCAAACCCCTCCTTGAGCAATTACATTGGCTCTCGATCCGGCAAAGAATAAAATTCAAGATAGCTTGCCTGATCCACAAATGTCTCCATGGACAAGGGCCTGCTTATCTTAAAAACAAATTTATTCCCTATATGCCATCTCGAACGCTAAGATCAAGCAACAATTTGCTCTTAGTGGTGCCCCGCGCCAAGAAAGCGAGGCATGGGAATAAAGCATTGTCAATCACAGGACCCACACTATGGAACAGACTTCCTCTGTCCCTAAGACAGTGTACTGAGCACTTGAAATTCAGGAGGCAACTGAAAACTGTTTTATTTAAAAATGAGATCTAGCATCTGCTCCAATTTCACATCTTCAGTTTAGCCGGCACCAAAAAGCGCAGAGATACTCCATCTGGAGTCGATTCAAGCGCTATAAAAACCAGCAAATAAATAAATAAATAAACTGTTTGGAACTGGTTTCTCAGTTTTGTGTCGCCATTATGTATACAGTGTATACATGGCTGTGTGCCAAAAAAAAAGAGGAAGAAAACAGAAAGAGGATTTTTTTTCTGAGATGTGGTCGCTTCTCCTTCCTCCTTTCCCTTTGAGTCCTCAAGGTGTTCATGACTCGTGGTCATGTTCAGACTGCCGGGCTATGGCTCTGAAGGCCATGCGGCGTCAAGCTTTGTAGTTCTTTGCAGACCGACAAAAGAAATTTGCCAGTGATATTCTGTGAGATGTTGGGCCACTCTGTGTCTCTGGTGGAAGATACCAGGCACATATTTATAAGTATATATCTCTATTCATGTATGCATATATGGGTACATACATATATATTACCTACTGGCGGTCGCCAGTAGGTATATATAGTTAGGATTTTTTCCCTATGGGATTTTTGAAAATTCTATGTCTAATAACTTTGGCGTTTGTGGACGGAATTGGCTGAAACTTTCTGGAAAATGGAACATTTTGTTTCTGAGCAGCCTTTGGAAATTTGGGGGGGGGGTCGTCAAGGGGGGGCCGAGAAAAAAGGGGGGTCCCAAAACGTGTTTTTAACATTGAGTTTTCCATAGGGCGGTTGGCCTCACTTTTAGCCCGAACGGCTGAATGGATTTGCACGAAACTTGGCAAAATTGTAGGGACTGGTAGCCCGATGTGCCTTTGCTAGGTCTCAATATATGTGCTTCAGTGGATTTTGAGAAATTAATGTTCAAAAAAAGATATATATCTGTAACAGCGGACCGGGCAGCGCTCCGGTTCGCGGACTTTACGCGTACCGGAACTTCGCGTAGCGAAGCTGATTGGCTCTCTGGTGTCTGTCAACATTCTAAACAGTCCGGAGCGGCCGCCATCTTGTCTCTCGGTAGGATTGAGAGACAAGAGGAGGCCAAAACAAAGGGGGAAATGACCATAAGGGGGCATAGTATATCCTCCCTGACCCCCTAGGTTTAATGTGGAGGCTTTAAAAGGGCCCCGCGGGGCAAAAAAAAATAATTTTTTGTTTTGTTTTTTTGCGAGGGTAGCGCCCGGTTCGCGAACCGGGAAGCGTTCTGGGCAGCGTACTATAATGAAAAATGAATGATAGACTTTTCAAATACTGTATGTTAATTGATTGTTGGTTTTGTTGATTATTTTTAATTTTTTTTATTTTTTAAGCAATTATTTATTATTGTGATTGTGTTTCAAAATTTAATAACATTTCTAACATTTAACTAGTTTATGAATTACATATAAAAATGATTAAAGACACAAACAATTTTTTTATTTTCCATACAATTTTATTTTTCAGATTGTTTTTCAAAATGTAATAGAACGTCTAGCATTTGACTGTCCGATATGTCCTCTTGTTGAGTGAACATAAGTTCCCACATTTGACCGTCATCATAATGGAGTAAATGATCGACAGATTCTACACATTGAAGTAATTCATAGTCCCGTGACTCATCCATGAATTCTAAGTCATCAATGGGTTCCATAACTTGTTCATTGTTGCTGTCCAGAACAATTTCGAAGGAAACATTCTGCTCACCTTCCATTTTATTGCTGTAATTTGCATAAAAAATAAATATATCAGTAGTGATAGGGCACTGTTGGGTTTAAGTTCAGACAGGTACTTGTGAGTTTATAACAGAGAAGTAATCTATGGGCACTGTATGGTTTCAGGCATGAAGTAGTACTATTAAAAAGTGCCTGTGAAGAAGCCTAAGTAAATTCATAATTATACCACAGAAACCTAAATCAATCCATAATTATAATAAAGAAGCCTTTCTCAATGTCTAACTCTTACAGAGGGATAGTATATAACTATCTGAAAATGTTTTCAAATTTATAAAATAATATCTCACCTTCTAAAAACAAGTTTAAGTTGTGAGTGAAAATGATCTTGCAATGTAATTCAGGAAGTAGTAGTCAAAATGGCTGTGTTTCTCTCTCTTTCTTTATATATATTCAGGTACATAACCAATCAAATGTCAGGTAAAAAAAGTAGAAAATGAAAGTAACATTTTAATTGGTTGTCAATTCCAACACTTCAGATGTGTTTTGAGAAGTAATTTACCTCAGGGTATTTAGAGAGGTCTACAGGCTAAATGGCTAAATGGAATTCCAATCAAATTTGTGAAAATGGTAGGGATTGGTATGTAGTATGAGCTAATCTATATTTGGTGAAATTGTCTCCAGTCGCTTTTCTGTAAACTACTTTCCCACCTTTTTTGATGGTGCGCTTCCCAGGGAGCGACCCGGTACGCGAACTGGTGAGCGCCCCGGTTCGCGAACCTTAAGCGTTACGGGAGTCCACCATTTTGTGTTTCGGTCGAATTAAGATACAAGATGGAGGGCAAATAATGTTCAGAATGGGTAGAAGGGGGCACGGTAGACTTATTTTGACCCCCTAGGTTTTCTGAGGGTGGCTGAGGAGGCTTATATGTGCGAAAAAAAAACATTTTTTTAAAAAATTTCGCGAGGTTAGCTCCCGGTTCGCGTACCAGGAAGCGCCCCAGGGAGCGTACTTTGTTGAAAATTAGTGAAAAATGTTAGAGTAAAATAATAATTGTGAGTGATCAGATGTAGGGTAGCTCTGAGAAGAGCTTTTGGGTTTATGGTACATTTAGGTACTTATAAGTAGGTACCAATGCACAGTCTTAAATTCAGAATGAAAATTCTGTTGCCCTCATCTGAGAAGTGAACTCCATCTCCTCTGTAGATATCTTGCATGTAGTAACGCAAGTTATTGTTGTACAGGGAGCCCATTCCATGGTCTCTCATGTAAGCTGAAACAGATTTGTTTACATGCTTCCTCGACTTCTCAATTTGTGGACAAAATTGGTTTGACCACCTCCATTTCTGTCTTTGGCATATATTTGAATATACCAAGGCAGTTTGAGGAAAAAGTGCCATCAATTGCTCAAAGGTGTCCTTTAAAAGCATTTCCAGACCTACCCCAGTCAAAGTGCCCAAATCATTACCTCCACAGTGCACAATTAACAGGTCAGGTTTTGGCAAATGCATAAAGGTTTTCACCAATGGTATCAATTGGTGACATTTTAATCCTCTGTGGCCAAACCACTTAATTTCCACATCTTGTAAATTGAGGTTAGGTAAATTTCTGTTCTCAGCATACCTGTGAGCCCAGTGGATATAACTATGTCCAACAATCCAGACAGAAAACATGGTGAGAGAAGGTTCTGCTGCAGTCAGATGAAGTGTGGCAATGAAATGGCAGTTGAAAAAATGAGAGTTTAAAATGAAAAAAACTGTGGAGTTTCTGTGTTAATGAAGCAGTAACAGTGATTGGTGGATTTTGATTGCTGAAAACAGAAAGTTAGGGTGCATGGATGAGTTCTTTGAAAGATGTATTTTGAATGGTCAATAAAAAGTCATTAAATGAAAGATTGCAGTGGATACGCAGGTGCACTGAGAGTTCAGAGTTCAATTGCAACATTGTTGTGTGAACTTGCAAACACCAGAGGTCTTCCAAGAGGTGGTTGCCATGCAGAAAAGGCATGAAATGGCAGAGGGGGGAAGGGTTTTCATTTGAAAAAAAGTGAGGGAAGAGTTTTGATTGGGTGACATGAGAGATATGTGTGAAGAATTACAGCATTTCTGTGCTTTTGATAGCTGCAGACTCTGGAGTGCATACCTTTTGCTCTGCTGAAGACAAATTGGTGTGTTTCTGAGACTGTTTTCAAACTCAAAATTTGCTAAGGTGAGAAAATATTTCTTTAATTTAGATAGAGAATAGTGTGCTTTAAGGAGAAAATTATGAAGAAAGTTGTGTTTTTCAAATGTTGCTTTGTCTCAAGTGTTTTACAAATAGATTTTGTTTCTTTGAGAAAATGAAATTGGAGAAAATGTGAAGTATTAGTACTGACAGGGTGTTTTTCTGCATAGGAGCGGTGGAGTCTTTTCAAATTATGACTTGAAAATCGTTTTTGAGGAAAATGAATGGTTATAATATTTCTGACAATGACATAATGGTGTATGCTTCTTTATAATGCAATTGACTGTCTCTGATGTTATTTTTCCCATTTTAATGTAAGACCTTTCTCTGTGGCGCAAATTGCTTGTAAATATGCTCCCACCTGTGCATGGCAAATTTAGATTTTGAATGTTTGTGTTACATAGCCATGTTAAAAGTGATACAAACATGCTGCAAAGGCAATCAAAAAACGCTTTTATGTGTCTTAAGGACATTTTAAGTAATTTTCCCATGTGCAGTGTTTTGAAATTATGATTTGAAAATCGTTTTTGGGGAAAAGGAATTGTTTTTAAATTTATGACAAGGACATAATGGTGTATGCTTCTTTATAAGGCAATTGACTGTCTCTGATGTTATTTTTCCCATTTCAATGTAAGACCTTTCTCTGTGGCGCAAATTGCTTGTAAATATGCTCCCACCTGTGCATGGCAAATTTAGATTTTGAATGTTTGTGTTACATAGCCATGTTAAAAGTGATACAAACATGCTGCAAAGGCAATCAAAAAACGCTTTTATGTGTCTTAAGGACATTTGATGTCATTTTTCCCATATTACATTAAAAGACCTTTCTCCGTGGGGCACATTCCTTGTAAATATGGTTACACTTGTGCATGGTAAATTTAGATTTTGACAGTTTGAGTTACATAACCATGTTAAAAGTGACCCAAAAAAATTGCAAAGGCTTTCAAAAAACACTTTCATGTGTCTTAAGGACATTTTAAGTCATTTCCCTGTGGGCAGTGTTTTCAAATTATGACTTGAAAATCGTTTTTGAGGTAAAGGAATGTTGTTAAATTTTATGTGCGCCATATGCCCCCAAATTTCTTTTTCAGGGGTGCAGCAGGGTGTTCTTGAGACACCCCTGCACCTTTGGAAAAATTCCTAATTTGCGATGAGCTAATTGCTAATCGCAAATTGCACCTTCATTCCTATGGGCATCCTGGCCCATGGAAATGAATGGGTAATTTGCAATTAGCAATTTGCTCATCGCAAATTAGGAATGGTAAAGAATCGCTATTTATTCCTTAAAATTCGCTATTTTGGAAATGCAAAATAGTTTGATGATACATATGGCGGTTGATCTCTAACAAGATAAGAAGCTTAGGGATACATTTATGATGACTGGCGCAATGAAGTGGACATCACTTACTTCATTGGTAGAGCTTTACATGTATTATCTCCTCTGTATTCTTCATCAAGCGTAACTTTAATCTGCAATCCTGAGTAGGCCTCACCTTAAACAAACCTCTGGATAGGCCACACCTTATCGTCATCATGAATTAATCATTTAAAATGCTAGGGACAGATTTATGATAGGTGTATGCCTCTTTTGCGCCACTTACAAAACACTGCCCATGGGGAAATGACTTAAAATGTCCTTAAGACACATGAAAGTGGTTTTTTAAAGCCTTTGCAATTTTTTTGGGTCACTTTTAACATGGCTATGTGACTCAAACAGTCAAAATCTAAATTCACCATGCACAGGTGGGAGCATATTTACAAGGAATGTGCTCCATGGGGAAAGGTCTTATAATGTAATATGGGAAAAATGACATCAGAGACAGTGAAATGCCTTATAAAGAAGCATACACCATTATGTCCTTGTCATAAATTTACAAACCATTCCTTTTCCCTAAAAACGATTTTCAAATCAAAATTTGAAAACACTGCACATGTGGAAATGACTTAAAATGTCCTTAATTCAAAATTTGCTATTCCTTATTTTGCGATTGCACTGAAGGATTTGCAAATTTTGCGATTCCTTAAATGCAATGTATCAAACAAAAAATATGTAAAAAATGACATTAAGGATTTGGAAACTACCACCAACTTCTAGTTTGTGGTAATTTGCGAATTCTTTTCAAAAAGCTTTTTTTCCAAAAAACAAAAGGTGCCATATGACGCCAATACATGCCCTTAGGGCATGTATGTGCGCCATATGCCCCCAAATTTCTTTTTCAGGGGTGCAGCAGGGTGTTCTTGAGACACCCCTGCACCCTTGAAAAAATTCCTAATTTGCGATGAGCTAATTGCTAATCGCAAATTGCACCTTCATTCCTATGAGCCTCCTAGCCCATGGAAATGAATGGGTAATTTGCAATTAGCAATTTGCTCATTGCAAATTAGGAATGGTAAAGAATTGCTATTTATTCCTTAAAATTCGCTATTTAGGAAATGCAAAATAGTTTGATGATACATATGGCGGTTCATCTGTAACAAGATAAGAAGCTTAGGGATACATTTATGATGACTGGCGCAATAAAGTGGACATTACTTACTTCATTGGTAGGCCTTTACATGTATTATCTCCTCTGTATTCTTCATCAAGCGTAACTTTAATCTGCAATCCTGAGTAGGCCTCACCTTAAACAAACCTCTGGATAGGCCACACCTTATCGTCATCCTGGATTAATCATTTAAAATGCTAGGGACAGATTTATGATAGGTGTATGCCTCTTTTGCGCCACTGTGCGTCACTTTTATGATGCAGCGGCGGTGCAAAAGATTTGCTATGAGGCGACAAAATTACAAATTGATGCATTTAGGCAGATGTGTCATGGTGTAAAAAAAACGTGCCACATGAAACCGATGCAGCAGTGATGCAAAAGATGCACCATGTTGCAAGACAGGCCTCACTTGGGGCCATATGTATCAAGCTAATTAGCATTCGCAAAGATCAAAATTCTGCAAATTTCGGCCTTTGCGAATGCTAATTAGACAAATGGTATGTATCAAACAAGTTTGATGCAAAATAAGGAATAGCAATATTTGCTATTCCTTATTTTGCGATTGCACTGAAGGATTTGCAAATTTTGCGATTCCTTAAATGCAATGTATCAAACAAAAAATATGCAAAAAATGCCATTAAGGATTTGCAAATTACCACCAACTTCTAGTTGGTGGTAATTTGCGAATTCTTTTCAAAAAGCTTTTTTTCCAAAAAACAAAAGGTGCCATATGACGCCAATACATGCCCTTAGGGCATGTATGTGCGCCATATGCCCCCAAATTTCTTTTTCAGGGGTGCAGCAGGTTGTTCTTGAGACACCCCTGCACCCTTGGAAAAATTCCTAATTTGCGATGAGCTAATTGCTAATCGCAAATTGCACCTTCATTCCTATGAGCCTCCTAGTCCATGGAAATGAATGGGTAATTTGCAATTAGCAATTTGCTCATTGCAAATTAGGAATGGTAAAGAATTGCTATTTATTCCTTAAAATTCGCTATTTAGGAAATGCAAAATAGTTTGATGATACATATGGCGGTTCATCTGTAACAAGATAAGAAGCTTAGGGATAGATTTATGATGACTGGCGCATCACCAGGGATGTGCCAGTCATCCTGCGCCGCTGTTCCGCCACCCATGGTGTGCTGCATTTACAATGCGGCGCAGCATGGGGCAAAAATGGCACAGATGCGTGACGTATCTGTGCTGTAAAGTTGGCGTATTGCTGGAGTTGTATCGCAAGTGCGATGCAGCTCCAGCAAGGCTCAGGGGTGCCCCATCTCCACAATGTTGCGTCAAGACCTATGCCTGCTTAAAGCAGGCGCAGGGTTTTGACGCAGCTTTCTCCTATCTGATTGTAAATGCGGCACACCATGGGTGGCAGAGCAGCGGTGCACGTTAACTGGTGCATGCCTGGGGATGTGCCATTTAACATAAATCTGCCCCTTTACATTTAAGTATGTGCAGGGGACACAGAGTCGGTGAGGCTTATCCAAGGTTAAGAAGAGATGAGTCCTGTTCACTGAAAAATTAGACATAGGCTTCACCTGCTCAGCATCGCTGGACATGGCTAAATAATAGCTGCAAAATGTTACTCTTGTTAAACAATTTTACTATTATAATCTCTGAGATTTGTCTCTTACTCTGCAACATCTCATTGTTGTTATCTTTCTTTAAAGATAAAGACAACATCAACATGAGCGATAATCTGCAATCAGTTGATTTTGACCTCATCATTGAACTTGTAATTGAAACATCAGTGGATGTTGATCCCTTGGATGATTTAAATCCTGAGGATGAAGAAGAACGTGATGAGGATGCAGATTTGTCCGAATTATATGACATAGGGTGGGAAGCTGACCTGCTTGATCCTATGGAACTATAAACTTTATTTTTAAAATTTATAATAAATAAAAAGTAAAAATGTAAACCGTTTAATTTAAAAATAAAGACACCTTCAAAAACAGGTTATGTGTAGTGTCTTCAATAAAATATTAAAATATGCTCATAAAATTAGATCAGATTCACATATAAGATAGCACAGGTAACATGAATATAAATTCCATTTCTTTTCTGCTATTTCTGTATTCTAAAATTGCCATGCACTAAAAAATCTTATATGTAAAAATGTAAAGTAGTGTTTTAAGTTTTTGATTACTGTTATTGATGTACTGTTGGGTAATAGTGGTTAATAAAAATTTTTAATATATTTTACCACAGATTCAACTGCAGATCATTTCAACATTTCACCATGCCAACGAAAGAAAGACTGAGAAAGGCTGCAAAACGTCAAAGACAGCAGGTGATTGAAAAAAAGCAGCAGTCCTCTAACAAAAAGATTTGTCAAGTCAACAAGAAAGCACCGGGTAAGAGTACAAAAACATTCATAAGAAATATTTGCAGTAAAAAAAATATTACTACAGAAAATGTTTCAGTCCAGAAAAAGAGAAGCAATTCAAATGGAAAGGAAAGGCCAATCAAAAATGTTACTGCTAGAGCAAGAGATAACTCTGTGCATGATAGTAGAAGGAAACAACAGTTTAGGGACATTTGTAAACGAATGTTCCGCAACAGGATAATTGGCAATTTGTTAAAAAATATTAAGAAAGGTCAACAGAAAGTGGTTTTTTATAAGAGAAAAAAAAAAGTTGAGAAAGTTATTGATCAGGCATTTGAAATTAAACGTAAGTTATTTATTTTGATAATCAATAGAATTAGGAAGCTAAACAAGGCAATTTATGATTTCAAAAGAAATAGTAGATGGAAGAGAATAGTTAATCGTAGTAATTTTTGTGAAGTTTTCTCTGGAGAATGGATGCATAGTTCAAGCTGTGAGGCATTTTTTAATGAGGAGAGTTATTTCCAGGATAATGATTTGGTGCATGCAGTTGACACCAGTGGTCGTGCTTATGAAGTGAAAGATGGTTGTCCAGTTGAAAAAGAAAAACTTGTGACAACAGAGGCAGAAGAGGTGTTAGGTAATGAGGTTTTAGGAAGACGTGCTAAGGGTCCTGTGTACACCTGGAAGTGTAGTAGTATTTGCAGTGTGCGACAGGATTCCATCAATTTGCTTTGTGATTTTGTACGGTCATTTAATAAGAAAAGTTTGAAGCAGAAAATAAGGTTGTTGCAAGAATTAGATCCTTGCAGAGTGAGAGAAGTGAAAGGTTTGCATGGTCATTCACTGGCTTGTCTTTCCAGGAGAGTATGCCAGAGTGTTTTTCATCATTTCAGGATGCTAGCAGTGCATCATAATAAAGTGAGGAAATTAGTTAGAATGTTGTATTATGCTAAGAGTCCAGCAATTATGCTTAAAAAATTATGTGCTGCTCTTTTGCATGGTTCTGAAATAGATGTGAAGAATATATGTGAAGAAATTGAGTTTTGTTACTTTGGAAGTAAAGAGGAGAATGTTGAAATTGACCAAGAAGAAGCGGGTAATGTGGAAGATAGTGTACAGGTTTCCAGTACAGATAATTTCCAGAGGGAAATTGCCACGTTTCAGGTCAAATCAAGTGAGAGGCCAAATTTCACTTGTGTGTGTTGTCGACGCACTTATTATAAGAATCAGACTAAGTTAGTGGATTTATATGCAAAAAGTGAAAGGGAAAATAATAGTGAATGGAAGGATTTCGCAACATACTTGATGGTAGAAAATTTTTTGATTTGGGATTGGATCAACGTGTGTGTACTTATTGTTGTTGCAAATTAAATCAAAACCAGATGCCTGCTAGAGCAGGTCATAATAATCTGGAATTGGTTGAGATTCCTTCTGAATTGAAGGATTTAAATACTTATGAATCTATTTTGATTCAAAGTATCCATCCCTTTCAGGCTATTGTAAGAATGGAGCCAAAGACAGGGAAATTGCCTCCATCAGATTTACAGAGAGGATTAAAGGGAAGAGTGGTTTATTTGCCTCTAGATTTGAAGAAAAACATTAACACAATTGGAGTAGAAAAAGTGGACGAGGAACCTCTGGTTATCTTAGTTAATGGGGTTCCGACAAAGAATAAGAAAATATGGCAAGATTTAGTAGATGTTAGGAAAGTTAAAAAGGCAACATTGTATTTGAAAAAAAATAATAAATACTATAAGAATGTATATGTTGCAGAAGAGGAAGTAAGTGAGGAAGAGGATAGCGATTTGTGTGCTGGTCAAATTGAGAAAGTAGAAACTTCTACTAGTGAAGAAATATATGAACATTATAGTGTTCATCCTTTGCATTCCAAGGAAGTCATGGGGAATGCTATTGAGTTGTTTCAAATGAAACAAGCCAAAGGGAGTCCCATTAGTGTTTGGGAGGAAAGTTTGGAAGCTCGGTGTTTCCCACAGCTTTTTCCAACAGGTCAGGGAGGAAGATATGATGAGCGACCTCATCAAATTCCTGCTTCTGAATACCAGACTTTGCGATTGTATGCAGGAGATGCTAGGTTTCGACAATGCATTCCTTATTTGTTTCATCTCCTGTTTGAAAGCGATCTGTCTGGACTGTCATATGCAGTGAACCACATCTTGAAAAGTGGTATACACATGCAAAACATCTTGGCAAGTGACTTTATGGATAAAGTCAATGTCCAAGACAGTATTTTGGATTCTCACCTGATTAATCTCATGGCGTGTCAGCGTGGTACTAATGAGTACTGGTACCGTCGTCATGGTGATTTAAAATGTATGCTGAGGAACTTACAGCCTGATTCATGAAGCGAAATAGCGCCCGCAATGGCTGCGAAAACGCAATTGCGGGTGCAAAACACGGAATCGGCATTCAAGTACGAAATAGCGAAATCGCTAAAAAATAATAGCGATCGGAATAGCGATTACGCTGTAATAGTCGCAGACTCCGGGAAGTCGAGCATTAGCGATACGGAAATAGCGACCAACCACGGAATCTGCGAAATGAATAGCGAAACGCAATATTGTCTCAATCGGCATTCATGAAAGAAATACATTAGCGAAAAAGCGCTAAATCGCACGTTTGCGCGGCGCAATTTAAGGACAACTCAAAGCAGGTGGTAACCATAAAAGCCATGATTAACCAAAATTTGAAAAACTGTTAGCCAATCACCAACAGGTCCAGGCCTGACCAATCACACATAAGGACATTCAGCAGCAGCATTAGGCGTTCCACAATGCCTGGGATGTACATGGTGGTGAGGCGGCGAAGGCTACAGCGAGCAGCACGGAGGAGACGCATGAGGCAGGCAAGGATTTACCGGCACCGGGTCACCTTGCTGGGCCAAAACAGATTTATGCAAAATACAGGCTGAATGGGGAAATGATCACCTGGCTGATACAAGAACTCGACCCCATCATGCAGCACCCAACAAGGCGAAACAATTCTGTGCCCACACATGTGCAGGTATTGTGCAGCCTGCACCTCCTGGCCTCCGGCAGTTTCCAGGGCATAGTAGCCGCTGCTGGGGGGATATCCCAGCCCACCATGTCACGCTGCCTCCACACTTTTGTTGACGCCATGCTCAGCCAGCTCCACCGGCACATCACATTTCCCACGAGCCAACAGGAATTGGACCTGACAAAACTACAATTTTATAATGTTGCCCATTTTCCCCATGTCCTCGGCTGCATAGACTGTACCCACGTCGCCATCTGCCCACCAGCTGGCACGGAGTATATGTACCGCAACAGGAAGTCCTACCACTCCCTCAACATACAGATGGTCTGCAATGCCAAGACCATCATCACTGACATTGTGGCCCAGTACCCAGGGAGTACCCATGACTCCTTTATCTTCAGGCACAGCGGACTCCACACACGACTGATCAGGGGAGAGTTTGGGGAAGGACACCTACTTGGTAAGTACACTTTGTCGACAATGTCACATTGCTATGAAGTAACTGCGCTGCACAGGCAATCAACATCTGCTCCTCTCATTCAGGTGACAGTGGCTACGCCCTACGGGAATACCTCCTGACCCCTTACCTCAACCCTGCCACACCTCAGCAACGGCACTACAATGTTGCGCACATCCGGACAAGGAACTGTATTGAAAGGACATTTGGCCTGCTCAAGAGCAGGTTCCGTATACTGCACAAGACAGGTGGGGCCATGTATTACAGTCCTGCAGCGTGCTGCCGCATTGTGGCTGTCTGTGCAATGCTTCATAACATTGCAACCAAGCGCCGGATACCAGTTGACATCTCAGGCAGTGAATCTGAGGGGGACGACCGGCCACCAGCACATGCGCACCATGCACGCGGGGAGAACCCAGCTGAAGGCCACAGACGTCGCAACCACATCACAGCTAACAATTTCTAGCCCACCCCCTTCCCCCACCCCACATATCACAATTGCATGCAAAATGTAATGATTACACAAGGCGAATGTGTGCAGCAAAATAAATGTATTTGTTTGATTCACAAGAAAAAAGGGTCATGGTAACAACTATTTACAAAATGCAGTATTCCTGCATACTGCATGTGAAGGTTCATGGCAGGCTTAGCTTCAGCCTGCGCCTGTGTCCCTGACACAATGTCATTGGCGCCTCCGGCGCACAATTCCCAGGTGCCTGTGAGGCTCTTCCTCATCCTGGGCAGCTGTACCAGGCGTAGCCCTGGTGCTGCGCCTAGGTGGGGGGGCCTGCGTGGCAGAGTGGCTGCTCACACTGGAGGCACCCTCACTCGCATCGTCTCCCCCCACAATGGCCGGTAGCACAGGTGTATGCAGTGCGGTAACGGCGGTGGTCAAGTGCTCCAGCACCCGGGTAATGTCCTCGCAGCACTGGACCAGTTGGTGCTGCTGGGTCAACGAGCGCCGCGACAGCTGGGTGGTGGCATTTGCTGCCACATAATTTGAGCGACTATAGGTGGACAGCCGGCTCAACAGCTGGTGGTGGCGCCTGCTTGCAACACTGCGGTGCTTCACCAGCGCTGCAGTATTGTCCTCCATTGCCGCCGTCATGCGGTCCATGGCCGCCGTCATGCGGTCCATCCGCTCGCCGACTCCCGCCACATTGCGGCCAATCTTATGCAGCTGGAGCTGGATGGCTCCTTGCTGCTGCGACTGGCGCTGGTGTATTCGGAGCATGCGGCGCTCCACGCTCATGCAGGCATGGAGATGCCCATTGCCCCTCCTGCTGTGCGGCCGCTGTGTTGCGGATGTGGCTGGCCCAGATCTGGTTGGACGAGCTGCAGGTGGTGTAGCAGCTGGTGTTGCAGGTGCGGCAGGCACTGGAGGCACATTGGTGGGGTGACTGGCTCTGGCAGCCGGTGGGCCTGCAGATGTTGCAGCAGGTACGGTGGGGGCTCTGGTCTTGGCAGCCGGTGGGCCTGCAGATGTTGCAGCAGGTAAGGTGGGGGCTCTGGTCTTGGCAGCCGGTGGGCCTGCAGATGTTGCAGCAGGTAAGGTGGGGGCTCTGGTCTTGGCAGCCGGTGGGCCTGCAGATGTTGCAGCAGGTAAGGTGGGGGCTCTGGTCTTGGCAGCCGGTGGGCCTGCAGATGTTGCAGCAGGTACGGTGGGGGGCCTGGCTGCTGGTGTTTGCGCAGCGGCAGGGGCTGGTGGCTGGGTATCGGGTAGGGATTCCTCCTCCTGGGCCTCCTCATCGATCAGCAGCCTCTCGCTGTCACTGCTATCATCCGCACCTGTGAGGGTAAGTGGATACTCATTAGGTGCATGTGACTGTCAGACGTGCAGATGTTACATGCATGCTGGGTGTCATTCCCTGGATGGCTGTGGATTTGCGCACTTTGGAACCTTTCTGGCCGCATTGTGGTACTACTACATTGTGGACATACTACGTCTCCCACAATGCTTCAGGGCATTTCCTGATGCACAACATAGGCATGACTAAGGGCCAATGAGTGAGCCTATTTGGTCAGGGACGGTCATAGGGGACAGGGTCGCAGGCGCATGCCACTTACCTTGGGTGTCTTGGGTGGGGCGGGAGGAGTCCAGAGGGGTCACGCCAACACACGCCTCCCTCTCCAAGGTGTCCTCTACCTGGTCCTCCAGGAGGGTGTTGGGTGGGACAGTCGGTCCACCACCTCCAGTGCCTGATGCCTCACCAAGGCGCTCCGCCACCCTCTCCTTGGCACGCCCTCGGAGGTCGTACCAGCGCTTTTTCAGCTCCTCCAACGACCTGTCCGCAACGCCCACAGAGTTGACGCTGGAGGCAATCCCCACCCAGATCCTCCGCTTCTCCTGCTCTGGGACCCTCCTTGAGTTGGCTCCAAAGAGCTGGTCGTGGTTGGCCACCACCCCTTCTATAAGGTTCTCCAGCTCCTGCTCGGAGAACTTTAGTTTGCGCTTGCGGCCAGCGCTGGTGCTGGGGCCAGGGAGAGGTTCGTCGGACATGGCGGTCGCTATTCCGGCCGGTTCGGGAGTCGCTAACGGAGGTTTAGCGGCAGCTTTCCGTCGTGAACACTCGAATGATAGCGTCACTGTGGTGTTTGGGGGTGGGATTTGGCTGCTTCCTGGTTGTGATGTCATCACGGTGCTCGGAATGCGTCTTCCCGTTTTCCAGATCCCGCGAGAATGCGACTCGCAATCCCGATCGCACGGAATTGCGACTCGCAATCCCGTGCGATCGGGATTGCGAGTCGCAATCCCGTGCGATCGGGATTGCGAGTCGCAATCCCGATCGCAGGTAGCCGGAAATAGCGATTTTTCTGCGTTTTTTTTAGGTCGCTAACGGCTTTAGCGCCCGCGTGCGAGTCGCTATTTTTTCCCCGAAAAGTACATGAATGCCGTTTTGCGTTTCCTCAATAGCGAGTCGCTATTAATCGCTATTAGGGACACGCAAAACGGCCCGTACATGAATCAGGCTGTATGGTACTCCCACATGGTTCCTCACTCTGAGCTGTGCCGAGTATGGCTGGGAAGACTTACTTGAATTTCTACGAGAGGCAAATGCTAACGTAGAAAACATCGAATTCAAGACACCCGGAGAACTGTGCTCTTTGGATCCAGTCAATGTATGTAGGTACTTCAATCATAGATTTGAAGCTATGATGTCTTTCATCATGAATAAGAAGAATCCACCTCTTGGAGAGGTGTTGGATTTCTTCTGGAGAAAGGAGTACCAAGCAAGAGGTGCTCCTCATATACATATGTTGCTGTGGATCAAGGATGCACCTAAATTTGGAACGGATCCAGAAGACTCAGTGATGAGTTTTATACAACAGTATTCTACGTGTGCTGTTCCAAACGCAAAGGAGAAGAAAAGCCTAAGAGAAAAAGTTCTGCGTTTCCAAAGCCATCGATGTGGAAAGTACTGTCGTCGTAAATTCCGAAACAAGGACAAGTTCTACACCAAATGTCGTTTCGGTTTTCCACGACCGGTGATTTCTAAAGGAAGAGTAAACAGTTTGATGTCTTCGCTGCGACATAATGTGATGAAGAAATCACCTAAAAACACATACAATTTGAAGAGGAACGAAGAGTCCAAGTACATCAACGACTACAACCCGGTGATTTTGTCCATGTGGAGTGCTAACATGGATATACAGTTTGTGGCTGATAACTGTATGGCTGTGGCTCGGTATGTGACGTCTTACATCACCAAAAAAGAGAAGACAGAATTGAAGGATATGTGGGAGGACATTTCCCATGAAAAGAGCCTCAGCAAGAAGTTGTACAGTTTCAGTCTGAAGATGTTGTCGCATCGAGAAATCGGAGCGTACGAATGTTCTGACCGGTTGTCTTCAGCAAGTCTCTATGCCAAGTCCAGGAGTATCATTTGGGCGAGTCTTGGTCTTGCTGCAACGCGTAATCGAGTTCTCAAACCTGTGCGGGAAATTGAGTATTTGGCGGAAAAGGAGCCAAACAGTACCGACATTTTGAAGACCAACATGTTGGTTACATATTATCCAAATCGAAGTATTCACCTCGAGAATGTTTGTCTGTATGAGGTTCTTCAAAATTACATATTCAAGAGGAACATCAAAGAAGATACTGAGAAAGGAGTGTATGCTGTAATAGGAAGTGAGGGATGTCTGGTCAAGCAAAGAAAATGCCACTTGGTAAACCATCGAAAATTGAGTGGCGAATCTCCTGAAAAAAAGGAGTTTTTCTATTTAGCACTTTTGCAACTTTTCAAGCCTTGGCGTGCAGAAGAGGAACTGCTTGGAGATTTTCTCTGTTACGAAGACTCTTTCAATGCCGCCAAGGAGACCATAGAATGTCCTGCTTTTCCCAAATATGTACAAAGGTTGAATGCGGAAATTGAGCAGGAAGCAATGATTGCAGCCGAGATTGCCAGAGACAGTTCTCAGGACAGTCAGAGTTCTGCTTCATTGAGTCAGGATCCACTAGGAGGACCTGTTATCGAAAATGAAGCTGCCACTGCTATGAATGAAGTGGAAAGAGCCATGGCACATGCTCAGGAGGATGCGGTTAACTTAGAGGAGTTGGAAAGACAACTCAACGTTGAGCAGAGGAAAATATATGACGAAGTTACCATGCAAATTGATCATGGATTAAGTCATGACAAGAAAGAGTGCTCATGTACGTCGTTGAAGCCTGTCCGACTGTACGTGAGTGGAGAAGCGGGAACTGGAAAAAGTTTCCTCATTAAAGCAATTTCATGCTATTTGCAGGAAAGGACAGAGTCATCGCTGTCTTGTGTTGTCACCGCTCCAACTGGACTGGCAGCACATAACATTAAAGGGATTACTTTACATCGTTTACTGATGCTGCCAGTGGAGCATGACAACAAATTACAATATCACAAGCTATCTGGAGATGCTTGTTTTGAAGTTTCAAGAATCTTGAGGAAAATGAAACTTCTTATCATTGACGAAGTAAGCATGGTTTCCAATGTCATGCTTGCCTTTGTGCATTTGAGAATGCAAGAAGTTCTCAAAACAGAGTATGATGTGTTATTTGGTGGCAAACACATCATTGTTTTCGGAGATCTTCTGCAGCTGACACCAGTGAAAGGGCAACCTGTGTTCAAAATGCTCACGCATGAAGATACCAGGAAGTGCCTAGGCAGCATTGGCAACGTCAATATATGGTTAAACTTCAATTATGCTGAACTGCATGAAAATATGCGTCAGGCGAAGGATGAAGTTTACAAGACTATTCTACAAGATGTTAGAATTGGAAAAGTGACCGAGCATGGGAAAGAAGCTTTACATGCACGATTAATGTCAAATTTATATCCAGAACAAGATGTTGTGCCTGAGAATATTTTTCAGAAAATTACTGAGAAGAAATCTGGAATATGTTTGATGCCAACTCTTGCAGAATGTGCCAAATTCAACAACAAAATGTTGCATTTAGAAAAGCAAGAGATTGTGAAACTGGAAGCTATTGACAGAGTAGAGCATATGGGATCAACAATTATTTTGTCTGAGAATCTGAAAACAAAATTGGATTCATTAGAGAAGAGTATATCTAAAACTGCAGGTTTTGAAAAGACTCTGAATGTGTGCTTGAACTGCCGTTTAATTTTAAGAAGGAATTTACATGTTGAAAGAGGTCTGGTAAATGGATCAATGGGTAATGTTGTTGATTTTGTAAAATACAGAAATAGAGATGGAATTGAATTTTTAAAAATTAAATTTGATGGCATTGAGGAAGTACAGCTAATTGGTCGTTGCTCTGCTAGATTTTTGCTTGTAAAAGACTTATATGTTCGCCGTAAGCAGTTTCCTGTTTGCTTGGCATATGCGGTGACAATCCATAAATCGCAAGGTTTAAGTGTAGACAGTGCATTGGTGAATATTGGCAGTTCTGTGTTCAAGGAGGGTATGGCATATGTGGCATTGTCACGAGTTAGAACTTTATCGGGATTGTACTTGATTGAGTGTGATGTCACAAGCATTTGTGCGGATCTAGATTGTGTTAAGGAATACAATAGGTTAAGAAGAGAGTATGCGCCACATTTGCCTCAATATCCTTTGTTTGAGAAACGTGTGGTAGGCCGGAAACGAAGAAATGTAACCAATACTGGGGAGGTTGTAGCAAAAAGACGAAAAGTCGATGAACCTGAAATTATAAGCAGAAACAAAAAGAATTCTGTTGAAGATGTTGTTGGTTTTCAATTTGAAAACAGTTCTGGTGTCAACTGCTATGCTAATGTAGTGGTTAATGTTTTGTTTTCTCTAGAAAATGTAAAAGAAGAGATTGTGGTCAATTCTGATCAAAGATTTTGCAGTTTGTTAAATTCTGTGTTAGAGAAATGTAGCACTGATAGAACAAACATAGAAAGTGTGTCTGAAATTCGAAATCTGTTAGACAGATGTTCAGGCCAAACACAATTCTCTCAAAATATTCAGCAAGATTGTCAGGAGTTTTTAATGTATATGCTTGATGTATTGCATGCTGAAGGTGTAGATGTAGATCTGCTGTTTGGGCTTTCTTATCAATGGCAGCATGACTGCGAGAACTGTATGGTATCAAGTACTACTAGTGTAGACTCAGAAAGATTTATATATTTAACTTTGCCAGACAGTAAATCAGTCTCCTTTAATAAGCTAGTAAAAGCAGCTGATCACAACATGGAGTGTAGCCAATGTAAATCTGAAATGATGTCCACATTATTTATACGAACATATGGCCAGTATGTCATTTTAATGTTCCAACGATGTAGGCCTGATGGAACAAAATTGACAACTTTAATTAAAAATTTTGTGGCTTCGCAGTTGTCAATATCAGGAAGGACTTTTGTAACTGCAGCAATTATATATCATGACGGTCCTTCAATAACATCAGGACATTACACAGCTTATTTAAAGTCTAGAAATGGCTGGTCATTTTGCAATGATTCTGTTTTAATTTTCAAAAAAAAATTGCCGTATGACCTTAAAAACTCTTACCTGGTGTTTTTAAAACCAAAATTTTAGGGAAAGAATCTCGGGATGTGCTCTGTGGAATTTCAAGAAGTTCTAATGGCTCCTACACGATTTGGCCTTGAGGATAAGTGTAGTTCAGAGACATAACTTCTAACCATAAGACTGGACGTCATGGAGAAATAAGTGCACTTTGAATGAGTTCAGAAAAACTATTTCTTTTTATAAGCTAATTGAAGCAGCCAATCAAAACATAGAGTAGAGGGAATGTAAGTCTGCAATGCTGTCTACTGTTTTACATTGCTTTGTGATTAAAAGTGATGTAGAGAATTAAATAATTGTAGTAGTCATAGAGGTAGTGTAAGTCTGCTTCATAGTAAGCAGTATCAGTGTCATAGGAAATGTAGAACATGACTGAGCAAGAAGGGGAAGATATTACTATTCCAGGATTGTGAAAATGATCTTCAACATTTTAATTCTGAAAGTTGCAGAAATGCCAAATGACGGGATTGGCTTACAAGAAATCCAAGAGTTATAAATGGCTCTGACAAGATTTGGCTTTGTGGAAACTTGTGGTAGAGAGCAAGAAGTCATTTATTGCATGTAACATGTTTTTAAAACGATGGAGGTTTTCTTTCAGAAAGTGGCGGGCTGAAAGTAATAACAGCACAACAGAGTGTAAGCTGTTCATAGGACATCCTTTGACGTCATGGAAAGTAAGTTAACTTTAAGGAGTTCTGAATTCTGATTTGCTATGTTGTATGGGTTTTTTAAACACAATCATTTTGATTGTGTTTTTTTTCCCCCGCTGTTATATGATGAATACCTTCAAGTCACTGTTTTTAGTGAATTTTGATACATTCTGAGAACAGCAAAAATAAACCATTTAACATGTATAATTAATTCTGTACTGTTTGCATTTATGATGTATATGTAGAACTGTGTAGGAGGCATGGAGAAGGTGAGGCTTCTGTAAGTGTCAAAGTTGTTGCATGCAGTGCTGCACTTCTGCGTACTCTTTCATATGCTGGACTACATCTGCACAATGAGATACCTAAGCAAAGGAAACACAAGTGATGTGATTGTGAAATGAGCAAAAGAAATTGCACGTATTTCAATTACATCACCTGTGTTTCCTATCATTACGAATCACATTGTGCAGATCAAGTTTAGGTCTGTCCAGGGAAACAGAGGAGGTTTGGCCTTTGTTCAAGAGTGCAGTGGACATGACTCACTTCATTGGTAGACCTTCACATGTATTATGTCCTCTATTCTCTTCAACAACTCGAAATTTCATCTGCAACCCTGAGTAGGCCTCACCTCAAACAAACCTCAGGATAGGACACATCTTATTGGCATCCTGAAGCAATCATTTAAAATTTTAGTGTCTTGCGACACTTTTCTGAGACAACAGCAATGCAAAAGATGCACCATGTTTTAAGATAGGCCTCACTTCATCTGCATCAAGATACTGTTAGTTTAAAATGTATATCTTTAGGACTGTGTAGGGGGCCTGGAGAAGCAGAAGCTTCTGTAAGTGTCAAAGTTGTTGAAAAACTGTTTGTCCTTCAATCTTTTCCCTTGTCTTTTGTAATTTTTAAATACATGTTTTAATATTTTTCAAATGTTTGTTCTCTCTTTCACAGATTGAAAGTATAAAAACAAAAAGTGAGTAATTTAACGACAATTATAAGGTAAATGTTTTGTACTCTTTTCGTTACATTTCTATCACATTTAACTTCTATTAGTTCCACTGCTTCATTTCTTTAACCCTCAGTTTCCTGCCTTTGCTACTTCCCTCATTCCTTTCTCTATTACCTACTTACTCAACTCCTTCCACTCTTTTTCTCAGTCCCTCTCTTCTCATAGTTCCTCACTCTTGTTCACTCACTCCGTCTCTATTACTCTTAGTGTCTTTGACTGATCACTCTATCACTATTTGTTCATAATGCTTTCTCTGTGTAGTTGAAGCACACTAAGGGGCATATTATGAACACAGCCAATAAAATTATTGCTGTTTTTATTGGCAGAAAACTGGTGCAAAAGTGGTTTTAGCGGCAGTTTTCTGCCGCAAAAGCGGCTTTAGCGACACATTTCTGCCAATAAAAGCTGCAAAACTTTTATTGCCTATGTTGATGATATGGCTCTATGTTACTTACATTTCTTTGCTGTTTCAATTAATCTTTTTCTGTTATTTTTTGTTTTCTGTTTTCTATTTTTTCTCTCTGTTATTCCCCATGTTTTAATCTTATTTTGAACATTCACTCACATTGTCCAAGAAACTCTTCTTTGTTAATGTTATACTCTCTTTTTTTTTCTTTCACTTCCTTATCTATTTTGTTTTTCACAATTATACCCTCTTCCGTCTTTTCTTCGGTAAATAGATCTATTAAACAATATCTCTTCTTTACTCCCTATAGCTGTCTTTCTTTTAACATCACTCTCTGTTTACTTTCCTTATACTTACTCTTTTTTTTTTTTTTTTGGTTAGCTCCCGGTCCGCGTACCGGGAAGCTAACCGGGAAGCGGACCAAAAGAAATAGAGCTTGCCAGAGTGCTAAACATTCTAGCAATTTTTTTTGAAAGGGGAGGTAGTTCTGAAAAGAACTTTTTTTTAAATATTTTTGTTGTTTTATATATTTTTTTTTATTTTTTGTTTTTTTTGTATTTTTTGAACGATTTTATATTTTTTTTGTTTTTTTTGGGGGGAAACAACAAAAAACAGGCATTGAAAAGGGCTCAACAGGAGCAAAAAAAAATTACTGGGGGCGGTTAGGGCAATTATGATGTTCATAAGCCAGGTTGATAGCATTTATACTCATATTACCACATGCTATCAACGCACCACAGTGCATACAAGTATGTTTCATGTGGCCAAAATTCTCTTGTATGTTTGGCACAGTTTCCCGTGCCTCTGCTGGTGTCAATGATATTGACGATCTTGATCTGGCCACAGGAGTTGATGTTGGATTTTCTTCCAAATCCCGTATTTCCGCCCGGCTGTAATTAAGTGGATGCTTCCTGGTCATGTGCCTATGCATGGTATAGTTCCCATAACTATACTTCTTATCAGTCCCTCTTGATAATTTATCTTTGCAGATGAGGCAGGTGACATACCTCGCATTCACTTTTTTTTGGCCTGGAGGGATTGAATAAAACTGCCAGATGAAACTGGCTTTCCTATGGGAAACCCGGGGCACCTCTTCCAAGAACTGTGGTTCTTCTCTCTCCTCTTCCTCCATTTCTTCCTCTTCCTCCTCTGTGTTGGTCATGACCTGGGGAGGTGGTCCTCTCTTCCCATGAGGAGGTGGAGGTGGTGGTGGGGGTGCACCAGCTGAAGCAACTACTGAAGCCATTTCTGAAGTATTAATAAAGGTCTTCCTCTCACAATGATGAAAGTCAGAGTGAGGAAAGAAGGAGGGGTTTTCATCATTTGGGAAAAACAATAGTTCTCAACCAATGAAAAGTGTTATTTTTAGGTCACCTGACCTAGCCTTACATGATTATGAAACCAAAAGTGAAATGAACCAATGAAAAGTGTTATTAACAAGTCACATGACCTGTTATGCTTACGTTACGCGCTCCGGTCCGCGCCCCGGATAGCTTCCGGGTCGCTGCGCTTCGCGCCTCGGTCCGCGTCCCGGGGCACTTCCGGGTGCGCTAACGCGGTACGTCATAAGACGCATTACGCGGCAACGCGATACGTCGCGCTTTCGCGCCGCGCCGCGGATCGCTTCCGGGGAGCTGCGTTTCGCGCCTCGGTCCGCGCCCCGGGGCACTTCCGGGTGCGCTAACGCGGTACGTCATAAGACGCATTACGCGGCAACGCGATACGTCGCGCTTTCGCGACGCGTCACGATGTTGATTTCTAAAGCGGCAGTTGCGCAAACGGAACGTTTACCGGTTCGCGGACCCGGTCGCGGCATCAATTTAAGCTAACGGAAAGCTTTCCGGTTCGCGGACCGGGAGCGAAACAAAAAAAATATTTAACAAAATTATTAATAAACATATAAAATATATTTTTGGATTTAAAGAAGAATACATTTTACAGCTATAGATATTAGCTTTTAAAAAACCAATGAAATTCACTGAAAAAACCATAGGTTATAGACCATATATAGTTAGGAATTAGCATTTACAAAACCTTGAAAATTCACTGAAAAAACCATAGGTTATACACCATATATAGTTAGGAATTAGCATTTAAAAAACCTTATTTTACTCACACAAAACCATTGAAATTCCATATATAGTTAGTTGTACTAACTATATATCGCGCACCCGCAATCCACTGCTGATCATGTCACATATTACATCATTCATGACATGGTCAGTGACATCACTGATGACGTCACTGATGACATCTCAAATGACATCACTGATGACATCACTGATAACATCTCATTTGACATTACTGATCACATCACTGATGACATCATTCATGTGATAATACGATGAAGCTCTTCAGACTCTAATATAACCTTAGATACACTCAGTGTAAACAGACACTCACAGACTGTCACTCATCCATGGAGTTACTCACACACCTAGTCAGTCATGCAAAGAATCAATCACACCTCCATTTCCTCAACTATACAGTTATACACACCTTACTTATTCAAACATATACTAACACATATTTACTCTCTTATACAATCCCTGATACAAGTTCACAATGATCCATACAGCCACTCACACATTCACTGGCTCTTTTGCACAGTTATTTATATATGTCAACTCTCACATGTACTGTGTTTTACATATGTACTTACTTTGACATGTAGCACTGAGATATCCATTCACTCACCAATACACTCATGCACACAGTCAACCGCCCATACAGCTGTTTCCACATGCACTTTTGAACCCATACATGCTCACACATCTATGCACAGAGTCATACACCTCCCAGCCACCCACACACACACTCAGTCTCCCATACAAATACTTGGGCAACCAATCAATAACCCATATAGTTACTCATATAGCTACTGAACAACACATGCAGCAGTTTTCAGAACAACAGACATAATGATGCACAAATTAAGACAGTTTAGTCACTAACCCATGCACTCAGTGAGACACATTTAATCACTCATTCATACAGTCAGTCATGCACCTACTAAATCATTCATCCAGACACTTATACATCCACTCAATCTTCAATATGTAAAACATATTTTAACTTTACAGAAAAATACAGTCACTGGATGTTGTCATCAGTGATGTCATTTGAGATCTCATCAGTGATGTCATCAGTGATGTCATTTGAGATGTCATCAGTGATGTCATCAGTGATGTCACTGACCATGTCACGAATGATGTAATATGTGACATGATCAGCAGTGGATTGCGGGTGCGCGATATATAGTTAGTACAACTAACTATATATGGAATTTCAATGGTTTTGTGTGAGTAAAATAAGGTTTTTTAAATGCTAATTCCTAACTATATATGGTGTATAACCTATGGTTTTTTCAGTGAATTTTCAAGGTTTTGTAAATGCTAATTCCTAACTATATATGGTCTATAACCTATGGTTTTTTCAGTGAATATATATATATATATATATATATATATATATATAGGTACATACATTACCTACTGGCGGTCGCCAGTAGGTATATATAGTTAGGATTTTTTCTCTATGGGTTTTTTGAAAATTCTATGTCTAATAACTTTGGCGTTTGTGGACGGAATTGGCTGAAATTTTCAGGAAAATGGCACATTTTGTTTCTGAGCAGCCCTTGAAAATTTGGGGGGGGGTTCGTCCAGTGGGGGCCGAGAAAAAAGGGGGGTCCCAAAACGTGTTTTTAACATTGAGTTTTCCATAGGGCGGTTGGCCTCACTTTTAGCCCGAACGGCTGAATGGATTTGCACGAAACTTGGCAAAATTGTAGGGACTGGTAGCCCGATGTGCCTTTTGTAGGTCTCAATATATGTGCTCCAGTGGATTTTGAGAAATTAACGTTTAAAAAAAGATATATATCTGTAACAGCGGACCGGGCAGCGGCCCAGGACGCGTACTTTTCGCGCAACGGAGCTTTGTGAAGCGAAGCTGATTGGTTCTCTGGCGTCTGTCAACATTCCAAACAGTCCGTAGCGGCCGCCATCTTGTCTCTCGGTAGGATCGAGAGACAAGAGGAGGCCAAAGCGAAGGGGCAAATGACCATAAGGGGGAATAGTAGATCCTCGCTGACCCCCTAGGTTTGATGTGGAGGTTTTAAAAGGGCCCCGCGGGGCAAAAAAAAAAAAAAATAATAATAATCGAACGGCTGAATGGATTTGCACGAAACTTGGTAAAATATTAGGGACTGGTAGCCCGATGTGCCTTTGCTAGGTCTCAATATATGTGCTCCAGTGGATTTTGAGAAATTAACGTTCAAAAAAAGATATATATCTGTAACAGCGCTCCGCTTCGCGTACTTTTCGCGTTACGGAGCTTTGCGAAGCTGATTGGTTCTCCGGCGTCTGTCAACATTCCAAACAGTCCGTAGCGGCCGCCATCTTGTCTCTCGGTAGGATTGAGAGACAAGAGGAGGTCAAAGCGAAGGGGGAAATGACCATAAGGGGGCATAGTAGATCCTTCCTGACCTCTTAGGTTTGATGTACCATTTTGCCAAGTTTGGTGTAATTCCGTTCAGCCATTCAGGCTGTAGACGTATGTAAATGTCCTATGGAAAATTGCATGGGGAAAACACATTTGAAAGTGTTGAAATTTAGAACCAATTAAAATGTTACTTTGGTTTTGTATTTGTGTGTGATGAAAGTTAATTGGTTATGTATATATGTCAAATGAGAGGAAACCACAGCCATTTTGTGATACTACTGTCTGAGGTACATTTGTGAGGAATTTTTGGTGGTGAATTTCTGGTGTTTGATTTACACAGTACTAACACTTTTCCTACTTTTAAAAAGGTGAGTTGTTAATTTGTAAGGGGAACTATGTTGTACACTTGAAGATAATTTGAAAAATGTTTTCTGTTATTTATTTGCAGTCCTTCTGTTATACTAAATACTTGATAAAGTTAGTTTTATATTATGTATTACTAAAAACGATAAATGAAAGTGATTATTTTTTTCTGCAATTTACAGCAAGCAATTTCAAAATAAAATGGCTCACAATGAAGAGACCGTGGCAATTTCTTTTGAATTGTCCACTACATTGATTGAAATTGAGAGCACCAATAATGAAATATTGTCACAAGGAGGACATGACTTGTATGATTCCATTAGATTGATTGAAATGGACAGCACCAAGAATGAAATATTGTCACAAGGAGATGACTTGAATGATTCCACTACGTTGATTGAAATTGAGAGCAGCAATAATGAAATATTGTCACAAGGAGGAGATGACTTGTATGATTCCATTAGATTGATTGAAATGGACAGCACCAATAATGAAATATTGTCACAAGGAGGAGATGACTTGAATGATTCCACTACATTGATTGAAATTGAGAGCACCAATAATGAAATATTGTCACGAGGAGATGACTTGAATGATTCCACTACATTGATTGAAATTGACAGCACCAATAATGAAATATTGTCAGAAGGAGGAGATGACTTGAATGATTTTTTTGATCAATCTCTTGATGGCGAATTTATCGAGTGTTTGGAGACCATAGAGTTACAAGAATCATTATTGGAGACTTTTCATGAGGACATTGCTGATGAGGACATGTTACTAGTTCTTTCAAATTTAGAAAATTCTGAAGAATAAATTTATATTTAGAAATCAAAAATTGTTTGAGACATTATTCATTTTTATTTTTAATTTATGAGGTTGTAGCGAAGTGATTGTAGTATAAAATGAGACTTATAGTATAGAGTGCAACATTTTTATGTTACATGGTAAGTTTACTCATATTTACTTCCCTTCTGCCACTATATTATCTCCAATGTGTATTTGACATCTCTTCTTCATCTCCGGCCTCCTTTCTCTCACTGTGTGTCTCCGATGCATCTTATCGCTGCTATTTTGTGTAATTACAGAAGAGAGTAAAATAAAATAGTTCGGAACGTGAAAAGGGGGCAAAGTAGAGTACTCCTCACCCCCTAGGCCTTTTTAGGCGGTCCCAAAAGGATCAGTTTCTGCTTTCCTGAGAGATTATGGTATGAGTTCCATATACCACAATAACTTTCATTACAACATGCAAGATATCTATCTCCTATTACCAACTTTTGGAGATATTCGCGCTAAGCGCGAATATCTCCAAAAAGTAACACCTGCCCTGAGCAGTTCTTAGCCATGTTATCCAATGGGAGGTGGATAACATGGCTAAGAGCATTAGCTCGGTAATGTATGAATATCGCTGAGTTTTTAGCGATATTCATGCATTGCGGCCGTTTATTATCGCATTTGTGATAAACCTTGATAATAGCAAGGTTTATCTTCGATAATTTCTGATGATGCTTAGCGGTAAAAAATTCGTTGGTAAGCATCGTTAGCGATAAATATCGCTTAACTTTGGTAATATGCCCCAACGTCTGTTAACGTTCGATTCGAAGGAAATGAGGAAGTGTTGAAAAACATTGTCTGCGCCATCTTGCCTTTTTTGAAATGCCACACTTTTGTCGTGCACGGCAGCCATTTTAGATGTCTTGACCAGACCCACTCTCTGCACGCTGTCGATTCGTAGCATGGCTCCTCACCCTCGCAAGCATCTTCCCCAGGCACTGGTCACCCCCGCTCTCTGTCTTATGCATGGGCAATAAACCTCCCCCCATCTGCGCTGCTCTTCCCTGAGAATCACACTGTGCCCGCCCGACACCTCCCTTTCGCCCTATTCACTACCGCACCCTCTGACACTCCTCTTCCTCTGTGTCCGATTGTCCAGGCTATCAGCTAGCCCTGCAGATGTAGTTTATGGCCCCAGCTGTAAAGAATCACCCCTCTTCAAAGGAGTTATAGTAGATCAAGGCCCACACCCGATGAGATCCGTCACACCACACGTGTTCCTACTATCTGAAAACTATCCTGTATTGTGATTGGGGAGGGGACCGAGCCTGAAGCGGAAGATTCCAGGAATCACTCTTTGTACATCAAAGTTTTTACAATTATGTGTCACATTAAAAATATATAGCACTCCAACAAAGTAGTAGGAATATAAAACTTTAATAACATATAAATATATACAACAAAACAAAAACAGTAAAAACATTTAAACAACGAAGAGACCGTGGCAATTTCTTTTGAATTATCCAATAGATTTATTGAAATTGACAGCACCAATAATGAAATATTCTTGTCAGTAGCGGTCTGTTGTGCGAATAGTTCCAAGGCAGCAGAACGCGCTGAAATCTAGATGGCACGAAAGTGATGTCTAGCAAGTTGCCGCCCAGCAAATAACGGCGTGGGGCGCCGCGGGGGTGAGTGAGTCCAGTAGGCACCACAGCTATTCTTACCGGCATTGCAGAATTACTGCTGGGGACAATGCCTGTGCTGTAGCAGGGTCACAGCAGAAACAAAAAGGATTCTGTTGAAGATGTTGTTGGTTTTCAATTTGAAAACAGTTCTGGTGTCAACTGCTATGTTATTGTAGTGGTTAATGTTTTGTTTTCTCTAGAAAATGTAAAAGAGGGGGAGGCAGTCCAAAGTTCCGTTAAAAGGGCAAAGGAAAGGATCGGTGGTTTGAACTATCAGTCAAAAAGGGGAGGTGGTGCAACAATTTTTCCTACCGGGTCACACTGTGCTTTCACCGTAAGTGAGGTCTGCAGGATTCTAGTAATTCAAAGTGAGGCTGGCGCCGACGTCCCGCGGATACAGTTTCGTCACTCCACGGGTGATCATGGCAGTCATTCCCCATCGGGGGTTGGAGACTCCCGCGGCTCCTCTAGAATCTTCAAGGTCGTGGAGGACTACGGTGGTGGAGTCAACCAGTGACCGGGCCATTTCTTTATGCTGGGCCCGCTCTTGCCAGGTCGACCGCCATTTTGAGAGTTCGGTAGCTACTGGCGATCGCGGGGTCAAATGAGCGGACGGGCTCCACCCTGCCGGGCGAGACGTTGCAGCATGGCCACAGTGGAAGAACCCTTTTCCGGGCGCCTGGAGCGCTGAGGGTGCAGCTGGGAAGCCTCCACCTGGGGAGGCGGGAGAGGCCTGTTCGCACCGTCTCTCCCTCCCAGTGCACCCCACGGCGTCTCGCTTGAGATTTGTTATGGCCGGACCAGGCGATGAGGACGAGGGGGGGGGTGGTCGGAGGCATGTGCAAGACATCCCCCCCCCAGGGTTGTTGCAGCAATTATACAAGAAAGAAGAAGTGTCCCGTCCGTCTTCGGGCCGGGCTTCCGGTAGATGTCGGCCGGACGCCCCTGGCTCTGGCCCCATGAACGGGTTTCTTGGTTTATTGGCTGCAGCCGGATCCCGTCGGCCTTGGCCCCCCGACCGTTGGTGGCCGGACCGGAAGAGCATGTGGCGGGACTACCTGCAACTCTCAAGGGCCACCGCGGCCGGACTGGGAGAGAGAGGGGAGGGTCGAGGAGACATTCCCCCCCCCCTGCAACTGTTCAGCGTTGTAAAGGCAATCCCCTGGCCGGGTCCCGCTGGTCTCGGCCTCTCCTCCGGCTACACCCTACGTTAGGATCTCCTGGCCGAGGCGTGGCAGCAGGACCTGCCTTATATGGGCTGCTCCCGGCTGGGCGTAGCCGGAACCCTGCCCCACCTTGGAAGTTTCCAGAGTGGGGGCGGATGTTCTACTGACTTGCATTTTCCCTAGTCTATCGATTTTTTTGGCGTGGCAGGCGGTGGGACAGCGAGGGGTGATTTGGTTTCTCTTACTGTTTTTCTGGTCTCTCACCACTGGCATATTTCTAACGTTTTCTTGTTTCTAGGACATTAATAGGTTTTATCATTACGTTATGTTATCGTTTCTTTGTTCGTTGTTTAATAAAAGTTCATGTTCATCAGTGGCCTACTGATTTTCGATTTCCTATTCTTTTCTTTCCAGGTTGTTTCATGCTAAAGTTTCTGTTAACAGGATACAGTGATCACTTCGTTATTATTGCATATGTCCTTTTCACTAGGGGTGCTCTCTGGTCGGGCCAGATGACGTATGTCTAGTAAATGGTCCGGGTGAAACAGGTGCATCAATCAGTGGGGAGTAGATAGGCATGACAGATTACAACGGGGGAGAAAGGTCCGCATTACGTACCCTTTCACTACTTGCAAAGATTTTCCTACGTTTATTTGCAAACAGGGAATACCTCCAAAAAGAACTAATTCCCAAACAGTCAATGTTCGGACAATCAATCAATCAATGAGGAATGAAATAGGTACGACGTGTTAAAGGCTTGCGTTACCTACCCTTCACTATCTGCAAAGGGAGAGAGAATATTCCTATTCTTCCTCGTTTGCAGGCAGAGAAGATCCTTAAGAGAACCAACTTCGAACAATTCAATGCTCGATTCAAACAATCAACAAGGGGTACTGTGAACACAAATGAACGCCGCTTATGTACATACGCATTGCTATTTTCAACAGGTTGTTCCTAATGTTTCTATTTTAGCGAGGTCAAAAAGAGATCCCATTAGTGGCCTACTGATTTTGCTCGATTCCTTTTGTTTTTTTACACGGTTTTTCGCTATCTGCAAAGACTAAACAGAGTATTTTGACTCTGTGCTTGTTTGTAAATAGAGAATGAACCAAAGAGAACAATCAATCAAATGGAGAGAGAAGCAGGCACGACGGATTACAACGGGGGCAAAGGCCTGCGTTAACTACCCTTCACTATCTGCAAAGAGAGAGTACTCCTAATAGAAATGAGGGGTGGGGGGCAGCATTCAAAGCAGATCAGTGTGCATAAACACGAAAATGTTTTTACTTACCACGTACTTGACATTCGACAGCTTATGATATTTGCTATTAAAAAACCATTGAAATTCACTGAAAAAACCATAGGTTATAGACCATATATAGTTAGGAATTAGCATTTACAAAACCTTGAAAATTCACTGAAAAAACCATAGGTTATAGACCATATATAGTTAGGAATTAGCATTTAAAAAACCTTATTTTACTCACACAAAACCATTGAAATTCCATATATAGTTAGTTGCACTAACTATATATCGCGCACCCGCAATCCACTGCTGATGATGTCACATATTACATCATTCATGACATGGTCAGTGACATCACTGATGACATCACTGATGACATCTCAAATGACATCACTGATGACATCTCACTTGACATCAATGATCACATCACTGATGATATCATTCATGTGATAATACAATGCATCTCCTCACACTGTAATATAACCTCCGTTACACCCAGAGTTAAATAGAGAGTATCATTTTTGAAACCATTGACACACCAATACTAGTTACTACATACGCACTCACTGATTCCTATGTCTACACACACATTCACTCATACAATCATTCATACATACAATCACTCATCTTTACAACACTATCATATGCACTCATACACCTATACAGACACTCACACTCTGCCACTCATCCATGGAGTTACTCACACACCTAGTCAGTCCTGAAAAGAATCAATCACACTTCCATTTTCTCATCTATACAGTTAAACACAGAACACCTTACATTTTTGAAACATATACTAACACATAGTTACTCTCTTATAGAATCACTGATACAAGTACACATTGATCTGCACAGAGTCACACACCTCCCAGCCAGCCATACACACACTCAGTCTCCCATACAAATACTTGTGCAACCAATCAATAACCCATATAGCTACTTATATAGCTACTGATCAACACATGCAGCAGCTTGCACAACAACAGACATACTGATGCACACTTTCAGACAGTTTAGTCACTAACCCGTGCATTCAGTAAGACGCATTTAATCACTCACTCATACAGTCAATCACGCACCTACTAAAACCTTCATTCAGACACTTATACATCCACTCATTCTTCAATATGTAAAACATATGTAAACTTTACAGAAACACATAATCACTGGATGTTGTCATCAGTGATGTCATCAGTGATGTCACTGACCATGTCATGAATGATGTAATATGTGACATCATCAGCAGTGGATTGCGGGTGCGCGATATATAGTTAGTGCAACTAACTATATATGGAATTTCAATGGTTTTGTGTGAGTAAAATAAGGTTTTTTAAATGCTAATTCCTAACTATATATGGTCTATAACCTATGGTTTTTTCAGTGAATATATATATATATATATATATATATATATATATATATATATATATATATATATATATATATATATATATATATATATATATATATATATATATATATATATATATATATATATATATATATATATATATATTACCTACTGGCGGTCGCCAGTAGGTAGTTATAGTTAGGACCTAGTTTCCATAGGAAATCCTCAACATTCTATTTGGATTAACTTTGGCCCTGGTGGATGAATCTTTGCGAATTTCTCAAAGAAGATGGCTCGGTCCGCTGTGCTCCTTCCCTGAAAGTTTGGGGGGGATTGGTGAAGTGGGGGCTGAGATAAAAGGGGGGTCCCAAAACGTGTTTTCTCCATTTTATTTTCCATAGGACGTTTAGACACGGCTACAGGTCGAACGGCTGAATGGATTTATAAGAAATTTGGGAAAACTGTAGAGTCCGGCTCGCAGATTACGCTTTTTTTGGAATGGTGTAAATCTGTTCAGTAGTTGCTGAGAAAATGAAACTTAAAGTCAATTATATATCTATAAGCGCGCACGGGTGCGCGCACTCAAGCGGCTGCGCGCGAGAGGAATTTTTTTTTGCTGCATGACGTCTGTTAACGTTCGATTCGAAGGAAATCAGGAAGTGTTGACCGCCATTTTGTCACTGCGAGTAAATATATTGTCATTTCAAAGCGTTGGAACATGGAAAGGGGAGAAGGTAGAGATTGTTTTGCTGCGTAGGTTCTCTCAGGGTGTGCAGTAAGGACCTTAAACATGAAAATATATATATATATTTTTTTTTTTAAAGTTGCGGGGTGCACGCACCCGGGCGCGCACACCTATTTACAAGAGTGTGAAAATGGAGATTAATCAGAAGTTTGAGTGCTTTGATATAAGGTGGCTCTGAAAAGAGCCCTTGTGTTAATTGAGTTTTTTCTGCATTTATAAGTAAGTACCGATGCAGAGTCTGATGTTGCAGAGGAAGATTCTGTTTCCCTCATCCATGAAATGAACACCATCTGTCCCATAGATGTCTTGCATGTGGTAACGCAAGTTGTTGTGGTAAATAGAACCCATGCTATAATCTCTGAGGAAAGCAGAAACAGATTTATTAACATGTCTCCTTGCTTTCTCAATTTGTGCACAATGTTGATTGGACCAATTCCATTTCTGTCTTTGGCATATATTGGAATATACCAAGGCAGTTCGAGGAAAAAGTGTCATCAATTGTCGAAAGGTGTCTTTTAGAAGCATTTCCAGACCTACCTCAGTCAATGTGCCAAGCTCGTTCCCACCACAGTGCACAATTATAAGGTCTGGTTCTGGGAGATGCATAAAAGTTTTCACCAATGGTATTAATTGGTGACATCTTAATCCTCTTTGCCCAATCCACGTTATCTGCACATTTGGTAAATCAAGGTTGGAAATTCGTCTGCTTGCTGCATATTTTCCACTCCAGTGAATATAGCTGTGTCCTAAAAGCCAAACCTTCATTTTCAAGGCAGATGCACTCGTACTCCGATGGGTTCTGGAAGTGGAATGGCAGTTAGAAGCTGAAAGTCAGGATAAAAAAATGGATGAAGCTTGGTGTGGTTGAAAAACGAAAAATGATTGGTTGATTCTAATACGTGAAGATTGAAGACTACGTTGCATGTTAATGTTATGTAAAAGAAAAAGTAGTTTTGGGTGTGAAAAAAATGACATGTAACAGAGCTGTGGATAGGCAGGTGTTTCTGGAGGGAAAACAGTGTTGTTAGTTTGCTGTAGAACGTTGAGATATGAACTTTTGACCTGTGCCTTCAGCCAGGTGCAGAATGAGGTGTTACTATGGAAACAGGCAGAGATGGCAGTGGGTGATGGGTGACTTTTATGTGACATTGAGAATATTGTGAGGGACAACCAACTGAAATGTAAATTTGAATACAAAATAGTTAGGACCTAGTTTCCATAGGAAATCCTCAACATTCTATTTGGATTAACTTTGGCCCTGGTGGATGAATCTTTGCGAATTTCTCAAAGAAGATGGCTCGGTCCGCTGCGCTCCTTCCCTGAAAGTTTGGGGGGGGATTGGTGAAGTGGGGGCTGAGATAAAAGGGGGGTCCCAAAACGTGTTTTCTCCATTTTATTTTCCATAGGACGTTTAGACACGGCTACAGGTCGAACGGCTGAATGGATTTATAAGAAATTTGGGAAAACTGTAGAGTCCGGCTCGCAGATTACGCTTTTTTTGGAATGGTGTAAATCTGTTCAGTAGTTGCTGAGAAAATTAAACTTAAAGTCAATTATATATCTATAAGCGCGCACGGGTGCGCGCACTCAAGCGGCTGCGCGCGAGCGGAATTTTTTTTTGCTGCGTGACGTCTGTTAACGTTCGATTCGAAGGAAATCAGGAAGTGTTGACCGCCATTTTGTCACTGCGAGTAAATTTATTGTCATTTCAAAGCGTTGGAACATGGAAAGGGGAGAAGGTAGAGATTGTTTTGCTGCGTAGGTTCTCTCAGGGTGTGCAGTAAGGACCTTAAACGCGAAAATATATATATATATATTTTTTTTAAAGTTGCGGGTTGCACGCACCCGGGCACGCACACCTATTTACAAGAGTGTGAAAATGGAGATAAATCAGAAGTTTCAGTGCTTTGATATAAGGTGGCTCTGAAAAGAGCCCTTGTGTTAATTGAGTTTTTTCTGCATTTATAAGTAAGTACCGATGCAGAGTCTGATGTTGCAGAGGAAGATTCTGTTTCCCTCATCCGTGAAATGAACACCATCTGTCCTATAGATGTCTTGCATGTGGTAACGCAAGTTGTTGTGGTAAATAGAACCCATGCTATAATCTCTGAGGAAAGCAGAAGCAGATTTATTAACATGTCTCCTTGCTTTCTCAATTTGTGCACAATGTTGATTGGACTAATTCCATTTCTGTCTTTGGCATATATTGGAATATACCAAGGCAGTTCTGGCTTCGTTATTACGAGCACTAGAAAACAAGACATTCTGGGCAATACCATCCTTGACGCAGCCTTTTATTCTACAAGATGGTGTCTTTCAAAAGCCAGGGGTATAGGAGTATGTAACAAGCGAGCCATTTAATTGAAAAAACTAAGCGTGACAAACGGTTGCAGGATCAGTGAAGGTTGATTTTTTAATTGAAAGTATAACAGGATCAGTTACAATAAAATCGTCAATACGCATACCATGGGCGAGTATCATGGGTAACATTATTTCAAAGCTTTATTAATACAATAATCAATAATGAAAAATCGACATCAATAGGGTTGTCCGTATTCCTAGTCAGTACCCTTCCCCGCCCGCAATGTGCATAAAGACCGCATACATCCCCCATAACGTCAAGGCTAAGTAACTAGAACGTCATAAGGAGTTGCAATTCGCTCCCATACTGGCGCCATTTTGGTCGAGGTCAGGCAGGACCAGAGTATAGTTCAATGTGTCCAATAAGTAGCGGCAGGACCAGAATCCCTTTCGGCAGTTCTGGCTTCGTCATTACGAGCACTAGAAAACAAGACATTCTGGGCAATACCACTCTTGACGCAGCCCTTTATGCTACAAGATGTTGTCTTCCATTCAGAAAATATTGTTGGCAGCATTTTGAAAGGAAAGATAAACGGCCGTTCTCCTAGTGAGTCTCACATTGTTACATTTATGAAGAAAAAGCCTGAAGAATGTACAAACTGTTTTTTTGTCCGCATAGCTTCAGCAGCAACACTTGAGTCAGCTTTGTGTGAAGCCGCCATCTTGATGCAATCAATACCGTCCCCCTGCACACATTCAGGGACCAGGCCGCATTGCGAGGGCACCGCAGGACGTGTCTTCAGGTCAAACGGATTGTGGGACAAGGTCCAGAAGACAAGAGTCACCAAAAGGCTAAAAGTCCCGCCGGACCCCGGGGGCCGGCCGCCTATGTCGGGGGCGATCTCAAATGGTGTCTTCCATTCAGAAAATATTGTTGGCAGCATTTTGAAAGGAAAGATAAACGGCCGTTCTCCTAGTGAGTCTCATATTGTTACATTTATGAAGAAAAAGCCTGAAGAATGTACAAACTGAAAACCAGTATTTGTCTGCATAGCATCAGCAGCAACACTTGAGTCAGCTTTGTGTGAAGCCGCCATCTTGATCCAATCAATACCGTCCCCCTGCACACATTACATTCAGGGACCAGGCCGCATTGCGAGGGCACCGCAGGACGTGTCTTCAGGTCAAACGGATTGTGGGACAAGGTCAGAAGACAAGAGTCACCAAAAGGCTAAAAGTTCCGCCGGACCCCGGGAGCCGGCCGCTTATGTTGGGGGCGATCTCAGGCCAAACCAGGGCAACAAGACTGAGATCAATTTGCTCATACTGATCCATAACGCCCCGGCCTCTCCATGTCGTAGGCCGCAAGAGTGATCGGAACTCAGCTGGCCAAGCGAGACTTGGGGACGGGGTAGGAGATAAGCGGCCCCTCCCAGTCCGCGCCACCACACCGCCCCTCGGGGGCCTTCATTAAGTGGTTCTGTGAGGCACCGCAGGCAGCGGTTCTTCAGATCACAACAGAATCTCATGCTCGATCGATTGAGCTGGCCGAATCAGGCAACATGAAGGTGGGGAGGGGGGCACCTCTTGCTCAACCACCACCTGAAGAGGTGTGGTTTAGTTCTAAACCAATGAAAAGTGTTACTTTTAGGTCACATGACCTAGCCTTACATCATTAGGAAACCAAAAGTTAAATGAACCAATGAAATGTTTTATTAACAAGTCACATGACCTGTTATGCTTACGTTACGCGCTTCGCGCCGTGCCCCGGATCGCTTCCGGGAAGCTGCGCTTCGCGCACCGGATGCGCTAACGCGGCGCGTCATATGACGCATTACGCGACAACGCGATACTACAGTGTTTCTGGATGTTTCAGACTGAAGCTGGCGTCAGCATGAGAGCACCTCGTGGCTACGTCGTGGCCAGTCTGCGAGCAATCATGGCAGAAGCTGCCCACCGGAAGTCTGCGGGAGTCGGGGGCCCCGGTGACTCTTGTAGTATCTTCAAGGCTGAGGGGACGCTTTTGGGAATGGGGCCCATGCCGTAGCAGTCAAGCGTCCGAGTTCCAGGGTTGTCCAGAGCCATCCTTGCAGGCCAGGCCCAAGTCTGTGGAGCCGACCGCCATTTCCTGAGCTCCGTGGCAGCCGCCTGTCGCTGTACCGGAAGAGTGGGTGCAATTCAGCCGGATGGCGGGTGAGACGCTGTAATAGCAAGAGCAGGCGTAATTCAGCTGGCCGAGCGAGGCACTGTGCCGCAGGAGCGGGCGCAACTCATCTTGTCGAGTGAAGCGCTGGGGTGCAGCTGAGAAACCTCCACCTGGGGAGGTGGGGGAGGCTCGTTCACGCCGCCTCTCCCTTCCAGTGCACCCCACGCCGTCTCCTGGCGCAGGTATATGTGATGGTTGGACCAGGGCACCGCAGGACGTGTCTTCAGGTCAAACGGATTGTGGGACAAGGTCCAGAATGGAAGAGTCACCAAAAGGCTAAAAGTTCCGCCGGACCCTGGGAGCCGGCCGCCTATGTCGAGTGAAGTGCTGGGGTGCAGCTGAGAAACCTCCACCTGGGGAGGTGGGGGAGGCTCGTTCGCGCCGCCTCTCCCTTCCAGTGCACCCCACGCCGTCTCCTGGCGCAGGTATATGTGATGGTTGGACCAGGGCACCGCAGGACGTGTCTTTAGGGGTGTAGCTGAGAAACCTCCACCTGGGGAGGTGGGGGAGGCTCGTTTGCGCCGCCTCTCCCTTCCAGTGCACCCCACGCCGTCTCCTGGCGCAGGTATATGTGATGGTTGGACCAGGGCACCGCAGGACGTGTCTTCAGGTCAAACGGATTGTGGGACAAGGTCCCGAATGAAAGAGTCACCAAAAGGCTAAAAGTTCCGCCGGACCCTGGGAGCCGGCCGCCTATGTCGAGTGAAGTGCTGGGGTGCAGCTGAGAAACCTCCACCTGGGGAGGTGGGGGAGGCTCATTCGCGCCGCCTCTCCCTTCCAGTGCACCCCACGCCGTCTCCTGGCGCAGGTATATGTGATGGTTGGACCAGGGCACCGCAGGACGTGTCTTTAGGGGTGTAGCTGAGAAACCTCCACCTGGGGAGGTGGGGGAGGCTCGTTCGCGCCGCCTCTCCCTTCCAGTGCACCCCACGCCATCTCCTGGCGCAGGTATATGTGATGGTTGGACCAGGGCACCGCAGGACGTGTCTTTAGGTGAAACCCTCAACTATGGCACCCAACATCCAGGACTTATGACATTTATGGAAGGCAGTGACATCGAAGAATCTCAGGGACCAAGCATATGCAGAGTCTTCCCCGGGGTATTTGCACAACGGTCCTCCACCCCTAGGCCGCCAGCTATGCTACCTTGACAGGAACAGTGTCATGCATTTGGATCGATGTTGCAGCAGGTTGCCATGTAAATAGTTAATTAATTAAACGTTTTACCCTGTTACTTTGTTGGTGTGTTGTATATATTTATAATATTTGCATAGGGTTTCTCGTTATTTTGGCAGGGGTTGGGCGGCGGAGGAATTTCACTGAAAAAACCATGCATTTGGATCGATGTTGCAGCAGGCTGCCATGTAAATAGTTATTTAATTAAACGTTTTACCCTGTTACTTTGTTGGTGTGTTGTATATTTTTATAATATTTGCATAGGGTTTCTCGTTATTTTGGGCGGGGTGGGCGGAGGAGCAAATTCACTGAAAAAACTATAGGTTATAGACCATATATAGTTAAATATCTCAAGTCCACCTCTGCACTCGATGGAGATACAGGTCGTCGATCAAAAAATGTGCTGGCCACCTCTAATGGTAATAGCGAGGCCAGGGCTTTTGTCAATCCCTCTGCAAATTGCACAGGGTGCTCTTGTTTGACATGCCGCACCATGGTATGTATGGAAAAGGAATATTTTTTTGTTGGATTTCGTCTTGAGAGAAACGAGTCACATATCGTGCAGGTTACTTTTGGTGCATTTACTTTCTTTTGATCTTCAGGATAAGTGAAAAATTGCCAGATGAAAGATTCTTTTTTTCTTCTTAAAGGTAGTCGATCATTTTGTTCAGATTCGGAAGATGAATGAGATACGGTAGCCATTTCACCAAAGTCTTCTGAAAAATGTAGGACGTTGTTCTCTCTTGAGAGTAGAAAAGATAGTGCGAGAAGTAGGTGGAGTGCTGCGTGTAAATTCCAGAATAGAAACTAGTAAGAACCAATTGGAAGTGTTGTTTTCATAATGCAGCAGGCTGCCATGTAAATAGTTATTTAATAAAATGTTTTACCCTGTTACTTTGCTGGTGTGTTGTATTTATTTATAATATTTGTATAGGGTTTGTCGTTATTTTGGGCGGGGTGGGCGGCGGAGCCGACCTATCTTGCAGCCATCATGGCGTCGAGCTCGGTTTCTCTCACTAGTTTCATATTTCTCATGAGGGGTTGTTCCTAATGTTTCTATTTTAGCGAGGTGAAAAAGAGATCCTATCAGTGGCCTACTAATTTTGCTCGATTCCTTTTGTTTTTTCTAACGATTTTTAAGTTAAAGTTTGCTAGCACGATACAGTGGCTAGTCCGTATTTTATATATGTCTTTTTTATTAGGGGTCTCCTCCGGTGGAGTCGGATGATCTACCTCTAATAACCGGTAAGTGTTCCTCTGAAGGAATGCGTCTTGAAAGTGGCTGACTGTAATGTATGATATTTCACTCAGTGACTTTCAGGCCCATGCTGTTTCAAAACTGTGCATGTGCTTGAAGCAGGCGTAGGTATTGACGTAGCATTGTGAATATAGTGCATTGGTGAGCCTTGCTGGAGCTGCATCACAGTTGCGATGCAACTCTAGCAATGTATTAGTTTTTGAGCACAGATGTGTTACGCATGTATGGTGTTTTTGTACCATGGTGCGCCACATTTCAAATGTGGCACACCATGGGTAACGGAGCACTACCATACTGTGGTGCACATTAACTGGTGCATATCTGGGTATGAAGTAGTTAACATGAATCTGCCCCATAGGTTACAAATCCGCGTTTAGTAGACTGTTTGGCCTTTGTAGTTTTATGTTTTTTCTGTTATTCTATGTAGGTATGTAATATTGCAAGATTTTTGTCACGAAAAAGAAGCCATGAGTATTGGGTTTGTGACAGATTGCAAGATTTTTAAAATTAAAAAGGAAAAATCATGGCATTGTTTAATATAGTATTGTAAATACTTATCTTTAACAATGATGACAGAGTAAAAAAAGGTTAACCTGATGTTCGAAAGTTATTCACAGGCTTCTTTAGAGGAAGTATTCTATATGATTGTAGCGTGGGTGTTTCACTTTTTTATAGGTAATAGAATGCATTCTGCAAGCATGTAGTACTCCTCCTGCTACAGCATAAATATTCTTCAGTGCTTATTTTCATTTCGTAAGTGGTATTGAGACCGACACAGAACTTCAATGGATCGGAGGGGCTGTTCCTGTGCATCTGGAGGACTGCCAAGCCGTTGCAGCAGTGGGAGTGAGGCCTCTTACAGGGGCGTAGCGCAGCTCCTTTTGATGTTCACAATTGCAGATAACAGGGTAGAGATGTGAGAGAAGTGGGTGGAGTGCTTCGTGTAAATTGCAGAATAGAAACTACTAAGAACCAATTGGAAGTGTTGTTGTGAAGTCACATGACTTCACATGCGCGTCTCAGGACGTGTACGCGGTGATAGTATCTGGTCACGTACGCCATTTGGAAGTAGCGGTCTAATTCAGCGAAGTTTCAAAACGTGTAAAGGAGTAAATCCAAATATATCCGGATTTAATATATCTTCTGAGCTGGAATCAAGCATACAATTGTTAAAGTATAAAACCTTTTATATATTTTTTTAAAATATCAAGGTGTGTACATTCGGTCACACACGAAAGTTTAAAAAGACATTCGGCTCCATTTAATGAACATTTTCATAATAATAAAAAAGAAGCCTAGGTTTACTGTCTTTGACGTAGTATAAGTTCTTTGATGGGTCTATGAAGAAATGTAATAAGTTGCAATCGCGAATTTTTCCCGAAATATATAGGCGGGTGCGCGCACACGGTCGCGCACGAACGAAAGCCAAAAAAGGGGAGATAAACCCCCTTTATAATATGCTCCTGGAGCTGTTTTTGGTACAATGAGTTAATTCTGAAAAGAACTTTTTTTTTATTTTTTAAAACAAGTGTTATGTTGTTTGATTTTGGACCAGGGCACCACAGGACGTGTCTTTAGGTCAAACCCTCAAGTATGGCACCGAACATCCAGGACTTATGCCATTTGTGGAAGGCAGTGACATCTAAGAATCTCAGGGACCAAGCATATCCAGAGTCCTCCCCGGGGTATTTGCACAACGGTCCTCCACCCCTAGGCCGCCAGCTATGCTACCTTGACAGGAACAGTGTCATGCAGTTTTTGATTTTTTTAACTTGCAACAACATTTTCATGTGACACAGGATCAAAATGAAATGAAGAAATTTATCTTTTCTCGGGGCATTTATGACTCTCAATTTTTAGTTTAGTAAGAATGAGGCTCTGCTCTCCGTACAGAAGAATTTCTCCACACTCGTTGCATTTCATGTGCACCTTTGCAAGATATGGTCTCAAGTCCATCACAGCACTCGATGGAGATACAGGTCGTCCACCAGAAGATGTGCTGGCCACCTCTGATGGTAATAGCGTGGCCAGGGCTCTTGTCGATGCCTGTGCAAATTCCACAGGGTGCACTTGTTTGACATGCCGCACTATGGTATGTATGGAAAAAGGAATATTTTTTTCTTGGATTTCCTCTTGAGAGAACCGAATTGCATATCGTGCAGGTAACTTTTGACGCATTCACTTTCTTTTGTTCTTCAGGATAAGTGAAAAATTGCCAAATAAAAGATTCCTTTTTTCTTTTTAAAGGTAGTCGCTCATTTCCTTCAGATTCGGAAGATGAATGCGGGGCGGCAGCCATTTCAGCAAAGTCTTCCGAAGGGTGTTGAACGTTGTTCTCTTTTGAGAGTAGAAAAGATAGTGAGAGGAGTGGGTGGAGTCCTCTGTGTAAATTGCAGAATAGAAACTACTAAGAACCAATTGGAAGTGTTGTTTTCAAGTCACATGACTTCACATGCGCGTCTCAGGACGTGTACGCGGTGATAGTATCTGGTCACGTACGCCATTTGGAAGTAGTGGTCTAATTCAGCGAAGTTTCAAAACGTGAAAAGGAGTAAATGCAAACATATCCGGATTTAATATATCTTCTGAGCTCGATTCAAGCATACAATTGTTAAAGTATAAAACCTTTTATATATTTTTTTAAATACCAAGGTGTGTACATTCGGTAACACACGAAAGTTTAAAAAGACATTCGGCTCCATTTAATGAAAATTTTCATAATATTAAAAAAGAAGCCTAGGTTTAGTCTCTTTGACGTATTATAAGTTCTTTGATGGGTCTATGAAGAAATTCAATAAGTTCAGATTGCAAAGTTTTCACGAAATATATAGGCGGGTGCGCGCACGAAAGCCTGGAAATGCGCTATCCATTTTATTGAGAACTGTTGCCGAGAGTGCGCACAGCGGGTCGTGCACGAAAGTTTAGAAAGGCTATTTTTATTTACAGGCAAATTTTAATGCGTTGAAAAAAAGGCAAGGTACAGACTTTCTAATTCTGTATCGCTTTACAAGGAGTCTCTATGCAACTTGAACAGTGAAGAAAACGGCTTGTTTCTGAAAAAAATATTGCCAGAACTTTATTGACAAAAGTATAGGTTGTATACACGAGATATTTCTGAATTAGCATTTTAAAAACCTATGAAATTCACTGAAAAAACCATAGGTTTTACACACGTTATAGTTAGGAAGTAGCATTTACAAAACCTATGAAATTCACTGAAAAAACCATAGGTTTGACACCAGTTATAGTTAGCTGGAAATTTTACTGATATAAAACCAATGAAATTCCACGTTATAGTTAGTTGGACTCACTATAACTTGCGCGTGTAATGCACTGCTGATGACGTCACATATTACATCACTCATGACATCACTGATGACACCATCCAGTGAATGTGTGTCTTTCTGAAAAATAAATATGTGTAATATATGTATATATTATTGAATATCTTAGTGAATACATATATTAGTGAGTAATGCTTAAATATTTAAATACATGTATTAGTGTTTCACTTTGTGTATAAGTGGCTGCATGGGTTGATGAGTAGGTACATGTGTATGTATATAGGTGATTAGATGTTTTTCTTAGTATCAGTATGAGTGTTTGCATGCTTTGGTGGGAGTATTACTTAGTACATAGATGCAAGAATGACTGAGTCTCTGTTTGTATGTGTTTTGAAGACAACATATGTGCAGGACTGTATGGGTGGATTCGTGTGCATATGTCTGTGTTAGTGAGTGAATGACTGTCTTATTAGTGTCTTTATCAGTAACTACATATGTTTTAATGTAGTATATGTGAATATTGATGTATATAAGTGACTATATGTGAGAGTGAGGGATTGTAAAAGTTCCTGTTTAAATTAGTATGTGTTTCTAGAAGTGATTTTTTAAGAGAGTAAGTATGTGTAAGTTTCCTTAGAAGTAAAGTGGTAGTGTGTGTATATTTGTTTATGCAAATAAATGTATGTTCAATAGTTTATTTGCATGTGTGAGTATGTGTGTGAATAACTTTTGGATGACTGTCGGTGTGTAACAGGATGTGTAGGTGTATCACTACATATGATTAGTGAATATATGTATGAGTGACTATATAGAACTGTTGGTGAATTAGTGCATGTGTATATATATGGTGGAATTATTGAATTGGTTGTTGTAACTGGTATGGGTATCTCCATTTTTTTGAACATTTTAGTTTCTATTTTTGAATATGCGTTTCAAGGGTTAGATTACAGTGAAAGGAGGTCTGTCACTGTGTCACAAGGATGGTGTCATCAGTGATGTCATGAGTGATGTAATATGTGACGTCATCAGCAGTGCATTACACGAGCAAGTTATAGTGAGTCCAACTAACTATAACGTGGAATTTCATTGGTTTTATATCAGTAAAATTTCCAGCTAACTATAACTGGTGTCAAACCTATGGTTTTTTCAGTGAATTTCATAGGTTTTGTAAATGCTACTTCCTAACTATAACGTGTGTAAAACCTATGGTTTTTTCAGTGAATATATATATATATATATATATATATATATATATATATATATATATATATATATATATATATATATATATATATATTTTCTTTGTGGCAAGATTTTATACATCTAGCATACTTGCTGGGTAACCTTTACCAGATTCAAATCTGTTTGGTGTTATTTTGTAACATCCTTACAATATGTGATGTAACCTTCGGGTGATCATTTTGTTCAAGCAAATACTCCTTGTACCAGGGAGGTATTAATGTTCTCCTTTCATGATATACAGATTATGTCTTCAGTTTTTGTGTTGAGATTCATTCATCTTGGTGTAATAGGGATGAGTCCTGGGAGTCCTTCTTTATGGATTTTATCAGGATGGTTTTTACTGATATTTCCTATTGTGTGAAGAATACGGTTCCCAAGGCTTTTGGTCCTCAAGTTTTCTTTTCCCTTGAAAGATAGTTAAATGTATCAGATGACTGTCAGATGGTTATTTAGGGATTTATCCCCCCCTTTTCTCTCAGGACTCGATTTTTTCGGGCCTATACGGTGGTTTATTATTGGTATATTCTATGATAGTGATCATAGGTTCTATTAGGAACCAGGCTCTCTTCCTACTATTCTTTCCACCGAACATTTAGTCCGGTGTTTTGACCAGCTGGTTCACTTTGAGAACTATTGTATGATTAGTTTGCCGACCCTCCTCCGATGAGCATAGGTATCGTATTTGATTCAAAAGTTAAGGAATCTGCAGCTAGATGTTGCTATCAGATGTACCAGTTACTTACCTACGGTAACGTAATATCTGGTAGAGACACAGTCTAGCCACAGATTCCTTAACGCCCTGCCCCTCCTCCCCGCTCTGTAATAGAACTATGAGACAAAGGGTTATAACCTTTATCAGTACTGGTTTGTACACCAGGGGTCTCTAACTCACATAATAGTGACTCAACAAACATTTTGTTGTTGTTTCATGGGTCTTGTATTGGTATGGCCTTACCTCTCACTTCCATTGGTGAATGGTCTGCAGAGTGAAGGGTGTTCCCCTTTTTAAGGATGGTTCTGCTTCTGGGTGCAGGGTTTCACGTAGCCTAAGCATCGCTGATTAAGGAGGGGTTTTTATCTTAAACCATTTTGGATGGTATTGTCGTGTATTTACTATAAACCTTTATAAGATCTGCATGTTTAGGCAACATATACTGTAGGATTGGAGTCAGACTGATTCTAGACACCACTACCAAATATGTTAGCCTGTATAATACAGCTAGCTCACAGTGCCACTGGAAACCCCTCTTACCAAGGAGAGAATAGTTCTTGGCAACTATCGAACATGACAACCCTGTCCCATCAGAGATCGTGGAAACAGTGTACTACTTTTTGCTCAGTCACTCGTCCTCACTTTGTCTCAGAGAGATACACAGAATAAACGATGGGGATGTTTTTCAATAAGCATTTATTGAACGAGTGTCATTTTAGTGTAAAATAAGTGTGCTGAAACAACCATTAGACAGTAATAGATATAAATGATTATAAGCTCTAACCGAGTAAAAGGATAGTAGAGTTCTACCATTGTGCTAAAACAATGAATACAGCCAAGTAGATGTACCTGACTGTACCTAGCATGTATGCGGGTGTAAAGGCCAAGAAATCCCTCTAGGATAAAGTCAACCCCATTACCTGAAGTGAGAGACTGTGGGACCCCGTCTTGGTCTCGAGATGGACAACCCGCAAGGGATGTCAGACCACTGCGAGCTGGAGTGTCTGCGTGCAGGAGCCTCAGCATCTCGCGTCAGTGTGTCAGCATGGAAGTTCTTTTCTCCTCTATCTCAGCAAGAGATAATGTATATATACCCAAAGTGGTATTCCCTTGGGATATACCTTGCTGTGTCATGTCAGGCTAGGATGACTGAAGGAATGACCCTTATACATTGTAATTATGCAGCAGATGATAGGCCTGCTGTCCTGCTGTGATTCCAAGAATCCTCATGCATAATGAATGAGGCTTAAGCTTTTCGTAGAAATCCCCATGTCATCTCTGGACATTACCGTAAGTAGGTAAAAGGCCAGTACTAAGAGCCATTATGATATACCTTGCTGTGTCATGTCAGGCTAGGATGACTGAATGAATGACCCTTATACACAGTAATTATGCAGCAGATGGTAGGCCTGCTGACCTGCTGTGATTCCAAGAATAATCATGCATAATGAATGAGACTTAAGCTTTTCAGAGAAATCCCCATGTCATCTCTGGACATTACCGTAAGTAGGTAAACGGCCAGTACTAAGAGCCATTATGAAGTGTAATTGTAGGGGAGAATATAGGTGAAAGGTTAGGTGACTACCTGAGCCTATGTGGAACATAACAGTATTGGCATACCATTTTGTGTTGTTTCGTAATTGATTTTTTAAGAGATTTTGATGTTTTTTTTGGCACACTGTGTTCCACAGCTAGTTTTTAGAGTGGCTCCACGTTCAGGCACGGAAAGTTTCACAGAAGAAACTGATGTCCACGTGCCGGAGGGGACTTATATGGCTCCATTGATGTCATCATGGAGCCGAACACCGCCGTCCCCAGGAACAGCTGAAAATTTTCCGGATCTAGACTGGCTCCTGGGGAGAATTGAAAAGTTAAGGAATTTGCGGCTAGAGTGTGTCTCTACCTGATATTATTTTACCAAAGGTAAGTAACGTGTACATTATTTACACTGACAGTTTAGCTCAACCTGCTATATGTTCTAAGCAGCAATATCCAGCCGCATGCTCCATGTTTATTGGTGTTATATTGGATGGCGTTTTTCAATCTCACACTACTTGAACGCAGTCTTTAGGAGACTGCACTGCACAGTTGCCTGAACTGAAGGCTTTGCTTCTTGCACTTGAAAATACGGATCCTGAATTCCCCACTCTTATTGTGTGTAATTCGTATTACTGTGGAGAAGTGTGGCTCAGGGGTTAGAGGCAGCAGACCCGGAAGCTGAGATCGGTCCTGGACCAGGGTTCAATTCCCCGCCTCGGCGGGTCTTGGGCCAAAAGTTCCACGGACTCCATAATTCTCGCCCCGGTGCCTCCTCGACTCATGGGTTCACACTCTGCGACTCTGGGCAATAGCTTGCTTAATCTCCACAACGGCCCCTCGCGGCGGGATGCCTGACTTTCACCTTGTGGATACCCTGCTATCTCACAGGGGAATATCAGGAAGGGTTCCCTAAGCAAGCGCCGGGAAACCCACTGCGGGTAGCTGTGCGCTATATAAGCTCAACTACATTTACATTTACATTTACATTTACTGTGTACAGACTTTTAATGATAATCTACATTATTGGCAGCAGAACTGATTCAGAGATTCAAAGGGTAGCACTATCCAGCAAAATTGCTTTGGGTTAAAGTGGCAGACCTTAAAGACAGGTTGCCACAGACTCATGTAATACATACGGTGAGTCATCAGCATGTGGGTTCACATGCTGTAGGGAATTATCTGGCTGATAAAGCAGCCAAATCTGCAGTAGCAGCAGTTACATGCTCTAAAACTTGTATAGATAATATCTTGGCTGCAGTGAATGCACTTAAAAATGGCACCACTTTACTCATCATTTAAATGATCAGCATGATTCTTTTGTAACTATTCCTGGGGTTGGCGATCGCTTGATTCTCAATTAAGACCACAGACATGCTTTCGTAGTAGTGGCACATGAAGGTGGTGCTTCCACACACACAGAAGTGGCAGCCACTATTTCACTACTACAGCAGCGAAATTGGTGGCAAGGCTTATACCAGCAGGCCAAAAAATATGTCCTGTGTTGTGAAATTTGTCAACAAATTAAAAGCTCCACTGTGGCTTGCCCACCACAGACCCACCTGGTGATCTCCAACAAGCCTTTTGGTTGTGTTTACCTGGATTATTGCTCTGCTGACGCTCAAACTCTTTTTAAAGACTTGTAAGTCTTTATCTTGCAAGGCATATGTGTGCTGTGCATTCCATTCAGACCAGGTCCGCCTTTGATGTCCCTAGGAGTTTAGGTGCATTATTCTTCTCCGTATAGGCCCAAGGGCAATTCTGTTGTGGAAAGAATGAACCGTAACTTAAAGCAGTCCTTAACCGCTGGAGTATTAGGTACTGGGCGTAGTTGGTCCAACTACCTCTATGGGGGTCCAACGAGCTCTTAACAGCCTGCCTAAAATCTCTGGGTGAGCGGACCCCATACAAAGTACTTTTTGGCATCAGGATGTATGTTCCAGACCTTAACAGTCTCCTGCTACAGATGCAAAGTTTGAAGTTACGGCTGGATTCCAAAAATTGGAGATCTCGTTTGAGAAAAAGTGGTGATTAAAAATGGAGTTTGGCCCATCCTACCATGCCTCTGTGACAGTCTTTGTAGTCCAAGATACAAGAACTTTAATCTTGCCACCTCTTCCTGGCGCTAGAGACAAACACTTTATCTCCCTCGAACTTGTCAAATTACAACATGTGGCCGGTTCTGAATAGTAAGCCATGGGGTGTTTGAGCTCCTCCGCAAGATATTCCTTTGCAGCCTGTGAGATCCACTGATGCTGATACTCCCTGGCTGGTGGGGGAGAAAGGGGAGTGAGGAGAGGAGGCTGAGTCCTCAATCAACAATATTACTACATTGATGACTGTTTCTACTATTGCGTCTTCTACAGCGGATACTGATCCTTTGTTGGATTTTTTGAGTCTTACTATTGAACCCGGGCCTCCGGATTTCAACTGAGTGCCTCTGGGTATTACATGGATCAAGAGGATTCTTCTTCAGACAGTTCCTCTGTTTTGCATCTGCCTCGAGCATAGAGTTGTGTTTTTATTTCATGGTTGACATGGATTGGATATATGTTTGGATCATGCTCTCCTTGATTTTCCTGTTCATGTGGATTTGATTTTGGTGTTGGTTCCAGTGATTGATGGGATTGTTTGGGATAAAGTTCCTTTCAATTTATTTGGCCCTACTGAGATACTGCAGATACCATATGTGTTCAAGGTTTCTATGGGTTATGTAATAGTGTGTTACGTTCAGATTATTGGGTTGTTGAAACTGAAAATTCTATACTTACAGAATTGGAATATTATACTGTTTTTCAATCAGAAAACCCTGTACCTTAATTCTGATAGCTATACTGATATGTTCTGTTAACACCATTATGGACATAATTTCCTACACAGAGCCAGTACGTCCACATTTTAATTATATACAATGGGAACAATGTCCGAAATCCACAAAGGGAGTTCTAAAATGCATTAAGACAAATTAACATATTTAAGGGAGGCGTGGCTAAGGGGCCGGGGAAGATGGACGCGTGAGCTGAGAGCTCCGTGCCAACCCCAGTATTTCTCCTCGACAGAGAGCCACGGATAATCACCCAGATGCCAGGGGCAGTGCTGACTGGCCTTGGGAGTTGCTGGCGGAGCGCGGACCCTCATTGGCAGCTGGAGGGCAAGGAAAGAAGAGCGCTCGCTCCAAGGGCCACCAAGATGGTGATGGTAATGGTGAATTGGCGACCAGAGGCAACCCGAAGGTGAGAGGAGAGCGGAACTCAGAGGGTCGCGAGGCAACGGCGGACGGCGGGAGACTGTACCTGGCTTACTGCTGGAGTGTTCACTGAGGCCAGAGCTGTGTGGGGCTGGTGGACTACGTGACCGGTGCGAGTCCGACGGCTGGCAAAGAAGAATGTGGAACCAGCGGGCGGTGGTGTGCTGAGAGGAGGCCGGCGGGCGGGCGAGAATAACCCCTGCTGTGCAGCAATCCGTGGAAGTGTCGGGGAGAGCTCCTGTTATCGTGGACATAGAGGGCGGCAGCGCTTAACAACTAGAGCACGGAGGGAGACGCCATCTTGGAGGTCTGGAAGGAGAAAATGATGAGGGACTGGCGGAAGTGACCCACCGAGGTTGCCTGAAGTGGCGCTGCTCCGTGGTTCATGTCGGGTTGCATTTCACTGTGCCACTGGAGGAAACAGTGAGCTGAGTGGGGGGCAACGAAGGAGCACAACAGGAGTGGGCTGAACTGGCAGCTGGGAAGCCCGAGGGGGCAGAAGGTCTCGGCAGAGTCGGGCAGCAGTGCAGCCGCAGTTAACACAGAGGAGCGCAGTACCTCTGGGGGATTTTAAGGGAGTCTGCCTCCTGCAGGGGCCTGGCTGACAATATTGCTGGGAGACCCGAGGTGACGACCCGGTCGCCATTCTCACTGCACCATTGGTAGGAGGGCATTGCGCTAAGGGGTTAGATATTGAGAGGAAGCAGGGGTGATTGGGGAAATTCCCCCTGGAGCTGATATCGACGTGGCACTCCTGATAACTGGCACACTCAGGCTAGGCAGGGAGCTGCACCCCATCTGCCACCCCAGGTCCACTGATGCAAGACCACGGGGAGATTGGTGACACCAAGGGAGTTCCTGGCTGGGACAAACTGCATTCTCTTTGAAACTATACAACTTCATCAGTGGGCAAAGAGTGGGGTCAGCAGGAAGAGGGTCATTTACATTGGAGTGCCTGGCAGATGCTTCACGTGTAGGAAGTCATACAGGGCGATTGGGAAGAGTCTGGACTCCGGGGGCAAGAAATCCTTCCGGAAGGTTGAACTGTCCTAGTTGTTGAGTACTGGAGGGGTACCATCTGGAAGACCTGCCTGACCCGGTCATTGAACGGAGCAGGACAGGAGCGGGAGGCAAGGAGAGCGGCAAGGTATGGGGAAACCAAGGGGGAAACAGGGGGCACATCCTTGGACACCGAGGACTCAGCAGCAGAACATGGGAAATGCGAGGCAGTGGCATCGCCATCTGGGACCTTGATGCAGAAACAGGTGAATCAAATATTGCAAGCCATCACCGACACAAGAGCGGCCCTTCAGCAGGATATTGCGCAGGTGGCATTGGGCCTGGGTCTACTTCGAACAGACCATACTAAACTAGCGGACCGGGTGACAAAGGCAGAGACGACACTGGAGACCATGGAGCCGGCACAGCGGAAGCTGGAAGTCCAGATGGGGGAAGTCTCTGGCCAATTACAGACCCTGGAACGGAGGGCTGAGGAAGCTGAAGGCAGGAACCATAGGAACAATGTAAGGCTACCAGATGAAGTGGAAGGGAATAGCATGGTGGACTACCTGGAACATTGGCTAGGGTCCGAAGTGGCACCGGAGGGCCTATCTTCATTCTACACTTTGGAGGGAGCTCATAGGGTGCCGGCGTGCCCTCTGGCCCCAGGAAGGCTCCTTAGACCGGTGGTGGCGTGATTGCTGCATTATAAAGAAAGGGACCTGCTGTTGTGCAACACCCGTTCATTGGGCCCTTATAAGGTGGACAATAGCACTGTGACTCTGTTCCCAGACTATACTTTTGAAGTGCAACAACGCCGGGCCTCCTTCTTGGCTGTTAAGATGGCTCTGCGGGATGAGGGGCTGCAATATTCATTGATGTTCCCTGCACGCCTGAGAATAGTAATGGACAGTAAAACTTATTTCCATGATACCCCGGAGGAGGCATGGGCATGGCTGGAGACTTACCGGATGGGTACGGTAGAGACGAGTCACGGTACCAGACAGCCTGGTGGGGAACCGCATTCTCGTAGGTCACAGCGTAACCGACGGCGCCGTCCTGGGGCGAGAGGACCCACGGAGACCCAGACAGAAACAGAGCGGTCAGCAGTGTTGAAGGCCGTCTCCGAAATCTCTCAAGACAGGCGTACTCAGTTGGTGATAGACACAGAATGGGAGAAGGGTTCGGAAGGGACGTACTCGGATGGTACTGAATCTGGAAGCACTGCTTTGCCACATGTTACACCTGGGACAGCAGACGAACTTGTGGACACTAAATGAGACGGAGGAGAACTGTGATATGTACTGCACGGGACTGCAAGCCGTTTGTGCCTTTCCCTCCAACTTGCATGGTGTTTGCTTTTCTTTTACAGGGGCAGTGGCGATTGGTAGGCCCTGGGGTTGTTAGTTAGCGTATTGTGGCAGCTCTCACAGAAATGCGGGTCCTCTGAGGACACGAGAAGGCCTCATTAGGGGGATAGGGCATTGGGAGGGGGTGAGTTAGTAAATAAGGTCCTCTTGGCCCTTGGTCGCCTCCCCCGCTGTTCGGGTTGTACGTCCTCAGTAGCTACTGTAGGACATAGTTTGGTTTTCTAGGTTTGGATGGGAGCTAGAGTACTGGTACCTGCTCCGGGGGTTGGAGGGTTCAGGGAGTTTTGAGGTGTGGAGGTGGGGGGTCTTGTTGGGGTAATGGGGGCCACCGGGGTGACTGACGGGAGTCAGCAGTTTTCCATGAGATTTGAAATGCAATATGGGGACGTTACCTGAAGTGAAATGTATTACATGGAATGTACGAGGGTTGCATTCAATGTTGAGACGTCATACGGTGCACACTTATTTGGTGCGCAGGGGAGCCCAGATTGCGTTTCTTCAGGAAACACATATTAATCACTCTGAAGGGTTGGCACTGCAGCGCAGATGGAGAGGGCAACTTTTTTACACAACATATTCAGCTTTTGCGAGGGGGTGTTGATATGGGTTACAGCAGGGGTCCCCTTTCAACCAAAGCGTCATCTGGTGGATCCTTAGGGAAGGTTTGTGGCGGTAGCAGGGAGCCATAACGGGAAAGATGCGACGCTGTGCAGTGTATATGCCCCCAGTGTGGATCAGGCGGCCTTTTTTTACCCACCTGTCGGGGAGGTTGTCTCCATACTTGACTGGTTCAGTAATCTTGGCGGGCGATTTAAACTCCATAAAGGACACTGCTCTGGCTAGATCTCACCCACCATTGCCTGAGGTGCCCATTCATAGACTTTCCAAAATTAGGCGAGACTGGCAGGATAGGTGGGGGTTAATTGATACGTGGCGGGCGCAGCACCCGGGGGAGAGGGACTACTCTTTCTTTTCTACGCTGCACAAACTACATGTGCGGTTGGACGCAATTTTATGCTCCCCTGATATACATTCGATTGTGGGCCATAGTGAGTATCTTACGAGGACACAGTTGGATCATAATCTGCTATTGTTGAGGATTAAATAGGCCCAGGAGAGACCAGCGATACCCGTCTGGAGGTTGCAACCCAAGGCGTTGGAAGACCAAGTCTTCCACGATGAGGTCGGGACCGGAATTACGCAACTCTTTCTTGAGAACGAGGGTATGGCGTCGACGACGGCGATGGAATGGGATGCTTTTAAAGTGGTAGTGAGAGGGCTATGCATCACTAAAATGGTGGGCGTAAGGCAGACGCTGTTGAGGGAAGTAGAGGTGGCAGAGCGGTACTTACGGGAGGCTGAGAGGGTCTGCCCTGAGGACCCGGTGGTGCAGGGGAAAGTTTCAGATGCTAGGGAAGCAGTGGCCGCACAGCTAGAGAGGTTGCGTTGCTTCGACCATAAGAAATATTTAGCGCGGGCGCATTCGAAGCAAGATAAAGCTATCTCCCTACTAGGATGGTTGGCTAACCCTGTCCCCGAGGTACTCCTATATTGAATTTGACTTCTTCGACGGGGTCCCTGGAGTATACTCAGGTGGGGATTAATGGGCTGTTCTTGGAGTACTATAGCGAAGTATATTGTAGCAGACTACGGGTTACGGGGGTGACATGGAAGAGTTTATGGCAAACATCATGCTGCCTCAATTAGAAAAGACGGAGGCAGACCTACTTGGACAGGAGATTACACTCGGGGAAATAAGGAGTGCGATTAATAATATGGGGCGTAACAAAACGCCAGGTACGGATGGACTACCTATAGAGTTCTAATCAACTTACACTGAATTATTGGCTCCTAAGTTGTTGGCGGTGTTTGTGGAGGCAAAAGAAGTTGGAGTTTTGCCGTCCTCATCTAGAGAAGCAATCATTGTTCCGCTGCTGAAGCCCGGGAAGGATGCTACTGATCGGATGGCTTATCGTCCCTTATCCATGCTTACATCTGACTATAAGATATTAAGTCAGATTCTCGCAACTTGATTCATCCCACATATGACACATTTGGTACATAGAGATGAAGCGGGATTTATTCCGAATACATTCACCAATGTGCGCTGTTTGCTTCGTATACAGGGCGAGAACTGTGGGGTAGTCCCCTCTGCGGCTGTCCTATCGGTGGACATTGAGAAAGCATTTGACAGTTTAGAATGGCCGTACCTATTCCATGTCATGCGGAAGTTTGGTCTTGGGGAAGCATTCGTGGGGTGGACTGAAATACTCAACAGCTCTGGGACGGCCCGGGTTCGGACGGGGACCATGATTTTGCCCACTTGCCCAGTAGGACGAGGGATACGCCAGGGGTGCCCCCTTTCTCCTTTGTTATTTGCATTGGCCATCGAGCCGCTGGCAGCACATGATTATCCAGGGCTTGACTTCCGAGGAGTAGAGCAACATATCTCACAATATGCCGACGATTTACTTATGTTCTGGCCAACACGGACGAGGCTTTAAAACGGACGACGACTTTGCTTCACGAATTTGGGAGGATCTCAGGGCTGGGGGTGAATTGGGCAAAGACTTGCTTGTTTCCAGTGGTCGCATCAGAGGATGACCGTGCTCAGGTTAATGGAATATGGTGGGAGGCCAGTTGTCTGCCTTATCTCGGAACTAACATCTATCATTCACCTGCCGACCTAATAGAAGGGAACATAGGCAGAGCAATGCGAGGGCTTAAAGGTAGCTAAGCATTGTGGAGTACTTTGCCACTCTCGTGGCCGGTCGAGTAGCTTTGTTAAAGATGGTGGCGCTCCCAAGATGGTTGTATTATTTTCGGACATTGCCAATTTGGCTACCGGGATCCGTGTTTCGACAGCTCTGTTCCATGGTCGGGGGATTTCTGTGGGGGACTGGAAGACAGAGGGTAGCGCTAGATACGATGATGCGCCCGAGGGCGGATGGGGGACTGTCGGTACCCGACTTCGAACTCTACTATTTAGCAGCCCAGCTGCAGTGGCTTACCCAGGCAGTGGCTTTGGAGTACAGAGGCCCTGCTGGTCATGAGGGAAAGTGAATATCGCGCCATGTATTGTCCTTTATAGTACTCCAACAGCGGATGTGTCCCGGGACGCTCTCTAGTGAGGAGAGAACGCTGAGGTTATGCTGGAACCGGAGCCAGCGCAGAGCTGGAATTGCTCGTCCTTATGCCCCGGAGATACCGTTGGGTATGTGTAAGGCTTTACCACATGGGGGGATTGGTCTGCATTGGCCGAATGGGAGGCATTGGGAGTGCAAGTGTTGGTAGATTTGTATGAGGATGGAGCTCTATTGCCATATCAGGCCTTGCAGGATAGGTATGATCTACAGCGCAGGGATCATTTATTACACTCTTCCCTGGTCTCCGCATTACAGCGACACTGAAGGGAGGGACTTTCAGAGCCACGGACATCCATGGCTTGTCAATATGTAGTGATGGCAGCGGGGACTTTCAAAGCAGTCATGTGTTTCTACAGGCGCATGGTGGTAGAGGGAATGGAACCCATGAGGGAATTGCACCGGAAATGGGAAGCGGATTTAGGCAAAGAGATCCCCGAGAAAGCATGGGCTCAAATAGTCCACGCGAGTTTCCCCAGTTCCTGGATGCAGATCCCCCGGAGTTTGTGGGTGATTTGAAGTTTGCACATTAACAGTGGTTTGGACCTGGGATTAATCCCCCTACTGAAAGTGACGTGTGAGAGTGAACCTCACCGATATACTGCACTATTTTAAAATAATTGTTCGCTTACTCTACATAATTGTGAAGGGTGCTGCCAGATCGGATTTTCTGTTATTTGTTTCACCCTGTCCTGAGGAGGCCGGATTGGTTGGAAGGCCGAAACGCGACCGCGTCGACACTTTCCATTAATAGGAGTCTGATTTAAACTTTAATTAAAGTGGAATTATATTTCTTTGACACAATTTCTTTATATTTAGGTTCTATATTGTTTGTTTTCTGAACAAATTGTGTCTGACTACTTCGGAGTGTACTTCCTAGAAGTAATAGGAGGACACCCAGCTTTTGCTCCAATAATGTTGTTCTCGGTGAAGATGGATTTTTTTAAGTATTATCTGTATTAACTCTGTGTATTTTGTCCCTTGTGGTTGTATATAGTTGTGTACATATGTATGTATATTTGTGTATAATGTAAATTTGAAATTGAAACATTTTTTTTGAAGAAGGTTTTTTGTGATTATGATAATTAAAATGTATAATCACGTTCTCCATTATTTGTGATGGTTTGCTTGTTGATTAAATAGTAAGTTAGTGGACTAGTGCCACCAGTATAGGAGAATTAGTTGTCCCCTATGAATTAATCATTTAGATATTCATTCCTCCTCTACCATTTTCTGAGTTTGCTTGCTCGAATAGTCAAGAGAGCATGGAAAAGCACCAGAAACGCTAGGTTTCAGCTGGTTCACTTTTTCATCTTACATAGGGCATATCTCACTCCTTCTAAGATTAATAAGTATTTTAAAATAGATACTGCTCATTGTCCCTGTTGCAATTTAGAAGGGGCGGAGTTCAGCCATTTGATGTGGCGCTGTCCGCAATTGGGTACATTTTGGGAGGAGGTGGTGGACCTGCTTTGCGAAATCACGGAACGGAGAATTGACTCTGACATTGGTACCTGCTTGTTACATTGGTTCCCGCACACCCCTAGAACGAAGGTGATAAGTAAGTTTGCGGAACCTGGGTCTGCTGTTGGCCAAGAGGGATATCACAGCGCATTGGAAGTTACGGGGAGGGCCAAGTTTTGAAAGGTGGAAAGCAGAACTAGTTAAATGGGCGATGAGTGAAAGTACAGTCCGGCTTCAACATGCTAAGAGGGCCAATAATGATAAGGCGCTGGAGACTGCAAGGGCATGGGAGGCATTGGTGGTATTATTGCAATCGCCAGAAGTAGAGTCGGATACAGAATCAGCCTTGACTGCACGGGCAGGATCATCCTGAAATATCAGTGAAGTAAGTGTTCCCCTCGTGCAGACGTGTTGCACAGTAGAGGTAAAGGATGGTTAGAGGCCTGGGGGTCCTATAATAAAGTTCTTTTGATATCCTCTGCTAGGGGCCTCAGTGGACAGGACTGTCTAGCCGATCAGCATTTGAAACACACCGGTGGCAGAGGGTGGGAGGGGGGGAGGAGGGAGGGGTGACAGCTTGTTGTGTCATATTAGAAAGTTAACATGGAATAGATACTCCTGATAGCGGACCAGGGCTGAGCCTTATACACCTGTTGCAATAAGTACCGAGGCTGCATTAGCATGGGACGACCCTCAGCGTGTAAGCACTGTAACCCTGGAATCACGATGGCGGAGGTTCGGGTGGTTCTTAACTGGGGTGAAAGTTTCCGTGATGAGTATTAATTATAAGGAATGCTGGATATTGGTTTGTTGCTGTATGTAAAAAATTAATAAAAACATATAAAAAAAAAAAAGACAAATTAACATATTTAACAGGATATAACACTTTAGACCCCACCTCAGCAGCCCACAACTTCAGACAATGGATCAACAACTGCGCCAACACCCTCGCCCCAATGAGGAGACCCTCCAACAGGTGCACCGACACGAGGGCCATTTGGTTCAACACCGACCTCCAGAACTCCAAGCACACCTGCAGAAGACTCGAGGAGCAATGGCGCAATGACCAGACACCAGTCAATTACGCAGCCCTCATAAACGCCAGATGGAAACACCACCAACTCATCCGATCCACCAAAAGAACCTCCTTCAAGGAACGCATCGACAACAACGCACACAACAGCAAAGAGCTCTTCAATATTGTAAAAGAACTCGCCACCCCCAGATCCAGCTCCAATGACGTTCCACCATCACAAGAACTCTGCAACTCCTTGGCTACTTTCTTCCACCGCATGATCGCAGACATCCACAACAGCTTCGACACCCAGGCGCCAACGACAGACAACGACACCTCAAACCAACACCCACCAAACACACCAACCTTCTGATCTCCTGGAACAACGTCAACGACGAAGACACCATCAAAATCATGAACACCATCCACTCCGGCTCACCCTCCGACCCCTGCCCCCACCACATCTTCAACAAGGCAAGCTCCATCATCGCACCCCATCTCCGAAAGATCATCAACAGGTCCTTCGGGACTGCCACCTTCCCAGAGAGCTGGAAACACGCCAAGGTCAACGCGCTCCTCAAAAAACCGAAAGCAGACCCAAAGGACCTAAAGAACTTCCGACCCAGCTCCCTGCTCCCGTTCCCGGCTAAAGTAATTGAGAAGACCACCAACAGACAACTGTCCCACTTCCTGGAGGAGAACAACGTCCTGGACTCCTCCCAATCCGGATTCCGCAGTAACCACAGCACTGAGACCGCCCTCATCGCCACCACTGACAACATCAGGACCCTATTGGACAAGGGCAAAACCGCGGCCCTCATCCTCCTGGACCTCTCAGCCGCCTTCGACACCGTCTGCCACCACACCCTATGCACACGCCTCCGCGATGCAGGGATCCGAGGCAGAACCCTAGACTGGATCACCTCCTTCCTCACCGGCAGAACCCAGAGAGTACGCCTCCCCCCGTTCCGATCCGAAGCCACCACGACCACCTGCGGCGTACCACAAGGATCATCCCTCAGCCCGACCCTTTTCAACATTCACATGGCATCGCTCGCCAACATTGTCAGAGCACACCACCTCAACATCATCTCTAACGCCGACGACACACAGCTGATCCTCTCCCTCACCAAAGACCTGACCATCACCAAATCCAACCGCACGCCTCATCCTCAGACTCCCTTGCCACAGCCACATCACCGCCCACCTAAAAGATCTACACTGGCTCCCGGTCAATAAGGGGATCACCTTCAAACTCCTCACCCACGCTCACAAAGCACTCCACAACGCCGGACCAGCATACCTCAACGAACGAATGTCCTTCTACACCCCAAACCGCCAGCTTCGCTCCGCCAACCCCACCCTCGCCACCGTTCCACGCATCTGCCGAATGACCACTGGCGTCCGATCATTCTCCCACCGCACCGCAAAGACATGGAACACCCTCCTCGCCCACCAGCGTCAGACCCAAGACCTGCTAACCTTCAGGAGACACCTCAAGACCTGGCTGTTCGACCAGTAGCTGCCTTCCCTCCCTTAGCGCCCTGAGACCCTCACAGGTGAGTAGTGCGCTCTACAAATGTTTGATTGAATTTGACACCATGGATTTCTCCGAATCACTATAATTTGAATTTTTTTTCTAAATTAACAACTTATTTCTTAAGTCTTTAACATACAATTTTTTTCAATTAAGCTTTGCAATTGTTTATCTTTTGCTTACATTTATATTTGTAGTACTTTTTTGTGCTATTATCCTGACTAAAAGGAGGGCGTTGTATGTTTCTCGTATGGCCCATTGTCGGTTTCCCTATGTTACAGTAATCATGCATGTTGGAGGCCGCTTTGATTTTGCATATGTTACTAAGGGCCAGATGTAGGTAGGCATTTACCGGTCGGTAACGGCCGAATTCGGCCGTTACCGACCGGTAAATGCAATTTGAGATGTAGGGCCCTGTATTTTACAGACTCGGTAAATTTACCGATAGGTAAATTTACCGATTATGTAAAATACCGAGTCGGTATTTTTAAGGAATAGGGAAAATTGATATGTAGGTGGGACTCTTCTGAGTCCCACAAGCATTAAAAAATCGGTATTTTACCATCAAATACTATTTGATGGTAAAATACCGATTCTGGTGTGCATGCACATGTGTGCATGCACACCTATGCCATATGACAGGCAGACCTGCCCTTAGGGCAGGTATGCCTGCCACATGGCACCCGAGCCTCTTTTGGGGGTGCCAGAGGGTGTCAAAGTGACACCCCCTGCACCCTTGTGTCAATCGGTATTTACCGATGCGGTAAATACCGACCGGTAAATGCCCAATCATTCTGCATGGGCATTTACCGGTCGGTATTTACCGCATCGGTAAATACCGATTGTTTCCGAATCGGTAAATGCACATCTGCATTTACCTACATCTCTGTACTTTTATTTTACCACTTCTTAAATACCGAGTCGGTATGATGCGGTATTTAAGAGGTGATAAAATAAAATTTACCTACATCTGGCCCTAAATAACACGTTTGCCTTTGTGCCAAATTGTATTTTCACACAAAATCAGCACATGTTTTTGTATTTTACTCTTTTCCTGTGATTTAGTTTGAACAGCCTAGGCAAGGTCAAACAACATTGCCACTTGTTATTCTCTCTGGTCAGACACTAGCACCTAGACATAGTAAAGGACTGCTCTATGTAGGATGAAAGGTCCAAAGATTCTCTTCCTGGTTATTATTGCCAATTCTTGTAAGTGAAAGTAAGGTGTTGACCCGAGGTAATGGACCTTACTGACCTCCATTATAAGTAGTTAGGAAAACATGTGAGTAGGTGCTCCTCCTTAGCGAATGTTAGTATGCTTTTAACAAAGAAACTTCGAGATCCCAATTGGTATTTATTTTTTGCTTTTTTTCTTCATATTTATTCTTGATTCATGAATTTCCATCAATCTCCAGAGTGTTACAGGGATTACTTCTAGATATTCGACAGCCGACACATGTTTCACCCTTTAGTGGTCATTCGGACCAGGGCTTTCTCAAGGCTTTTGTAATCTTAGCAGCGACCCTTATTATGTTGCATAGTATTAGACGAAATATACTCCATCATGGAAATCACGGGCAATCAAGTATTTATTTCTATAAGACGGCGGCAACTCCTGAGATAATCTCTTTTTTGTTCCGTTCAGGAAGTGGTGTACGTACTCACATGTTTTCCTGTAATAAAGGAGTGCAGCTGCTGTTTCTGAATACACATATCTTGTCATACAACTGAAAACACTCACACAGAGCGAAGGTCCTGAGACGAGAGTGTGGCATCAGCTGGGGATATAGAACATCCACCTATAAATGCTAGGTACGGGGTCTGCCACTAAACCCAGAGATCTATACTGTATAACCAGTTTGATTCAGTAGCACGGGAGGGGTTAGGCAGGTCTGTCAGATAACATGACAGGGCCTTTCATCATGTGCTGTTTATTAACCATATTGATGTTATTATTTTTATGTATTTGTTTTCTAACTAGGGTGCAATTTTTGCATCTTGGAGAACAATAGTTTAAATAAACATTGTAAACTTCCTTTGTGTCTCTTTCTTATCTTATGGTGGACAGGTACGAGTGAGAGAGCGAAAGGTTGTTTCCTGTCACTGCAATCCCTGGGAGGATTGAGAGTGTTGTGGGGTGCCAAATCACTTGTCACTCTGCAAAGATTAGGAGGGCAAATGAGGCACCATAGCTAGTCAGACTCTGGTCCATAAATACTGATGTGGTATGGTGAATCAGTTCCCTACATACTGATGTTCTATGGTCCCAAGCATACTTCTGTTCCTGTGCAGAATACCTGCAACATTTCCTGGCCAAACAGAAGTGCATCTATGACACCATAGAAAAGGCAGTTAAATTGTTGTCTTGGGTAGGCTGCAGAGAAAAGGAATCCATGCAGTTAAGGAACTGCAACTAGAATCGGGGAAAGTGGTGGGGGTCAATAGGCAGACATTTAGAAAAAGAGAGGGGCCCCTCACAACCAAAGGGAATAGGGTACTTACAAAGTGAGAAAAGAAAAATCCCCTTGGGTAAATTTCTCAGCAGAGAGGAACCTGTCTTCAAATAACATTCACCCTAATGCACTCATTCATCATTATCCACACATTTCAAGATTTAAACCATATACAATAGGGAAACCACTATAACACTTTTTGTTAAAAAAATATATCACATATATTTATTGTTCACATTACAGAAAATTTAAAAACCATGGGGATAAGCCGTCAATCAATACATTTGATATCACAAAAATTCATAAAAACATATTGCATATAAAATATATATCACAATATGCATGAAAATATAAGAAGATTGGAAAAGCAAGTGTCTATACCTAAGTCTTGAGAAAGATGGATTTATAAGGCTTTTTTCAATCGAAACGTGTCGACATTACATGTTGATACACAATCCGCCTATTGGGCATTGGTATAATAAAGCTAATTGCAGACTGATTATTTCCATGCCTAGAGCATTTGATTATGACAAATGTGTACATTGTTAAGACTGAGTTATCCTGTCTAACACTTGCTTTTCCACTCTTCATATATTTTCATGCATATTGTGATATATATTTTATATGTAATATGTTTTTATGAATTTTTGTGATATCAAATGTATTGATTGACGGGTTATCCCTGTGGTTTTTTAATTTTGTGTAATGTGAACAATAAATATATGTGATATATTCTTTTAACAAAAAGTGTTATAGTGGTTTCCCTATTATATATGGTTTAAATCTTGAAATATGTGGTTAATGATGAATGACAGTTTGAGTGCATTAGGGTGAATGTTATTTGAAGACAGGTTCCAACCTGCTGAGAAATTTACCCAAGGGGATTTTTCTTTTCTCACTCAATAGGCAGATTGCAGAGACATTTGCAACATATATGGAGATATTCTATGCCCCCAGGTCTGGTAGTACGGAGTTGGGGATTAGAAGGTTTGTGAAAGATTGCTTAATTAAGACTCCGACCTCGAAGCAGAGGGAAAGACTAGAGTTGAGCCCACTAAAGCCTTTGCCAACTCTACCTCTTGCTCCACATTTCACACCAGTCCCTGGAACATCAACACAAGTGCCGACTTCATCAACTCCAGAGGGCATTGCACTAACCATTGTGCACTGCAGCTCAGAATCTGCCCTGTTTCGACTGAGGCCATGCTTGGTGTCCATCGAGCCACAGCCCTTGCTCCCTCCTCCTGGGCCTCTCAGCATTCCAGTTCCAAGGGATAGACCGCATATGCTGCATTCATTGTTCGGGTAAGACTCTGACATTGAGTATGAATCAGGAGATGAATTTGGGCAACCCTATCATGAAAACAGCTCATATGCGGATCTTCAAGATGACAGTGGCATTGACACCTCTCCTGAAATTGGCTTAGTCTCCTCTCCAGGCCCAGCCACTGAGGAAATAGCCTCTTCACAATGGTCATGCAGAGGGCAGCTGAGGTTCTCAACTTCCAGCTCCCATCTTGGAGGTCAAAACTAATGTGCTAACTGAAGTTCTCCAAATAGGGCAGATAAAGACGGGGCACTTGTTGCCGTAATGAGACTCTTACCGACAAATTCAAGATGCTAACTCTGGTCCAAATCCTGTTTGCCCTCGACCCTGGAGACTGGATGGTAGAATTTGACTTGCAGAATGCCTATTTTCAAAACTGTGATGCTTGCAGAGGTACTGCGCACAAAAAGTTTAATTGTACATTATTGTGTGATTGGAAGTGGCTTAGTGTATTTTACTGTAATATTTGGGAGTCTTTTCCCGAGTGTACACCATCACAAAGCACCACAGTTTCTTCCACTTCAGACCTTGACCAGGCAATCCAGAATTTTTCTGACTGGATCACTGAATATGCAGATAATTGCCCTGCTGAAACCAGCAAAATCCAACAAAACATCTAAACAAGCCAGCTGGTACACCCCAGAGCTCAGAATTACCAAGTGCTACTGCTACCAACTCGAGAAATGATGGTGCACCTTAAAGAACCTGGCTGACAGAGCAACTCAAAAATCAGCCCTCAGCAACTACCAACTGCGAATCAAAGAAGCCAAGAGAGGCCATCATAGTCTGCATCAACACAGCAGCCAACCACACGAAATAACTCTTCAAAATAGTCAAAGAATTCTCTAACCCAGCAGAAATAGATAATACCATTCACCCCTTCCAAGAACTCTGTGACACCCTCTTGGCAAGATTGCCACCATCTACAATAATTTCGACCCCCAACCCACTGCTCTCAACCTCAACAGCCCGACTAACCAGGGCACACCAGCTGAATGATCACCACCTGGTCCTTGTTCACCTCTCAAACCACCTAGGCCATCATGTCATCCATCCATCCACTTCGGGCACCAACCAACTCTTGTCCCCACCGCCTATTCAACCTCGGATCCAAGCCAATCAGCCCAGAACTAACCAGCATCATCAATACCTCCATCTCCACAGCAGTCTTACCCGACATTTAGAAACATGCAGAGGTCAAACCCCTCCTAAAGAAACCCTCTGTCGACTCCAGCGAACTAAAAATGTACAGTCCGATCTCCCATACCGGTGCAAAGTACTTGAGTAGGACATCAACCAACAGCTCACTGAATACCTGGATCAAAACCACCTACTTGATGCCTCCCAACCAGAATTCCGTGCCAACCACAGTACCGAGACTGCTCTGATCGCTGCCACAGACAACATCAGACCCTTTCTTGACCACGGAGAAACTGTGGCTTTGATCCACCTCTATCTCTCGGCAGCATTTGACACTGTCTCCCACTACACCCTCATCAACAGACTTCAATATCGGCATACGACACAACACCCTCAAATGGATTGCCTCCTTCCTTACAGGTCACAAACAGAGCATCTGGGTGCCTCCCTTCACCTGCCAACCCAAAGACATCAAACGCGGCATACCTCAAGATTTATCCTTCCACCCCACCCTATTCAACACCTACATGACCACCCCCTTGCAGCCTTCGTCAGACCCCATGGCTCAACATAATTATATATGCAAATGACTCTCAACTTATCCTCTCGCTCTCTGAAGACCCCTACACCGCCAGAACCAACTTCTGCAACACCATGACCAATCTAGCCAAGTGGATGAGGGACAACTGCCTTAAACTGCACTCTGACAAGATTGAAGTAATGATCTTTGGGAAGAACTAGTCCATCTGGGACCACAACAGCAAAACCAGGACTAACATCCACACCAACAGACCATGCGCCAACCAAGGCATCTTCCATGACAGCGAACTGAACATGAAAAGCCTAGTCAACACGGTCGCCTCCTTCTGCTTCTGCACCCTTAGCACGCTCCTCAGAATCTTCCGGTGGATCCCAACTGACACCAGGAAAACCCTCACTTAGGCCCTCATCACCAGCCACCTCGACTATGGCAACGCTCTCTGCACCGGCATCTATACCTAGCTAATCAGACAACTTCAGACCATACAGAATGCAGCAGCCAGACTCATCCTTGACCTCCTCAAAAGGACTCACATCTCCACCCCCCTCTGGCATATTCACTGGCTCCCCATCCAGAAGACATGCCAGTTTAAGATCCTCATGCAAGCCTACAAAGCTCTACGCCACAATCAAGGACCGGCCTCCATCAACCATTAATAGAATTTGCATCGAACCCCAAGACACCTGCGCTCCTCCGCACTAGCCCATACACACACTTCCCCGCATACGTCACAGCCGCAGCGGGGGCTGCTCCTTTTCCTACATTGCCATCAAGACCTGGAACGACCTGCCCCTCCAACTTCGAACATCACCCTCATTGACGGACTTCAGATAGAATCTCAAAACCTGGTTCTTTGACGGCGCACCCTCAGAGATAGTGCTGCACTATACACATGCTGATTTATTGATTGATTCCTGTCCACCAGGCCCACAGGTGGTATCTGCAGTTCATGGTGGGACAGGATCATTTTCAGTTCGCTGTGCTATCCTTTGACGAACCACCAGAAATCCTTGGGGTTTACTATCAAAGTGCCGAAATCACACCTTACTTCTTCTCAGATGCACCCTTTAATCAAAGCTATTCTGGATACGGCGTGGTTTTGTGCCTTTCTGCCAGAATGGAGAGTCCAGAATGTTCAGCAATGATCCTGTTTTTTTGGCCTCCTACGTGGATTTCAGTGAGGTCACCTCTGAGGCTGCTGCAATTGATGGCCTCCTGCATCCTGCTGGTCAAATTTGCCACCAGCCTCTACAATGGAATTTGAAGCATTGGGCACAACATCAAGGGGATCTCTGCGACCATGTCCAGATCTTGGAAGAGGCTGCAAATGAACTGCAGTGGTGGTTGCTCAACCGCGATTGGGTCAGTGGCAGTCCCCTCTTCCAACCTCCCCTTGAGCTGACAACAGTAAGCAATACATCGCTTCAGGATCGAGTGCCCACCTGAGAGAGGTGGAAATCCGAGGTCTGTAGTCTCCAGCAGTGGCTCAACTCCACACCAAGCTTTTAAAGCTGATGGCCATCTGCTTAGATTGGAAAGCATTCCCAGCATCCATCAAGGGAAGGGTGGTGCAAGTGCTTACAGTCAACACCACTGCTTTGAGGTATTGCAATAAACAGGTTGGAGTAGGATAATACATCCTGTCACAGGAGGCTCTGCTCCTCTGGAAATGGCTGAACCATCAAGGACTCTTCCTGGTAGTGAACCAAATGGCAGGATCTTTGAACGCCAGAGCGAACAAACTCATCCATTGACACCTAAAAGATCGCTAGTGGCAGTTACACCAGGGGGTGGTGCAAGGTTTCTTTGACGCATGGGGAGAACCTTGGCTCAATCTCTTTGCCACCGCAGGCAGAGACAATGCTTAATTTGAGCCGGGAGTGTCCAGTGCCCGGCACCAGCACTTAATTGTCAACACCAGACCTTGTAACAGTCTGCCACATGCTGGCTCTGCCTGTCTAATTTAAAGACTAGCACAACAGCAGTTGTTTATTATTTCACATTTAGATTTAAAATGACTATTGACTGCAGCCTGTGGCATTCTTGTAGATTTTGGAGTCCGGAATAGTCTGAATTTTCAAACTGTTAGGAATGAGATGGTTAGTCTGTGTGTTTGTACTGCCATTGGTAGTGTTGGTAGGTGCAATGCATGGTGCAAGCTGCAGTGGCCTCCAGACGAGGGCCCTGGCACGTATTTTATTACATAAAAAGCACTGAGCCTTCATGATAGAAAAAGTCACTGGTCAGCAGTACTGGTGATGTACTTTCAAAGATGCCCATGGTCTGGCCAGACAGCCTCTTCCAAATGTGCTCAGAGTCTCAGCTGGCGAGCATAAGTGAAGAGCGTGCTGGCTGCTTCTGAGTTCCTTGGCGGATTCCTACTTGTTAATGTGCATTTCTGACAGTACATCACGGAGGCATGATATGTTACTTTATACTGGGTAATTACAATATAAGTGATTCCCTGTAGGTTTCTTCTGTGATCATTACCTCACTTAGATATATGATAGTAAGTAGGTAAGTTTATTGTTTGGTTAATTAAAACCTTTACAATTTCCACATAACAAATATATAGCATCAAAATTCATAGCTGAAAACAAATTTAAAATAACATATACATTATTAGTTCATTATTCTAACATAATGGAGCAGTTATCAACTCCAATGGGTCACCCGCTGGCTGGCAGACAGGGGAAGGGAGGATACTGCTACGGCTGGCCCACTGTATACACTGGAGCGGATCACTGCACTATTTCATCCACTAGCGGCACTGACGAGCCCCACTCCACTACTGTTGGCGGTAGCATTCAAATGCTTCCACAGGGCACTGTACCTCACGAGAGGGGTGCGCTCTTATGCACCTGCGGTGCCCCTGGAGGGCTCACTCGGAGGCGGGGGGACACTCACGCACTCCATGTTAGAGCAATGGCACGAGATGGATGTCCAGACGCTGGGCGACCTGTACCAGGATGGAGTATTGATACCCTATGAGACGCTAGTCGTGGACGCTGGGCTTCCCCCCGGGGGCTTCCTAATGCGCAGGTCCCTAACGCCACATATGGCGGCTAAATGGGGCGATGTTGCGGAAGAGCCGGCGCAGCATTTGACGGTATAGTACCTACACGTTATGGGCAGAGGCAGGCATTTAGTCAAATGGTTTGCTGCATCCCTACGGACACATACGGAGCAGGACATAGCCCCGCTATGGGTGAAATGGGAGAGAGACATGGGGCAAGCGTTAGCAGACAGAGAATTGGAAAAGATCCTAAAAAGTCCGGTCCACATTCCCAGAAATATGAGGTTCCGCCAAATTCAAGTATACATAGTGCACAGGGCCTATCTAACCCCTGACTTAGTAAATAAATACTATCACAGAGTGGACGTGTCTTGCCCCAGATGCGGGGAAGTCAACGCAGATCTCCTTCACATCCTGTGAAGTTGTCTGAGCCTCGGCACCTACTGGAGGGACATTCATGCACTACTTACACGGAGCACCAGCCGCATCATCCCTTGCAATTGGCCTGAGTATCTCCTGCACCATTTCAAAAGGCCGCCTAAGGACAAAGCGTCGTCTAGATTCCTCGACCTGGGGATGGTGACGGCAGTACGACTCCTCACCAGGTGATGGAAGGCGAGGGACCCACCTAACACAAGGGCGTGGATCCTGTCACTCTCATCATGGGCTCGTGCGGAATGGACAGCCATCCGGAGGGAGGAAATTATGGGTCTCCGTAAGGAGCCTATGGCAGAGAGATGGGAACACATGTTAAACACTCTGCAGGAGACAGGTGACGCTATGGAGGAGGGGGCGACGGAGCACTAGGCTGACGCAACAGGCGAGAGGGGCGGGGGCGCAGAGAACGCCACACCAGACACATCCTCCGTTGCACTGCGCGACGCAGCGGCGAGGCAACACCTGGTGAGGAGCCATGCGAGTCAAATGGGTGGGAGCAGCGGAGGGGGGTTTGGGCTGGAGGGGTCGAGAATTGGGGCAAACGGTAATGTAATTTGGTGACAGTGTCGTAGTTAGTCGTTTTGTTCTATTGCACATGCTGATCATTTGGGGTTGGGATGGATATGCAAAGCTTGTCCCTCCCCTTGTAGAGGGGTGAAGCGTTAACTCCTGTTCCCTAATCGGAAGGCTCACCTGGGCGCTTGTATCCTGTCCAAGAACTAATTTAAATGTATTGTCATAACACCCTCGATGAACCACACTGTTGATTTAATAACACCTGTGAATAATTGAAGAGCTATTTTGATTGTAAAGAAGTGCCTATTGTATTGTTGAATTTACAAATAACAATAGACAGATTTAACAAAAAAAAATGAATGGAGCAGTTATCAGTAATTGTTGTCTAGTACCTTAAATTGGTAAAGTCTTTCAACCTTTCAGTATACAAACAGTTTACCAACTGATTTACTAATACTGTCCTTTTTAGGTAACTAAAACTTTTGGGAGGGGAGTAAAGATCGAGAAGACTTAAAAAATTTTTAAAAAGACAATGCTCAGGTCTCACTGAGAGGGTAACTGTACGATGATCAGTTGTTTTATGGACAGTGGCAATGGTGTATTACTGTTGACTATTATGCTGGAGCATGTGTCATCCCGATGGGGGGGCGATCTGAATATGTGATATTCGCTGTAAAGTGAAACTTTAAAGGTCTTTTGGATACAGTGATAAAGCATACTGGTCGCTTGACGACAGAGCTTTTGCCCCTGCCGCTTCCATGAATTGAACAAAGCGACACGCTAGCTGAACATCTCCATCTCCGAGGCATGCCTTCACAGCTTGTCTACAGGTTCTTATCCCCTTGCTTACAAAGAATGGCTTCAGTAACTGTCGCGATTCAACTTGTAGTTCCCTGCAGATGCACAATAAGTGTAGTGCACTTTCATTGGTTTCCACACATAAGCGGCATGTTGTCTGACCCGAAGATCGTTTCCAAGGGGGAAATGAAGGTATTTTTTCTTTCTTCCTGCTATTGAAACCCATGCCTAGGTAAGACTGCGGCGAGGGCTTGACGAAACTATGCCCAACAAACCATCAGTGGCCTCTTTCAGTGAGTGTTGCCTTGTCTTCTACTAGGGATAGTCTTTTCACTGTCTTATTTACATTCTGTTTAAAACAATGATAAGTTCCTGAGGCCGCCCAGAGGTCCTCAAGGCCCAGACGATCTATTGATGCTGTCAAATAGCTCGCAGCTGCACAGCCCCTCTTTAGATGTATTTTGTTTCATATATGGGAGTTAGGTGTTCCGGCTTCAGCCTATTTAATCCTGTACCAGATTTTGGCATAAGCTCCTTTGCGAGCTATTTCTTGGCTTTGTAGGCTGAATTTTAGCCTTATTTGGACTGGCGAGACATACTTAGGTAGAGTAAATATCATCCTGGCTGCTCTTGAGACAGTGCTATCTAGAATGGCCGCGTCTCTTCCCCTTAGGCACTCGCTCCCATAAGTGATTGCCAGAATGAGCTTTGCTTGCCAGACTTGTAGCAGTGGGATTAGGCTTGGGCCGGCAGTTTTATGTTTAATAGATTTTATTGCTACAGCAATAGAATTGCCTCTTCTTTTGATGGCCTCTTGTTGTGAGTTGAATGTGCATTTATTGTCTATTATTACTCCTAATTACTTGTATTGATTAACTACTTCTATTGTTGAGTCAGCCAAATACCAGCAGTAATTGGAGGTCTGCCACATAGTGGCTCTGCCTGTCTGATTTAAAGATGAGCACAACAGCAGTTGTTTATTAATTCGCTATACATTTAAAATGACTATTGACTGCAGCCTGTGACATTCTTGTAGATTTGGGAGTCTGGAATAGTCAGAATCTTCACAATTTTAGGAGTGATATGGTTAGACGGTGTGTTTGTACTGCCATTGGTAGTGTTGGGAGGGGCAATGCTTGTTGCGAGCTGCAGTGGCCTCCTGACCAGGGCCCTGGCACGTATTTGGTTACAAATTGTCGTAACATGCGAGTGGGGAGGAAACAAGGAAACGACACAGGAGCCCACCCCGGCCGCAGGGGAAAAGCGGTAAGAGGCCCCGACTGCCTAGCATTAAGTGGTGCCTCCATCTGTGTGCGTGAGCATTGCGCGCACAAGTAACGAGGTGCACCCAACTGTGTTTGTGCCCCACCCGCCCGTTGTATCAAAGAACTGCAGCTTTGCGCGTAGAAAATCAAAAGAAATCTCACGCGAGCACAGCAGCCATTTTGGGGTCAGGCGGGAGCAGCAAATCAGCATCCAGAATGGCCCGGTGGCCATTTTAAAGTCAGGCAAACTCCAAAACATTTACAAAAAAAAGGAAATTCAAAGTAAAAAAAAACAGAAAAAGAACATATATCAAAAGGAAAGAATAAAGAGCAGAAATAAAGAGAAAATAGAAGGAAAAAAGTATAATATCACAGTGGTAACAAGAAAAGGAGGTACGCTCACACGAGACTTGCACCTAAGCTGCCTGTCAAACAATGGTTGAACCAACAAGTGACAAGAGCGGGACACAAGCAATATTCCGCAGGCCACTTCCATTCTGTCTATCTGAACCACAGATAGGTATCAGATGGGAAAGATGGATTCGCAAGTTTGGACGATATATGCGCGCCACAGACATCGTAGAAGCAAAGCACATAGATCTATTTTAAAGCCTCGTAGGGGATAAAGTGGATGACTTGCTAGTAACATTTCCTCACGAACAACCAGCAACATACAAAGGACTGATAAAGTGCCTCACAGACAAGTTTGAGCCGCAAAGAATCATTGCTTTAGAAAGATACACCTTCACCATCGCATGCCAACGAGCAGAGCAGTCCCTCGACAACTTTGCAACAAGACTGCGAAAATTGGTCACACACTGCGAATTCGATAAGTTTGACAATGAACAGGCAATTCGACTGGGCATCATTGAAGGCTGTCAGTCTGTGGAATTCCGCACACGGATTCTGAAGGAACCGACCTCGCTGGAGAAAATTCTGGCCATGGCCCAGGCAGGAGCAAGAGCCACAACACACGCAAAGCAGATGGAACTGGGAAAAGAAAGAAGAATAGAACAAGCTAACCCAATGACCGGAAGTGGGTCAGACCGTAGCAACAGGAGGAAAGAAAACACTGAGCCACTGCCAAGGGAAGCGCATGAGAGAACATGTTATAGATGTGGACTCGATTTTCCACACGTCGGCGCCTGCCCGGCAATGGCTCAGAAATGCAGGAAATGCAACAGAAATAATCATTTTGCAAGTGCCTGCAGGGGTGCACAATTTAAAATTGATCTAGGAAGACCATGGACGACATCAAACAGATATGCCAGGCACATGGAAATGGCAAATCGCAGTTCTTCAGCTGAGTCAGGTGGAGAAGCAGTACAAGAGAACGTGGAACGACTATATCTGATGTCTGATGCCCCTGCCGAAGACAGAGAGCGAGAGCGCATTCACCTAATAGAGAAACATCAGGTAAAGAAAACAGCGACCGTAGACATTGATGTAGGAAGGCACGGCACACGATTTGTGCTAGATAGCGGTGCCACATGCAACATAATGTGTGTATCAGAATATCAAAAGATGAAAATAAAACCGTCACTATCACCGTCCACTGTTGATGTATTCACCTGGGGCTCGAAGAAACCAGTCGTCAACATGGGGAAGTTCACAGAGATACTAATGTACAAAGACAGGTTAAGTAAAGAAGAAATACATGTGCTACGGGGAGACATTCCAGCACTCTGTCTGCTAAGCAACGTCACGGCGCAGGTGATGGGTCTCCTCGCAATGACGTACCACATATCAGAGAAACAGAAAATCCTGCGAGACTATCCAGCAATACTACAAGGCCTAGGAAAACTAAAAAGATGGCAAATAACACTGCACATCAATGAAGCAATAAAACCTGTGGCTCAGCATTACCAATGAGTACTGATACACTTGCAGCCACAGGTAGAAGAGGAAATCCAAAGCCTGCTGAGCCAAGACATAATAGAGCCTGCAGACGGGCCAACCCCATGGGTGTCTCCAATATTGGCAGTTCTAAAGAAGAACACATCCAAAATGTGCATATGTGTAGATATGAGGATACCAAACACAGTGATTGAAAGGGAAAGACACACTGGACCACACCTAAATGACATGATCAACTGCCTAACAGACGCATGCCCGTTTTCAAAGCTGGACCTGTGCAAAGGGTACCATCAACTGGAGCGTGACCCACAATCAAGGTACATTTTTTTTTTTGAAATATTTTTTATTGTGGCGAAGATAGTTAAAGGCACAAAGCATATAGTCATCAACGCAGTTGATATGCAGCAGTAGGAACAATCAATCCCAACGTTGGTACACAGCCATACATGGCCCACATCCCGGAGGCAGGGTGGCGTAGGAGTAACGCACGTAGGTTAACAGGGAAATTGCATTTGCGCTCCAAAAATCACTAACAACTTTATCAGTGCCTACGCCAATTTTCTCACTCATGTCACATTCCAACACTACATAACAGTTGAACAGTAACTAAGTACCCCGTGAATTGCATTTCTAGTGCTGATCCGACTAAAGTAGGAGATGCATGCAATGGCCAACCAGGCTGCGGTTATCAGAATACAGCGTGGCCTTATGGGAATCGCAGCTAAATACAGATATATCTATCAAGGAATGTCGGCATGACCACAAGGGACTCCTACCCCGCTCCTAAACTCCCCGCATTAGACTTCCTCCTCCCCACAGCTAGACTCCGAGGACGCAGGGGAAAACAACTCAGCGCTGGCGGCGTCCGAGTCATCCTCCTCCAGCCCCTCCAGACACATTGTCCTCCAGGCGAGTAAGTCCTCCTGGAGCTTATCATCTTTACGAGTGCATTGCATATGTGTCTCTTCAGCTAAGGCCCATTCCCTTGCGTCCCTCAACCAATGGGAAATCACAGGCGCCCCCTCACCCATCCAAGTAATGGCCACCCCGCCTCCTCGCCAGAACCAGTAAGAGCTGCAGAAATTTATAAGATAGACCTTTCTTTTTTGGCTTAGGCACGAGCGCCAGCAGACAGTGGAGAGGGTCCAGGTGCAGCTGAAGGTGTGTTGCTCGGGCAATGTAGACCACCACCCTCCGCCAAAAATCCTGAACCAAAGGACATTCCCACGCTCGATGTAGGAAACCCGCCCTCTCCATCCCACATCTGGGGCAAGTGTGTCGTCTATCTGTTGATATACGATGGAGGGAGACAGGTGTCATGTAAGTGCGGTGGACAAAATTAAAGTGTATAAGTTTAAAACGCGCATTGCAGGAAACTTTGCGAGTCAACAGTCCAATCCGCTTTCTCTGCGCCGGCTCCAACTCTATCCCCAGGTCCACCTCCCAAGCTGCCCAGGCCGGCGCCAATGGGGGGGTCGAGTCTCTGCGCATGGCAGAGTAAAGTAGGGAGATCAGGCGCCTACCCCTCCCACAGGATAGAATGATGTCCAGGGTATTAGTGAGCTGGGGCGCCTCAGGGAATTGGGGCCATGTTGTCCTGGCCACATCTCGAAGACTGCAGTAGTGCAGGTACTGACCCTCGACAAGGTCAAAAGAGTCCACGGCAGCCTCAAAGGACACGAATGAGTCATTTGGGTAAAGATCCGCGAGGGTCTCACAGCCGCCTGCTCGCCACTCTCGAAAGGACATTCCCAATTCTCGTTGACAGCGAACCACCTGGCGGCCGGGAGAAGTTGCGCTGCATAGTAATACAGGTCAAACCTCGGGGCCTCGAGGCCACCTTCATCCCAACACCTCGTCACAGTGTGTAACGCGACCCTGCTGCGCCCACCCGCCCAAAGTAGGGAGGTGAGGAGCGAGTTCAGCGTGCGGAACACTCGGGGTGGCAATGGACATAGAGAATTCTGCAACACGTAGAGGACCCTAGGGAGCATCACCATCTTGGCAACCGCTAAACGCCCCATGAGAGACAGGGGGAGCGTGTTCCAAAAGGCAACAGATTTACTGAGGGCCGCGAGAACCTTATCGATATTGTGAGTTAGGAGAGTCTCATCAGAGGTGGCCACTTGAATACCCAAGTACCGGAATGCCAGCCGTTCATATCGGAGGCTCAAATGGTGGGGATCCGCAACCGGGTCAGGGACAGCAGCAGTGATCGGAAACACCAGAGACTTGTTGACATTCATACGCAGTCCAAAGGCTGCGCCAAAGCGGTCCAAGATCCGCAACAAGGCGGGGAGGGCCTCCAGCGGGGAAGTCAAATAGAAAAGCGCATCATCGGCGTAAAGGGAGATTACATTGGTGGTGTCCCCCACCACTACACCCCAGTCCTGCAATTCCGCGCGGGCAGAAACGGCCAGGGGCTCAATTGCAAGAGCAAACAGGAGGGGGGAGAGAGGACAGCCCTGCCGGGTGCCCCTCCCCAATGACCACTCGTCGGAGCGGGCCGATCCCAGGTGCACCCTGGCTCGGGGCGCTCCGTAGAGCACCCGGATCCAGTCGCGTAAGCCAGGTCCGAACCCCATTTTCAGGGGCACATGCATTAGATACCCCCAATGCACCGTGTCAAAGGCTTTGGCTAAATCAACTGAGACCAAAACGTGAGGGCCCTCCCGTCCCCGCACCTCATGTAATATGTGGTTTAGGCGACGCAGATTCATCGCCGTGTTACGACCCGGGATGAATCCGCACTGGTCGGAGTGGACGAGCTGAGTCATGTGCGGGCCAAGGCGCGTGGCCAGTAGTTTAGTGAGGATCTTGGCATCTGTGTTTATCAATGTGATAGGGCGATAAGCTGCGGGGTCTGTTTTGTCTCCACCCGGCTTCAAAATCATACACACCTCCCCCTGATTCATGGAGGGTGGAAGGGTGCCAGCACGCAGAGCCTCATTGTAGACTTGCAAGAGAGGGGAGGCCAGGACATGTCCGAAGGCATGATAAAATTCGGCCGGGAATCCATCTCCGCCAGGGGTCTTGGCCCGGGGGAGGGCGGCTATCGCCGCGGTGATCTCACCCGGTGTCAACTTTACATCGAGGCCCTTCGCCACGTCTTCCGGCAGGGTCTGAAGGTGGAGGTCATCAAGATACGAGTGATAGACATCCTCCGTTATTGACGGGTCAGCCTCATATACGGTCCGCAGATGGCCTCGAAGGACCTCGAGGACATCAGTCTCAGAGTGGACCATGACGCCACTAGGGTTCCGTAAGGCCACTATACGTTCAGGCACGAACTCTCGATGAAGTATCCAGGCTAACAAGCGGCCAGACTTATCCCCTTCACGATGGAGACGTTGCCTGTATTGGCCCAGTGTAAATTTATCATGCCGTGCGAGTACATCGTGTATCTCCACCAAGGCCACACTCTCCGCTTGTCTATCCTATGCGTCCGGATCCGACTGAGACTGGGCGCGCTGGAGCGCAGTTTCCGCAGCCTGTAAGTCAGACAACAGTTGTTTCTTAACCCCGTACGACAGGCCCATACACGCACCGCGCACCACTGCCTTCAGTGCCTCCCATTTAGTAGAGTAGGGTAGGTCATCCCCCACCCAGTTGAGGTCCAGGTAGTCGGACAGTGACGTCGCCACATGATCTCTGGCCACCTGATCCTGGAGCAGGTCAGTCGGCAGTCGCCATGTGCGTGGGCGTGTCGCGCGGTCGGGCCAATTCGCCACGCATGTGACCGGGGTATGGTCTGACAGGTAACGAGCCTGGTGTGTAACTGTCAATGTAAGAGAAGAGGTAAGGTTAGCCGCAAGAACCTGATCAAGTCTACTGTGTGTGCCATGCGTCGGGGTAAAGCATGTGTAAAGCTTCTGTGTGGGGTGGCAGGTTCGCCACGGGTCCACCGCCCCGAGATTGTGCATCACTTCCTGCAAGCGCGCCGTCATACGGGGCTTAGTGCCCGCTCGAGGTGGGTGACGGTCCAGCTCATGATGCAGTACACAATTGAAATCCCCGAACCAGAGGAGGGGTGCGTCCAGGCTCGGAGCCACAAGATCCTGAATCCGGGAGAAGAAGGCCGGGTCATCAGTGTTCGGGGCATACACGTTAAGGAGCAGGAGTTCTTTATCGTCTAATCTGAGCCGCGCCAATATGTACCTGCCTTCCACATCTGCATCTACATATTGAACAGCACAAGGAATCCCTGGGGCCACCCAAATGAGAACCCCCCTAGCATATGTGGAGTAGGAGGAGTGGAAGATCTGGCCTCTCCATTTCTTGGCCAGTCGTTGTGCGCCGTCGTCATCTAAGTGGGTCTCCTGTAAACAAGCAACTGAGACTCCATGGCGTTTAAGGAAGGTGAGGACCCTGTGTCTCTTAGTGCACATGCCCAGGCCACACACATTCCACGTTAAAAACTTAAATCCCACGGCCAACGATTACGCCCAACCGGGCCACAGTGAAGATGCAATCTAAACCGCCTCCGAGCGCCCCCTACGATATGTATAGCTAGGGGTACAGCTCTCAGGACAAGCTCCCCACAAATCGGAAACAGTGTGCACACAATGCCAGTGTCATCATCGTCACAAACCCCATCCCACCCCACAACTACCCCAAAACACAGAACTTCTGTAATAACACCCTCATCCCCACCACCCACGAGCAATAGGATAGCAACAACCAGAACCGCCACCCCGCCCTTCCCCCGCTAGTGCCAGGATGTGCACAGCCACCCCATACAACACACTCTACACACACTCACACACACCAAGACAACCCCACCCACCCACCCTCCCAGCTCCCCGAAAGACCCAACAGTCCTGAGAAAGTTACCCGGGCCTGTCTCTTCAGCTTGGCCAGCAATGTGGACACAATATCATTCAAAACCATAGTTACCCCCACTCTCCTCCTCCCGCAGGTCAGACCACACGAGCGCCAGTACTATGGTAGCAAAAGGGCCTCAACGAAGAGGATGGTCTGCGATAGGTCAGGGAATTATAAGTCCATGCAGGATCGCACATCCAAGGGCAGGTGTACAAAAGACTCATCCAAGTCAGGGCAAGGGGTCATTCCAACCCCGGTGCAGGGAGGGCCGTCTCCAGGATCACCGGAGCTGTGGAGTCTGTGTTCAACGGCGTTTCCTGCAGAGTATCCGGTACCAGGATCTCCTCAGGAGCAGCAGCCCCAGCTGAACTCGAGCTAGCTCTCGTCGGCGAGTCTTCCATAAGGATAGCACCATCCGGTCCCACCGTGGGTCGAGCCTCAGGGGGTCCATGGGACCCAGAACGGCGACCTCTCCTACCACGATGCCTCCTCTGTGGCCTGGTCCCCCAAGCGTCCCGCGAGCCCCCCCGCTCCCCCGGGGGCAGGTAATGTAAGTATGTAAGTATGCACTTTTATAGCGCGACTGTCACTCCAAGGAGCATCTTGGCGCTTGTAGCCCGTAGCCTAGGTGGAAGGCCGGAAAAGTCATCCCCTCGGATCTCAAGCCACTCCCACACCTCCGCTGGTGACTCAAAGAAATGTGCCCGGCCCTGGGAGAGTACCTTAAATTTGGCAGGATATAGGAGCATGTACTGAAGCTTCATGTCACAGAGTTTTTGTTTAACTCCCAAGTAGGATTTCGTCTGTTCCTGTACTTGTTGGGTATAGTCAGGGTAAATGGACACGCGACTGTTCTCAATCATGTGGGGCCCCGATTCTCTCGCCGCCCTGAGGATACAGTCGCGGTCTTTGTAGTTCAGGATTTTTGCGATGAGGGCTCTAGGAGCCTCCCCCGGTCGCGGAGGGGGCACCAGGGCTCTATGTGCCCGCTCCACTATGAAGACACTGGACAATCCAGTCGGACATAGGTGCGTACGGATCCAAGTCTCCAGGAAGCGTTCAGGGTTCCCCGCCTCCAATCATTCCCGCACACCCAGGACCCTTATGTTGCTCCGACGCGCTCTTCCTTCCGCATCTTCTGCGCGCCGCTCCAACACACGGGTAGTAGAGGTAAGTTGGGCAAGCGATTTTTGCAGGGAGGCGACCTCACCCTGTAGCTGAGTGATATTGCCCTCCGCGTCTGACACCTTGTCTGCCACTTTGCGAAGGTCCGTCCGCAAAAGGTTTACATCGACAGAGACTGTCTCTATTTGACGTTCCAGGGCAGAGTGCGAACCCTGTATAGCCTTGAGGATTTCAGCTCTGGACGGTTCCGCCGAGTCTTCACCCCTGTCGTCAGGTCCAGTCTGCCGCGTGATCCTTTGGGACTGCAGGCGAGGAGTAGTGTACTGCACTATCGTGTTAGGCTGGGAGGCCTTAGGACCACGATCTTTGCGGGCCACCATAACGATTGGCGCAAGTCAATATGGTGCTAGGCGCGCACCTCAAGCCCCGCCGGCCAGAGAGGCCCCCCGGAACCAGTCAAATTCAGGGGCAGCAGTCGCAGTATGGCCACACCTGGTCTCACAGGTGGTGTCGCGCAGGCAATGTCCAAGGCAGCCCAAGCAATCAGGCAGGTACGGTAGCGCAGGAGCAGCACGCATCCGACTCTCCCCAATGGGGGGCCAAGAGTCGGGACCTCCCCGAGGCAATAGGGCCCAGCGCAAGTGGGATAGCGGGCACCCCCACCGCCTCACCTCACGTCCCCCGCAGTCCAGCAGCCGAGCAGCTCCCAGGCCCAAAAGACCTGGGCAGGGAGGGACACAGGTACACTGCCGCCACAAGCGGTCGCGGTCTCACTGGAGGGCCGCCCGGTACAGCTCACAAGATGGCGGGCGAGTGGGGGAGGGCGCAGTTCATCCGCGGCTCCAGGGGCTCCTCCCAACCCCCCCACCCCCGATGCAGCAGGGCAGCGAAGGACAAGCTCAGGAGGCAGATCTCAGTTCGGCAGGGAGAGGGAAGCAGGCACCAAGCCCCCGCATGGGACAGCGAGGGGGCCAGGCCCGGCCCTGCACGCTGCAATCCGGAACCTCCGCGCACACCATGTGCCTCGAGCAGGAGCCAAGGCAGCGGCACTCACATCCCCCTCCGCCGGGTGAAAACACTCTGAAAGCCAGGTATGGAGTCCTCGATGGCAGCAGCGGGGGGTCAGAGCTCTCTCCGCAGGACCGCTTCACAGACCGGGCGGCGCCCCCGTCCCGTCTCTCTCCTCACCTCCCAGCAGCAGGGTCTCCGTTTCGTCGCCTTCCGCTTCTCCACCGACACCTCGGGAGACACGGCGAAATCACAGGCGCCCTCCAGTGGACCCGCTCAGGCCGGTAGTCCAGGGTGGGTCGCCCGCAGTCCGGCTCCACAGTGCAGGCCCAGACCGCGGTGTCGCGTGATTCAGCGCGCAGCCGTCGCCACCAGCAGCACTCGTGATACCTCTCACGGAGGGATTCAGGTCCCCTTTTTCAGTTCAGGGGTCTCGGTGGGGTTAAAGTACCTTCCGACTCGTTTCTCAGCCACTGAGAGAGCCCGGGCAGGAGTTATTTAAGGATTTTGCTTTAACGCCCCCACAATCGAGGTACATTACCACATTCTTCACGCACATGAGCTTTTTCCGCTACAAACGACTGAGTTTCGGCATCTCATCGGCAGCAGAGACATTTTAGGAGACCATAAGGCAGGACATAGGGCCAGTAAAGAACAGCTTAAACTACATTAACGACCTTTTGGTGTTTGGTCGAGCAGATGAAGAGCATGACAGGGCTCTGCGGGAAATATGAGTGCATCTGGAGGAAGCAGGCCTAACGCTGAATGAAAACAAGTGTGAAATAGGGAGAAATTAACTGGTGTTCTTCGGACACATCTTCTCCAAGAAAGGAATGAGACCAGACCACAGAAAGGTAGAGACGCTGGAAATAGGGAATCCTCCAGCGGATGTCGCAGAAGTGAGGTCGTTTCTTGGGCTTGCCAGCTACCGTGCTCGATACATAAAAGACTTTGCCAAGGTGAGCACACCGCTTCGAGAACTAACGAAGCAGGGTCAAAAATTCATCTTGACACACAAATGCAATAAGTGTTGAGGCCATCAGACATGATGTAATAGCGGTGGACCATCTGGCCTACTTCGATCCACTGCTATGCACGGAAGTGAAGGTGGACGCCAGCCCGGTAGGATTAGGAGCAAATTTAACACATGCCAGGCAGGGACTCTCCACGAAAGATTTTGGCTTATGCAAGCAAAAGTCTGTCCGACATTGAGAGGGCATTCTCACAGCCAGAAAAAGAAAGCCTAGCAGTAGTATGGGCATGTGAACATTACCACATGTTCATCAACAGGAAATCATTTACCATCGTAACAGACCATCAGGCCCTGGTGACAATATATGGCAATCTAAATACAAAGATACCGCCTCACATCGAGCGATGGGGCATAAGACTGATGGACCATGATTTCGAGATCGTGCACAAACCGGGAAAAGAACATAACCCGATGGATTACATGTCACGGCATCCCTTACCGCAGACACCTGAGAACACATTAATAGCAGAAGGAATATCTAAACTTTGTGTTAAAACAGAACACTCCGGCATCAATAACGATAGCGGAACTTGAGCAAGAAACAGGAAGGTATGCCACGATGCAAACGGTGAAAGAGGTGACAAGACAGCAGAGCTGGAGACACGTCAACAACAGCATCATGAAAGAAGGAGTCAACAAGGAGGAGATGGTAGAATTCAAAAAGATTCATGAAGAGCTATCAGACACTGTGAATGGAATAGTAATGAGAGGAACAAGAATAGTTATGCCAAGTGCACTATGCAGACAAACTGTAAACTTGGCACATGAATCACACAGAGGCATGATCGCGACAAAGAAACTACTACAGGAGAAAATATGGTTCCCTGGCCTAGACAATATGGTGGAGGACACGATCATATATTGCCACATCTGCCAAATGACAGGGCATCCAGCAAAGCCTAAACCACTACAAATTTCGGAACTCCCAAGGGCAGTGTGGACAGCACTGGCAGCAGACTTCTATGGACCTCTAGACACGGGCAACTACTTGCTCGTGATCATTGACAAATATTCAAGATTTCCTATCGTGCGGCAAGTCTCATTAACATCAGCAAGCGCAACACTGCCAATACTGGCCGACATATTCGCAGCCTGGGGCTCCCCACAAACACTAAAAACAGACAATGGTCCGCCATTCTCAGGGGAGGAGTTTTAAAAATTCATGGACTACCTAGGCATTCACCACAGGAAGATAAAACCCTGTGGCCACAAGCAAATGGCATGGTGGAGAGGTTCATGGGGAACATAAAGAAGGCTGTCAAAAGAGCAAAGCCGGTGCAGACATCAATAGGACAAGCACTCTGTCAAGTACTACGAGATTAGCAAAACACCCCTCACAGCTCCAAGGGACGGTGCCCCGCTGAGATGGTGCTGGGCAGAACAAGCAGGACGAGGCTACCACAACTAGAAGCAACACGGAGCCACCAGAGCACAGCAGCATTGCTGTCAGAGACCTCGAGGGCAAAGAGTTAATGAAGGCATATGCCGACGCCAGGCGACATGCCACTCCATCGCACCTCAAGCAAGGGGCCTCAGTGGTGGTGCGTCAGCGGCAACTGAGAAAATCAGACAGTCCGTTCTCAAAGGAACTGTTAACAGTGACACATGTCAAGCGGCATATGATAGAGACGAGGAATGGCAGAAAGACAAGGAAGGACCTTGTCCAAGAAGAGAAAGCAAAAGACCAAAAAGACTGATTGAAGAAATGTAATGATGGGGACAACAAAATGTCTCTCTCTCTATCTCTCTCTCTCTCTCATCTCTCTCTCTATACCTCGATCTCTCTCACAAATTTCCTTTGTCATCTTCTTGCAACAAGAGGGGCGATGTCGTGACCTGGGTAAAGGGGCACTAGGACCCTGTACCCGACTGGTGGGGAGGGCCAGGATCCGGACACCACTTCCGGTCAAGCGAGTGGGGAGGCACACACACACAAGGAGGGCAGGACGACGAGGGCACATGTGGGCAGAGCAGCTGCAGCGATAGCAATTGTATAAAAAAAGAACATTCAGACCCTTACCTGACTCCTGCGTGTTTCCTGTTACTAAGAACACAACACAAATAAAGCACTGAGCCTTCATGATCGAAAAAGTCACTGGTCAGCAATCCTCCTGCCAGGGGCCACCACGCAAATATGTATCCATCCTCAGAGGATTAATATATTAAGGATATATATTGGCATGGTGGCCCCTGGGGTTTGGTGGCCCTGTGCAGGTGCACAGCTTGCACATGCCTAAAGCCGGCCCTGAAAGAACATTCAGACCCTTACCTGACTCCTGCGTGTTTCCTGTTACTAAGAGCACAACACAAATAAAGCACTGAGCCTTCATTATCGAAAAAGTCACTGGTCAGCAATACTGGTGATGTACTTTCAAAGATGCCCATAGTCTGGCCAGACTGCATCTTTAAATGTGCTCAGAGTCACAGCTGGCGAGCATAAGTGAAGAGCGTGCTGGCTGCTTCCGAGTTCCTTCGCGGATTCCAACTTGTTAATGTGCATTTCTGACAGTACATCACGGAGGCATGGTATGTTACTTTATACTGGGTAATTACAATATTAGTGATTCTCTGTAGGTTTCTTCTGTGACGCATTACCTCGCTGAAATATATGATAGGACATTTGCAGTTTTCTCTAAAAATCACATAATCATGCCAGCTTCTTTATAAAATAAAGGAGGGCTCGACTAGCTGACAGATAACTTGAATGTGTCTTGTCTAATTTACATCCACCTCACCACAATCCTTTCTTTGCTTAAGAGTCCTGAAGGGACAGAGAATGACTCATGACCCACAAATAATTCTCTATTAATGCACGGAAGCGGAGCCTGACTGGGTGGAAACTGGCTGAGTGTTTTTCTGAAACAGCAGCTACAGGTCCTGTGAAAAGATTCATCCCAATGACGTCAAGAGGAGAAACGTCAGAGGACTGCACAGAGAATCTGACACCATGGAGGCATGCATGACCTCCAGAGAAGGTAACTAGCATTTGCAATGCAATTGGTCTCTCGCCTTTGGGACCTTGTAAGTATTTAGCCATGCAGCACATTATACTGGGTACTGCAACGTCTACTGTTCTTTAACAAGGAATTCTTTCCAAAGTTGGGGGTTGCCTAAAGCAACATATTTAAGGGGAGAATGAAAAATAAAAAAGGTATTGTTTTCTTTCACCTGTTCAAAATGTCGAGGGTTAGTGGTGGTGAAATGTATCCGATATGGCAGGCTGAGAGTGTGCGTGAGAGAGCTTTAGAGAGAGTGTGTGTCTGTGAGGGTGAAACTGTGTGAGAGAGAAGGGAGTGGTGTCTGAAAGCATGTGCAAGAGAAATGTGTGTGTGAGAATAAATTGGGTGCGTGCGTTTGAGAGAAAATGTGTGCATGAGAATGTGTTTGATAAATAACTTGAGAAGCATTATATTTCAGTCCCTTCAAAAGCCAAGTTTGGAGAGACCTAAAGTTTTCTGGAACGTGTCAGCCCGTTTCTCGGTTATTCCACATCCAAGGTTAGCAGCCCCCACTATAGATCTAGGAGACCCCAAATAAAGGTTCTATGAAGTTTCCACTATGAAGTTGGCAAGTGATTGGAAGAGATGGATTGCAGCGGCACTGGGCACAGGAGGGGGGCCAAGGAATCCATTTTAAAGAAATTGAATCCTTTGAAGAATAAGGTCCAAAAATCAGTCGAATGGCGCAGCACGAGACTGCAATTCAGACTCTGAGGCCGGATGCCCAGATTTCATTAAATAAAGGGGCCGCTGTAAGACACATGGACCCACCGGAGAGCGCAGATGAATACAGCGCACAGATGAGTACAGGACACTGAGGGGCAGATTTACGTTTCCTGGCCCATCCCTGCAAATCAGCAGGGATGCGCCAGGAAAGATACGTCACGCAAGTTCACCCTTGTGCCACCATAGGTGCATGGCGCAAGGATAAACAGATGCATGTCGCATCTGCTGGCATAAAGATGGCGCAGTGCTGAAGTTGCGTCTGTTCCAACCCTGCCTATGTCCAACATGGTGTGTCAAGCCTTATGCTTGCTTCAAGCAGGCCCAAGGTTTTGACGCAGTGGCATCGGAAAAGTGACTGAGTGAAATCTTGTAGATTTCACTCAGGCACTTTTCCAAGGTGTCCCTGCGATGGAACGCCCCCCCTGCGCAGGAACACCCACATAAAACCTGACGCAGGTTTCATGCGGCGCAGGGCTTTACAACTTGACGCATCATCCTAGATGCATCACGTTGTAAGTAGGGCGCAACGTGGCGCATGGTTTATGCTGCCGCTGCGTCAGAGAAATGACGCAACAGCGGTGCAAATGAGGCGCAAGGGGCTTGTAAATCTGCCCCTAAGGGTACAGGGCAGACCGAAAAACACCCCTACGGGATGTGCACATTCATAACAGTACCGGTATACCCTCGCTCCAATCTGCCTCCAACGCCCTGAGGCCACTACGTTTAGCAACTGCTAACCCATATGGAGTGGATACATAAATCTGCACCCTAACAGCAATATGTTATCTGCAAGTTTAGTTTATTTTCAACCCCTTTCGGCGTCAACCTTTCAGTACATCACAATATTAAAAAACATACATCCCTTCCACAGTTCAATGAATAGAAGCACACTAAGGCTCCAATATAAGGTAAGTACAAAATGTCAACATTCGCTACAAGATACTAAACCTGGGCACTAAGGTATAAGGTGGTATAAGTTTTAGAGGAGATGATATGTGAATAAAGGGTGATAATATCAAATAAACATAAGCGGAGTACCATCAGAAGCTGCTTGGTGAAAACAGTCTGAGTGGGATGACTACAAAAAGAAAAGAGTCCTTCTTTTATTTATAAAAAAACCCTCACTCACCAACCTGGTTGGTGACATGCTTCATCATCGGGGTCCACCCTGATAGCCGAATGCCATCAGGGTGTGCTACGACACCTGAATTACAGTGGAGCTGGTATTTGTTTGTGTGAAGTGAACAAAAAAGTGTTAAAAATTGTCCTGGTATACTTGTGTGAAAAATAATTTTATTTGCAAGCTACTAGACAATATTAAAATCAAGTGTGTGGATACAATAAGGTATATTAAGACCGTGTGTATCACTATGTGTTAGGTCTACATGTTTCAACCCGTTGGATGGAAATTACCGGGTTTTCTTCAGGACCGTAGGAAAATGGGTGGTCAGAGCACACTAACGTCCTGCCAATCCTAGATTCCTTCAAACTACGGACAAAAATCTGTCGTAGGCAAAAACTCACACCCAAATGGGCGGGAGAAAAGCAAAAAGACCTGTAGAGAGAAAAAGGAAAAGTCACGAATATACTTGTTACAAGCCTGTAACGAGGTGCCGTGCTGACTCTCACGTGTCTGCTTACTTGCTGTGCATCCCATTCAGATCTTATTGTGATCGGTTGTATTATGTAAGACTACTCATCATTGTCTACTTATGATGGTGCTTACATATGTTGTATTAGTCTAAGAATGAGCCTGTCTGAGGCTAGAACTTGCACACTTTATCAATTTTGGCGTGCTCAGTGATTTATGTCGTTATTTCATCGGTCGGCAACACTCAGCAATTTGTTGTGCGTGGCTCGACTACTCACAATAACATTAGCGTGAATTGACAATGACGTGAGATCCTTATCCAATTATACATACAGTCACACTAGACAGACATACAAACACCACACAAGCAAAGACCAGAAGGCGATCAGGGCTTACTCCTGTTTCGGGTGTTATGGGCTTCACGGGGTAGAGGGAAGGATAGCCTCGCAAGATAACGTATTCTAAAGCGGGGAAAAAAGGGGGGAAAGACACTCGTCAAAGAAAAGGGCTCACGGGACGTTGACCGGTACTCGATCGGTGCTCGGGCTGCCAGTGATTAAATTACTTACAGTTTTCACGAGGTTCAATGGCAATGTACCTACTCGCCTCTCCGTGCCTCCCCGCTAGCGTTGTGAATCGGCTGGCAGGATTAGTAGAGTCAGACCGGTTTCCGGGGTGGGCGGGGGAGGACGCATGTGCGTGATGACGCAATCCTGAGAGCGTATAGTTGGTGAAAATGGTAGTAGGACTAGGGGCTCAGCTAGAACTCACGTCGCTAGGCAACAGGGTATTAAACATGAAGGTTTTCGGAGGTTTGAAGTGAGTTTTAAAGAAAATAGATTACACTCGAGGTTCAGAGTGAATGTTGAGAAGTAATTAAATTGCACTCGAGTCAGGACTGGGTGGGGAGTATGATAGTCTCCAAAACTAACAATCTCTACGAGAGCACGGGGTTTATTATAAAAAGGGACATATAAACAAGAGGAAGGGTACCCGAATGAAGGAAAGGCTATAACTACAAGCTCGGTCTTTCAAAGGAGAGTAGACTTTGATTTAGGGAGAGAAGGATCACATAGCTGACCATTGAGAGGCGCTTGGAAGATCAGAGACTGTTCAAGTCACTCGAGTATCAGATCACATGACGCTGGCCCAAGGAATATTGTCATTAAGTCCTGTGACATGTGTGGATAGTCTATATATCCATCTCTGTTCCTTCTCATATAGGCGTTTCTGCATGTTAGGGCCAGGGGTGATTTGCTCAATCACTGTCCATCTCATGTCGTTGGGCGTGTGATTGTATTCAAGGAAATGGTCAGTCAATTTTGTTGCGCTTTTCTTGCAGCGGATGGTGCTGCGATGCTCACAGATTCTTTGCTTAACCTTTCTTGTTGTCATTCCTATGTAGCGTTTGTTGCATGTACATTCAATGTGATATACAATGTTGCAACTGTTACAGTTCGTGTGGGATTGTTGTCTCCACACTTTGCCGATCTCAATGTTCAAAGTTTTGGTGTTGCTCGTTAGGTGGCATACGCTGCAGTTACCACAGCGAAAATGTCCTGTGACATCGGGTAGGCCCCAAACCTTTGTTAGTGATTGGCTGTCAGTCGGCTACTTTGCTTTGGGCCTGGTGTTCACCAGTGTGTCTTTCAGGCTCGGTGATTTTTTGTAAGAAAACAGTGGCTTTTCCCAGCGGAGATTGCCAGTGCGGAGAATAGACCAATGTCTGTTAATGCTCTTGGACACTTGGTTGGAGATGGCATTAAAAGTGGTAACACAAGTGAGCGGTATTGTGTTTTCCATTGGTGGTTTTCTCTCTAGGAGAGCTTCTCTCGGTTGGTGCCTTGCACGTTTTTGGCATTTATTTATGATCCTTGTTGGGTATCCATGAACCTGTAGTTTTTCAGTCAGGTCAGAGGCTTGTTTTTTATATTCCGTGAGTTTGCTGCAGTTGCGCCTCAATCTCAAGAATTGTCCATAAGGGAGATTTTCCCTCAGTGGACGTGGGTGAAAACTCTCGAATTTGAGGAGGTTATTCTTGGCGGTAGGCTTATAGTGTGTTCTGGTCTCCACATGTTCATTCTCCTTCGTGATGACTACATCGAGGAACACTATTTCTTTTTCGTTGAAGCAGTGGGTGAATCTTAGATTCTGATCACAAGTGTTGATCCAGGTTGTGAACTCAAGGGTAATAGACAGCTAGGCTAAGAGCTCTCTTGGCCCTCAAGCTTTCTCTAAAGGATTAGGACATTACTGTTGCATGGAGGATAGATACCATGTCTTAGCTCCGAAATGGAAGATCATATTTTGGACCCACATGTGGCATGAAGAGACACAAATGGAAGAAAATTCCTTCTACAACAGAATTAACACATCTTTGCCCCAAGATGAAGTTTTTTATTTTGGACACTGAAGTCATCTGGAGACACAGAATGTGTGACTGGAGAGGTCAGTAGACTTGTTAGGGGTACAGTATTTGTGTGTCTGGTTTTTATTAATGTTCAGGAAAAGTGTGAGATTCGCATTTCTGCAAACTTGACACTACACAGTCCTTGCTTATTTCACCACTCCTTAATGTGAATCTTTTGAGCTGTTCTAACGTTTTATGGTCATATGATTCGAGTACATTTGTCTGTCTAGCCATGCCCTTAGTTTATTAGGGTACCTCTCAATTCTCTTTTATAGGGTTTATGTTTCTTCTGTGTACAATTTTGTTTTTAATTGTATGAGCCATATTTTCATAATGTGTTCATCTTTGACTGTTGGTCTTGGGTTGCTGGTTTCTAACAGAGTATTTTTCTGTGTTCTGCAAACACCTCTTCCTTGGTATACTTTGAAGGCTTTTTGGCAAACCACAAATTCTCAACATTTTAGTCCATTCACCCTTGACATGCCCTGGAATTAGGCTCACAGCCTTTCTTGGAAGAACACAATTTCTGTGCTCGCTTATGTTCCTGGCGATGTCAAATACTTCACATTATATCTTCCCATCTTTGGTTTTTCCTACCTACTCTTGTAAGTGCGGTATGGATAATGCCTGACATTTTATTTTCTGCCCATATTGCTACTGACTGCGCCAGTTTCAGTTTTTCACTTTGTAGATCTTCACATCCCTCTGCTGTGGCTTCACAGTGCTGTAAAATCCTTTCCCTGGCAAGCAGCTGCAATTCCCCGTCTCCTGGCTTGCCCCCAAAGCAGCACCATCATTTGGTAAACATTGTTTTAAGTCCCCTGACTGATATGTGGCTGGACTGTTAGACCCACGATGTTTTCTTATTGCTTAAAAAACATTTCTAGAATTTCCTTCTTAGCCATTCTAATGGGGGCAAAGTGTGGAAGTGACAGTTGGAGGAACTTCACAGGCTGAGATACTCTGTATTTTGGTTATTAATGGAGGATAAGCAGCTGATCCAGCGCCCCTATAGAAAATATGCCATAAGCAACGCTACCCAACTCCACATTACTCACCATTAATCATAAATTATTTACAAGGCCCATAAACTAACATGACATATTTTGAGCAACTGAATCATGTGACCTAATTAATAAAACCTATTCACAAACTATTTACATATTTATATACATCTGCAGTATAATGTTTTTACCATGGATTTTGTAAAGCATTGCATTTAGTTAAGCCCCATAGGCAAATGGATCTGCTAATGGTAACCTAAAACTCATGAAATAACAAGGCCGGCTTGTATTCCAAAAATCTTATTTATTAAGTATTATTCAAAGAAAGTGCATTTATTAGAATCTTTTTTTTATTTTAAGCATCATCATTTTTAGAGGTTTAGCAAAAGTATGGACAGTCACAAGCAAAAACAGTTAGCATATTTCACCTAAGCCCTAACGTCCCTGTCTAAAACTCACTTCACCTAAAAGAATAAAGTAAAAGACATTTTAGCCCTATTGATGCTTACACAATCCAAGAAAGTCCGTCAGCACGTCACAGTCTCAGGAGAAGATGAACAGCAAGCGCGCTCTCCCTCCCAGGGGGACCGTTTTTATACCTTTCTAACTAACTAAAGTAACAGCAGCGTATATTTTTTCTGTTAATCCAGATATTTCATTGGTCAAGCCACGACAGTCCACAATGAGGTCACACGCTCATGACCAAGTCCGGGGCTTCATCTTTACCCTTATTGTTCTTAGTCTCACCATCCTCTTTGCTTCCTCAAAATGATACTTTTGACGGAGGAAACTTTTTGCTTCCTAAACTTGGCAGAACCACATCCGTCCTGTCCTTGACAATGTGACCAAGAACACATTTGATACGACCAGGATTTCTTCTGCATAGAAATTATCAGCTCAGCAGAAATGTTCGCGCATGAGTGAAATAACTGCTCTGTTCAAGACTCGAAGGCTGCAGTACTGGCAGCCATCTTCTTTAGGCCCACTCTCAAAACTATTGCATAAACAAACACAAAACATCAATTAATGTGAGAAATAAAGTTTGTTCTGTTTCCCACCCACCTTTGCTAATAATTACCCATTAATCTATGTTACCTAGCAGAAGCAAATGAAGCAACAAACAGATTCGTGCAACTTTTAAAGACAGAAAAATAAAACATGAGCACATAGAAATAAGCACATGCAATTAAAATCAGCCGCATTTAATACTGACAAAGACGATAAACAAAATTAGTTTATTTATTACACACACATGCATTTGCAACATAACGCACATATATGAGCACATATGTTAGCAACCCGCGTGTAATGAACTGCAATTTTTACACTAAGTTGGTTAATATTTTCACTGCACACTTTATTAATAATGTTATTCGTTATGGAAGTTCAACTTCGCGAGTTGAAATAAATTTATTTCCAAATCTCGCTCCATCAACTCCCTCATCTGGTGATTTCAAAATCACCAAACCGCACCCAAAATTTAGCAAATTTTTATCTTATAGATGAACATGATTTGATTTCACTGTGTTAGTATTTCTAAAGACTTGTCTCAGCTGTCTGTCTGCAACTTTCATATTGAGTTCTACGAAACTCTTCTAATTCAATCTCCCTTTCCTGTTCCTTCCTAATCTTGTAAATTCTCTTCTTTTCCCTCAGGTATTTCTTTCTTTTGTGTGACATGCAACTGATCTTCAACAAAAGTATCACAAAACTTATTACAAATAAAGGTGTCAGAATCTTGCCAAGAATTGAACCACCAATCTCTTGAAACCAGGTTTTGATTGCTTGAAATCTTTTGGACAACCGTTCTGAAAAATCATCCTCTTCTAAAGGGACAATTTCTGATTGAAGCTCAGTAATGTTTTTAATGTACATCTCAATATTCCTACTCTCATCTGGAATGTAGGTGCAACAGTGTTGAACATGTAAAATGCCACAAACTCCTCCCTTTTTCGCTAGGAGAATGTCCAGAGCAAGACGGTTTTGCATTACCATGGATCGTATTGCAATAACCTCAGTATCCACGAATTGGAAACCGCTAGCTGTGTCAGTTGACAATCTGTCAACTATTGTAGACAATTTTCTGATTTTTCCTGCATTCAGGATTATACCCACTAAAGGTATTACTGCCTCAAAAATGTCTCCCATAATTTCTGAAAAACTTTCTCTTTTGAACCTATTTACATGATTGCTAATTTCAAATGAGCCTTCTGTATTTCTGTCAACATGAAATATTTTTGGAAAAAAAAGACCAACAAAACACGTCCCATACCAGTGATCAGGGAGGTTATAGTAGGCTTTGTCTCCAGAAACAAAATAAATTCCAGGAAAAATTGGGTCCTTACCACCCTTGAAACCCCAACCCCCCATGATTTGATATGTGTCCTCACAATTGCTTGCTCCAACAAAGTAGTTGTCAAACAACGTACTATCTCTCCTGATACAAAACTTGCCACTAATTGGTTTGTCTATGTGAATTGCAACATTATCAAAAGATTTGCCATTAAATTTCTCATCTTCCTTCTGCCAAAAATTGGATTTGGTCTGCTTGATCATCTCATTTCTTTTGTAGATCGCCCTTCTTTCCTCAACAAGGTTCAGAAAAGACTTCTCCTCAGTTCTCAACTTGCATGTCAAATTATTTCTAAAAGCATACTCATACGTGAGTTCATTAGTCACAATAAAGAATTCCCTCATCTGTTTAGCTTGCTTATGTTTATTTAAGCTTTTCTCAATTTTTAGATTTCCAAAAATTTCGTCATAATTAGAGTAATAGTACTCCAGACGACCAGTCTGATAAAATAAGCTAGCTATTACACTACATGTTATGCCATAAGTAAGAGGAAGCATATTGTACAAAACTCACTCTGAAACTGAAGCAGGCAATTTCACACAGATATAACAATCCTTCACCTCCATGACCTTTACATATTCAGCCAGGAGTCTTGAAAATGTATTGCTAGAAAAATCACCAATAGAACTATCTTGATGAGATTCTGATCTATGATCAATAACTTTGTTAGTTTTACCTAATGCACCATGCTTGTTTTGTTTAATTGAAGCTTTGCTTGTCATATTGACCTTGTACATTTCCTTATCGATCCCGAAAGGAAAAATGACTGCTAAAACTAACCAGAACAGAATTATTAAGAACACACAAATCAGGGACATCTTAAAGCATCTCTTAAAGATGGAGCATGTTGAGCTGTTATTTACAAAAACATAAGGCATTTTCACTAATCTTGTAAAGGGGTAAAGAAAACAAAAATGTAAAAAAATGTCCAAAAATGTCTAAACTAAATTTCTAACTTACATTTCTAACACCCCCCTTTTTAATTTAAAAAAAAAAAAAAAACCCTCAACCTTCTAACAGCTTTTCTTCTTTTCTTCGACCTTGCGTCACAATTTGTTTTCCAGCTAACACAATTTCTTCGACCTTGTGTCACCTAACACAATTTCTTCAGCCTTACGCCAAAATCAAAAACCCTAAATTTTCGCAGAAAAATACTTCAATCATTGTCACTATTCTCTTCAATCTCTTCCTGACTGCTACTGTTCACCTCAACTACAGGTGGAATCATTATATAAGTCCATTCAGGAGACTTATATTTCTGATTTGGCTTAAGAATTCTTTTTGTTTTTCTACTAATAACTTCTATTTTCTTTCCTTCTTCACTTTTATTTTCAGGATCTTTTTGACTAGAAATTTCGTTGACCTGTTCTTTTGATTTCTTTACTAATTTGAATTTTAGACCTTCGTTTTTACTTGGCCAGTTATCACCTTTTCTTGGTAATTTCTTCTTTGGCTCGGTCACATTACATTCCGTTCTCCAAGCCCTTTTTCTGAATTTTCTTATTTGAGAATCTGCATTACTCTCATCAGCTTCACTGTCAGATATTTCAATTCTGGACTCAGGTACTTCTTTACTCGGCAGCCTCACTCCGTTAGGAACATTATTCTTGTAACTGGTACTTGGCAATTCGTCTTCTCCTTCTTCTTCAATTACCTTCAACTTCCCAGTTTCAGATTTCTTGTTCCTGCATTCAGAGCTTCTTTTCTGCCTTTCAATAATCTCCTGGTCTTGAATCACAACTTGATCAGTCTCTTCTTCCGCTTCTTTTCCTAGCAGATCTCCATCATTTTCGGAGTCTATAACTATGATATCCAAATCTTTTTCACTTAATATTCCATCCACAGTTGAATTTACCAGATGTCGACCTGCCTGTCGATCTTCAGAATCTGGATTTTTTTCAGGGTCTTCTTCTTCTTCTGAATCATCTGTGGTATCGCTTTCTTCATCAGAATTTTCAGGTGTTGGCACACGAATTGTATGACTCGCGTGAATCCACCTCTTTATGCCTTTGCACTTCACTGCATTTGTTGTGACAAGAATAACCTGCCTTGGTTTCGGCCACCTTGGTACCAGCCAATTTCTTCTTCGATGAATTTTTGTTCTCACCCAGTCACCTGGTAACAGATCATGTGCTTGTTCTTTTTCTCTTGTCTGCACTTCAGTTCCCACCTGGTTGGACACAGAAGTCACTACGTCAGACAGATTCCTACAATACTCCAAAATGACGCTATCTATCATTAATAGCCATCAATTTTCCCACTGGTATGAATGCCTGTCTCATGACCCTGCCCATAAGAATATCATGTGGGCTTAAACCTGTCTTTTTATCAGGTGTACTTCTTAGAGTCATCAGAACAAGTGGAAGAGCATCTGTCCACTTTATACCTGTAGCTAGACACATTTTTGCAATCCTGTTCTTAATTGTTCCATTTATTTGCTCAACAACTCCAGATGCCTCTGGTCTGTATGCACAATGTAACTTCTGCTCTATGTGTAAAGCCTCACAAATCAATTGTAACAGTCTGTTTTCAAAATGTCTTCCACGATCACTCTCCACAGTCACCGGGAAACCGTACCTAGGTATAATCTCCCTCAAAAGTAATTTTGCAACAGTAATTGTATCATTGTGACGTGTGGGAAACGCTTCAACCCATCTTGAAAACAAACAGACAAACACCAAAACATAACGCAATTTGTTATGTTGCGGCATTTCAATGAAATCCATCTGTAATCTGGTGAATGGACCACCCTCCCGTCCTATGGTTCCCATTCCCACAACAGTCTTCCTCATTGGGTTCATTTGCTGGCAAGTCAAACACCTTTGACAAAGAGATTCTGCAATCGTTCTAAACTTTGTATTGAACCAAGTCTCCCTAAAAAGCCTAATCATAGAATCTCTTCCAATGTGTCCCAGACCATGATATATCCTTGCCATGTCAGCAATCATGCAGTTTGGTAAAACTACCCTGCCATCTTTGTATGTCCAAATTCCATCCTCATCTCGCTGTCTACATTCTGCTCTCAACCATGTGTTTTTCTCTTCATCATCAGCTTCATCCTGTAAATCTCTAACTTCCTGCCATGTTTCAACTACTGATGCTAGCATTAGTGAGCTCAAGGCATGTTCATCGTTCTTTTCCCGATTAATTGCAAAATTGTTTCTTGCACAGTATTTTGCTATCTCGTCTGCATAGGCATTTCCTTTGGTAATGAAATCGTCTCCCTTTTTGTGTGCTGCACATTTCAGGACAGCAATCTTTTCTGGTAACTGAATGCCATCAATTAATCTTTTAATCAATTTCGCATTTCTGATAGGTGAACCTGCAGATGTCAAATAGCCTCTCTGAGACCAGAGCTGTCCATAATCATGCACAACTCCATACCCATACTTGCTGTCAGTTATTATGGTAATTTTCAAATGTATTGCTCTCTCACATGCACGAATTAAAGCAATCAGTTCCGCTACTTGAGCTGAACGAATTCCTTCAAGACATGATGCTTCCACAACATCAGCAACGGTACAGACAGAATATGCTGCTCTTAAAAAGCCTTCCTCTGTTCTCAAACAAGAACCATCAACAAAATAAACATAGTCTGACTCAGGCAGAGGAACATCTTTAATGTCCTGCCTTGGCTTGGTGCAAAATTCCAAAACATCCAAGCATTCATGATCAACATCATTTTCATTTCTGATTTCAGAAACAGCACCATCAGGCAATAATGTGGAAGGATTTAAGTTCACACATCTTGCTATTGAGACATTATCTGATCCCAGAATAATTTTCTCATATTTGGTAATTCTGTTACTTGTCAAATGCTGCGTTTTGCTTCTAGTTAGGAGAATTTCAACCGAATGAGGTACATAGACTTTTACAGGAAACCCCATTATAATTCCTTTACTTTGCTCAAGACTCACACTGGTTGCAGCTACTGCTTTCAAGCAGCCTGGTAATGCTTTTGCAACTGGATCAAGTACTGCTGAAAAATATGCAATTGGTTTTCTCAGTTTTCCATGTCTCTGTATTAACACAGACAATGCACATCCTTCTCTTTCACTACAGTACAGTTCAAAATCCTTTTCATAATCTGGCATGCCTAAGGCTGGAGCTTCACACAAACTCCTTTTTAGCTTTTCAAAAGCTTCCATCTCAATTTATGTAAGGACAATTGGGTCTTTTACATCTGATTTTGTTAATCTCTGTAGTGGTTTCGCAATTACCGAAAATCCACTAATCCACTGACGACAATAGCCAACCATTCCTAAAAACATTCTGTCCTGTCTCTGTGTTTTTGGAGGTTGCATTCCCTGAATCATTTTGATTCTCTCAATTGTCACTTGTCTGATTCCTTTTGCAATTCTGTGACCAAGATATTTTACTTCTTGTTTGCAAAACTGTAATTTTGCAGGTGACACTTTATGTCCCTCATCTGCCAAATGATTCAAACGAGTAATTGTATCTGTGACACAGTTATCTCGTGTTTTTACTGCAACTAGCAAGTCATCAATGTACTGGACCAATGTTGATCTTCCAGGTAAATTTAGATTCTCCAATGATTTCTTTAACAATTCATTAAAGATAGAAGGACTCTCTGTATACCCTTGAGGAATACGACACCATGCTAATGTGCGACCTTGGAACCTGAACGCAAAGATTTCCTGGCTCTCTGGATGCAATGGAACTGTAAAGAACGCATTGCAAAGATCAATAACAGTGTACCATTCTGCATCATGCGGAATTTGGTAAAGAATCACTGCTGGATTTGGAACAGCTGGGCAACATGGAACAACTATCTGGTTAACCTTTCTCAGGTCTTGAACTATTCTGTACGTTCCGTTTGGCTTTTTGATCCCCATGATCGGCGAATTACAAGGACTGCTCTCAATTTCTTTTAAAACACCTTACTTTATAAATTTTTCAATCACAGGAATGACACCTTCAATCGTTTCTGCCTTCATCTTGTACTGAGGAATGTTTGGAAAATCTATTCCCTGCTTCACTGTAATTTTAACTGGATCAACATGTTTCATCAGACCCATTTCACTTCCAGATTAATCCCAAATTTCAGCTTTGACTGTCTTTTTTAATTCTTCAGGCAAATTTTCTTTATCAAATACAGGAAATAATTTTGTTTTCTCTGCTTCAACCATTAACATTGTTAATTTATAAAGCCCATCCTCCTCAAATGTCTGCAACTCAATACCTTCTGGTGAGCAATATATTTTGCAGTTCATTTTACAGAGGAGGTCCCTCCCTAACAGGTTCACACACACTCTTCCCCCTCTCTCGGGCACCGTCATAAATAATACTCAGAATCACTTCCCTGATTTTCTGTCATCAAAAATTGTCCAGATAAATTTGGCACATTTACTCTTTGTGTTCTTATTACCTGATCACCTCCGCTGAATCCTGTTTCCGAATTATATCTCTGAGCACCTCTACTGTTTAGGAGAGGAGGCTGTGGAATTTGACTCTGCTGATTTGCTAACTGTCGCTTTAGCTGTTGCTGAAGATTCAGCTCGTTTAACTGTTGCTGTAGCTGTTGCTGCAGATTTACATCGTTCTGCATCTGTGGATTTAATTATGCATTTTTGAAATTTCTGGGCGGATTTTTACACTCGCGCTTCCAGTGTCCAATTTCCCCACAATTAAAACAGGGCAATTTTTGCTTCAGCTCTTCAATATTTACATTAAATTTCGGTTTGTTGGGGGGAGGAGCTTCGCGTGCAACCAGAATGGTCGCGTGAGCACAGGGCTCCCGGACCTTCGCCACCTCCGCCGTTTAGCCTGCATCTTATCCTGTTCACAACGACGAGTCGTTACTGGCACAACCTGGCTGACCTACTAGCTGTTTTAAGATTTCGTTCTGGATCTTGGGAGCCGAAGTTACGGGCTCCTGAACTTTTCTGGCCTGCTCCTTGGTGCTGACCCGGGCTCGATTTCTCTGCCAGCCGGGCAGTAATCGAACAACAACGGCTTGCCCGAGTCTTCTTGCTCCGCCATTCACTTTCGGTTTCGTTTTTGGCTTTGAGATCTCCCCGGCTCTGGTCTGCCCTGACCCGCACTGGTCACATTCTGCTCTCCTGCTTCTACTCCGGCTCTGCGCTGGCCTACTGTGGTTTATCGTGTGGTGTATAGTGCCCGCTTTCTCCTGTGGACCCGTTTTGGTCGCATCGAGTGTAGCCATTTTCACCAGGTCCAAGGCTCCCCTCCGGGGCGCTGAACCCAAGATGGCCACCAAGCCTGAGGGTGAGAAGCGCAAGACCAAGCCGGCTCTCCGTGGGAGCTCTGTACAGTCAAACGTCATGGACAGATACACTCTTTCCAAGGGCTCTCCGGGGGGACCGACTAAACCCCCGAGCAACGTTGGAAATGATTCCTCAACGGGTGAGGACCTGACGCTGAGTGATGTCATGGGCGCCATTGCTGGCATGAAGGCCTCGCTAGGTCAACAGTACGAAGCCCTGGCCCACAAATTGGACACAGTTGCAATTGATGTCACTCTGATCAGGGCAGACCTAGCTAAGACCAATGAAAAGGTCAAGTCTCTCGATTTAAAGACCTCCAGTCTTACCACCGATGTCTCTGATCTACAGTCTGAGGTCAGAAACCTGCGATCCTCACACAATTTTTTCTCCCGGCGCTTGGAAGATTTTGAAAGCCGTGCAAGACGGAACAACATTCGTGTGGTCGGTGTCCCGGAAAAAACGGATGCTTCTACGGTCGACCTGCTTGTGGAGGACCTTGTTGTGAACCACCTTGCCCCCAAGGGTCTTAGTAAGTTCTTCGCTGTGGAACGGGCTCATAGGATACCAGGAGGAATGCCCAAGCAGGGGGCCACCCCGCGACCCATTATTGCTAGGATTTTCAACTTTCGGGACAGAGATGCGATCCTGCAAGCGTCCCGCCAGAGTGGTCCCACTGCCTTTGAGAACACTGCAGTGAGTTTTTACCCGGACTTCACCCAGCAGGTACAGAAACAGCGCCTGGGGTTCCAAGGGGTGAAAAAGAGACTAAGAGACAGAGACATGAAGTATGCTATGCTCTTCCCGGCCCGGCTGCGTGTGGTGTACGAGGAGCGGACTTTCTTCTTTAACCATCCTGAGGCTGCAGGGGACTGGCTTGACACACTGCCCATGCGACAAGAACACTCTGAGTACTCAGGAGGAGCCGAGGGCGGCCCGGTGGAGCAGGAATAGGGGGTGAGATCGGCTCCCGGATCAACATATTGACTTTTGGCAGCGGTTTGATGCTATGCAAATTTGTTTGCTAATGTACTGTCCTTCGGGGGTACGGGCGGGGGTTGGGTGGGTCTTTCCTCCTCTAGGGTTCTTTTCGTAGATTAGTTGTGTGTTAGGGCGACAGGCACACTGCAAGTTAGGGTGGCTTTTTAGTCTCACGCAGGGGTGCAGGGTGGGGGGTGTGATGTTTGGGATCTGTTGGGGGGTGGACGGGGAGAAGTTACTGTTCTTTTGTTTCTCTCAAGGCAATGTACTGATGATCTACTGTAGCTCTGTGTCGCATCTGTTGTGGGATGGGGTGGGATTGGTTTCTGGGATGGGCATAGGGGATTGAGGCTATTGTGTTGGAACGTCAATGGGTTGGGAGATAGGATAAAACGAGGGGTGGTATTACAACTGTTACGTCGTTTATCCCCTGATGTTGTGTTGCTACAGGAGATGCACTTAATAGGCAATACGTGCCATGCTATGAACAGGCGTGGTTATCGTCTCTTAGCGCACTCCGGATTCACCTCTGGCTCTCGGGGGGTTGGTATTCTAGTCAGGAACTCCCTCCCTTTTCAGGTTGATGATATTATCCTTGACGATAGAGGGCGGTACGCCGCCATTGTTGGGCGCTGGGAGGGGAGGGTCATCACACTCCTCTCTGTCTATGTTCCGCCTGGTTTGCAGACTACTACCTTCGCTGATTTGGGGAAAGTGATCCTGGGAGTTCCGGAGGGTCAACTGGTGGTGGGTGGAGATTTTAATTCTGTGGTTTCCGGGATGTGTGATCGCTACCCCCCCAGGGAAATTGCGAAGTCTCAATCCTGGTTGGGTGACTTCTTGGACACTCTGGGACTGGTCGATTGTTGGAGACTGCTCCACCCGGAGCAGTTGCAAGACACGTTCCATTCCGGTGCCCACGGTAGTCTCTCAAGACTAGACTATGTGCTGATGCCCTCTTCGCAAGCTTCCTCTATTAGGGAGATTAAACATTTGGCCAGGGGCATATCGGATCACTCCCCCTTATGGTTGGTCATGGACACGAAGCTGGGAACGGAGGATCGGGTGGCTCCAATCAACCCCTGGTACCTCAGGGACCCTAGGGTGCGGGCGGAACTGATTAAAGCGCTAGATCGTTACTTTGCGGAGAATGTGGGCTCTGTGTCCTCTTTTGTCTCACTGTGGGAAGCATACAAGACTGTCATTCGGGGCCAGGCCCTTTCCTTAGTTAGCAATGCAAAGAAACGTAAACAGGAGGCGGTTGTTCGAATTGAAACCGAAATACCTGCTTTGGAAAGGGAGTTCGATTCGGGGGTTACCCAAGATAAGCTGCACCTCCTTAGTCTTAAACAACTCGATAATAGAGCACTGGTTACTGATGCTGCGAAAGTAATGAGTAGAGAGCAGCAGGGACGTCTGTATGATGTGGGTGACAAAGCCGGGAAATTGCTCGCATGGTTGGATAAGAAGGAGTGTGCTAGTCGTGTGGTGCCGGTGCTTGAGAATGCGACTGGAGCGAGAATGACTGGCCCTGTCGAGATTGTGGAGTGTTTTGTGGAGTATTTCCGGGACGTCTATTCCCCAGTGTCAGATAGACCTGAGCAGGATTCCTGGCTACTTTTGCGGGATATCGCGTTGCCTTGTTTGTCGGACTCTGAAAGGGAACTCCTCGATGCCACGCCTACTGTCGAGAAGGTGGCGGATGCCATCCGTGCGGTTCGCTCGGGGAAGGCCATGGGCCCGAATGGACTCCCCATTGAGCTCTACAAGCTTCGCCCAGATGTGATAGCCCCTTATCTTAGGTCGATGTTTTTGGAGTCATTGGAAACGGGCTCCCTCCCTCCTGATCAGCGACTGGCTTCTATTGTTGTAATACACAAGGAGGGGAGACCGCACGACCGCTGCACCTCATATAGACCCATATCTCTCTTGAACGCCGAGCCTAAGATCCTGGCCAAATTGCTTGCTACTCGCTTAATAACCGTCATCAGCGACTTGGTTCACCCCGACCAATCTGGTTTTATACCACATCGCAACACGGCACTGAACCTCCGGTGCCTGCACGGCGCCCTCGGCAGGGCGGCGACGTTACGTGAGCCGGCCATTTTGGCTTCTTTGGACGCCACAATGGCGTTTGATACGCTGGAATGGCCATATCTTTGGGCGGCCCTTGCGAAGTTCGGTTTCGGCCCGGTATTTATTAGCTGGGTGAAGTTGCTTTACACTGATCCCTTAGCTCAAGTGGTGGTAAACGGCCGAGTTTCCGCTCCATTTACCCTTGGCAGAGGGACGCGCCAGGGTTGCCCCTTGTCCCCGCTTCTTTTTGCTCTCGCCTTGGAACCCCATGCGGCCTGGCTGAGGTGGGAGCCGTCTTTGAAGGGCATTCGATGGACTTCAGACTTTGAAGACCGTGTGTCTTTGTACGCGGACGATATCCTGTTATATCTCACGTCCCCTCGGAAGTCGTTGGTAGTCTTGTTTGACGTCCTGAACTCTTTCCGTAAAAATTCTGCTCTTGTCATTAACTGGTCTAAATCTTGCATCTATGTTCTCTCGGGCGACGCTCCCCTCTTGCCTCGTGGATGTCCTATACAGGTGGTGCGGGAGGGATTCAAGCATTTGGGGATCTTTATCACCTTGGACCCCGCACTCCGTTATGAGCGTAATTTGTTGCCTCCGCTTCAGCGCCTCAGGTCTGACGTAGCCACCTGGCGTAGGCTCCCTCTCTCCCCTCTAGGACGGGCAGCATTGTTCAAGATGATGTCGCTGCCCCGGTTCTTATATGCGTTGCAGAATACTTTCGACACTGTGCCGGCTAGCTACTTTCGGGAGGTCGAAAGTCTACAGAGGCAATTGCTGTGGGGGGGTCGTCCCGTATTGCTCTCGCGAAGATGACGCTCCTGTGGTATGATGGTGGAATCGCGCTTCCTGACATTCGTCGTTATTATTGGGCCTCTCAGATGGGGGCGATCAACCACTGTACTTATGGTCCCGTGCCGAATCCGGCGTTTGCGATGGATAAGTGGTTGTTGCCGGGCGGGGACTATAATAGGGTTCTGTACGCACGATCCGCGGGGAGGGCACTCACGGGCCCCACAAGGATAGCAGTACAGGTATGGTATCGCGCCACGGCTGCCCTGAGTTGGGCGGACAAAATGACTCGAGCGACCCCGTTGTATGCATCGGAGAAACTGGGGTCTCTATGGAAAACGAAGGGATTTGATAAGTGGGACGTAATCGGTATCTGCAGGGTAGCCGATGTGTGGACCAAAGGTAGGGTCAAAACGTTCGAGGAACTGAAGGTAGAGTATGACTTGAATGCTAGGGAATTTTTTCGTTACTCGCAAATCCGTCACGCGTTATTATCTGTTTTTCCTGTGGGTGCAGATATACCGGAGGCATCCCCGCTCGAGGACCGTATACTGGACGGGTATGTCCCAGACAGCACGATTTCGCTAATATATAAGAAGTTGATCAACAACAGGGTTGACCTCCTATGTCGTCTCCGTGAGGCTTGGACTGGTGATGGCTTAGAGCTGGATGATGAGGACTGGCAGGCGGCGGTGTCTTCTCTTAAGGAGGTGGCAATTCCGGCGCGCCTTCGGTTTGTTCAACTCAGAATTCTTCACAGAGTCTATGTTACAGGGCCGCGTCTGGTGCACATGGGATTTTCTCTGGATGGGCTGTGTAGGCGTGGTTGTGGCCTCGTGGGTACCCTTTTCCACATAATCTGGGAATGTCCTACGGTGGCGCGCTATTGGACTCGTGTGCATGAAGTTATGAGTGAGGTCACGGGTGTGAAGTCGATGCCTGAGGCTAGGCGGTGCTTGTTGAACGTGTGGGAGCCGAATGATTACAATGTGGCACAGCTTCAATGGGTAACCCTGGGCAATATGATTGCCAAGAGACACATAGCCCAATTATGGGGTGCCCAGAGGCCGCCCACGGCTCTGGCATGGAAACAAAACATGGATTGGTGCATGTTCAGAGAGAAGACGGTATACGTTGCCCGTGGCAGACCTCGAAAATGGGGGAGGATCTGGGACCAATGGAATTCATATCGTGGTGGGATATGTACTCCCCCCCAAGCGGACTTGGTCGCTGAACTGCTACCCTCTCAACCTGATGTTCCCTCCGCAACCCTTTAAGCATTCCTCCTGTTTTAGATTCCTCTCCCCTGCCTCTCCCGTGATTATGTCGATTGAATTGCATCTATATGTCCCTATCCTTGCACTGATGTGACACATTTATGTACGTATTGCCTTGTACTGACCATAAACAAATCTGTAAATAAAGTGGCTCATGTCCTTTCCACTTAATTTTTCATAGCCACTGTACTGTTTGAATACCAACAGTAATCTTTCATAGAATGAATGAACCGACTCTTTAGGTTCCTTATTTGTTCTGTCTATTTTTACCCAATCTACTTCCTTTGGAGCAATCTTTTCTTTTAACCAGTAAATCACTTTGTCATACAGTCCCATGACTTCTGACGATGGAGCACCTGTCTCTTTATCTCGAGCTGGTTCTACTTTGGGCCAACTCACAGCAATTTTGCATTCTGTCCAGAGATCTGATGGGACAACAATGTCGAAGAATCCATCAAGATCAACCCACAGAACCTTCAACACCTTAATGAATCTGTCCACCTGTCGATACCATTCTACAGGCTTTTCTCTTAGCCGAGGGAAATCATTTGTGAACAACAAAATGTCCTGTCTAGACCAGGGAACATGCACATTACCACCACCTGCAATTTCTCTCATTGGGTACTGATTAGCCAATCTTTCCCATTTTTCTTCCTCCTTCTTTTTGGTCCACTTCACTCTCCATTTACTTAAATCACCCAATTTTTTGATGTACACAATCAAATCCTTTATATGCACAATTCTTCCCATTGCATTAAAATTCCCAATATCCTTTTCAGTAAAATCTAATCTGTAATGCTTTGTCAAGTTTTTCTGTTTACTCAAATCAATTTCTAATTCTGCAGCCAATTCTTCCAATTGATCATATTTATTCTTTGTTTTCCATTGTATACTTTTGCAAATGAACAACAGTTCATCATCCTGATAATGCTTCAAACTGTCAGGACCAATTGTGCCAATTATCAATTCCTCTAAATCTGCTTTTAGTTTTGCAACATCAAGCTTTGAAATAGGTTCTGTTTTCTCAACACTCTTTTCTGGAGAGTCAGTATCTGATTCTGCACCCATTGGTGTTCTGCATAATGAACCTGGATTGAAAGGTAAATCAGGCATCATTGTTTTTTCTCGATGTATTTCAGTTAATTCTGAGTAAAATTTTTCAACCACTTTCTGAATTTCTGCATTTAATGGAATTGTCATACCTGATTGCCTAATTTCTCCTTGATCAAACACAGGCTGAACAGGACCAATCGTTACTGGAACTGTCACTGCTTCCATGCCTTTAGTTAACTGCCGAATTAATTCTTCCTTTGATCGTAAATATTCTGAAGTATTTGCAACTTCCTCATTTCTACCAGCTCCCATTGAATTTCTAGGAACTTCTCTTCCCATGGGTGTTTCAGGAAAATTTCTGCTTTCATCATACATGCTAGAATTTGTTCTTGTTTCTAACCTTTCAGGAGTTTCAAAAGATTCAGACTTATTCGGGTACAATCTGGGTGAACCCTCATTTAATGGAGGTGCACTTGGTGTGGTTCCTGTAGAAACCATCGGAGTAGACCATGAACAAGCTGGTTTTAAAGGAGTCTGTTTTTTATTAGTCAAATAAATTTCTTCTAAAACTAAGTCTTCTGATTCACTGTCTCCAACCGCATTATTTTTCTTTTGGGATTTCTTTTGACCTGGTATTTCCGTAATCATTTCTCTCACTGTATAGAGACCATCGCACATGTCTGCCTGTCTCCACCTGCGTATTCTATCCTCATGGGTTTCTCGTTTAAAATTTGATGATTTCGGGGGTCTTATCATACCACTTGCTTCCCGCTGAAGTTGAAACATCTCATCCTCCCATTCAACTAAAGCCTCAAATTGTGTTGGTCTAGGCTTCGGCACAAGAGCTGTCATTTTTTGTCTTAAATTTTTCAAAATCCTCATATCAAATGAACCATCTTCCGGCCAAACCAAAACACCATCATCCTTAGTGTAATCCATCTAAACATCAAACCAAAGGCAAGTATGATAACCATATTCACCTTCCATATAGGCTGCGGGTGTTTTATACCTCGCGTTTCAATTTTCTTATCAGGTGAAATAAAATGTTTAAATCTCTGAAGCAATGTAAGCTTTTTCTCCTCTTTTTTATAATAATAACTCATGTTTTAATCAAATCTGTTCAATTGAAAATGATCGTAAATGTTTCCTGGATATCCTGCAAAACTAGCCAATCCGTGCGCGAAACACACCAACAAGCCAATCAGGTTAGGCTACGTCACCACCTTGCTCAACCAATAGAATTACTGCTTTCTGGGAAAGCCAATCAGCTAACAGCTCGTCAGAGTCACGTGAACCAATCAGTGCGCTAGCTGTGACGTATGTTAGCCAATCACAGCGCGGACCATGTGACGTACACAGCCGCTGCAGCTCCTCACCTCTCACTTTCAGCGCTCACCCCTCCTTCACAAAAACTTTTCACAGCGCCATTTTAAGTACACTTTCTCAATGGATTTCAATTAATAACGACAAATAAACAAACCATTTGTCTGTTTCGCTAAAATAAAGTGACAGCTTTTCAAAACATTCAAGTATTCTTTGCGTGGAATAGACGACGCTACTCTCACAGAATATACATTCGTTGATAAAGTAAACTCTACCCTTCTAGCAGGTAATATTCAAACCCGTTTCCCTCTGAATGCACATAAAGTAGCAATTCAAAGTTTGACTCGAACGAAATTACAAATCATTTACGCACTTTCAAACGGAAAGTTTCCCTAACCATACATACATGAAATTTTGGCAGGACTTTAACCAGCCATAAAAATCCACAATTGTCAGTAGAATAGACAACTCTACCTTACCCTTCACACAAGCTCAGATTAATTCTACTACTCTTTTCACAGTGAGTTTTAAAACAGGCTCTAGGTCCCTATACTCAAAGCTACGATTTTATAGCTAATCTTCACTATACATTCTACCTAGCACACCTAGTATCCCTAAATTCGTGCTGTATGACCACAACACTAGTGATAACAATACCACTATTTTGAAACATAACAAATGCACTGTGCGACTTCACTTTTGTCACACCTCTCATATGCCGGCTCAACTAGGATTTTCCACGCTGCAGGGAAAAACCTTTCGACTACATATAACAACTGAACCAAACTCAACATATGTTAAACATCGATCCTATGTAACTACCATGTAGCATGTCGGTTACCATAGCAACCGTAACTCTGCTACCAGAAAATTGATCCAGCGCCCCTATAGGAAATATGCCATAAGCAACGCTACCCAACTCCAAAATACTCACCATTAATCATAAATTATTCGCAAGGCCCATAAACTAACATGACATATTTTGAGCAACTGAATCATGTGACCTAATTAATAAAACCTATTCACAAATTATTTACATATTTATATACATCTGCAGTATAATGTTTTTACCATGGATTTCGTAAAGCATTGCATTTAGTTAAGCCACATGGGCAAATGGATCTGCTAATGGTAACCTAAAACTCATGAAATAACAAGGCCGGCTTGTATTCCAAAAATCTTATTTATTAAGTATTATTCAAAGAAAGTGCATTTTATTAGAATCTTTTTTTTATTCTAAGCATCATCATTTTTAGAGGTTTAGCAAAAGTATTGACAGTCACAAGCAAAAACAGTTAGGGGCAGATTTATGATAACTGGCGCATCCCCAGGGATGCGCCAGTTATTTTGCGCCGCTGCTCCGCCACCCATGGTGCGCCGCATTTACCATGCGGCGCACCATGGGGCAAAAACGGCACAGATGCGTGACGCATCTGTGCCGTTAAGGTGGCGCATTGTTGGAGTTGCGTCGCAAGCGCGACGCAGCTCCAGCAAGGCTCGGGGGTGCCCCATCTTTACAATGCTGCGTCAAGACCTACGCCTGCTTCAAGCAGGCGCAGGGTTTTGACGCAGCATTGGCCTGAAAGTGACTGAGTGAAATCTTATAGATTTCACTCAGCCACTTTTGCGAGGCGCACCTGCCCCCTAACGCCCACCCTGCGCCGGAACGCCCACAAGTGGCGCAGGGCTTTACAACGTGACGCATCTGCCTAGATGCGTCACGTTGTAAATGGGTCGTAGGGATGCGCCACGTTTACGCCGCAGTTGCGTGACGCATTCCCAACATAAATCTGCCCCTTAGCATATTTCACCTAAGCCCTAACGTCCCTGTCTAAAACTCACTTCACCTAAAAGAATAAAGTAAAAGACATTTTAGCCCTATTGATGCTTACGCAATCCAAGAAAGTCCGTCAGCATGTCACAGTCTCAGGAGAAGATGAACAGCAAGCGCGCTCTCCCTCCCAGGGGGACCGTTTTTTTACCTTTCTAACTAACTAAAGTAACAGCAGCGTATATTTTTTCTATTAATCCAGATATTTCATTGGTCAAGCCACGACAGTCCACAATGAGGTCACACGCTCATGAGCAAGTCCGGGGCTTCATCTTTACCCTTATTGTTCTTAGTCTCACCATCCTCTTTGCTTCCTCAAAATGATACTTTTGACGGAGGAAACGTTTTGCTTCCTAAACTTGGCAGAACCACCTCCGTCCTGTCCTTGACAATGTCACCAAGAACACATTTGATACGACCAGGATTTCTTCTGCATAGAAATTATCAGCTCAGCAGAAATGCTCGCGCATGAGTGAAAGAACTGCTCTGGTCAAGACTCGAAGGCTGCAGTACTGGCAGCCATCTTCTTTAGGCCCACTCTCAAAACTATTGCATAAACAAACACAAAACATCAATTAATGTGAGAAATAAAGTTCGTTCTGTTTCCCACCCACCTTTGCTAATAATTACCCATTAATCTATGTTACCTAGCAGAAGCAAATGAAGCAACAAACAGATTCGTGCAACTTTTAAAGACAGAAAAATAAAACATGAGCACATAGAAATAAGCACATGCAATTAAAATCAGCCGCATGTAATACTGACAAAGACGATAAACAAAATTCGTTTATTTATTACACACACATGCATTTGCAACATAACGCACATATATGAGCACATATGTTAGTAACCCGCGTGTAATGAACTGCAATTTTTACACTAAGTTGGTTAATATTTTCACTGCACACTTTATTAATAATGTTATTCGTTATGGAAGTTCAACTTCGCGAGTTGAAATAAATTTATTTCCAAATCTCGCTCCATCACAGCCATGTTGAATTTCAATTTTCTGATGGCACCTGTTCTCCCTTCATGGATCCAGCCCTCTTTCCTTCTCTTCTAGAAATAACACAGCTACCGTGATGACTCTGAACTGGCAGTGCAATCTCTGGTGCTCGCCAACATAGAAGTAGAAAATTTGCTTCTACATAGCTTACACAACACAACACTTGATCTGCTAAAACTTATTCCAAAGTCGGATCAAAACCACCCTTCCATAGTTCGCGTCTTCCTCTGGAAGCTCTTACTGATTTCAAGTTACGAGACATTTCTTGCACAGTCATTAACTTCCAGCAGCTGTCTCACCAAACGACAACTTTTGGTGGCATATTATCAAGGACGGCGGTAAAATATCGCTGGTTTAGTGGCAGAACACTGCTGCCAAAGTGGCGATAATGGGCTTGATAATATGCCCTGGAGAATTCCTATAGAAGCCCATGTTCACACCAGAACATGGACTTCTATTGGAATTCTCAAGGGCATATTATCAAGCCCATTATTGCCTATTTAGCTGCAGTTTTCTGCGGCTAAATCGGCGATAATTTTTAACGCTGTTCTTGATAATATGCCCCTAAATGCTTTAAGTGGCAGGCAGTTTGGAATATAAACACAATTAAGACAAACATCAATCAGAGTCTAATTTGCACATTTGCGAAGTATTTAGTTTTGGTTCATTACAAATTAAAACAATAGCCAACTATTCAAGATAACACTAAACATTCTTCAGTTTGCGAGGAGTGAACATGATCTAATGACCCACGACCAGCTCAAGAATTTAGCGATTGCAATACCAATACACAGTGATGTATCTGTGTGCAGTATTCTTAGTGCATCACCACACCTTGTAGTGCCCAGTGACCTATAAATTGGCTTGTGCCACTCGACGGGGGGCGGCATATGCTGAACAAACAGATGTGCCAGTGTCTCCAGCTGGTCCAGACACAGGGGTCACTTGCTGTTGCCAGTTGGGACCCATTTTGCTGTATAAGATCTTATTGGCAGTGTACCCACCCTAAATTGGAAGTACAGCTTCCGATCATGCGGTTTAGTTATTAGATCCCAATACTGCTCTAGATTTGGCCAGGATTTGATTTCCAAAAATCCTGCCATTAGAGAAGATTTGTCACTGTTTCTGTGAATGTTAAAAAGCACTGATTCCCAGTATTTCTCTTTCAGGAACTCCTTTGTAGGGAATGATGCATGCAAAGGATTTTCCCACAAGGAGGACATGCCAATACTGACTAGGGAGGCTCTAACCTCCTGTAACCATCTAATTTTTTGATAGCAATCTGCCTAGATTAGATATTTGAGGCCGGAAGCGTAGGATGCCAGTTCTGGCGTGCACCAAATTCTTCGCCAGTATAATATAGGACGTAGTCTGACAATATCAGCCAGTGCTTTTCTGCCTAACTCGTATAGCATTGGGCGCACTGGGGTACTTTGCAGGAGACTAGTGATTCTATGTAAAAACCTGTTTTCTGCAACAACTAACTGGGAAAGGTTCTTATAACCCCAGAGTTTTCCCCCATATAAGACAGAGCTGCTCCGCCACCCATGGTGCGCCGCATTTACCATGCGGCGCACCATGGGGCAAAAACGGCACAGATGCGTGACGCATCTGTGCCGTTAAGGTGGCGCATTGTTGGAGTTGCGTCGCAAGCGCGACGCAGCTCCAGCAAGGCTCGGGGGTGCCCCATCTTTACAATGCTGCGTCAAGACCTACGCCTGCTTCAAGCAGGCGCAGGGTTTTGACGCAGCATTGGCCTGAAAGTGACTGAGTGAAATCTTATAGATTTCACTCAGCCACTTTTGCGAGGCGCACCTGCCCCCTAACGCCCACCCTGCGCCGGAACGCCCACAAGTGGCGCAGGGCTTTACAACGTGACGCATCTGCCTAGATGCGTCACGTTGTAAATGGGTCGTAGGGATGCGCCACGTTTACGCCGCAGTTGCGTGACGCATTCCCAACATAAATCTGCCCCTTAGCATATTTCACCTAAGCCCTAACGTCCCTGTCTAAAACTCACTTCACCTAAAAGAATAAAGTAAAAGACATTTTAGCCCTATTGATGCTTACGCAATCCAAGAAAGTCCGTCAGCATGTCACAGTCTCAGGAGAAGATGAACAGCAAGCGCGCTCTCCCTCCCAGGGGGACCGTTTTTTTACCTTTCTAACTAACTAAAGTAACAGCAGCGTATATTTTTTCTATTAATCCAGATATTTCATTGGTCAAGCCACGACAGTCCACAATGAGGTCACACGCTCATGAGCAAGTCCGGGGCTTCATCTTTACCCTTATTGTTCTTAGTCTCACCATCCTCTTTGCTTCCTCAACATGATACTTTTGACGGAGGAAACGTTTTGCTTCCTAAACTTGGCAGAACCACCTCCGTCCTGTCCTTGACAATGTCACCAAGAACACATTTGATACGACCAGGATTTCTTCTGCATAGAAATTATCAGCTCAGCAGAAATGCTCGCGCATGAGTGAAAGAACTGCTCTGGTCAAGACTCGAAGGCTGCAGTACTGGCAGCCATCTTCTTTAGGCCCACTCTCAAAACTATTGCATAAACAAACACAAAACATCAATTAATGTGAGAAATAAAGTTCGTTCTGTTTCCCACCCACCTTTGCTAATAATTACCCATTAATCTATGTTACCTAGCAGAAGCAAATGAAGCAACAAACAGATTCGTGCAACTTTTAAAGACAGAAAAATAAAACATGAGCACATAGAAATAAGCACATGCAATTAAAATCAGCCGCATGTAATACTGACAAAGACGATAAACAAAATTCGTTTATTTATTACACACACATGCATTTGCAACATAACGCACGTATATGAGCACATATGTTAGTAACCCGCGTGTAATGAACTGCAATTTTTACACTAAGTTGGTTAATATTTTCACTGCACACTTTATTAATAATGTTATTCGTTATGGAAGTTCAACTTCGCGAGTTGAAATAAATTTATTTCCAAATCTCGCTCCATCACAGCCATGTTGAATTTCAATTTTCTGATGGCACCTGTTCTCCCTTCATGGATCCAGCCCTCTTTCCTTCTCTTCTAGAAATAACACAGCTACCGTGATGACTCTGAACTGGCAGTGCAATCTCTGGTGCTCGCCAACATAGAAGTAGAAAATTTGCTTCTACATAGCTTACACAACACAACACTTGATCTGCTAAAACTTATTCCAAAGTCGGATCAAAACCACCCTCCCATAGTTTGCGTCTTCCTCTGGAAGCTCTTACTGATTTCAAGTTACGAGACATTTCTTGCACAGTCATTAACTTCCAGCAGCTGTCTCACCAAACGACAACTTTTGGTGGCATATTATCAAGGACGGCGGTAAAATATCGCTGGTTTAGTGGCAGAACACTGCTGCCAAAGTGGCGATAATGGGCTTGATAATATGCCCTGGAGAATTCCTATAGAAGCCCATGTTCACACCAGAACATGGACTTCTATTGGAATTCTCAAGGGCATATTATCAAGCCCATTATTGCCTATTTAGCTGCAGTTTTCTGCGGCTAAATCGGCGATAATTTTTAACGCTGTTCTTGATAATATGCCCCTAAATGCTTTAAGTGGCAGGCAGTTTGGAATATAAACACAATTAAGACAAACATCACTCAGAGTCTAATTTGCACATTTGCGAAGTATTTAGTTTTGGTTCATTACAAATTAAAACAATAGCCAACTATTCAAGATAACACTAAACATTCTTCAGTTTGCGAGGAGTGAACATGATCTAATGACCCACGACCAGCTCAAGAATTTAGCGATTGCAATACCAATACACAGTGATGTATCTGTGTGCAGTATTCTTAGTGCATCACCACACCTTGTAGTGCCCAGTGACCTATAAATTGGCTTGTGCCACTCGACGGGGGGCGGCATATGCTGAACAAACAGTAGATGTGCCAGTGTCTCCAGCTGGTCCAGACACAGGGGTCACTTGCTGTTGCCAGTTGGGACCCATTTTGCTGTATAAGATCTTATTGGCAGTGTACCCACCCTAAATTGGAAGTACAGCTTCCGATCATGCGGTTTAGTTATTAGATCCCAATACTGCTCTAGATTTGGCCAGGATTTGATTTCCAAAAATCCTGCCATTAGAGAAGATTTGTCACTGTTTCTGTGAATGTTAAAAAGCACTGATTCCCAGTATTTCTCTTTCAGGAACTCCTTTGTAGGGAATGATGCATGCAAAGGATTTTCCCACAAGGAGGACATGCCAATACTGACTAGGGAGGCTCTAACCTCCTGTAACCATCTAATTTTATGATAGCAATCTGCCTAGATTAGATATTTGAGGCCGGAAGCGTAGGATGCCAGTTCTGGCGTGCACCAAATTCTTCGCCAGTATAATATAGGACGTAGTCTGACAATATCAGCCAGTGCTTTTCTGCCTAACTCGTATAGCATTGGGCGCACTGGGGTACTTTGCAGGAGACTAGTGATTCTATGTAAAAACCTGTTTTCTGCAACAACTAACTGGGAAAGGTTCTTATAACCCCAGAGTTTTCCCCCATATAAGACAGAGCTCACAACGTTGATACTGTAGAGCTGGAGCACTGGACTAACTGGCTTTGTGAGGGAGGTATTAAACTCAGTGTGTAAGGCACCAGATATGACGATGTTTTAATGTGGCCGTATCAAGTTGGCGATTCCACCTTAAGTCGTTTTGCAAGATAATCCCCGGATAGGTAAAGGCCCTAACTTGCTCCAGGTGTCGGTTGTCCATGCGTATACCACCTCTAAATATTTTGGGCCTGTAGTTACCTGGGTGGGATTTATCCCCTTTTTTATACACCGGGATGATCTCGGCCCCTTTCCAAGAGTAGGGCATTGGGGCACCTTGGGCGAAGGCATTAGCCAGTAATATAATGTACTGGCACCATTTGGGTTTATCATACAGGAAGATGTCAGCCAGGATGCTATCTAGACCCGGAGCTCTTCCCCCTGTTATAGCTCCAAGGGCAATATTGACATCAGTCAGTGTAAGGCTGTGTCTTGATAAAACAAGTGCAAAGGCTCAACAGGGTCCCCCTCATCAGAGCTACGAGCATATTGGGGTTTAAAATGGTTGACCAATTGATCTTGGGTTACGTGGTTTTATGGCGGTAATGGCTGTCGTCCCCTGTCCCATTTTACTATGTTTCAAAACTGTTTTGAACTGATGATGGCGCATGCCAGTCTCAGATCCTGCCATCTACTTTTGTCCTATTGCTTCTTAGCCTTTCCCTTGGTCATCCTGTAGTTACTCCTGGCTGCTCGTACTATGCCAGGTGCCCCTGCTTTTAGTGCATCACGTGCCATCCTACAATCCTCGTTAAACCATAGATTTCTTTCTTTGGGTACGCTTAGCTCTATGCTGTTTGAAGAAGTAGGACCTTAAATGAGCAAAATATTTATTTTGAGTGGCAGTAATAACCACAGGGAACTCGGGGTTGTCAGAGCAGGCCTCTAGGTCAGCTATAATGAAGTCAATATCCTTAGTGCTATATTATCACCTGAACAAGAGTCCCAATCGTCCAGGCGTCAGAGGGGTTGCCCAGCCCAGCCTCCTCCGGGCGCAGACGGGCCCGCCCGCGAGCGTCCCGCCCTGCGGGAGCCCTGGCCGGCTTAAGAGTGCCTCCTGGCGTGAAGCAGGTTTGTCGGCAGCGTGCACGCTGAAAGGCTATATGGGAGCTGTAGTTCCTGCTCCCAGGCGGTGAGGGAAAGCTGGTGGTTCCTGGCCCTGCGGGCGACGTGGAGGTGATGGCGGGTTGTGAGCACTCCTGCTCCCCACTATCTGGTGGCAACAGTGACTGTGTGCTGGTACAGGCTTAATTTTCCACAAAATACATAATGCAATTTAAATTAGTTCCTAAAGATAAATGGTGTGGTAAGTAAGTTCTAAAACTAACTTTATCACAGAAAAAAACTGACCTACGTTGTTTCCTTGTTGTCTATGGAAAAGAAATCAGGTCACTTTACTGTTTCCCTCCTTTGATTGGCTTATTCAATTTTTATATAGTGTCACGGTCTCTGCCCAAGGCTATATTACATTTATTATTTTTAAATAGTAAAAATGTATTCACATTTTGAAAAGGGGAGCCGTTTCCCCCTGAACACTCATAGCAAGCAATATAAACCACTGCAACAGAGAGCTGAGTAACCATTGTGAATGAATTGAATGGTATGAGACAAAGAAAAACACCTGCCATTTAAATTGTGTCCTTACACATTTGAACTGAAACATCAGGAAAACTCCATCGCTGGCACCCTCAGCAAGTTTGTGAAGAAAACTAGGTGAGCAAGAAAATCTCCCAAACCTTCTTTTCCCCTCTCTGAGCTTTGATGGAATCATTGAGGCTGGGGGAGGGGGTGGGGGCTGGTTGGATTTTTCCACGAAATGAATGAGTTTTGGTGAGAATGTCCTTTGGGTCACTTTTTGTGTTGGAGGTGGGAGATTTTCAGGGAGGGACGGGGGTGTGGGGCTATTTTTGGGGAGCGCGGGCTTTTTCTGTGACTGCCATGCAGCACTTCCTCCTCCTGCAGCCCCACCTTTCTTTTCTCTCTCCCTGCTCGGAGGAAGAGAGGGTGAGAGAGAGAGGGCAGCTCTCGGCTCCAGCCAACGTGCTAAATTTAACAAGCATTTGCAATGCAATAGCACTCGCATTTACGCAAGACCTATTGCATTACAAACGGTAGTCATCACGGACTACGGGAAGGGGGGTCGGGAGTCACGGACAACAAGAGTGAGGGGGGAGAAGGAACGGACAACAGGAGTGGGGATGGGGGAGAAGGCAGTAGGAGAACTCTTTAAAGAAAATAGTGCTCACAGTCTATATAACGTTTAACACTCAAAGTAAAGGGGCCCGTAGCCATGGAAGGATACAAATGACAACATGCCCGTAATAAGGAGCGACTAACAAGTCTAGAAACCAATCTGAAGGCAGCATTTACGAAGGACAAAGACACAAGCCAATGAAATATATGGGCGGGGGAGTGGCCGGGGGTTCCTTCACCTACTGAACTACCACAGATCTTTCCTAGAGATGCGCTTGAGCGCTGACTCTAGGCTCGACCTAAAAAGGAGGCCCCTGTGTCAAAGATAATGTCAATCGAAAAAAGTATGCAATCTAAGGCAGGATGTTTCTGCATTGGAGGCAGTAATCAACACCCACGAGACACTCCAGGACTTTCCATACTGGGCCACAGACACCATCCTTCACTAGGTGTCTAGGAGAGCAAGTAATGTCTGCAAAACTGTGCAATTGGCCTTTTCAAGGCGTTTCTCTCGCTCTCGCTCTCTCTCTCTCTCTCTCTCTTGGATAGACACTCCACCTATGTTGAGACTTGATACTCCTGTATAACCTTCCCGTCGATCTCTCTACTGCTCTGAGTTCTGAAGAAGATCAGGAACTACAGAGCCCAAGTCATCCTAGTGGTCCCGGATCAATGCCAACTACAGGGTTACTGCTCACAAAAAATGTTCCGGACCCAGTCAGGCGCCTGGGGAAATTCAAAGGTAATGAATCTGCAGCTAGACATAGTCTCTACAAGATAAGGCAATTCATCTGATGGAGACTTATAGCCGCACATTCCTTACTTTTGAATAGAATAGTGAACTGTCTGACAATGCAGAAGCCCGCAACCTGCTGGCGGACTTATCTGCTCTGGGCTTCAAACAGTGCAACCAAGGTCCGACCCATCGGGCCGGTCACACCCTCGACTTAATCCTGTCCAACTCGCACTTCCTGACCTGTTATCCTCCAACACAGGTGGAGTGGACCGACCATTTTGTAATTAATTTTTCCCTCCCCACTCTCATTGAAGCACACCCCCAACCTGCTCCCCTCCCGCTATGGCGCAGGCAGTGGCACAAGGTGTCCGCAGACACTTTTAAAACTGCTTTCATACCTCCGGTCTTTCTCCCCTCTGACTCTCCCAACTTGGCCCTGTCCAAATACAATGGTGCCTTGAACACTGCGGTCAACCTCATTGCCCCTTTAAGACTCTGCAACCGGCGTTCTAACCGCAGGCAGGAACCATGGTACTCGGACTTACTGCGTGCGGAGAAAAAGACATGCAGGAAGTTGGAGAAGTCCTGGAGAATTTCACACAGTGCTGCCGATAAAGACCGCTATCACTCGGCCCTGAGACTCTATCATAGGAATATCAGAGCTGCTCGTAAATCCCACATTGTCTCCCAACTTTCTGAGGCAGGTAATGACTCTAAATTGCTGTACCAGGTTCTCTGTACATTCACCAAGCCCGTCGCCTGCGACAGCCCAGAGACACTGTCCCAAAAACTGTGTGAGGATACTGCTGGGTTTTTTGCCGATAAAATCGATGCAATTTATCGAAACATTGCCCAATCAAGCTCACTTGTTGATAATAAGGACCCCTCCCCCAGCCTTCAGCCCGGAACAGTGGGAGCTGGCCCCGCTGCGCTGTCCTCTATCCCTGAGATTAGCCTGGATCAAGTTAACTCTCTGATTGGGACCATTAAATCAGGCAGCCCAGTGGACCCTGTACCCGCCCGTGTCATGCACCTCATTGGGAGTGTCCTCAGTCCCTCCATTCAGACGGTGATCAATCGCTCCCTTTCCGAGGGACTGGTCCCCCTGGAGTGGAAAGAGGCCATGGTCAAGCCCATCAGGAAAAACACCTCCATCCCCTGGTCGGACATGACCAACTTGAGGCCAATCTCCCTTTTGCCGTTTGTCGGCAAACTGATGGAGAAGCATGTTAACCACCACCTTTCCAGCTTCATTGAGCAGACCGGCAGTCTGGACCATTCTCAGTCGGGGTTCAGGCCTAGGTATAGCACCGAGACGGCTCTTCTCTCCGTCACGGATGCTATACGCATGTCCCTGGACAGAGGTTTGTCTGTGGTGTTGGTGCTGCTGGACTTGTCCGCAGCATTCGACACCATATCCCACGCCATCCTCCTAACTAGACTAAAGGAGATTGGCATTGACAAATCTGCCCTGGCGTGGTTCACCAGCTTTCTCGCTGAGCGCACCCAGAAGGTAAATATGGGTTCCTTTAGTTCCACCTCTACCAGCATCATCAGAGGAGTCCCGCAGGGCTCCTGTCTCAGCCCTACGTTGTTTAACGTATATGTCTCCTCCCTGGCCAACATTATGAGGTCTTTCGGGTTGATGCCCATCTCTTACGCTGACGACACGCAGCTGCTGTTCACTTTTAAAACCTTTACTCCGGAGATAAGACAAGCTTTCTCTAACGGCATGACTGCGATCGCCAGCTGGATGGCCAAGAACTTTCTCCAGTGCAATGTGGGAAAGTCGGAGGTCATGCTATTTGGAGAGGCAAAAATCCTGTGGACCCCTGATTGGTGGCCCACTAGTCTGGGTCAGGCCCCTTCCCCTAAACAGGTGGTGAAAAACCTGGGGGTCCGTCTAGACCACGCTCTCACCCTTGCTCATCATGCCAGCACCACGGCGGGATCTTGCTTTCACATCATTAGCCTCCTTCGGAAAGTGTTCCCCCTTCTCCCTGACAACACAAGAAAGACCTTGGTCCAGGCCCTCGTTCTGAGCCGCCTGGACTATTGCAATGGCCTATTTCTAGCAGCCAATGAAGGAGTGCTTAACAAACTTCAGGTTGTTCAGAATACCGCGGCACGTTTGGTGACCAATGCCCCCCCCAGAACGCCATCCCTGCCCCTTCTCAAAGCCCTCCACTGGCTTCCCATCCGGAAACGGGTGGAATTTAAGATCTGCTGTGTGGTGCACAAGAGTCTCCACAACCTAGGGCCGCACTATCTGGCCGAAAAATTTGTTTACCACCGTCCTTCCCGTAATCTGAGGTCCAGCAATCAGCTGTTACTACAGGTTCCTAGACATAATAAGACCAGACAGGGAGGTCGTGCCCTCTCCATCATGGGCCCCCGTCTGTGGAACAATCTTCCCCTTTCCCTTAGAGAGTGCCCGAGCCATCTAGCTTTCAGGAAATGCCTAAAGACAACTCTGTTCTAGGATGAGCGCATGCCCCGACCTGTTCACTTCACAGCACCGCGCGGAGATACACCTTCGGGTGTGATGCCGGCGCGATACAAACCCATAAATAAATAAATAAATAAATAGATACCCAAGCAATACCTCCCCGAAGGTGGGTCTTCGGACCAAGTTCAAAGAAGGAAGTCCTGCAGGACTGAACAGGCAAAGTGCCTGAAGTACTAGAAAAATACATGAAGGGCTATACCTACCAATAGCCCCAATCCCATAACCAAATAATCAGTCAGTTGGCAGTGAAGAAAGTTCAAACATTTATTGAGCAAAATACTCTATAGAGGAGCCTCTCCAACCCTCACCCATCAGGTGCGCGGAGAAAAGTGTTGGCTTCTATTCAAACACGAGATTATATACTTTCAGTTCAACACATATAATCACTGTAAAAGGAAAATCACCAGTTGGCCCTCGATTTCCAGGAAAGGACCATATATGGCACACATGATTAGTTCAAAGCTTAACTATTTATTACTGGGAAGGTCAGGAGGGGTGACTCCCTTTCGTCTCGGTGCCCGGGAGTGTAGGCACGGCGCCTCCAGGAATGCGCTTATCGCACCCAAAGCCATATGCGACCTTGAGTTTCAGGTCAGTCGAGTGAACATCTCACATTCAGCTGCTCTCAGTAACTCAATGAACTGGGGCTTGACAACTACCGGTGAGTAACACGTGATCACAGCCCCTGTTCGAGCAAAAGTTAAAAATGGCGTCTGTATGGTTTTCGGCTTACTCTGTTAGAAGTGGATACGCGAGGAGTAAATAAATGCCGTCTTTGCTGCAAAAGCATATCTATATATATATATATATACATATATCAAGCAAAAGGGTGCATGTAGATGCATCATGCTAACATAAGATAGGTCCGATACTCCTGATGTATGCGAAATCAAATTTTTTATCCCTCAGAAGGCCCTTTTAGCATGATGCAACTAACTAAAACAGCTCAGTCTTCGAATATTCCCTCATCAATTTGCATTAAATGTTTGACCTCCTGCTGAACTAACAGAGCCTTTACTGCTGCTGGGGATGGACCAGCCAAGGAGGAGGTGAGTTTAGTTGCGCAATAAGAGAAACATGCAGGTCCACATTGTACACAAAGGCAACACGTGAATATGATACCGGCTATACCGGCCAGCACCATCAGAATTTTCCATCCCCAGGTAGACAACAGACCCCAGAACCAGCCAGAGAGGGACCATGTACCAGTCTCTGCATGTAGTTCGGAAGCCAGATGATGTAGCTTCTGGATAGCCAAATGAACAGTGGAGTCGGACTCAGGATATTAAACACAGCAGGAACTGCCGATCACACGGCATGCTCCTCCTCGATCTGCCAAGATAATGTCTAAAACCATACGATTTTGAAGCGAAACGAGTCTCGTCGCTTGAAGCTCTACTGTTAAATTGGTCAATATTCCTGCAGTAGTGTTAATCACCCTTTCAACTACTCTGGACAAATGGCGTACCTCTTTGCTGGGGATTATAGGCCCCCAGATAGGAAACACTCCTTTTACAATGTCAGTAAAATGCTGTTCAGGAGTGTCTGTCTGATCTATATCAGTAGTCTCTATCTCTCTTTTATTTCTCTTAGCGGGCAGACTTTGTTTATCTACGCGGCGATCCTTGCGATAATTAGAAGGGGCGATATAGACTGGAGGATACAGAAAAGACAAGTAGCAACGTCCAGCCCAACCTCATGGAAGCCAAGTATAGGCATTTTCTCCACAGACAAAATATACATTCGGAGGGGTTAACAAGGGAGGGCTGCTAAAAGTACGCAACTGATAAGTGTAATTACATTGGCTTTCTCCTACTGATATGTATCCTACTCCCTGAACACAGAACGCAGAGGTACTATTTAGTATAGGTACTGGAATAGCCCTATCGTCAGTAACATTACGGTCTTGACATTGTCGAAAATATTGAGTGAAATTAAACTCAGCAAAATCCAAAATCTCATTATTTAAGCAGGTGGTGTTTTCATGCGTTGTATACATATTCATGCATGCATTTGGGTCTAATGTCCCCTCTCTATTATTCCCCTCAGGATCGAATCCTTGATGAACCTCAATATATGCTAAAATCATTTTATAATCTTTTTCCGAAAACCTTTTAGTGTCCCCAGTATAGTGCATATACATCATTGAGAGTAATTTAAACCAAGCCTCACAACTCCCCAAATGAGACCAGGGTAGGGATATGAATAAATCATGCTTGTGCATAACAGATTCAAAAGGGGGTGGTGATGGACGGAGCATCTGAACCAATCAAACACTCACACCCAGTCAAAAGATCTGGGTTTAATCCATCACCGTTCTTTAGCCCACTCTGCCACCCCAGTTCAGACATGGTTATATGCAAAACAGTCTGACCCTGTGCCTCATGGGAACAGTCCAGCCCGAACTGCCAAGCCATGCCTTCCCTGGACCGGAAACAAGCTTCGAGGACCAGTTTCTGGCATTACAGCCGTCTTCAGCCCGGCTTGCTTGAATCCAGTGGCAAAGTGAGCAAGGGACTCACGTCTGAGCATACCCTGCCACACTTATGGCGGCAAAAAGCGGTACAAAAGGGGGTGGTGATGGACGGAGCATCTGAACCAATCAAACACTCACACCCAGTCAAAAGATCTGGGTTTAATCCATCACCGTTCTTTAGCCCACTCTGCCACCCCAGTTCAGACATGGCTATATGCAAATCAGTCTGACCCTGTGCCTCATGGGAACAGTCCAGCCCGAACTGCCAAGCCATGCCTTCCCTGGACCGGAAACAAGCTTCCGAGGACCGGTTTCTGGCATTACAGCCATCTTCAGCCCGGCTTGCTTGAATCCAGTGGCAAAGTGAGCAAGGGACTCACGTCTGAGCATACCCTGCCACACTTATGGCGGCCAAAAGCGGTACAAAAGGGGGTGGTGATGGACGGAGCATCTGAACCAATCAAACACTCACACCCAGTCAAAAGATCTGGGTTTAATCCATCACCGTTCTTTAGCCCACTCTGCCACCCCAGTTCAGACATGGTTATATGCAAAACAGTCTGACCCTGTGCCTCATGGGAACAGTCCAGCCCGAACTGCCAAGCCATGCCTTCCCTGGACCGGAAACAAGCTTCGAGGACCAGTTTCTGGCATTACAGCCGTCTTCAGCCCGGCTTGCTTGAATCCAGTGGCAAAGTGAGCAAGGGACTCACGTCTGAGCATACCCTGCCACACTTATGGCGGCCAAAAGCGGTACAAAAGGGGGTGGTGATGGACGGAGCATCTGAACCAATCAAACACTCACACCCAGTCAAAAGATCTGGGTTTAATCCATCACCGTTCTTTAGCCCACTCTGCCACCCCAGTTCAGACATGGCTATATGCAAATCAGTCTGACCCTGTGCCTCATGGGAACAGTCCAGCCCGAACTGCCAAGCCATGCCTTCCCTGGACCGGAAACAAGCTTCCGAGAACCGGTTTCTGGCATTACAGCCATCTTCAGCCCGGCTTGCTTGAATCCAGTGGCAAAGTGAGCAAGGGACTTACGTCTGAGCATACCCTGCCACACTTATGGCGGCCAAAAGCGGTACAAAAGGGGGTGGTGATGGATGGAGCATCTGAACCAATCAAACACTCACACCCAGTCAAAAGATCTGGGTTTAATCCATCACCGTTCTTTAGCCCACTCTGCCACCCCAGTTCAGACATGGCTATATGCAAATCAGTCTGACCCTGTGCCTCTTGGGAACAGTCCAGCCCGAACTGCCAAGCCATGCCTTCCCTGGACCGGAAACAAGCTTCCGAGGACCGGTTTCTGGCATTACAGCCGTCTTCAGCCCGGCTTGCTTGAATCCAGTGGCAAAGTGAGCAAGGGACTCACGTCTGAGCATACCCTGCCACACTTATGGCGGCCAAAAGCGGTACAAAAGGGGGTGGTGATGGACGGAGCATCTGAACCAATCAAACACTCACATCCAGTCAAAAGATCTGGGTTTAATCCATCACCGTTCTTTATCCCACTCTGCCACCCCAGTTCAGACATGGCTATATGCAAATCAGTCTGACCCTGTGCCTCATGGGAACAGTCCAGCCCGAACTGCCAAGCCATGCCTTCCCTGGATCCGAAACAAGCTTCCGAGGACCGGTTTCTGGCATTACAGCCGTCTTCAGCCCGGCTTGCTTGAATCCAGTGGCAAAGTGAGCAAGGGACTCACGTCTGAGCATACCCTGCCACACTTATGGCGGCCAAAAGCGGTACAAAAGGGGGTGGTGATGGACCGAGCATCTGAACCAATCAAACACTCACACCCAGTCAAAAGATCTGGGTTTAATCCATCACCGTTCTTTATCCCACTCTGCCACCCCAGTTCAGACATGGCTATATGCAAATCAGTCTGACCCTGTGCCTCATGGGAACAGTCCAGCCCGAACTGCCAAGCCATGCCTTCCCTGGACCGGAAACAAGCTTCCGAGGACCGGTTTCTGGCATTACAGCCGTCTTCAGCTGGACTGTTCCCATGAGGCACAGGCTTTTGGCCGCCATAAGTGTGGCAGGGTATGCTCAGGCGTGAGTCCCTTGCTCACTTTGCCACTGGATTCAAGCAAGCCGGGCTGCAGACGGCATTAATGCCAGAAACCGGTCCTCGGAAGCTTGTTTCCGGTCCAGGGAAGGCATGGCTTGGTAGTTTGGGCTGGACTGTTCCCATGAGGCACAGGGTCAGACTGATTTGCATATAGCTATGTCTGAACTGGGGTGGCAGAGTGGGCTAAAGAACGGTGATGGATTCAACCCAGATCTTTTGACTGGGTGTGAGTGATTGATTGGTTCGGATGCTCCGTCCAACCCCACCCCCTTTTGTACCGCTTTTGGCCGCCATAAGTGTGGCAGGGTATGCTCAGACATGAGGCCCTTGCTCACTTTGCCACTGGATTCAAGCAAGCCGGGCTGAAGACGGCTGTAATGCCAGAAACCGGTCCTCGGAAGCTTGTTTCCGGTCCAGGGAAGGCATGGCTTGGCAGTTCGGGCTGGACTGTTCCCATGAGGCACAGGGTCAGACTGATTTGCATATAGCCATGTCTGAACTGGGGTGGCAGAGTGGGCTAAAGAACGATGATGGATTCAACCCAGATCTTTTGACTGGGTGTGAGTGTTTGATTGGTTTGGATGCTTCGTCCATCACCACCCCCTTTTGTACCGCTTTTGGCCACCATAAGTGTGGCAGGGTATGCTCAGACGTGAGTCCCTTGCTCACTTTGTCACTGGATTCAAGCAAGCCGGACTGAAGACGGCTGTAATGCCAGAAACCGGTTCTCGGAAGCTTGTTTCCGGTCCAGGGAAGGCATGGCTTGGCAGTGCGGGCTGGACTGTTCCCATGAGGCACAGGGTCAGACTGATTTGCATATAGCAATGTCTGAACTGGGGTGGCAGAGTGGGCTAAAGAACGGTGATTGATTCAACCCAGATCTTTTGACTGGGTGTGAGTGTTTGATTGGTTCGGATGCTCCGTCCATCAGCACCCCCTTTTGTACCGCTTTTGGCCGCCATAAGTGTGGCAGGGTATGCTCAGATGTGAGTCCCTTGCTCACTTTGCCACTGGATTCAAGCAAGCCGGGCTGAAGACGGCTGTAATGCCAGAAACCGGTCCTCTGAAGCTTGTTTCAGGTCCAGGGAAGGCATGGCTTGGCAGTTCGGGCTGGACTGTTCCCATGAGGCACAGGGTCAGACTGATTTGCATATAGCCATGTCTGAACTGGGGTGGCAGAGTGGGCTAAAGAACGGTGATGGATTCAACCCAGATCTTTTGACTGGGTGTGAGTGTTTGATTGGTTCAGATGCTCCGTCCATCACCACCCCCTTTTGTACCGCTTTTGGCCGCCATAAGTGTGGCAGGGTATGCTCAGACGTGAGTCCCTTGCTCACTTTGCCACTGGATTCAAGCAAGCCGGGCTGAAGACGGCTGTAATGCCAGAAACCGGTCCTCGGAAGCTTGTTTCCGGTCCAGGGAAGGCATGGCTTGGCAGTTTGGGCTGGACTGTTTCCATGAGGCGCAGGGTCAGACTGATTTGCATATAGCCATGTCTGAACTGGGGTGGCAGAGTGGGCTAAAGAACGGTGATGGATTCAACCCAGATCTTTTGACTGGGTGTGAGTGTTTGATTGGTTCGGATGCTCCGTCCATCACCACCCCCTTTTGTACCGCTTTTGTGCATAACAGATGGCAGAAGGCCACAAACCCAACAATTTGTAGTATTGGTGGCACTTTGTGTTTGATGAAGCATTTCAACAAATACATTTTTCGCATAAGTCTGACGGTGCCTCTCCTTATGCGGGGCTAAAGTATAAAACACATGTTCCGGAGGTGGGGCAGTCGTTCCAACAGTATGCATAGGGTGGCTAAATTCTAAATAGATAAATACTCCCATCAATGTGATTAATAATATCGCTATAATAACTATAAATGCAATTTTAACTTGTTGAGTCCAACTGGAAAAGACAGGCATATATGCAGGGAACTAACGCGGTACAAAATGACGTTCCTCTTCAGGAAAGAAACGAGCAAAGGGATACATAGTAACTAAAAGTCCAAAAATAAACTCGGGCAATGCAGTCCAACCTGTCAGAGGGAGCTTCTTTCCTATGTCCGTTTAGAGCCTCACAGGCAGGCTCCTATCGTTCATCACAAGTAATACCACACAAGATTCTCACGTTGAGGTTATGTTCTCACACAACCCTAGAAGAAAACACAACCTGGGCCTCTTTAAACAAGAAATTCAGTCTTTCTTTCTGAAAAGAGCAAACAAATGTTCCAGGCTTTCAGCACGTTCGGTCCAGTGTCTCGCTCAGTACCCCAGAAGGGCATCTAACAGACATTCGTGGAACAGGTCTGTACCCTATCACTCAAGTCTCTCCCTATCTCCTACCATATTCACTTGGGGTACCGCATTGTTTTCTGGGCTGCAGGTTGTATCGAGCATGGCCAGGCACTTCCTGATCAGAGAACAAAACTGAAGATGATGCATCCGATGCAGCAGGGGTACTGCGAGCCTCTCGTTCAACTGAAGGGGCAACAGAGTCCGGGGCAATCACTTGTGCTGATGACAGAGCCCCTTCCGAGACCGGGACACCTTCTCCTTTCCCTTCTCCAATTATCTGGGCATCAAAAAAAGGGACAAAACGAGGAACTCGCTCACTTTCCTGGGTCAATTCTCCTTCCTGGATTAGCTGATCATAAGGAAGCGGGAGGGGCAGTTTTTTCACATGTGACACATGGATCCAATGTCACTTGCCGTTCACTTTTACCGCCGTCCGTGTGACCAACAGGATCTGGAACGGTTCAGACCAACGGGATCCAAGCTGGATTTTCACCGATAGTTACGGACCAGGATCCACTGCCCTGGCTCCAAGCGATATCCGGGACCCTCGGCAGGGGCTGCAAAACTGCTGAGACCTGTTGATGAATGGAACGGAGATCTTTAGTCAAAGCATACACATAGTCTGTCAACATAGGATACTCAATATCACAAAATGCTCTGGGTCTCGGGATGCCCCAGACATTAGCCGGGCGCCCAAAAATGACCTCATACGGAGATAAGCCAGAACGAAAATGTGGGGTAACCCGTATTGACATTAATGCCAGTGGCAGAGCATCTGGCCACTTCAATACGGTACTTTCTTGAATTTTTGCTAATTTGAGCTTCAGTATTCCATTATACTTCTCGACCAACCCAGCGGACTGGGGGTGTCGAGCCGCATGGAATTTCTGTTTAATCTGTAGTCCATTACAAATGTGACTGATAAATTCTGCATTAAAGTGCCCCCCGTTATCACTCCAGATCACCCGAGGCAATCCATAGCGTGGGAAGTACTCCTTTACCAATGCCTTTGCCGTTGCCAACGCAGTATTTTCTTTGGTCGGGTAGGCTTCCACCCATTTACTGAAAATGCACACCACGACCAAGACATACTACAAATTATTTACGCGCAACAGCTGGATATAATCCATTTGGAGCACCTCAAAAGGCAAAGATGATGGTGCAAAGTTTCCACTCAGAAGAGGCTCCCTGCCCCCAGGAATATGTCGTAAGAAAACCATGCAATATTGCACCAAATGAACAGCGGTCCTTGAAATATTGGGATCGTACCATACAGGATCTAATAATGCACAAATACCTTTTGCCCCAATATGAGCTGAACCATGTGCCATTGTCACTACCGCATTCATTAATGCATTGGGCAGCAACCACCGCTGTTTTTCTGTCAAATCAATCCAACAATCATCTGCATATAATTTCCCCACTTTATCTTTCCAGTGAGCCAGCTCCATAGGGGTAGCTTCTTTCTGTATTTCTCGGACACTCTCCACGATGTTATTAAACATCTCTGTTTTCGCCACCCACCTAGCAGAGCTAGTCACAAACATTGAGGTCAATTTGGATTTCGCAGTTTCCTTAGCTACTTGATCAGCAAAAGCATTACCTTCACCCACTGCATCTACCACTGCCTTGTGTGCACTGCATTTAACTACAGCCACCATCTCTGGTAACGTCAATGCTGTCAGTAATCGCAAAATCAAGGGGCCATGTTGAATTCACTGACCATGGGAAGTGAGAAAACCTCTTTCGGCCCAAAGCTGGCCAAAACTATGAGCCACGCCGAAGGCGTACTGGCTGTCGGTGTAAATATTTACTCTCAATCCTTCACTTAACTCACAGGCCCGCAGCAATGCCACTAACTCGGTTGGCTGTGCTGATTGATAGGGTACTCGAGAAGCCTCAACTAGTAGGTGGAGTAGTTACTGCATATGCAGCAGTTGTCGTGCCATCTGGTAATTTGAAACAAGAGCCATCGACATACAACTCCCCTTGAGGGTCAGATAGAGGATTGTCTACCCGTCCCTTCGTCTTTTCCTCCGTCCGAATATACAATCATGCAACGAGAGACCTAGTGAAACGCTCAAGGGTCAGAAATCCTACCTGCTGCTGATACCGTGCCCTGACAGACTGAGTCTCCCTGTGTGCCTGCCACCCGCTGCCGCACTCCTTCCATCCTTGTGCGGTCGCTGTGTGGTGAGCGGGCCCGGGGACTGCAATTCCCAGCATTCCGGGGTGCAGGAAGCTACGCATTACACAAACGCGCCAGGAGGCGCGTAAATTCCTGCCTCATCCACTGCTGAGTGGGGAGCTGCAACGAGAGACCTAGTGAAACGCTTGAGGGTCAGAAATCCTACCTGCTGCTGATACCGTGCCCTGACAGACGGAGTCTCCCTGTGTGCCTGCCACCCGCTGCCGCACTCCTTCCATCCTTCTGCGGTCGCTGTGTGGTGAGCGGGCCCGGGGACTGCAATTCCCAGCATTCCGGGCGGCAGGAAGCTACGCATTACACAAACATGCCAGGAGGCGCATAAATTCCTGCCTCATCCCCTGCTGAGTGGGGAGCTGCAACGAGAGACCTAGTGAAACGCTCGAGGGTCAGAAATCCAACCTGCTGCTGATACCGTGCCCTGACAGACGGAGTCTCCCTGTGTGCCTGCCACCCGCTGCCGCACTCCTTCCATCCTTGTGCGGTCGCTGTGTGGTGAGCGGGCCCGGGGACTGCAATTCCCAGCATTCTGGGCGGCAGGAAGCTACGCATTACACTAACGCGCCAGGAGGCGCATAAATTCCTGCCTTATCCCCTGCTGAGTGGGGAGCTGCAACGAGAGACCTAGTGAAACGCTCGATGGTCAGAAATCCTACCTGCTGCTGATACCGTGCCCTGACAGACGGAGTCTCCCTGTGTGCCTGCCACCCGCTGCCGCACTCCTTCCATCCTTGTGCGGTCGCTGTGTGGTGAGCGGGCCCGGGACTGCAATTCCCAGCATTTCGGGCGGCAGGAAGCTACGCATTACACTAACGCGCCAGGAGGCGCATAAATTCCTGCCTCATCCCTGCCTCGCGGGACGCCGGGCGAAGCCCGGGCAAAGGGCGGGCCTTCCACGGCCGTCCAAGACCGAACAAGACTGGGCTGGGCCATTTCTCTAAAACCTTCATTATCGTGGTAGGAAGTCTCATCCATTAAAACTGTAAACTATCATTTCTGACTTCTATTGATTATGGCCCGCAATCTTGCAAGGGGGGGGGAAACGTGGTACTACTGCATTTGGGGGAAGTCTAAATGGGACATTGGATGGTTTCTTTATCAGAGCTGTTGGGGTTATTGACAGTGAAATAGCACTCACGGAAACACGCCTATCGCATGAACTCACGGGTGCTAAACGTTCCTCGTTAGGCGATTTGAAAAACGCTGTCACACCGATTCCCGGCGAACCAAGCAGACTAGTTACGCCTAGCCCCGATGACCAGAAAGGACTACAACACAAAGATAACTCTACAGACTGGGATGTTGATACATTGCCCCTGAACATTTCCTCATGTAGCAGTTTATCATCAGTGAGCTTCCACCCCATTGTGGCAAGGAAAAGTGTACAGGCCTCTGATTTGCAAATGAAAGTACCTACATGCACCAAGCTAGCGGGCAAAAGAAAGAGGGGAGGGGATCGCCACTTGGGAAGGAAACCTAAAATCTCTAAACTGTATGGCAGACCATGCATACATACCTCTAAAAAATTACCACGATACCCAATAAACAAAAAAGACAATTAAAAGAACCGACAGTATCTGATACCCTGGGCTCACAGCCACAAAACTGTGCACTTATATCGGGGGAAGAGCAAGAAATGACTTTTTCCAATATGACTCACTTGTTAAGATCTTTTACACTTCCCTTGTTAGAAAGACTAAGGGTTATTAATAGTAAACTTGACGCCCTAACTGAAGCAACCCAAGAGAACACACGCAAGTTGGATACACTAGTACCTGTAGATCCTAATAAGGTTAGCGTGCCTGAGCATATTAATATTTTAGTATCCAAAGCCATGCCAGTCATTCGCCCAGATTCAAAGGTTGTACCAAAAGATCCTGGCCAATTGCAGAAATCTGCTGAAAGTAAATCCATTAAAAAAAGCTCTCAAAATACACCACTATTGAAGCCAAGTGAGAATAAGGGGACAGGAGATGGATATGTCTATACAGAAGACCATGTCCCTTTGCCTATAATTAATCTACCGCCTGAATCTTCACCGTTGGTATTAGTTCTTGGGAACGTTCCAACATTGAATAAGGGAATAAGGGAGAATTATGGACAATTGAAAAACAAAGTGGCCCATTGGATTGCAAATAATACTTCTGAGGGCAACAAGATATGGCAAAATATTATAATGGCCCGAAGGGTGGCTTGGTTGGGCAGGACACGTAAAGATAAAGCAGGGGACTGTATCATAATCAATTTTAACAGTCCTGAACCTGTAGCTAGAATACTTAGTGAGTTCATGTTTAACGCAGGGTCAAGGAGACAGGATATTGAGATTCTGCCTCTAGAGTATTTCTATAGGGATCTGAATAGATCAAGACCCAATAGAGGTAATGGGTGGGGATACAATAGGACTTTCCACCCACAAGTACGACAGGGATGGGGACACATTAGTAAGAATTATTCATACCAGACACACCGGGAAATGAGGGCAATGCCCCAGTCTTCGAAGGATTAAATGGGTTCGCAATACTCTCCGGTCACAATGATTGTGACTGACAGGGTGGTAATAAAAATAAAATAACACAGACTCTCGTATATGTCCCGCAGACGGGGAAGTCTCCCACCTTGACCATACCCAACGACCAGGTAAACCAGTGTAATAAAACACCAATGGAAGTGTTAATGGTCCCAAATCTTAGCATGCAAGATACTACCACTACTATTGCAAACACATCAATGGATAATACATTTAGGACTATGCCCACTGTGGGGGGCAGCAAGGGCACAGTATTGATGACCCCGGAAAACAATGTGGGCAAAATTGAGAATGATGTAGCAAGGAGGGGTCTAATGCTAGATTTACAGTGGGGGCGTACATTAAATGACAAAATTTGGTCACAACAAAATTGTCAGAGACAACAGGGTGGACAAGTGAGGATTGTTTCCTGGAACGTTTGTGGTCTAGAGAGTAAAGTGCATAATACCATCTGGGGGGAGTTTGTGCAAAATATTGACATATTATGTATTCAGGAAAGTTGGCTTATAAAAGAAAAACATCTTGATGGTTTTAAAACTTTCCATATCCCTGCAGGCCGTTCTTCGCACGGCAGGCACAAAGGAGGTAAATGCATTTATGTGTCCAACCTGTTGAAGGTTATTAAGATTGCCAGTAGAAACTGTTCTCATTTTTTCCAACTGGTATCTGTAACCTTAAACCACCGTGTAGAGCTAGTAATAGTTAATTTCTATAATAATGTTAAGAACACTGACTTTGCAGAAGTCCTAAAGAAACTACAGGTGGAATTAAGTGGTCAAAACCTGTTGAAAGGGGAAAACACTATATTGATATGGGTTGGGGACTTTAACATGAATGTATGTGCACGGGAAACATGTGGGTTTCAGGAATATGGGAGAGGAGAGAATGTGGGTGGAAGCCATTTTATGCACACGGATAAAAGGGAGATTATAAATAGTATAATGGCCAACTATGAACTTGGTTTTGCTAACATGTTGTGTTCTCCTAAAGTTGATTTTAGCCCCACTTTTTTAGCTAGGGGGCTTCAATCTGTCATCGACTTCATCATTGTACCGAACAGATTTTCCAACTGTGTGGAGGACTTTGAGATTCCCATAATTGGGTTGAGTGACCATCTTCCCCTGAGTGTGTCTATAAGTAACTCTGAGTTTAATAGTGCCACTACGATTGAGTCCCTGATCTGGACACAAGACATTTCAATAGCACGCCAAAACGGACTGGCATTGAGATGGAGCATTGTGGACCCAGAAAAAAAATCAAAAGAAATTGTAACTAAGACTTTTAGACACATTATGGCATGTCTAGATGAGGATTCCTCAAATGACCAGATTCTGGAGGCTTTTAGTAATATTACAAGCATTATCCAGGATACGTTAACTAAGCCACATAGTAATAAGACTAAGATAGGGATGGGATGGTTTGATTCTAAGTGCACCAAGGCATATACTTCCCTTAAGGTTGCCCTAAGTAATAAACCAAGGGAACATGACGTAATAAGAAAATGTAGGAAAATATATAATCAGGTAAGACGCCAAAGAAAGAAGGAAATTAAAGATCTAGCATGGCAGAACTTGCTGAGGGCCTCACAGTGTAGAGACTCCAGATCGTTTTGGCAGGCAGTTAATGCACCTTTCTTTACTGCAAAGGAGGCAGCAAAGATAGAAATTGCAATAGACGAAAAAACTTGGATTGATTTTTTCTCCAAAGTCTATTCAAATACACAAGAGGTCCCCACAGATGAGGACGGGGATAAAGGGTATCCCTCATCAGATGGTGGCCACGAACCAATAGCCATGGAGATTTCCCTTGAGGAAGTACGGTTAGCATTAAATGCCAGTAAAAATAACAAAGCCCCGGGACCAGATGGGATCCCTAATGACATTTATAAAATGAATGCTGACCTATGGGCCCCACTTTGCACACGGGTTCTTGAGGCCTGCTACGCAAAAGGTTTTATTAGTACATGGTCAGAATCGGTTATAATACCAATTTACAAAAAGGGGGACAGGGAGAGCCCATCTAATTATAGACCTATATCTCTTTTAGACTCCCTTATGAAAATGGTGGGGAGAGTGGTCTTAAATAAAATGCAAATATGGGCGGATGAGAACGGCATATTAAGCCCTGTACAGTACGGCTTCCGAGAAGGGATGGGTACCGTAGAGCAGGTTCTAAACTTTGTATTGCTACAAGCAAAATATACTCAAGCCAAAGAGGGATGTCTATACGCAATTTTTGTCGACCTCTCTGCCGCTTTTGATTGCGTAGTGCATACAAAATTGTGGCAAATATTGGAGGAGATGAATGTTGACCCTGCCATTGTACTTTTTCTTCGGCAGCTCTATTCAGGGGCAACTGCTAAAGTAAGACATGGGCTGAGAGGGGAGTGCACGGGCCGTTCAGAATAGAAAAGGGTGTAAGACAAGGATGCGTGTTGGCACCATTCCTTTTCTCCCTCTATACGAATAATCTTGAGGCTGAATTGAGGGCCAGTAAAATCGACTCCCCAAGGTACGGTAACAAGCAGATTGTTTCACTCTTGTATGCGGACGACGCTGTATTGATGGCAAGAACGAAGTTGAGCGCGCAGAAGGCCCTTACAAAATACGTAGAATTTATGGAGGTCAGGGGACTAAAAATTAACGCGAAGAAATCGTATGTGATGTGCTGTGGTAAAGGTCAGGCTACCTGTAAACATCTTAAAGTGCCAGGACTAGAAATTGAACATACTAAAACCTTCCCATATTTGGGGGTTTTAATCGATGGTTCAGACACCTGTGGGCCTGAGGTTAAGAATAGGACCCTATCCTTTATACGATCTATAGCGGCGTTGAAGAACTTTTCCACCAAATTAGGCAAAAGACCCCCTGAAATCATGTTAAATATCTATGTGGCCAAATGCAGAAGCATTGCACTATATGGGGCAGGGATCTGGGGGTATCAGGATACATCACCCTTGCAAATAGTTGAAAATAATTTCTTTAGATACCTGCTAGCACTCCCAAAGGGCACGTCTGTTTTTAATTGTCATGCGGAATTAGGGATGGATCATATTACAGATCTGATAAAATTGCAACCTATTCTGCTTTGGCGCAGAGTATGGGCCTCCGAAGCCCTTGGTCTGAATCAGGAGATTATCAAGGACGCCATGAGCCTAGATAATGCGAAGCGTATAATCTGGCTTGAGTATATCAGGAAAACATTATCCGATCTCCAGCGGCCTGAGTTATTCAGTAACCCGGACTTGATCCGGGATGTACCAAAAAAATAACTTAAGAGGTTATGTATGGCTCATTTTGATTTATTAAGACGCTCTGGGGAGATAACGAAGAAAACGGTTACTGAACGTTAACTGACACTGCTCTCCTATAAAATACAACCATACTTAACCTTGAGCAACCTGGGTTTTGAACGTTTCATCTTGACGAGATTTAGATTTAACCTATTTTATCGGCTGGTTACATTCCCAACCAAAAACGATTGGTCTAGAACTTTAGCTCTCTGCCCCTGTTGATAGCATGTCGCTGCAATCCACCTTCCATGTAGTGTTGTTTTGTAAACTATATGAGACGGAACGCAAAACATGGAATAAACAGTACCTGAGGCAGGGTGCTTGGAGGCAATGTAGACCCGCGTATCTTAGTTTGCAGCAGCTGGAAAATGTCACTTGTACAATGGTTATGACAGGATTTTTAAAAAATGTTTTAAGGAAACGTAATTCATTGATTAACTGAACTATAATGTTGATTTAATTCTATTTTTATACTAATGTTAATTATTTCTGTATGAAATGTAATGTTTTATATATATGTATTGCTACTTTTATGATTTTATACTACAAAAATCGAATAAAGCTAATCTGAATCTGAATCATGAACATCATTGTTCTTTTCATTCGAAGGGAGGGGTAGTAACGTAGCAGCGTTCAGAGTGGCATATCGTTTAATCGTAATGTGGGGAGCAAACAAAGTCAATTTGTAACCTGTAAGATGCGCACTCGTAAGGTGCTGGGTTTTCGTTTTGTTCAATAATGTATCCACAGCGTGCGGTACCATCACTGTGAGGTCAGTGTTCAGAACGAGCCCTTCCGACTGTCAAATAGCCACCGCGACTGCGGCAGTAGCTCTTAAACAGCTAGGGAGTGCTCTGGCGACGTTATCCAGCACCACCGAGAAATAAGCACAAGGTCTCTGCTTACTACCAAATCCTTGTGTTAACGCAGAAAGCGAACAACCATCCACATAAACCAACCTCGTGTACATAAAGCACAAAAGGTTTTTGGCAGTCAGGGGTACCCAGAACGGGTGCAGAGCAAAGCGCAGATTTCAAAGAGTCAAAAGTATTTTGGCAATCATCAATCCAAGGCAAAGGTTCATGCACATCTTTAGTGGTCAAATACAGGAGAGGTTAAGTGAGAAGAGAAAAGCTAGGGATCCATTGGCTACAGTAAGAAGTTATGCCGAGAAATGCACGAACATCACGCTGAGTACGAGGTACAGACATATTAAAAATGGTAGTCACACGCTCAGGGGTTAGTCTCCTCCCCTCTTTCGACAGTAGATCACCCAGGTAGGTCAGCCCCTGTCGACAGTATTGGAATTTAGAAAGAGAGACTTTATTGCCATTAGCCGCCAAATGAGACAATAATTTCACAGTGGCTTCCCTACAACCTTCCACAGTGTCAGAGGCCACCAACAGATCATCGACATATTGCAAAAGCACATTACCAGGGGGCAAGGCCAAATCATCCAACAAAGTCTTCAAAGCCTGACTATAAATACTAAGACTCTCTGTGTACCCCTGGGGAGCACAACAAAACCGGAAGTTGCGACCAGATAATGAGAAGCCGGAAATATGACGGCTATCAAGATGTATCGGAATGCTAAAGAAAGCATTCTTCAAATCGATCATGGAAAAATATTTAGCAGTGGGAAGAATCATAGTGAGAATAGTAATGATGTCCGAAACCACAGGGTATTGGGGCACCACTATTTTATTATTTTCGCGCAGATCAATCACAAAACGATAAGTATCAACATAATCTGGATCACTTACAACAGGGGCCTTTTTCAAGATCGGTAAAATGGGGCTGTTGCATATATTAGCAGCCGTCTCTTCCACCACACCTTTCTTGATCAAATCTTGTATGATGGAGAGCAAAGCTTTCTCGCCTGCTGGCGAGATTTTGTACTGAGGTATACGTGGAAGTCGAGCATTCTGCTTCAAAGTAATAGAAACAGGTGGTATCCTTAATAATCCTACATCTGTGTCTCCAGTGGCCCACAGCATGTCTGGAATAGCAGCAAACTCAGGAGGGAGGGGTTCATTTTTAGTAAAACACTGCAAAGTATGCTTGCCAGGGGAATTGATAGTCAAATAAACACCATCAGGTGAGCAACGAATTTTTGCATGTAATTTTTTCGACAAATCCAAGCCTAATAAATTTTCACCACAATGGGAAGTCAAAAGAAACGGGGAGTCTACCATAACTGGACCAATTGTAAACGGAATAGGTTTGTAGATGGGGCTCACCACCTGAATTCCCAAGAATCCCACCATAACATTATTTTGCCCGGACAGAGCAGCCCCTGGGACCAGAGAACGAGAAATAGAACTATTCATCACACCCGTATCAGCTAAAAACTTTTCAGATGTCCCCATCAAATGCGCCTTTACATAAGGACCTTGCTGATCAACGGGTACTGACACCTGGCCCCTATTCTCTCATTGGCTGTCCTATGTATAGGCATACCCCTCAGTTGCATCCATCGCATAGTCCTCATTATAATATTGCTTACCTCTCGGATTATCGAAATAATTATTTTCTGATCCGACGTGCGTCGCCTCCTCACGTCACATATCACTATGATCCACACCACCTCAACCTCTTCCTCTTCCTCTCATAGCCCCTTTCTGAGCCAGCAACAATGGACACTGAAATTGCCAATGCCCTTCCTCCTTACAGTAAGCACACTGGTTTGGTCCCAAAGCAACAGCCGGCCCTCCGCCTCGTCCAGTTCCTGCCCCCCTCAGGACAAACCCTCTACCGCCTCTCTCTCTGCCTCATCCTCGAACAACTTGTTGCAGCAACACCCGTGTCTTAAGATCTTTAGTTTTCTTTTCTGTTTTATCCTTACTCTCATTTTTCCTATGTTCGTAATATTGGGCCATACTCAATATTACCGAGGGCGTAGACGTGGTCCAGGTACTTTCAGCGGCTTGTAGCCGCGCAGAAACTTCCGGTAACAAATTAGTCACAAAGCGATTAACAAATAATCGTACCCGCCTTCCACTCATAAATCCTGTCCGCTAAAGTCAATGAATACACCTTCAAATCTAGTGAAGAAATCAGAAACGCTTTCGTCTTTCTTCTGCCTACACGCTGTCAATTTATCCCAATCCACCTTACGAGGTGGAATTAAGGAATGCATGTAAGTAATAACACGGCCAGGTAACGCCAATAGTTCAGGTTTTGGTTTATCACCAGGCTTACGCTCCTTATCCCAATCTTTTATTTGTTCCCAAGTTCCGCCTAACTCCTGAAGATGGTCCTGATTATGCACCTGACGCCATACATCAACGGGGACTAACAATGCAAAAAATAGCTCTGTCAGCTAGGGTCATAACGGCCGAGGAAGCCGACTCTGTGAGTTCTTTATAGTAAGCCGTAGGATTTTTACGGGGGTCAGGTAGTTGTGATTTTAACTTCACTCCTCTTCCAGGGGGTGTAAACCCACTGTTCCTGCACTCGTGCCTCCACGCGAGCCGTAGTCACTACATCCTGATCATTTTTAAGTTCCGGTATTTCAGGCTGGAAAATAGGATGGACTTCTCGCATAGGGTGTTGAGAGTCCCATGAGGGACATTTTTGGTGCATCCGCCCTCGATAATTGAATAAAACCTAAACATTTCTATACACTTCTTCTGGACTAAGTTGAGCCCTGTCCCGAATATCATACATCACTTGGGGGGCCCTCCCTCCCGGAAAACACTCTTCCCATAAAGTAATCAGACATGGGGCCATGCGTTTCAGGGCATGTTGCTGCAGAACAGGCTCATAGTCTCGAAGCGTGCTCCATATAGCAGCTAGAGTATAAATAGGCTGTCGCATCCACTGGGATGACAGATTTTCAATCATCTGTTTCTCATCTATTCCTACAGTCGAACGAGTAAACAACCTTTGTGTGCCAAGATCCCCAAGAGCACAAGATGGAGTTGGGTCAGCTAGGGTTGGGGTCGTGCTCGCGGACTGGGAAACCCATACAAGGGTAGGGGAAGGCAAAGCAGCTGCGGACATGACAGAAGGTGGCAACGTATCAGACCATAAAGTAGCCGTCTCAAACGTGGAAGGAGATAAAACAGAGGACGTCCCCGGAGAGACAGGGGAAGAGGAAACAACTGGGGCAGAGGCTGTAGGGACCTGTACTGGAGTTGAGGGGACAACAGGATATATATGTTGTGGTGCGTAAGGGGGAGGGGGACGTGTAGCCAACAAATCCTCCATCTCATCCTCCGCTTCAGTCCTAGCCACATAAGTCTTATCCACTTGCAATCTAAATTGCCTGTCTGCACAATCAATTCCATTTTCGGTTTGAGCTTTATCATAGGCTATGGCTTTCTGCGTAATTGTTTGACCTCCCTTTATTCTACATAATTTCTCCTCCCGTATACGTCTACGCTTCGCTTCCTTCTGCCACAGATTTAGAGAATCAAACATTGCCTGTCGACTACGTTTAGAAAACAATCGATCCTGCAAAAAATTTATCTTTTTCTCATCAAAAGACCCGGTTAAGGGCCATTGCAACTCTACATTATCCTTAGTATATTTGTACCACAGTGTATTAAACAAAATAGGTGTAACACCATGTTTCACATACATATAATAACTCGGGCTGCCCTCGGGCGGTGTAGGTTGACTTTCATCCAAGGGAGTGTCTTTTCGGCGGCAACAACATCCGAAACACAATTTGCTAATACACGACATAGTGATTGTTTATATAACATATTTTATTGATTTTACAAAAAGGAGACACTTCAGTTGGTTTCATTAGAACAGTACATACAACACAGAATTATAGCATTTTAACAGTCGGAGAACAGTGTTGTTACTGTATCCAAAAGATTCAATCCAATAAAACAAATTCTCTCCCCCCTCCCTATCCTATTAACTATTTGGAGCCCACCCTCCCACCCTTCCAGACTCAATATTGTGTTAACATTACAATTACAATATGAATCATGAATCTTTAAAATATAACTTACAAACTTTCTTAACATTTTCTAGTAAGGTTCCTGTGGGGTCTGTTAATAAAGGTGTCCATAGTACATTGGTATTGTTCCATAGCTAACAGCTCTTTAATGCAGTGAGGATTCGGCTGAGGCAAACTGTTTCAACATTGTTTCCTATTCCAATGATATCAGGTTTTTCTTTAGTCCTTTATTTTCCTCTCTACTTATAGCCATACATTCAGCCCTCCCCCACCGGACCACTTTGTTATGCCATGTCAATGCCACCGGGGACTGTACAGACTTCCAACGCATTGTTATTACCCGTTTCACCAATATTAGTACCAGATTAGCAATTCTGGCCTGCACTCCCTGTGCCTTACGCTTTTTACACAGTCCCAGTATGCAGTATTCCACTGTATCTTTCCCTAGCCCTGGTATCACCTCATTAATGAGTTTACAAACTGTTGCTCTGAAGGATGTCAGTCTTGGGCATGTCCATAGCATGTGTAATAACCCAGCAGATTGTGTGTGGCAGCGAGGACCAGCATCTGTTATGCCCAGGATCATTTTGCTTAGTCTATATGGGGTCAAATACGCTCTGTGTATCAGCATGTATTGGATTCGTTTGAATTTAGGGTTATGTGATACTTTTTTAGGATATTCTATTATTTGCTCCCATTCCTTGCCCAATATTACACGCCCAATATCTGCAGACCATTTATCTCTAGCCTCCTGGAGTGAAATTGCTGCATGTGATCGTATACTTCTATACAGCCATTTGATTAGGTGTTCTCCATTACCCATGAGATATAACATATATACGAGTTCATGTGTTTGCGGTTCCGTGCCGTCAGGCGACCAAGTGCATCGCACATATCTACTGATACCAGCATGTAGGATATATATTGAGTTAGGAATCCCTTGCTCTCTAACAAAAGTGTTATGGTCCATAAGCATGTGATCTGCAAATAGCATTCCGACTGTGGTAATGCCTTCTTTGGACCATTTGGTATTTTGGTGGGATATTAGGAGCATAGGGGCGCAGGCCCTTGGTAAATTGTATAGCCTTTTTCCAATAGTATAGGGCTACCTTCAATACAGGTGGTGCCAACGACATGGGCCTACTTTTTGGCAACAACAGTGTGTGTAGTGTACCCTTGTCCCACGCTGTCTGAGACATGCCTATCTCTTGCAAGTGGTGCCCGGCTAACCAATAGGATAGCCACTGGAGCTGACTGACATAACGGAATGCCTGGAAGTTCGGGATACCCAGGCCTCCCCGGTCTGTACTCAGCTGTAGTTTTGCGAGTCCCACTCTCCTTCGACTCCTGCCTCAAATCAACTCAGTTAGCATTCTGGTTAGCGTTTTAAATATGTGCGTCGGGATTATTATCGGTAAATTGGTGAAATAGTAAAGTAATCTTGGGAGCATAACCATTTTGGATATGGCCACTCTCCCTGCTACTGAAAGTGGCACGAGGTCCAGAATGTGATTTGCGTTTATTTTTTCAGAACAAAATTTTATTGTGCTGTTGAAAAGTTACATAAGACATACAGCGTCCCGAAAACCCGGAAAGGCTGCAAGCAGAAAAGCAATAATCGCTTTGCAAACAATTCAATCAGTCGTTTAAATGTAAGAAATGACCCTAAGTCCCCCCTCCCCTCACCCCCCCCACTTCCCCCACCCAGAACCCCCCCTTCCCACCCCCTGCACAGTGTCTAAACAGTCCATAAGCAAAGGCATGGCAAAATACAATTAGTGTGTATTCCTCATCATACAGGCTCAATGTCCAAATGTCTTTCATCGGGTTCTCCATGTGCCGGCGGCTCCAGCCATAGTCCTCTGTACTCTGCCCACCTCTTCCAAATTTTATAGTGTTTCCGGGGGCAGCCCCTGGCCTCGAAGATCGGGCGTTCCATCCCATATAAAAGTCAAGTCCCCTTTTCCACACACCCAATAGGGGGGCTCTGGGGTCTTTCCAGGCACGGGCCACGTCTCTCTTGGCCACCATGAGACCCAACAACAACAAGTGGCGTTTGTAAAGATTTCCTCCCACCTGTTCTAGGATATGGAGGAGGCCTAGTTGTGGTGTGTGGGGTAGATCCCAGCCCAGCACCTCCGACAAGCAGTCCCGCACTCCCGCCAGAACCTCCGTAGATCATCACACGCCCAAACCGTATGCAGGAATGTGCCCATCTCTCTGCCACACTTCAGACAATCAGGGGACGCAATCAAGTCTGCCTTCCACAGTCGTTCCCTGGTATAGTAGGCCCTGTGTAGATATTTGAACTGAATGAAACGCAGTCGTACCGCAATGGCCGCCCCTCTAGGAGCCTCGAGCGCCTCTTTCCAGTCCTCCTCCTCAAATGCACCCAGATCGTTTTCCCACTTAGCCCGCAGAGTGTCCAGGGAAGTTGAGCAATGTGTGACTAGTGTTTGGTAGTTAGCTGATATCTTTTTGCTTTCCAACGCCCCCATGAATACCTTAGCCTCCAGAGGGCTAAACTCGGGCAACGAGTCGAGGTCCCTCAGGGCAGGAGCAATGGCGTGACGGAGCTGCAGGTATCTAAAAAACTGGGTCTGGGGCATGTCATACTCCTCGCGTAGCTCTTGGAAGGATTTAAGGGTCGTGCCCTTGACCACGTGGCCAACGGCCGAGATGCCGATTGCGTCCCAGCCACGGAAGCCCTGCAGGGACAGCACCTCCGGCAGCTGCCCATTCTGCCACAATGGGGTCTCTCTCGTCAGCCTATTCCACCATCCCATTCGACGGAGTGCACCGCGCCATATCTGAAATACTATTTGAGTGACCACTGGAAGCCTCTTTTTCTTAGCAACCGAATACAGTATGGTGTGTAGAGTATCAGGGTCCATCAGGAATCGCTCCAGGGCGTAGGCAGGATCACTTCGATCCCCATACCACCATTCATTCAGTATCAGCAGATGTGAGGCCTGATAGTAGGACAGGATATCTGACGTTGCCAGACCGCCACAGTACGTGGAAAGAAAGCACGTACGGAGTGCCACTCTTGCCACTCCCCCAGCCCAGAGGAAATTACTAAGCGCCGAATTTACCTGTCTGAACCACTGCGGTGATATAGGGTACGGGTGGTTTTGCAATTGATATATGAGACGCGGGAGGGCCACCATTTAAATATGGCCGAGCGGCCATATACGTTCAGAGGCATACGGGACCATGTAGTCATATCCAAGCGGATACGCTCCCATATGGGCACGACATTGCGCGTCCAGGAGACCCCGCGCAAGTTCGTCAAAAATATCCCCAAGTATTTAATGCCTCCCGTCGCTTCCTGCAATGCCCCCGCCCAGGACCCTAAATCCCGACGCTCCCCCAGCACCCACAGCACCGACTTGCACAGGTTCAGGCGGAGGCCCGATACCTCTCCGAAAATTCGCATAATGTCAAGGACCCGCGGCCCAGATCTATTCAAGTCCGTAAGGAAAAATAGGACATCGTCCGCATAGAGTGCAATTCTGTCGGAGGGTCCCGCACTCCACTCGATGCCCCGCATCTGTGCGTCTATTCGGACCCACGCCGCCAGTGGTTCCATGGCCAGGGCAAATAGATATGGTGATAGGGGTCATCCCTGTCTGGTGCCTCTACCTATAGGAAAGGAATCAGACACTGCCCCAGCCACCCTCACCGACGCCGTGAGATCCGTGTATAATAGTTGTAGATAGGATAAGAAGTGGGGCCCTAAGTTCAGGTGGGACAAAAGCGCACGAAGGTAGACCCAGCTCACTGAGTCGAAGGCTCTATCTATGTCGGCCAATAGAAGGGCCGCAGGAATCCCCGCCGCTCGGGCCGCCTCTACCGCCACCTGCGCGCGCCTAATATTGTGTTGTGTTGCCCTATGAGGCATAAACCCGGCCTGGTCTGGGTGGACGAGCTCAGTAATGTATGGGAGAAGGCGATTGGCTAGCGCCTTCGCCAAGATTTTAGCTTCGGTATTTAATAATGAGATTGGCCTGTAAGACTCGGGTTGGTCTGGAGGCCTTCCTGGTTTGCAGAAGACCACAATTTCAGCGTGTCGCCAGTCCCTCGGGAGTCGGCCACACTCTCTGGCCGCTTCTAACGCTCTGCTATAGTATGGACCCAATTGGAGGTGGAACTTTTTAAAGAATTCACAAGGGAATCCGTTGGGCCCGGGGGCTTTTCCTGTATTCAATTCCCCGAGGGCCGTACCCAGTTCCTCCGCTGACAAGGGAAGTTCAAGTCTAGCCCGCTCGTCATCCGAAATCGACAGTGGCGGAAGATCAGCCAGGAACTTATCAACGTCGCTTGACGAGAGGAGCTCCCGGGGGGCGTATTGAGCCTCATAATATCGTGCAAAGCTGGCCGCTAGGTCCCTCGGGCCGTCATAGGCTTTCCAGACTCATCTCGAAGACATGGGAGGGACTGCGCGTGAAAAGTGCTCTGACAGAGTCTATAGAGCATCGAGCTAGATTTGTCGCCCCATTGGTAGATCCTACTCTGAGTCGCTAGCCACAACTGTCGAGCCTCGTCTAGCTGCATGGAGGCATATGACTGCTGCATCAGCAGAAGTTGCCGTACATCTTCCTCCCCCCGCCAGCACCGCATCTGTTTTCCTGATCCCTAACTTGGTCTGCCGCTTTAACCAGATCTTCCCTATGTGTCCTGCGGGCGGCCGCACACCAAGCAACATCTACCCCGCGAAGCGTGGGTTTCAGAGCCTCCCAGGGGGTCATGGCATCCACGTCGGGGTGTTCGTTATCGCTCCAGTAGTGAGCAATAGCCTCCCTCATGTGGGACTGATAGGGTTCTTGCTGTAAGTACCATGTGGAGAGGCGCCATCGGAAAGGCTGCCTTCTCCGATCAAGAAGTAGGTCAAGCACTACCGGAGAGTGGTCCGATAGGCCTCGTGGCAGTATCGCTGTGGCATCCACCCTTCCAACCCAGGCGTGGGGGACAAATAAGTAATCAATTCTAGAGAAGGACTTGTGTACTGCTGAGACGTATGTGTATTCACGGTGTTGGGTGTGTTGGTGCCGCCATGCGTCCATCCATCCCATTCCTCTCACCATGCCATTCAGTTTAGTAGGCGTGTCCGATGGCACCTCACCCCCCAGCCTATGTCTGTCCATTCGCGCATTCATCACATCGTTCCAGTCCCCACCTATTACCGCCATAACATGAGGGATCTCAGCCCATACACCAAATAACTTTTCTATAAGGGCACCCTGCAGCGGGGGCGGAGCGTAAACACTCCCGAAGACTATCTGCTCAGTGCCTATCTTGCCCTGAATGAACACATATACCCGGAAGCTTGTTTCCTTCCCAGTATAAGAATTGGCTTGGTAGTTTGGTTTGCCCTGTTCCCATCATGCACTGGGACAGGAACAGACTAATTTGCATATAGCCAGGTTCTGAGCTGGGATGGTGCAGTGAGCTAAAAAACGGTGATGGATTAAAACCATGATCTCTTGACTTGGTAGGAGTATTCTGCATCATTCAGAAACTCTGTCCATCACCACCCCCTTTTCCAAAATCGATTTTATCCACACTATGTGTGGGAGGGTATACTCAGACGTGAGTCCCTTGCTCATTGCACCATCAGGATTCAAGCAAGCCGGGCCGACGAAGGCTGTGATGCCAGAAACCGGCCCGGAAGCTTGTTTCCTTCCCAGTATAAGAATTGGCTTGGTAGTTTGGTTTGCCCTGTTCCCATCATGCACTGGGACAGGAACAGACTAATTTGCATATAGCCAGGTTCTGAGCTGGGATGGTGCAGTGAGCTTAGAAACGGTGATAGATTAAAACCATGATCTCTTGACTTGGTAGGAGTATTCTGCATCATTCAGAAACTCTGTCCATCACCACCCCCTTTTCCAAAATCCACATATCTGCCCTGTGCATCAATCCACCGAGTTTCATGAGTGTAGGACAGCCTGCGATGCACCAGGATAGCCACCCCTGGGATCCCCTCACAAACCCCGCATGAAACACCTGCTGGTAGCCATATCTCTGCAGGCTAAGGGTCTTGGAACCCATGAGGTGGGTCTCCTGCAATAGCAACACGTCAGCCCTATCCCTTTTCCCCTGTCGCAGGACTGCCCCTTTTTTAATCCTGTCTAGCATCCCCCGCACATTCCAGCTCATAACACGCCTAGATGCCCTCTGTAGGCCTGATTCGGAAGCCTCAACTGCCATTCATGGGTAGGAGATCAGACATCCCGTGTATTAGAGGCCACACACCCCCATCTCGCATCAATAGGACCCAAAAAGACACTGTGCAGTAACGCAGAACCGTGCAGTCCCCCCCAATCCAACATCCACTAACTTCACAGAACTCCCCCCCACCCCCACCCCCCACCCCATACCTCAAGGAACGGTGAAGTATCTGTCGCGGTGTAGCGTGGCTTCCGCCCCCAACATGAGACAGACCGCCCACCCCACCAATGGATCCCCATAGCTGCAGTCAACCCACTAACTAACCCTTCCGAACAGAGGGATTGAGTCCGCCCTCCCTATGTCGTCCCCCCTCCCGGATCCCCAAACCACAAAGTTACTTGTATAGCTGAAGACTTAAGCTGCATCCCGCATAAGTTGTCCATGTTCAGGAAGAGCGTGGTCATCTCCCGGGGTCCTGTTTGAAAGATCACCACCCATCGCGGTGACTAGGATGTTGGATCTTGTGAGTCCGGAGCCTCTGCGGCCCCCGCCGCCCCAGTCTCCGAAGGGGGATGTTTCTTTGGACGGGATCTCCAGTTACTTCTGCTACGCGGAGGATGTGTCCGAATCCCGACCTGGGGGAGTGTGCACCCTGATCCGGACCGTCTCGTCCGTCCAGGCAAAGACTTCTTCTGGGGTGTTAAAGAATTGGGTCTTGGACTGAAACACCACCCGCAGGCGGGCCGGATATAGCAGAGCATACTGGATTTTCAGGCCCCTCAGTCGCGCCTTGGCCTCGGTGAAGGATTGGCGTTGTCGCTGTACTAGCTTGGTATAGTCCGGAAAGATCAGGATTTTTTGGTTTTCAAACAGCAGAGGCTCCTTCAGGCGTGCCTGTCGCAGGATCGTGTCGCGGTCATGATAGTTGAGCAGCTTGGCTATCACTGGTCTAGGGCGTTCCCCCACCGGCGGCTTCTGGGTCAGTGCTCGGTGCGCACGTTCTATAATAAAACAGCGCGATAGGGACTCCGGAGGGATCCACCCCTCCAGCCAGCTGGTCAGGAAGGGCTCCATGTCGCCCTTCTCACAGTCCTCCAGAAATCCCACAAAGCGTAGATTGTTCCTCCGAGCACGCCCTTCTGCATCCTCAGCCCTCAGAGCAAGGCCCCTCTGGATCCCCTCCATGCTGGCCACCTTCTTTTTAAGAGTCGCAACATCGTCTTCCACTCCAGTAAGCCTTGTTTCGGCCTCAGTAATGCGAGCAACAGCGTTGCCCAGATCCTGTCGCAGTAATGTAACGTCGGCTCCGACCGCTCCTATTTTAGCATCTAACATGTCCCGGGACTGAGTTATCGCCGCCATGAGAGCGGCATTATCGGGGACGGACGTAGGCGGTCCCCCGGCCGCACCGGCACCCCCCGGCGGCCCCGTGAATTTGTCTATTGGGCCTTGCTTTGAAGTGTGTCCACTGTTGTTGCCCCTCGTCATGGTTGCCAGAAGATATAGGTACCAGGTCCAGGGCGTTACAGGAGTAGTGGTCAAGGAATAAATGTCCACCCCTAGGACTGGTAGTGTCTCTGCTAGCGTCGTAGCACCTCCGCGCTCCAGTGGCACCTCGATGGGTTCGTTCCCCTCTTCAATCCAAATTCGGTAGATGGGTCACCATCAGTGCCTGACCACACCGTCTTGCCGGTTTCACCACATGGGCCCCCCCACCACAGCTCCGAGGGCCGCCACCGCTGGCCCGGGCCACAGGATGTAGTTGTTTGCGGGGGTAGCTCGCCCCGACCTCCACACACCAGCTCGCTGCCACTCACGGTCACCACTCCACGACCAGTAGGCTGGTTCTCGGCCCCCCGCCTTAGGAGAGTCTCTTCAGTGGCTTCTCAGTGTCTGTGAGTCAGTGGGGGAGAGGCCCCAGTATGCTGCGTAGGGAGCGCCGGCGGTCAGCCTCGGCCCAGACGTCTCGCCCCCCCCTCAGTGAGCGCCGGGGTCAGCTGCCGAGATCAAGTAGTTCATCACCACCCCCTTTTCTGTATCATTTTTGGCCACTATAGGTGTGGCAGGGTATACTCAGACATGAGTCCCTTTCTCACTGCTCCATCAGGATTCAAGCAAGCCGGGCCGAAGAGGCTGAAATGCCACAAACCGGTCCCCGGTAGCTTGTCTCCTTTCTGGTGAAGAATTGGCTTGGTAGTTTGGTCTGCCCTGTTCCCATGATGCACTGGGCCAGGGACAGACTAATTTGCATATAGCCAGGTTCTGAGCTGGGATGGGGCAGTGAGATAAATAACGGTGATGGATCAAGCCCTGATCTTTGGACTGGGTAAGAGTGGTCTGCTTAATTCAGACACTCTGTTCATCACCACCCCCTTTTCTGTATCGTTTTTGGCCACTATAGGTGTGGCAGGGTATACTCAGACATGAGTCCCTTTCTCACTGCTCCATCAGGATTCAAGCAAGCCGGGCCGAAGAGGCTGAAATGCCACAAACCGGTCCCCGGTAGCTTGTCTCCTTTCTGGTGAAGAATTGGCTTGGTAGTTTGGTCTGCCCTGTTCCCATGATGCACTGGGCCAGGGACAGACTAATTTGCATATAGCCAGGTTCTGAGCTGGGATGGGGCAGTGAGATAAATAACGGTGATGGATCAAGCCCTGATCTTTGGACTGGGTAAGAGTGGTCTGCTTAATTCAGACACTCTGTTCATCACCACCCCCTTTTCTGTATCGTTTTTGGCCACTATAGGTGTGGCAGGGTATACTCAGACATGAGTCCCTTTCTCACTGCTCCATCAGGATTCAAGCAAGCCGGGCCGAAGAGGCTGAAATGCCAGAAACCGGTCCCCGGTAGCTTGTCTCCTTTCTGGTGAAGAATTGGCTTGGTAGTTTGGTCTGCCCTGTTCCCATGATGCACTGGGCCAGGAACAGACTAATTTGCATATAGCCAGGTTCTGAGCTGGGATGGGGCAGTGAGATAAATAACGGTGATGGATCAAGCCCTGATCTTTGGACTGGGTAAGAGTGGTCTGCTTAATTCAGACACTCTGTTCATCACCACCCCCTTTTCTGTATCGTTTTTGGCCACTATAGGTGTGGCAGGGTATACTCAGACATGAGTCCCTTTCTCACTGCTCCATCAGGATTCAAGCAAGCCGGGCCGAAGAGGCTGAAATGCCAGAAACCGGTCCCCGGTAGCTTGTCTCCTTTCTGGTGAAGAATTGGCTTGGTAGTTTGGTCTGCCCTGTTCCCATGATGCACTGGGCCAGGGACAGACTAATTTGCATATAGCCAGGTTCTGAGCTGGGATGGGGCAGTGAGATAAATAACGGTGATGGATCAAGCCCTGATCTTTGGACTGGGTAAGAGTGGTCTGCTTAATTCAGACACTCTGTTCATCACCACCCCCTTTTCTGTATCGTTTTTGGCCACTATAGGTGTGGCAGGGTATACTCAGACATGAGTCCCTTTCTCACTGCTCCATCAGGATTCAAGCAAGCCGGGCCGAAGAGGCTGAAATGCCAGAAACCGGTCCCCGGTAGCTTGTCTCCTTTCTGGTGAAGAATTGGCTTGGTAGTTTGGTCTGCCCTGTTCCCATGATGCACTGGGCCAGGGACAGACTAATTTGCATATAGCCAGGTTCTGAGCTGGGATGGGGCAGTGAGATAAATAACGGTGATGGATCAAGCCCTGATCTTTGGACTGGGTAAGAGTGGTCTGCTTAATTCAGACACTCTGTTCATCACCACCCCCTTTTCTGTATCGTTTTTGGCCACTATAGGTGTGGCAGGGTATACTCAGACATGAGTCCCTTTCTCACTGCTCCATCAGGATTCAAGCAAGCCGGGCCGAAGAGGCTGAAATGCCAGAAACCGGTCCCCGGTAGCTTGTCTCCTTTCTGGTGAAGAATTGGCTTGGTAGTTTGGTCTGCCCTGTTCCCATGATGCACTGGGCCAGGGACAGACTAATTTGCATATAGCCAGGTTCTGAGCTGGGATGGGGCAGTGAGATAAATAACGGTGATGGATCAAGCCCTGATCTTTGGACTGGGTAAGAGTGGTCTGCTTAATTCAGACACTCTGTTCATCACCACCCCCTTTTCTGTATCGATTTTGGCCACTATAGGTGTGGCAGGGTATACTCAGACATGAGTCCCTTTCTCACTGCTCCATCAGGATTCAAGCAAGCCGGGCCGAAGAGGCTGAAATGCCAGAAACCGGTCCCCGGTAGCTTGTCTCCTTTCTGGTGAAGAATTGGCTTGGTAGTTTGGTCTGCCCTGTTCCCATGATGCACTGGGCCAGGGACAGACTAATTTGCATATAGCCAGGTTCTGAGCTGGGATGGGGCAGTGAGATAAATAACGGTGATGGATCAAGCCCTGATCTTTGGACTGGGTAAGAGTGGTCTGCTTAATTCAGACACTCTGTTCATCACCACCCCCTTTTCTGTATCGAGATCAAGTAGGAGGCAGGGGGGGAGAAATACCGGGGAAGGGGGGGTCCTGCTGTCTCATAAGCCAGCCGCATCCCCCCGGTCCGACTCGACCGCCGAGCGGGGCACGTCCAGCCGCCGTCGGAACCCCTCTCCTAGCCGGCACCGAAGAGCGGGGCCCCCCGCAGCCGCGCAGTCTGCCTCTGCACTAGTCCCTCGCAGTGTCACGCAGCTCACCGTGTCCGCCGAGGCTCCGGAAGTGCTGGGCCGGGCACCGCTCCTCCGCCACACCGGCGCGCCTCACTCCCGTCCCGCAGCTCCAAACTCGAGGTCCCGGCTTTGCGCGGGGCAGCCGGCCGCCCCGCTCCGGAGCCCAAGCCTCCGTCCAGCAGTCGGTTACAGCGCTCAAAATGTGATCGGAGCACCGCAGCAAGTTCCGACGGCCCAATATGGTGGTTTGGGGTGTCTCAGGGTTGAGGAGACGAAGGATCAACGCAGGATAACAGGTCGGCGGGACGGAGCTCACCTAGGCTGCGTCCGCCATGTTCGCCGCCTTAGCCACGCCCCCGACATAATGATTGTTGACAATTATTGCTTATTCAAAAAACAGACTTTCAAACATGGCCATGTTCAAACATTCACAACATATTCAACCGCACTCTTATTCCAACATACACAGAACAATAATATATGTACATACAATGATTCTCCAAACGACATGTCTCTTTTCTCTTTCCAAACAAAGAAGAGAGCCCGTCGACTCCTGTTCCTGGAGAATCAATCAATTCAGATTCCAGACCAACAGATACCAAAAGCAAGCAGTCCAAAGACTACCAAGAGACCGTCGGACAGGTATAACCACAGACTGTCCTACAGACCATCCTGCAGCCTTCCTGGTTCACCCTTGGGACTATTCTGACTAAGCCTGCTTCCTTAGCACCGCTTCAGATATGTCCCCAAGGCTACCCAGGTTTAACCACAGGCCTTTCCGTGACCAGTCTGGCTGGGTGTGCACCGCACGGGCCACACCAGGGCGTCCGATCGGCGTCTCTATTGTTCACAAAACAAGTCCGTGGGGCATCTACCTGTACAGCCACAACGCTGCCCCATCAGACCCCCAATATTCTCCGTGGTACACCGACCACCAAATCCTACACAGTTAACTGCTTCAAAGGCACTGTTCAAAAGCGCGTTCCAAAAGACACCAAAAACAATCCACTCACCTGGTGCACGCAGGTACAATTGCATATTCTCCACTGCCAACTCCTGAAGACCAACACGGTCAGCTCCTGGGTTACGCCTGTAGGACTCCAGCGAAGGGTCACTAGCAGCTGGGGCGCTCTGATCGCGAGAGCAGAGTAAGTAAAAAAAATGACGGTCCGTCCTCCAGCTCGACCAGAGCTCCACTTTCTTTGTACTTTCTACCCGGCTACGGGAGGACGACCCATCACGGAGTCCCGGCGGAGTCGCCAACTGAAGTACTAGAAAAATACATAAAGGGCTATACCTACCAATAGCCCCAATCTCATTACCAAATAATCAGTCAGTTGGCAGTGAAGAAAGTTCAATCATTTATTGAGCAAAATACTCTATAGAGGAGCCTCTCCAACCCTCACCCATCAGGTGCGTGGAGAAGACTGTTGGCTTCTATTCAAACACGAGATCCTATACTTTCAGTTCAACACATATGATCACTGTAAAAGGAAAAACACCAATTGGCCCTCAAGCTCCAGGAAAGGACCATATATGGCACACATGATTTGTTCAAAGCTTAACTATTTATTACTGGGAAGGTCAGGAGGGGTGACTCCCTTTCGTCTCGGTGCCCGGGAGTGTAGGCACAGCACCTCCAGGAATGCGCTTACCGCACCCAAAGCCAGATACGACCTTGATTCTCAGGACAGTCGAGTGAACAGCCTACATTCAGCTGCTCTCAGTAACTCAAATGAACTGGGGCTTGACAACTACCAGGGAGTAACATGTGATCACACCCCCTGTTCGAGCAAAAGTTAAAAATGGCATCTGTATGGTTTCGGCTTACTCTGTTAGCAGTGGATCTTTTGTCCGAGTGCAAACTTACCTGTTGGACACTCCCCTCTGAGCATGATGTTTCTAGCGGCTGTCCTGCCGCTGAGTCTGCACCATTCTGGAAAGGTGGAGGTCACGGAGCTCATATACAAGGGGTTCCGAAAGTGAGGCAAAGGACGTGGATTTTACCAGCTGCACTTTCCAAAAGCTCATGTGAGAGCTTTACTGCTGCATTTTAATTTGAAATCGCATCCATTGTGGAGTAAAGAAAGGACTTTATCTCCTACAAAGCCACGCATTAACCCATACAGAGTAGCCAATCAGGGGCATGCGATTTCGCTTGAAAATGGAGGTGAGAACCATCATGCGCTTTCAGACTGCTTCATCCTTTGAAAAAGAGGACTACTCGAAACGCGTCAGGATCGCAGTCAAATGTTTATAATTTTCTGGCAAGCGTTGCTGTTTGACCGATTGATAAAAGCTGTTTGGGGAAAGCTATCCTTTGTCCGAGTGCAAACTTACCTGTTGGACACTCCCCTCTGAGCATGATGTTTCTAGCGGCTGTCCTGCCGCTGAGTCTGCACCATTCTGGAAAGGTGGAGGTCACGGAGCTCGTATACAAGGGGTTCCAAAAGTGAGGCAAAGGACGTGGATTTTACCAGCTGCACTTTCCAAAAGCTCATGTGAGAGCTTTACTGCTGCATTTTAATTTGAAAGCGCATCCATTGTGGAGTAAAGAAAGGACTTCATCTCCCACAAAGCCACGCATTAACTCATACAGAGTAGCCAATCAGGGGCATGCGATTTCGCTTGAAAATGGAGGTGAGCACCATCATGCGCTTTCAGACTGCTTCACCCTTTGAAAAAGAGGACTACTCGAAACGCGTCAGGATCGCAGTCAAATGTTTATAATTTTCTGGCAAGCGTTGCAGTTTGACCGATTGATAAAAGCTGTTTGGGGAAAGCTATCCTTTGTCCGAGTGCCAAATATATCCAAATTAATGAGAGTCCAGCTTATATTCATCAATAATTTGCACTGGGAGCATATCCAAGAAAGTAATACACAACATTAATCACAGCATCTGACAACAGTGTTTCAATTCAAATATTCTTTTCCTTCATCTTTTTTTTTTTTAAATGTTTTTATTGCGGAAAGCATAAAACACATAGGCAATAAGTCTACTGATAGGCACTGATAGACGAGAAGTACTAAAGTGGTCACAGAGGATTATACACAGCCATGTAGCCCACAGCCCGGAGGCCGGGCGGCGTAAGGGCAGAGCGTGCCAAAATATAAACACATAAACGTTGGCTTGAACTCTTTTCCTTCATCTTTAAAAAGAAACGTCATTGTGTAATGATTGTAGTAGCCGACGTCTGAGTTTGTCTGCACTGGCGTTCAGACAGCCTGCCAGGTGTTGAACCACTAGGGATATGCCCTGGTGTTATAGCTATTTCCAGAGGCACAAGGACTCTTGACAAAGGGTCCACAACCCCACCTGCCCTGTCTGTTGCAGTACCACATAGCGGTGGTGTTGCCCATGAACACCTTCACTAGTTTTCCCTTAATGGAGGGTAGAAAGGCTTTCAATGCCAGTCAGATACTCGGAGCTCCAGCATGTTGATGAGGAGTCCCGTTTCCGCAGGAGACCAGAGTCCTCTGATCTCCACATCTCCCAGATTGCCGCACCGTCGCAGGAATGATGCATCTGTCACTACTGTTAGCTCTGGTTGGGGAAGGGCAAGGGGTCTGTCTCTGACCCATTCGCTGTTCTTTAGCCACCACTGTGGATCCTTTGCAGTTCTCTCTGAGATCTGGACCATGTCAGAGAGATTCCCCTGATGCTGCGCCCACTGGAACTTCAGATCCCACTGCAGAGTCTGTAAATGCCAGCGGGCATGTGTGACCAGCAGGATGCAGGAGGCCATGAGGTCCAGCAGCCTCAAAGTCAGTCTCACTGAAACCCAGGATAGAGACTGAAACATCAGTATCAGAACGTGAATATCCTGGACTCGCCGCTCTGGAGGATAAGCCCAAAACTTCTTTATGTGCGATGAAAGGAGTGTCTGAGAGGGAGTCAGATATGACTTCTGCATGTTGATAGTGAACCCCAGTGAGTGCAGGAAGTTCACCTGTGGGCTGGAAGTGGGAGACGACAGCCTGGGATGAGCCCGCCTTCAACAGCCAGTTATCGTGATGGGGAAAGACTGATCTTAACAGATGAGCTGCAACCACCGCCATCACCTTGGTGAACACCCAAGGGGTGCTGGTAAGGTCAGAAGGGATCATGGTGAACTGAAAATGCTTGTAGCCTACAGTAAACTGCAGATAGCGATGATGGGCAGGCACACTGGAATGTGGAAATAGGCGTCCTGTAAGGCCTACTCTACAATCTGTTCTCCTTGGTCCAGCACTAACAAGACCTGAGCCTAATTGAGCATTTCAAAAATCTCCCTCTTCAGAAAGAAAATGAGGGTGCAGCGATCTAGAGAAGAAGAAGACATTCATCCTTTTTAGGTATCAGACAGTAGACCCAATAGCAACCACAGCCTACGTACAGAATACAAATGAATAACTGTTTATTCATATGCACTCAGAGTGGAGCTCCATCTGTCACTAGGAGTGCTACAGAGGCAACTGAAATCAACAAGCATAGAGATGCATCATGTACGTTTCATAGCCGGGCAAAAACACACCCACAGTGGAATTTTCCAAGCAGATGCAGCTGGACAGTAAAATACAAAAAAAGGTTTCAGTGCTTGTATCTTACACAAACTAGCATAGTCCAAGGTTGTTCCATCCTGGGCCCGCCACCAGACAAGTGGGAGAGGGCCTCTATCTAGTGAGAGAGTTATGCGCTGACATGAACAGTGTACTAATTACTGAAACAAAACTCAACGTTGTAGAAACGAAACTCAGGAGAGGGTATTTCTCAGAATTGAACAAGATCAGTTTCGAACAGCCTAAAATGATTTTTTGAAGATGTGGTGTGGGCAGGGGTCTTCCGGGGATCCAGAGTGCACGGTGTCCATGATCTTGATGGTGTCATCATCGTCGATGTTGGTCCAGGCGTGCAGGCGGTTGGTGCGGGTGGTGGTCATGGGAGTGGGGTTGTCGGCAGTTGCCGGGGTGGGGACGGCGTCGAAGCTGTTGTGAATTTTTTGTGATCTTGCGATGGAAGAAGGTGGCCAGCGAGTCGCACAGGTCTTGGGACAGTGGGATGTCATTGGTGTTGGAGCTGGGGTTGGAGCGTTCCTTCACGATGCTGAAGAGCTCTTTGCTGTTGTGTGTGTTGTTGTCTATGTGGTCTCTGAAGGCGGTCCTTCTGGCGGATCTGATGAGTTGGTGGTGTCGGCAGGTGGCGTTCCTGTGGGCTGTGTGACATTCTGGTGTTCTTTCGCGGGTCCAGTTTTTTTCTAGTTTTCGGTAGGTTTGCTTGGAGGCCTGGAAGTCTTCGGTGAACCAGCTGACTCTCTTGCTGTTGTGGGTGTTGGGGGGGGCTACTTGAGTGGGGCATGGGTGTTGGCGCAGTCGTTGATCCATTGTCTGAGGCTGCGGGCTGCGGCGTCGGTATGGTCTGCGGGTGGGCTCTGGGCGAGGGCGGTGGTTAGCTGGTCCTCTGTGATCTTGCCCCAGCTGCTGCAAGGCGTCTGCTGGGTGCGGTGGTGTGTGGTGGGTTTCCGGAAGGTGAAGTGGATGCAGTGGTGGTCGGTCCAGTGGAGTTCGGTGGTGCGGTCGAAGAAGACGTGGGTGCTTGCTGAGAAGATGGGGTCAAGCGTGTGGCCGGCGGAGTGCGTTGGTGTTGTGAATAATTGTCTGAGTCCAAGGTTGCCGAGGTTGTCAATCAGGGCGGAGGAGTTGGTGTCGTTGTTGTTCTCGAGGTGGAAGTTCAGGTCCCCGAGGAGGATGTAGTCTGTGGAGGCAAGGGCGTGTGTGCTGATGTAGTCAGCAATGGAGTCACTGAACTGCGGTTGGGGTCCGGGAGGTCTGTAGATGAGGGTGCCTCTGTGGGTGGTGTTGGGGTCGGTGTGCATCTGGAAGTGCGGGTGTTTGGCAGTGCTAAGGGTGTCGTCGGTGTCTGTCGATATTTTGAGAGTGTTTCTGTGGACAATGGCAATTCTTCCTCCTATTCCGTTGGTGCGGTCCTTGTGGGTGATCTTGTAGCCTTCCCGGATGGCTATGGCGATGTCAGGTGGGTAGTGGCTCAACGTGCTCACTGCACACGAGGACTTGTGCAATCTCTCAGCTCCAATGTCCAGCATGCATGCAAAACATCCATGCATGCCATAAACGGGCATCACGGTGACACTCCTGGTCGTGGGCCAACAGGGGCACACACACATGTCGTAATCAAGGTCAGCTACTGTTACGTTGGAGAGGCAGACATCCATGGACCACTCGAATAAGCACGAGCGACAATGCAACACAGGCTGAACGCAGGTGACTTCCGCAAGACGGCCAACGGCAGTGCCCCCAGTACATGCAGCAGGCGTGCATGGTACAGGTCCACGTGACTGGATCCGAGCATGTGTCCGGGATGGTCTGCCATTGCGTCAGAGGCTCTGCTAGAAGCGGCACTAGCTTGCCCTGCGCCAGTCCTGTGAACGAAATGGCACAGTTTGGTGCAATGAGCAGTGTCTGTGTGCAACGGGTGCAGGCCTGGGGTGGGCTGGGAGTGCGTGTGAAGGCCATTTCATGCATGTCAACTACGACCAAGGACTACTGTGTGTGGGATGTGTACATGTTGGTCTCACTTTGGGCAGTGTGTAGTGTGGGATTCACAAGCAAATGCTTTTGTATCTGTCAGGGGGGCTGGTCACATGCCAGAAGCCAGCAGCACCATCGCACTCCACCTCCAGAAAACCATCAACATTTCCTTCGAGACAGCGACCTTCCCAAGGAGCTGGAAGCACGCAGAGATCAACGCCTTACTAAAGAAACCCAAGGCGGACCCCAAGGACCTCAAGAACTTCCGACCCATCTCCCTGCGCCCGTTGCCGGCAAAGGTCATCAAAAAGGCCGTCAACAAACAACTGCCCAGCTTCCTCGAAGAGAACAACATCCTGGACCCATCCTAGTTCAGGTTACGCAGCAACCACAGCACGGAAACTGCCCTCATCGCCGCCACCGACGACATCAGGTTCCTGCTTGACAATGGAGAAACCGCGACCCTTATCCTCCTGGACCTGTCAGCCGCTTATCACACAGTCTGCCACCGCACACTAAGAGCACGCCTCCACGATTTCGGAATCCAAGAGAAGGCCCTGGACTGGACCACCTCCTTCCTCAACGCGAGAAGCCAGAGCGTCCGCCTCCCCCCTTCCCCTCCAAAGCCACCGAGATCATCTGCGGCGTACCCCAAGGCTCATCCCTGAGCCCAACGCTGTTCAACGTCTACATGGCACCACTCGCCCACGTCGCCCGACGACACGACCTAAACATAATGGTGCAGAGCAGGAATATCGACGGAGAAATATCGTCTGACATAAATATCCCCGCAGAAATATCGATTTGAAGAAATATCGATAACAAAAATATAGTTTGACCAGAATATCGACTGACAGGTAAGTAATATCGAAAACAATAATATAGTTGTAATAAATATCGTTTACAAAAATATAGTTTACAAAAATATCGATTTTTTAATAATGTTATGTATTTTAGTGTTTTTAATGAGAATTGTTTGTCATTTTAATATATGTTGTAGAATTTTAATAGTTATTAATGTATATTATGTTGAATGTTGTGTTATTAGTTCCGTAGCGGGTTGTGGGTTTATAGGGGAATAGGGTGGGAAGTAATTTAAATATATAAAATGAATTGATTAATTAATGTGTTAATTTATTAATTATTTGTTAATTAATTTCAATTAGTCAATTAATAATTAATTATGTTAATTAATTAATTATGTTAATTAATTATGTTAATTGTTTAATTAATTTTAGGTGTGTGTAGTGGAGTTTATATGTGTAAATGGTGTGAAGTAATTACATTTTTATTGATTAATTATTAAATACTTAATAAATTAATTAATTAGTAATTATTAATTGTAAATGTGTAATTAATTTTAGGTTTGTGTTGTGGTGTTTATAAGTGTATATGGTGTGAAATCTGTCAATTAAATAATTAATTAATTATTTTAAAAAACACTTTAATTTTCATTAATTAATTAGTAAATATTAAATGTAATTGTGTAATTAATTTTAGGTGTGTGGTGGATATTATAGTGTTAAATAATGTGTAAATATATATTTTTTTATTATCTTTGTTAATAATAATATATTTAAATGTATATATTAATTATGTTTATATTGGAAATTAAATTTAATAAAATATTTGATAGTTTTTTTTTATTGTTTTGGGTTCCAGCGCTTTCCCTACTGTTGTACCCTGTGGAGTGGGAATAGTAATTTTCACCCCTACGCTATCCAATGCTTTCCCTACTGTTGCACTCTCTGGAGTGGGAATAGTAATTTTTACCCCTACGCTATCCAACGCTTTCCCTACAGTTGCACTCACTGGAGTGGGAATAGTAATTTTTACCCCTACGCTATCCAACGCTTTCCCTACTGTTGCACCATTTGGAGTGGGAATAGCAATTTTTACCCCTACGCTATCCAACGCTTTCCCTACTGTTGCACTCACTGGAGTTGGAATAGTAATTTTTACCCCTACCCTATCCAACGCTTTCCCTACTGTTGCACACTCTGGAGTGGGAATAGTAATTTTTACCCCTACGCTATCCAACGCTTTCCCTACTGTTGCACCCTTTGGAGTGGGAATAGTAATTTTTACCCCTACGCTATCCAATGCTTTCCCTACTGTTGCACCCTCTGGAGTGGGAATAGTAATTTTTACCCCTATGCTATCCAACGCTTTCCCTACTGTTGCACCCTCTGGAGTGGGAATAGTAATTTTTACCCCTACGCTATCCAGCGCTTTGCCTACTGTTGCACCCTTTGGAGTGGGAATAGCAATTTTTACCCCTACGCTATCCAATGCTTTCCCTACTGGTGCACTCACTGGAGTTGGAATAGTAATTTTTACCCCTACGCTATCCAACGCTTTCTCTACTGTTGCATACTCTGGAGTGGGAATAGTAATTTTTACCCCTACGCTATCCAGCGCTTTCCCTACTGTTGCACCCTCTGGAGTGGGAATAGTAATTTTTACCCCTACGCTATCCAGCGCTTTCCCTACTGTTGCACCCTTTGGAGTGGGAATAGTATACTCATTCCAGCACACCACCCCCCCCCCCCCCCCCCACCCCCCCCCCCCCGTATTAAATGTATTATTATTGTTAAATACTTTTATGTGTTAATTAAATATAGAAAATTTTATTTTATTCAAAATGTTTTATATATGTTTTTATTTTATTTTTATATAATTATTAAAGTTTATAAATTAAATAAAGATAATAATAAAATGTATTTAAGAAAATATATGTATATGTACACATTTATTAAGTTTATAATGATTAAATTAAGTTTATTTGTTATAAATAGTTAAAATATAAATGTAATGTAATTTATTTTGTTAATAATATTAATAATATTTAAATATTTAATTTAAGTTATAATATATTTTAAAGTCGATATTTTTTACATCTATATTTTTTACATCTATATTTTTGAGTCGATATTATTGTACTTACCTGTTTAAGTATAGGGAGTCGATATTTTTGTAATCGATATTTTTACATCTATATTTTTGTAAACAATATTTTTTTGTAATTGATATTTAAACATGGAACCAAACATAATCTCCTATGCCGATGACACCCAGCTGATCCTCTCGCTCACCAAGGACCCCCACACCGCCAAAAACAACCTCCACCAAGGAATGAAGGCCGTCGCCGACTGGATGAGGAACAGCCAAATGAAGCTGAACTCGGACAAGACGGAGGTCCTCATCCTCGGTTCCACCCCCTCGGCCTGGGACAACTCCTGGTGGCCGACGGCACTAGGAACACCCCCTACACCCACCGACCACACACGAAACCTAGGGGTCATCCTTGACTCCACACTCTCCATGAAGAAGAAGGTCAACGCCTTCTCCTCCTCCTGCTTCAACACCCTCCGCATGCTCCGCAGGATCTTCAAGTGGATCCCTACCGAAACAAGAAGGACGGTCACCCAGGCCCTCATCAGCAGTAGACTGGACTACGGCAACGCACTCTACGCAGGAGCCCCGGCCAAACTCCTGAAACAGCTCCAATGCATCCAGAACGCCTCCGCACGCCTGATCCTCGACATCCCCCACCGCAGTCACATCACACCCCACCTGGGAGACCTGCACTGGCTCCCCATCAACAAGAGGATAACCTTCAAGCTCCTCACCCACGCACACAAGGCACTCCACGACACCAGACCTGCGTACCTCAACAGCAGACTCAGCCTCTCCACCCCCGCCCACCATCTCCGTTCGCAGACTGCGCCCTTGCCACCATCCCCTGCATCCGAAGAGTTACCTCCGGCAGCAGATCATTCTCCCACCTCGCTGCTAAGACGTGGAACACCCTACCCATCAGCCTACGGCAGACCGAAGACTTCCTAACCTTCAGGAGACTCCTCAAGACCTGGCTCTACAGACAGTAGCAGTGTTCACCCCCCTAGTGGCTTGAGACCCTCACAGGTATGTAATGCGCTTTACAAATGCTATGATTGATTGTTTGATTGACTACCTGATTGAGCTTTGGTGCACATTGGGGCCAGTGGTTGGAGTCAGCACATCTGTCCGGGTCAGCTGATGGATTATGTCGACGACATGTCAGATGTGGTGGACGTCGATCAGTCATTGGAAATGTTTGCCTACGCAGCTGCACCCGCGTTCATGGACGAATGACAAGGTACCTGCAGCCACAACTGGATGTGACTCATTGCACGTGTTCCAACGCCTGGTTGCATGTTGTGAATCTTTTCACATGTCCCAAGACGACAGTGGACATGGCTGCATTGGCCTGGACTCATGATCCATGTGCGGACAGCCGACACGGGTTGGCACTGACTTGTGTTGGTGATGGACTCCCCCGAGGTGGATATGAGCATTTTCCTATGTTCCTCATTCAGACATACTGTTGCATTGGTCTGCATATTGTGCCACTTCTCTTGGCTGTACTGACACGCACTTGTTGATAAAGTTTCCGCTCTTTCACTTGTCACCGACTGTGTTGTGTCTTGATTTGTATACCAATGTGTGTGTCATGGACTCTTTGGCTCACTGCCATACATGGATTGCTACCCCATCAGGACTGTGGTATCCCTTCCCTATGTATATAGAGAACTCCAATCACTAGTATATGCAGTAGACCTTTGTACTCTCTACCATTCCTATGTGACTCTTAGAGCATATCCATTCGTATCCCTTCCCTATGTATATAGAGATAACTCTAATCACTAGTATATGCTTTAGACCTTTGTACTCTCTACCATTCCTATGTGACTCTTAGAGTATATCTATTTGTATCTCTTCCTTGAGTGACTCTACTATTTGTACATCTGCAATTTCTCTTTCTGTCTGTATCTCTTCCTTATGTGACTTTGCATCTTGTACATTTGCAATTTTTTTTGTTTGTATCTTTTATGTAACGCATGTAATCCTAAGTCCTTATGTTTTGCAACTGGTTCTTATGTAAAGCGCTCTGAAACCTTCGGGTAAAGTTTGCGCTATATAAAATCGCATTAAATAAAATAAAATAAAATAAATTGTCATGTCCCTGTTTCGTGCTTAGCCAGATGCGTCTGGCCGTTTACCGTTTCGGTTGTGCAAATGGTGATGTTTGTGCCACATTGTGTCCGATGTTGGGGTGCTCTGCTTCCTGTGTGTGTGTGCTGCATTGTGTGTGAGATGTCCCTTCAGCTCTGATTTGGCTCACTCTTCTCCCTTTCATGCAGTGTGGTTTTCACTTCTGTGCTTGTTCAGTGGTGTGATGTTGCCGGGTTGTGTGACTTGTGCTCTTGGTTGGTGTTGTTATTTGTCTGCAGTTGTACTGTGCTTAATTGTACATGTGTGCCATTGTGCCCATCTCTCCCGTCCCCCCGGTCCCTGCTGGTTCCTCTCCCAGTTGCTGTTTTGTCTGTTTTGGGCAGTTTCCGGTCCTCGAGTCTTGCCACCGTCTCCAGACTGATGTGGTGGATACCATTTCCACCATGTCATTCAGCTCCTGGTGTGGCGCTGGCCTCCCACCTCCGGTGTGCATTGCTGCTTTCTTGTTGTCGGCGTGTTTCTGCTTGTTTGTGCATTTCGCATCATTCCGGATGTTCTGGTTTTCTTTCATTGTCCACCGCCGCTCTCAGGCTGCATTCACCTTGTACAAGATGGCCTGCAATGTACAATGTTTTGTTGCCAATGGTGCTTGTGAGGTTGTATGCTGGCTCGGGTTGCCTCCATTGTGTTTGGCTGTTGTTTTCTGTTTGTATTGGCTCTTTTTTTCAGGCTTTTGTTGTGCTTATTTCCGCCTGCCGTGTGTGACGCGGGCCTGGTGGTGCTTATCCCTGCTTTCCTCATCGCGAATGGCCTCTTCGCACTTTTTTTTGTGTTGTGGTTTGTGTTTTTATCTCCATCGAGGTGGTTGTATTGCGGACATTGGCCGAGGTTTAGGCAGACTATCGCATGCTACCGCCTTGTTGTGAATTCCACGTTAACACAGGGTTATTTTCCCGCAATGGGCTGCGATGTGTAAAAGTGTGTTAGCATTTTTTGGTGATGTTTAGCACACGTTCTTGTGAATATACCCCTGAGATTTTATTGAACAGATTGATGTACCTAAGCCTAGACTGTCTTCCAGACTCAGAATCATTCCTTGTTGCTGTCAATTTAAGGGCATGCCAGAATGGGCACACAGGGGCATATTTACAAGGGGATATTGCCACCAGAACATCACTTTTAGCGACATCTGGTGGCGACATCCCCTTCTACTTATTTACAAAGCGGCGTTAAGCCACTTAACATATCTTCACATCGCCTTGTAAATAAGCCCCTTTTCTTGCTTCACTTAGCGTGAAAGCTGCGTGCAATGGGTGTTCCACCGCAACAGTCATTGCATTTTTGACGCTGCCCCACATTAACATGGCTGGGCTAGCGCCAAAAACTAAGGCCAGGGAATACCTGGTCTTAGACTGGCGATACGAGGATAAATTATTAATTTCTCTTCATTTTGTGGTATTTCTATGTGTGCTGCATTCTGCAATACACATAGAAAGAGCAAATTGCCTTTCAAGATTGTTTATGTGCAGGAAGGTGTCCCTTCCTGCACATAAACAATTGCCCCTGCAACACTAGGCAGCTTTATTAGCACCAGCGCCAAGGGAAACACAGGGGTGTGCCGTATTTTTGTAAATATGGTTCATCCCTCCATTTTTGACATAACACCGACATTTTGTTGTAAACATCCCCCACAATATTTAGAGCTTTTTCCAAGATACATACTGTCCCTGAACCAGCCTAGCAATTTCAGTGTTTGCAGTTTATTTATGTTAGCATTTTGTTTTGCAGCATATGATTAGTTCTGACCAATACTATCTATACCCTGCAAAATGGACTGGCAGAAAAGCATGTGGTATAACAGCCATTGCTGCCGGCTTTGGAACTAGGGAATCAGGTGACATATTTACAATATTTTGACGTAGGGCCGCGCTGCAAGCCTTCTAGCTGTGCTGCCCTACATCGAAAGAAAAGGGCAAGAATCTATAAGATACGGTGCTTTCCTGTCCTTTCTGCCAGTGCAGATGCACAAACTGCAGCTGAGTGTCAACGCAGGACATACTTGCACTTTGGTGCAAGGGTGTTTGTGTTGTTGCCATGATTGGGCCTCATTTATGAAAAGTGTTGCATCACTGCGATAAAACAGCGATGCAACACTTTTCAATGTGCACTCCTTGCGACATCATGGATGCGCTGCATGTACTGTATGGCTCTCCATGTGCCAAGGTTGATGCATCTGGAATCCTGACGTATCCATCAGCGCAAATCTCACACATTGCTGGAGTTGTGTCGTAAGCATGACGCGTCTCCAGCAATGCATGAGGGAGGCCTATACCTATTGACCTGCGTCACCCTTATGCCTACAATGAGGCAGGCGTAAGGCTTTGACGCATTGTCGTCCCAGAAGTAGTGCAGAGAAATCTGATAGATTTCACTGCGCCACTTCTACGAGGCTTTCTTGCAGGGGAACGCCCACCCTGAATACATTATATTTGAAGCAAGGGTTTACAAAGTGACGTATCTGCCTAAATGCATCACTTTGTAAAAATGCGCAACAGGGCGCATTATTTACAGCGCCACTGCATCACGGAAAGTGATGCAATGGTAACGCAAAAGTAACGCAAGGGGCTCATAAATAAGCCACATTCGAAGGGAGACCTTCCTGCACAAAACCAATTAAAGGAGGTGTTTTCCTTGTTCTACATATACTGCAGAATGCAGTACAGGTGGAAAGAGGAAAAAACGAGGAGAAATGTAAACATTTCTCCTCATTACGCCTGCTTTAGGAAGGCGTTAGTTTTAGCACTGCACAAGGTTTACAGTGTGTTGTAAATCTGGGAAGTTCAAAAACCATGGGTGTTGCGTAGGAACACCCACAGAAACACCCATGGAACTTCCCTTCCATGCAGGGTAAGGTACTGCCTCACTCCATATTTACAAGGCCATGAAAAACCACGCATGGCTTTGTAAATCTGGACTGGCACACTGCCCCTTTTGAGCATCACAAAAGTGAGGCTCAGGCGGTGTAAAAGTGCGGCAGGGGCATTGTTAATATGCCTCCAGGTTAGGATGCTGGCCTCGGTCCAGCATCCTGATCTCAAAGCAAATCACCTCGCTGGGCTGTGTGAAAGGGAAAGGGCAGGAATGCGCCATATTTATGACTATACGGGGAATTTCTGAACTTTCCTCTCTCTGGTGCAACTTTGACTGCCTGGTTCCAACGCAGAAACCCTGGATCATTTTGTAAAGGTGCCTGCATTGTAGGCAGAGTTGTTTTTGTGCAGGAAAGAACACCTAAGAGGCATTTTCCTGATTCTTTGTGTGCAGCACACGTAATTAGAGGAAGAAACAAGGAGAAATAAAGATATTCCTTTTTGTTATGCCTCACCTGGGGAGCCATAACATTTGGATGCATTCCCAGGTCTACCACTAATGGTAAATATGGAAATGCACCAAAATCCATGTGTGGATGCACGGAAACACCCACGCTCCACCCATGGAATGCTTTCCTGCTGCAGAGTAACACAAGGCAGCGATTTCCAGTGCCTTGCGTTACTCTGAATTTTTCAAGCCATGAAGGGCCACACAAGGTGGCCTTGCGTTGCTTGATAAACCTCACTTAGGTTTTGCATCGCCCTTGCGCCCCCCTACGTGGTGGAAGGGCAACACAAATCTTGAAAAATGATGCGCCTTAATCTCCTCAGGGCCTGTACCTAAAACAAATAATAATAGTGTGGTCTTGTGTGCTCAAGTAAAGCACGTATATCTTTACATAATTACACTGTTGGGTTTGGTTGCAATATTTGCAGTACTTTGTATATAGGTTTACTGTGTGTAAGTTAAATAAGCTCATGCATCCCCCAAACTTAGGCCCTAATTCCTTGGTCGGGTGGACTTGAGTCCGCCCGACAACGTTTTGTGTGGGAAGCGACCGACCTTAGGTCAGCAGCTCTGAACACCCTATTACGATGCAACCGCACATGGTGCCGTTGCAAACTCCCATTTCCCCAATGGGAGCTTGTGCAGCAGTCGGAAACTGGCCGCATGGCTGCAGCACACGCTCCCATAGGGAAATGGGAGATCCTGTAAATTTCTACACCGCATGGCAGGCACCTCATGGTGCCTGCCACACGGTGCAGGGATTTACAACGGGGCTCCATAGGTGGCCCCAACTGGAGGCCACAGAAGCATGGGGGGGGCCTGGGCCCCAAAGTCACTTTTCAACAGGCTTTTCATGTCAGCAAGACCGACATGAAAAGCATGTTGGAAAGCAACATCATAATCCTGGCGGCGGAAACACCGTCCGTAGGGGATTATGTGCGGCCTCTGACTAGTCGACGGGCTCCTTGAGCCTGTCGAAAGCGGATCAGTGCTACCAGAAGGTTTAAACTTTGACTGTCTACCTTGCAATTAGGCTGTCAGCATTTAAACCAAGGATGTCGGTCGGAAAGCCTCTGACCTGCGGTCGGAGGCTTTCTGACTGACATTCTAATGAACCTCTTAATGGAGTTGTTAAGCTTTAGAGCACAGTAAACCGCAAAGACTCTCATTAAACAACTAATTTCATGAGCCTCAGAAGGATAAAGGGCAGAGTAGGTTATGTAACATTGTCATACATGCCACCGTCAAATGGCACACATGCCTGCAGCTGGCACATTAGTCAACTGAGCTTTCTAGCCACCTCGTTTATGGTGAAACTGGCTATGAGTGATCTGAAGCCTGTTCTTTTGCAGTACAATAAACTTGTTTACAGGCAGTTTGAGCTTGAAAGAAACATCAGCATTAAAATGGCAAAAGCGCTGGGTTCTCACAGAACTCCCAAACAGATAAGCAATATTTATAGACAGTTGAGACCCTTCTGAGAGAAATAGCTTTAGTGTAAGAACGTCCCACATAGCAGGGTAGTCGCTGGCATGGAGCACCCACAAAAGAGACACAGGCAGGTGTGAGATTTCTGCACCTGGCTGTCATCAGCCCAACTGAAAGTATGATTAAGGAAGACAAAAGACTGGGCATCATCTATAGGCTCCCCTGCACCTTGCACAACAGAATCTACAGTTCCACCACTGGCCCCTGCCATGTAACAAAAGGTAATACTTCAGGAAGTCTGATCAGCAACCCCTTGCTAACATAGGGGGTCATTAGGATGGCGGACAGACTTGAGTCCATCCGCCATTCTGTGGTAAACAGGGACCGTTCGCAATACATGCAGCGGTCCCGCATACCAAATCAGGATGCAACCGCCACCCTGGTGGTCGCATTTTGTTTTCTAACATTGTGGCGGATGCTGCTCAAAGCAGCACCTGCCGCGAAGTGAAAAAGCATGTTGTGCATTTCACTGCACTACGTGGCAGGCACCACTCGGTTCCTGCCAAGTAGGGCTGTGAAATGTGGGGGGGTACCATGGGTACTACCCAAGTGCACCCTCACCTCCCCCAACACATGGGGCCCACTACAGGCCCCCCTAAGTAATCCCCACATGCCTATGCCGCCATGGAAAGGCCTGAATTTTCCATCATCATAATTTGGTGGGCTGTGTCTGCTAGGCACCACCACCATTTGATGGTCCCTGGACCGTCCGCCAGGCAATCTGAAAGATTGCTTCTGCAGACAAGTGGTGGACAGTCTTTCCGTCCACCGCGGTCAGGAAATGATTACCCGCCATCCTAATTTGGCGTGCAAAACTCGCGGTTGACGGACGGAAGGACAGACATTGCATAGCTGGCAGTGGCGGTCCTTCCACCATCCTAATCGACCCCAAAGTCTTCATTTACGTTTTTAAGGGACCTGGGCTACCATCCTCCTCACCTCAGTGTCCAGACCTCCACCCATTGGAATGCAGGCAGTACGCTTCCACTGTCTGGGGAAGCTGCCCTTTCCCTCCATCTTGTGCCATGCCAAAACAGAGCCATCCTAAATGGATCCCACATTGCTTCATAATTAATACCTTAAGCCACTATTGAGGATGAGCATCAGTAGACCTCCAGCATTGGCAGAATATTATTTCAATGTTTCTTTCTAGCCACTTAAAACTCCTGTGCTGATCAGCTCTTCTTGCTGAAATGGCGGTCTAGTGGCAATCTAGCATGGCGCGGACTGTTTAACTCACTGTAGCACCTATGATGGTACCTGAAATAGGACTATCTTCACATGCAATTAATGTTGTTTCTTTCTACAGACTTGCATCATCAAATTTCATGCTATCTCAAACAAGCACCCAATGTAGTCCTAAAATCCTGCATGATAAACTGATCTTTACTTATTAACATTTCTAATGGGCACCTTTCCTTTTTCCTTTCAAACGTCTCTCTCCTTCCTTTCCATCTTCTGCATGCCTTTTCTCTCTGAGCATAGCCTTCTCTAAGTCACCGATTCATAACAGGGGGTGGTGATGGACAGAGTATCTGAATTAAGCAGAACACTCCTACCCAGTCAAAAGATCAGGGCTTGATCCATCACCGTTTTTTAGCTCACTGCACCATCCCAGCTCAGAACCTGGCTATATGCAAATTAGTCTGACCCTGGCCCAGTGCATCATGTGAACAGGGCAGACCAAACTACCAAGCCAATTCTTTACTGGACGGTGTTGGATCTAGCCCTGATCTCTTGACTGGGTGAGAGTACTCTGCTTAATTCAGAGACTCTGTCCATCACCACCCCTTGTTGTAAATAATTTTGTCCACCCTAAGCGTGGAAGGGTATACTCAGATGTGAGTCCCTTGCTCATTGCACCATCAGGATTCAAGCAAGCCGGGCCGAAGACGGCTGAAATGCCAGAAACCGGTCCCCGGAAGCTTGTTTCCTTCCCAGCGTAAGAATTGGCTTTTGTAGTCTGGTCTGCCCTGTTCCCATGATGCACTGGGCCAGGGACAGACTAATTTGCATACAGCCAGGTTCTGAAACTGGGATGGTGCAATGAGCTAAAAAACGGTGTTGGATCTAGCCCTGATCTCTTGACTGGGTGAGAGTACTCTGCTTAATTCAGAGACTCTGTCCATCACCACCCCTTGTTGTAAATAATTTTGTCCACCCTAAGCGTGGAAGGGTATACTCAGATGTGAGTCCCTTGCTCATTGCACCATCAGGATTCAAGCAAGCCGGGCCGAAGACGGCTGAAATGCCAGAAACCGGTCCCCGGAAGCTTGTTTCCTTCCCAGCGTAAGAATTGGCTTTTGTAGTCTGGTCTGCCCTGTTCCCATGATGCACTGGGCCAGGGACAGACTAATTTGCATACAGCCAGGTTCTGAAACTGGGATGGTGCAATGAGCTAAAAAACGGTGTTGGATCTAGCCCTGATCTCTTGACTGGGTGAGAGTACTCTGCTTAATTCAGAGACTCTGTCCATCACCACCCCTTGTTGTAAATAATTCTCTAAGTCACCGGCATGTTTGCTGTCATCTGTATAAATGTATTTCTGCAAATAGCCCATAACTCATCTTCTCCTTTTTTAAAAGTGATACACCTTTAATCTAAAACCACCTTGTGTCCACTAGTTCATCTATTAATTCCATCAAACATCTCATGACCTGTGTGAGAAGTTGGCCTGGCATATGGTGTTCACTATTCTAGTGGGCACCTTGCACCAGTCCAAACCACTCTGATTGATGGTAGGTTTAAAGACAACCTATATAGAAAGCTATCCTAGTGGTAGCTGTGGAGAGCAGCCTTCGGGCTAAGTCCTGAAGGAATGTAAAGCAGCTTGTTTTACCAGTCTATAATCTCACGAATGACCAAATGAAAGGAGAACCACACCAGGTATATATATAAAATATATGTATTTATCCTAAACACATCCCTCTAGTCAAATCAAATCAAATCATCTTTATTCGGTTTCCATGATTTTGAAAGCCATAAAAGTACACATAAAACAAACTTGTATTAAAAATTTAAAATTACATAATTGAATATAGAAATACATAATAGCAGCATTTAAGTAGAATTCAGATTGGGACGGTGGCTGACACAGAATTTCAAAAAACAAGCTATAGATTTAGCGTATAATTCATTGTCCAAAAATTGCAGTGCCAGAAAAGCAGGGCGACAGGTTCGGAGCCCCATTATTCGTAAGATTGAGATAATCCAACGCCTACGTGGGATTTCATAAAACTTACAGAACAGCAATATATGTATTGAAGATTGTTGGGACTTACAATCACAGGGACAGAATGATAGGTTCCTGGACCAATCGTTCTGGTGGGGGAATGAAATCAACTGATGAAACATATCTAATCTAAATCGAGTTCACAAAATGTTTTTGAACTGATTGAAATTGTATGTTAGATAAGGTTGGATAAGAAAGGTCGTTTGGACCGATAACAAATGCTGTACTGAGCTTTTCCCTATTTCTTGAATGAGACGTAGCTCTGACCCCCCTCTCTATCCTGAAGGGTTCGGTGAGTTCTCCTCCTACCCCATGTCTCACTCTCTCGGTGGCCTCCGAATAAAGTTCTCGTAAACAATTCACAAGCGGAGGATCCACCCCCATATCTAAGATAATCGCCCAAAGTCTAGAGTGATTGACAAAGTCGAAGGCTGATGTCAGGTCTACATAGACCATGTGCAAAAGGCCTCCTTTTGATTGGACATACTTCCCTATTAAAAGTGAGAGATTCAGAGCTTGATCTACTGTGCCCAAACCCTCTCGGAAGACGTACTGTAGGTCTGATATAATATTTTTGTCAGAAGCCCAGGCCTGAAGGAGCTCCAAGAGTATTCGCCCAGCAATTTTACAGATGGAGTCCAGGAGCGATATGGGCCGATAGCACGTGGGACTGTGGCGATCGCCTTTTTTAAAAATCGGCACCAGGATTGACGTCGACCAGGATTCAACTAAGCCGACTTTACTGGCGGCATCTAGAACTCTCGTTAAAATAGGGGACTATAGGTCTATTTTTTACTTAAAAAGGTCCACAGGAACCCCATCGGGACCTGGAGCTTTTCCTGATTTGGCTGTTATTAGGGCATTTGTCACTTCCTTAAGTGTAAAGTGTCACTGAATGGGATAGATTGTTTGTTTAATGAACTCAGGTTGGTCCAGAGTGATGTTATTTTCTTGTTTAAAAATATTTGAGAAATGTTGGACCCAGGCATGAGCATGTACCGCTACCTCTAATTTTGGAAGGTCACTTACAGCATTAAGAAAAGGAGACTTGACTATTTTCCAAAAAGTGGCACTGTCTTTCAAGGAGCAGCTCTCATGCAATTGGTTCCATAAACTATCTTTAATCTGTGATTTACGTTTGTTTAATACTGTACTATAGGCTTTCCTTAGTCTTGCTATTTCGTTCCTATCCCTTGTTTCCCTGTTCAGTGCAAATTTTAAATTAGTATAAGATTATGTGCACTCAGTGTTGAACCATCCCCTCTTAGTGATCCCTTTCGATTTCCTTCTACATAGTTCGTCTTTAATCGTATTGGTAATGGTCTCATAACTATACAATATTTGCTCAGGAGTAGCAATAGGGTCGAGACAAGTGTACAGGGAAGGTGTAGCTCGCTTTATTACCTTAGCCGTTACTAGTTCTTGGTCCCCTTTACCCCATTTTAATGAAAATCCATTCAATCTATCCAAGTTTAGGGATTGTTGGTCCAAAATACTCAAGTATGCTGTCTCGATCGAAGAACAAGGGTTGTTCAATGACAAACAATTAGGGAAATGGTCACTAACTGCATTATCTAGTGTCTCGAAATTACTTATTATTGGTGCAGAGCACTGAGAAACTAATATAAAATCTATTGTGCTATTTAGTCCTCTTCCATTAAAAGTATATGAAAAGGGGACCGGGGGACTTACTAATTCGTTGGCAAACCCCAATTCAGCTGTGACCAGTATTTCAATCATACGATTTCCCACAATTGTGTGAGCAAAATGCGGAGAGTTATTCCCACCCTCATCTTGGATGCCACATTTATTAGTGCTGCTGCCCTTGCAAAGTGAAATGTTAAAATCACCACCCCAAATCAATGCTAACGAATATTTAATATACTTTGAACGTGAATTTTGTAATAAAACGGAAACCTTATTTAAAACCTCAATTGATTTCAAATTATTATAAAAATTTACCAAAATAAAAATGGACGCCTTGTTAAAAGACAGTGGGCCAGATGTAGGTGGTCATTTACCGACCGGTAACGGCCGATTTCGGCCGTTACGACCGGTAAATGGGTTTTCGGTATGTAGGGGGCCAATTTTACCGATTCGGTAAATTTACCGAATCGGTAAAATACAGAATCGGTATTTTTACCGATTCGGTAACTTTCAGATGTAGGTGGGACTCTTCTGAGTCCCAAAGGCCTTACAGATTCGGTATTTTACCACCCAATCCAATTGGGTGGTAAAATACCAAATCCAGGTGTGCATGCACATGTGTGCATGCACACCTATGCCATGTGACAGACAGACATGCCCTTAGGGCATGTCTGTGTGCCACATGGCACACATGCCTGTATTTGGGGTGCTAGAGGGTGTCAAAGTGACACCCCCTGCACCCTGGCAGGAATCGGTATTTACCGATTCGGTAATTACCAAATCGGTATTTCCCATTGATTCCTATGGGCTTCACAGCCCATAGGAATCAATAGGAAATACCGATTCGGTATTTACCGAATCGGTAAATACCGAATATTAACGATTCGGTATTTCTATTTAAAAAAATACTACATCTCACACCTTCATATTTACCGATTCATAAATACCGAATCGGTAAAATTCGGTATTCATGAATCTGTAAATACGAATTACCTACATCTGGCCCAATATGATTACCTGAAAATTAGTTTCTAAATTCAGGACTTCAATTTTATCAACCACCAAGACATTTGAAATAAACATTAGTAAGCCCCCTTTTGGTCTCCCAGAAGGGGATTGAATGGCCTCTGAAAAATAAGTCTTGTAGCCCAACAGATGTACAGGGGCGCAGAGCCATGTTTCCTGCAAGCCTATGATGTTATGTTTCGTTGCTGTTTCCAGCCAATTAACATTTGTAATTTTATTAAGGAGGCCGGCAACATTCCAAAAGACAATATCCAATTTTGTACCCCTTATTTTATGCTTAGCTCTCAGTTTATGGCGGGGCAGTACATTTTGAGGTATTAGAACTGGAATAGACCTTTTAACTACGGCCTTTTCAGCAGAAAACGCCGGATCTAGGTGGAGTATTGGACTTTTTTTAGCCTGGGGACTAGGACCATCCGTTGGTAAAATGGCTTGTATTACCCCTTGCAGAGTTGTGTCCCGTCGAGGTGGTAACATTGTTGGAAAAGCTACTGTTCTGTCAGGTCCCGGTCCAGTCACTCATTATCATCTAGACCTGATAGGGTATTAAACCTGTTGTAAGTTGAGATCGCATATGTTGGCCTCAGAGTCTTATGTGAGTTTCGCGAATATATAGGAATTAAATTCGTACTTGATGGAGGATAAAAGAAACCTAACGGCAATATATTGATACCTGCTGTGTTAGCTCTATAGTTTCGGCCAATGTTCAAAATTTCCCTGACCAGTCGGGGCGTACTAAAAGTCAAAACTAGGCAGTCCCCCGTCAGGTCCTTCTCCCTTGCCCCCACCCATTGGACTCGTCTTACCATCTTAAAATCCTGAAAGATTTGACTATGGAGCCCTACCCTATTACTTGCAGCAATTTGTTTTTTAGGGCTGACCATGGTTCTTTATTAGGTGATTGGTATACAGGTAAGTTTCCCAGGATAATAACATAGGGGGTGGCTTCTGGTGGGAGGTTCAGATGGGGGTCTGCGAACCTTCGCTCGACCAGGGGAACTGCAAGACAATTGGTCTGACCGAGCCGCTGGGAACAGGGAGGCATTTGTACTTGGGGTGCTGTTACCTGATTATTGATATACCCTGATGATAAATGGGTATCCCCTTTTCTTCCCAAGTTTGAATGCATATTCTCTGTCGACACCATATTGGATGGCGGAAGGACTAGCCTTGTATTTTTTGCCCCTTCGCTATCCAGTGCTAATTATTTGTCTGTCTCGGTGTTTAAGATCATATTTATGCCTGTGTCTATGCTTCCAGGGGGATTTGATGGAATCGCTTTAGACAAAAGAAGGTTTTCCACGTTGGACACTCTAGTGGATAACTGGTCTAACCTAACTCTTAAGTATGAATCCAATCTTTGAACTATCGCTGTTAGCTTGTGAAGCTCAGATTGTGACTGAGGCCCAGATGTAGGTAAAATAGATTTACCGATTTTTAATGACCGAATTTTACCGATTCGGTAATTAAAAATCGGTAAATCTAAGGGGTGGATATGTAGGTATTCCAGATGTGCTGGAATACCGATTCTGAAGAATTCGGTATTTACCGATTCGGTAAATACCGAATCGGTAATGCCCATTCATTCCTATGGGCTTCAAAGCCCATAGGAATGAATGGGCATTACCGATTCGGTATTTACCGAATCGGTAAATACCGATTTGCACAAGGGTGCAGGGGGTGTCACTTTGACACCCTCTGGCACCCCCAAAACAGGCTCGGGTGCCATGTGGCAGGCATACATGCCCTAAGGGCAGGTCTGCCTGTCACATGGCATAGGTGTGCATGCACACATGTGCATGCACACCGGAATCGGTATTTTACCATCAAATTGGATTTGATGGTAAAATACCGATTCTGTAAGGCCTCTGGGACTCTGAAGAGTCCCACCTACATCTCGGTGCCTCAGAATCGGTAAATTTACCGATTTTTTATTTTACCGAATCGGTAAAATTACCGAATCGGTAATTTTACCGATTCATTAAAATAATGCCCCCTACATACCTGTCACCCATATACCGGTCGGTAACGGCCGAAAATACCGATTTTTGGCCGTTACCGACCGACCTACATCTGGCCCTGAGTACTTGTGTTACCTGGACAATTAGTTCTTAACTTTGATTTAATTTTAGGTTGCCCTACTTGTTTCTGCTTGGGAGGCACATTTTTCTGATGTTTGGTGATGCTAGGAGTAGGATGTACAACATCTGGGTCCAGATCTGTTTGGGAGTTTTGGATAGCAGGAGCACCTGATCTTGGTTTTCTTTGCTTTTTTTGGGGGGGTTGAGTTGGTGATTCGCTACTGATGGAATGGATTTCATCAATAAATACTTGGATACAACCATTAATTTCTGTGAGATTTTGCCCCCCCGAATTTAGTTGAATTGAGTTATCACTCGGAGGTGTCACCTGACTTAGCCCTAAAGTCGAACCCACAATAGACTCCTCCACGGAGTGGATCTGTTTGTCTAAGACATCAACTGCCCCGGTTAAATAACTCAGTAAAGTCTGCTGAGTATCGGGGTGGTTCCCTGTTCCCTTCGGGCTCGGTAATTTCCTTTTGCCCATTGTTCAGGCTGTCTTACTCACAATGTCCAGCCTATTTAAATAATATTATGAACAGTCACTTAGGCAATATACTTTACCAAGAGTAGTCCAATCAATGGCAGGAGAACAAGCAAGCCAAGAGACCAGGCCCAGCCCAGCCTCTTCCTGCCGATGACGGCCAAGGACGGGCCCGCCCTTGGCCCGGGCGAGCCCGCGCACGTCCCGCGCCACGGGAGATGAAGTCCGATTTTAAAGTCCCGGAGGCGGGGGGAGTCCCGCACACCTCTTGTGAGACCGCGCTGCCCTCTGGGACACTGAGTCCTGGGCAGCGCGCGGTCCGCAGAGTGGAACAGGCGAGGCGGCAGCTTAGGGCGAAAGCAGACCCCCTGCAGCAGGCAACAGAACACCAAGGCGGCGAAAAGGTAGGATGATGTCCCAGGGTCCACGTCAGGTCCGGTGAGTGGCGGTTTGCACAGCTAGGCGTCTCTTTATGAGGCTAGAGGCAAAAGTACATTCAGTAAACTTATTTAGCACACAGTAAATTAGCACAATATATGTTGAGCCCTAGGGGCGTACCAAACCATATACTAAAAAAGTGGTATAAGAACCACGACTGACATAGATACAAGGCCTAGAGCCTTTAGAACTGCTGGGGCACCACCCAAGGTAGTGACACAGGGGACCCAGGGGGGACGCGTGCAGTGTCTAAACACAGCCACGAACCACCATTAACTTCTATGGGGAAAGTCGCGGTTGGAAAATTACAGATTACGGACACTTAGAAGAGGACTTGGAGCAAACCCCTTTAGAACTAGGAGGTTCTAGAGTCAACACCAACGGGACCACCGGAGTACTCGAGTTACCCCACCCAGGGAAGATAGGTGCATAGGTGTCTTTTCGTGTCTGGTTTCGTTGTTGATTTCAATTGCGAGCTGCTGGAAAGTGCTGCAGGCGACCAAGTGGAAAGTGCCCGGTTGGATACAAGGGTGGATTTGAGATCTGAAGAAATTGAAAGCAGAGGGGACAGAGTCTGGGTCACTTGACAGTAACCAGGAAGGCGATGAGAAGATGCCAACCGATGTCAGGTGATTTCAGGTGAAGAAGGTGAAGCTTGACTCTCCAGCCACGAAGACCAGGAGGTGTCGAGGACAACCAGGAGCTGGATTTGAGCTGTTCCACAAAGGATGCCAAGTGCTACGGTGTCAGTTTCCAGATTGGACCCAACAAGCCTTGGCAACAGCAACCCACTCAGAAGGCAAAGATTGGCTTTGGTGCATATCAGCAAGGTCTGAAGGACTTACCCTTTGGAAGGGAGTCAGGGTACATCTGGAGCAACCAGGAAAGCCCAAGAAACAGAAGAGTTACCTACATGGGAACCCACCAGTCGACGGACCAGGGATCGCAAAGGGGCCTCAAGCAGAAATGCTAGAAGCAGGCTCACGGAACACTCATAGAGTGTAGGCCCACCGTCTTCAGTGCAGATAGTGCTCGGGGCTTGGACTTCAAGTAGCCCAATGCACAACTTCGGGAAAGCTTGGAAAGTTGATGCACTTGCAAATGTGCACAATGTCCAGGAGTTCGGGTCCCACATCACTTGTGAGGGTAGCAGGTCTCAGCTTTGCTGGGTTCTCGTGTCAGCCTCTGAGAATTCTGAAAGTCTGTGTCCTGAGTCACAAATGCATTGGGATCCGGCGGGAGCCTTGGAAATGCAGACTGGCAAGATGCTTCTTTGGTGCCTGTTTGAACAGGGGAGTCACTCCTTCACCCCAAGGGAGATTCTTCCATCTTCTAGTCGATGTAGAATGTCAAAGTTCCAGGATATATGTTGCAGAGTTTCGTCCAGGTGTAATCTGAAGTCCTAAGGACTGGGTTTCTATACTTATACTAAGATAGGGGGTTGGACATACTCTGGGGACCCACCTAAGGGAGGATTTAGGGAGAGCGGTGGTTACACCCCTTTCCCTTTGTTCAGCTTCACGCGAGAGCAGCGGCTGAGTGCCCCTGCAATCGGTTTGAACTGGGATATGCACAGGGACACCAAGTGTGCCCCCAGCACTGTCTGAAAAGCACTCTCTGAATGCACCCACCCAGCCCCAATACACTAAAGCCTGACAGGGAGGTGGATCCACCTCCCTGTGACAGGAAACATATTTTCCAGGCCTCCCCTGCCGGAGTTTCATCCAGCAGCAGGAGGTCAGACTCGTGTCTGTGACTGCAGCATCCATTTTGTGATACTGGGGCTTTTTTAAACTATCACCGGTCAGGTAAGTGTGTACATGTCTTTTCCCTCTAGAAGGGTGACATTCTACCCCCGCCGCCAGGACTGGCGGGTGGGGGGTAGGATTCCAAAGTGTTTGACACCAAACACAACATGTTTCCATGCAGCCATTCCAAAGTTAGAATTTACCGCGATGTTATAATGCACTTAAGAGTATATGATCTGGCTGCATCACAGAACAGCTACAGAGAATAGATTCCGAAAGCTGAAGCGCGGTCCTGCTCATGCGTGGGCACCCTCTCACACAAAATCAAGCACTCTGCCTTCAGGATTGATAAGGCCTGCCATAAGAGTGACTTATAGGTTTATATGTGTCAGCGATTAAAGGTAGATATAAGTAACCTATATCTCAGTAAGAGGTGCATGCACCAACTTACCCAGGCTGCAGTAGCAGACTTATGGTGCCATTTTGAAAAGCTTACCAGGGGTGGCATAATACAAGCTTCAGCTCCTGGTAGGCATCTGTGGTACCGATTCCTTTAGTACCTAAGGTACCATATACTAGGGACTGACAACGGTAACCCAGTAACTAACCAACTGGAGTGTACCTAAAGTACATGCAATTAATTTAGAGTGGAAGCAGCTAGGCTGGGGTCCTGGTTAGCCGGGCCCCAGCCAGACAAAGGTCGAAAAACAGTGAAACACCAGCAAAAAGTGGGGGTAACCATAGTAAGCAGATCCTACTCTCCTACACACTGTTTCCCTCTTTCCAAAAAAATGATCACACCTAACTCCTATTACTTTATAATGTATCACTGCATTGAATGGTTTGTTTCAGCACACAAGACTAATTCCATTAACCAATGACAATCGACTACGGACATGACATTTCCATACTTTTCATTAAAATACACCTCAGTTATGATAGTCCAGGGAGACCCAGAATCTGCCATCAGTTCAAGTGTTTCACTGAGGAATGGATCAGACATTTTGGGGATTCCAGATGGTTTGTTTTAGGTGCGGTAGCACCAACCATGTAGCATCTTTTAAATTTTGCCCAACTATAGGTAAAGAATGTATCAAGTGTGGGCGTATTGGACATTTTGCTAAGGCGTGCAAGGATGACCGGAAAAAGAGTTTTGATGCTCAGAAAAGTTTACCGGGTAGGGGAAGTTGAGTTTCCTGTGTGAGAGAATTGGAAGAGAATTGTGGTGTCGAAAAAGGTTTGATAGTTTCCATCATTGATGTGTGTGCGGTGGAAGACAATCTGGGATCCCCAAAATGTCTGGTCACATTCCTCAGTGAAACACTTGAACTGATGGCAGATTCTGGAAAATGGAACCTTTGAGAGAATTGTCAAGGAAGAATGTGGAATTTGTTTGGGGTACAAGGCAGCAGGTTGCTTTTGAAAATATAAAAAAAGATATGGTTGCTGCTCCATCTCTTAAACCATTTTGCATTGGTAAAACGTGTGCTTACGGTTGACGCTAGTCTTTATGGACTGGGTTGTGTGTTGTCTCAAGTTTCTGGCAAAGAGGCATGGAATGTAGCGTTTGCATCCCGTACTTTGAATGCTACAGAGAGGCGTTATGCAGTAATAGAAAAGGATTGTTGGCCTGCGTGTGGAGCGTAGAACATTTCAGAAAATACATCTGGGGTACGAGGTCTGTAATCAAGACAGATCATAAACCTTTGATTAGTATTTTATCACCAGGTGGAGGATTAAATGCCACAGCTAGGATAGCGAGGTTAATGTCAAGGTTACAAGAGTACTCTTTTAGCATTGAATATGTTCCGGGGAAATGTAATATCGTTGCGAACTGTTTGTCAAGACTACCTTGTGAAGCTGAAGAGGAACAGTGTCCTAAAGAAATTATATCCAGTATCACAGAATTGTTGCCTGGGAGGTTTGGTTCTATTTCTGAGGAGTTGTGGATTAAAGGGATGGATGATGATGGGTTGTTACAAGATGTTATTAAATTTAATTTGGTGGGTTGGCCGCAAAAGAATGAAATTCCAGAAGAGTTGCATCCGTTTTGGAAAATCTCTGAAGAGATTGTGGTGGAAGGTAATATGGTGTATAGGGATGGAAAATGCATTCCTCCCAGTTCTTTACGTGAAACAATTTTGTCTCTGAGTCATGAAACGCATTTGGGAATGTCATCAATGAAAAAACTTATCAGATCCACTTTTTGGTGGCCTGGGATGGATAGATTTGTGGATAGAGTAGTGAGAGAATGTACTGAATGTGTAAATAGTGAAAAAATGCTTAAATGTTATCCTGCTCCTCTTGTTCCAGTCAAATGGCCTAGTTTTCCTTGGCAAAAAGTAGGGTTGGACATTGCTGGTCCGTTCAATGTTTTGCCACAAGATTGTAGGTTTGCCATTGTTATGGTGGATTACCACACAAAATGGCCAGAAGTGAAGCTGGTTCCACGTGTTGATACTAATAGCGTCATTGTATTCTTAAAAGAAATTTTTGCTCGAGAAGAAACACCAGAAGGTATTATTTCTGATAATGGGGTGCACTAAAATCTTATGAAATGGAAGAATTTCTAAAATGTCATAGTATCAGTCATGTCACTACTCCTCTTTATGAACCCCAGGGAAATGACCAGGCAGAGAGGTTTAACAGGGTCCTTAAACAAGATATCATGTGGGCTCGTGGTTTTGGAGCTGATTGGAAGGATACATTGAGGGAAAGGTTGTGGATGTACCACATAACTCCTCATTCAACAACGGAAGTTTCACCTTTTCCTTTACTAAAGGGGCGGGATCCTATTTCTAAATTATGTCCTTGGTGGTTGAAGAAGAATGTGAAGTCTCATTCTTCTGTTGTTAACAATGAAATGTTGGCCCGTAATATTGAAAAAAAACAACAGAAGTGTAAGGATTTATATGATATCAGCATGAAAGTCAGAACTCCTGAGTTTAAGGTTGGTGAGTTTGTTAGAATTAAAAAACCTGGCATTCTTCTTAAAGGTGACAACAAATTTGGTAAACCTGTTAGAGTTGTCAAAGTCAATCGCAATAATATTGTAACACAAGATGGACATATTTGGAATGTTAGACGTGTTTCCAAATGTAGAAATGTATTTCCATAATTTTCTAAGGGAGAAAATGTGTTATATCTTGTAGTCTTGGTTTCTATTTCCTTTTTATTTGTGTTGCCCTTTTAATATTAGAATTTGATCAGTGGCACTTGCTATGCAGTTTGTGTGACATCATTTTAGAATGTGTTTGAGGATCCTGAACTGCAATTCAGCCTGAACAGATGTACTGTGCTCTCAGACAATAAACTGGACTTTTTCTAAAGGATTTTGATCTTTATTTATGGACTTTTACAACTAACCACTAACATTGTCTTCTGGAGCAGTGTGCTGCTCGGTATGAAGCACTTTCATGTCACATCAGGGGCTGTAAGGGATTTCTGGATACAAGCACAAGAGGGTGTTTTTCTTTAGCAATGGCGTACAATATTGGGCATGTTGTACACTATAGCTAAAAACCATTGGCCAGAGCAGTAGGTCTCAAAGGCGAGACCTATTAGCTTTGCCAATGCTTGTTGCTTGAGCTGTTCTTCAGCATTTGTGATGTGATGAGTAGGTTGCTTTGTAATTGTGTCTTTTGACCCTTTGACCCCCAGGCTGCTGATATTACTGCCAAGGGAATGTTTCAAAAGATGAGAGATCTACAGGAAGTAACTGCCCTCAGAGCAACTAGTTACTTACATTTCATCCTTTTTCTGATGTATTCCCTATCTTTTTGCTGGGCTGGCCCATCATCGCCTGTCTTCCTTTTCTCCTTTGATGATGTGTTTGTGAATTGTTCAGTATGCCTTTTCTTAATATTTACTTTGCTGTTACCATTTTACCTGCCTGCTCTGAAGCAGGTAAGCTACACGAGGGGGAGCCGTTATTGAGCACATGTTACTTCTTTCTGACTATGGTGATGCTACTGGGGTGCAGGGATGAAAATCGCTTCCTGACACTTGCTTAAGATATGATCGAATCTGAAGCCAGAGGGTATTAAAAATGATACATCTGATGAAAGAAAGATCTTCCCTTAGAAGATGTGCTACCAAAAACAAGTATCTTGTTCTTCAGATTGATTTCCTCACCTCTTTCAAGCTATTATTTAACATATTCCTCATTAGCCAGTTGCAAACGTTGCTTTCGAGACATATAATAAAAATAAAAATACTTCAAAAGGCTGCTTTACTTTAATAGACTAGGACATCCACCGCAGCTATAACATGGGGAATACAAACTCTTTTATGAGATTTTATTTGAATGAAATACGATTTGTGAGCCAGGTTTGTTTTACTAGACCTGTACCACCTTGATCTTTTATTCACATTTTTGCAGCTACTGGCAACCCCGCTGTTTGGCTGCTGCACATTAAGGTATGGCACTTTGAAGAAAAGTTCTGAGGGACTACTTTTCACTTTTTCCCTCCCTTCTCTGCTCTTCTGTACTTCCACTTTCTCAAAGTAATTCAAGTGCTTCACTATATTTGCTTTGGTTATAATTTTTAGTTCATTTGATTATGATTCTTTTCATTTGTCGGCGAATATACATTAAGATATTTGAAAATGTGAAGGATATTTTGACAAAACATAGCACAATGTATGTTGCAAAATAACTTAATTCGTTTAGTAACCCCCATGTCCGGGGAGTGGCGGGGGACTTAGGGTATCAGGCAGCTAGAAGGGGGGATGAGAGGGAAAACATCACAGAGGGCAGAGTCCGAGAGCTGGTTAGTTTTTTCCAAGTCTATTTTGGTTCCTTCTGTTAGTTTAGGAGCCTTCCAAACTTTTGATAGGCAGGTTGCCCTTCTTCACTCAGGCCACCCTTGATGGGTGCCAAACTTTAATCTTGTGGCATCCTGTTAACGCTCTTATCAGATGCTTCACCGAAGATACGACCTCGGGGGAAATCTGAAGGCAAGGACACAAGTGCCTTGCGCAGGGCGTCCTGGCTCTGTTCATAATATATACCCAGAACACGAATGTGTGCGGTGCACACCGATGGGCTTCCTCAACTTTACTGGCTAACATAGATATTGACAAATATTTTGCATAGATGGTGTACCTTGGAACGGTACATCCCTTCGAGAACATTGTCTATTGATATTTCATGAAGAATGGATTTCCCCTTTATCAGAAAATATATATGTAAAGTCTTTCTGCCCTGAAGAAGTCCATTGTCAAGTGGATGAAACGCATTGGCTAGTCTTAAGAACAATTTTAAGAAGCATAAATGAAGAGGATCACTGGATTGTGAAGGAGTCATTACTACTTGCTTTCTAACAGTATTTGCATTTATCGTTATATATGTGGTGCAACCCTTGTCTTTATATTTTGAATCTATCCCCCCGGAGGGAGGGGAGCACCTCTTTGGGCAGAACATGAATACAAGGTCATGCACACATGACATGAAATATTGTCGAATTTCTTTTAATTTGAGGTTATAACGGTGTGGGTGCTTCTTGGAAGGTACACTGCCCGCTTTTTGCTGTATTGTCAAGTTTTTTTTTAAATTTTTTTAATAATTTGTATTGATTTTTTAACACACAAAACCCACTTTTACGTGGCACATTTCCAATGGGAAGCACAATTTGAAATATATAGCATGTGTAGTCAGCATCCACAGTTGAGACGACATCAGCATCATTAGTCCGTATCATCGTATGTTACCGCCCATTCACGTTACTAATCAAGGTCTTCCCCAATATACGCTTTTGATGTCATCTCATGGCGCAATGATCCCTTAACTTAGTGCCTCCTGCATGTTCCTGCCCCGCCCTCCCCCATCCCCTAACTCCCCCCACCGGTGTGCTCCAACAACATAAACAAGAATAATCCAATATCCTTCCGTGCTAGGGAATGTAGGTCCCTGATCTCACTTCAGTCATACTCCCAGTTCCGTAGGTTCTGCCCCCTCTCCCACTTCCTGAGGGCTACTCAAACCTAACTACGTGTGTTGTGGTCCGACTGTTTCCTGAGAACCCTGAAGTGAGCCTGAGTCTGAGTCCGCCTCCGGGCGCATCAACAGCTCCACCAATGCCTCTCATGCCTGTGTGGCTTCCATCGCTAAGTCGTTATTCACTCTCCTGGCATGCTGAATTCTAACCATGCTCTCACTGGATGCCCATTCCGCAAACTCTGCCCTCCATCGTTCCACACTAGGGCCCTGCCTGGATTTCCACTGCCTTGTCAATTCTCGCTTAGCCAGCAACAACCCCAAGTCTAAGAATGTGCTTGTGATCTTAGTGCGCTTTGTGTGTGGAAACCAGTGCAGTATGCACGCCCCCATGTCAGGTTCTATCTGTCTGTCCATCACCCCGCCCAGGACCTCCATCACCTCCTCCCAATACGTTCCGAGCTGCGGGCAGCTCCACGGCATATGCTGGAAATCTGCCGCTTGTGTGCTGCACCTGGGGCAGCACGCCGTCTCTATGTGGAAGTATTTAGCTATCCGCTCAGGGGTTAGGTAGGCCCTATGTACAATGTAGAAATGAATGAGCTGAAACCTGGCATTCCGCATACCGTTCCATGCCCTTTGGTCCATTCTGTCTCAGGAATATCCCTTCCCAAGTCCACTTCCCACTTTTCGTGCAGCTGTGTCAGTGGCTGCAGTCCCTCCTCCACCATTCGCCTGTATAGGCATGTCACTGCCTTCACCGTCCCCACTGCCATTACCACATATTGACACATCAAGGACGTCTGGGGTTCCAATAGCCCCGTCCCCCAGTACTTCTGAATTGCAGCCACCAGGGCTGCATGCAGCAAATAGCCACCTCTAGGCAGGCCATATCTGTCCTGGAGTGACTGGAAAGGCAGAAGGGCCCCCCTACTCATATAAGTCCCCAATCATCGGCAGTCCTAAATCCTCCCACTCCGCCACCGCAGACCAGTCCCCCAGTGCGGGAAGGCCCAGCACATGCACAGGGGAATCTCCGGCGCATACGGGCGTGGAACACCACTTCTACGCTTGTATCTGTTCCAGCTTGCCCTGAGAGTTTTCTCCTCACTCGTCAAAGAGTCGAGTCGCAGTCGTTGTCCCAGTGCCACAAATGCGAGAATATGCCTCGGCAGCCACCTGTCCTCTGGCCCATCCAGCACCCCCAAAATTCCCTAGCTACTGCCTGCGTAAGCCACTGCAACTGGGCCGCCAAGTAATACCCTTCAAAGTCTGGGACTGCCCATCCCCCTGCGCCCCTATTCCTCATCATCGTGGCCAGTGCCACCTGCAGTCTACCATATCCCCACAGAAAGCCTCCCACCATGGACCGCAGTGCCTTGAATACTGAGTCCGGAATCCCGACTGGCAGCGTCCTAAATAATATTGAAGACCAGGCAGTGCTACCATCTTCAGCAGCGCCACTCTACCCGCTTCCGAGAGCGGGAAGAGTGCCCCAAAACCCCATACTTCCTTTGATCCCTCGCACTGCCCTGTTCACATTGCCCTCCAAGAGGTCCGCCTGTTCATTGTAGATGTTAGTTCCCAAGTATTGTAAGCAACAAGGATCCCACCTTAGTCTCTCCAGGCCTGCGGGACCTGCCATTGCCCCGCACACCGGGAAAAGGCAAGTCTTCTCCCAGTTCACACCTAACCCTGGCACTTCTCCAAACATCCGCAACAGCTCCATTGCCCCCCGTATCTACCTCATCAGGATCGGCCAGAAACATCTGCAGGTCCTTCCCATAAAGTGATTTATAGTGTACTTCCCCGCTGATCTCTATCCCAGCATAGTGCTTCCCCGATCTGGCCTGCATTGCCAGTGGTTCAATTGCCAATGCAAACAGGAGTGGGGATAGTGTGCAGCCCTGCCGTGCCCCGCAACCCATTGAACAGGGCCCATCCACACCCGGGCCGTCGCCGAGTCATACAATATGCGGGTCCACCTCACAAATGTTTCGCCCAACCCACTTTGCGGATTACCTGAAAAGTTACGGCCATTCCAGGCTATCAAATGCCTTCTCTATATCCACCGATAAGATCAAGGCTTTCAGTGTCGGCTCTCGGCAGTCTTCCAGGATTCGCAATAAGCGCCTAATATTGATAGCTGTGCTGCGTTTAGGGATAAAACCTGATTGGTCCCGGTGCACTAACTGCGTCATGTGTGGGAGTAGGCATGTCGCCAGGATCCTACTCAGGATTTTGTAATCTGTCGCCAACATTGAGAGTGGGCGGTAGGCCTTCACATCTGATGCTTCCCTACCCGGCTTCAGGAGGGGGATGATAATAGCCTCCCTAGTGGTCCCAGGCAGCCTCCCGACTGTGTATGCCTCCTTATAGACTACTTGCAGTCGTGGAGCCAGAAGGTCCGCGCACTTGGAATAAAATTCAATAGGTAGGCCATCCACCCCAGGTGTCTTGTTGCGGGCCATGTGCTTAATCGCGCATCTGATTTCACCCACCGTGATCTCACCGCCCATTATATCTCCTTGCTCCTTGCTCAAGCTCGGCATTGCAAACCCTTCCAGATAATCCTCTATGTCCCCTGCATCCACAGCCAGCTGTGTGCAGTATAGATCTGCGTAGTACTCTAGGAACCACCCATTAATCCCTATCTGCGTATGTATCAATTCCCCTGTGGCCGCCCTCAAGCCTAAGTTGGTTCGCCTCTTGGTATCGGGTTGGCCAGCCACGCCAACAGTGCGCCCGATATGTCCCCCTCCGCGAGGATCCGTGCTCTATAATTATTATAGTCGAATGAGCGCAATCTCTCCATCGGCACCGCAACCGCTTCCTTGGCTTAAAGCACCGCAGTGCCTGCCGCAGGTCTCCCCGGTCGGCCCCTTTCCGCTCCCCTCAGTTTACCCTCCGCTGTTTCCAGGTCCGCTATCAACTTTTTCCTTACCCCCGCCACCTTGCTAATGAAAATGCCCCTGACCACGACCTTAAATGCATCCCATTCTATTGCCGCTGATGTCGCTGTCCCCTCGTTCTCCTCATAGTATTGGGCAATGCCCACCCCCAACTCTTCACTAAGACCGGATCTTCCAATGCCTCCGGGCGGAGCCGCCAGGTAGGCATAAGTGACCACTCTCGGCTCCATCGTAGCCGCACTAACAGCGAGTTATGGTCATAAATTGTTCTAGCTAAGTACTCACTATCTATCACCTTGGCATGGACATCAGGGGTGCACAATAATGCGTCCAGTGTCACATGCAGATCGTGGATGCTAGAATAATAAGAGCAGTCCCTCTCCTCCAAGTGCTGTGCCTGCCAAGTGTCGATGAGTCCCCAATTAGTTTGCCACATCCTCCTCGCCTTGGAGTTCCGATTTACCGGGGCACCTGAAAGCGGAAGGTGGGACCTGTCTTTGTCCACATCTGCTATGGAGTTAAACCCCCCCCAGTATAGTCGCCCCGGTTAAGTAGGGCGCAAAGCACCCCGATAATGTCTCAAAAAAGGACGGCTGATCAACATTCAAGGCATTCACACTGTACAATGTCAAATCCACCTGATTTAGTCTCCCCATCACCGCTACATACCTCCTCTCTGGGTCAATCAGTTGCTGCGTTGGTTGACACGGAATCCCCGCTCTAATCCACACCAGGACGCCCCTAGCGTACGCCGAATAAGTCATACAAAATACCTGCCCTCTCCATCTCTTCCTTAGTGCTGCCCCCGGGAACGGCTGATATGTGTTTCTTGGAGGAGCACCACCTGCACTCCCCGCCTTACTAGGTAGGCATGCACCTTATGGTGCTTCTGCGTGGAGTGAAGCCCCCGTACATTCCTATACATTTCAGATCATGTAATGTCCCCATGAGTCATGCAGACCCTCCCCAGCACCTGTCCTCTGTCAAAGAGCACACCGGTATCCCTAACTTCCCCCAAACCTAACCGAGCCCCCCCCATTCCCTCCCCCCAGAACAGGTGCTACAACATTAGAACCCATCCAAACCACCATTCAAAACACTCCCCCGATACTCTCTGGGAGCTACTCCCACCCAAACTTATGGGAGATGAGCCCTCAGCTTCAGAGAATGGGATGCCCAATAGACCTCCAGCCCACGCTCAACCCCCAGTATAATATTCCGGCTCCCTCCGGGACCTCACATCTTTTAGTCTTTTACAGCACAGTTTCCACCACCCCCCAATGTGCCCCGGACCCCATCAAGTCAGCTCAAACCAACCTCTTCCCCTACTGGCCCCCCTCCCTGCCTCTCCCTCCCAGCCGAATCCCTTCCCATATCCAGCCAGAGTCTACATCACCCATCCACGATCTCATCCGCCGTCCCAGCAGTCACTAGTGGCAACTTTAGGCTCCCAACCTCCGAATGCTCATCGTCCTCTTCCAGAGACCCTCCGTCCGACTCCGACCTTGCCGGGGGGGTTCCCCCCTCCATCTGTGAGATGGCTGTGACAGCCTGCAGCAGCGACGCTGCCCTTTCCTTCTCCGTTTGTGTCTGCGTCGTCCCCTGGGCTGCTGGCTGATGTCTCCGGTTGCGCCGCAATCAGCGAAGACGAGGTCCTTCCCTCCCCGCTCCCACACCACTTCCTGGCTCTCCGATACCCGCCTTGTACAACTCCAGCCAGTCCCAGACCCCCTCCGTGCTATCATGAAAGGACATCTTGCCATCCACCATGATCTTCAAACAGGCCGGGTACATCAGAGAGTATTGGATACCTTCATCCCGCAACGCTCTCTTAACTGCCACAAACGACACCCTCCGGCATTGAACTTCGAGCATGTAGTCAGGGAACAGTGTCACCTTGCTGTTGTCCACTGTATAGGCACCCGCCGTCCTTGCTCTGCTTAGAAGGAGAGCCCTGTCCTTATAATGGAGCAGTCTGGCCACCACCGGCCTCAGCGGTCTCCCAGAGGACAAGGGCTTGGCCGGCACTCTGTGAGCCCTCTCCAATGTAAAGAAAAATGACAGACCCTCCGGCGCAACAGTTCTCCTTAGCCACTCCTCTAGGAAGTCCACAATGTTGGTTCCCTCTGCTCCTTCAGGCAGCCCCACCGCACAAATGTTGTTTCTTCTGTTCCGTCCTTCTGCGTCCTCTGCCCGCCTCTCCAGCATCTGTAGCCGGGTCTGAAAGTCCGTCATCTGCGCCTCCATCGACTTTGGCAACCTCCGTTTGTTTTACCCTGTCTGCCAGTTTGGCATGGTCTGCCCGGAGCAGCCCCAATCCCTAAGTCACATTTGCAACATGTCCAACTGCAGTGCCTCCCTGGTATCCGTTATGGCCTTTAGTATTTGATCGACCTGCTGCTGGAGCATCCCCTCCGGTTGTACTTGCATTCCCTTGGAAGCCTCTCCAGGTGTTGTGTCCTCTTCTTGTTCCGTTGGTGCTCCCACCTGCTTCCCTCATGGCTTACCCATGTTCCCACTGGTCGTTAATCCCGCACGTCCCCAGGGGGTCCACTACCAGTCACGACCTTTCAGCGGGTCCCACTCCGCAGCCAGGTCCAGCGCAGCAGTCCACCTGTCCCTCGACGCTCAGCGCTCCCTTCCAGGGGCACACCCAAGTCAGAGTCACACTCTGCTCTCTGCCGTCTCCGGCCCAGCTCTCAGTTCAGGCCGGTTTCCTGCCGGGTCTCTAAGGACCCCGCCCAGATGTACGGCTCACTCAAGGCCTGTCGTCATTGGCCACCGTGTCCCCTGCGTGGCGGGGTCTCGCAAGGCTCTGCTCCATAAATCAGTGGTGGTCGGGCTCTTCCCTCCTGCATTGTACCCACTCGCCAGAGATGCAGCATCACCCTGCACCGGTGTGACCTGCCAGGCCACTCCTCTCACTGCCTGCTCCAGCCCATGTCCCCTTCTGCGGCGCCACCCAGTCCACTCCCCGCCAAGGTCCTTCACTGATGGCCGCCCTCTCGTCTTCTCCAGGCTACAGGACCGCTGCGCCCTTCCACAGTGCTCCGCCGACTTGCCAAATACCTTCACTTCCTCCTCTCACCCTGCTCAATGCTGCTGTCTGGTAAGGCTCCAAGATGGGGAGGGCACGGGCACATTCCAACAGTAGCAGCCAACTTAGCCCAGCTCTGCAGTCACTGCATTCCTCAGAATTCCCTCTGTTGGTGAGCTGCCCTCTAAATCCCCATTGTCCAGGGAGTAGGCTTCTTCACCTGCAGCCCATTAGTCCCCCTGCACCCTCCACAGGGTTGGCGCCCCTCTTGAGTCCTGGCGCCAATTTCACACCCGGGTTCTGCTTGTCGTGGTCCAAGAGCCCTGTGGAGTCCGCAGTATGCACCTTCCCAGAACCACAACTCCACAGGAGTGGCACCAGGCACTCCCAACTCCAGTTCAGCTGCCTCCCATGCTCTGCCTTCTCCTTGCCGCTCTGTGTCCCGGCCAGCAGGGGGCCTCCACAATGCCCACAGCTATCTAACACCACCGCAGGCCCCAGGGCTCAGCTCCCGGCAGTTCTCCCAATGGCCACTACCGTCTTCTCTTCCGGAGGGCCCTCTGTAATGCAGGCAGTGTCCTGGGGGGGATCTGTGACTTGATCCACACAGATCCCTGCCCCTTTGCGTACACCGGCAGCATCCGGTCTTGCCTGCGGCTCCTACCAGACTCTCACAGCGCCTCCGCTGCCGTTTTCACTGCGTATGGGAAGGGGGAAGGGGGGCCGCGCTGCTGAGCTCCTCTCACCTCCTCAACCGCTACGCCCACACAGGCCTCCTGCCAGCCGCCCAGACGCCGCAGCGGTAAGTGAGTCCTCTAGTCCCTCAGTCCGCCTCAGGTCCTCGCCGCTACCAACTTCAATCCAGTTGGTGCCGCTGCCATTTTGGATGTAGGCGGTCGCCAGAACCATCGGGACCCCGGGTCCATCGTACCGCTCCGTCTCCTCACACCCGCTGTCAGGCACGCTAGGCCCTCTGCAAGGCTTCACGGGCTGCACAGCTTCCACAGCCAGCTGGAGCTTAAAGCCCGCAAGCCGCCATCTTGGGGCCATCCTGCAGCCTGGGCAGCCCACCGCCGATCTCTCCGCTGCGGCATCCTGCTGCCGCCAAATTTTAGGTGCCGGAGCTTCCAGGCACCTTCGTCACTCTCCAGCAGTCATCGGGGGGCTTCTCGTATAGCCCCTCTACAGGATCGGGGTCGGCGCGGAGCTCCGTGCTCACGCGTCCGTTCTCATCTGCCTCTTGGCCACGCCCCCCTTGAATTTTCAAGTTGTTAACCGAGTTTTCCTGGAGTGGGCACCCCCACCCTTTTAGCCTCGTCTCTACTGTAGCTGTGGTTGTTCATGCTTGATTGGATATCAAGGGGGTCATTAGGATGGGGAAATGGGACCGCCCGCCATAAGGGCGGGGGTCCCGTGGGGGCCATTAGAATGCGCCCACCACAGTGGTGGGCGCATCCTGCATTCCTGTCATTGTGGCGGGCAGTGCACTCAGCACCGCCCGCCACAATGCCAGGAAGGCATATTGTGCACTTCCATGCACAACATGGCAGGCGGCGCATGGTGCCTGCCATGTTGTACATGGAACTGCGGGGTGTACCGTAGGTTCCTCCTATGTGCACTCCCTACCCCCCAGAGTCCCTGGGGGCCTGCAAGGGGCCCGCAAGCAATTACCGCATGCCTTTCAGTGGCAGCAGGTATGTTTGCCTCCCCATGATAATATGGCTGGCGGTGTCTGACAGACACCGCCACCATATTAAACAACTTGTTGACTGGGCAGAAAAGCGGTGGAGGGTCTTTCTGTCCACCGTGGTCCCCTCCACATAGTAATATGGAGGGGGGAAATGGGTGGGGGGCGGGGACGGATCTCGGGCGGATCGTCACCGCCATACAGGCGGTGGCGATCCGCACGAGATCCTAATGGGCTCCCAAGTGTCTGTGAAACAAGAGTTGTTAAGGGAGACATCCATTACAACGCAGGCCTTACAACATAATGCCTTTACAATGCAACTTTTACAACGCAGACACCTTTACATCGCATGCCATTACAACGCATATACTTTTACCACGCATACCATTATGGAGCATGGTAAGTATTGGATGGTAAGTATTTCTTTTGTTGTAAGTGTGTTTAATAATTTAATACTCAGGTATTATTAATAAAAAATATTTAAAACATAAGGAGGTAATTTAATATTTGATATGTAATGGTAAAATGATGTGAGTGTAGGTTAAAAAAAATGTTATAAAAAAGTATATTTAATAAGCTGTAATAATAATTAATTTTTGATCATTTAATATTCCGGTAATATTAGTAATACTATTCTAAAAATATTATATATAGTGACTAAACTTAGTAAATATCGTTTGATTGTGTAATACTCGGGTATTGTTATTAATACTAAATACGTAATAATACTTAATAAAAAATACTTATTAATTATTAATAACATTTGTAAAATAATAAGCACATGAAATAAGTGTATTAGTGTTTAATTTAATAATAAGGTATTTATATGTATAGATTATTATTTATATAAATCCTTTTTTTAATATGAATATGAAATTAAGTATGATAAGTTAAGAAACAAAATGATAGTTTAATAAAATAATTATGTTTTAATATTATTAATGAAATGATATATAGACAAAAAATATTAAAAAGTTATATTTTCTCCAAAGGTATTGTGATGTTTTATTTGATGGAGAAGAGTTAAAAAAAATGAAAAATATATATACTAATGTTTAGTAGTTATCAATTAATACTCAGGTAATATGTTATCTTATGTTAGTAATTTAAAATATATATAAATATTGAAAAATAAAAATTTTGCCATTGGGGTATTGTGATATATAGATTTTTTTTAATAAAAAATAAATACGAATTAAATTATAATGTGTACATCAGTAAAAAAATAATACGCATTTCTTAAAATATTAGGATATTCAATAAGAAGGAAGAAATACAAGACATGTAGTAATAACATATTTTTATTACAAACATTTTTAAATAATAAACCTTTATTAACAAAAATGTTTAAAAAATAGAATACAAACATAAATATTTTACAGAACTATATTTGCAATTTATTAGGTACATTTACAATTTATAATACATGTTTATAAAATGTTCTCACGCTTTTACATTGAAGTCAATGGGAGAAAATGTCCTGTTTTCATTTTTACAGAAAGAGATGACGTTGGTGCATAAACGTAACTTTCGTCATTACGGGCATCGTCGCCTGAGAGAACAGATGCTAGGGAGAGCTCCGTTAAGTGGGCCACTTATTGGACCTGGTTTTTACCAATATAGACCATTTCTTGGTCTCTATGTCGCTGCATGGTGTCATTACCACCCAGTCCAAGGGTCGGTTGACTCTATTTAAGCGTCCCTGGTATAAATTGGACTGGGATCAATTTGAGACGGGCCTTTTGGCCACTCTGCCCGATCTGCCGGAGAATATTAATGAGGTATATAGGCTATTTTCTGAATGGATCAGGTGCCCATTAGATAGCCTCATCCCTATGAAATGGTAAGGTAGTCGTGAAACTAAAACAAGGCTTTGGTATAATGTGGACCTTGCTCACTTGCGCAAGGGATGCAAGAAGCTGGAGCAGATCTGGAGAAGGGATTTTTGCACGGCACCTAAGGACATCTATAGGGCAGCAATTAAAAAATACCATAATGCCATCTATCTGGCTCGAGCAGCTTTTCTCTCTAACCAGATCCGCGAAAGCACCAATCCCGCTTAGAGCATGTTTTCCATGCTTGCCAGTTTGCAATCTCGGCAAAATGCAGCTGGGTCCACTATCAAGTCCAATAAACAGTGTGGGGAGCTGGCCACCTTTTTTGTTAAAAAGATAGAAGATATCTACAGTTCCTTTCCGACCATACACGGCAATGCGCCGGGGTCATTGTGCGGTCAGCAGCTAAATATTCTCCTCTCTTTTTCCCGATTTCGGTCGATCAGCTGCGATTAATGTGTGGTAGAATCAAGTCAGGCTCTCCTGCTGACACTCTTAAACCTGACCAATTCAAGAAGGTATTGTCAACCATTCTACCCTCTTTGTGTCAGGTGCGATGCTCTTGAAAATCGCATCCTAGAGGCACTGGGCACCACGGCTCCTTGGTCCTCTAAAGCATCAGGCAGGCAGGGAAAGACCGCGCCTTGGTTCAGCAATGATCTGAGAATGGCCAAATCTGCCTGTAAGCGCCTCGAGAGAATATGGAGGAGAAAGTTTGATGACTCAGCAAAGCTTGAATATAAATCCAGTCTTAGGAAATACCATGCTCTGATTAGGCAGGCTCGGGCTACCTTCTACAATAACAGGATCATAACAGCTGAGAACTCCTTGAAAGAGCTTTTCTCTATCTTTAAAGAGATTACAACTTTAGTTAGAGTCACTGTACCTGATGTGAGCTCAGTTGAGTCCTGTAACAAAATAGCGGACTTTTATGCGGAAAAAGTGGGGAGGATTTATGCCACCTTCCCTTCTTCTGCGCAACAGGGTCGTGCCAGTAGCGAAGGGGTTTCCATGATCCCAGAGGCAGACTGTCTCCGTGATTTTGTGGTACCTAGCGGAGATAGACTCATAGCAGTGGAAATTATTAAGTCTGGCTCACCCAGAGATCCAGCTTCCCCAAGGATCCTGAGGGGGAGTCTTACTATATTGGAGCCCTACATGAGACATCTTCTGGAGCTCTCCTTTTCCCGTGGGAAAGTTCCCAAAAAATGGAAGGAGGCCATTGTTATCCCCCTGAAAAAGAAACTGAACATCAGTATAAATCAGATGGAGAATCTCTGCCCGATTTCCCTCTTGCCTTATTTTGCGAAGGTAGCTGAAAAGGTTGTCAACATGCAACTGGGTGCGCATATTAATAATCACAACCTACTCCATCCTACCCAGTCTGGTTTTCGCGCCACTTACTCTACGGAATCGGCCTTGCTCTTATCCACCGAGCTTATCCGTAAATTAGTGGATGCGGGACAGACGGCGGCACAAGTTCTTCTTGACCTGAGTGCCGCTTTTGACACTGTTGCCCATCACACTATATTGCGGCGTTTGCATGAGGGCGGTGTGGGCGGTAAGGCTATGGAATGGTTGTGTTCCTTTTTAAGCGACTGCTGCTTTCAGGTGTCACAAAAACCTTTCCTTTTGCAAAGTGTCATGCTAGATCAGGGGTTCCCACAAGGCTCCATTCTTAGTCCCACTCTCTTTAATTTGTACATTGCCCCTCTGGCAGAGATGGTGGACAAGTTTAGAGTAAGTGTGGCATCATATGCTGACAACACACCACTTGTGGTAACCCTGACTCAAGAGTTGGTAGAAGCCGCACAGAATTTCACACTGTACCTTCAAGAGTTGGCGTCCTGGATGGCCTCGAACTGTTTAAAGCTAAACGGAAATAAAACAGAGGTTTTAATTATAGGCAAGACCCCCTCGATTTGGTCATGTGCCTGGTGGCCATCTAGCTTGGGACAGACCCCTTCCTCAAAAGATCAGGTGAAGAACCTGGGGATATGGCTGGATCCTAAACTGTCCTTTGAGACTCACACCAGGCGAGTGATGGGAAACTGTGTGGGGGTCTTATGCACTCTTTGCAAGACCCTAGATGTACTCCCAGTGTCAGCAAGAAAGTCGATGGTCCATGCCCTTGTGACATCCCGGCTGGACTATGGGAATGTTCTGTACCATGGTGCTAACGCCAACTGCGTTCAGAGACTTCAGCACATTCAGAACGCGGCTGCTCGTCTGGTTGTAATGCTCCCCAAGAGAGTTTCATCCAGCAAGGCTCTCGAATCCTTACACTGGCTTCCGATGAGGAAACGTGTTCTGTTTAAGGCTATGTGCATTAGTCACCGGATCTTGCAGAAAAAAGGCCCTTCTTTATTACACAATCTCCTTTTCCCGTATGTTCCCACGTGAGGTTTAAGAGCCAGTGGTACGAGGCAATTACGCATACCTGCTATCAGAAGAGCTAGGATGGGCGGACGTTCTTTCAGGTTCCTTGCAGCATCTTACTGGAACAAGCTCCCGGTGGAGCTCCGACTGGAATCGTCGGAGACGATCTTTCGGAAAAAGCTTAAGACATGGCTTTTTCCATCGGATAATTCCATTGTTTGATTCTTCTTTGTCTCGCTTTCCCTGGTATGGGACCTTGTCGCAGCGCGGGGACACACAGGTTGTGCAACCAGGCGCTTTCTAAGCTTAAATTTATTGATTGATTGGTTATCAATAATTCCCTTAGAACTGCTACTGCGTCCAGAGTATGGAAACAGGCTAAAGTTTTACCTGTGCTTAAAAAGCCTTCTCTTGATCCCACCAAAGCAGAAAACTACCGGCCTATCTCTCTGCTACCCTGGACAGCTAAGATTACTGAGGCGTATGGGAACTCCCTCCTGTCAGACTATGTCACTCTTAACAACAAACTGGACCCCTCACAAAATGGCTTTAGACCCGGCCACAGCACGGAGTCTGCTCTTCTGGCTGTGACAGAACATCTCTGGTCAGCCATGGAGGGGGGACAAACCTCGGCACTGATCCTGCTGGACTTAAGTGCAGCGTTTGATACAGTATCTCATAACATTATGCTGCGACGTCTGGCGAAGGTAGGTATTACGGGTCAGGCATTGGAGTGGCTTGCCTCATTCCTTCATGAGAGGTCTTTCTCAGTATCAGCCCCCCGTTTATGTCCAGGTAATACGATATCAAGCAAGGGGTGCCACCGGGTTCCTCCCTCAGTCTCCTACTATTTAATATCTATGTCCAACCTTTGGCTGCTGTAGCCTTGAGTAGGGGCCAGACCATGGTCTCGTATGCTGACAACTCTCAGTTAGTGGTGGCATTCTCTAATAACACCGAGCAAGACGCCCTTAAGTTTCAGGACGATCTTGCGGAAGTGGGCGAGTGGATGACTGCTAACTGCCTCCAATTGAATTCCAACAAATCGGAGGTTTTGGTGGTCGGCAGAGACCATGGTCTGTGGAGTGATCTCTGGTGGCCAGCTAGTCTGGGCACGCCCCCTCCCCGTCCCCCCCAAGCAAGTGGTTAAGAACCTGGGGGTTTGGCTGGACTCATCTTTAAACTATCAAGTCCAAACCAAAAAAATAGCAGGTACTTGCTTTGGACTTCTATGGGGGCTCAGGCCACTGATGGGCCTCTTCGATGCCTCTACCCGTCAGATCTTTGTTCAAGCTCTGGTCTTGTCTAGACTGGATTATGGCTGCTCCCTCTATTTGGGATCCAATAAAGCAGAGGTTCAGAGGCTGCAAAGGACACAAAATGCTGCAGTCAGAACACTTCTAGGTCTGCGCAAGTCCTGCTCTGTGTCCAATGCTATCTGTCGCCTCCATTAGCTTCTGGTGGCTAGGCGCATGTAATTCAAGGCTCTGTGCATCTCTTTCAAGGCTTTGAAACCGGCCTCCCCACCTACCTTGGCTAATCTGCTTTCACCGTATGTCCCTTCACGTCCCCTCCGGTCAGACTGTCAGCATTTGGTAGTGGTCCCCAGAAGCTGTAGAGTGCGGGCTGGTGGTCGCTCTTTTCGTTATAGAGCTGCCACACTTTGGAACACACTTCCTGTGCACATTCGTGGCCTTGAGAACTACCTTGAATTAGGAAGGCCATCAAGACTCGGCTCTTCCCCACTAGCTAGCTGGTGTCACTCTGCAATCTGTTGGTCTTTCTTTCATCGCCGGGCCGCCCTTTTGCTGGGGCAGCTGTTGCGCTATATAAGACACCCTAACATAACATAACATAACATAATAACTAACTGGGATGAATGGGACAAATCAGCTAACACAGACATAGACATCACACCAGTCATAAAGTGAGCATGGTGTCATAGTGTACCACAAGCATGCACATGCGCAATCCTGACAAGTGACAGGTGAAAAATAGGAGGACATACCACTATTGTAGACTCAAAACAAGCTCGTGAACAAGAATCCTCATTGCTGCATGTGACATACACACAAGAAATGCACACTACACATGCAACACACATCTTAATGTATCACAATGCACAAACTACTCACACAAAATGTCATGCAAATAGAACATCACACACACATTGCACCTGTCAGTAGAAAGAGCCAACAAAGGCCAAACACTGCATCCATCTACAACAAAAACACAACAGATGCACATACCAATCCATCACATAGCAAACTCAGCTGGACATCAGGGGGATGTACACCAGGCAAGTAGAAGGCAACATACACTGACAGCACTGCATGCACACCAAGCAGTGTGTGTACACCAACCAAACCAGTAGCACACATATCTGAGTGCCTCACCATGAACTCCCACAACACAAATCATCACAGCACACAGACAACATCACACTCAGGAAGGGTAGCAGTAGCTCGGCAAACACACATACAGCTTAGCCATCACCCACAGATGCACAATTCAGGGAAACCCTGATATAAACAACATGACTAGAGGACTGTGCTGCTCAAACATATGCACCGTACATGAGCAACCATGAGTGCAAACTAGTAGAAGAAAATAACACATAACTAATTGTGAAACTGTCCTGAGTGGCACATTGGTCCTGCACACAGATCATCCTCCTACAGTATAGTGTCACACTATGAAGTGGGGAGGGTCACACACTGGCAATGCATGGAGTGGAAGACATGAGATTGAAGTGTTGTACACATTAGTATTGGACAGGTGAGGAGTGTACAGTCCACGAACAAATAGAGGAGTACATCACAATGTGTAGGCATCAGAAGCATCTAAAGGGTATGGTATGACTCCTTATACCACATACCATACTGGAGCCAAAAATGTTTCAAGTGACAGCAATGCATGAGAAAACTCACAAATAATGTCACTGTGGCTGAGCAGGTCAGCACAGTGAGCACAAACTTTAAAAAGCCACATGGCTGATCAACAAAACACAACACAGACTTTGCAGTTACACACTCTGCATACTCACAACTGACAGTGACAACAAGTAGGTGTCCGCCAGGAGTGCAAGGACACACCGACACACTGCACAGTGCTCAACCTACAACTCCTACATTTTTTTTTTTGTCAAACAATTTTTATTGCAGAGTAACATATATGTAAACAGGGATCATCATCATCATTAGAGGGTACAGAAGCACCGATTTCTGAGCATCAGTTAAAATGTGGGAAAACACAGCCATTCAGCCCTCATCCCGGAGGCAGGGCGGCGCTAATGCTCTAAATAGGTTAACACGTAAGATACTGCGATCATCCCCAACAACGGTCAGTGTGCTGTGGTGTCTGCTTTAATTTTTTTTGTCCTCCGTGGGTGAAGTAGCCCTGACGTACTAGTGTAGCGATGGATATGTCGCAATTGCCCCCCTCCTTAACCTACAACTCCCAACCCCCCCCACCCCCCCCTGGTGCCAGTGCCTGCATATGGTGCAACTGTAAGCACTCTTGGTCTGGGAATCCGGATCATTCGTGTTATACTGCGTGTGTGGTATCCCTGGTAGTGTCGTAGGTCCATTTATTGTGGTTGGGGCCGATCCGTTCCCCCCTCCTCTATCTCCTCCTCCTCCAGTGTGCTATCTCTGAGAGCTTGTACTAATATTTCCCACGCCATCGCCGCATCCCGTGCCTTATCATCCGAGTTACGGCGGGCCAATTGATAACGGATTGTGCTCTCCGCAGTGGCCCATTTTAAGAATTCGTGCAGCCACCTCCTGTGTGTTGGTCCCACCCTTGATTTCCAGCCTTTAGTCAATTCTCTTTTGGCAAGGAGTAAGCCCATGTCTATGAATTTACTGGATACCTTGTTTTTTTTAGTGTGGGGGAACCAGTGTAGAATAGTGACTGCACTGTCATAGAGTAGCTCCCTGTCTGTGATCGCGTTCAAAGTCTCCCCTATGGTGGTCCAGTAATCTTGGAGCGCGGGACACCCTCTCAGCATATGTACTAAGTCAGCTCCTATGTGGTCGCATCTAGGGCAAGCCGCGTCAGCCACGTGAAAGTATGCAGTGATTTTTTGCGGGGTGAGGTAGGCCCTGTGGAGGATGTATAAATGTATTAGCTGAAAACGCGCATTCCTGGTGCTCTTCCTAGCTCTACCCACTAGCTGTGCCCATGTCGTGTCCGGGATGTCTAATTGCAGGTCCTCTTCCCATTTAGTTTTAAGCGGCATAAGAGGCAGCAGTGTTTCGGAGAGCATTCTGCGGTAGAGGCATGTGACAGCTTTAAACGTACCCGCCGCCATCATCGTGTATTGGCATGCTAGTGAAGTCGTGGGTTCCGACAGTCCTCCTCCCCAGTGCCTCTGCATGGCTCTCACCACCGCTGCGTGCAATAAGTAGTCACCTCTGGGGAGGTCGTACCGCTCTTGTAGAGTCTGGTATGGGGATAGCACTCCGTCCTCGTATAAATCGCCCAGCATCTGGAGCCCTGCTTCTTCCCAAAGGCGTAACCCCGACCAGTCTCCGCCATGCGGTAGTGCCGTCACCATGCCTAATGGGATTTCAGGGGCATACGGGCGACCAGGCCCGACCCGCTTCTGTGCACGATTTCAGCATTGTCGGAACGTCCGCTCCTCCTGAGAGAGTCCCCTCAGGAACAACTTCTGTTGTAGAGTGATATAAGCCAGGACATGGCGAGGGGTGCCCCTTTCCCTGTCCTGCTCCGGTCCCCGATAGACTCTCGCCACCTCCTGCGTAAAGCACTGCAGCTGTCCCGCCAAGTAGTACAACTCAAAATCCGGGACTGCTAGTCCCCCCTCGTCTCTAGGGCGGGTTAGTGTCGCCAGCGCAATCCTACGCCTACCCGTACCCCACAGGAAAGACACCAATATAGTTTTCAGGTGTTTAAAGGTCGACCCTGGTATCCATACGGGGAGGGTCCGGAAAAAGTAGAGCAGTCTCGGCAGGACAATCATTTTCAGGAGTGCCACTCGGCCGGCCATCGAAAGGGGCAAGGTGGCCCAGAAGGATATACAACTCTTTAGGGCACGGATACACCGACCAATATTGCCGTCTAGGAGGTCAGCCGGGTCGTGATAAATGTGGACTCCTAGGTAGCTCAGACAGCGGGGTTCCCATCGCAGGCGTGAACGGAGTGGTGGGCTTTCCACCCCCCTCCGGAGTGGGAAAAGGCACGTTTTTGTCCAATTTACCCTCAATCCCGAAATATCGCCAAAGCACTCTAAGAGTTTCTCAGCACCCTCTACCGCCTCACCCGCGTTGTCTAGGAAGAGGAGGAGGTCATCTGCATATAAGGAGATGTGGTGGAGGTCTAATCTGAAGGTCAGGCCTGTGTAGTATTCCCCGCTCCTGGCCGCAGCCGCGAGCGGTTCCACCGCTAGTGCAAACAGTAGCGGAGATAACGCGCATCCTTGTCGGGTTCCTCGAGTCACCTCGAATTGGTCCGACACCAGCGGTCCGATCCGTACCCTGGCCCTCGCAGTGGAGTAGAGCACTCTAGTCCATTGTATGTATCCCTCTCCCAGACCAAATCGGTGCATCACTTCGTATAAGTAATTCCATTCCAGGCTATCAAAGGCCTTTTCTATGTCTACAGCCAGTACGAGGGGGGAACCCGCCTCCAGTGGCGGGGCATCTACCAGTCGTAGCAGTCTGCGAATGTTATGCGAAGTATTCCTCGCGGTTATGAAACCCGATTGGTCTTTATGGATCAGTTCTTGCATATGGGACAACAGTCTGGTAGCCAGCACCGTGCTTAGAATTTTGTAATCAGTCGTTAGCATAGCTAGGGGCCTGTAGGAAGCAGGATCAGTGCTTTCTCTCCGCGGTTTCAAAAGAGGGATCATTATGGCCTCGCTCATCGACAGGGGGAGTCGGCCTGCTTCTTTTGCCTCTTTATAAACTAGTTGTAGTCTCGGGGCCAAGAGATCCAGGTACTTCCCGTAGAACTCAATGGGCAGTCCAGCCATCCCCGGCGTCTTGTTACGCGCCATTCGCTTCACTGCACTGCGTACGTCAGACAGTGTAATGGGACCCCCCAGCGCTTCAGCCTGCTCCCGTTCTAGGTGTGGTAGCGGTAAGTCGGCCAGGAAGGCTTCTAGCATGTCAGAGTTGTCGCCCAACCCAGATTTATATAACCTCTCATAGTACGATTTGAAGCAGTCCGCTATTGCAGGTTGCGTGGCATGGACATGGCCTTCAGGTCCCCGCAAGGCCAAAATCGATTGGCTGTTTCTGCAGGGATTCGCTAGCCAGGCCAGGAGGGATCCTGTTTTGTCACCCTCTGCGAGAGTTTTCGTGAGGTATGTCCTGTAATCAAAGCTGCGGAGGCGCTCCACCTCCACAGCCACTGCCTCTCGTGCCTTACACACCGTCTCCTGCAGTTCCGGGCGATTAGGGCGGTTGACCTCCGCCTCCCGCAGCGCGCTCTCAGCCCTCTCCAGGTCTTCTATCAATGACCTGCGCGCTCCCGCATATTTCCCGATACAGTGGCCCCGCACCACTACCTTAAATGCATCCCACTCCGTTGCTCTGGAGGAGGCGGTGCCCTCGTTGTCCCCAAAGTACTGGCCGATCCGCGCCTCCAGTTCAGCACGGAAGGGCGGGTCATCCAGAGTGTCGGGACGCAGCCGCCACGTCGGGATTTTTGGGGGCACAGTCATCCAGTCCAGGGACAGGAGGAGCGGGTTATGATCCGACAATGTGCGCGCCAGATACTCCGTGCGGAGCACCGCTGCGAGCACTGCAGGGGAACACAAAAAGGAGTCAAGACGCACATGCAGGTCGTGTAGGCTGGAGTAGAATGAGTAATCTCGCACAGTGGGACGCTGCGTGCGCCAGCAGTCCGATAGGGCCCAGGCAGTCTGCCATTCGTTTCTACATTTCGCTAATCGGTACACAGGGGAGGTGCGCAGCGGAGGGTGTGATCTATCTAGTGTAACATCCGCAATGGAATTGAAGTCCCCACCCATTAAAGTTGGACCTGAGATATAACTGGCAAGTACCCTGGAGAGTTTGGTAAAATAGGCAGCCTGATCTACATTTGGCGCATAGATGTTGCAGAGCGCTATGAGCCGGCCTCTGAGCAGGCCCTCGACAGCCACGTATCTCCCCTCTGGGTCCTCAGTGTGCCTAGTGACCTGCAGAGGAGTGCCCGCCCTTATCCAAATCAGTACTCCCCTAGCGAATGCAGAGTAGGTAGTGTAGAATAAGTGGCCCCTCCATCTACGCTGAAGTGCAATACCCTCCTGCTTAGTCAGGTGTGTTTCCTGTAGGAATGCAATCTGCACTCCGCGACGAATCAGGTATGAGTGAATTTTGTGTCTCTTCGTCATTGTGTTTAGGCCCCGCACATTCCAGGTCACACATTTCAACGGGCACATATTAGCCATTGTCCCATACAGTGAATGATGACGGTCTAGTAATCTGCATCCAGACCATAGGCACTGACACACACATTCCCCCCCCAGCCCCGTTCCCCAACTCCGCCCCCGTAGCTACGCCCAGAGAACCCCCAACCGCTCCAGGCCCCCCCTCCCCAGAATAGGACCCCTCTGCAACAGAGACACTCCCATCCAAACAAGTGAGCAACGGCTCACAGAACCTCTATTCCGTAGTCGAGCTACGGTGGCCTTATGGGCCTCGGGGTGCGCACGCTAGTCACTAACGCCTGTGAGTACTGCCCTCAGGCCTCCGCCCTGTAATACTCATCATAGTTTGCAATAGTTCAGTCTCACAGCTGCCTGCTCCAGAGTTCGCAATAGCTGCGGTAGTGGTAGCCCCCCGCCTCCCCACCTGGTACCTTGTCGAGGGTTCAGCTCTCGATGATTTCACCTGACGTCTGCGGCGTGACTTTCGGGCCCCTGGCTCCACCCAGCTCCGATAGTTCAGTGTCTGAGCCCGTACCCTGGCCCTCCGAGCCCGAGCCCCTCTCCGAGTGGGTCAGTGCAGGCCCCGAAACTTCTTTAACCGCCTGCAATGCCGCTCTACGTTCGTCCGCCGTTTGAGTGTTTGTTGGTCTCTTAGGGCCTCGGGCTCGACCCCGGTGACGTCTCGATCGTCTGAGAGATTGTTCCTGGCGTTCCTCTTCTTCCCCGCGCCGAGCACCGTCCGTGCCAGCTTTGTAGGTGTCCCACCAAGTCCAGGCCGCATCTGATGTCGGAAAAAACAACGTGTTCCCATCCACTACAACTCGGAGTCTAGCTGGGAACAAAAGCGAGTATTGGATTCCTTCCGCACGGAGCTCCCGCTTGATAGAGAGGAATGAGGCTCGCTGTTTTTGAGTTTCAAATGTATAGTCCGGAAACAGGGTCACCCTACTGTTGTCCACTTGAAACGGGCCGGCGTCCCTGGCGCGCTGCAGCAACCAGTCTCGATCTTTGTAGTGCAGGAGTTTTATGACCACCGGGCGAGGCGGGAGGCCCGGCTTCGGGGGCCTCGTCGGTACTCTGTGCGCTCTTTCCAGAGTGAAGAAGGGGGAGAGTCCCTCTGGGGCCACCACTGAACGCAACCAGCCATCGAGATATCCCACCATGTCCGTCCCTTCTGTTTTTTCCGGCAGGCCCACGAGGCGCACGTTGTTCCGGCGGCTGCGGTTTTCGGCATCCTCGGCTCGCCTTTCCAGGGTGCTGATCCGGTCTAGTGCCTCCGTGAGCTTCCCCTCCATTGATTTCTGCGATGGCGCGATATCCTGTAGGGTGGCCTCCGCAATCTTGACTCTGTCTGCCAGCTTTGCATGGTCGGCCCGCAGGAGCCCCAGGCCCGCTGATACCTGAGCGATGTCGCTGTGCAGCGACTCTTTCGTTGCAGCAATAGCGTCTAGTATTCTGTCCTGCATTAGTTGGAGATCCGTCGTCGGGTGCACGGGGCCTTCGGACTCTTCCGGAGGGGGAGTCCCCTCCGTCCTTGTGCCTCTTGTCGTCTTTCCCATTATGCTCCGCTGACCGTCGTCCCAACGCTCGGGGGGTCCGGGTCTACTGTTGTGTCCGCCGTCTACGCCTCCCGTGTTCCGCGAGCTCTGTGATGGAGTCAGCAGAATCCCCCCCGCAATCCTCGGTGGTGGTGAGTACTCTAGGCGCCCACTCGGTCAGCCCACTCTTCGGGCGTCCGCAGTCAGGAAGGTGGCGGGCCAGTTGAGAGCACCGCTGTAAGCCGTCAGGAGGGATAGGGCCACCCAGCTGTTCCCTCAGGGGGCTCCGCTGATGGTCGTAGCGCCAGTGGCCTCGGTGGGAGGGGTCACCTGTGGGCGGCGGGGCTCAGCCCCGGGACGGGTCGCGGTGCCAGGCGACGTTCAGTGTCCTGGGGGGGGGGCACCCGACAGTAAGCTATCTGTGAGGCAGGGGCCAGCGGCTTCCCGCGAGTCGTAGGCCAAAGCGCAACGGAGCGGGGCTGCAGGCAAGTCCGGGCCGGCCCTGCAGTGGCGGAGCGCCGTACACCCCCGTTCTCACATCGCTAAGCGGCCAGCTAGGCACTAGGGGCGGCCAGCTCGCGCCACCATAAACTCCGAGGGGGGAGCCCCACACAACAAGACAGGATCCGGGAACTCGGAGGAGGAGGGGGAGGATCCCTGCCACGGGTGTAGGCCTCTGCGCCGGGGAGTAAATTTGAAGTCTGTCCCAGCGAGGCGGGGCTCCGCCGGTGCTCCGGTGGTGGGGTGCCGCTCGGGGCTCTCCGAAGGTCGAGGTGGGCCCCCGCCAAGTCGGCCCAGGGCACGGATCGCAACGCTGGTCCCCGCAGTGCTGGTGAGGGACTCCCGGGGTCTCGTGGCTCACCTCCGTTTGGGAGTCTCCGTCCCGTGGTCAGCAGGCCTTTTCCTCCCCAGTGGTCGGTCGCCGCCAACCAGTTGGCCAGGTTCCAGGGGGCCAGCCAGCGCCCGTCGCCCTGATCCCGATGGGGGAGCCACGCGCAGCAATGCAGGCTCCGGGAGCTCAGGGTAGGGGCAGGCCCCCGTCCAGGGCGTAGGCCTCAAAGCCGGGGAGAAAAGTTCAGGACCGTCCCGGAGAGGCGGGGCCCCGCCGGACTCCTGGCGACGAAGCTCCGTTCAGGATGCGGCGTAGTCTGGGGACGATCGCCCGCCGGGGCGTCCCAGGGCACGGAGCTTCAGTTCGATAGTCCCCGCTGCACGGGCGGGCGCTGTTGGGGAGCCCTCAAGGATTCGCGGCTTGCCTCAGTTAGGGAGTCTGGGTGTCGCCATCTTGGGAGCCAGAAGCCCCGTCCCTTCGCAGCGTTCTGTCGTCCTTGCGAGCAGTTCCCAGGTGTACAACTCGCACCGGAGCAGGTTTCAGTGGCAGTACCCGGGATCTACCCGAAGTGCGCGGGGATCCCGGGGCATAAGCAGGATATTAGGCGGATTTTTGGGCAGAGGGTCGGGAGCCTCGTTAGGCTGCGACCGTCCTCATCGGGTGCTAGCCACGCCCCCCAACCTACAACTCCTACATGTGCCCACAATCGGAAGCACATGTCTGATAATGTCTGATAATGTAAACAAACAGGCACTCATTACCTGGATCATACATGTGTGTAGTTGGCATGTGCAGGGGCACAAACACATCAACAATACTGACAATGACAGGCCAATCCCACTGTATGACTACTCAAGTGCACACATTCAAATGTAGACATGTGACTATGAAGACAGGCCCACACAAGATGACTACACATCAATACTGCTGTGCACACATCAAGTAAGAGCCCACAGATATGACGGACCCTGGCCACCCCACAAGTAATCCTGTGGATAGCATTCACCTCTGTTCTATTGCATTCTAACATGACATGTGTACAATTTAGCAAACCTGAGCACAGAATGATTAGGAGAAGAGTAGATCATCACAAACAACCATAATTGCACCCTCAAGCCTTAGACTGAACAAGAACAAAAGTGCCTGTTACCCCTGGAAACCTCTGAAAAAGTCAAACAAGCAATTGGCTATGTGAAAGTGGCATGCAGAGCATGTGTCACATGAACCAATACCCATACATAAAACCTTTTATTTAGCAAGGGCATTGACAAAACAAACAACAGGAGTAACAGTCTTTATAACATAATACCCACATAGGCATCAAAAGTACAAAACAGCAAGGCCATTGGCCAGTACAAATTCAAAGTATGCACCTGTCTGCATTATAAACTGCACAGGAAATGGGCATCAAAAGTAACAAACAGCAAGGCCAATGGCCAGTACAAATTCAAAGTATGCACATGTGTGCATGAGAAAATGCATAGGAAATGGGCTTCAAAAGTAACAATTAGCAAGGCCATTGGCCAGTCCATCGTTCTGGTCCGCACATATGTTGGCTGGGTTCAAACTGGAATGGCATGGTGAGCAAAAAAACTATGGATTTAGGCCCAGATCTCTATACTGGGGTGAAGGTATGACATTGTTCAACATTCTGTCCATCAATTGTTGTTTTTGCATTTGTCCCCCCGAGTGGCACAGTAATGCCCCGACGTAGGTCCCGTGCTCTTCATGCCACTGGAGTCAAGCTATCCTGGCTGAAGAGGAGTGAATCCCCGAAACCGTCCTAGGATGCTTGTTTCCAGTCCAGGGAGGACCTGGCCTGGCAGTTCGGGCTGGACCGTTCCCATTGGGCACAGGGTCAAGACTGATTTGCATATGGCTGGGTTCAAACTGGAATGGCGTGGTGAGCAAAAAAACAATGGATTTAGGCCCAGATCTCTGTACTGGGGTGAATGTATGTCATTGTTCAGCATTCTGTCAATCAATTGTTGCTTTTGCATTTGTCACCCCGAGTGGGACAGGTATGCCCAGACATGGGTCACATGCTCTCCATGCGACTAGAGTCAAGCTATCCTGGCTGATGGGGTTGAAACCCCGAAAACAGTCCTAGGAGGCTAGTTTCCAGTCCAGGGAGGAGCTGGCCTGGCAGTTCAGGCTGGACCGTTCCCATTGGGTACAGGGTCAAAACTGATTTGCATATGGCTCGGTTTAAACTGGAATGGCATGTTGAGCAAAAAAACGATGGATTTAGGCCCAGATCTCTGTACTGGGTTGAATGTATGACATTGTTCAGCATTCTGTCCATCAATTATTGTTTTTGCTTGAGAAACTGCACATGGAATGGGCATCAAAAGTAACAAACAGCAAGGCCATTGGCCAGTCCATAGTCTGGTCCTCACATGTATGCATGAAAAACTGCACAGGGAATGGGCATAAAAAGTAACAAACAGCAAGGCCATTGGCCAGTCCATAGTCCTGTGCCGCACAAGTCTGCATGAGAAACTGCACAGGGAATGGGCATCAAAAGTAACAAACAGCAAGGCCATTGGCCAGTCCATAGTTCTGGTCCGCACATGTTTGCATGAGAGACTGCACAGGGAATGGGCATGAAAAGTAACAAACAGCAAGTCCATTGGCCAGTCCATAGTTCTGGTCCGCACATGTGTGCATGAGAAACTGCACAGGGAATGGGCATCAAAACTAATAAACAGCAAGGCCATTGGCCAGTACAAATCCAAAGTATGCACATATGAGCATGAGAAACTGCACAGGAAATGGGTAACACCGCCCACTGCCATGGGAATCACCACAGTTTAGGGGTACAAATGGACTGTCCAGGCACCGCTGTGCGATAAATGGTGTGGGGAGGGGCACTTGGCTTCAACTTTGGCTTGAAGTTGAACTGGGAGGTGGCTGATTTTCGGGCCAGTTGGAGCACTGGACCTGGGAGAGAGAGAAATGGCTGAGGAAGAGGCATCAGTGGCTGTGGGAGCCGGAGGGCTGCTTGGACCGGGTGGAATGGTGGCACACGGCGGTGGAGACATGCTGCTGGGAGACACAGTGTGTGAGGGTGAATGTTGAGTGATAGGTCTCAACCTCTTGGGGATTCGATAGCCCACAGGTTCCTTGGCCGGAGTGGGAAGTGAGGTGGGCACAGCAGCCTCCCCCTCCCCCAAAGGTGTATCAGGTGCAGGTGGCTCTCCCTGTGGGGATTTGCTGGATCTGGTGGTACGCTTTGGGTGGCCTTGCCTTTTCCCCTGCATCCCCTGTTGTCCATGTAAACTACCCACTTTGCTCTCCTGTCCCAGCTTCCCAGGGGTGTGGGTGGGAGTTGACGTTGTGTGTGAATCAGCCTTAGAAAAGTGTTTGTGCTTAGTCGTTGCAGGCACCAGGTTCACAGCAGACAGGGCAAGTGTTTGTTTGTCTTTGGGAGAGGGTGTGGGGATGAGAGTACCCTTGGATGGGGGTGATTTTGATGAATGTGATGTTGTTGTCTGCCTCTTGGCCTAATGCCCATAAGTGTCACTTGATGGGCTTTTGGTTTTGCACTGCTGTGTGCCTGTTTTGTGTTGTGGGGATGGTGTCTGTAGTGTGGTCCACTGGAGTGCTGCTGTTGTGTGCTGCATGTGGAGGACTTGGTACCTGAGGGCTCTGGCGTGTGGGCACTCTCGTCACGTGGTGTCACAGGCAGGGTGGTTGCTGAAGGGACATGAGCTGTACTGGGAGCCTATGACTGCTGAATGTCTGCTGTCACTGTCGAGGACAAAGACTGGACAGTTCGGTGTAGGCCACCCAAGTCAGAATGAATCCCCTCCATGAAGGCAACTACCTGCGCCAACTTCTTGTCATGATCCTGGAAGGCATTCAGGAGAGGATTCTGACCCACACACAGCTGGCGCAAAAGGTCCACCGACTTCAGACTGAGGGCAGTAGGGGAGACAGGGGCGCCTGGGGGATGGAGACACTACCCTACTTAGGGCTGCGGGCACGGACAGCCCTTGTAGGAGCAACAGGGAGGGTGGGCACTGGTCGATGTATGGTGGAAGAAGAGGCAGATTTGGAACTTCCTGTGCCTGCCAACAGAGGAGTTACTGCTGGAGGCTGATGATATGGGGGTTGGTGTTTCTGGGCAGGAATCATCCAGGGCACTCCGGTCCCCCTCCGAGGTGCTGGTCACATCAGTGTCAGTGAGCTCATGTGTAGCAGTCATGCCAGAAGCTTCCCCACTGGTGTCAGTCCCCTATCCTTCCGTGCCCTCGATAGATGCTGCAGAGACATAGGTTCAGTATAGTGCATACTCACAAACATCATATGCAAGCAAAGCACACAACTTGAAAATGATAGACCCATGTTAGCCTCCTCCATGTACAGTCAGCATGGGAAATATTTATGCAATCATCAGAAGATGCATGGAAACATCTATAGTTGATAGTAATGCCCCATGTGGCATTGACACAGCCAAATAGCTGGCCCGTGCCTCCTTGTAACCTAACATACTATTCTCTGTAAGCATACCTATGTGCCTGTAGGTGAGATAGATATACATCTAAACATGTGGTCTCTGTCACATATGGAGTCACTTTAAGGGAACACCACAGATATAAACTCCCAAATGTCCTTTTGCAATGGCCACACGCTCCTGCTATCCAACATGTTATGCTTTTACAGTTGCACATTGGTGAATTCTGTGGAGTTGTCACACATTTTATATTGTACACAGCACACATCTATAAATGCACACTAACATGATGCTCACTGCTGTTCACTTCCAGGTGATGCCTATGACACTCATACTGCAGCATATGACACAAGCCCACATCTCATCTGTCAATGACAAGGGTCATGGTTTTAAACACACGAGAAACCACATGTTGTACAAATGCATAACAGCTGCACTCAATACTGAGGTCACTTAGAAGCCATTGCATCACACTAGAGACATCACAGAGCGTCCCACTGGCTCACGTTTGGGATTCGTGCAGTCACTCACACCCAAAGTCACACTTCGCACAATACTCACCCCCAACTTTCTGCTGATGGGCCCTCAAGCATCCATTCAGCTCTGGCTGTGTCACTGCCAAGATGCGGGCCATTAGTCATGTCATGCTCCTGCGTGCCAACCTGCCACTCTGAGGGAGCACCCCCGGCGTCATCTCTGCCACATTTTTGCCCAGCTGGCAGATGTCATGCCATCTCTTGTGACAGTGTGTGTTCCATCGGTTGGAGACACCCAGAGCCCGCACCTTGCGAGCATTGACCCTCCATATCGCCTCAAGCTGGTGGACCTTAAGCTGCAGGCATTGGAGACAAGAAGAGGAAGTTTCAGTGACACCTTGTTATGTACCACTGTGTGTCAGTACAGGAGCATGAATAAACATAGCACACCAATACATAAATGTTGAGCAGAGGCCATACAACATGTCACGTAGTACACTTGCGTAAAATAATCTCATGGAAATGTATACATGTATGATGATGGGCACAGTACCTGTGTTAGGTTCGAAATCCCCATTCCTTTAATGCACTAGTTTAAGCCTGTATTAGGTTAGCAGTGCTTGGCTAAATAAACGACATGTGTGCTCTTGTTATGCAACCCACTGAATTTTCCCCATAATGTGTAGGCTTCAGTTAGCAAGTGTGACTCCATATTGCATTTCATAACCTCTATTAGTCTGCTTAGACTGTGCCTGAGTTAGGCCTTGCTGTCAAATTGCCTGCCTCAGCAAAACACTGTATTTTGTTTTTATTTTCTATGTTGCTCAAGGCTGTTTTCTATCTTGCTGATGAATAGGCCGTTCTGCCCTGTCATACTTATCTGAATGTTAGTTACTGCTCCCACGTTAGGAGATGCTGAGACCTGGTACCATGGCCTTGGAGCTGTGATAGCGTGTACCCATCTGGCAGGTGTTAGCTCATCCTACTGTGCCTCTTTGTTCATGTTCGGCCCAGGCCGGTATTTTTCCATAGTGGGTGTGGTTGAGGGCTTCAAGAGAGGAATGATCATCCACTGTAGACGGTTGGGGGGTCAGTCCCTTGGCAGAGATCTTAGGGTGCAGGTCATGATAGGCTCCTCTGTAGATTATTGCTAATAAAACTAACTACTTGTATTCTCTACTGTCTAATCAACTCTTCATTCTTTGGAAGGCATAGCAGGTGGTTGTAAGTAACCCGCGTGGCCCCTAAGGGCCACGTCCTTCACCTGGCCATCTCATACACATGCCGAGTGCCAGCACATAAACCAATGTGAAACAACCCTCATATGTGATGCAGTATGTGAGTGAGCAATACATACAATCCATTTGAAATGATGTGTTGGGGCAGACTCACTGTGTCCAACACTACACACCCCTCAATGTCCTTGGCAAGTGAATGGCTCACTGTGTCATGGTGGTCACATTTAGGGCCATGATCTTACATTCTCACACTCTTCTCACGAGGTGTAGTCCTGTTTTGTGCAATCCTCAGGCCTAAGATAGCTCATTGATAAATAGGGTGGCGGACAACACATATGTTTCACTTAGTCCATTTACTGATGTGTCCTTGTTAATTTGGGCAGTTTCTGTGCAGGCCAGTGGGACTCACACGGAGGTTAAATGTGTGCCATCGGAAAGATCACATGCATGTACAATATGAGAGGGCAAATAGTGCCGACACATGCGAGACAGAACACATAATGAAATCAATAGAAGGGTGACATCTCCAAATTACATTTATCTGATGTGTCATAGATGAATTACCGCAAAAACAGCTGTTGATGGACAGAATGCAGAACAATGTCATACATTGACCCCAGTACAGAGATCTGGGCCTAAATCCAGGATAGCTTGACTCCAGTGGTGTGGAGAGCACGGGACTCACGTTTGAGCATACCCGTCCCACTCGGGGTGACAAATGCACAAACAACAGTTGATGGACAGAATGCAGAACAATGTCATACATTCACCCCAGTACAGAGATATGGGCCTAAATCCATCGTTTTTTTGCACTCCACACCGCCCCAGTTAAGACATGGCCATATGCAAATCAGCCTTGACTCTGTGTCTCATGGTAACAGTCCAGCCCGAACTGTCAAGCCATGTCTTCCCTGGACCGAATCAAGCATCCTAGGACCGGTTTCTGGCTATCAGCCATCATCAGCCAGGATAGCTTGACTCCAGTGGTGTGGAGAGCACAGGACTCCCGTCTGAGCATACCCGTCCGACTCGGGTGACAAATGCAAAAACAACAGTTGATGGACAGAATGCAGAACAATGTCATACATTCACCCCAGTACAGAGATCTGGGCCTAAATCCATCGTTTTTTTGCACTCCATACCACCCCAGTTCAGACATGGCCATATGCAAATCAGCCTTGACCCTGTGCCTTGTTTCCGGTCCAGGGAAGACATGGCTTGGCAGTTCAGGCTGGACTGTTCCCATGAGGCACAGGGTCAGACTGATTTGCATATGGCCATGTCTGAACTGGGGTGGTGGAGTGAGCTAAAGAATGGTGATGGATTAAACCCAGATCAGTTGACTGGGGGTGAGTGTTTGATTTGCTCAAGTGCTCTGTCCATCATCCCCTTTGGTATCGCATAGATGAATTACCACCAAGAGTGTTACACTCAGGCATTTTATTCTTGTGCATAATGCACACATATGAAAACTATACACACATTCTTCAGTACCCTCTGGACAAAATATATTTGTAATGTCACAAATGAGCATGTGAAGACCTCATGGACTATGGCATCACATTGCACAGGCAATGTTTGTTCAGACATTGACTGTCCAAACCTGAGGTGTAACTGTAAGGCTGCAAAAACACTGCATGTCCCTCCCATCCTTCAATGCAGCCATGGATCTGTGGAAATAAGACTACACACCACATTGACATGACACCAGCATGCTAGGCAGTGTATTACACATTTACATTACCCAGTCTCAGACCAACGTTTGTTTCTTTTTGCTGAAGAAGGGCTGTAGAAATGTCCATGTTGCCATCCTCCCCAAATACTCAAGTGCAATTCTTACTAGTCCATGTAGGGAACATGGTATATGAAAAATAAGGATGCATGCACATTAAATTGCACTCACAGGCACATACTACTGCAGAGCAACAGCATGTGAGCACTCTAAGCACTCTCAAACTTTAACTCTGAAACACGCACCAGTACATCTGGCGCACCATATAGCCTTGATAGATAGGAGCTTAGAGGGAAAAACATAGAACCCAGGTTGCCCTCCACTCACAGTGTTTTCAACAAATATGACCTGGTCCTAATCAATATAGGCAATAGTTTTGTCATCAACTGTGATAGTCACTAATATAGAGTTTACTTAAATCTAATAGTGATATTCTTTCTATCAACATGTTTCGTTGCCTGTCAATCTTGGTCGGCAACTTCTTCAGGGCTGGGGGTTACCTTTGCCACACATTTCTGGATTCTTCCAGTGTTTAAATCTTCATAAGGGTGTACGATGGCATACCTGTGGTTATTCGTATGCCCGCATTCAATATTTGGTCCCCTTTATGTGATGCGGTCGCTTTATGTCAACCGTCACCCGCATTCAGTCTCAGCTCGTCTCGGGAACGGAAGCAAACATGTTGGCTTCTCATATATTAAAACGAAGCACAACTGTAGAGTGTAGGTTTTAATAGGAGTAGGTACCCAGCACAGAATAAAGAATATCAGATAGCTAGGGATACCTAACCCAGGTTTTAGCATTGGTAGAGTGCCGGATAGCGGCTCTCACACCCTTGGGGGTTGAGGTGCACATGTATGTAGTTAGGTATCACCACCATTTGAGTTGTTCATAATTATTTTCCCTTTTACATCATTCTTTGCAACTTTTCTCATTTTGGGTTGGAAGGAGCCGATGATGATAAGAGGAACAAACTGACGAGTACCAGTCAGCAGTTCCCTGGTGGTTGCTCCCGTGAGGTTCCTTCCTCCCTTTCACACATTTTTTCTACATCTTTTACACATCTAGTAGATTGCCTGCACGATATTCAAGCAGACACACATAGACACATAGTGGGTTTTTAGAAGATATGAAGAAGGCACACTCTGTTGATAGAAAGAATATCACTATTAGATTTAAGTAAACTCTATATTAGTGACTATCACAGTTGATGACAAAACTATTGCCTATATTGATTAGGACCAGGTCATATTTGTTGAATGCACCATATAGCCTCCCATACTGTGAAAGGACCACGTCCACCAGGACCTCCAGCTCCTCTGTGGTGAAGGGAAGGTCCTCAATGTTCTCAGTTCTCGCCATCACTGGGTCCAGGAGACAGGAACAGCAGTTGGTAGTGAAGAATGGCAGGCAGCAGTGTCTGAATGCAATTGAAATGTGTGGCTCTCTCAACAGACATATACAGGCCCCTGGGGTTGTTTCAGTGGTACCCAGCTGCTACAATTGGTGTTCCTTGTTAGCATTTTTCAATTGTAACCAATAACCGGTACTGCGGTGGCGGTGCACGCCTACCGCGAGTTTCAAATGTATCATTTACTACCACGATCACGGTTTCCATTGGCTGCAATGGCATGGGCGTTGGCGGTGTCACACTGTGGTGGCCAGCCAGTCGCTACTGCAAACCTGCATCTTTCAATTGTAACCATTGACCGGACCCGTGGTAGCAGAGCACACCTACCGCAGGTTTCAAATGTGTAATTCACCACCACGATTGTGGTTCCTATTGGCTGCAATGCATGCGCATTGGCGGTGGCACACCGCGGGTGGCAGGTGGTCGCTACCGCAATCCTGCATCTTTAAATTGTAACCGATAATCGGGCCCACGGTAGCGGAGCACGCCTACCGTGGGTTTCAAATGTGTAATTCACCACCACAATCGAGGTTCCCATTGGCTGCAATGGCATGGGCCTTGTGTTGGCACACCGCGGGTGCCAGGCAGTTGCTACCGCAATGCTGCATCTTTCAATTGTAACCAATGACCGGGCCAGTGGTAGCGGAGCACGCATATCGCATCTATGGACACATTATGCTCTAGCAAAGGCAATAGCCAACTTTCACCATTGAACACTAGAGCTTCACAATGTATCACAGCACCTATTTGCATAAGTTAATGCTAGTGTGACATGCAACTCACTGATGCCTACACATGCCATGCCAGTGCACATGATTACATGATTTGGCATGTACTTACTCATATTTCACCGATGATATTTGTGTGCATATACACAGATTTGGTGTCATGGAGTCTCATATTTGTGCACATGTCAATTTCTGAGATGGCTAATGAACACATAGTAATGATGGACTGACCACATGATGTGCCTATTTCACTGTGTACATTGCTGTGTTTATTTTGATAGTTGATCAGATTACATACACTGTGCTCATTGTGTAGAATAGTTATGCTCTGTGCGACTTACTCAAAAAGGTGTGGCAGGTACAGCAGCTACGTAGAAGTCAGCAGTGTTGCTGGTTCCAATATGTGCATTGTCACCTACACCCAGGGCTGGTGCCACAAGATGTATGAGTGTACCATTTGCCATTCACATAGTCAGAATCTGTTTGGGAGGTAGTCAGTATGTATATACTGTAGTCAGTATGTATATACTGACCAAATGTACAACTACATGAGATCAAGGTGTCTCTGCATGTGACTTGTGCATGTTGTTACAGTCCAGTCACTGTTGGCGCTGCGTCAGTCAGGATATAAGCTGTTTGACACATCTCATAGGGGAATTAAATTGACATGTATCCCCTTTCATAATATATAGGAGATGAACAAATGTGCATCGTCCATTCCCAGTGCTGGCGAACATGGAGGATAAGGACATCATAAGGAAATTCCATCTGGATCACCTTCCCCTTCGCGACCTATGTGGTTAGTTGGCGACCCATCTGTGGCTTCACAGAACCTATCCGACTGCTTTGACGCCAACAGTTAAGGTGATGACGGCTCTGCACTTCTTTGCAACTGGTTCGCTTCAGTTCACAGTGGCCCGCGCCGGTGGGATGTCTCAAGCTATGTTCAGCATGGTGCTACGTGATGTCCTGTCAGCTATGATAACCTACAAGGACCGCTACATCTACTTCCCAAGGAGGCATGAATTGGCAAGTGTGAAGGGTGATTTCTATGATCTTGGACACATAACTAATCTTTTTGGCGCTATTGACTGCACACATGTTGGCCTAGTTCCACCACAGGCACTGGAAACTGTGCATTCGCGGGAGCTTGCGCATGCGCATTCCTCAAACGGACTGCGCATGCGCAGGCTCCCGCGCATGCACAGTTTCCAGATGAAGCCGCGATGGGGAAGGATGTGGCTGCAATAAGGTAAGTTTTATTTAAGTTTCATTTTAGGCTTTTAAATATAATTTAATGAGGCGGGCGGGCGGCCAGCCAACTTCCGTTCCGTCCCCGAATGTTGGGAGATTTGCCTCAAATCTCTGCCTTCTTTGCGCAAGGGCAAATCTCCACAAATTTCGTGTGCGGAACGGAGATGTCTGCCCATCCCTAGTCTGGACAAGAGCGGAAGTGCACTACTCTACTCTCCCCAAAAGGTGTGTCAGATCATAGTTGCATGCTGCATGCTTCACAACCTGGCCTTGCGCAGAGATCCCCCTGCTCATGTACGATGATGAGCAGCAGATGCCCCCCTGCAAACCAACAGATGCCCAGTGACGAGGGGTTGACCTGCATCAGTAGCACATCGACAACTACTTCCCTTGAGTGTGAGTGACATTGAACAACAGTGACATTGCCTGTTGTCTTTGATGTTTGATGGTAGTGGCAAGGCCTAGAAGACCTTTTTGACTGCTGGCTGTTGTTGGCTCTGTGCTAATGGCTGATGTGTGTGGTACAGGGTATTTTTATCCAGGTAACTCATATGTATGTTGATGCTCATTGTTGTGTGTGTTAGTTTGTGTACCTTGAGGACTAGTGGTGTGTTCTACCTGTAATGACATCACCTGACAAGTAAGTGTCATTCTCTTGTGTCTTTCCAGGTTCCTTCACCCTCTCAATACCTCGTCACAATCACAGCTTGTGGTACATTGGATTCTGAGTGGACATTGTATATACTGTGATATACATGGAGCCGACACAAAGACATAGGTGTGTAAAGAGCGTTTGTTTACAATGAGTATTTGTGACAGAGAAGTGATTATTTACAAAATGGTGCAACGTGAATTTATGAGTTGTCAGTGATGGTAAATGAGACAAATAGAGTAGTCACCACATTGATGAAGTCACACAGTCCAACAGACTCTTGCCATCAACATGGCAATGTGGGTAAGGATAGTCAACAAAGTCAATGTCAAGGGGAGCAGAGGTGCCCGCATGGCTGGCTGGTTGGGCAACTAGTGTTTAGATTGTGCATTGCCACGTGATCCTCCCCTGGTGTTTCTCAGACGGCCACTTGTGAGTTTGGCAGGAGGGGCCTCTGATGCGGGTCAGCGGTGACTGAGGAGTCATTTTGTTGCACCTCACCCGTCTCTGTGGCCGCAGCTGAGGTGGTGTGAGTATCAGCATGTGGGCCACTGGAGGGGGGTTGAGCTGTCATTTGGGCCGCATGTCTGTCCTCTGAACACCCACGAGATGGCCCATGATGTCCACAAGTTGGCCCATACGCGTGTCCATGGACCTCAACAGCAGGCGGAGCTCACACAACTCTTCCATAACCTGGCCCATCTGTCCCTGGGTCTGCTCATATGCCTCAAGGACTCTGGAGATGGTGGCCAGGGCTTCGGTCCCAGTGTCCTCCTGTATTTGTCCTCCAGTTGCCCTCCCACCTGCCCTGCTGACCCGGACCTGTGGCGTTGGCAATCAACGCACCCGCAAACTCTCCCTGCCCTCCTCTGATTGTGTGGTGGTGTTGTTAACCACTGAGGCAGGGAAAGTGTTGCAGGCATCATGGTGGTGGTGGTGGTGGTTGAGGCTCCACAGGTCATTGCCATTAAATAAATGGGGTTAACCCTACAAGTCAAAGGACCTGAGTATCAATTAGTATAAGAAAAACAAGATGGTCCTGGACATATATAAAAGAACACAAATCAATGTACGTGCCTTGTTGATGTGCCCGTGTACTGAGTAGAAACTGAATTGGCGTCTTTCCCGACTATCAGGATTATTCTTGCATGGAACCCCAGTCTTTCGATGATAGGGACATATCGGAGATCAAGTGCCGGTGATGTTGCCATTCGTATTATAATTCTGCTACTATCGCCCATCTTCAAATCCTTCTGGCCACGAATGTTTGACGTTTTGGATCAACTACAGGGTAATTTCCACTTGTTTGATATTAATACTACATCGGATTAGTATCTGGCACACCATAAACGGGTCGTCCTCATTCATTGTCTGGACCCTTGTTTCACATTGCAACCTCGGTATATCCCTGCCCCTCTTTCCCACTGTCCAGTCCTGAAGAAGACCTACAGCAGAGATGTCAATTTACCCCGTATTGCGCCAGGGTCGAAACGTCGACTGTTTTCCCCCGCCATTTTGAGGCCTACACCTTGTTCTCATGTTCCCGTGTCCTTGTCACCTCCTAGATTCTGCCCCTGTTTAATTGGTTTTTGAACATTGTACGGGCAGGCCTCTTTGTAGTTCAACTAGAAGAATCACATTTTAGTTGAGCTTAAATTATCTGAATTTTCCCTTTTGAATTCTTCTTTCTTCTAATCACTTGTGCACCTTCTTTTCACATACTCACTGCATCTGGCAGTTTCCCTCTTTTTATTTAAATTGTATTTGTGTACATATGTTTTATAAATATTGTAAATAAATTGAAATATTGTGACCGATGAAAAGATTCACTCTTGAATAAGGATGTTGGGTACTATGAACGATTAATATTTGTATATGGCTGTTTGTGTTTTCATTTCTCCCCCCTTTTTTTCCTGCAGGATTTGTTCCTTTAAGTTTAAATAACAATTCATACATTGATTTGTGTTCTTTTATATATGTCCAGAACCATATTGTTTTTCTTATACCACAGGTCATTGCAGCAGGGGTCAGCGCTGTTGTTGTTGCTGTGGGGGTGGCGGTGGTGGTGGTAGGAGGGACAATGAGGGCCTGAGACATGGTGCGCCCTGGCAGTCTGGATGGGCCAGGTTGTTTCTCCTGATCCAAGAAACGTAGGGAGTCTGCAGCCGAGAGATCATGTTCCGGGGGGAGGGGTCTGGCTCTGTAGGTTGCTGTTGTCTTCTATAGCAGTTGCTTGTGGATCTCCTGTTGAACAGAGGTGAAATAGTAATTGAAGTGCACTTCACAAGCTTGGTGTTCGATGTTTGGATGTTACACATGATACACCACACACTTTACATTGCAATCACTTGGTATGGCTGCAAGATACTGAACATCATGACATGATGTTGAGGTACTTACATTACTTGTCCATCGTGTGACATGTAAATAGAAACCAGATGCCACATACAGATTGTGTAATTACAGGGACATGTCATCATCTAACGACTTGCGGCACATCAACTTTATGTGATATGTCTTTTTGGTTTGCTCTGCATGGAATCACTTTCAGCTAAGCAAGGACTAGCCATTATAATGTTATACATACCTTTGTCATATCATATACTTTAGTTAGTTTGTCCGAATGACCATAAATGTTTTGTGTTCATATGGGCCATTATGCTCTGACACCATGACACTCATTCATTGTATTCTGTGCTGTGCATGGTTGGGCCCTGAATTTGTTCAGCATGTGACTTGGTGGTTCAAAGTTTAATTTCTGTGACAGTTACATATGCTTAGCTGTCTGCACACTGGATGTGGCTTTTGGATGTATGCCAAGTTGGATGACATGTGAGGGCTGGTGTGGTCATATGGCTCCTTGCATCCTGGGAAGGATGGCAGGGTGCATGCACTGTCTACCTACCTCTTTGGTGACACAGTGGAGAGAAATAGCTGCCACATGGTTGTGGGTGGGAGGAGTGTAACTTCCTGCTCAGCTGTGGGACAAGGGGACTTGGTGGGAGTTGTAGTGCTGGCTTCCTTCCTACACACACCTCTCGCTGTTGGGAAGGCTACCCACTTGTTAGTGTGAGGAGAGCAATGCAATGGCTGCCACATGGTTGTGGGTGGGGGGAATGCTCCTTCCTGCTGAGCTGTGGGACAAGGGGGCCTGGTGGGAGTTGTAGTGCTTGCTTCCTTCCCACACATACGCCTCCCTGTTGGGAAGGCTACCTACCTGTAAGTTTGAGATGAACCGTGCAATGGCTGACACATGGTTGTGGGTGTGGGGAATGTTCCAACTGGTTCATCTGTGGGACAAGGGGGCCTGTCGGGAGTTGTAGGGCTGGCTTCCCACCCACAAAAACCCCTCCCTGTTAAAATGGCTACCTATCTGTAAGTTTGGAGAGAGCAATGCAATGGCTGGCACATGGTTCTGGGTGGGGGGAGTGTTCCATCCTGCTCAGGGGTGAGACAAGAGAGCATGACGAGGCTACCTATCTGTAAGTTTGAGGAGAGCAATGCAATGGCTGCCACGTGGTTGTGGGTGGGGGAGTGCTCCATCTTGCTCATCTGTGGAACAAGGGGGCCTGTTGGGAGTTGTAGTGCTGGCTTCCAACCCACAAACACCCCTCCCTGTTAAGATGGCTACCTACCTGTAAGTTTGAGGAGAGCAATGCAGTGGCTGACACATGGTTGTGGGTGTGGTAAGTGCTCTATCCTGCTGAGCTGTGAGACAAGGGGGCCTGGTGGGAGTTGTAGTGCTGGTTCCTTCCCACACACTCCCCTCCCTGTTGGGAAGGTTAGCTGCCTGTAAGTTTGAGGTGAGCAGTGCAGTGGCTGTCACACGGTTGTGGGTGTGGGGAGTGCTCCATGTTGCTGAGCTATGGGACAAGGGTGCCTGGTGGGAGTTGTAGTGCTGGCTGCCTGTACACATGTCGCCATGGAAATATTGCTAGCTACTTTTGTGGTGATTCAGAGGAAGGGAATGTTAGAGTGCATTTAGGTCTAGGAAGTGTAGCTTTCTAGTTGTGCAAGACAGTACATAGCAGTGTAATGTGAGACATTTGTTGGTACTTATCAGCCTCCACTACCCCGGGTATTCCTGTGAGACTCTCTGGATGCAGTGTGACAAGCACCTTCTCCTCCCATTCAGTGAATGTTAGTGGTGGAATGGGAGGGCCACCGCCAGTCCTCTGAACCAGCTCATGGTTCTTGTTGGCATGCTCTTTTACCCTGGTCTTGAGGTCACGCCACTTCCTCCTGATGTCCTTAAGGGTGCGCAGATGGTCTCTACTGCATTGACTTTGTTGACTATCCTAGCCCACATTTAATTTTATGTGGCTACTGGGGTCAGTTGGACTATGCTTCCAAACAAATGTGGTTCTACTCTGATTACTATTGTGCAAAGTGAAAGTTGCGATCGCACTCCTGAGTACAAACAATCTGTAAACATGGATTTCTCCAGTACTGGTGTTTTGGGTTCCAGTGGGTATCACCTCCTGATCCTGAGGTGTGTTACATCAATGTAGAAAAGACTTTCTCCAACTAGGAAAATCACATCCTTCCGGCACTCCACAGGTATTTTAATAATAATAAATCCTTTAATCAAAATTTTGGCCAATACATTTTTTATTCTTATGCAGTTTTCAGTAGAATCATCTTCATGTTATGTAGCAGTAATGTTTGACTTCACATTACACTTCAATCGCAAGGGTGTGATTTTCCTCGTTGGAGAACGTCTTTTGTACATTCTACTCTGATTACCTCATCTACAATCACTGACAACTCATTGTCAGTGAATTTGGACATCTTCTTTTGTGACATGGTGTGTGATGAGCAAATGGGGGAAAGTGCAGGTGTGAAGGTGGTGATGTGTGTGGTGTGTGTGGTTGTGATGGTGTGATATGTGCTGATTTGACTCTCCTTTGTGCTGTGGGGTCCTTCAGTTGTGGAGTTGTGCATAGGTTTCCTGGCAGGGATGGGGCTGGTTTTCTACTCAGCTAAGTGGGTGGGTCAAAATGGGGTAGTCATGTCAGGTGTGTTGTGTGGGTTGACCTGGGATTTGTCTTTTTTTACTTGCCATGGGATGTGTCATTGGGGTGTGTTAATTGTTTTTTGAGGCTGAGCCAGATTTATAGCCACACTTGGTAGCACTGTTGTGTGGTTGCTTTCAACCGCAATTACTAGTCCACCCTGAATGCGGCGGTCGGAATGCAACAGTCCTTCTGCCTGCTCTTCCATTCATCATTTGTTGCGATCGCGGTTGTCGGAAACAATTGATCATTCCGCTGGCACCGCCATCGTACTGTAATTCCGCGTGAAGTCATTCCGCTAGTCAAACAGCGGTTTTGGGTCTTTCTGTAGCAAATCCGACCACCGCGGATGGATTTTTAGCTGTTCTGGACGGTCCAGGCGGAGTTTCGTGTAATCCGTCCGCCGTGGTTGGATTTTTCTGGCGGTTCATCCTAATCAGACTGCCGGTTTTCCCGTAGTACATGCAGACGGTTAATTTCCGCTACCACAGCGTTTGGAATACTTTTCATACCGCCATCCTATTCGACTCGTAAGGGCCCGATTCCAATCCGGGTCGGAAGGGCACCAAACGCGATCCGGCTGGAAAAACTACAAGCCGTAGGCGTGTTTTCTGCCGACTCGTACCGCTGTATGAGCGAGCAAGTTCGTTGCGAGCTACGTGAAATTCACTGACTGAGTTGTTTCCGGGCCCGAACCGCTCCATACGTCTCGGCCGTAAGCTAACTGTGGCGTGCAATCGATGCGATTTACGATCCAGCCAGTACAATGCACGCGGACAGCCAGTGCAAAATGTCCGGGAAGTTGCCTTTAGGGTTCCGTGTCGGACCCCCTGTCATCCGAAGCCCTATGACTCGGACACAGGGGGATACCCAAGGGTCTCCCCAACACAGGCATGTACGGTGCTGATGGCACCGACGCGTACCTACTGTAGGGGGGGCCCTTGTGCGAGACGTACCAATTCAGTCAATGGGAGCCCATGTACGCGTCATACGACCGGCTCCCATTGAATTCTATGGAAGTCCGACAGAACTGAGTCCGGCAGCATATGGCCGCATCATACTCGCTTGGTCGTACTGCAGTACTCTGGCTCGGTTGGAAAACACTTCGGATCCGGTTCGGTCAGAGAGCTTTCCGAACCCGATCCGAATCGGCCCCTAAGTGTTGAATATGCGACAAATAGCTCCTTTGCATATCTCAAATAAAAAAACGTATATCACTGGCCTACGTCCCAGTTACTGACGTTGCCAAACACTACAACTTATTTATAAAAAGTCCATACTACCAGCAAAATGAACTAAAACTAAGACCCCTTCTAGACTATTTTGAGGTTACCTGGGTGGGAAGACTCCACAGATCTGGACACAGAAGGCAACCTAAATACCACATTCCATGGTGGAATGTATAGAACAGCACACTAAATAAAGAGGCAAAAACAAACAATGTTGTTGAAGGATGGCATAATAACTTCCAAGCAACAACAGGCAAAGCTCTACCTACTCAACAAAAACTCATACTATCTATCCAAAAAGAACAGAGTTACCAACAATTAAGAATGGAGCAATCTGTAACACAAATAGGCCCTAAACTTACCAAACAAACTAAACAAATGCTTGAATACTTACAATATAAAGTAAGGCTATATCTAACAACAAGAGGCCTAGAATACCTGGAAACAATAGCCAAAAGCCTACTTTAAATTAAAAATCCTCAAAATATCCAAATACTCATCTCCAAAATCAAAGCAAATATATACATATCATTTTTATATTTTTCACAAATATAAATAATGTGTTAAATATATTTATTTAGAAATCATCTATATACTGACATTAATTTTATTACTGAAAATATAAAACACAATAACACCACTTTTTTAACATTTCCCTCCCACAATAAATAATGAAAATAACTTTCCGTAGCTGAAGAAAGGAAATCCCAGCTCTTGTAAACATAGCAAGGTATATTATATTGCAGAGTGAACCAAAATAATAAAAAAAAGAAAAAATTCAACTGTTACAAAAGTAATCCTCCATCCGTAACTCTACAAACAAGCAACCATAAAAATTCCCGAAAAAGGTTTCTAAAAAACAGAAACGCTCCAGGAAAACATGAATAATTAAGGAAGTGTAAAGTAATTATTAGTTGATTAAACTAATACACACTTCCTTAATAAAAAAAGGCAATCTTCTCGTTACCGCGACTTCTCACGACCAAAACCTGTAAAAAAACATGAACAATCCCACCCAAACAAACATACACATAAACTATAACATAACACTAAAACAAACATTATTCACATCATATCCAAACATATTCTCACTTATTTAAACATTTCTAACCTTGATCTCAAAATTAATGGTCGACATATCGGTAAAACCTAACTTAAGGGCTCATTACAATGGTGGAACCATCGCCACCGCCGGCCCAGCGGTGGTGACCGCTCCGCCATCGTAACATGAAAACCGTCCTGCCACATTATGATGGCGGTGGGTACAGCGGTGGAGGGAAAGTCAGTCCGCCGCTTTTCCGCTGGCAGCAATCGTTACGATTGCCTGCCGGGCGGAGCAGGACCACTAAAATGATGGCAGTGCACCGTCCGCCATATTAGGATATCGGCGGAAGCAAGCCTTTCCGTGGTGGTTGAACCGCCATTGAAAGGGTGGCGGGGATTCGTTCCAGGGCCTGTTGCTGGCCCCCCTTTTGGTTCACTGGGGGTACCATGGTACCCCCTTACATTTCACTGCACTAAGTGGTAGGCACAGTGTAGTGCCTGCCACATAGTGCAGTGAAATGCACAACATGCTCTTTTTCGCATTGGGCGGTGCTGCTGCCAGCATCGTACGCCGCAATGGAATCCAACCGCAGCGGTGGCGGGCCCATCATAATTGGATGAGCGGGACCGTGGCACTCATGGCGGTCGGATCCAATCTCCTCTACGGTAGTGGCCATAGTAAATCCGACCGCCATCGTAATGATCCCCTTAGACCTAAAAAGACCACAACTCCTAAAACCTAACACCACACACACTAACTAGCACCTAACTACCTTCAAATTAAAGTAAAAATATAGTTACCTCCTCGATGCAATGCAGCTTCCAACCGCGCGCTTCTCCCCTCAGAAATAACCCCAAAAAAATGTGAGCGGTTACAAAATACAAGCTATGAACAAATATGGCTGCTTTAAACATTAAACATTAAAAATTAATATATTTCTTTAAATACATGTTACAACATTATTAATACATTGTTTAAATGTTTTGTAAAAATACAACAATCTATTACCTATAGTTATAATTATGTAACTTTTTTTCTTCAATGTTAAATTATGATAATACATATTATAAAACATATAATAATTATTATACTTCAATACTTATACATGTTATATACAACGTTAATTAAAAATATGTACTAAATGTAATTAATGTTAAAAAAATGTATACCTATTATAAAAAATGTGTCTATAAAATAAATCTATGTAATAATTAATCTTTTAAATATTAATAGTAATTGAAAAGTATTATTATATGTTAAAAAAGTAGTACATTTTCAAAAACTGGTTATATTAAAACATTTGAAAACATATGTTATTCAAAATGTGCAGTATATGTAACAAAATGAAAAATCTTCAGAATACAAAGTAAAAATGTAAAACTGTTATTAAAAAAGTTTTTTAAACAAATGTTTCAAAAGCAATGTAAAACTACCATTTTCCATGTTACAAAATGTACCTAACTGTATTAAAAACGTAAGCAATTTTAAAAACATTAGTTTGCAAATTTATTAAATATAAATGTATACATATGTACCAAATATTTGATATCTGAGAAATAGATTGTTTTTATTTTCTCTGTGTTACAATTTATATTATGTATACTTAATAAAGTATTTTTTATTTTATCATTACTATATGTTTGACAATAAAGAAACATTAAAACACAAATTACGTCTCATTATTTATTTATTTAATAATGTATCAGTTTATATTAAAAAATAAATTTTAACTTAATGTACTGTATGAAATAATATGTCTTTAATAAATATATATATATATATACACAAATTTATATTTAATCATTTTTACCTCTGTTATTACTTATACACATTCCCACTGGACACTATATTAATTTTATTAGGTTACAAAAGTATACACATATATACTTTACTATTCCCACTACACTTAGTATTACATTAAAAAAGGTGCTTAGCACTAAACATATATACTTTACTATTCCAACTCCAGTTAGTATTAAATCAGGGAAGGTGCTGAAAACTAAACATATATAATTTACTATTCCCACTCCAGTTGGTATTAAATCAAGGAAGGTGCTGGATACTAAACATATATTATTTACTATTCCCACTCCAGTTAATATTAAATTAAAAAAAGGTGCTGGACAATAAACATATATAATTTACTATTCCCTCTCCAGTTAGTATTAAATCAGGGAAGGTGCTGGACAATAAAAATATATAATTTTCTATTCCCACTCCAGTTTGTGTTAAGGAACCACATTATGATGATGGATGGAAGGCCATCTGTGCCGGTGGTGGTGGTGGCGGAAATCTGTCCTGTTCCCCGCCCGAGGTGCGGTCATTGCGACCAACAACTCACAATGGACCCACAGAGGCAATTTACTGTCCGCCGCCGCCTGTCAGACTCCGCATGTTTTTTGGGTACCCAAGGCTGGCAGACGGAGTCAACAGGGCAGGACCGGCGTGCGGAAACACGTTCAGTCTGCCAAGCAAATCACGAGGTTCCAGACAGCCCTTACCACCGCCGCGTAAACACCACCAAAGTATGAGGCCTAACCAATCCCCATGAGTGACCCTCGGTGCCCCAGAAGGCAATTGGAACCAATGACGAGCCTCGCAGTTGCAGAGCGCACACTCCGCAACATCTAAACATGGACGCCTAAGGCACCCATTGGCTAATGGCTCATCTGCATTGTGTGTGCCACACCCTAGTGGCACGGAAGCTACGACCGCAACCCTCCAACTTTCAAGTGTCACCAATGCGTGTCATTGCTGCGAATGCCAGCTACTGCACATGCGAACACATACTGCCTTTGCACCAGCGCTCTGACTATTACACGACACATTACAACTCATTTGCCCAAAGTGACTAGTGCACCCCATGTGTAATGTTGTGTGGCACGAGGCCCACATGCATTTCGAGTAACCGCACAGACACATACATGCACAGAGAACTGGCCCAGGGCACATACGTCCAGACCTGTTTGTTGGCTGGGCCACATGTCCAGTGACGACTGTGGTGGGTGGATGTGGGATGGGGGTAAAGCAACCCTCCATGAGTTGCTGGCACATCAGAACAACTAGAACAGTGACCAGCTGGTCACTACACTGTGAAGGGATGAGTGAGTGTGACCCGTAAGCCAATCTGACTGGCGTCTCTGGGCCAGGGGTCATCTTATGAAGGGTCAGAGGCATAGGCAGACAACCAGAGGTGTCCTTTGTCTGCAAATCAGACATACGTGTAATACCTTTCCCATTCAACACACGTATTGTTGTGGCGTGCAGTGTGCCTGCAAATGTCCTCACACACGTCTTCTCCAGACCAAACGCACTAAAAAATCCTTCCCACCAGCATGTCCGACATGTGATTACCACACCTTGCAATCCACATTGGCTTCTGTGACATTCCCTGTAGACTGACTACTAACATACTTGCATGACTGATTGTCTCTGTACAATATGTGCGTGATGTAAAGTATTGTCTCACCCCACACTCATATCAGTAGCACCATACACCAAATGAAATGCACGAGCAAGTGACTATGGAGAGATGAGGGGCGCTGGACGAGGGTGGCAGAGAGGGAATCCGATGAGGAGGGCATGAGTGAGAGCATGAGAAGTGCCACTTGTCTGACACCCCCACCTCAGGAAACCTCCTCCCTCCATCAGGAGGACTTTCAATGGAAAAAACACACTTCTTGAGACTGATAACATCTAGCAAGAGAATTAGGAAGGAAAGCATGCGTCCCCCTGGCCATTGTAAAACTGAGGAGTGATAAAGGATGGCCCTGAAGCAGGCGTGGCAAGAAACATAAGTGACAAATCAGGCATGCAGTGGCCCACCCGAATGCCTCAATGGACAACACAAATAAAAATACCCTGAACCGGCCCTGCCTTGGAGGCATCACTAGTGTCAAGGGCAGCCATTGATGGTACACACATTGGCCTCGTACCACCCCTAAGCACAGGACACCATTGCCATACTGCCCCTCTTGCTCCCCTACTCACTCTGAGGCATACAAGCGTCTGTACACAAGCAGACAAGTTGAAGACAAGAGACATTTTCAAAAGTGATGTTTTTACTATAGTGTCAAAGCATGCAACATACGTGCCACAACAGGTTGAAAATGAAAGAGTACCCAGCCAGTAACCACAGTGACACATCCATTTAACATGAAGCTAGATGTCGCATCAACAATCCCCCTGGATGTGAAACCATGTGCATATCCCCCCACCCCTAGTAGGAAGGAGTTGAATGGGATGTCCCTGGTCCATGGCCTTTGTCAGCAGAACACATTACACAGCATATGAATGGTGAAATTACACCACATTGGCTGTGTCAAACTCATCACTGGATGGATCACCCTCCAAGTGTGGGGCATCTGGCCCGCAAACCCATGTCATACAAAGTGGATCCGTTTCCTCCTGCAGCTGTGAGATTACGTGGAGTCGGGGTGCTAGGGCCTGAACAGAACTGAATGACAAGGGCCAAGGTTCTCCAACCGCGGAAAGGATGTCCAGACAGTATTCCAGGACCGCGAAGAGAACAAGCTCTGCGAACACCTCTCATGTGACAGACATGTACTAAGGGACTTGCAGGGCACAGCTCCCAAACAATGAGATGGGAGGACTTACCAAGTAAGACAAAATGCAAATGACTTCACGACGTAGCGCTATGAAAGATGCTAAATAGTGCAAATAATATGATATGTGCAAATACTGGGACAGACTAACCCACCTAACAGTCTTTCAGCGTCCGCATTGATATAAAGGGACTGTACAACGGCAAAAATATGCCTTCCTTAAGTACCTGTGAAGATCCGGCAAGCTATGTGCATATGTTTACCTCTGTGGCATCTACATCTACATGTAAGGTCCAAGGGAGGGCCCAGTCAGTATGTACAAACAAAAGAAGGCCGGATGTCCCCTTTACCTCGGTCCGGCTGGAGGTGAGAAAAGACGCACTTGCTGCCTGCATGTTTTTGTGGGTTCTGTGGAGGGTTTTGACGTGTACAGGAAGTGTGGTGCCTTAACTGGTAGCGGTGTGTGTTAGGTAAAAAACAACAATAATTAAGATGGTGCAGCAAGGTCAGAGGAGACCCCGAAACCTCTGCAGAGAGTGGCCAGGGCCCACTCGGTAATTATGACAAGAATCCTGTGCACACGTTAAGCGAATATACATGTGTATACATGTATCATGCTTAATCAAAAGAACACAATAGGTAGTAAATGGAACAAAGTGGACACGATAGAAATTCTTTTTGTTCTTCAAAATATTGTATTTCACCTTCCTTTGTTGAAAGATAACTTCAAAAGCAAATGACCAGCCGACACGTGTTTCGTGAAGCGGGCAAGGAGCCCGTGACTCTTCAGGGCTGGGGGTGAGATGAAAAACATAGTACAGTATGGAAAAATATGTACATGGCGTATTGTCTGTGAAATGGTGCATAGCGCAGAGGATCACTGTACGTGAGTGAAAACCCTTATGGATGTGAAAGCGAGAAAAAAATAAATACATCTCACATGTTAGGTAATGACATCACACATGAGATAGGTAGAGACCAGGTGAGGAAATATAAAAATATGGTTCCGTGAATACTGAGAAGAAACACAAGAAATCAAAAAACAACCAATGTCAATAATCTAGAAGAACAGAGTCGGTACTCTGGCTAGGAACCCAAAAAAGAGGATAACGTGACGCATGAGATATTGAGAATTAGACTGGTAGGTAACAGTATCAACAGTAAGAATTATATAGGTTTAGAAAAAAGACAACCATACAGTCTGGAAAATAAGTCTCATTGGTTATGCCGGCAACATAAATGAAAAAATCAAAAAGACGTTCCATTCAAAAGAACAAGCTGATTGGCTAGTTAGACAGAGAAATTCAATCAACATTTCATTCATGGAGAAGGGTAAAAACCCGGATGATGCTCAAAAAGTGAAACATTACTACTTAGTGAAAGAACAGTGTTAAAACGGTCCAGGGGCAGTCAGAGACAGATATTATCAGGTCATATAACTTACATGACATGCAGAAAGTGTTAATGTTTAAGATATAAGAACGAAAGGTTCACATTCAAGTCAGGCTTAAGAAGGTTTAGATACCCAAACGATAAATTACATGCACAGGTAATCAATGGCCTCGATGAAAAAGTTGCAATGGTGTTGTTAAGACCAGTCTAAATCCAGAAATCAATGAGCGAAAAGTGATCACATGGTTTATGTAAAAAAGGTTTTAGAACTAATTGCAGCCACGAGGTGAGTAAAGAAAGAACGGTAAGGCAAAGCAAGGGGGTCGCCAAGGGCTCCAGATTTTCCCCTTCATTCGCAAATTTGTACATGGGCTCCCTGGAATCAAAATGGGTATGGAGAAAGAAGGCGATAAAGTGGACCAACTCCATCATCTTTTGGGGGAGGTATATCGATGATTGCCTCCCCCTGTGGTCAAGCACCCAAGATAGTCTGAACAAATTCTGTATCCACTTAAACAACAATGATATGGATATGAAATTTACCTGTGAATCCAGCACCACCAGACTTACCTTCCTAGATATAGAACTTTACACCAAAGACAACTGCTTGCACAGCCGCCTCTACCACAAGGAGACATCCTGAAATGCTGTACTACACGCGGAGAGTTCCCATCCACCACATCAGACAGACAACATCCCCTACGGTGAATTTATCCGCGCTAGATGCAATTGCAGTGAAGAATTAGAATTCCAAAAATGCATAACGGATATGGAAAAGAGGTTTGCCAGTGGAGGGTACAAACCACACATAATACGTAGAGCATCTACAAGAGTTAGCAAAATTGACAGAAGCATGACACTTAAGAAAAAAGAACTGGCTCATAACAAGACTCAACCTGTCAGACTGAATATGGACTACAATGAAGTAAGCTACATTGTCATATTGCTACTGATAATCTGAATACTGTGTTAAGTTAGCGTAGGCTCATTTAATGTTTAAACACCATTTTCCCTTTGGCTGCTTCTGCACACGTTACATAATTGTTGATATAGCTTTCACCCTAGTCGTTTACTTGAGAATAATATGTTATTGCCTTCCAATCGACGTTGCTTAATAAATAATGTCTGCACAGTGAGTGCTGAAGAGACAAGGATAACAAGATACAGATTGTTGTGAGAACTGATCTCCGCACGTACATAGACACAACATAAGTGTAGCTCCTGCCAAATACTGGCTCTAGGCGGGTTTTATATAATGCAATGCTCAGAGCACAAAAACACACTTGATGCTGTTCGAATGCTTAGAGAGCTGGTGTATGCTGATGTGATTCCTTCATTCTAGGATCCTGAGGTATGGGCCCGCCCTAATTCAACCCAAAGAGACCTTCTTAGCTATTAATATAATATGTGAGTTAGGGAGGGTGAGAAATAAGTGTTGTTAACCCTTATTCATTTACAGCATGTTAACATGCTGTCACCATTCGCCTTTTATGGACTAGTAACTATGCTGATAACTTTGCTTTTGATAATATGTTTCCTTGTATTATCTAAGATACTGCGCCTGAGAATACGGCATTAGTGAATAAATATTTCAAATGTGCACGTGTCCTCGTTTACTCCACGTTCTGGTTTGAAATGATTGTATAACGAAAGAGTGCTCATGTGTTCCACGTATCCTGAGGTACTGTAAGTTCATGTTCTGGTTTGTCTAAACATTAGGAGTTTGTTATGACCAATGAGACACTGTAGCTAGCTCGGTAAGGGGTTTGTTGGGTACTGAGGTGAGTTTTGGGTCGCCCTAATTCGCCGAGGTTCCAATCCTCTGTGCACAGTTCTGTGGGAGAACAGAAACCCTGCTACATGGCGCCCAACGTTGGTGGTCTTATCTCATGGCACTCGAGTAGTATATCGTTCAAACCTTAACCCCTTCACTATCGTTTCCGGAAAACGGTGGTGTCGGTGAAACCTACCTATTTTTTGAAATAGGTCTTTTCCAAGCTTGAATCTATCTAAAACGGTTTCTTTGAATTACTACCCAGTTGTGCTACAAAGTTTTCTTTGTTTATTCGTGGTTCCGGTGATATCATGGCTGTGGCCATTGCGCAGCATAGTCGCATTGCGGTGCGCAACCATTTACAAACTTACCAAGTCCCTTTGGAAGGCTTGGCTGTGATTTTGGTGGTGTGTGCAGATCCGGCATACCCTTTCGAGCTGTTTTACTCGTGGGTCACATTTCCGGAGGTGGACGCAATTTCTGGTGTGTTCCTCCACTACACTCCATCCCCTGTACCGGCTGAGTACACGCCGTACAGGGCACTGGAAATACCTATTGATCATTGACAGCATCGCGTTTGGTTTGATGGCGCCCTACCCCACTCTTTGTCCGCTGCGAGGTTAGGTCCACTATCCATTCCAGGTACAAATTGGCCTGCATTGGGTGGCTTCACCCCGCACCCGAATCACGGCGCTTGTCCACTAGTGGATATTCGTAGACTACACGTTGTCTCGATTGCTGTGATTCGAGCATTAGTGCAATACATAGATCGTCATCTCCCGGGAGGTCCCCCGGGGGGTGCGGCCGTTCAAACGGATCATGGCGGTTTAAGGCTTAATCCAGTAATGGTCAATTCAGTTTTTGGTAAACGCCCCGATGATAAAGATGCTTTTCCTTTTTGGCTTGCCGAGAAATTTGACCAACTGGAAGCTGAGTTTCCGAATTCTACTCCTGCAGATAAACATAGAATGTTAACGATTACTTTACCTAAGGATTTAGCTCCCGAACTCGTCGACTGTGAGAGCTGGGGAAAAACTTTTGCGGCACTTTATACAAGGTGCTTCGGCACCCCTACAATGACACAGCTGCCTACGATCATAAAACGTGTTCAGGATGATCACGGACCGGAGGCGGCTGTTGAATTGGGTATGCGCCTGTGTGGTTCGTTTGAGATTGTAAGCGATCTCATTCTCTCCAATGTTAAAGGAGACGCAGTGAACTTTCAGGTGTATAACGCTTTGGCAGTTATACCAGAGGCCGACAGACCCCGACAGTTGGCGAAGATTGTGGTGGCCGCTTATAAAACAATCGGTCGCACAAGTAAGGGCTTGAAGTACTTCGCAGTTAAGGAGAAGAAACAACCACAAGTGCAATCTGCTGCGGCAGATGTACAACCCAAGTCCAAAAAACAGAATTGGCCTCAGAAACAGAAACAGGGGAAGCAACAACAGCAGACTCAGGATTCTTTTTTTTTTTTTGGTTAAAAACTTTTATTGAGCAACAAAATCACGTGTACAGAGATGGGCCCACAATCGCACGGGCTGGCCGCTAAGATCGAAGCATAATGTGGTATAAAACAGTGGTCGCCACTCCGGCGGTCAGGCACAATCTGGACACAAAATGTCACCCACAGTATGGAACAGGATACGACAATTTTTATGTTAAAGCACACCAAAACGATAAACATAAAAACAAGGCGGAGGAGTAATACACTGAGAGTCAGCCCTGGAAGGGAGGGAAACCCACTAATCAGGAATACGAAGTCATAATCAGTAGGACAAGTTAAGGCGGGGGGACAGCGGGGAGGCCAATCAAGCCAAGGAGCAGTACATGAAATTTCAGGAACATCAACCTAGGGTGATAAGGGAACATCAGGGGCCTCCACCTGGGGGGGAGCACAAATATCACCGCGATAGGCGTTCCATTGACACCAGATCTTCGTCCATGCCCTAGGTCTGCCCCTAGCTGTGTAGACGGTCTTTTCGCGGAACATAGACCAGTCCATGTTTTCTTCCCACACAGAGACAGTGGGGGGCCTGTGAGAGCCCCAAAGTTGCGCTATGTCCCGCTTCGCAACCATATACCCCAGGGTCGCCCATCTAGTTTGGGCCACCGAACAGTCGGTAGGTTCCCACACGTTCAACAAGCATCTCCGGGCCTCCGGCACCAGTGCAATTCCAGTCACGTCAGCCATCACCGCAAGCACTGCAGTCCAATAGGCAGCCACCATCGGACACTCCCAAATAATGTGAAGGAAGGTAGCACTCATCCCACATCCACGCTTGCATAGGCCATCCGGGGAAAAACCCATCGCAACCAAACGAGGACCAGTAACATACACCCGGTGGAGGATCTTGAGTTGAACCAAGCGGAGACGGGCTGGAATGGCAACCTCTTTCGGAGAAGATAATGCCGATTGCCAATCCTCATCATCTAATTCCAGCCCGTCGCCGACCCACGCTTCTCTAAGCCGAACGAGCAAGTCAGCGCGATTGTGGATCAGCGTCTTATAAATCAAGGAGATAGTGCTATCAGGGAGATAGCCATCCAGGATACGATCCTCGAGGGGGGAGGACTCAGGGATGGAGGCGCCGGAAGTCAGAACAGAAGTGAGGGCATGACGGACCTGTAAATATCGAAGAAATTCCCTATCGCTCAGGTCATAATCATTTCGAAGGGCCTCGAAGGACTTCACCGCTCCATTCGCCCATACGTCACCCACTCTACAGATTCCAATCATGTCCCAACGGTCAAACCCTTTCGTTGTCCAAAGACATCCCAGACGCTCAGATGCAAAAAGCGGAGTTGCCAGCGTCACTCGTTCATCCCACCCCAAGCTCACATTCGCCGTGCGCCACACACTAACCGCAATCCTAGTAGGTCCCGTAAGGTGGAGCCTAGCCGATCTAGAGTAAAGCGCTCTATTAAAGTTACCACCCGGCAGTTGGAGTCTGTCCATTGCAAATGCCGGATCCGGACCCGGGGAGTACATCGAATGGTTAAAGGCAGACAATTGAGTAGCCCAATAATATCTCTTGATATCAGGAAGCGCCATGCCCCCGTCATACCAAGGGATGGTGAGCTTTGCAAGTGCGATACGTGGGCGCCCGTCCCAAATCAGTTGCCTTTGTAGACTCTCGACCTCTCGGAAATAAGTAGCGGGGATATCATCATAGGAATTCTGGAGTGCGTAAAGGAATCTCGGTAAGGACATCATCTTGAAAAGGGCAGCCCTGCCCAGCGGCGACAAGGGTAATTTACGCCAGCGAGCCACGTCCAGCCGCAATCTATGAAGCGGGGGAAGAAGATTACGTTCAAACCGGAGCGACGAATCCAATGTAATAAAAACCCCCAAATATTTGAAACCGGACTGAACAACCTGGATGGGAAATCTAGTCGGCAGTGGGGGCAGGTCACCCGAAATAACATAGACACAGGATTTAGCCCAGTTTATAATCAAACCAGAATTCTTACCAAACGAGGCGAGAACGTCAAATAAGACATTCAAAGATTTACGCGGGGAAGTAAGATAAAGAAGAATGTCGTCCGCGTAAAGCGAAACACGGTCCTCAAATTCTGGGGACCAACGTATACCCTTGAGGGAAGGCTCCCAGCGAATCCACGCAGCTAGCAGTTCTAATGCGAGAGCAAAAAGTAGTGGAGACAAGGGGCACCCCTGTCTGGTCCCCCTACCAAGGGGAAAGGGAGCCGACACTCGACCATTAACCACGACCTGTGCCAGGGGGTCGGTATACAGTAGCTTCACCCATCCGATGAACCCCGGGCCAAAACCAAACTTCTCAAGAGCCGCCCAAAGGTAGGGCCACTCTATCGTGTCGAAAGCCATCGAGGCGTCCAACGAGGCCAAAATGGCCGGCTCCGTCAGTAGCCCCGCCCTCGCGATGGCTCCATGAAGGCGACGTAGATTAAGGGCTGTGTTACGGTGCGGGATAAATCCGGATTGGTCCGGATGAATCAAGTCACTAATGACCGTGAGGAGGCGAGTAGCCAAGAGCTTGGCAAGAACCTTAGGCTCGACATTTAACAGGGAGATGGGTCTATAAGACGAACAAAGATCCCGGGGCTTACCATCTTTAGGAATCACCACAATCGTAGCCAGGCGCTGGTCATAAGGGAGGACACCCCGCTCCCGGGACTCCGAAAACATTGTTCGAAGATAGGGCGCAATCTTATCAGGACGCAGTTTGTATAACTCAATCGGCAAACCGTTCGGGCCCAAAGCCTTGCCCGAACGGAGAGAGCGAATTGCAGTCGCGATTTCGTCCGTAGAGAACGGGGCTTCCATAAAGGACCGCTCCAAATCAGAGAGACATGGCAAAGCTATGTCGCGCAGCAAGAGGCGAGAGTCGTCCTCATCCCTTTCCGACACTGGGGAGTAAACCGCACGAAAATAGTCCGCAAAACATTCCACTATTTCAACCGGGTCCGTCACTCTCACACCATTCAAAGTCTGAATCACAGGCACCACTCGATCCGCCCTCTCCCTCTTGTCCAACCAGGCAAGCAATTTCCCCGCTTTGTCTCCAACATCATACAGACGACCCTGTTGCTCTCTAAACATCATTTTAGCCGCATCAGTGACCAGAGACTTATAGGCCAATTGCTTCAGACCCAGGGCATGGAGTTTGTCACGAGTGACACTTGATTCCAGGTCGGCCTCCATCTCAAGTATTTCCATCTCAAGCTCCACCACCTCCTGATTCCTTGCCTTTTTGGTTTCAGCAATAAGAGACAGGGCCTGCCCACGAATCACAGTCTTAAAAGCCTCCCATAGGGACACCGCAGAAGAGACAGACCCCTCGTTCTCCAGAAAGTAGTTGTCCAAGGACTTAAACAATTGACCACGGGTCTCAGGGGAGGTTAGGTACCAAGGGTTGATAGGAGCCACCCGGCCAGCCGCCTCCACCCCCACATCAAACCAGAGCCAGAGCGGAGAATGGTCTGAGATGCCCCGGGGGAGGTGCCTAATTTCACGGACAGCCGACGACTGTTCAGCTGGCATGAGGAAGTAATCAAGTCTAGACAAACTCCCATGGGCCCCAGAGTGGAAAGTATATTGAAGTTGAGTGGGGTGCATGAGTCTCCAGCAGTCCACCAAACCAAAAGTATCCAAAAAGCCACCCAGCCATAATTGGGTCGAAGGAGTATCCCTAGGGGGGAAACGATCACTCAGACCAGAGAGAACAGAATTAAAGTCACCAGCCATAAAGAGAGCACCATCAGGAAGGCCCAACAGAACTCGGCCCAAATCAGAGAAGGTAGAGGTCTGCAAGCCGGGGGGCACATAGACGGCAAACAGGGAAAGGGTTCTGCCCTCATATCGTCCCACGAGGACGGCATAGCGCACCTGATCATCAAGGATCACATCATCAATCGCAAGGGGAAGGGAAGCCCGGACCAGGATTCCCACCCCCCTGGAACCTGTTGTAAACCCTGAGTGCGCAACAAGACGATAGCCCCACCTATTCATCGCGTGACAAGTATTACCCACTAGATGCGTCTCCTGCAGAAAGACAATATCGGGAGACAAACGTCGCAGGCATCGCAACACCACCCCCCGCTTTATACGATCCCCTAGGCCATTGACATTCCATGAAATAAACCTCAACCCGCTACCCCCCATCCCACGAAGTAATGCAGGAACCCTCCCCCAATGAGCATGACACTGAAAGTACAATTATCAAAATAGAATCGCCTTGAAAGAACAAAACACAAACTACAAACTCCCCAACAATCAACCCCCCAACACCCAAGAAAACACCCCCCACCCTGCACCCCTGCAGTAGACAAAGAAGCCACCCCAACATGCAGTGTGCCTGTCGCCCAAAAAAACCCGTTCTACAAAAAGACCCCGGAGGAGGAAAAGGCTCTGTCCCACCCGCCACCCCGACAGAAAGAAAGGGAGAAGAGAAAACATAGAAAAAGGATGCGCTCAAGTACAGACCCCAGGAAGAGCTAACATGACACGGAAACAGGGGCCCAGATAACGAGTTCAGCTCTCCACGCCACCCTCGGCACCACCCGGGTGCTCGGTGGGATCAGTCAAATTTTGCCGGTCCGGCAGAGAGTCCAGCCAGTCATTCACCGAGTCAGGTCGATCAAAGAAAAGGGTCCGTTCATTGTACTCCACTCGTAACCTGGTAGGAAAAAGCATGGCGTATCTCAGACCCAGGTCCCGAAGACGCTTCTTAGCTCCACGGAAGCCCATTCGCTGTCTCTGCACAAGCTGTGAGAAGTCCGGGTAGATGTTTACCGTGGCATTTTCGAAGGCCACCGGGCCCTTAACTCTCGAGGCTTGCAGGATAGCGTCTCGGTCCCTATAATGAAAAAGCTTTGCGACAATGGGCCTCGGCGGGGCGCCCGGCTTGCCCTGGCCACCCGGAACACGATGGGCACGTTCCACCGCAAAGAATTTGCTCAATCCGGATGGAGAAAGGTAGTTTTGTATCAAGTCCTCAACCAGGAGATCAACAGAATGCGGATCAGGATTTTCCGGAACACCGATCACGCGCACGTTACAAAGCCGTGCCCTTTTTTCAAAATCCTCCAGGCGCTGAGTCATGAAATCGTTCACCTTTCTGAGGTTGCCGATCTCCGTCTGTATCTCCGAGACGTCGGCCGTGAGGCTCGATGACTTGAGGTCCAATGACTTCACCTTCTCATTGGTTTTAGATAAGTCGGCCCGAATCAAGTTCACATCGATAGCCACAGTATCGATTTTGTGGGCCAGAGCTTCATATTGTTGGCCGATGGTTTCTCTCATGCCAGAGATGGCGCCCATGATGTCCTGCAGGGACGGCTCCGCCGAAGCTTCCAAAGGGTGCCCCACCGCACTCGGGCCGGCACGGGGGACACCTTCGATTGTGTGTACCGGTCCATGATATTAGACTGGACCGGGCCCCTGCGAAGGGGCGCCTTAGTCTTTCGCCTCTCTTGGTCCCCTCTGCCAGTCATAGCGGAGACCGCGTCCCCAAAGGACCCACGCGACCTGGTGAAAATGGCCGCAGGAAGACAGGGCGCCGTAGCCAAAAAAGTCAGCAGCGAGGGCAAATCGAGGTGTGAACCGGCCCAGAAGGATACGAAGCAGGCAAAGGGTGCAACTGTAGCCTCGCGCCGCTGGACTCAGCACCGGCCAGACACCTCCGTTGGAAGACGTAGCCTGAGTCAGAATCGAAACCGAAAGTTAAGAGGGGGGCCCATGGGTCGAGTCCCCCAGCCTCACCAAGACCCGGGCGCGCCAGCAAGGCGGGCCCCGAAAGTTTGCGTCGACGTAGCTTCGGTGCCCCTGGTCCAATTCGAAATCCAAAAACAATATTAGGATCAGCTCAGGTTCCTCTATATTAACCCTTGTAAGAAATCAGGATAAGTTCGGGATATCATGCCGGGAGTGGCGGGGGTCCGGAGAGCGCTGTGCTCACGCGGCCATCACGGATGCCCGCCAAGCTCCTCCCCCAGACTCAGGATTCTTATCCTGCGCCACAAGTTCCTGCGCCGACTGAGAAAGTTTATGATTTGCGCGACCGCGCGATGATTAAATCACCTGATCGATTTCAGGGTTTTTATCAACGCTCTCCTCGTTCCTTTCAGGACTCATTGGCCCCGAAGACCGGTGGAGGAGGAGGCGGACGGGGACGTGGTGGCCAACAAGGACATGGTCAGCCCCGCCAAACAGAAGGCGCAGGGAAGCAGGAGGACTCTACGCCAAAGCGACCGCAGTTTGCGAAAAAGAAAGTCGCAGCCTTAACAGCGCATCGATATGTCACAGATAGTGAGAACGCGGCTTCGGAATCTGACGTGGGCTCTGACCTTGCTGGACACCGCGGCGGAGATTACCATAGTGAGAGAGGCGCTGCGTCCACTACTGAGGGTGACAGCGACTGATGTCTACGTTGTAATAGATTATAAAACAAGAAGAATCCATAAAGTTATGGGTTGACTATGTCCCTACTGTGGTTGGGAGCACGTCTGATGTTTTTAGGTACCCCTCACACACCAACAGGCCCCTTGGTGTCATGCTTCATCATCGGGGTCATCGTATCCCTCTACGGGATACGGCGTGCTGTGACCTGCGAATGCGCGGGAGCACTCTTATGGCTATGTGTGGTGTATAGTGAGGGTTGTTTTTATCATATAGTGAGTGAGTGTAGTGGTGGGGTTGGGATAGTGACACAGCGGAGCCGGCGTAAGGGGCAGCGAAGAGGGATTCTCCTCATAGACCCGCAGCAAGGAAGCCCGGGTAACCCCTACGTTAGACACGGTCTCATGGAGCAATGAACTCCTATTTTTACAGTCTGCTAAATAGCGGCTAAAAGTTTAGGTACAATAATAGACCTTCACTTGTAAATATCACTTTTTTGTATATACACAAATTAGAAAAACGTGAGTAAGGTGGGGATTTTGTGTAACCCTGTCCTGAAGAAGATGTTCTTACATCGAAACATGTTGACACACACAAAGAGGCAGGCGCACATAATACTACGCCTTTCCTCTTATATCTTTTTAATAGTACCAACTCGGGGAACCATTAAAGTTTTTGAGTCTACCCACGAGTCAGGTCCTTTTTAATTTCCACTCACTATCCCAACCCCACCACTACACTCACTCACTATATGATAAAAACAACCCTCACTATACACCACACATAGCCATAAGAGTGCTCCCGCGCATTCGCAGGTCGCGATTCTTCTTGTTTTATAAACGTTACTTAGGGAGAACGAATCCATACTCTCTCTCTCCTTCCTTTGTTTAAAAATCATACGCTGTAATAGAAACAGCCGATACAAGACTTGCTCCCCCTGAAAGACTTTATGAAATTGTCCTGTTGATTGAAGGTGACATACAACGTACTGTAAAAGGGGTATTTTGGGAAAATCTTTCTTCTACTTATGATATTTTGCTTTCGGAGGCTGACTGGCCCCCACCTTTTGTGCTCGCGGCACCGCAAGGGGAGGAGGTAATCCTCCCCAGTTTCGCGAACACTGTCTGGAAAGAGCATGCACAGCATTTTCCAGAAGAGTGGGCTCGGGCTCTCGCACCGACTCTGTACCGTAACCAATGTGGTTCGGATAAATTGTCACCTCGCCACGAAATTCCATTGCGGTCTCAGCCGCAGCCTCAACCTCAATATCCCATTCGGCGTGGAGCAAAAGCTTCCGTCGCAGAAATCCTTGAACAATTGGAATATCAGGGAGTTATTGAAACGTGTGTGTCACCAATGAATAATCCTCTTTTTACTGTAACCAAGCCTGACGGAACATATCGTTTGGTATTGGATTACCGGCATTTGAACTCGCATTGCCGTAACTGTGCAGTACAGAATACTCACTGCTCTGCCCTGGTGGATAGTCTAGTGCGTAAGCGTTTTAAGACAACGCTTGACATTTCCAACGGTTTTTATGCCCACAGATTGGATAGCTTAAGCTCCCAATGGACTAGTTTTACAAGCGCTGGAGTGCAAAAACAATTCCGGCGTCTCCCAATGGGCTATAAGAATAGTCCTGGTATATTTACCGCCCGCATAGTCTCTCTTCTTGAGAGAATCGACCCAGATGCTTGTTCGTATGTGGATGACATTTATCTCACTGACGACGAGATTTGGGAGCATCTGTGTCGAGTTAATTCTATAATTTGTAACTTTGCAGATATGGGTTACAAATTTAATTTTGCAAAATCGCACATTGCAGAACACACAGTGTTGTTCCTCGGCTATGAGCTGAACAATGAAGGTAGAGGTTTGGCTCCTCACTTCTTGGAGAAATGCGCACAGTTGCGTGCTCCTACAACACAGTCTTTGCTGGGTTTTTTGAATTTCGGAAGGACTTACATTCCGGAATATGCCCAGCGTATCAAGCCTTTGTATGCTTTGATACAACCAACTTTCTCAAAATCATGCTGGCTGCCTGAGCACTCAGCCATTTTGCAATCTTTGCAGGCTGATCTGCTCGCTTCTAAATTTCTATTGACTCGTGATAACCACACTAACCTGGTGATAAGAATTATCCCTGGGACGGTGGTTTTTACGTACTTGACTTTTAATGAAGGAGACACAGTACCTATTGCTTACAAGTCACACTTGTACACTTCGGCTGAAATGCGATTTTCCACTTTGGAAAAAGTTTTAACAGCTGTGCAGATGGCGATTCTTAAGGAACGTGCGCTGTCACAGGGGAAACGCATGTTGGTTGTTACACCATGCCCTCATTTGGAGGCGGTTACAAAAGCCAGTGTACCAAATTCAAAAGCTTTGCACCCTCGGTGGATTCAATGGGCTGCTTCCTTGACATCCTCGGATGTCACGTTTATTTTTGACGCCTCATTACGGTCGCAGGAGTACTTGCAGTATGAATTTGTTCACCCTGCTCCTCTGGCAATGCGACCTTTGGAGGATTTCAATTGCATCATTTACACTGATGGTTCGGCGCAGGGTGCGCATGGCTCTAAACACGCCTACGTTTCTGCATGCGCCATTGTGGTCGGTGCCATGGTGGACAATGAGTTCAAGTCCAGAGTGGTACAATCGCAGACTCTAGGGGACTGCACCGCACAATTGGCAGAGCTTCGTGCTCTCTTAGTAGCGTTGGAGTACGCAGATCCATGTGTGACAACTCTTATTGTGAGTGATTCTTACTACTGTGTGCAATCTTACAATGAAAATTTGTTCTTTTGGATTCAGAATGAATTTCGTGATTCCAAAAGTAGCACAATAAAACACAAGATGATCTGGGTTCGAGTGGCGGAGCTTAAGGCTCAATTGCCACTTGTTTTTGTAATTCATACTCTCGGCCATCAGCGTTTGGGAGTCCACGCTGTTGGTAACTCGCTTGCTGATGAAGCAGCGAAATCAGCGGTATCTAAGTATTAAGTTGCAGCAGTTACACAGTCCAAAAGTAAGATTGATACTGATATCTTGGCGGCGGTGGCTGCCACTGCGAAGGGAGGTAAACATCCTGCGGGATTCCCTTCGAAGTACACATACCACTTAAGTCCCGAAAAAGTTCCTTTTGTGACAATACCTGAGGTTGGTGAACGCTTGATTCCCAACTCGGATCGCAGGTCTGCTTTGATTACAGCGGCTCATGAGGGCGTGGCGTCTGCGCATGCGGGCGTCTCTGCCACTGTAACTCAATTACAACAGCGTTTCTGGTGGCGGGGACTGTACAAACAGACGCGCGAATATGTCCTTCAATGTGACATTTGCCAGCAGATTAAGCCTTCAACTGCTGCGCGTCCGCCACAGACACAGTTGTACATATCGAATAAACCGCTAGGTTGTGTTTATTTGGATCACTGCGGTCCTTTTTCTTCTGATACTGCATATAAGTACATCTTAGTAGCAGTTGATTCATGCACACGCTTTGTATGGGTATGGCCCCATCGCAGCGCTGATTCACGAACTGTCATCAGAGATTTGCGTGTCTTTGTGGGAATTTTTGCCTGTGGTACCTTCCATTCGGATCAGGGTCCTGCTTTCGCCTCTAAGGCGTACAAGGATGCCATGGCTTCGTTGGGGGTCCAAGTCAAGTTTTCGTCTCCCTACAGACCTGAGGGTAATAGTGTAGTGGAACGAATGAACCGCGACTTAAAGCAATCTTTGACAGCCCGAGTTATAGGCACTGGCAGAAACTGGCTGACCCACCTCAATGGCGTGCAGCGTGCTCTAAATAATCTCCCTAGAAGGTCTCTGGGTGGGCGGACCCCATACGAAATGCTCTTTGGCATCAAGATGTACGTCCCTGACCTTGACGGTCTAGACTGTGTGGTTCGCGCCACTTCCTTTGACGCAGATGAACATTGCAATGTTTTACAGAATCTACAAAAGACCAGGGACAGTCTTGCAAAGGAACATTTGCCCTCCACATCGGATGTTGCGCTGCAGATCCCGGTAGTTGGGTGGCTACCCCAAGTTGGAGAACTGGTTCGAGAGAAGATCGACAACAAAAAATAATTTGGTCCTTCATATCGAGCTCCGGTCCCTGTACTTGGCGTGAAGGGTACAAGAACAGTCATTTTACCCCCTCTTCCAGGTCGTAAAGAAAACAGGTTTATATCCATTGACAATGTCAAGGTACACAGAATGGCCGATTCTTCTTAGTATGACACCAGCAGTATCCTGTCCGTCTATGGTGAGAAATTCTATGTTGACTACTACTTCACATCCTGAACCTGAAGTGGCCATCGAATTACCTGCACTTTCCAGTCCTTTGTTAATTACTTTGCCTGGCACTGACCACGATGAAGTCGATTACACTTATCCCACTGACTTATCGATGCCTGACCTACAAGCCCGTTTGGCCACTGATTCAAGATTTTCGTTTGACTCTGTTTCCTTAGCATCAAAGAAACACTCACGATTTGCTGTTTATGCCACGTTATTTAAAAAACATTTTTTAATTCCCCCTTGGACATACATTTGGCTGGTTCTTTTTTCAGTTTACCTTTTTATGTCAATTGGTTTTGTGTTTTATTTTTTTCGACTCATCAATGGACACTATGTCGAGGAAAGACCATGCATTACACATCTCAATGGAACTTTGGCCCCGCTTTCCTCGTCACATTCTGCACACAGAATGAAAAGAGACTTGACTTTGGTTAACATCACTGCTTGGCCAGTCCTGGATGGAATTGTGTGGGATGCAGTTAGATTTCAAATTCATGGCCCTACGGAAGTCGTTAACGTTTCTACTGTCCTTAGAGTAAATATGGGTGTGTGGTAAAACAAAACATTCGTTCAGATGACTGGGATGTTCATGCAGTAGAGAGTTTGTTTTCTGATTTGCAATACTATGCTGCCTTTGATGCTGAGGATTTATATTTAGAATCTGCTAATTATGGAGATTTATTTTGCTTCCAACATTACGGCAATCACTTCTTACACAAAACATCATCCCGGAGGGATACTGTTAATTTTACACAGTGGGAACATTGCCCAGCCCCTGAACAAGGCAGTTCTGAGACATTTCTGAAGAAGTATACTTATTTGACTGACTTTAACCAGTCCAGTCCCGAGTCCTTTTATTTTAAAGTTATAAAGAGGCCAATGTCCAAGGTTAGACTTAACGATACTAAATTGTTGTATTCGAAGTCCTTCCTTGATCAGTTGGTTACTGGAGGCTACGAATTATGGAAGGAAACAATAGACCTTAAATCTGTTTGGGGTTCAAGAGCCTGGCAGGTACAAGGCACTGAGGCTTTGCACCGTGCATGTCTCATCCCGAATCATATGTTGTTTTTGAATGAAACAATTTCCCAGACCACATGCTTTGGATTGGCTACTTCTAAAAAATTAAATACCCCTACAATCCCGGATTTGGAGGAATATGATGGCTGGAGTAATTTTTCTCGGTTGTCCATTAGTGAATTACAGGCCTTACTCCTTAATTCTTCCTTTAACATTTCCAGTTTGGATCCTAAAGGTTGGTTGCTTTGGCACCGTAGTGCTGATTCTTGCCAGCACCGATTTTTGGGTTTATCTGACGGTTTTACAACTGTTAGATCAGATCCCCGTTTTGACTTAGTCCACACAGTCACAACTTATTCTGTAGGCAAATTGTGTCAAAATTGGCTGAAACATTCTACTTTACATGCAGTTAAAAGTCACCTTTCTAAACTGAATGCAGATGTGGATTTAAATGATTTCATTAAAGGCCCGGCTAGTGGTAGGTCAAAAAGGTGGATATATGCTATTTACAATGAACTTTGGAAGACATCACAGGTTGAGGCTGAAACGCGCCTTAGAGCTATAGATCAAGCTAATCTTGAGAAGGTGCTTGCAGTTGTTGATAACAGTATTAACATGCTTTCCTCCCGAATTTACACATTAGATAATATTGTGTCCTCCGTTGTGGATATTGTGCATGATGAAGTGTCAGTATTATACCATGGCCAAAATCAGTTGCGTTCAATCATGCAATTTGTATGTACCCTTCAGACTCTGAAAAATGGTAAGGTACCCTGGACGTACATGAACGTTCCTTCTCTCTTTGCCCCATTTAATTTGACTGACAAACAACGCTTGCTTTCAATGCGTGATGCTTCTTTTTCTATGTTACATATTGAAAGGTTGGAATCTGTGCCTTTTTCCGTGGCAGAGGCCACTGCTGCAACGTGGCTTATTCACGGTTTAATAACGCTGCCTTTTGCTTTATATAAATTTACAAATTGTATGAGATATGTTCCCATTGGTCGTTATGAACCATTAGGTAGCGGTTTCCTTCATGAAGTCTGGTTGCTTCCATACACATACAGATGTTTAAAAGATGATCAGGAGGTTTATCTGAATGGGGAGGAGTGTACTGAGACACCAGATCATTTCCTCATGTGTAGACACATACAATTACACGGTTCATGTAAACAACACCAACCAAATTTGGCTTGTGTTTTAAAAGGCACACCGGTTCCTGCTATCATCCCCACGTTTACCTTATTGGGAAATGGTAGTTATTTACTTTTAAATAATGAAGAGTGTTGTGGGTTAATAAAAGGTGTTCCTTATATAGTAGCCGTAACTGAACGTGTAATTTGCTGCAGAAATGTTCTGTACACACCCACACATGAACACAGGGAGGCCTCCATCTGGCCGCTAATACCAACCTTGAGAGCTGAGTTCAGCGGCATGAGCAGAATAAGAGCTCTTTTGTCCCAGAAGGAAGTGGCCTTGAGTTCGGCTCGTGAAACTTTCGTTCTTCACATAGCCAACACCCGTACAGAGGTTCAGGCCCTTTTATATACTGATTTGCCTTTACATTTCGGCGAGATGGTTCGTACTATCTTTAACGCGTCCTCCACAACGGGCCTGGCGCATTTTTTTAAAACAGCTAGCAGTGGTCTCGTGACTTCCATTGAAAAGATTTTTGGAGTCATCCCTGCTTTCTTTCATTCCATTTTTTCGACTTTGTTTGGTGGATTCCCAGTTTTACTTGCATTAGCAGCGGGCGCTCTAGTCATTTTCTGTTTCTTTAAATATGGATGTCCTTCCTGTGCAAGGCACCGCCGAGCAGCTTCTGACGCTGTTCCGCAACCGGATGCTTGAATATTATGGCACACTGCCGTTGGCGATTTTGAGCACGGCATATGGATTATCATTTCGATTCTCCTACTTCACCGGTGTCCAGCCTGTGTTTCACTGCCTGACCTGTGATTTCGATTGGGCCATTGATTTGTGTCTCTGCGGACCGGTTTCTCCTGACGTCGATTTTAATCAGCTGATGAGTCCAATCACTACTCACGAGTTGGTTTGTCCTGGCGAAAGGATTATGGCCTTAGCAGCGATGCATGGACTAATGGGTCCCTGGAACGTACTCGCGGCAGCACAGGATTTCTTGGAACTGAGCTTTCTTGAGAACCCACCGAGTTGTCCTCTGATGGTAATAGAGGCTCCGGTGCTAGAAGAACACGTATGTTCTTTTACACTTTTAAATTGGATGGCTGAACTGTTTTCGGATGAAGACGGTGATTTCATGTTGGAGGCTGTTGCTGCTTATTTTGCATACACAGTTATGTCCTAGACACTTTTGGATATTCCCGCTTGACATGGCATGCTGATAACTAGCATATCATTGACATTTTTTTGAGTTTTTGTGTCACGCTTTTACTTCCCTTGCCTATTGGCTTGAGCCAGTGTAGAATTTTGGCTCTTTTGGCATTTATTTTTTGCTATAATGCAATTCTTTCAACATTTCGTTTGAAAAACCAAGCTCATATGTTGTTGAACTCTGCTCTCATGAGATGGCACTTCTGTTATCTTATCTTGTCCGTTCTCGGATCATGGGGGGGTGTCATATTGCTACTGATAATCTGAATACTGTGTTAAGTTAGCGTAGGCTCATTTAATGTTTAAACGCCATTTTCCCTTTGGCTGCTTCTGCACACGTTACATAATTGTTGATATAGCTTTCACCCTAGTCGTTTACTTGAGAATAATATGTTATTGCCTTCCTATCGACGTTGCTTAATAAATAATGTCTGCACAGTGAGTGCTGAAGAGACAAGGATAACAAGATACAGATTGTTGTGAGAACTGATCTCCGCACGTACATAGACACAACATAAGTGTAGCTCCTGCCAAATACTGGCTCTAGGCGGGTTTTATATAATGCAATTCTCAGAGCACAAAAACACACTTGATGCTGTTCGCATGCAGAGAGAGCTGGTGTATGCTGATGTGATTCCTTCATTCTAGGATCCTGAGGTATGGGCCCGCCCTAATTCAACCCAAAGAGACCTTCTTAGCTATTAATATAATATGTGAGTTAGGGAGGGTGAGAAATAAGTGTTATTAACCCTTATTCATTTACAGCATGTTAACATGCTGTCACCATTCGCTTTTTATGGACTAGTAACTATGCTGATAACTTTGCTTTTGATAATATGTTTCCTTGTATTATCTAAGATACTGCACCTGAGAATACGGCATTAGTGAATAAATATTTCAAATGTGCACGTGTCCTCGTTTACTCCACGTTCTGGTTTGAAATGATTGTATAACGAAAGAGTGCTCATGTGTTCCACGTATCCTGAGGTACTGTAAGTTCATGTTCTGGTTTGTCTAAACATTGGGAGTTTGTTATGACCAATGAGACACTGTAGCTAGCTCGGTAAGGGGTTTGTTGGGTACTGAGGTGAGTTTTGGGTCACCCTAATTCGCCGAGGTTCCAATCCTCTGTGCACAGTTCTGTGGGAGAACAGAAACCCTGCTACAACATAATGAAAAAAAGTCTCACTAAACACTGGAGTATACTTCTTGGTGACAGAGTTTTGAAAGATGTAATCGGACGAAGACCACAGATCACATTAGACGGGGCAAAAATCTGAAAAGCAGACTCAGCCCGACTGTGCCACGCACACCCAAGATTACTACATGGCTCATGCCTCACTCCACAGGCTTCTTCAAATGCGGATGCTGTGGGGTCTGTAAATGGGCAATGCAATGGAACCAAGAGTTTTCATGGCTTCAACAAAAAGAAATATGAAATCAACCACAACATCACATGTAACACAAAATATGTAACCTATGTCCTAGAATGCACCTGCAAAAGCCAATATGTAGGCAGCACCATTCGAGCTCTCAAGGAACGCATCAGTGAACATGTAAGAGCAATCCATCAGCAGGATGCACGCTACCCTATGGCTCTACATGTTGCTTCATGCCCATCACAAGGCACGCACAAAAGATTTCAATTCGTTGGCATAGACAACACTGAGGCGAACATAAGAGGTGGCAACCGGGAACTCAGGCTCTGACGCCAAGTAGCCAGTTGGATCATGCGTCTACAATCAGTCCGCCACGGCCAGAACTCTGTTCATGAGTTACAATACTTTTTGGGAACATGATGAAATTTGGACTATACATGGATAACAATGATTTTACAGCTTCCCACAGTCCTATGTTCTCTTTCTCGATTAGCATTCACATCATAACAGTCTGTTCTAATGTGCTCATGCCTGACGTCTCATGAGCCTATGGCCTCATAGCCTTATCATCGTTTCAGACACCTTGTCATAATATTGTATGAGTTTTTCAAACTTTGCGAACATTGTTTGATTCTGAACATGATGCCGATTCTATTTGCTGTTATCATATGCTTCCTGGCATTTACTCTTTCTGTTGTACATTTTGTGTCAACTTTGTTTTTCTTATTACACACACGTAACTTTGAGTTCCTATTGTTGAAATTTCGTGTTCCACAAAGTTGCTCTCTGCTTCAAGCTTGACTTTGCACATGATTGACAATAGTAATGGAGCTTTACTCTGATGATTTGTGCAGAAGGTTATGCCTATTAATATTCTTTCTCATTACTTTCACATATTCCATTATTATTACTATTTTTCTCCTTTATACCTTTATAATGCTATCAGCACCCTTGATTACATTGCCATCCCCGGGAGTAACTCTTCTCTCCAGTCCATCCACACTCAGGCAGGTTAGCGGACTAGTTGCCCAGTCTCAAGCGATCTACATTTAGGCCCCTTTTTTTTGTAGATGATACCTGCGATTTACTCACTTCCTGTTCCTGCACGAGTTAGCGGACTAGCGTTCTAACTAGGAACCAGGTTTTACCACCCTTTTCCATTATAACTACTGAGTACCGGCACCTCCCTCACTTGCCAGCTCCTTAAGAAGACAGGACCCGTCTCTCCGCTGCCATATCCCAGGTAAGAGTCCCCCCAGATAACAGTACTTGACTACAACCCCCTGTTTGACTCTTATGCAGGACTAGTCTGGAATCTCATGCCCTCGTTTTGACTTTATTTTGCTAGGCATTAGCTGATTTGAGACGGATGTACCCTCCCGTCTCTGAGTCCACAGTGACTCACTATCGCTGATTCTTTCAACCCAGACCCCAGACGCCGGGTCGGAAATATCACCGGCTATACGGTGAGTCAACGTTTCATGCCAACACGTCTTAACTTTCTTGTGGGTTCCCTACCTTCACCTGTTACTTACTGCCCCCTTGCCTTTTCTTTTCTTTCTACAGGATTGTTTCCCCATTTGTGCTTATAGGTATTTCTTTCGCCTAAACTTTTGCTGCTGCGCCAGTATGCTCCTACCCGCCCTCCCCCTTTTTTCTTTTTCTATGGTAACCTTACCGTTCTTTCTTTACTCACCTCGTTGCCGCAATTAGTTCTAAAACCTTTTTTACATAAACCATGTGATCACTTTTCGCTCATTGATTTCTGGATTTAGACTGGTCTTAACGACACCATTGCAACTTTTGTTTTTCATCGAGGCCATTGATTACCTGTGCATGTAATTTATCGTTTGGGTATCTAGGCTTTCTTAAGCCTGACTTGAATGTGAACCTTTCATTATATATCTTAAACATTAACACTTTCTGCATGTCATGTAAGTTATATGACCTTATAATATCTGTCTCTGACTGCTCCTGGACCGTTTTAACACTTTTCTTTCACTAAGTAGTAATGTTTTGCTTTTGATGCATCGTCCGGGTTTTTACCCTTCTCCATGAATGAAATGTTGATTCAATTTCTCTGTCTAACTAGCCAATCTGCTTGTTCTTTTGAATGGAACGTCTTTTTGATTTTTTCATTTATGTTGCCGGCATAACCGATGAGACTTATTTTCCAGACTGTATGGTTGTCTTTTTTCTAAACCTATATAATTCTTACTGTTGATACTGTTACCTACCAGTCCAATTCTCACCATCTCACGCGTCACGTTATCCTCTTTTTTGGGTTCCTAGCCAGAGTACCGACTCTGTTCTTCTAGATTATTGACATTGGTTGTTTTTTGATTTCTTGTGTTTCTGCTCAGTATTCACGGACCCATATTTTTATAATTTCTCACTTGGTCTCTACCTATCTCATGTGTGATGTCACTACCTAACATGTGAGATGTATTTATTTTTTTCTCGCTTTCAGATCCATAAGGGTTTTCACTCACGTAAGGTGATCTTCTGCGCTATGCACCATTTCACAGACAATACGCCATGTACATATTTTTCCATACTGTACTATGTTCTTCATCTCACCCCCAGCCCTGAAGAGTCATGGACTCCTTGGCCACTTGACGAAACACGTGTCGGCTGGTCATTTGCTTTCGAAGTTACCTTTCAACAAAGGAAGGTCAAATACAACCCTTTGAAGAACAAAAAGACTTTCTATCGTGCCCACTTTGTTCCATTGACTACCTATTGTGTTCTTTTGATTAAGCATGAGACATGTATACACCTCGCTTAACGTGTGCACAGGATTCTTGTCATAATGCTGCCTGCATGTTGCTGCTGGGAATGGACATCAGTCAATGTGCAGGTGCTGCAGAACGTTCCCCGGTATCTGGAAGGTGCACCGTGACAAGTTAAACATATCGATATATGGACCACCGTCCTGGCAGGGGGGACGTTGACCACCCCGTTCAAAGAGGGGGGTGCCGTGTAGTTGCGTGTATTCCCGACTCGAGCCCTGTGTACTTGCAAAACAATGTCATGTAATCTTTGTGTGCTACAGCTGCCTCATGGAAGCCGGGCACATGCCAGACGACAATGTCCAAGATGGTCAACTGACAGCCTCCCCTTGCTCTGGTCTGTGGTACCAGGATAAACAGACTGCAGAGCACAGCACAGTCCAAGCCAATGCAGACAGGGCCAGAGTCAGAGAGCTGGTTGCCAATTCTTGTCAGGAGGCGTGAAGAAAAGGAAACGATGATTGCATTAGTCACCAACAGTTCCTCTTGCTGTGAAGTAGTTACGAAGCCAAGAAGGCACAGGCAGCTTCGAAGGCTATCAGTTCCAAGAGACGATCCAGTTCATCTTCAGTGAAAAGGACCGCCATCCAATCCAGCAGTATGAAGGAACAGATGTGCTCCTCGCACCACGAGGTTGCAAGGTGCAGCCAAACTTATGATCAGAAAGCGTGAAAAGCAGTGTGCTAATTGGAGCACTGACACCCGGAGGTGAAGCATGAAAGGAAGGGACAAAGCCAGAGCCCACAATGCTGATAAAAGTGTGCAATAGCATTCAGTTTCAGACGCTAACAATAGTCTGTTTCTCAGTTCACTTTCAAAATAGTGGGCGAGCTGTGTTCAGCACTGGCTGAATCGCTTGGAATGGTGAAGACACCTGGTATACGAAAGTCTTTAGGCTGCTGTGGGAGCGACTACTTGGGCAATCAGAGGCCCATAGTGCATGCACACTCATGGTAGTATGCTTAGCTGTGGGAATGTGAGGCCACGATTGACTATCCACAATCACTTAAGCGAGAGTTAGCAGAACATTCCCACAGAAATAACACATTGTGCAACTATTACCATATACGTAATGCCTGGCCTGTGCACGCAGGAGGGGCCATGTAGGTCCTCCTCACCTGGACAGACCAGGGACTATGTATCAGAGGCTTCACCTTTCGGGGGTGGGGGGCTGGCTGGGCTCGTCCATGGCACACTCGTCTTCTGTTGCTATCGAGTCATCTTTTGGAGTTAGGTCACTTTTGTCAGCATGTTCTGCACACAGTTCAATTTAGCTGTTCATGTTTGCCACATTTGAAGTGAGGTGACATGACTTTTGCTTTGGCTTTACTGGGCATTCATTTCAGAATGTCATCAGCCGCACATGGTGTTGATGTGCATATAGGGTTTTCAGTGTGCCGAGTCTCACCAGTGCTGTGCAACGTTCCTTTTACTGAGTGTGCCTCGGTATGGGTCTCTTTCGTGCTGTTTTGTGCCCTGCTACAGGCGGTCTGTCCTTTCTGCTGGAATGCATAGCCAGCAGGCACATAGATTTGCCCATGGTCACACTCCTCACTTCTCACTGGTGTAGTAGTTACGGCATGACGTCATGACAGGTGAGCATTGTGTGGAAGTGAAATCCTTTAGGTATTCATTTTGTCTCAGGAAATCACTCCTTTGGAGACTCATGAGCAGCGTCATCCTTGTGGTGTAATCAGGGTTTTAAGTGTGATATTTTCCAACGTTAGATGCAAGCCATAGTTGCAGCTTCCTTATCTAATGCAACTAACAGACATTGCCAAGGCCAGTAGTCCGGAGTTGTGGTAGTTATCATGTTCCTTGTTGTCTCATGTAATTGGGTGCAATGGCAGTGACAGGGAAATGTTGGTGGGGTAGCCAATCTGGTAAAACCAGGTTATAGTCTGCGGTTTTTGGGACATGCCCTTAACTATATTGTTCGGGCTCCTTTGAGGGACCCCCCCAGTTATTTTATCCCACTTAAAGCCCTGGGTACCTACATTGCTTGTTAGCCATGTGACTTGGCTAAACGGCCAATTTCATATGTGCTGAGGTAGAATTTTCGAGGACATGTCCTCTGGTACTGACTTGGTGCTCATCCAATTCAGTTAATACTTGGACATTTGTGTCTTTTCTATGTGTATCTGACTACTCTGCCGTCACTTCATGCTTTGTATTGTGCTTTTCGTGCTTGCCTCCTGTGTTTTTGTGATGTTTGACAGTGTTTCCATGCATTTGTCATGTTGTCCCGAGTTTGTCTGCTTTGAGGCAATGGGAGTTGTGGTGTTACTGTCGGGGCTCGACATCCCCCTCCCCAGTGAGATGCCTGGCTACCTGTTGGGATGCGCTGTCGAGAAAGTTAGCTGCCACATGGCTGTGGGGTGGGGAGGGTGAGACATGCTGTTTGGGAGGGAGGCCAGGGTGCATGAGCTGATCACCCACCTGAGAGGTTGAGCTGATTAAAGAGATGCTGTCCTTGTGATCCATTCATATTGTAAGAGTTCATTCCACATGAATTTAATGTGGGCGGACAATTGGGGCTCACTTGTTGTGCACAACGGTGTATTGTAGTGTGATGTGATCATTTTGTTTGGACTTACCAGCCTCCGGACTCCCTTGATTCCTGTGAGACTCTCTGGATGCATTATGGCAGGCACCTTCTCATCCCATTCAGGGAAGGTTGGTGGTGGAATGGGGGGCCACCACCAGTTATCTGGGCCACCGCATGGTTCCTCTGGGCCGGATGCCTGTCCCGGCCCTTGGGGTCACCCCACCATTTCCTGATGTCACGCACAGTGTGTAAGGGGGTCCCTACGGACTTGACTTTGCCGTGGATCCTGGACCACATATGATTCTTGTGCGCAGGTGCGGTGTGTTGGACCAGGTGCTCAAACAAACGTGGTTCAGCCCTGATTGTCTCGTCTACCCTCCCTTTCATCTCTGAGTCTGTGAAGTTGGGCATTTTCGGGGGGCATGGTGCAAATGGATGAGGGGTGCAGGGTGCAAGATAATGGTGGTGATATGTGTAGTGTGTGAGGTGTGTGGCTGTAAGTGGTGTTGTGTGGAGATATGTGGGTGTGATGTTGTGCAGTATGATTCAATGATGGCCTGTCGCTCTGTCTCGGCTTGTGGTGTGCAGAGGCTGGTGGTCCAGGTAGGGGTTTGTTGTCATCTGTGGTATATGGGTGTGTCCACATGGGTGATGACCTCCAGATGTCTCTTCCATGCTGCGCATGGCTTTACCTACCAGGAGTAAGTTGGAGAGTGTCATTGTGGTGTGTGTGCTGTGATTGAGGGCGGCAGGGAGTACAGGCACACTTCAGAGTTATTGTGGGCTTGGTTACGGCCATCATTAGTTTGGCCTGTGTGCGTGCGAGGCTGTCGGATGGAAGTGCTCGGTCTGCCAGCTCCGCATTCTCATAGTAATTGGTCATGCGGTCATGCCGCGCCAGGAGCTGCCTTTTCCAGCCGTTGTACAACTTTCCCCATCCGTTGCGGTTGGATTTGCAGCTTTTCCGGTCGTGGTGGATGGTGTTTAGTGACATCCGTCCGCCGCAGTCTGATTTTGAGTCCTTTGCATCGTAATTTGACCGAAAGGATATGCCGCGGCCCATGTGGGGGGAATTATTTCCGACACCATGGCGGTTAGAGGGTTTTTCCATCCGGCATTGTAAAGGCCCCCTAAAACAGGGAAGGTGCTAGACATGAAACATATAATTTACTATTGCCACTCCAGTCAGTATAAAATCAAGGAAGGTGCTGGACACTAAACATATATAATTTACTATTTCCACTCCAGTTAGTATTACATCAGGGAAGGTGCTGCATACTAAACATAATATTTACTATTCCCACTTCAGTTAATATTACATTTAAAAAGTTGCTGGTCACTAAACAAATATAGTTTACTATTCCCTCTCCAGTTAGTATTAAATCAGGGAAGGTGCTGGACATAAAACATAAATAATAACTATTCCCATTCCAGTAAATATTAAATCAATAAAGGTGCTGGACACTAAACATATTTAATGTACTATTCCCACTCCAGTTACTATTAAATCAGGGACGGTGCTGGACATTAAAGATATATAATTTACTATTCTCACTATAGTAAGTATTAAATCAGGGAAGGCACTGGACACACAACATACTTTATTTAATATTCCCACTCCAGTTACTATTAAATCAGGAATGGTGCTGGACACTAAACATATATAATTTACTATTTCCACTCCAATTAGTATTATAAGGGTAGGTGCTGGACACTAAACATATATTATTTACTATTCCAACTCCAAATTAGTATCAAATCAGAGTAGGTGCTGGACACTAAACATATATAATTTATTATTCCCTCTCCAATTAGTATTAATTAAGTGTAGGTGCTGGACACTAAACATATATTATTTACTATTTCGACTCCAGTTAGTATTAAATTTTAAAAAAGGTGCTGGACACTAAACGTATTTAATTTACTATTGCCACTTCAGTTACTATTAAATCAGGGAAGGTGCTGGACATAAAAGATATATATTTTACTATTCCCACTCCAGTAAGTATTAAAGCAGGGAAGAAGCTGGAAACTAAACATATATAATTTACTATTCCCACTTCTGTAAGTATTAATTAAGGTAGGTGCTGGACACTAAACATATAGGGGTCCATTAGGATGTCGGGCGGATTGCCCCCGCCAGGCTGGCGGTGGCCACCGCCAGCCTGGCGGGGGCAATCTGCCCGACATCCGCATTCTAATTCCCCCCGCCATATTAGGATGGCGGGGGGGGGGACCGCGGCGGACGAAAACACCGTCCGCCGCTTTTCCGCCCCGGTCGCATTGCGGCCGGGGCGGTAATGGAACCATATGGTGGCGGTGTCTATCAGACACCGCCATCCATATTAGGGTGCCTGTCTGCAGCTGCTTTTCGGAAAGGCATGCGGTGATGGCTTGTGTGGGCCCGTTACGGGCCCCCAAGGACTCGGGGGTGGTGGGGGGTGCACATGGGGGGTATCTATGGTACCCCCCAGCAGTTCCATGCACCGCGCGGTGCCTGCCATGCTGTGCATGGAAGTGCACGACATGCCTTCCTGCCATTGAGGCGGGTGGTGCTGAATGCACCGCCCGCCATAATGGAATGAATGCAGGATGCGCCCGCCACTGTGGCGGGCGCATCCTAATGCTGCACACGGGACCCCCGCCCTTAGGGCGGGCGGTCCCCTACTACGACAGGATGGCGGGCGGACAAAGTCCGCCCGTCATCCTAATGGACCCCATATTATTTACTATTCCCACTCCAATTAGTATTAAATCAGAGAAGGTGCTGGACATAAAACATATACAATGTACTATTCCGACTCCAGTTAATATTAATTAAGGGTAGGTGCTGGACACTAAACATATGTTATTTACTATTCCAACTCCCATTAGTATTAAATCAAGGAAGATGCAGGACACTAAACATATCAAATTTACTATTCCCATTTCAATTAGTATTAATTAAGGGTAGGTGCTGAACACTAAACATATGTTATTTACTATGCCAACTCCAATTAGTATTAAATCAGGGAAGATGCTGGACACTAAACATATATAATTTATCATTTCCACTCCAATTAGTATTAATTTAGGAAACGTGCTGGACACTAAACATATATTATTTACGATTCCCACTGCAATTAGTATTAAATCAGAGAAGGTGCTGGACACCAAACATATACAATTTACTATTCCCTTTCTAATTATTAGTAAATCAGGGAAGGTGCTGGAAATAACACATACACAATTTACTATTCCCACTCCAGTTAATATTAAATCACAAAAGGTGCTGGACACTAAACATATATATTTTACTATTCCCACTGCAGTTAGTATTAAATCAGAGAAGATGCTTGACACTAAACATATATTTACTATTCCCACTCCAGTAAATATTCTTTTTAAAAAGGGGCTGGACCTTAAACATATTTAATTTACTATTCTCACTTCAATAAGTATTAAATCAGAGAAGTTGTAGGACATTAAAGATATATAATTTACTATTCCCACTCCGGTAAGTATTAAATCAGCGAAGATGCAGGACACTAAACATATAAAATTTACTATTCCCATTTCAATTAGTATTAATTAAGGGTAGGTGCTGAACACTAAACATATGTTATTTACTATGCCAGCTCCAATTAGTATTAAATCAGGGAAGATGCTGGACACTAAACATATATAATTTATCATTTCCACTCCAATTAGTATTAATTTAGGAAACGTGCTGGACACTAAACATATATTATTTACTATTCCCACTGCAATTAGTATTAAATCAGAGAAGGTGCTGGACACCAAACATATACAATTTACTATTCCCTTTCTAATTATTAGTAAATCAGGGAAGGTGCTGGAAATAACACATACACAATTTACTATTCCCACTCCAGTTAATATTAAGTCACAAAAGGTGCTGGACACTAAACATATATATTTTACTATTCCCACTGCAGTTAGTATTAAATCAGAGAAGATGCTGGACACTAAACATATATTTACTATTCCCACTCCAGTAAATATTATTTTTAAAAAGGGGCTGGACATTAAACATATTTAATTTACTATTCTCACTTCAATAAGAATGAAATCAGAGAAGTTGCAGGACATTAAAGATATATAATTTACTATTCCCACTCCGGTAAGTATTAAATCAGCGAAGGTGCTGGAAAATAAACATATATTATTTACTATTCCCACTCCAGTTAATATTAAATCAGGGAAGGTGCTGGACACTAAACATATTTAAGTTACTATTCCCCCTCCAATTAGTATTAATTAAGGGTAGGTGCTGGACACTAAACACATATTATTTACTAATCCAACTCCAATTAGTATTAAATCAGGGAAGGTGCTGGACACTAAACATATATAATTTACTATTCCCACTCCAATTAGTATTAAATCAGAGAAGGTGCTGGACATTAAAACATATATAATTTACTATTTCCACTCCAGTTATTATTAAATCAGGGAAGGTGCTAGACATAAAACATATATAATTTACTATTCCCACTCCAGTTAATATTAAATCAAAAAAGGTGCTGGACACTAAACATATGTATTTTACTATTCCCACTCCAGTTAGTATTAAATCAGGGAAGGTGCTGGACACGAAACATATATTATTTACTAGTCCTACTCCAGTTAATATTAGTTTTAAAAAGGTGCTGGACACTAAACATATACAATTTACTATTCCCTCTCCAGTAAGTATTATATCAGGAAAGGTGCTGGACATAACACATATACAATTTACTATTTCCACTCCAGTTAATATTAAATCAAAAATGGTGCTGGACACTAAACATATACATTTTACTATTCCCACTCCAGTTAGTATTAAATCAGAGAAGATGCTGGACACTAAACATATACTATTTACTATTCCCACTCCAGTTAATATTCATGTTAAAAAGGGGCTGGACACTAAACATATTTAATTTATTATTCTCACTTCAATAAGTATTAAATCAGAGAAGTTGCAGGACATTAAAGATATATAATTTACTATTCCCACTCCGGTAAGTATTAAATCAGGGAAGGTGCTGGACACTAAACATATATTATTTACTATTCCCACTCCAGTTAATACTAAATCAGGGAAGGTGCTGGACACTAAATATATATAATTTACTATTCCCCCTCCAATTAGTATTAATTAAGGGTAGGTGCTGGACACTAAACACATATTATTTACTATTACAACTCCAATTAGTATTAAATCAGAGGTGCTGGACACTAAACATATATAATTTACTATTTCCACTCCAGTTATTATTAAATCAGGGAAGGTGCTGGACATAAAACATATATAATTTACTATTCCCACTCCAGTTAATATTAAATCAAAAAAGGTGCTGGACACTAAACATATATATTTTACTGTTCCCACTACAGTTAGTATTACATCAGGGAAGGTGCTGGATACTAAACATATATAATTTACTATTCCCACTCCAGTTAATATTAATTTTAAAAAGGTGCTGGACACTAAACATATTTAATTTACTATTCACACTCCAGTTAGTAGTAAATCAGAGAAGGTGCGGGACATTAAAGATACATAATTTACTATTCCCACTCCAGTAAGTATGAAATCAGGGAAGGTGCTGGACACTAAACATATTGGGCCTCATTTATCATAAGTAGCGCATCGCTGCGTTAAAACAGCGATGCGTCACTTTTCATTGCGCCCTACTTGCGACACCAATGATGTGTCATATTTACAGTATGACACATCATGTCGCAAGGAGTTACAGCTTCGTCAGTATTCCCGACATATCTGTAGGTGCAAAAATGACGCATTGCTGGAGTGTGTCACAAAAGTGAAGCAATTCCAATGAATGGGTCCTTTCACATGGGCAAGTCCCATTTCAAATGTGCTTGCGTCAGTCTTACGTCTGCTGTGAAGCAGGTGTGAGATATTGACACATTGCATCCTAGAAGTGGCGCATGCGTCACTTCTACGGGACTTACTTGCATCGGAACGCCCACCCTGCATACATTATACTTGGCACAGGTATAATGTGGTGCAGGGGTTTACAAAGTGACGCATCTACCTAGATGCATCACTTTGTAAATATGACGCAACATGGCGCATTTTTTACGCCTCTGGTGTGTCACAAAAAGTGATGCATCGAGGGCCCAAAAGTGACGCAATGGCTCATAAATAAGCCCTAAATTAATTACTATTCCCACTCCAGTTAATATTAAATCAGGGAAGGTGCTGGACACTAAACATATATAATTTACTATTCCCACTACAATTATTATTAATTAAGGGTAAGTGCTGGACACTAAACATAGAAGGGCAGATTTACAATTCCTGGTGCATCCCTGCCAATCAGCAGGGATGTGCCAGTAAACTTGCGACACGCATCACAAACCTTGCACCACCACTGATGCGATGCATCATGGCGCAAGGAAATGCAGATGTGTGTCGCATCTGCCGTCGTAACGTTGGCGCAGTGCTGGAGGTATGTCGTGGGTGAGACGCAACTCCTGCACTGTGCCAATCAGGCTTCTCTTGCACATGGAGGTTCACACCTTACGCCTGCTTCAAGCAGGCGCAAGGTTTTGACTCAGTGGGGTCGGAAAAGTGACTCGGTGAAATCTTGTAGATTTCACTCAGGCACTTTTCCGAGGGGTTCCTGCACCGGAACGCCCCCCCCCCCCCGCGCCAGAACGCCCACATGAAATGTGGCGCAGGGCTTTACAATGTGATGCATCTCCCTAGATGCGTCATGTTGTAAATCCCCTGCAGCATGGCGCTAGCTTTACGCCGCGCTGCATCACTGCAAAGGCGGCGCAAAAGTGGCTTACAGGAATTGTAAATCTGCCCCATATTATTTAATATTCTCACTCCAATTAGTATTAAATCAGAGAAGGTACTGAACACAAAACATATGTAATCTACTATTCTCACTCCAATTATTATTACATCATGGAAGATACTATACATAAAACATATTTTATATTGTATTCACAATCATAAAAAATAGATTTTGGAATGTGAATAGTCAGAGTAGTCTTTAAATATATTAATCATTAAATTAATAAAATATTTATTTTAAATATTTTTTTTAATTGTTAATTAATATTTGTTGTAAGTAATGAAAATAATATATATGTTGTTATGTAATTTCTAAACCTATGTATATTTTTTAATAAAATGGATTTATTATTTTAAATTATTAAATATTATTTACAATTTCACACATATAATTATTGTGAAACACAAATATCTATTAATTATTAAATGTTGAAAGATCTTAAAATATTAAGTATTTAAAAATACAAATAAAGCTACTTTTTTGTAAACACATTAATAAAAGTCAAATAAATAATTTAAAATGTAAAATATTTTAATATTTTAGTAGTAAAATGTTTTTTTAATTTTATATAAAATTGAAACACAAACAAATGGAAATATGCACCTTTATTCAAAATAAAGACAACATAACAATAATAAAAATTATAAATTTCAATTTTAATTTTTTTTCTCATAATTAAAAAAAAAAACACCCCCACCCTTATCCCCTATAAACTCAACATCCTGCTCATAAAACAACAATTTGTAAATTAAATGTAAAAATATCAAAATTAATAAAAAATTCTAAACACATTTTTTAAAACACTACCCACCCTTTTCCCCTATAAACCCAACATCCCACTCCTAAAACAAAAATATCAAATTACATTTAAAAATGTCAAAATTTTAATAGATTTTGGGGCATGTTATCAGGAACTACGATTAAATTACCGCCGCTTTAGCGGCAGGAAACTGCCACTAAAACGGCGATAATGGGCTTGATAATATGCCCTTGTGAATTCCCATAGCAGCCCAGGTTAACACCAGAACCTGGGCTGCTATGGGAATTCACAAGGACATATTATTAAGCCCATTATTGCTGTTTTAGCGGCAGGATAATTTTATCGCAGTTCTTGATAATATGCCCCTTTAAAACTACATTTTTAAAACACTCCCACCCTTATCCCCTATAAACCCAACATCCCGCTCCCTAAAAATTAAAATACAAATTAAACATTTTATAACATTAAGTAACATTATACCAAAAACAAACATATAACAAAATTAAAATTACTACAACGATATTTTAACATTACGATGTTTTAACACTCAATATTTCACACATCGATATTTTTTACTACACAAAAATCGATATTTTTAACATCGATATACTTAACATCGATATTTAGTACTGTCGATATACTAAACTCGATATTTAAGCATGTCGATATTAAAATATCGGTATTATGTCTACTTACTAGCTGGGTTTCCCTTGAGTGCATACAGCACAGTTCTTTAGATACTGCTTGACATCTTGTTGGCGATTTGGCCACCAGAAATGACGCATAGTCAGTGCGATGATTTGTTGGGCGCTCAAATAACCCACGATGGTTGCATCGTGTGTCCATGTCAAGGCCTGCTTACGTAAGGCTTCTGTGGGAAGGAATAGGGCATAGGAATAATGCAGCAGGTTGTTCCTTTTCACTTGATGATGGGGTTTTGCTAGTATCCAAATATCCTGATCAATCGTTTCCACTTGTGCCTTGACATCATCCAGGAAGGTGTCGGAGGTAATAACAACTTGCTCAGAACAGGGGAACTCTGCGTGATGGAGTATAATTAGTGGTTCTATGTCTTCTTTATTGGAGGACTGATGAATTCTGGAAAGGGCATCTGCTTTCCCGTTTTGCGGTTGATACTTCATGGTGAATTCATAATCAGAGAAGAAAATAGTCCATCTCAATTGTCTGGTAGTAAGAGCTCTGGCAGTTTTCAGGAATACCAGATTCCGATGATATGTATAGATTTCGATAGTTTGATTGGCTCCTGGCAAATAGTGCCTCCATTCCTCACAAACTCTTTGTCAGTAATGCTGTAATTGCATTCGGTGGGTGTTAATTTTTTCGAATAGTATACCACCGGATGCAATTGTCCGGTATCAGGGTGCCGTTGTGAGAGTACTCTTCCCAAAGCCAACTGTGAGGCATCAGTCTCCAAAATGAATGGTCTGTGCACATCTGACTGACGCAGGATGGGTGCCTGTGTGAACCATCTCTTCAGTTCCTGGAAGGTGTATTCAACTTCTGTTCCCAACAGGAATCGTGCTCCCATTTTCAGGAGCCTGGTGATGGGTTGTACTAAACGTGAAAAGTCCTTGATGAACCTCCGACAGAAGTTCGCAAACCCCAAGAAGCTCTGTACCCCTTTCACAGTCTGGGGGATTTTCCACTCTGTGATGGCCTTCACCTTCTTGTCGTCCATCCTTAATCCTTTCTCATTGATGAAATATCCTAAGAATTCTATTTCTGTTACATGGAACAGGCACTTCTCCATTTTAGCATAGAGCAAATTCTTCTGTAATTGATCTAGCCCTGCCTTCACATGTTTAACATGGTCCTCCATATTGTTGGAGTAGATCAGAATATCGTCAATATATACAATACAAAAGACCCCAAGATACCCTAGTAACACCTCATCCATAAAGTATTGGAAGGCGGCGGGGCGTTACATAGCCCAAATGACATCACTTTGTATTCATAAAGTCCGAATTTGGTCTGGACGGCCATCTTCCATTCATCTCCGCATCTAACTCTCACCAAGTGGAATGCCCCTCAAAGATCCAATTTAGAGAGTATATATCTGTGCCCCTTTCAGTTGATCCAGCAAGATGGGTATGAGGGGTAGTGGGTATTGTTTTTTTACCATGACCCAATTGATGGCCCGGTAATCGATGCATGCCCTGAGATCCCCCTTCATCTTCGGGATAAAAAAAAGGGGACGAGGAGGCAGGGAAGGATGAAGGTCGAATAAACCCCGTTTTAAAATTCTCCTCTAGGTACTCCTTCAAGTGTTGTGTTTCCGGCTCCATGAGTGTGTGCAGAAACAATTCCCAACAGGTATCACGTAGAGACAGTTTCAGTTTTGTATGCCATAGGCATTACAGAGGAACAGAAAACAAGGAGTCAATTAAGTCTGAAAAGGTGGTATTATTCACCAAGTAGCAGCAGGGGAAAGATTTTTTCTTATGCAAGTACAGTTTAAACAGCACTGTAGGGATCAGATCTTATGACAACCCAGTGGCACTTGGTGCAAGGTGCTATATACAATTAGTGAGGTGCAGGTGCAAGTGCTTTTAAAAACAGCATTGGCGACGCATTACTGAAAATATATACATCAATTACAGGCTCCAAAAAACAAGTTACAATCACTTGGAAAAACAATTATTCCTATGGGAGCTTGAAAAATGGTAAGCGTCATATGATTCAGGCTGTAAGGTCGACGGCGTTTCGATCCCCTTTGGTCGGGATCGTCATCAGGACAGAGTTGTCGATGAGTACAGTGCTGTTGGCAAAGAAGGGCAAATTAAGGCGGGGGGCCGGTGGAGGGCAAGGTGGGGGGTGAATTGGTGTACAGTTACCGGTACGCATTAAATTCAATGTAGGTATACTGTGTTAGGGATGTGTTGATTGTGGTGGCTGGAAAGGGAAAAAGGGTGAGGAGTTGGGGGTGCCTAGTGTGGAGAGATGGTATATCTAGACAGTGTATCCGGCTCGTGAATGTGACAAAAAACCACTATTCATTGCAACACTCACATTGCTGCCAGGCAGGGATGCGTGGCTAGATATGTACCGAGGCAGCGTGGGTAAGTCGAGTGCTGAAGGGGAACAGGAAACAAGATTCAGTAAAGGGAACGGTCTGGTACATAAGTTACCAAGGCCAGCCCAACTTACAAAGCGTTACCTGGTCGTGGTTTTCAATCCGGCGGCACGCGGGGAATTAGCAGCGTCTGGAGGGGTGGAGGGAGAGAGCAAGTTAGGGAGGAATAAGAGCGCGACGGAATGGTAGTCGCGATCGAGGCGGGTCCAAAGCAAAATTGGGCAATGGTCTCACCTGAGTTAAACAGTGGGTCAGAAGGCGAAGGCTCATCTGGCGTGGCGGCTCAGGGCACCGAATGCGGGAGCTGGCCGAGGCGTCTCGCTGGACTGGGTAATGACCAGGCAACCGCCAGGTTGGGGCGGGGTCCAAGCGCTGCCGGTGGGCGGGAACTGGGGAGTGTCTGGGACGTGTCACGACGCCAAGCGCGAATGGAAGGGCGGAGGGGCGGGGACTTACGTGTTTCGAGAGGGATCAGGAGGCGTGGGGAACGGTTGCCGTGGAACCGAGGATAAACAGGAACTAGTGCCCACAGAGGCAAATCCGGGTAGGTGTGGACAAAGGCACGCGCTCAAGAGTTATTGTGCCGGCGTCTCCAGTGTCTGAGTGGGGAAGGCTGAAACAACGGCCCTTAGGGGAGACTAAGTATAATCACATTTGACCCGGGTGAGGGTCTACAGTATTGCACAACTGAGAGCGATTAAAAGCATTTCAGAACGGATACATACAATCCCACAAGGTATGAAACCGGACAATTAAATACACGCAAGTAGTCTATGCAATTGGGCTAACATGCTGGAATGAGCTTTTGTGCGTCTCAAGTGACTGAGTGGGGAATGTTGAAACAACGGCCCCTAGGGGAGAATTAATACAATCACAATTGACCCGGGTAAGGGCATACAGTATTGCAAAATTGAGAGCGATTAAATGCATTAGAGAAAGGATACAAACAATCCGACGGGGTATGAAACCGGACAGTTAAATACACGCAAGTAGTCTATGCAATTGGACTTACATACTGGAATGAGCTATTGTGCAGTCAGAGTCAATGGTGTTGGTGACATTTTATACCCAGTGTACATCCCATATGCAGTTTCAAATTACAGTAGAGGGAGGTGAGAAGCAAAGGATAGAGGGGCAATAGGGTTCAAGTGGAGATGGTGCTGGCCCATTCATCGAGGGTGTTAAGACCCTGGTTCACTGAATCTGCCCTAGCGATCCATTTGCATTCCGCTCTATTGAGTAGAGCGGCCATGTTGCCTCCTCTAAGGGGTAGCGTTGGTTTCTCAATGACCAACCACTTGAGGTCGACGTCCCTGTGTGATTGCTCCAAGAAGTGTGAGACCAACGGTGCCGTAAGCACTTTGCAGTTGATTCTGCTTTTGTGTTGTATGATCCGTTGTTTCACCATTTGAGTTGTCTGGCCGATGTTTTCTGTTCCTCTGTAATGCCTATGGCATACAAAACTGAAACTGTCTCTACGTGATACCTGTTGGGAATTGTTTCTGCACACACGATACACCCATCCCAACGAGGTTTATGGGTTTTCTCCTGTTTTTTCTACATATCCGGCTCCATGAGGGCATACACTCGACTGCAGGGTATTGTGGCTCCAGGGAGCAGGTCAATCCTACAATCATACTCATGATAAGGAGGTAATTGACTTGCTTGTTGTTTGTCAAAAACTGTTTGGTATTGTTGATACTCAAGCGGGACTGACACAACAGAACAAACTAAAGGCATACTGCCTCTGGCTGTGAGATGACTTGATTGAGTAACTTGGACCTTCTGTAGACAATCTTCTTTGCTCATACAATGATCCGGACAGAATGTAGAGATCATAGTCACTGAACGGGCAGACCATTGACCCAGGATTCATGCAAGGTTTACCATGATATTCCCGATATTAGGCGGAAATGGGGGGCATCAATTAAGTTGAACTGGATACTTTAGTAGTGTTCGTCCCCATATTGCATAATGAGAGGCTGTGTGTGGTATTTCACCGGACCCGACATCAGGGCTGTCCCATCTACTGCCCTCACTGGTTCTGAGGTGCATTTCATCACATAAGGTATACCTAATTGTTGGGCATAGGTTTGCTCCGGAATCAAGTAATGCAGGCAGTCTCTGGTGTAGTTCCAGATCTAACCAGAGGGTGAACACCACTTTGATATGAGCTACAGACCGTATTGGCCAAAAATGGAGAGATCACTGGATCTGCACTGCTCAAGCAAGGGATCTCGGTCTTGCTCGGGCTCTTCAGTTATCCGTCGTCTCCCACTCATTCCAGTCTTGTTGTACAACTGCTTGTGTTCTAGCCACTGCTCTTTTTTCTGCCACTCTAGTGCAAGCCCTGCACTCTCTGAGGAAGTGGCCTCCCTTTCCACAGTAGAGACATAACTGCTAATTACGTCTACTCTCTTTCTCATCTACGGTAAGAAGTCCGCGTATTCCATTTATTTGCATGGGTTCTGTACCATCGGCTACACATGAAGGTTCCTCTACTACTGATCTGGGTTAAGGTAGATAATACCTTGGCTCTGTTCTCTCTTTGTCTCCTTTCTGTTCCAACAGATGATGATCAAATTGTACTGTGAGAGCGATCAATTCCTCACAAGACTGATGCATATGAACCACTTGGACTAATACATTCTCAAGTTCGCTTCTCAAACCCTAATAAAATAGAGAGGTTCTTTTCTCAGGTGGCCAGTCCATCTCAATAATCAAACGATTGAAAGTAGTTATGTACGTCAATAGATCATGATTCCCTTGCTTCAGGGTGATGAGTTCTCTATCCAAGGTAAGTAGATGGGATCGTCTATCAAAGAGTGTTCACATCTCATTTAAAAAGGCAGAAAAATTGTACAATACCGGGACGTCCTTTTCAATCAGTGGTATGGACTAGGTATGACATCATAAAGGCCATCTTGGCCTGCTCATCATGGAATAAAGCTGGTTTACACAGGAAGAGTAGGCAACATTGATTAAAGAAAACTCCAAACCTAATTGGGTCCCCAAAGACACGTTCAGGAGGAGCCAATGGTATTTGGGGTTGTTGGATGACGTTGATGGGAACGTTGCTGCCTTCGGCCCGAGAGGCAGTGTGGTTGGCAGACAAAAATCCCGAAATGGGAACGTTACCCTCAGACCAATGGGATGTTACGCTACCAGCAAATCCATCTTCTGCATGTAGAGGAGGGGGTAAAGTCCATTCTTTAATATAAGGCCCTTGTAAAAACAGGTCAAGGACAACCAATATTTGCCCGGCGGTATCGCCTCTTTAACCCACAAAATACTAATCAATGAAGAGGCAGGCGCTGGAGACTGGAAGGCAGGAAACAAGGTTTATTCTCTCCGGAGGAGAACACATCAGTTCGGACAGCCAGTATCGTCACGAGGTGCTCTAACCGCATCTCTGAGGCCTGGCCTCTTATACACAGGTTTATGAATTTTATTGCACTTAACACATTCTTACAATGCTTTGAAGTATGAAAGGATATCCTCGGAATCTCCCCTTCAGGCCCGTTCCCACACACATTTACAGTTGAAGTCCCCACCCCGGTCACAATAGGTGATGATTATCGCGCAGCTGGGCATTCCGCCGATTCACGGAATGTGTGGGGTTGATCGGATCTCATAGGGTGGGGGCTTTGATCAATTCGAGGGTCCTTTAATGGGGGGAAGCTTCCTACTGTACGGGGGGACAATAAACAGTATCCGCAGGGCCAGGTGGCGGCCTGGGAACGAGGAGGACAAACGGGCACACAGGAAAAAGGGGGGTTTGTATCAAAGGACCTGGGGCCATGAAAGGAATGAAGGGAGGTGTCGCGCTGGGAACAGGATGGGATTCCGAGGCAGAGCTGCGCTGAAGAGGGGTTTATGACCCAGGGCATGTGAGAGCGGGGGTGGCCAGTGAGTGGGGGTCAGTGGCATGCAGAGGGTGGTTCTGATCGAGGCACCTAAAATGGCGGGTGCGCACGACAAAAAGTGGGGCATCAGGGGAAAAGGCAAGATGGCGCAGATAATGTTTACCAAACCGTACTAATTTTCCACACCCTCTGCTACTCTCCGTCTTGCCCTGTCCTGTTAGTCCTGCTACCTCCCTGCGCATGTATCCCATCTTTTTGCGTAGGTCCTGGTTCTCCGCTCAGGAAGCCTGTACCTCTGTCTGAAGCGCGGTTAGGGTCTCAAGGACCGAAGATATCACTTCGATTGGTTCCATCACCCAGGCTGGTCAACAACGTGGGCTTGTCGTTCTGTCGGAACTCGATGTCAGTGTAGGCACTGATCCAATGAGAACGCCCAGGGGGGATAATGGAAGCAGCTCTTTTCCTCAATTCCCCTAACAATTAACACAGGGAGCAAGAATAAACACTACCACCCTGTGAGTAGTGTACCAGGAAAAAGGGAATTGGACAAAATAACAAACTGTGCTGGATGGATAATACGTCACTCAGAGCATCTTCACTCCGTGCTGTTGAGGTGCACCCTGTATGCAAGAGAGGAGAGAGAAAGGAGAGCATAAACTCATACGCACCTTCCCCTATATAGTGCACTCTGAACTACTGTCAAGGTAGCCCCAACTCACATCCATCAGCATCCACTAAGGCCTCATACACAAAATCACAGTCTTTTTCAGGTGGCCGCAGATCTTGAACCCAATAGCAGGTAGGTGATGACAGAACAAAGTCAACGTAAAAGCAAATCCAAAAGGTAATCCAGGATGGCCAGCCGGAAATAGAAAACAAGATAAGCAAAGATATTCAAATGTATCCCAAGCACAAGTGATAGAGCAAGATTTTGCATCGCGACTTGCTCGATTCATGAACCTCAACTTGTCATAACCTCATAACAAACGTACGTTATTATTAATATCTTTATTTTGGATACACGTGAAAGGTAGCGAAGCTTGCTTATGTGTTCTACTAATACGATTAATCCATGTCCCTAAAAATGGCCGCTGCTTGTCTTTTCGCTTTTGCGCATGCGTTAGTCACACTCACGTGACTCTACGTAGAGGTAGTTCTGGAGGGAAAGGGGGCGCATGCGTAATACGCAGCTTTCGTGATAACGTGGTGATGCCCGTGCAGTTGCTCTCGTGTCCATGTATATGTTACTAATGTCTAATTGCATAGTATATTTTTCTGATGATGAATCTGAAGTACAAAGTCATGACATGTAATACAAGCATTTATTTCTATGTTTTAATTTGTTTTCGCTTACTTTTCATGTATCACGGGAAATGGGGGTCCAAATGGGTCATGAGCCATTTTGAAGGTTCTTTCTGCGCATGCTCCAGATGCAAGGCCAGAGACAAACTTGGACCGTGGAACTCAGCCAGCTGGCAGCCACAGTCGAGATGCTCCTGAGAGAATTACCTCTGACCCAGGAGGATGAAGCCAATGTCCCTATGTTGTTACAAATGTATAAGTTTTCATTGTATTCCGTGCGACTTCTCGTGGGAACCCCAATCTTGCTAGGCGGCACCCTAGGATGCTAAGTAGGGCTTGTAATAGTCTGTTCTGATTGGTGTGTTAACCAAATCCTACCTTAGGACCAATCGAAATTGGGGATTCTGACACTTTGCAACATTTGGGGGGTGGTACCCTGTCCCAAAACTGTGTATCTACCCTGAGTTCACCTAGGGAAATTGTCTGACTTGTCTGAGTAGCTGACCTGTCACTGACCCAACGCACTCAATAGGTGACTTGATACAGAGCGCTGCGGAGCACTCTGTCCGAATTTGACCATAGACTAAGGTTTTACTAAACCTTAAAAGTGCTGGCGAAGCACTTTGCTGGGAGTTCGCTAACCCAATCGGGGTTCTGATCGATAGCTGCAAAGAGGGTGGAGCGCAGGCGTTGCTGTCCAAACTGCGGGTGCTGGTTGTTGTCCTGGTGGTCCTGTCCTGATCCAAATCTGAGGGTTTCCTGTCCTGTCCTGGGTGTCCATTCTGCACCTGCAGTCCATTGAGGGGTATCCTTCCTTGAGGGTTTCCTGTCCTTAACTGACCCGTGGCCAGGGTTGGTTTTCACACCAGTCTAGGTAAATATCGCTCTAAATCTCTTGGAACTGCACCTTTCTATTTTTCTGTCTTTGCTTCAATAAAGACATACCTTTGCATATGATAAGTTTTCCATGCTTTTCCGCAACTCATTGCATCTCATGAAACGTATGCATTTATTTTTCATAGCGTGTTCCTATGTTACCCTTCCTTTTACAAATCATTTTTCCTCCATTTGCAGTTTATAATTTGTTTGAGGTGTTCTATACATTTTCTCACTAAACTGAATGAAGAGATTTTTCTGAAGTTATAGCGTGTCCTATTTTTCACGTTAATCGAACTGTTTTAGATTTCTAAGTTTTCCCATTCCATAGCATAAATGATACTTGCCCTAGTTATTTTTCATCACCCATGTTTGACTCTTTCATGAGTAGTCTACTAGCTTAGCAGGTTCCCAGTCGCATTTCTCTTGAATCTAAAGGTTTTTTTAATTACTGACTATCTGCTCAATGTAAGTTGGATTTTCACATTGATTTGAACTTTATATAAACTTTATAAAACTTCTAGTTGTTCGTGGTCATTTTTTGAAAAGCAAAGGTCATTTATTGAAGAGTATATTATTTTTGCTGCCTTTCCTTTACAGCTAGCTCCCTGATCCATTGTGGTCATAGGTACCCGTAACAGTGGATGGTAAGTCGGGTACACTAGAAAATAGAAAAGGAACTCCCAATTATTGGTAGTAGATTGTGACGTCATCCGATCAATGTATCTGGTGATTTGAAATATATGGGCCAGAAGCCGGAAGTGGCGAAATTATTGGTCGGATGACCCGCGATCTCTAGCAGTAATTTTCTGGTAGCAGAGGGGATGGTTAGGGAATAGTTAAAAGGTTAGGTAGGACTAGTTAGTCTAGCTAAGTCGGGAGCTGCTAGTATATTGATGCTGCTACAAGAGCAGGCACTTCAGGAGATCTGATCAGTCACTTGAAAGGTTTGCTTTGAAAAAATTATGAAATGTTTTAAACTGTTTTTCTTATTGTTATATTGATATATGTATTAACCCATTCGTTCGTAATTGTTATATGTTGTTAGGAATCCCCGGGGAATTGAATAGCGAATGGTGAATAGAATCCATTCGTGTTGAGGTCACCTGTTTTAAGGAAGGTTGGTGCAGGTTAGGTAGAACTGGAAGCACTAACTAGGGTTTTTTCCCGAATGCATGTTTGAATAAATGTTAGTAACGAGGTTCATTGGCAAAATTCCCATTGTGGCATAAACCTATTTAGGGTCACATCAGAAGAGTAGCAGGTTCATCGGAGCTTGGGTGAAAGCTAAGGGGTTCGTTGGGGAAACCTTAGTCTCGGATATATCCCGGTAAAATGGATGAGTCTAGGGGAGTAACAGGTTCTCCGATGCTAGAGTGAAGGGTAGACAGAGAAGATCTATCCGTAGTGAGTGAAAAGTAAATGGAAGTAGTTTACTTGCAGTGAAAAATTTCTTTCTATTTTAGACACTTGAGCACGGTGGAGAATGTGTAATTGTTGTAAAATAACCAAGCACTAAGCACTTTAGAAAGTAAGAAAGTTTCCGTTACCTTGTGAAGGAGGGAGTCAGTCGCGAAGCCGCTCTGACGTCACTCCGTGCCGCGCTGGGATTGGTAGACGCAGCGGGCTGGTAGGGGAGCTGGAATTGTAAGGGAGGGGTGAGCGCCGGAGCGTGGGAACTGTTTCACGAAGGGGCCGCGCACCCATTGGTCGAAAATATTTGAACTCGTGCATTTTATTGGCCGCACGAAAATAAAAGACGCATTCGGATTGGGAGTGACTTATAAACAAAGCCGCTTGCAGAAGTCGTATGTGGCACACGTATACTCCGGAGACTAGACCCGATCCCAGATACCTAGGGTTTGGAAGAGATCAGTGGAAGACTAATAGATACGACATTATGTATGGAAATAAGAGAAAATTGTCCCTTGTAAATAAAGTAAAGAATTCTTTCAAGAAAGATAAGCAGATTAAAACTAGAGAAGGTGTTGTAATTCCACCACCAAATACTCCCGCATCTTTCATGATGTTCGATAAAGGGTACAATACCTGTGTATGGTTGGAAAATTGGGCGGAATACACGAAAGATGACGGAGTATTGGCTTTTCCGTTAGACGGAACATTTAACAGCAGGATTCTATTTAATCTAAGAACCCGAATGAATGATTTACATCCCAGACCTAGATTAACGCAGTACGAAGCACTAGAGGAATGGGAAATCGAGGCTTTCGAGAGGGACAAGCCCAGAATGGATAAAGGGTTAACTAAGTTTTACCCAAAATTAAAACAGGAAGCCCGAGCCAAAAAGATGAAACAGTGGAGACAGAATATGATTGTTGAGGGACTGTTTCCCATGATGCCAGCAGAAGATCCTCCTGGGGGGGGGGGAAAGGACAGAGAAATCCAAACACTGGGGGCCCCTCGGAGAATCAGATGACGAATTATTAGATGACATATGCATGAGAAGTCCGCCTCCTTATAATGAAGGACACCGACCTTCAAGTGCAGGGGATATTCCCCGGAGACCTCTACAAAGGGAAGAGGTCAGGTCCGCAAGTGTAGGAGGGGATTATCCAATTCCTCCTTATACTGAGAATCTAGGACCCATAGAAACAAGAAGTATTTACCCAAGGAGACCAATTGGTGGGGAGATGGGATATTCACGTGAAGGAGATTTTTGCTCTCGTCCCCCCTATGGAGGTGAGGTGAGGTCCTTAGGTTCAGGAATGCCGTTATTAAAGCCACAGGATGAGGAAGAGCCGAGGATTCTAGGCACAGGAAGTTTGTTCCCAAGACCTAATTATGGTGGAGGACCGAGTGAGACACATCCCACTGCCCCGAGTTATGCTCCCACTCTAACACCACAGGTGTTACATGACAAATCCTTGGACAGGTTATTAGAAGAGAAAGAGCAAGAAGCGCTAGCAAAGCAGAGAGCTGAGATAATACAGAAAATGTCACACCTAAATACAAGTCCTGAGGCCTTAACGATCCCAGTAACTATCGGACCAGTGGTTCCGTTGTACGGGGACCGTCAAGGGACTCCGAAAACTCCAGTAATTACTCCTGTCATTGCACCGACCAGACCAGAACCCTTAATTGTAGATGACCAGACAAGTGAGTGCGAGTCGGAGGTCTCGCTACTAGATCTACCCGTTAGAAATGTCGAAAAAAGGATGCAGAAAAGACATAATCCTTTTAATGCGAGGGAAATTCAAATGGAATCGACCTCAGGTACTAAGAGTGTCACATTGGTGACTCCTGAAGAAATCGAAAGATGGAGTCAAGAATTTGAAAAACAAGCGTCCCCAACGAAACCTTTAGATCTCTACAAGCTGAGAATAGAAATAGAGGAATTGATGGCAGGAAACATAGGATTAGACAGATTAAATACCTACTCCGAAGACGAAATGCTGTTTATCTGCAAGAGTCTCACCCGAAATACTCGAGTACTTCATGAAAAACTGGAAGACACTGCTGCTAGCATGGGAATAGATATTTCAAAATCGAAACCTCTGCAGAAACCATACAGAGCAGATTTCTCAGACAAGGATTTGGAAAACTTGAATGTTTCAGGGAAGAAAGCACAGGTCAAAGAACTATTGACAGTATTACAAAAATGGGGAGATGTGGAAAGATGGAAAGCCAGATGGGCCAAGAAAAAGGATGAGGCCAGGTCTAGGCAGGCAACTCCCGAATTTGTTCTAAAGGAAGCTGACAAACCAGAACAGTTATGCCCTATGCGTGAAGTACCAGGTGGAAAATATGTACATGTTCCATGGTTCAAACAGGATATTGTATCCTTTACTAACGATTTCCCGAAATTACGAGAAAAGCCCGTGGATTGGTATAGGCAGGTAGAAAGATTCGTAAAAGTGCAAAAATGCCTGTGGAAGGACCTGGATGGGTTTTTCGACATAGTGGTCCCTGTAGATCTGTGGACCGAATGTAAAATAGCCATAGCTTGGCCTAGTGAGGAATACCCGAGAGACGACAAAACAGGAGAACCATCGAAGGAAGTAATGAGAAAATATGAACAGGTAATTCAGTATCTCAAAGAAAAGGTGCCCGCAAAGGAAACTGATTGGACCAAGATAGATAGAACCACGCAAGCGAGAGACGAGACAGTGCATTCCTTTTATGAAAGGCTGTTGCAGGTGTTCAAAACATACAGTGGTATAGATAACATCGAGATGAAGGATATGACACATTTTATTTACAGGTTTGTAAACGGTTTAAGACCCGAAATTTGTCAGTGGATAAAGGATAATAAAATCTGTTGGCATACCAAAAAGATAGATGAGGTCCTACGTTACGCAAAGTACTGTGAGGACGAGATGGCAGAAAAGAAAAAGGCTCTCAAGGAGAAGGTTATGTGGGCTCAAGTAAAGCTCGCAGAACAGCAGGAAAAACAGTTAAACAAAATGAACAAAACTACCCCGAACCAAGGCCCTGGGGGTGGGGGTGGAGGAAAACCCCGTCCTAAAATGAGTAGAGAAGAAGCGAATAAGAAATTTCCCTGCCACCAGTGCGGAGAAATTGGACATTGGCGAGACGAGTGTCCCTATTTACAAGATGATAATGCCCAAACACCTGATTTAATTCCACAGACGCAGAATGAAAAACAAAGAAAGACCCAGCAGCAGGTAAAAACGATCCAAGTGCCCAGAGCGCCAAAACCTAAATTTAAGGGGAAATCACCACAGGGTGATGACGTAGAAATCTGGGGAGGAAATGAAAATAGAAATGCAGCAACTTCGCAGTATTTGTTGAACGACACTTTCTTCTGTGACGACCAGTACTGACGGGGCCTGAGAGGGGAGGACGAGGAGTGCGTACTTGGCGCTTCCTTGCCGGTAGACCAGTCGGGACCATACATTGAAGGAAAGGTTGATGGAAATGATGTCACCTTTCTGTTGGACACTGGTGCTACCCGTTCTACTGTGAGAACAGTGGACGTTCCAAACCTACCCCTCTCGGGAGAAGCCATCCAAGTAGTGGGTGTATCTAATCAACTGATTAGTACACCTGTTACCGAGCCCATGGAGATCTCAATTGGAAATTTCAAACAAATGCACAGATTTGTTGTCTGTGATACCAGTCCGGTAAACTTACTGGGACGTGATTTGCTGTGCAAAATGAATTGTACCATCTTTTGCACACCAAAGGGCGTCGAAATTCAAACTCCAGACGAAGACGGTATCTACAAGCTTATGTTAATTAGACCTGACTCAGAAATAAAACGACTGACTATACAGGACTTACCTGAAGAACTCCAGCAGACAGTGAAGCCAGAAGTATGGGACTTTACAGGAAAGGATATGGGATTAATGAAAAACGTAGACCCCATACAAATAGCCATGAGAGAAAATGCAGTGTACCCCAATACCAAGCCTTACAGAATGAGTGCAGAAGTGAGAGCAGGTGTTGCCATTGAAATACGGAAATTGCTTGAAGCAAACATAATACAGGAAGTGATGAGTAGCCCGTGTAACTCACCCATTATGGGCATCAAAAAGCCTAATGGCAAGTACAGAGTAGTTCAGGACCTAAGAAAGGTAAACAAGATAGTGGTCCCTTGCTGCCCTATTGTCCCGAACCCAGCAGTGATCCTGTATCAGATTCCCTGGGATGCTCAATGGTTCACTGTGATAGACCTATGTCATGCATTCTTTTCGATTCCATTGCATCCAGACAGCAAATTTCTTTTCTCATTTGCTTTCAACAGTCACGTGTATGTCTGGAATAGGGTCCCCCAGGGGTACACAGAGAGCCCCTCTATCTTTAATCAGATCTTGAAAAAATGTCTTGAAACTTTAGTCTTACCTGGAAAGTCCGTTTTGGTCCAGTACATTGACGACCTATTGGTGGCGTCCAAAAGCCATAGGGATTGCGTGGTTGACACCATTGCCCTACTAAATCACCTGAGTGAAAAGGGACATAAAGTGGCCCCTGAGAAATTACAGTTCTGTTCGAAATCAGTGAAGTATCTGGGACACCAGATAGAAAAAGGCATCAGAAAAGTTACCTCAGAGAGAGTTAGAATAATTCAAAATATGCAGTTACCCCGTACTCAGAAAGAAATCAGAATGTTCCTCTGAGTTGTAGGTTACTGCAGGCAATGGATTGTGGGATTCACAGTCCTTGCAAAGCCCTTGATTCAGATGACAAAGAGAGGAGTGAAAGACCCAGTGGAATGGAATTACGAGAGCTTAACAGCTTTCACAAGGTTGCGTAATTGTCTGTGTACAGCCCCTGCTCTAGGGATGCCTGACTACTCCAAGGAGTTTGGCCTATTCTGTGACACTCGTGACAATTGTGCATTGTCAGTCCTGACTCAGGAACATGGCACGACCAGAAGGCCTGTGGCATATTTCTCTGCCACATTGGATCCAGTGGCTGCTGGATTACCTGGATGTCTGAAAGCAGTGGCTGCAACATGCACCAGTTTAGAACAAAGTGAGTCCATTATCATGGGACATCCTGTAACTGTGTATGTTCCACATGCAGTTGTGATTCTATTGACCCAAACCAAAACTCAGTATCTCATCCCTAGTCGGCTGACTAAATATGAGAGGATTCTCATGGGTGCTGCAAACATTGTCATCACCAGGTGCAATATTTTAAACCCCGCCACTTTACTCCCTGAATCAATGGTAATGGAAGGTAAGGGAGATGATGAGCATGACTGTATTGATCTGACAGAGTTCAGTACTAAACATCGCCCAGACATTAAAGAAACTCCTTTGCCTGTGCATGATGAGGAATGGTTTGTGGATGGTTCGTGCCTGAGGCATGAACTAGGGGGCCAAAGTGCTGCCTATGCTGTGGTATCGTTAACAAAAATTGAAGAAGCGTCCTATTTATTTGGAGTACAGTCTGCACAAGTAGCCGAATTGATCGCTCTGATTAGAGCTTGCAAATTGGGAAAAGACAAAAGAATAACAGTGTATACTGACAGCCAGTACTGTTATGGGGTGGTGCATGACTTTGGCCAGTTATGGCTACAAAGAGAATTCCTGACTTCATCAGGTACCCCCATTCGAAATGGAAAAGTGGTTCAAGACCTTTTAGAGGCAATTCAATTACCAAAAGAATTGGCAGTGGTCAAGTGTATTGCTCATAAGAAGGGCCTTGACCCTGTATCAATGGGAAACGATTTTGCTGACCGAGTGGCAAAACAATGCGCCATGGAGCAGATGCGAATAAATCCGAAGCGGGGTGGGACTGGAAACAGCTGCCAACTTAGGATGTTTGAAGAAGTGCCTACATGGGATGAAGTGAGAGAATGGCAGCATATGACGCCCTGGGAGGAGAAAGAGTAGTGGAAGGAAGAAGGTTGTAAACCAAGACGTGAGGATGGTGTCATTGTGGGCCCGAATGGTATGGCTGTGTTACCCAGACAACTACTTGCCCCTATGGCCAGACTGATACATGAAGGATCACACATTGGTAGGGATGCCATGGTTCTGGTATTTCAACAGACTTGGTACAACAAGAAGTTCAGGAAGGTAGCAGAGTCCCTTTGCCAGAGGTGCTTGCCATGTCAACAGTTCAACGCTGGCAAGAGAACAGAAGTTGAGCTGATGAAAATTGGGAGATCAGGGGGTCCCTTTGTGAGAATACAAATAGATTTCATTACCATGCCCCGTTGTGAGGGAAAACGATATGTCCTTGTCATTGTCTGCCTATTTTCAAAGTGGGTGGAAGCTTACCCTGCCACACAATGCGACGCCATAACAGTAGAAAAGTTATTGCTGAGAGAGCTAGTACCGAGGTTCGGGGTTCCAGTCTTTATTGACTCAGATAGAGGCGGACATTTCCAGAATGAAATCTTGGCTCAGCTCTGCAAAGCATTTGGGATCACACACAAACTGCACTGTGCATATCATCCAGAGGCTTCTGGAGTGGTAGAACAAATAAATGGCGCCATCAAGAATAGATTGGCAAAAATATGTGATTCTACTGGCCTAAACTGGATAAATGCCTTGCCTCTTGTTCTGATGGGACTCAGAAGCATTCCAGATCAGAGAACAGGCCTGAGCCCCCATGAGATCTTGATGGGAAGAGTGATGAGACAAGCATGGGTACCAGGATACAAACTGTTAAGCATTTCTGATGATTTGGTACTTGAATACTGCAAGCAAATGGGTGACCAAGTGCGTTCTATCTCTCGCCAGATTGGGGCAGACGCCGTCGCCAACCCGACAACACCAGTTCACAAATTGGTTCCTGGTGACTGGGTTAAAATAAAGAAGCACACTCGTTCAAGTTGCCTAGCACCAAGGTGGGGGAAAAAGCGGCAAGTAATCCTGGTAACAACGACTGCTGTTAAGTGCGCCGGCGTTCCCAAGTGGATCCATGCCAGCCATACCCAGAAGGTGATACCTGACGAGGAGCCTGGAGCAGAAGGTTGTCCAGCTGAGAGGTCTGCAGATGTTGGTCCTGAAGTAGCTGACGACAGACGACCGAGCACCAGCCCAGCTGAGGGTCCCACAGACGTTGGGCCGGAGGTAGCTGATGACGCGCGGCCAAGCACCAGTACTGCTGAACATCCAACGGAGGCTGGTCCAGAAGTAGCTGAAGACGAGCTGCCGGAAATCTGGCCAGAGGATTGGATACCAATAGTCGATCTCTCTGGAGATCCACTCAGAACAAGAGAGCGAATAAGAGAAGAGAGAGAGTGGAATAGTGAGGTCGAGCAAGGCACAGGCGAAGACCCTCAGATCATTGAGATTCACATCAAGTCTGAGGACGAAGAAGAAGGTCAGACAGGGACAGATCAGGTGATTGACACACCTCCACTAACTCCTGAAATTGAAAAGGGACAGACTAGAAAAAGTGTAATAGTTCGAGCAGAAGAAAATCAAGGGATCGAAGTGCTTGAACAGGATCAGTTAGAATTAGAAGAACGTGTTCAGGACAAAGAAACAGAGACCTTTGAAAGCCAAACGCAAATTCAACCTGAACAAGGTCAGCTTAGTGACCAGGCAGAAGAAATAGATACAAGACCTGGGACTAGTCAGACAGGAAGGGAAGAAACGGAAACCGAAGTGCCACCGACAAGTGAAAACAAAAGAGCATTAGAAGAAAGCACAATCACAGTGCCAACAAAAAGACTAAAGAAAAAGAAGCACATTGAGCCAAGGTATGTTAAGAGACTGAAATTAAGAATAAAAACAGTCCAAGAGAAACTTGCAGATCTAAGAAGAAGTCCCCGAATTGCAGAAATACCCGAAGATAGCTCCAAGAGAAGAAGTGAGCGAATAAAAAGACAAAACGAAAAATATCAGGATCCGGAAGGGGACCTACTTAATCTTGGAAAATTTTGAGGAACTTGATATCACTGACGAAAGTGACGGAGAACCGGTTGCTGAGTACTCTGGAGAAGAGGAAGACAAGCTCACCTGAGGTTGCACAGAGTAAGCTGGCTGTGTAAAACTTACAAAGAGGGGTTGAGAAACTTCTTCTGAGCCGAAAATGTCTGAGTCAAGAACGAATGGAAGGCCTAGTTGCAGTTGTTGCAAAACATGCTGCAAAGTATGTATATGTAGTATAGTTATAGTCATATTAGTTTGGATAGGACTAACAGTTTTTATTCCCTTTATGGTTAGTAAAAATACTAATATTAACACTACACAGATCACTGACACTGAAGAACTGACAACGCGAAGTGTAGAAAGACGTGAGAAAGCACTCAAACAGACAAAACGAGACTTAGATGCATCAGATGAGGAAGGACTACACTACCACGGAGTTCGGAATCAGACACACTCAAATGTTTTCGCAAACTTGTTAGTACATTATGTAGAGACTATGGAAATAGAGGATTGCTATGTCTGCATGAAGCTACCTACCTCTGTAGCTGAAGGCGTGACATACCATCACTTGCCGTCCCGCTGCGGGGCGGGGCAGTGCTGCGACAAGCGGATACGCTGGAGCACCTTTAGATGGAGGTGCTATGTGTTGGGAGTGAGTGTCAGTGGGGTCAGGAGTGATATAAGTGTGGGTTGTTAAAAAATACCTGGCCTAGTGGAAAAAAAGAATTTTATTAAACACTGGCTGGTATTATTAAAAGAAAAGTGAAGCGGAGAGATGGAGCAGGTTAATGGGCTCTCTCTCCTAAGTGGGTCAACATGTTTCGAGGCACGGGGCCTCTTCGTCAGGACCTAGGGGAGATCCCCCTGTCACTCACTAGTGTTTCTCCACAGAGGTAGAAAAAGTGTATATACAAAAAGTGAAAAAAAGACTATGTGAGTAACTACAATTAATAATTACAACACATATGCTACCACACTAATAATGTAGTATGCCTGCAAGGTAAGAACAATAGATTAAAAATGCGCCGATCCCAAAGTGCGCCTAACTCTAATTCACCTGTAATGGAAAACGAGAAACACACAGATATATACCAGATTGGGGTATGGGATCATGCGTAAACAGTGAAGGATATTGAAGCATTTCTTCAGAAAACACACAGTCACACACAGAAAAAGTAACACATAGGGGATGAGAATAGCCAGGGGTGGAGGTATTCAAATGCATACTTATCAGTGGGGGGGTCAATGCCTCGTGAGCCAGCTTATGACAGAAGGGTATGGTGGGGTCTCAACTGCAGAGAGGGAGAAGAGGTATATTGTAATTCCGTCCCATAAGTTGTATATTTAAGCACTACCAGGTAAGGCTAGGATACAGGATCCATCCTAGTGGAGACGGCTGTGTCGTACTTACTGTGCCCCTAGCACGCTCGTGCTTCCTCCTTCGTCCGCGGCTTCCGTGGATGTGAGGGAGGCTGAGGGCGGCGAGTTTATATATAGAATAGTAATTGGATAATTGATCAATTAAGCGCGGAAAATCCCGCTGAATATACAAGTGCCAGAAAGGAAAATAAAGCGGGCGGCCATGTTTGAGTGTTGGGTAGCACCTATAGATGCAGTCATGGTCTTCGGTTTTTGGATCGGGTGCCCGCTTCCTACCAGGTTTAGACACATCACTTATGTCTGTGGCAGCTCCTTGCTTTATAGACTAACGGACTGGTGAGATCAGCACGTAACCGCGCAGAGTGCAATCTACTGTAGAATGGCGCATGCGCCGGATTATTCGTTCTGCGCGCATGCGTGTAGAACCGACACTGTGGCCGGCGCGCATGCGCACAACTTCCCTGGTATAGTGTATCTTGCAGATACACGCGACTCAGGATTTGGGAACTGGCAATACTCCCGAGTTAGGTCATGTATGGCTGGAGAGAAGCTGAGGAAGTCGATAGCTGAACCAACTCCATACTGATGTTACCATATATAAAAATTAGTAAATAAAGCTGCATTGTCAGTTGTTGGAGGACTGGGAGGGTTAGAACCTTGGGGGGCTGTGATATTAAGATACAGTATGCCAATTGCTTGCTGATATGTTCATATATATATATATACACAATACAGTTCAGGGAGGACTGGAAGGGGTGGAACCTACGGAAAACTTATGCTGTAATGCATTATGCTTGAATAACCATTCTTTCCACAGGACATTTCTATTGGAAACCAAGGTGTCTGTAGTTGTATCACACATAGCGAGCCCTAGGTATTCAGTTGGGCCCACGGAATGTCATCATTCAGGCCAGTGCGGTGTGTCCCCAAGCGGAACACCCAGCGTTGTTCTTTCGATAGAAGGTCTCTATCATTGGAAAAGGCCTCGATGACTGTCCACTGCAGGTCGTGGACACTGTGTCCTACGGTGGCGAAGTGTCCTGACATTTTTGTAGTTGTCCTATTGCAGCGTACATTGCTGCGGTGTTCACCCATTCGAATTTTCACGGGTCTGCTGGTCATGCCCACATACTCCTTGTTGCAGGGACATGTGATTAGGTACACCACATTGCGACTATTGCAATTGGTGAAGGCTCGCTGTTCCCATGTAGACTGGTTAGAAAATGTGATACTTCTGCTCTTCTTTGTGTATTGGCAAGATACACAGGTCCCACATGGGTGGTGTCCACTGACCCCTATGACTCTAGAAGGTTCAATTACACCTGTTGCTTTTGGTCTGGTATGGACCAGAAGATCCTTTAGGTTCATTCCTCTTCTATGTGCAAACATAGGTTTGGGAAAATCCAGTTTGCCACATGATAACACCCTCCAATGTTTGTTAACGATCTTAGTGATCTGGTTGGAGTTGGTGTTGTAAGTGGTTACGCAGATGGGGCGTAGATCAGGTTCTTTCGCCTCGGTGTCGTCCAAAAGGGCTTCTCTGTTGTTATTACGTGCACGCTTAAGGCCTTTACGAACAATGTTCGCAGGGTACTGTCTGTTCAGGAGTTTGCACTCCAAGTCTGCTGCTTGTGTCTTAAAGTCATCAATGTTGCTACAGTTACGCCGTAGGCGGAGAAATTGTCCGTACGGAAGGTTCTCACGCAAGTGGCGCGGGTGGAAGCTACTGTCAGGAGCAGACTGTTCTTGGCTGTGGGTTTGAAGTGAGTGCTAGTTGCAAGTTTACCTTCTTTGGGGAAGATGTTTAGATCTAGAAACACCAGATTTTCGTTGGAAGCAGTGTGAGTAAATTTTAGGAACTGATCTTGTTGGTTCAGCCAGTTCATGAAACGGGTAACGGAGTCTAGGTCGCCCCTCCAGATGACAAATATGTCATCTATGTACCTGTTCCATGTAAGTATATGATGCCTGTGGGGATTGCTCTGATCCAGAATTTTAGTGGATTCCAGGTGGTGCACGTACAGACCTGCCAGACTGGGGGCACAGGTGCTCCCCATGCTGGTTCCGTGTCTTTGGAGGTAGTAAGTGTCCTCATATTGAAAGAAGTTCTTTGTAAGGGACAAAGAGATGCATTCGAGGACCACTTGTCTGGGGGTGTGGTAATCCCATGGTGTGGAGAATAGTACTTCCTCTATTATCTCCAAGGTTTCTCTATGTGGAAGACTTGTATAAAGGCTCTCCACGTCAAGTCCCACAAGAAGATCATGTTCCGGGTCAAAGGAAACATCTTTGATCACTTGGAGGACTGCCTTGGTATCCCTCAGATAGGTATCGGTGGTTTGAACAATTGGCCGGAGGAATGCGTCCGCAAACTTAGATAGTGGTTCCAAGATTGAGTTTATGCCAGACACTATAGGACGCCCAGGTGGATAAGGGGCGTCCTTGTGAATCTTGGGTATAGTGTAAAAGTACGGTACTTTTGGTTTGTCTTGGATTAGAAATTCACTCTCTTTTCTAGTCAGCCAATCGTGAGCTCTGGCTTCCTCGATCATTATCAGGATCGAGATCCTCACTTCCTCAGTTGGATCTTCTCTTAGCACCTGGTAGTTACGCCCATCGCTCAACAGTTTCCTGCATTCCAGGGAATGCAGGAAACTGTTGAGCGATGGGCGTAACTACCAGGTGCTAAGAGAAGATCCAACTGAGGAAGTGAGGATCTCGATCCTGATAATGATCGAGGAAGCCAGAGCTCACGATTGGCTGACTAGAAAAGAGAGTGAATTTCTAATCCAAGACAAACCAAAAGTACCGTACTTTTACACTATACCCAAGATTCACAAGGACGCCCCTTATCCACCTGGGCGTCCTATAGTGTCTGGCATAAACTCAATCTTGGAACCACTATCTAAGTTTGCGGACGCATTCCTCCGGCCAATTGTTCAAACCACCGATACCTATCTGAGGGATACCAAGGCAGTCCTCCAAGTGATCAAAGATGTTTCCTTTGACCCGGAACATGATCTTCTTGTGGGACTTGACGTGGAGAGCCTTTATACAAGTCTTCCACATAGAGAAACCTTGGAGATAATAGAGGAAGTACTATTCTCCACACCATGGGATTACCACACCCCCAGACAAGTGGTCCTCGAATGCATCTCTTTGTCCCTTACAAAGAACTTCTTTCAATATGAGGACACTTACTACCTCCAAAGACACGGAACCAGCATGGGGAGCACCTGTGCCCCCAGTCTGGCAGGTCTGTACGTGCACCACCTGGAATCCACTAAAATTCTGGATCAGAGCAATCCCCACAGGCATCATATACTTACATGGAAAAGGTACATAGATGACATATTTGTCATCTGGAGGGGCGACCTAGACTCCGTTACCCGTTTCATGAACTGGCTGAACCAACAAGATCAGTTCCTAAAATTTACTCACACTGCTTCCAACGAAAATCTGGTGTTTCTAGATCTAAACATCTTCCCCAAAGAAGGTAAACTTGCAACTAGCACTCACTTCAAACCCACAGCCAAGAACAGTCTGCTCCTGACAGTAGCTTCCACCCGCGCCACTTGCGTGAGAACCTTCCGTACGGACAATTTCTCCGCCTACGGCGTAACTGTAGCAACATTGATGACTTTAAGACACAAGCAGCAGACTTGGAGTGCAAACTCCTGAACAGACAGTACCCTGCGAACATTGTTCGTAAAGGCCTTAAGCGTGCACGTAATAACAACAGAGAAGCCCTTTTGGACGACACCGAGGCGAAAGAACCTGATCTACGCCCCATCTGCGTAACCACTTACAACACCAACTCCAACCAGATCACTAAGATCGTTAACAAACATTGGAGGGTGTTATCATGTGGCAAACTGGATTTTCCCAAACCTATGTTTGCACATAGAAGAGGAATGAACCTAAAGGATCTTCTGGTCCATACCAGACCAAAAGCAACAGGTGTAATTGAACCTTCTAGAGTCATAGGGGTCAGTGGACACCACCCATGTGGGACCTGTGTATCTTGCCAATACACAAAGAAGAGCAGAAGTATCACATTTTCTAACCAGTCTACATGGGAACAGCGAGCCTTCACCAATTGCAATAGTCGCAATGTGGTGTACCTAATCACATGTCCCTGCAACAAGGAGTATGTGGGCATGACCAGCAGACCCGTGAAAATTCGAATGGGTGAACACCGCAGCAATGTACGCTGCAATAGGACAACTACAAAAATGTCAGGACACTTCGCCACCGTAGGACACAGTGTCCACGACCTGCAGTGGACAGTCATCGAGGCCTTTTCCAATGATAGAGACCTTCTATCGAAAGAACAACGCTGGGTGTTCCGCTTGGGGACACACCGCACTGGCCTGAATGATGACATTCCGTGGGCCCAACTGAATACCTAGGGCTCGCTATGTGTGATACAACTACAGACACCTTGGTTTCCAATAGAAATGTCCTGTGGAAAGAATGGTTATTCAAGCATAATGCATTACAGCATAAGTTTTCCGTAGGTTCCACCCCTTCCAGTCCTCCCTGAACTGTATTGTGTATATATATATATATATGAACATATCAGCAAGCAATTGGCATACTGTATCTTAATATCACAGCCCCCCAAGGTTCTAACCCTCCCAGTCCTCCAACAACTGACAATGCAGCTTTATTTACTAATTTTTATATATGGTAACATCAGTATGGAGTTGGTTCAGCTATCGACTTCCTCAGCTTCTCTCCAGCCATACATGACCTAACTCGGGAGTATTGCCAGTTCCCAAATCCTGAGTCGCGTGTATCTGCAAGATACACTATACCAGGGAAGTTGTGCGCATGCGCGCCGGCCACAGTGTCGGTTCTACACGCATGCGCGCAGAACGAATAATCCGGCGCATGCGCCATTCTACAGTAGATTGCACTCTGCGCGGTTACGGGCTGATCTCACCAGTCCGTTAGTCTATAAAGCAAGGAGCTGCCACAGACATAAGTGATGTGTCTAAACCTGGTAGGAAGCGGGCACCCGATCTAAAAACCGAAGACCATGACTGCATCTATAGGTGCTACCTAACACTCAAACATGGCCGCCCGCTTTATTTTCCTTTCTTGCCCTTGTATATTCGGCGGGCTTTTCCGCGCTTAATTGATCACTTATCCAATTACTATTCTATATATAAACTCGCCGCCCTCAGCCTCCCTCACATCCACGGAAGCCGCGGACGAAGGAGGAAGCACGAGCGTGCTAGGGGCACAGTAAGTACGGCACAGCCGTCTCCACTAGGATGGATCCTGTATCCTAGCCTTACCTGGTAGTGCTTAAATATACAACTTATGGGACGGAATTACAATATACCTCTTCTCCCTCTCTGCAGTTGAGACCCCACCATACCCTTCTGTCATAAGCTGGCTCATGAGGCATTGACCCCCCCACTGATAAGTATGCATTTCAATACCTCCACCCCTAGCTATTCTCATCCCCTATGTGTTACTTATTCTGTGTGTGACTGTGTGTTTTCTGAAGAAATGCTTCAATATCCTTCACTGTTTACGCATGATCCCATACCCCAATCTGGTATATATCTGTGTGTTTCTCGTTTTCCATTACAGGTGAATTAGAGTTAAGCGCACTTTGGGATCGGCGCATTTTTAATCTATTGTTCTTACCTTGCAGGCATACTACATTATCAGTGTGGTAGCATATGTGTTGTAATTATTAATTGTAGTTACTCACATAGTCTTTTTTTCACTTTTTGTATATACACTTTTTCTACCTCTGTGGAGAAACACTAGTGAGTGACAGGGGGATCTCCCCTAGGTCCTGACGAAGAGGCCCCGTGCCTCGAAACATGTTGACCCACTTAGGAGAGAGAGCCCATTAACCTGCTCCATCTCTCCGCTTCACTTTTCTTTTAATAATACCAGCCAGTGTTTAATAAAATTCTTTTTTTCCACTAGGCCAGGTATTTTTTAACAACCCACACTTATATCACTCCTGACCCCACTGACACTCACTCCCAACACATAGCACCTCCATCTAAAGGTGCTCCAGCGTATCCGCTTGTCGCAGCACTGCCCCGCCCCGCAGCGGGACGGGAAGACCCCGATGATGAAGCATGACACCAAGGGCCCTTTTGGTGTGTGAGGGGTATTTTAACAAAGATGGTGTATTCCAATGACATCTCGATACACATCCACCCAATGTGAGGTGGCCCTGTTTGATTAACCTATATCCCTGATAAGAGGAGGACGTGCCCACCTCGGTGCCCATCGGCACCACCTCTTCCCTCCCCCCTTTTGATTTCCTTATACCATCACTTGCCCCTGACATATGGAATTTCCTGTAGTATTTTAGCAAGCTGGTTTTACAAAAGAGGACCGTTACAGTACTATTACTCTAACAATGACGTGATCTTTTCTGAACTTCCCGTTCGTGGAAACTTGAATCCTGTACATACCAAAAGTGACGTAATACGCTATATGGGAGACTACTTTCTGACTATAGGCAATATAGACATAGCTGAAGCACATAGAGACAACCTGACCTGTTCATTGCATGAACAAGAGAAAATATTTTTAAACATGGCAGAGAAGAGAAGGGAGAGTTTCCAAAGAAAGGCTAATGACAAAAGGCAGAAAACACCAAAATGGGCTGAGAACATGGAAAGCACCTCAACTGGCGGGGCGGGACCTGCTCTGTTGCTGGATTTCGAGAAGAAAGGGAAACTCTGTCTTCACCGTGAGAAGACTGATTATTATAATAACATTTTCATTGGTTCCAGTCAATGTGAACACAATTACAAGGTAATTGGAGGTTGGGGATTCAAAAATGGGTCAGAGCCTGTGTTTCCTGGAATTTATTATATATGTGGAGACAAGGCTTATTTCAAATTGCCGGATCACTGGTATGGAAGCTGCTACTTTGGCATTGTCTTCCCGAAAATATACCATGTGAATGAAATTGCTGGAAGCAATGAAAACACTAATGGCTTAGTGCGTAGTAAAAGAGAAAGCGTAGGTGAAATAATGGGTAGTATTTTTAGTGCACTGATACCTGGAGTGGGAGTGGTTCTGAACACTCACAGAATTTGCAAATTGTCCACAGTAGTGGATGTGCTGTCTACTGATACAGCTCATGGATTTCTGCTGGTCAATACCGAAATGGTTGCGATCAGATCAATGGTTTTGCAGGACAGACTTGCTCTTGACACCTTATTAGCAAAAGAGGGCGGAGTCTGCCGGATGTTGAAGGCGCAACATTGTTGCACTTACATTCCGGACAAGAGCGTACAGCTCAAAAGATATGTGAAAAACATTACTAATTTGGAAAAGGAACTCAAACCACTCGAGGTTGACAGTGCCTGGAGGAGACTAGTTGATGGTCTCTCAAATGTAGGTCACTGGTTTGCTAACTTAGGTAGAAGCTTATTGTTCAAAGTACTGATGCCAATTGGAATTATAGGTCTTATCCTGTTTTTCATATTCGTCTGTTGCAAATGCGGAAGACATACTAAGAAGTATCAGGTGAATGCAAGAGGAGTGAAACGGAGTGCGGATGAACTTGAATTGGAAGAAATGAATAATCAGATTTACAAAAGGGTGAAGAATTATCACCCTACCAAAAATGAAAAGGAAAAACTGAATCGTATGTTGGAAGGGATAGAGTTGTACAAAGTGTGAAAGAAAGTTGGCATCTGGTTCCATTTATGTGTGATGATAGTAAATATCATCAAAGAGGGGATTGATAGAGCAAGATTTCGCATCGCGACTTGCTCGATTCATGAACCTCAACTTGTCATAACCTCATAACAAACGTACGTTATTATTAATATCTTTATTTTGGATACACGTGAAAGGTAGCGAAGCTTGCTTATGTGTTCTACTAATACGATTAATCCATGTCCCTAAAAATGGCCGCTGCTTGTCTTTTCGCTTTTGCGCATGCGTTAGTCACACTCACGTGACTCTACGTAGAGGTAGTTCTGGAGGGAAAGGGGGGCGCATGCGTAATACGCAGCTTTCGTGATAACGTGGTGATGCCCGTGCAGTTGCTCTCGTGTCCATGTATATGTTACTAATGTCTAATTGCATAGTATATTTTCCTGATGATGAATCTGAAGTACAAAGTCATGACATGTAATACAAGCATTTATTTCTATGTTTTAATTTGTTTTCGCTTACTTTTCATGTATCACAGGAAATGGGGGTCCAAATGGGTCATGAGCCATTTTGAAGGTCCTTTCTGCGCATGCTCCAGATGCAAGGCCAGAGACAAACTTGGACCGTGGAACTCAGCCAGCTGGCAGCCACAGTCGAGATGCTCCTGAGAGAATTACCTCTGACCCAGGAGGATGAAGCCAATGTCCCTATGTTGTTACAAATGTATAAGTTTTCATTGTATTCCGTGCAACTTCTCGTGGGAACCCCAATCTTGCTAGGCGGCACCCTAGGATGCTAAGTAGGGCTTGTAATAGTCTGTTCTGATTGGTGTGTTAACCAAATCCTACCTTAGGACCAATCGAAATTGGGGATTCTGACACTTTGCAACATTTGGGGGGTGGTACCCTGTCCCAAAACAGTATATCTACCCTGGGTTCACCTAGGGAAATTGTCCGACTTGTCTGAGTAGCTGACCTGTCACTGACCCAACGCACTCAATAGGTGACTTGATACAGAGCGCTGCGGAGCACTCTGTCCGAATTTGACCATAGACTAAGGTTTTACTAAACCTTAAAAGTGCTGGCGAAGCACTTTGCTGGGAGTTCGCTAACCCAATCGGGGTTCTGATCGATAGCTGCAGAGAGGGTGGAGCGCAGGCGTTGCTGTCCAAACTGCGGGTGCTGGTCGTTGTCCTGGTGGTCCTGTCCTGATCCAAATCTGAGGGTTTCCTGTCCTGTCCAGGGTGTCCATTCTGCACCTGCTGTCCATTGAGGGGTATCCTTCCTTGAGGGTTTCCTGTCCTTAACTGACCCGTGGCCAGGGTTGGTTTTCACACCAGTCTAGGTAAATATCGCTCTAAATCTCTTGAAACTGCACCTTTCTATTTTTCTGTCTTTGCTTTAATAAAGACATACCTTTGCATATGATAAGTTTTCCATGCTTTTCCGCAACTCATTGCATCTCATGAAACGTATGCATTTATTTTTCATAGCGTGTTCCTATGTTACCCTTCCTTTTACAAATCATTTTTCCTCCATTTGCAGTTTATAATTTGTTTGAGGTGTTCTATACATTTTCTCACTAAACTGAATGAAGAGATTTTTCTGAAGTTATAGCATGTCCTATTTTTCACGTTAATCGAACTGTTTTAGATTTCTACGTTTTTCCATTCCATAGCATAAATGATACTTGCCCTAGTTATTTTTCATCACCCATGTTTGACTCTTTCATGAGTAGTCTACTAGCTTAGCAGGTTCCCAGTCGCATTTCTCTTGAATCTAAAGGTTTTTTAAATTACTGACTATCTGCTCAATGTAAGTTGGATTTTCACATTGACTTGAACTTTATATAAACTTTATAAAACTTCTAGTTGTTCGTGGTCATTTTATGAAAAGCAAAGGTCATTTATTGAAGAGTATATTATTTTTGCTGCCTTTCCTTTACAGCTAGCTCCCTGATCCATTGTGGTCATAGGTACCCGTAACAGTGGATGGTAAGTCGGGTACACTAGAAAATAGAAAAGGAACTCCCAATTATTGGTAGTAGATTGTGACGTCATCCGATCAATGTATCTGGTGATTTGAAATATATGGGCCCGAAGCCGGAAGTGGCGAAATTATTGGTCGGATGACCCGCGATCTCTAGCACAAGCACCCCCGATAACTTATCTGCGAGTATGAAGACACTGTGTTCCAACTCGAGGTGAAACTTGCTGGGACGGAAGACACAGAATATCCAGCTCTCTCCTTGTAGAAGACACATGATTTCTCTGTGCTGATGGCGAGGGAAACAAAGTAACAAGCTCCTGTTACATCACAGGAGCCAGATAGAACGAACAGCTAGGAGACTCGGGACACGGGTAAGTCCGTGAGAGTCCCGGCCCCCAGAAGAACCGGCTCATTCCAAGAAGCCTCTTAGGAAATGAGGCCAAATTTACTCGGGGACCGAGGACTACAAATGCCCAATAAATAAGGAAGCGCACCAACCGAATCCCAAGGGGCGCTCCCCGAGACTCAGCAATCCTAGGAGAGATGGGTGGCAAGCAGCTGCAGGCAGAACCACGAACGACAAGTACGGAGCAGCGGAGCGGAGTAGGCTAAGTACCGCCTACCCGCTCCGCTGACTTCTGCTGTCTTCTCTGCATCAAGCCACATGGATGCTGGGTGATGTAGTTCTCCCCAGCTTGCGCCTCTCAATCGCAACATAAAAAGAGTAGTGTGTGCCTGCCCCTACCACGCTGTGCATTCCCCGCAATGGTCATGACACTTAGAGAGACTACAACAGCAAGTGTAAAGCCAGTAAGATGTCATGCCAGAATCTTTGCTTCATGAAAGGCCTACAGGGATAAGGTCAGTGACGTAGCTAGGGGGACAGGGGGTAGTGGGGGTCCCATGAGCGGCACTGGTATTGGGGACGGTGGAGGTGAGCAAGTCGTGTCTGTAGACTACCACCCACCCCCTCACATCCCCCAGAAATAAGTCCTCTGCCGGCCGCAAGCCCCCCCCCGAACAAGTCATCCATCGGTCGGCACACCCCGCCCCCTGCTCTTACCTACACTGGGTGGCAAACTTAGTGTCCGCCCTGGGTGGCAGTACGTCTAGCTATGAAGATGGGTGGTTCAAAACAAGGAGTCTTGGAAGAAACCAGGCGCACAGCTGGGTGAGTGTACCTTACTAAATCAAAGTGTTAACATACAAGTATGCAACTTCATTTAATATTAAAACCAAATGCTAGTACACATGAAATTTTTTGTTTGAACAAAACGTCATTGGTTGATTAACAGATCATTGAAACTGATTAATTCTTTGGGTCATTACATCATGGCACAATTAGTTTACACACTGTTTGTGATATTTACAATGTACATGACAATAGTTTATGATAGTGACATGGTCATTATATCAATGAGGATTGTTGCAGTTCGGCCCAATGCATTTCGGGATCTCCTGTCCCTTCCTCAGGGGCCACTAGAAATCAAAAATAACAACATTTAGCTTGAAACGATCCCTTCTCATGGGACTACAATACCAAATATATCCTGAATTAATGCAAATGAATTGAAAGCCAACAAAGTCGGTTGAAACCATCAAGTGCCTGGTTTACTAATTGTTAGGTGCATCTTACAAGTGGACAGTCTAGAGACATTCCATTACCTGTACGTCCCTCGTCCTCGACCCAGTCATCACTCATGAGGTATTCCACAAGACAGGAAACAAAACAGGAAACGCTTTTAGGCTCCACCCCACCTCCTGCCAGGTGCTATATCACTACCAACCACCAGAAGCACATCCTGTTTTGTTTCCTGTTGGTGGATTACTTGATGGGAGACGCTGGGGTGGGTGCCGGGCACTTACCTCCATCTTTGTCCTGTGGTTCCTCCTCTGCTGGGCTCTGGGAGGCACCCATGGACCTTCGTGGGATTCTTTGGAGTGGGGCTGCTGGGCTTCCCTGTCTCCTCCTTGGATTGGTTGACCGGGGCTGCTGGGCTTCTCTGGTCTTCCTGCTTCGCCTTCATTGCTGGTTTTCCTGCTTCTGAGTGGTTCTATCTTTGGATCCTGGTTTTGTCACCAAAGTCCGCTCCCGTTTCCATTCCTCTCAGGAGCTGGTTCTTCCTTCTTTGTGTCCTTCTCCTTCTTCTCCTTCTGAGCTGTTGCTTCATTCTTTGGACCTGAGGCGTGCCCTGTCCATTTATGTGGCTCGTTCTGGGGAGTTTCGTTCTTCTGACTCCCTCTTTGTGACCTTTGGTTTGACTGGTAAGGGTAAGGCTGCTTCCAGGCTCACCTTGGGTCGTTGGATTAGGGCTGTCATTGCTATTGCCTATCGTGGTGCTGGTTTGCCCTGTCCAGCGGGGGTTCAGGCGCGTTCCACTCGGGGCGTGTCTGCATCCTGGGCTGCTTTCAATGGTGTGTCTCTTGATGAAATTTGTCGTGCTGGGACCTGGGCCTCTGAGTCCACGTTTGTGCGGCACTACAGGTTGAATTGTGCCCTGTCTGACCGGACCAATTTTGGTTGTGGGGTGTTGCAAGCTGTGGGGGTTCCCCCTCCGCTCTGAGTTCTGTTTGTGTATTAAACTTTTTTCACTTGCTGCACTCCTATGTGTCTGGTCTGTGTTTTGCTGTGTTTGGGGTTGCCAAAGGCCTGTTTGGGCGTTGCTTTGGTATGCCTCATGAGTGATGACTGGGTCGAGGACGAGGGACGTAGAGGTAATGCTATGATTACGTTCGGTAATCCCCATTACTCTTACTCCTACTCGTCCTCGACCCAGTCATGGTATACATCTATTACAATGCATTGTTTACCACGCAATACCATCACCACGCATCTTTTACCACGCAAATACTTTTACCACGCATACATTTACAACGCATACTTTTACAACGCATGTATTATTACAACGCATGTACTTTAAAACGCATTTTTAATGTAAATGCAGTGTTTTTTTTAAATAATTTTGATTTTAATTAAATTAATAGTAATATATTTAATGTGTAATATTATTTGTTATTTATTTTTAAAATTATAATAATTAGTAATATTTGCATATTTAATGTATGTAGTAATATTTGTTATTTTGGTAAAATTTTAAAAATATTTTAAATTATATTTTAATTACTAGTAATGTATTTAATGTGTAAAATAAATTAATGTGTAATATTATGTTATTATTTTTACATATAATTTTTGTAATAATAGACATGAATTAATTATTTAAAATTAAATTTATTTATTTAATAATATTGAAATATTAATTTTTTTGATTTTATTGGTATTATATTTATTTTCAAATTAATTTATAGTAATTAATATTAAAAATTGAAAATTAAAATTTTAATTTAATTTTAAAATAATGTCTATAATTTTATCAACTTACTAAAAAATGTAAGTAATTATTTAACACTATTTAATGTTAATTTTACATTAATAAATTAATCAAAACCATATTGAAAGTTTTGGTTCCCACGGTTTAACACTGTTTTCTATGGTAAGAATTGTCCTTCATTTATTTCTATGACATTGCATATGGGTCCCGCGATATAGTTATAGGATGAATTAAAGAAGAGGATAGACTGAGAAAAGAAAGGAAAAGAAGCAAGAAAACAGGTAAGGAGACATGATAGTTAATATATATAAAGTGTAGACAATTAATTATATACAGCATAAATAAATTAATACAAACAACAGAGGCAGAAATTTAATTGGAAATTTTATTATTCATAAATATATTTTTAAATTAAAGTACTTTTTTTATTACATTTATTACATATTTTATAATCATTTTGCACTACATGTACAATTAATGAAAAAATACAACAAAGTAATAATATTCTTTAAAAAAAGTAGTCCCTTTTTTTTCCTTGTAGGCATCCATGTTGTCATGACTTTAACGTGTGCGTAAGCGGCCATTTTGAAGAGCATCGTTGGAGGAAGCAGCAGGAAGCTGATCTGCGTTCAGGTAGGAAACTTTTAAAACTTTATTATAAAGTAAAATATTTAAAAAGGGACACATTTATTGTAAGGGAAGTATAAGTTGAGGTTGCTCTTAAAAAAAAGATGTTAACGAACTTATAAATGCATGTCGCTAATCATATATCGAGAATATGTCTAAGTCGGGTTCCATGTTGAAATAAATCGATATGGATATTTCATTACAAAAAAGGTATAATACATTTTAAACATGTAGAAAGATGTTTACGTTTATGCTACATGTATATGCTTCATATTTATGCTGCATGTATTTTTGTTGAATTGTTTGTTTAAAAATGCATTTTTGAATGTTCCGAAATATTATGGAAAATAAAAGAGAGAGTAATTCGAGGTTAATTTATTGTTTAAAAAAGCTTCTATGGAAAAGAATGATTGATTTATTTTTGATTTAGGCAAATGGATTGGGCATTTTGTTCCTATTTTTGGAAAACGGAAAAAAAATTGCGTATTTTGTTGGAATTTGGTTGATTTTGGTGATTAAAGTTGGTAGATAGATAGTTATGTTTCTTTTTCTTGGTTTTATTTTGAACAGCGATTCTGATTGATTCATTTGAGAGATGTAATTATCAGAATGAGATTGAAATATGGGATTACGTGTCTGTTAACTTTGAATTGATTTTGAATAGTGATTCATTTAAGAAAATATTTGTAAAATATTATGTATCTTAATAATTTTGCAATGCGAAAATACTTTACAAGAATATGCAAGCATTTATTTCATCTGAATAATATGGAGTCCTATGTTTCATAATATTTTTGAAAAATGTTGTTTCGAAAAATTTTACAAAAATAATTGCACTCGATAGAAAACAAAAAGTTTTTGCAAAGTATGAAAAAAATGTATTTTTTAATTTCGGACATATTTGTATAGGATATTTAAAAATATCAATTCAGAAAAAATATAAACAATTTTTTCAAAATTTAATCTATTTGCCATTAAAAAAGGGTCGTTGTAGAAGCTTTATTAAAACAATTTTTTGAGGTACAGTAAAGAAAAGAAGAGTTTACAGAATTTATCAAAAATGCATTTTTTTAAAAACCAGAATGGTAAAAAATTAATAATAAACTTTTAACAAATTGGTTTCATCACCAATTAGTAGAAAAACACTCAAATATATTGTATTATAGAGTGTAAAAAAAAATTTACTAAAAAAGGAACCCCAACTTGTTTTTGGAAAAAGTAATTTTTTTATAAAATAAAAGCCAATTTAAAATTTTATGAGGAATTAATTTTTGGGCAAAGCAGGAAAGTAATGTAATGGTCAAAACTAAAAAGAGAGAATGTTAGCAAGATTTTCCAGGTAATCCAAAGCCACGCACAACGAAAACTGTTGCAATAATGCCAATAGTCGTTCAGACATTTCTTTTGTTTTTTGAGTAATTCGTGAGTTTAGTTTACCTGTAAGAGTTTGAGAAAGTCTCATTTCTTGGAAACTTTGCTCCTTCTTCAAAGTTTCCAAAAAAGAGTAGAAATTTGGGTGGTGTTGTCCAATTACATGGTTGAAGGAGTTATGCCATCCCTCTATGGCATTATTTGTTTTAGCCTCTCCCTGTAAGCAACTCGAATAACAGTTCCACCACTCCACATGGAAATGTGGCTTCCTCCTGCGACCTGATCTGCTTAGGTGTCCAATCCATGTGTCTTCCATATAATTTAGAATGGGTGCCAATTTTTCTTCATTTCTTAAATAATACTCTGATTCTATAATGGCAGTGTAGTATTCGTCTACACTTTGAGGAGGGACAAAACAAAGAGCAGTTAATTTTTTTAATTCAACTTGTAGTGTGCTGTTTGATGAATATTCTGTAACAAGGGGTGTTTTTTGTAATTTACGCCAGAATGCCTGGGAAAAATGGAAAAAACACCCCTGAATTTGGGTATCCGTGTACATTTTGGAGATCACATTGATCATGCTCAATTCAAAATCAATAATTATTTTCCTAGGACTTTGGTGAGTTTTGGATTTAATAACAGACAAAAATTGTGTGTATGTTGCAGAAGTTTTATCAGTCAGCAAACTATATACTAGGGGGATTACACTATTGTTAATTTTAGCATGTATTGTATAAATTTGGGTGAATGGATGGGGTGTGCTTTTAAACGTCCCATCCATCATCCAAATTTCACTGCTTTCCAGTTTTACAAGGTTACGGGGAGTACTAAATATTAATATACGTTTCTGAGGGTTTTCATTATCATGTAAAAGGAAAGATTCATCAGAAAAAGATATTGTAAGTTCATGAGGTATAACTATGTCAGAAAAGGTATGTGGTGTATTAGTTTGTGTATTACTTGCCTGCTTTTGACGTTGAATTATTCTACGCAAATTATGGATGGTAGGCATATTACTTGCTATATGTGTAGGGACATGTTGAGCAACCTCTCTTAAAATTGTTCCTGTAGAATCATTGGAGGTGCTTGCCATTACTTTCATCTCATTTACTGTTTCTCTTACATCAACCTCCATTGCAGAGGCAGAGTGGTTATGGTCAGTTGTTCTTACAATAATATCATCAACCGTAACCGCTCTGCCGCTGCAACGGGTTGAAAAGTAATTCACGCACCTCCAATGATTCCTTGTTAAACTTATTCTTTCCCTACAATAAATGTAACCTCCATGATTTAATAGTCGGTTTCCTTTTCTGGACATAATAACATTTGCAGTTGGATGAGTAGACATGTTCTAGAGGGAAAAAAAAAAAGAATTTTTGTGAAATTTTTTGCATTTATAAAAATTATAATTATTTTAAAAAGATTCAGCTTTCATAATGCAGCATTTTGTGAGAAGTATGAATGGTGAGTAATACCTACAGACAATTTTGCAACTTTAAAAGTGCATTATTTACCCAGGGTTAGAATACTTAGTAATTCCTTTTTAGGATTCAAGACTTTCCTAAATGTAGCACTTTCCCAGATTTGGAATAGTATATAATACATATACACTTTTAAGCACTTTAATTACTGAATTACTTACTTGGAGTTCAAATAGTCATTAATACCTTTACACTATCCAGCACTTTCTCTACTGCTGCACTTACCTGGCGTTGGAATAGTAATTAATACCCTAACACTATCCAGCACTTTCCCTAATGCAGTACTTATTTGGAATTGGAATAGTAATGAATACCCTTACACTATCCAGCACTTTATCTACTGCAGCACTTACTTGGAGTTGGAATAGTAATTAATACCCTTAGACTATCCAGCACTTTCTCTAATGCAGCACTTACTTGGTGTTTGAATAGTAATTAATACACTTACACTATCCAGCACTTTCCCTAATGCAGTACTTACTTGGAGTTGGAATAGTAATTAATACCCTTACACTATCCAGCACTTTCTCTAATGCAGCACTTACCTGGAGTGGGAATAGTAATTAATACCCTTACACTATCCAGCACTTTCTCTAATGCAGCACTTACTTGGTGTTGGAATAGTAATTAATACCCTTACACTATCCAGCACTTTCTCTAATCCAGCACTTACTTGGTGTTGGAATAGTAATTAATACCCTTACACTATGCTGCACTTTCTCTACTGCAGCACTTACCTGGAGTTGGAATAGTAATTAATACCCTTACACTATCCAGCACTTTCTCTAATGCAGCACTTACCTGGAGTGGGAATAGTAATTAATACCCTTACACTATCCAGCACTTTCTCTAATGCAGCACTTACTTGGAGTTGGAATAGTAATTAATACCTTTACACTATCCAGCACTTTCACTACAGTAGCACTTATCTGGAGTTGGAATAACTTGTTTACTCTCAAGTGAGGAAAGTTAAACATATGTCTACATTTTTTCATTTTTATTTAAAATTGTGTTTATTATCTGGCTACGATTTGAAATATTTCTCATGTTTCAATGAATTTATTTACCTTATTGGTAGCTGCTTGTTTTTGCTGAAAAATGTGGTCAGATTGTTCTTTTGTTTGTTGTTTTCTTTGGTTGTCGGTTTATATATAGTTCTATTTCTCTAAAATAAAGGAGAGAAATGTTGATTATTATTATTGTGTTTTTTGATTGGTGTTATAAACATTGTGTCTGTTAATTTGAAACAGAAAACTAATTATTCATTGCAATTGAAAAACTTTTAACTGTATATATGTGGAAAATTGACATGTTTGCACTATCCGGCACTTTCTCTAATGCAGCACTTACCTGGAGTTGGAATAGTAATGAATACCCCTAGACTATCCAGCACTTTCTCTAATGCAGCACTTACTTGGAGTTGGAATAGTAAATAATACCTTTACACTATCCAGCACTTTCCCTAATGCAGCACTTACTTGGAGTTGGAATAGTAATTAATACCCTTACACTATCCAGCACTTTCTCTAATGCAGCACTTACTTGGTGTTGGAATAGTAATTAATACCCTTAGACTATCCAGCACTTTCTCTAATGCAGCACTTACTTGGTGTTGGAATAGTAATTAATACCCTTACAATATCCAGCACTTTTTCTACTGCAGCACTTACCTGGAATTGGAATAGTAATTAATACCCCTACACTATCCAGCACTTTCTCTAATGCAGCACCTACTTGGAGTTGGAATAGAAATTAATACCCTTACACTATACAGCACTTTCTCTAATGCAGCACTTACTTGGTGTTGGAATAGTAAATAATACACTTACACTATCCAGCACTTTCTCTACTGCAGCACTTACTTGGTGTTGGAATAGTAATTAATACCCTTACACTATCCAGCACTTTCTCTACTGCAGCACTTTCCTGGAGTTGGAATAGTAATTAATACCCTTACACTATCCAGCATTTTCTCTAATGCAGCACTTACTTGGTGTTTGAATAGTAATTAATACCCTTACACTATCCAGCACTTTCTCTAAAGCAGCACTTACTTGGAGTTGGAATAGTAATTAATACCCTTACACTATGCTGCACTTTCTCTACTGCAGCACTTACCTGGAGTTGGAATAGTAATTAATACCCTTACACTATCCAGCACTTTCTCTAATGCAGCACTTACCTGGACTTGGAATAGTAATTAATACCCTTACACTATCCAGCACTTTCTCTAATGCAGCAGTTACTTGGAGTTGGAATAGTAATTAATACCTTTACACTATCCAGCACTTTCACTACAGTAGCACTTATCTGGAGTTGGAATAACTTGTTTACTCTCAAGTGAGGAAAGTTAAACATATGTCTACATTTTTTCATTTTTATTTAAAATTGTGTTTATTATCTGGCTACGATTTGAAATATTTCTCATGTTTCAATGAATTTATTTACCTTATTGGTAGCTGCTTGTTTTTGCTGAAAAATGTGGTCAGATTGTTCTTTTGTTTGCTGTTTTCTTTGGTTGTCGGTTTATATATAGTTCTATTTCTCTAAAATAAGGGAGAGAAATGTTGATTATTATCATTGTGTTTTTTGATTGGTGTTATAAACATTGTGTCTGTTAATTTGAAACAGAAAACGAATTATTCATTGCAATTGAAAAACTTTTAACTGTATATATGTGGAAAATTGACATGTTTGCACTATCCGGCACTTTCTCTAATGCAGCACTTACCTGGAATTGGAATAGTAATTAATACCCTTAAACTATCCAGCACTTTCCCTAATGCAGCACTTACTTGGAGTTGGAATAGTAATTAATACCCTTACACTATCCAGCACTTTCTCTAATGCAGCACTTACTTGGTGTTGGAATAGTAATTAATACCCTTAGACTATCCAGCACTTTCTCTAATGCAGCACTTACTTGGTGTTGGAATAGTAATTAATACCCTTACAATATCCAGCACTTTTTCTACTGCAGCACTTACCTGGAATTGGAATAGTAATTAATACCCCTACACTATCCAGCACTTTCTCTAATGCAGCACTTACTTGGAGTTGGAATAGAAATTAATACCCTTACACTATCCAGCACTTTCTCTAATGCAGCACTTACTTGGTGTTGGAATAGAAATTAATACACTTACACTATCCAGCACTTTCTCTACTGCAGCACTTACTTGGTGTTGGAATAGAAATTAATACACTTACACTATCCAGCACTTTCTCTACTGCAGCACTTACTTGGTGTTGGAATAGAAATTAATACACTTACACTATCCAGCACTTTCTCTAATGCAGCACTTACCTGGAGTTGGAATAGTAATTAATACCCTTACAATATCCAGCACTTTTTCTACTGCAGCACTTACCTGGAATTGGAATAGTAATTAATACCCCTACACTATCCAGCACTTTCTCTAATGCAGCACCTACTTGGAGTTGGAATAGAAATTAATACCCTTACACTATACAGCACTTTCTCTAAAGCAGCACTTACTTGGAGTTGGAATAGTAATTAATACCCTTACACTATCCAGCACTTTCTCTACTGCAGCACTTACTTGGTGTTGGAATAGTAATTAATACACTTACACTATCCAGCACTTTCTCTAATGCAGCACTTACCTGGACTTGGAATAGTAATTAATACCCTTGCACTATCCAGCACTTTCTCTAATGCAGCACTTACTTGGAGTTGGAATAGTAATTATTACCTTTACACTATCCAGCACTTTCACTACAGTAGCACTTATCTGGAGTTGGAATAACTTGTTTACTCTCAAGTGAGGAAAGTTAAACATATGTCTACATTTTTTCATTTTTATTTAAAATTGTGTTTATTATCTGGCTACGATTTGAAATATTTCTCATGTTTCAATGAATTTATTTACCTTATTGGTAGCTGCTTGTTTTTGCTGAAAAATGTGGTCAGATTGTTCTTTTGTTTGTGGTTTTCTTTGGTTGTCGGTTTATATATAATTCTATTTCTCTAAAATAAGGGAGAGAAATGTTGATTATTATTATTGTGTTTTTTGATTGGTGTTATAAACATTGTGTCTGTTAATTTAAAACAGAAAACTAATTATTCATTGCAATTGAAAAACTTTTAACTGTATATATGTGGAAAATTGACATGTTTGCACTATCCGGCACTTTCCCTAATGCAACACTTACTTGGAGTTGGAATAGAAATTAATACCCTTAGACTATCCAGCACTTTCTCTAATGCAGCACTTACTTGGAGTTGGAATAGTAATTAATACCCTTAGACTATCCAGCACTTTCTCTAATGCAGCACTTACTTGGAGTTGGAATAGTAATTAATACCCTTACACTATCTAGCACTTTCCCTAATGCAGTACTTACTTGGAGTTGGAATAGTAATTAATACCCTTACACTATCCAGCACTTTCTCTAATGCAGCACTTACTTGGTGTTGGAATAGTAATTTATACCCTTAGACTATCCAGCACTTTCTCTAATGCAGCACTTACTTGGTGTTGGAATAGTAATTAATACCCTTACAATATCCAGCACTTTCTCTACTGCAGCACTTACCTGGAATTGGAATAGTAATTAATACCCCTACACTATCTAGCACTTTCTGTAATGCAGCACTTACTTGGTGTTGGAATAGTAATTAATACCCTTACACTATCCAGCACTTTCTGTACTGCAGCACTTACTTGGAGTTGGAATAGTAATTAATACCCCTACACTATCCAGCACTTTCTCTACTGCAGCACTTTCCTGGAGTTGGAATAGTAATTAATACCCTTACACTATCCAGCACTTTCTCTACTGCAGCACTTATCTTCAGTTGGAATAGTAATTAATACCCTTACACTATCCAGCACTTTCTCTAATGCAGCACTTACCTTCAGTTGGAATAGTAATTAATACCCCTACACTATCTAGCACTTTCTGTAATGCAGCACTTACTTGGTGTTGGAATAGTAATTAATACCCTTACACTATCCAGCACTTTCTGTACTGCAGCACTTACTTGGAGTTGGAATAGTAATTAATACCCCTACACTATCCAGCACTTTCTCTACTGCAGCACTTTCCTGGAGTTGGAATAGTAATTAATACCCTTCACTATCCAGCACTTTCTCTACTGCAGCACTTATCTTCAGTTGGAATAGTAATTAATACCCTTACACTATCCAGCACTTTCTCTACTGCAGCACTTACCTGGTTTTGGAATAGTAATTAATACCCTTACACTATCCAGCACTTTCTCTAATACAGCACTTACCTGGTGTTGGAATAGTAATTATTACCCTTACACTATCCAGCACTTTTTCTACTGCAGCACTTACCTGGTGTTGGAATAGTAATTAATACCCTTACACTATCCAGCACTTTCTCTAATGCAGCACTTACCTGGAGTTGGAATAGTAATTAATACCCATACAATATCCAACACTTTCTCTAATGCAGCACTTACTTGGAGTTGGAATAGTAATTAATACACTTACACTATCCAGCACTTTCTCTACTGCAGCACTTTATGAATTTATTTACCTTATTGGTAGCTGCTTGTTTTTGCTGAAAAATGTGGTCAGATTGTTCTTTTGTTTGTTGTTATCTTTGGTTGGCGGTATATATATGGTTCTCTTTCTCTAAAATAAGGGAGAGAAATGTTGATTATTATTACTATTGTGTTTATTGATTGGTGATATAAACATTGTGTCTGTTACTCTCAAATATAAAACACTACTACAATACCCACAATACTCACACATTTACACTACCCTCAACTCTAAAACACTTCTACGATACCTACACTATTCCTACATTTACACTAATTTAAACCTTAATATAGTATTTAGTTATGCATACTATTATCACCCTAATTCTATCATTAACTCGAAAACAATACTACGCTATTCACTCTACTCCACTCCAACTGTACTCTTAACTCTAAAATACTACTACGTTACCCACTCTTTTCCCACCTCAACATTATTGTAAGTTTTAAAACACTATTACGTTACCCACTCTACTCTAACCCCAACAGTATTATAAACAGAAAAACTTTACTACACAAGCCACATTATTTTCACACCAACACTACTCTAAATCGTCAAACTTTTTTCCGCTACCCACACTACATCCACCCTTACATTTCCTTAAAACCCTAATACACTTTTATGGTATCCACACTACTTTCACCCTTACAGTATCCTAAATCTTAAGCACGACCACACTCTTACAGCACCGACACTATTTTCTCCCTTATACTACCTTAAAATATTACTACGCTATCCATAATACTGTCTCCTCTAATTTAATTAAACATTAATACAATAATATATATTTTCTTTTACCTTATAAGGTGATGACCTTGAAATTCTCGATGTTTGTAAAAAGTAGTATTTTTTTGTCAAATAATTTCACCTGATTAAAATTTGAAAAATATCTTTATTAATAATTTTATTTGCGTTTCACAAGATTCGAAATTATGTATATTAATGTTTGAATTTTACCTGGAATTTTTTTTAGCATAGTTTGGTTGCTATAGGTATTTGCGCCAATGCTTTCAATTGTTCGACTAATGGAAAAAAAAGGTTTAGAAAAAAATATTTAACCTCAAAATATTAATTTTTAGTGACTTAATTAATTATTTGTTTGGATTGTTTTATATCGCTTTCTTAAATATCCAGTTATTTTAAAAAGAATAAATAATATAAGTATTAAAATATACGTTTTTATTGATAATATATATATATATATATATAAAACATTTTTATTTTGGGGTTATATCAATATTTAATTATTAGAATATGTCGTTATATATTTTATTTACTTACTTTTAAATCGCAAAATTATACTCCGGAGATTTGATTTCTATTTTGAAGAGGTGATAAGGTCAGAGAGTCAGGTTTGGCGTCTGGTCACTCTGGTAGTTGCGGATCAACTGGTCTTAAAATGGTGTCTGTCTCGTATTTATATGTTTAGGGTTAATGTTTCTGTTTTTTTACATAAACACAGCGCTGTAATGTAAAATTTAAAACTAATCTTTTTCTGTGTAAACATATAGTTTTTAATTTTATTTAAAGAAACGTAAATCGGGTTATTCGTGCCGTTTTGGCATCCATTTTGTAGGTAGTGTTATGAATTTACTGTCATTGAAATTGTTGTAGGACTAATCTTTGATTTACTTACTTAAAATGGCGATTGCTTTTCAAAACGTAAATAATGAAATATGTTGACTTTATTATAATTCTTTTTCTTAAATCGAAATATTTAAATGAGCACATTATTTAATTTACTTCTGCATGCGTTGTTTTGGTAATAAAATATATGCTTTTGTGGAAATGAGTATTAAAATATATTAAGTTTTTAAATACTCGAGTATTAATTTTTATACTCGACTATAAATTTTGCTAAAATAACCAATATTTTAATTAGTACGTTGTAGTTTTTTTTTTCATTTTTAAAAACACTTCCCCACCCAAAATCCCTATTTTCCCTGTATTCCGTTCTTTTTTTTTTTTAAACAAAGTATAATTAAAAATTGTAATTTTGGATCACTGAATATTTATAATTATTTAGTTTATTTTAATAATGTGAAATACAAATTTTTAATACTCGAGTATTAATTTTAATACTCGAGTATTAATTTTGCTGAAATAACCAATATTTTGATTAATACGTTGTAGTTTTATTATCATTTTTTAAAACACTTACCCGCCCAAAACCCCTATTTTCCCTGTATCCCGTTCCATTTTTTTTTAACAAAATATAATTAAAAATTGTAATTTTGGATCATTGATTATTTATACTATTTTAATTTTTTTTTAAATGTGAAATAAATTATTTAAATACCCGAGTATTAATTTTAATACTCGAGTATTAATTTTGCTAAAATAACCAATATTTTGATTAATCCGTTGTAGTTTTTTTAACATTTTTTAAAACACTTCCCCACCCAAAACCCCTATTTCCCTGCATCCCGTTCCAGTGTTTATTGTACTAAAAAAAAAATTATAATTATATTTCATTTGCGTTGTAATGGTATGCGTATTATTCGTATTTGTTGTAATAGTACATTTCTATTTATTATACTATATTGCGTTGTAATGGTACTCGTGGTAATAGCATGCGTTGTAATAGTATTTGCGTGGTAAAAAATGCGTTGTAAAAGTATGCGTGGTAAAAGTATGCGTGGTAACATCATATATCCCCCAGTCATACTTCCCACCCTCCCTCCCTGTCCAGGCCTTTGTTGCTTGGTGTGTCAGGATGTGCTTCTGGTGGTTGGTAGTGATATAGCACCTGGCAGGAGGGGGGGTGGAGCCTAAAAGCGTTTCCTGTTTTGTTTCCTGTCTTGTGGAATACCTCATGAGTGATGACTGGGTCGAGGACGAGTAGGACTAAGAGTAATGGGGATGACTGAACGTAATCATAGCATGAGCGAGACGATGAATGTGGAGTTTACGTGATGCCAGTAGTGGTGCTATTACTGTGGAAAACAGGGGATAATAGAAGTACAATACCACGCTACCCAGGCCTTATGATCATGCCAGAACGCTAAAACATGCTCGTCTTGTATTCACACCATAGATGTAATTACACTGTTTCAAAGTGAGGACAAGTCCTGTTCTGGTGGATAAAATCAGAGGGAAGCATACTCATGCGGCGTACTGGAAATTATGATGCATACAATGACACGGAGCGAAAACCGACCTATAGAGTAGCTGGCAACCGACGCTATGAGTAAATGAGGAAAGAGTAAGGACGTTCTGCAAGGAATCTGAAAACAGAACGTACGCAACCTGAAAGAGTGAAAATAAGTGCAGACTCATTAAAAATGTGTTCAAAGAATACGAGAGTATGATACCTTCATATGTAGAAAAAACCTCTGAATGCAAAAAACGTCAGTCACCTGTAAAGCAACAATGATATAAAGAGGCTAAGACTCATCTCAATACGAGAAGTGCGACAAAAATGATGCAATATCTCGTTTTTGCATTAACCTTAGTCGAATGGTAATAACTGCTATGCACCATCACGCACACTGCTGCACACGCGGAGTGTTCAAACGCCAGTGGAATCTCGCTCTCTATAATGAGGACGGACGAAGTCACGTGAGTGCCAAACTCTGAAACAGAGTGGCGGCCATGTTGAATGAGTAAAAAGCGCTATAAACATACTCCGGCGAGAACCCTGAGATGCCAGGAAATAGCAAAAGCGGAAAACTGAAAAAGTGAACCGTGGTGAAAAGGGTGAATGAAAAAGGTGCAGAAAGTAAGTGCATGTATATAACTGTTCATATACATAAGTAGATTACTTCCATTCACTGTCTGCTTAAAGTCAGAAAGACTGTTTCGTTCTTAATCATTCTCTAAATAAACCATTGTGAATACATATCATATGGTTACAAAAGGGGATGATGGACGGAGCGTTTGAGCAAATCAAACACTCACCCCCAGTCAACTGATCTGGGTTTAATCCATCACCATTCTTTAGCCCACTCAGCCACCCCAGTTCAGACATGGCCATATGCAAATCAGTCTGACCCTGTGCCTCATGTGAACAGTCCAGCCTGAACTGCCAAGCCATGTCTTCCCTGGACCGGAAACAAGCATCCTGGGACCGGTTTCGGATTCATAATTCTCATCAGCCAGGCTATCTTGAATCCAGTGGCCAAGTGAGCAAGGGACTCACGTCTGAGCATACCCTGCCACACTTAGGGCAAACAAAGCGATACAAAAGGGGATGATGGACGGAGCGTTTGAGTAAATCAATCACTCGCCCCCAGTCAACTGATCTGGGTTTAATCCATCACCATTCTTTAGCCCACTCAACCACCCCAAGCCCGGCTGAAGACGGCTGTAATGCCAGAAACCGGTCCTGGGAAGCTTGATTCCGGTTCAGGGAAGACATGGCTTGGCAGTTCGGGCTGGACTGTTCCCATGAGGCACAGGGTCAGACTGATTTGCATATGGCCACGTCTGAACTGGGGTGGCGGAGTGAGCTAAAGAACGGTGATGGATTAAACCCAGATCAGTTGACTGGGGGTGAGTGTTTGTATTGTCAACGCTCCGTCCATCACCACCTTTGGTTTTTCTTAATACATATCATATGAACAATATCTCCAGAAACGTTAATGGACAGCGAGAGGTACATACAATTTCATGGTTACAAGAATAACATCACATAATAATTGTGTTTCTGCCTACTCTGGTGAATGTGAGGGAGTATGGGAGACTAGACTGCCTCAATAAGTGTAATCATGGGTAAAGTTAAGAGCAGCGGTCATCAATGCGAGATGCATGGATGTGGTTAGGAAACACCTATAATTAACGGAAGCAACTAAGGTCCATTTTGTCATTCAGTCCTAAAGGTTCCATGGTTTGAAATGTCTTGATAAGCATAACTTCTCGTTGGGATAAGTACTGGCTATTGTCCATGCCCTCTTTGTTTTGAATTTTTTCAAGTACCAAAAATCGCACCTGGGAAATGTTATGTTGTCGTTGAAGTCAATGTACTACAAGGTTGGAGTTGGTGTTTTAGTTACGTATCATACTTTTGTGTTCTCCAATTCTTGTTTTAATCTCTATTTCGGTTTTACCTATGTACATTAGTCCACATGGACATTTAATACTGTACACCACATGACTGGAGTTACAATCTGCAGTGAAAGTAGCAAACTCTTTTCACCTGTTCTAGGATGGGTAATAAAGTTTTGCTGCATTACATTGTTACAATGCGTGCAGTTGTTGCTCTTTCTCATTCCTAAATTGCGGGAGCTGTCGTTCATTTTCTTGCATGACAGTAGTTCTTTGAGATTGAGACTGCGAGTGTACGCAAAAATGGATTGATCTTTGCAGATGTTGTCAAAATCTCCTTTCTGTAAAAGTTCCCATCTTTTCAAAATGATCTTCTTGATGTTTATCGATCTTGTAAAAATTTGAAGACAAACGCGATGTGATTAGAGGAAGGTTTTTTTTGTTTACTGATAAGTAAATCTTTGCGTTGAATTAATGACACTTGTGCTTCAGCTTTAGATATACATTCCTTGGGATACCTTCTGTCCAGGAATCTATTCTTCATGCGATCCGTTTGGCGATTGAATGCTTCAGGTGTAGAAGAAATCCTCTTAATACGGAGCACTTGAGAGAATGGCAGGTTTTGTATCTGTTCCTTTCATGCTTTGTTTTTCTAAAACAAATTCCTGCTTTGTGTGTTTATCTAAGCCATTATCCTCTGGCAGGAAGGTCATTACTTCCCAGCCTGGAATGTCCATTGAGCCTCTGGAGTAGGCTGAGAGGCAAACTAGTTCTAAACCAGTTTTGTCTTACACTGCACAAAGTACACTTTTATAAAGTAACTTTTTCCACTAAAGCTGCTTTAACCATTAAATAAGATTTTTTAAACTAATTGGAAAATTACTTTGAATACATTTTCTGGTATTTTCCCAGGTTCAGGTACGAAACATAGATTTTCACCCTGCCTAGTCTTGTTCATAGAAAACCTTGGGGCATATTTACAAGGGCATTGTGCCACTGGAGCTTAACTTTTTCTGCTGCTCTGGTGGCGCAATGCCCTGCTGCATATTTACAAGGCGGCACTAAGCCACTTTGCATGGTTTAAGGCTGCGTTATAAATATGGGCCTCTTCGCCGCAGTTTTCTGTGCCAAAGGGGCGTGCAATGGGTGTTGCTGTGGGCGTTCCCACGCAACACCCATTGCTTTTTGACACTGCCCCAGATTTACAAGGATCTGTAAGTCTGAGGCAGCGCCAAAAGCTAACGCCTTTGAAAAGGAGGAGTTAGAGTGGTGCAATGAGGAGAAATACTTTTATTTCCCCTAGTTGTTTGCTCTTTCTATGTATGCTGCATTCTACACCACAAATAGAAGGAGAAAAACACCATTTATGATTGTTTTTGTGCATGAAGGTGTTCCTTCCTGCACAAACACAATCATCTCTGCAATGCAGCCACCTTTGCACCGGTGCAAGGGAAAATACAGGGGAGCATTGTATTTTTGTCAATATGGCGCATCCCTACTTTTTTTACATGATGCAGCGTGGTGCTGCTAAATTGCTTGCAGCACCGTGCTGCACCATTTAGTCGTAAATATGCCCCTCCGTTTAACTTATATGATGTAAACAGCTTTTGGGTATTTATTCACTGTGGGCATACTATTCCCAATACATCCTTTGCCACGTTTTTATATATTCAGTTGGTAGAACTGGCAGTTTACAAGGGACACTTTAGGGGAAATTTATTGAAATATAGAAATAGGTTTTCCTACTGAGCAAAGACACTTTTCCTTTCCATGTGTGACTGCAGTGTGCCGTTCATGCTTTTTATTCCTCTCCCATATGAATTCTGGTATGTGTAGTTTCGTTTTTTAATAATATATAGATTAGAATATTTAAACTATTAAAGTTCCTTGACTAAAAAGCCAGAACTTATAGAAGTTGCTGGGGTTTTGCAGCTAAGTAGCTGACAAAAAACTCATGATATCACTGTGGCATAGACTTAAAGGTACAGTTGCAGAGACGGCTGTCACAACAATTTCTTCATCTGTCATAAAATATTAGAGGCCATAGTTGCTCCAATACCTACCTGTAGGTAGTTATGATGCCTCCTATCCTAACTCTTTGATGGAAGAGCTGGAACTAAACCTTGTACTAGAGGTACTGCAGCGATCCTAGACTCAAAGCACTCGAGGGATTCAACTGATGCTGTATATAGTGCCTTGTATTTTGAGTTTAATGTTGTTCCAGCACTTCATTAATCTAGATCCCTTGTGGTCAGCCCTTTGATCCATCACAATTTCAACACTCAAATTGGGTGCATGGCATTCAGGTAACCTACTACCATTCAAAACACATTGTCCACCATGGTTTCTGGCTTACTTCTTCCCCTCACCCTAAAAAGCCCTTTTGACCTGCTCTGACAGTCCTCTGGCTACAGTGTCTCACTGACCTTGAGGAGTAGTCCTTTTACTGGTCACTCTAGCAACTGGCAAATTACAAAGGTGCTGCTAATATCTCCCAGGTCCTAGCATCACAAACGAGCCAGTTCTCCACCTGCACCATTTCAGCTACAGACATACCTTTTGGCGTGTGGCTAGATTCAAATCAGAATCTATAGTTACCCTAACATTTAAATGTTGGCCCCTATTTGTGACGCCTATCTGTTTTTTTTTTTTTAGTAGATAGGATTTTGTGTAAAAAACCATGGGTGTTTGCATGAGAATACCCATGCATCACCCATGGAACACCCCCTTGGCACGAAGGGGCATATTTACAAGTCCCTATCGGTGTCGCCACTTTCAGTGACGTTGTGATGACAATAGGGACTTCACCTTATTTACATGGCAGAGTTGAGCCACTTTCGTGGCTTAACTTTGCCTTGTAAATAAGACACTCTTTCACGCTGTACTTAGCGTGAAAGGGGAGGGCAATGGGTGTTGCAGTGGGCGTTCCACCACAACACCCATTGATTTTGACGCTGCCCCCTAATTATGTGGGTGCCGCAAATAGGAGGCAGCACCAAAATTAAGAACAGGGAAAATCTGTTCTTAAACAGACGAAATGAGGAGAAATTCTTTATTTTGCCTCGTTTTTGCTGTTTCCATGTATGCTGTGTTGTGCTGCACACATAGGAATACAAATTGCCATTGATTGTTTATGGGCAGGAAGGTGTCCATTCCTGCACCTAAACAATCCAAAAAAATAAATTACATTTTGCAACTTCTATGTGTGCTGCATTAAGCATAAACGTTACAAAACGTCATTTAAAGATTGATTATGTGCAGAAAAGGAGACCTTCATGCACATAAACAATATTCCCCTCAAGGCAGACACTCTTGCACTTTGGTGCAAGGGTGCGTGCGTTGGTGCTAGGCTGCTAAGTTTAGTGCCGACGCATGGGGAAACGCAGGGCTGCACCATATTGTTGTAAATACGGAGTTAAGCCAGGAAGGTTAACGCTGCACTCTGTCACTTCATTGTAAATATGCCCCTAAGTAAGGCAAGTTTTGCACTGGAAAGAAAATTGAGAAAGGAAAGATTTTGCATCGATTTGCGCCACTTTTGTGAAGCAAACACGGTTCAAAATCTTAGTAAATATACCCCGCCATCTGTTGAACAGTTATGCTGATTTGATTCTAAAAGACATTGAGGGCTCATTCATGCCTTTTTCCCTGTGCTGGTGCCCTTTTAGCAGGCTACAGGCACCCCTGCACAATAGTGCAAGGGTGCCTGCGTTGCATGCAGGATTTTCTTTGAGCAATAAGGGGCATCCTGAGAGACATATTCCTCTTTCTATGTGTGCTCCAGAATGCAGCACACATAGAAAGTAGCGAGGTGAAATAGAGATATGTTTCCGTGTTATGCCTCTCCTGGGAAGGTGTATCTTTTTCCCAGGTTTACCAGTTCTGGTTAATCTGGAAATGCGTCAAAAACCATGGAAGTTGTGTGGGTACACCCAAGCAATGCCAAAGTAATGCCTCACTTGCACAGAGTAAGGCAATGCAGCGATTTGTGCTGCGTTGTTTTACCCAAATTTCGGGAGCCACTTAGGGCCATGGAAAGTGCCCATGCAAGGGTTCATAAATCTCACTTAAGATTTGCACTGTGCATGTACCACCTTGCATTGTGCAAATTCAACACAAACCTGCTCGTAAATAGGACTCATTGTCTGAAGCTACAGGCCCTTATTTACAATGCTTTTGCATGAGTTGTTTGTGGTACAAAACATCATAGACGCTAACGTCGATCAACTTTCCAGCACAAAATATATTCTGTAACCAATCGTTGGTGTGAGCGTGACATCAAATGGTTTGCAGTATGCTGTGCCAACTCCCCAGATTGTGAATGCAAAAGGGCCTTTATCGGAAAGGAACAACGTAAACACCTCTTGGATTTCAAGCAGAGACAAATCTATTAGAGTAGATGGCCTGGCTTTGTGTAAAATCCTATTACCAAATGAAACCAGGCACAATGGGAAAACTGGATCTTGTGTGGTATTCCTAACTGTAACAAGTAACTTCCACAAAATTCCACATTTTACATGGCATCAGTGTTTAATTTGTAAAATAATAAGTGCCAGGACCCTGACCAGGAGCCCACTGCAGCTTGCACCAGCCATCGCCCCTGTCATCGCTGCCAAAACAACGACAAAAAATCTCCCTCACCTGCGAGTGCGACAGTTCAGATTATTCCAGATCCCCAAAACCAAAGGAATAGCTTGGGAGTCAGGTAGTAGCAATGTTTAATGTATATTGTATTCATAAACAACAGTTGTTCTGCTCATCTCTAAATTAGATGATATGCACCACCATGTAGCAGAGTGTCCGAAGTGCGAGGCTGACAATTAAGTGCCGGTGCCGAGCACCAGAAACCTATTAAGTGCTGGTGCTGAGCATCAGAAACCACCGGTTCAAATTAAGCACTGCATGGCTCACCTTTGGACAATTTGCATCGCCTAGAAATTCGTACAGTCGTGTGTACCTCGACTGCAAATGATACACACGGCCAAACTGATTTGCATTTGCGCCTCTGCACAATTGTAGAGGTGTGCTAAACCAGCATTTATTGCACAAGAGTGGCGATGAGAATGTTGGAGAACACATTTTAAAAAATATACCACCGCGCTATTTTTTTACCCTTCACATAATGTAGCGCTGCACATTTTCACGCTGCTTAGCCCGACTATAAATAAAACGATGCCTCAAAGTGTTATCATCAGGCAAACAGCTTTGGAACCCAGAGTGCCTCTTGTTATCTTCTCTGTTGTGTTATCTCAACAGAAAGTAATGCACTGTCCATTAGCAAAATGCATTCAAACAGACAATAAAGAGGGATTTGATTCAACAGCCAATAGTATTGTCTGCAGTGAACATTACAAGAATGCTAAGTGTACCTGCAGCAAAGTGGGCGCTTTAGCAATGCTACATTAAATGGGATCAGAGGAAGCCATTAGGCAGCGCATAAACTAAGGTAATGCGGGAGAGCGAAAGGCATTTTACGAGTCTGAAAAGATGATGAAGAAAGTTTATGATAAGAAGAAAGGCCCTCATTTACAAAGAATTTGAGTAGATCAGCACCGCAAGTCATTTTGCTGCACTGCCCTACCCCAATTCGAAAGGGCAGAAATGCACCGCATTTACAAGATACAGTGGATTCCTGTTCTTTCAGCCACTGGCGTAACGACAATTGAGGGGGCCTCCCTGCAAGGTATGTAGAGGGGCCCCCTCCGGGCTCAATTAGGAGCTCTCCGGACAGAGTGCAGTGCCGAGGGGGCCCTCTGGAGCTTCGGGCCCCCCCGCACCGCGTGGGCTGCGGGGGCCTGTGTTATGCCCCTGCTTTCAGCCAGCTGAGCGCCAACGCAGGAACTCTTGTACCATGGTGCAATGGTATCTGCATTGTAGGAAATATTGTTTTTGTGCAGGAAGATACACCTTTCTGCACAAAAAACAATCACGGGAGGGGTTTTGCTCCTTCTGTGTGTGCTGCAGAATGCAGGCCACGTGGACAGAGGTAAATGAAGGAGAAATTTAAACATTTCTCCTCGTTATACATGCCCAGGGGAGGCGTAGGGATTTGGTGCTGCCCCAGATTTACGCGATGTTGTAAATCTAGGGCAGTGTCAAAATCCATGATTCTTGAGTTGGAACACCCACAGCAACACCCATGGAACGCCTCATTGATTTAGAGTAAGGCGAGGCAGAGTCCTATAAGCTTAGGGCATCATTTATGAGTTTTTGACACATGCAGCGCAACAAGTCACTTTGCTGCACTGCCCTGCGTCAAAAGGAAAGGAATGTGCTGTATCTATGAGATACAATGCATTCCTGTCCTCTTTCACTGCGCTGGTGCTGTTTTGGCTGCCTTGCGACAAGCAGTAACTCTTATACCATGGTGCAAGGGTATCTGCGTTGTAGGAAATATTGTTTTTGTGCAGAAAGATACACCTTTCTGCACAAAAACAATCACGGGAGGGGTTTTGCTCCTTCTATGTTTGCTGCAGAATGCAGGCCACGTGGACAGAGGTAAAACAGGGAGAAATTTTAACATTTCTCCTCGTTATACATGCCCAGGGGAGGCGTAGGGATTTGGTGCTGCCCCAGATTTACGTGATGTTGTAAATCTAGGGCAGTGTCAAAATCAATGATTGTTGAGTCGGAACACCCACAGCAACACCCATGGAACGCCTCATTGATTTAGCGTAAGGCGAGGCAGGGTCCTATAAGCTTAGGGCATCATTTATGAGTTTTTCACACATGCAGCGCAGCAAATCACTTTGCTGCACTGCCCTGCGTCAAAAGAAAAGGGAAGGAAAGTGCTGTATCTAGGAGATACAATGCATTCCTGTCCTCTTACACTATGTTGGTGCTGTTTTGGCTGCCTTGCGCCAATGTAGGAACCCTTGTGGGTATCTGCGTTGTAGGAAAGATTGTTTTTGTGCAGGAAGATACACCTTTCTGCACAAAAACAATCACGGGAGGGGTTTTGCTCCTTCTATGTGTGCTGCAGAATGCAGCACAGGTGGTCAGAGGAAAAACAAGGAGAAATATTAACATTTCTCCTCGTTATGCATGCTCTGGGGAGGCGTAGGCTTTTGACGCATTCCTGGGTTTGCAAGTCCTTGTAAATTGGGGAATGCTTCAAAATCCATGGGTGTTGTATGTGAACCCCCACCACAACGCCCATGGAAGGTTTCATTGACACAGAGTAAGGCAACACAGTGACTTGCACTGCTTTGTCTTACTTGATATCTACGAGGCCATGAATAGCCATGCAAAGTGGATCTGCGTGGCCTCGTAGGTAGGGGTCTGCACTCTGAGCTGCTGGTGCGTTAAAAAAAGTGACGCACTGGTAGCACAATGGGCTAGTAAATAAGCCCCTAAAGGCCAGGTAGGTATAGAGAATAAGGGGCATATTTACAAGGAAATGAGGCAGCGCAGAGCTGCACCGCCACACTCTGCCATTTGCAAAATGCAGGGATGCGCCGTATTTACAACAATACGGCGCAACACTGTGCTTTCTCTACCGCAACGCACGCACTCTTGCGTCATAGTGCAAGGGTGTCTGTGTTGCAGGGAAGGATTGTTTATGCGCAGGAAGGTGTCCCTGCACATAAACAATCAATAATGGCAATTTGTTTCTTCTATGGGTGCTGCATTCTGCAGCACCCATAGAAGGTGCAAATAGCTATTATTTAATGATTGTTAATGTACAGGAAGGGACACCTTCCTGCACATAAACAAGCATTAATGGCATTTTGCTCTTTCTATGTGTGCTGCATTATGCAGCACACCTAGAAAAAGCAAAAATGAGGAGAAATAAAAGTATTTCTCCTCGTTGTGCCAATCTAACGCCTGCTATTGCATCGCATTCGTTTTTGAAACTGCTTCAGATTTACACCTCCATGTAAATCTAGGGTAGCGTCAAAAGCAATGGCTGCTGCTGTAGAACACTCACAGCAACACCCATTGCTCGTCTTTTTCTCGCAGATACCTTTGTAAATATGGTGCAGGGCATTCCGCCACCGGAACGTCAATAAAGTGACAAACCGGTGTCACAATCCCCTTGTTAATCAATCAATCAATCAATCAATCAATAAATATCATCTTTATTTGGATACAGATACATTTCCATAAAAGTACAGACAAACAACAACATATGCAATGAAAATTCCAGCGACAAAGGGGCAATTAAAATATCCGATTAAAATTGGTCCTCCAGTAATACAATTCACAAGACGATAAAAAAAGGAAAATTCATTTGAATATTTATATGCCAACAAATACATATAGCTTAAGGATTAAAAGGAACGGGATAAATTGATATGGTTCAGCAGGGGCACATAGAGTTACGAGTGCGCACTGCCGATTTCAGAAAAGAACCAACCCGAAAGGTTAGCTTTCAAAGCAATGACCTTCCCATGTGCTGCCTTGTAGTCAATCTCAGGTAAAGCCTTAAAATATGGAATCGAAAACCTTGTGGTAAGTGTTGAATAGTAACTACAGAAAAATAAAAAGTGCAGCATAGATTGTTTGTGTTGGTTATTGCATGGATATGGCAGAAGGTCGAAGTTGGAAATATACCCCGCTGGGAATGAAAGCAGGAATTTTATAGTGTCAGTCCTCAACCAAAAAAGTAGACCCCTTTCCCAATGACCAATGGGTTTTAATAAATAGCTAGAGGGTGCGCATGAGATATTCTCGATACGCATGTATCTAGTGACTGGCGTTTTCTTACACTCTTTGTCAAATCTAGCATTCCTATAAGATGCGTAAAGGGCCGTCTGAAGGGATTTCTTACTAATGGTGCCAAGGTCTGAAGGGTTTAAAAATAAATATTCATGATTCACACTGATTAAACTGTTGTATACAGCGGCCAGCCAAGGTATTTCCATCTCCTTATCACATTTTAAACAATCTGATATTATCTCCCTAGTAAGTTGGGCCGCGGGATTCCGCCAAACTCTCAGCCAAAATAATGCTGGGCGAGCCTTGATGTAATCTTCAATATATGGCAAGTTGAGTTCACAGTGACTGGCATATTTAGAAGAGGAAATGGGTGTGCCCAGGATTTTACGGCAAAATCTATTCTCTTCATCCTGGATGCTGCTGCTGTTAGTATGGCCCCAAACTTCTGCACCGTAAGTGGCAATTGGTATGCATTGGAGTTTAAACATTTTAACAGTGGCAGATACAACTTCTGTGTTCCTCGGCTTTGGCAATCCGAGTATCATATTAATAGAGTTTGTAAACTTTCTCCTACATTGAGCCACATGGTCAGCCCACAATCCATTTGAAGAAAATACCAGCCCAAGATATGGGAAAGTGCGAGTGCTTTGTAAATTGTTGGAATTTAAAACAATTGATGTGTTAAAATACTTCTTCGACCCACATGCCATTAAAAAAGATTTTTTTAATTAGTACATAAATCCAGGGCAGCCTTGTAGTCTACAAAGCCCCGCACCAAAATGCGGAGAGCTTTTGGTGTGCGGCCCATCAGTACCGCATCATCAGCGTATAACAGGGCAGGAAGTTTGTTACCGTTGATGCAGGGAACATCATGGGTAAGTGTTACCAAAGACTTATTCAGATCATTGATATACTGAATAAATAAGAGAGGGGCCAGGATACAGCCCTGCCTGACCCCTCTACCAACTTCAATGACTTTGGAAACCTCACCATCCCTGCTAATACGCACCCGGGCGTGTAGGTATTTGTGCAAATGAGCTAAAAGATGTACGAGGGACTCGTCCAGACCATAATTTAAAAGAGTAGTCCACAGCCGTGACCTGTTAACAAAGTCGAAGGCCGAGGTGAGATCCATAAATGCTAGATATATAGGTGTTTTCTTAGCAACATTGTATTTACTGATAATCAAGTTGAGGTTAAGGCACTGTTCAACAGTGCCAATCTTGCTCCTGAACCCCAACTGACAAGGGTGTAGGATCTGAGCTTCCTCGGCCCATGACCTGATCTTATGGGACCCTCCCCAGAAGTTTCAGCGTATTATCAATTAGGGAGATCGGCCTGTAACAACTTGGGTTGGAACGGTCCCCCTTTGTAAAAATCGGCACGATAATGCTGGAGGACCAAGTATCGGGTGTGGTGGAATTTGTTAAATTATTAAAAGCATTTAACAGTAGGGGCGCCCAAAAATCCTTTGATAAGGTCGATGGGCAAACCATCAGGGCCGGGGACTTTGCATCCCAGGCTCTGAACGATAGCCTCCTCTACTTCCGATAAGGCAATCAGGACCCTAGTGGTCATTGCATACTCGTTAGTAGCTATAAGTGAGGCTGGGGCAGAATAGATCTTTCTAAAGTGTGCTTCCAAAGACTCACTAGAAATATTACAGCTAATTGTGGACCTAGGATGTCCCAAGGACCTCATGCCTTTAACGGCTAACCAAAAATCCTTGCCATTTTTTAGCGAGGTAGCCCCTTGTAAATATGCCCTATAGGGCCATATTTATGGCCAAGTCACACAGCGCAGCAAGTCACCTTGCTGCACTGCACTGCATCACAAAGAAAGGGCAGCAATGCACTGTATTTAAGTCAATATGGCACATTCCTGCTTTTCCACTGCGCTGGCACTCTTGTGGCTGCCTAGCGCCAATGCAGGCACCCTTGCACCATGGTGAAAGGGTGCCTGCATTGTAAGGAGGATTGTTTTTGTGCAGGAAGAGGCATCTCTCTGCACAAAAACAATCCCCTGATGTGTTTTCCTTTTTCTATGTGTGCTGTAGGACATAGCACACATGGTAAGAGGAAAACATGAGGAGAAATAAAGATATTTTCCTTATTAGGCCTAACCTGGGGAGACATAGGTTTTTGGCGCATTCCCAGGTCTACCACTTCTGGCAAATCTGGCAATGCACCAAAATCCATGGATGAGAACACCCACACAAAGCCCATGGAAATGCCTCCCTGGAACAGAGTAATACTACGCAGCGATTTGCACTGTGCTGCATTACTCAAGATTTATGAAGCCACTCAGGGTCACACAAGCTGGCCTTGTGTGAGTTCATGAATCTTATTTTGAAGTTATGCCGCTCTTGCACCATGTTGTGGAAGAAACAAGGCAAAATAGAGATATTTCTCCTCGTTATGCCTCCGCTGGTGGAAGATGTAAGATTTTGGCACATACCAGGATTACAAGTTCTTGTAAATCTAGGGATGCAGAAAAATCCATGGAAGTTACATGAGAACACCCACACAAAGCCCATGAAACACCTACCCAGGGCATAGTAACGCAGTGCAACGAGCTGCGCTGCGTTGCGCCAGATTTTTTAAGCCACTCAGAGCCATGCAAAGTGGCTTTGTATGGCTTCAGAATCTGACTTGGAGGTTTGCTTCATGCATGGAACACTTTTCGTGGTGAAATCGTGACTCAATCCTCTCATAAATAAACTCCCAATGATACATGAGAGAATAAATAAGGATAGAGTTTCAGGAGATGGGATCCTGGCCAGTAATCTGGAAAAAAACAGTAATGTAATGTGGCTTCAAAGAGCATGATAATTCAAAAGAAGGAATGGACTTTTGCAGAATGAATAAAAAATTCTGTGTATGGTGACCATCATTGTCTCCTTGTACCATTATAGAGTGTGGAAGCAGAAATATATAGAATTATAGATGGGTAACAGTGAATGACTGGACTGTTTTCACAAACAGTCCTGAGTTACATCAAGAGTGAATCTTTAGTTTCCTGAGATGTCACTCAGAACCCCAAAGTGAAGAAAAATCCATGTTATTCACTTGTTATATTCCCCTCAAAATCATCTACCAGTGGTGGCTCCTCCGTTAAGGGAGAAGCGTCGCCCCACTACTCTCTGAGCAGTGCAAAAAGGAAAAATAAAATAATAGCACAATGTTATCATCATTTTATTTTCAGTACTGAACCAGTTTACAGCGGGACTGGTGGGGCTGGGCTGTTGTCATGCAGGGAGGAGGCAAGGTGGGCACCATAAGTGATCATGACTGATTGGCAGACTGTCTTAGGACGGCTAAATCAACATGCCCACTTATCATTTCTCCACCTGGTGTTGCACTGCTAGGTGGAAAACAGTCCCAGGCTTCCAGGCACTGTCTGAGTGACTGATCAAGCTGATCAGACCAATCATAGTAATACTATTACCAGCATGACAGCAGCGTCATGATTAATGTAGGGGAGTCTGGATGCCTGTGTGCTGCCGGGAGTGAGGAACAGAAGAGAACGGAGGAGAGGTGGCAGCTGATAGGTAAGTGAACTTTTATTTTTTCTCCCCCATACCCTCCACCCCACCACTTCCGTTCACTAGCAGCTACCACTGTCATCCTACGCATCCTGAACTTCATTGCCCACAGGCTGACGGTACCAACACAGTGGACAACCAACATCCCTCCGCAGACAAAGCTGCTGGCTGTGCTGCATCTGTTGGCATCTGGTACCTTCCAACCAACAACTGCCAGAGTCGGAGGAGTCTCACAGCCAGCCCTATCAAAGTTCCTCATACCTGTCCTGGATGCCATCATCAGCTTGGTCCCTCAGTACCTATACTTCCCCCACACTGCGCAGGAACAGCTGGAGACCAAGCAAGGTTTCTATGCCATAGCTGGTTTCCCCCACGTGTTGGGGGCAATCGACTGCGCACATGTCCTACTTGTGCCCCCTGCCAACACTGCACACAATTACCGCAACAGAAAGCGCACGCATTCCATCAATGTGCAGGTAATAGTGGACCACCGGGGACTCTACGCCAATGTTGTCGCAAACTAGCCAGGCAGTGTGCATGATTCCTTCATCTTCCGACAGTCCATCATCAACCAGCGCTTCCAGGATGACACCTACGGAAATGCTCGTTGGTAAGTATCAAATGAATACACCAGACACCAAAACTTCACGATCATGCAACTCACAACTCTGGGAATGCAAACGTTACAAACTCACATACAACATGCCAAACAACATGCCCATCTACCAGACACGACAGCACAACTCACTGTGGGAACCTGGGCTAGCCATGTACACAAGCCATCAACGGCATGGCACCTCAGCCACACAATAGCAGATTATAGGGAGAGGTGGGAACCAGGCATGTGCAAAGGAGGCAACTGACCCATGAATAAGCATGTACACAATACCAAGTGTGGCGTGGATGTGCTGGCCAGACTGCAGTATCCAGACCACAGACATGACTATGTCGACATATACTGCTGGTGTTTGGAGTGTAGTGTACAGCATGCGCAACCATGTCACCGCAGGCAGTGGTGTTGACCTGGGATATGTAACCGTGTTGTATCTTCATTTGAGTGTACGTGGGGTGGACAGGCGTACGACAGTACAACATAGGGGTGTGGCTCCTCCACATGAGGATCTAGGTGTGGTTCAGTGTGGCTCTTACTAAGGATGTGGCTGATGTATGTGTCTCTATTGTAGTGTCTGCGCCACCTGCCCCGCAATCTACTATGTTGCTACGTGGAATGCCCCCTGTGTGCGTGCTCGGCCCAAGGGGAAACATGGGGGAGTGCATGCCCGCACGGGTTCAGGGATCACACATGCCAACAGTTGTGTGTGCCGCTATTTCACCAGCATGAGACAAATATGTACCCTCAACTGCAGGTCCAGTTCAGCCAAGCAGGTGCTCTACATCGGTGTCAGCTCTGTCCTTGCAATGGGCCTACACATACGTGGCCGGCCACATTCTGCGCATCATCATCACTGTGTCGTGCTCAGGCTTGAAGACATGCGCAGACAGGCATGTTGATGGTGTGACGTAGGGATGCAAGTGCTGCAACCGCGCTGCGCACACTGGTGAATAGGCTCGGGGAAGGGAGGAGCAGCAGTGAGGCTCCATAATACACATTGATGGCGCTCATTTGCAACAAGCAGTACATGTCATACAGGAATCACAAAGTCACAAATATCACACACCATTGAACCAGTGAGGCTGCTGGCACATCATGTAGCACTGTGTATTGACTCATGTCTCTCTGCACTGTGACAGGTGATCAAGGATATGCAATCTGCGCTTGGATGATGACACCCCTCCGAGCCCCGAACACACAGGCCCAGAGGCAGTACAAGGTGGCCCACAAACGCACCAGGGGCATCGTGGAGCACACATTTGGTGTGCTGAAGTAACGTTTCAGGTGCCTAGACTTCACAGGTGGTAAGCTCCTGTAAAGCCCAGGCCCTGTGTGCAAGATGATCGTTGCATGTTGTGTGTTGCACAACATATGTGTACGCAGCAAGGCCCCATGGATACGAGTGCCAGATGCACCGGAGGATGATGATGAAGATGAGGCAGGTGGACCACACCCCACTGCAGCCGCAGCAGGAATGGCCCGTAGGGACTGCATCATTGACAGTTTCTTCTCTGGTTGATGTCACATTGTGTGGGTCCTTAACAGTAATGGCACAGTACATTGGCTGACCACAGGCACTGCAAGTGCTAATAAAAGCATTCTGATACACATTCCCTGCGTGCATGTCACTCATCTGTACATGCACTTCACTCAGACATGTGTGGGTGCGATATGTTGTGCTGTCCATTGAGGGATATGTTAATGGATGGGGGGGTGTGTCACCTCTGTGCAGTGAGGCTGTTTACGGTGTCACGTATTCGTACTGCCAGTCCTGTGTGTCAAAGTTGTTATGTATCCCACTCTTTGGTGTTTCACATGTGTCCCAATCCATTCCTTTTTGGCTGTCATTTGTGGCTTACAAGTGTCAACAGGGAATCTTTTGTGCTCTCATATGTGCCGCCATGATGCAGGGATGCACCCTGTGTCTCAAATCCCACGACATGGGCAACATGTACGTGAGGGTGAGTCACTGCCCCTACATTGGTCCGTGCTTTCATTCTTGTTTCATCATGGATAAGGCACGTGGATGTGCAGAGGGTGTTGCTTGTCCTGCTGCAATGTAAGGGGGTGATGCAGTTTCACGGTGTGTACCATCTTTGTTCCCACATTGGCGCAGGTTACGTGCTTAATGCATTTCAATGTACATTGTGGCTGTTTGTGGGGAAATGTCTATTTGATTTGGACAATGGTCATTTGTTCTGCGTCACAGCTGTGGGGTTGTGCTTGCACGTTGTCATCTCACCATTTCTTTACTCTGCTTTGTGGTGTATTTTCCCACCAGAAGTGTGGGGTTTGCAGGCCTGCCGCTGATTTTCGCTGCTTTTCGTATCGCGAATGGCCTCATCGCAAGTTTTCTTGCGTTCGTCTTTTGCATTTTTGCAGCATGGCGCTGCTTTTAATGCAGTCTTTTGACGCGTTATCTCGAGACTATCGTATGGTACAGCTGTGTTGAGAATGCTTTTTTTACACAGCATCATTTTCCCGTGATAGACTGCGATTTTGGGAGTTGCGTTCTTACTTTTGCGATGGTTGTCACACGTTCTTGAGAATATGGCCTTATGGTTTCTATCATCATCTCTTGAGATGTGGGTATCAATATAGATGTACATTTCCTGAGAAGAAAATTCAAGTTGGATTTCATTTTTGCCAAAGGCTCCTGTGCAGTAAGGACTTCAGAATTGCAGGTATTATGGTCGGTATATTCGTATCAATGCAACCGTCCAATGAGTAAACTAGTAACATCTGGTAGGACAAGACTTAGACCGAGAATCTAGAAGAAATCAAATGAGAAGCTTAAAATTTATATTAAAGACGCATTAACAAAATCATAAAGTGCTTGCGAGGCTCATGTTTTTATCAGGGCCACCATGATTACATACTGTAAGGCCAAAAGCCACTCTGCTGGACTGGCATGTATCCCAATAAAAGGTACTACCCACTCCAGACACACCTAGCCATAAATTGGCAGGAGGGAGATCGAGCACAAAATGCTGGTTGTAGCGATGCCCCAACCAATGACCAACAAGTTCCTTAGGATAGTGTTAAGCATGTGTTGCACACACAGAGTCAACAAGTGAAATACACACTCAAGAAGGAAATTCAAGAACAATTTAGAAAAACAACAGAGATTTTTATATCATTTTAGACACCAAGATCATCGGAATCAGGTAAGTAATTTCGGAGTTATAGGTTTTTGTAGCAATAGAAAAAAATACAGTACGGTTTTGGGGTATGATCCTCGAACGTAGTAATGTTATCCAATGGGAGAAACATACACCACTTACATATACTTGCATTCGTTTTGGAGGATACCTTGAAGGACATAAGGTGCTTAGGGGACAAGGTCCAACAAACCACCAGCAGTTCAGGTTTACCTGCACTGGGATGTCCATGTGCAGAGGCGCCTGCCACGTTGGTAGCCTCAAGCGCTATGCGGTAAAGTCAATGGGAAGGTACCTGCAAAAGAAAGGCTGCAAGTGGGGGCTTGGGGACAAGTCCAACAGGACCCAAAGGGGGGCTTGGCTCTTGAGGGTCTCTGGAGCACAGAGATACAGCTGGTTTCCGTGAACCTGGGCTGGGGGGATTGGGTGCGGGGTCCTTTTGTCCGGCGGGTCACTGTAGTTAGAGACTCTCACCTGGCTTTGGTGACCTGGAGAGGGAAAGAAAATAGGGCAGCAGGGCCACTTTCAGTGATGACCTCATGGATCCTGAAGTTTCTCGTTGGCAGGTCTGTCTCAGCATCAGTGGTGTCCAGACTGGACACATAAAAAGCCTTGGTAGTTGCAAGGGCTCTAGTACCCAGGGTTGTGGTCCTGGGAGGCTCCTAGCGGTGTCCCCATCTGATACTTGGAGAAGCCAACGGCGCTGACTTCCTGGACTCATGATAACCTGATCCTGGTGAGTTGTTTGCTCAGTGGGCCACATGGCCAGCAAGACAAAGTACCAGGTAGATTTGGTTGGTGTCTGTAGTTGCAGGGGGATCGCTCCTCCACCCTAAGGAAGTTTTTTCTTAGGTGTTGAAGGGTAGAACAGTCCTCCAAGGGTTTGGGGAGGCTCCTCAGCTTCTGGATGAGTTGATCTTGGATTTGCCGCAGCGCGAGCAGCCAGCCAGGGCTGGTGCAAATGTCAGTGCAGGGCATCGGTTCTCATGACCTCAGCTCTTCTTTTTCCTTCCTTCAGTTCCAAGTAGACAAATCTGAGTTCCTGGTGTCAGGGGGACCCCTAACCACTAGGGTCGTTTAGGGGAGTATAGGGTGGTGACCAAAGGGCTACTTCTCTCTGGCCTGACTACACCACCTCTATGACCACTTCCTGGGGAGAGTGAGCATAAACCTGACCTAGAATTCCTAGTGTCACCAAATCCAAGATGGTGAATCTCTTCTTTCGTTGTTCACTTTAGGTAGCCCATTTTCGGGTTGTGACTAACCTGTCAGTGAATACGCCTTCTGACTAACTCATTTTCCTACATGCTCTGATATCAAATGGGCCTCTGGGTAGGGTGTGGCATTCCCTAATCTGGGAGGAATCTGGGGTCACATATCAAAGGCGGCAGAGGCTTTGAACCCTCTAGCCTTGATATGCTAAATTTGCTAGCCATCCTGTTGGACAGGCATTGTTTCTGACCTCAGAGAGCATGGGCTCTCACCTGCCGAAGGTCAGAAACTCATCTGTGGTGGCAGGCTGGAAGATACCAGTCAGCCAGTACACTGAAGGGCTTATTTGAAAGCCCAGTGTGCCATTGGAATGTCACTTTTCATGACGTTACGGCTGCGCACTGGGCTTTTCCATATCAATGAGGCCATGTAAAGCCACCCTTCGTATCGTTTCATGGCCTTGTAGATGTGGTTTGAGGTAACGCTGCACAAGTCGCTGCGTTGCCTCACACTATGATGCAGAGGCCGCCATGGGCATTACGGTGGGTGTTCCCACATAACACCCACAGCATTTGACACATTCCCAAATTTACAGCAAGCTGCAACCCTGGGAATGCGTCAAAAGCCTGCACCTCCCCATGGGTGCTAAAGGGTTAATTTTGTAAGGGAATGTGCAAGGGTGCCTGAATTGGGGCATGACAGTCATTTATGCACCAGCTCTGCGGAAGAGGACAGAAATGTGCCGTATCTCATAGAAACCTAGATTAGACCGCTTTATACTTTATACACACATAATATCTGATTGCAACATTCGTCAAATACTCATTGAATAAAAGTGCCTACGTTTGCTGTTTCTTTAGCCCTTGTGATTTATTTCACTCTTCTTTAGATACAGCACATTCCTACCCTTTTCTTTTTACATAGGGCAGCACTACAGGAAGGCTTGCGGCGTTGCCCTACGCCAGAATATAGTCATTGAGGCCCTAAGAGACTAATAGGATTCAGGGGGCACATCTAACGTGCCCTCTTAGTGCATGTCAGAATAAATCTAGTACTAGCATCAGTAAAGATTTGGCCCAATTTATCGAGCAAATCTCCCTCAGATGTGAATCTTGATCTTTGAGGACTGAGGTATTTAAAATCTCTGACTTATCTGTGTTTTTATCATAAAGCCTGCTACCCTTTCATACACCTGTAAGTAGTTTCTGACCTCTGTTAAGTAGGTACAGGTGCTGTTAGGGTCAGCAGACCATTGTCAGCAAATATGCTGATTTTATGCTCCTCACCACCAAAGGTCACTTTCTTTATCTGAAGTAGGGATCGTACGTGTGTGGTAAAGGGCTCAATCGTCAGGGTAAAAAGTAGGGGTGATTGCAGGCATCCCTGGTGAGTGCCCCTCTGCAGTGTAAGCTTGTCTGTAGGAATCCTAATAACTCATATACTGGCTTCAGGTTGGATGTAGTTGACCAGTAGTCAGCTTTTGAAATGTGGGCATAAGCTTATTCTGTCCAAAATGGCTCTTAGACACGCCCAACTCACCCTGTCACAATCTTTCTCTGCACCACGTGATACCAGGAGAACCAGAATTCGCTTCTTCCTGCATTTCGTTACCATATGGGCCACTCTTCCTACATTATCTGCGCCCTGCCTGTCCCTAACAAAGCTGACTTGATCTGGCTCAAACAAGTTCCAGAAGGACTGTATTGAGGCTTTAAGGCAATATTTTCTGAAATTGTTGACTTTTGTATTCAAAAGTGAAATGGGCCTATTCCTCAATGGTCACTACCATTTCAGCCACCCTCACGGTGGGGGTCACAATCCTCAAATCTTGAAATTCATTGAATAAATCTGTTAGTGCTGAGAATTCTCTGTAAAAAGCACCTGTTAGACCATCCTGTTCCGGTGCCTTTTGTGGTTTAGGGGTTTAATGGCCTGTAGAATCTCCTGTGGTGGAATGAGTGCATCTAGTGGAGTTCTCCAGTCTAGTTTGACCTTAAGCAATGAGAGCTCATCCAGATAAGAGGCTTTAGCTGCAGAATCTTGCCAAACAAGGAACAGAAGGGCATATTATCAAGGGATTTATCTCCGCTTTTTTGGCTTTAAAAGCCAAGAAAGCGGAGATAAAATTATCTCCCTATCAGCAACAGGGTGCTAACACGCAAATTCGCATGTTAGCACCCTTTTTCTCTACGCTTCACCTTGCATCTCTAATGAGATGCAAAGGGGGCGTTCCAGAGAAAAATAATAGGAGAAATGTTGTTAAGCGACATTTCTCCTATTATCAAGGATTTCGCTAAACCTGTTAGTGATAAAAAAAAGCAGCGCTAACCGCGGTTAGCACTGCTTTTTTTACACCTGGTATTTTCCTGACTTAGCCATGATATCCTATGGAAGGTGGATATCATGGCTAAGTTTGTGAGCCCCTATCATCAAGCTAACGCCAAACTTCGAGATTATTGTTGGTTTTCCAGCGATAATCTCTCATTTTGCAGTTAGCGTGAGGATTTTTATCACTTCTGAGATAAACCTTGCTATTAGCAAGTTATCTCTGCGATAATTTCCAGCGATGCTTAGCGTTAAAAAATTCGTTGCTAAGCATCGTTAGCGATAAATATCGCTAATCGTTGGTAATATGCCCCAGAGTTCTCTATTGAAGTTGAAGAAAACGTCTCTTTTTCCCCTTTCATCTTTATCCTCCTTACCCTCCAATGTGCACTTGACAGGACTATACTCTGGCAACCTTAATTTGCGAACTAATACCCTATCGGCCTTGTTTCCTTTTTCATAAAATAGTTGTTTTAGCCTGAGTAGCATTGTCGCTACTTTTTCGGTGCTAAGGACTCTTAACTGCCCCAGAACAATATTCCTTTCACTTTCTGTTCACCTTGAAGATTGTTTTTTCTGTGAAGCTTCCACTCGTTGTAGTTATTGTAAGTGGTGCTCCTCCCTAAGTCTTGCCTCACTGCACACATGAGCCCATAGGGAGATGGCCTCTCCTCAGAAGGTTGCTTTGAACGCATACCATTGGTTGTTATAGGTGGAGTCTTTGGGGTCATTTTCAGTGAAATAATTTCACATAGTTTGGGCTAGTTCTTTCTTATCTACTCTGTCTCTAATTAGGTGTGGTTGAAATCTTCACGCTCTTCCTCCCTTTTCCACAGTGGTGTCCTGTGGTATTAGTTCAACCTGACTGTGGTCAAAGATGGTACCCCCTTTAATCCGATTACTCTTTTGGATAGTTAAGACTATTTTTGGTATTATTATGCTATTGCTTCGTTTTGGTATTTTCATATTTTAGTGATGATCACCTAATACATTATGGGGGATATTCTCAAGAATGTGTGATAATTATTGCAAAATAAGCTTAACGCAACTCTTCAAATCGCAGTCTATCGTGGGAAAGTAACGCTGTGTTAACGTTGTATTCTCAACACGGCTGTACCATGCGATAGTCTCACGATAATGCGCCAAATGACCGTGTTAAAAATTAATGTGACACTGCACAAATGTGAAACACGAATGCAAAATAAGTTGCAATGAGGCCAATCGTGATATAAAAATCAGCAATAACCAGCGACAGGCCTGCAATTCGCACGCGTCATGTGGGAAAATGCACCATAAAAGCAGAACAAAAACAAAGGGGAAAAAATAAACTGCGTAGCACCCGGACCGAGTGCAGAGGTCAATGCGAACCCCACAAGCCCCACAGACCACCAGCAAGGAACCTCGGGGTCAGGGAAAACAAAGGAGAAGAGGAAGAGGAAGATGGGGTTCAGTCTGCAGGAAAACCAGATCAGCGTCACGGGGGTGACAGAACACTACCAACAACTGTTCGTTATCTCCACTGTGTCATTGGCAACCCAAATGGAAATATGCCATTCCACGTGAACAATGTGAATGCAGTTGGAGTGTCGAGGAGGTCAATGGAGGAAGTCAAGAGGCGCTGGCATGATGTGAAAATCCAAACGAAGCACAAACCCGCTGCCAACAGGAAGGCAGCAACTGCGACTTGAGGTTGAAGTCCTGCGCCACAGGAGGAGCTGGAGGAAATGGTGACCACACTCATCAGTGTGGAGACGGTGCAAGGAATTGGGTGTCCGGACACAGCTCGATAGGACCTGACACAACATCAACAGGGTGAGTAACGACCAGGGACTGGGGGCATGGGGGGAGATGGGCACAATGGCACACATGCACAACAATGTGTAGCACACTGCACACCCACAATGACCCTGGATCATGTTCCTGATCCCCGTAGCACACGGCAGCACACATACAAACACCAAGTAGGCCCCCATCCACCGTGTGCCCAAAGGGATCCCACCCCACACATCAACAATCCCACAACCAACACATGCACATGTGCGAAACCCTGCAAAGTTGTGTATTTTTGAGCCACACTGACAATGCTAGTGACACTACATGACGATCAGCATGGCTGCAGTACAATCATCATGACATTGTGCACACCACAACACTGAGGTGGCAGAGTGTGGACCACAACAGGAAAGGAGCAGGTCACACTCTGACACATCCACGTGCACAAACAACCCCTGACATCAACAAGTCATCTGCAGACAAACAATGCACAAGAATACAATAACCGTCCAAGAATACAAATCATCCAAGTCGACAACATCTCAGCACCATAAAAGTACAAAAGTCAAAGGTACACCGCCTCTAAGAGATAAAGGGCAGCAAAATCACAGCTGCAGGGGCATAACTCCCACAATGCAGCACACACACATAGAAATAACGGCACATCCACATTGATGACAATGTGGTACAAAGTGCAACACTTACACTGCAGAACAGAGGACACAACTGGGTTCGCTTGTGCGTAGAAACTGGACAATCACATCTGACATAGCAGGAAACCGTGAGATGAAAATGTACGTGTACAACCTCACATCCGTCCCATCCGTCATGTAGTCTAAAAGACCACTGTCCTGCATCAAATAGTCAGCTCCTCCCAGTCACAATGTACATTGTCATAAAGTCTGCATGTAAACTTATACAATGCACCAACATACATGTCAACACAGTTTCAAAATGCTTCTCCCCTTCACATTGCAGAGGGACAAACAACACCTCCAGCAGAGCAGACCAGACAACTCATCAGTGATGCTGAAGAGGACCTCCACACCTTTGATGCCAAGTTGGTGCTTTGTGTTGCGGTAATTGTGTGCAGTGTCGGCAGGGGGCACAAGTAGGACATGTGTGCAGTCAGTGGCGGCTGGTTACTTTTGAAAGTGGTGGCGCGGAAACTTTGTGGTGGCGTGCACTGTGGCGAGCAAGCTAAGGGGGGTTTTCCCTCCACGAAAATGTTGAAAAAAGAGTGGGCAAATTATGCTATTTCAAGCAATTTGAGAAAGCAAGAAGGTTGACTAAGCAATTGTGAAAGTGCAATTATTAAATTGAAAAAGAGATGTCATATAATAACATAGGTAGCTAGCTGCTTATTCTGTATAACCAGAGAGCCTTCATTCAAGAAATTCTTTGAAGCCAGCAGAGGAACCACATTTCAACAAGGCGAGAGACCTTATCCATGGCAGTCTTTTCTGACTGCACTACATCAGACCCACATTATAGACAGGCTGCGCCACCAACCTCAGAAGGCATATTCTTATCACATGTGTGAGGGGCAGGAAAAAGGCTAGGTGGTTCTAACGCTGTAAAGATCACTTTTGTTTGTGTGTTTGCATGCATTAATGGTTCATGTTGAGCTCTGCTAGAATGCAGAAAACATGGAAATTGGGTTTTTTATTTTAAAAGGAGGGGCATGGCGATAGCGTCATTGTGTGATCCACAAGCTCATATCCACCAGAACAATTATGACCAATTTAACTTCTGGGAAGCACACAGTTACAAATTACTGGAAAACGAGATCAAAGATGAGGCATGAAATTTAGATTATTATGCTGCCTTGCTTCACTGTGTTCCAATTTAGGTGAGGGGCGGAGTAATATGGTGCTGCTGTAGGTGTTCTCATCGTTTAAATACGTGTAATGATACCAATAAAAAATGTAATTACTAATGTCAGCATTGTGTTCTGTGTTACCCAGTTAAAAGAAGGAATGTAATATATATTTTTTGCAGCACTCTATCTAGACCGGTGGTCTTCACTTATCGTGACATCATGGCATGCACCTCTGAGAAGCATACACGCTGCTGCCAACTCTTCTCGGAGGTACGTGCCAGCAGGTCCTAGCTTCACAAACATTTATGTCTGCACTCTGCGTTCCCGCTATATAAACATTCACACTCTTTTAAGTGCCGTAACTCTGCACTTCAAAGTGTGTGAGTGTTTATATGGCGGGAACGCTTTCCAAAGGTATTAGAGTGCAGCTTTACATCAGCACATGCGGCGCAAGTTAGTTACACTACACTGTACACAAGGAGGAAATCCATCCCACAAGCTTTTTTGTTAAGCACCGCGGAGAGATTACTTGACCACTTGGATGCTAAGGTGTTTTATGGCTTCGCATGTAATTTCCATTGAAGTCAATGGAAACTCCATGACGAGTTACCCTTGTCATTAGCACTGAAGGGGTTAATATAAGCAACACCAGTACTCAGGCATAGAATCATCCACGAGGCTTCTTGAGAGAGGTCATGTGAATGGCTGACGGAGATGGGAGCAAGAGTTTGCTATTTTCCCAGTTCTAATAATACTCTACGCCTTAATGCACGTATGATCCCATGAGGGGCCCAGAGGAGTTTTAGTTTCTGATTATCTGGATAGTAGAAATGTTAGACCTCAGCAGCGTCGGCCGACATACTCGAGGGAGGGAGGGGGGTTTGCGGCCCGCGGGTGGGGAATACAAATATTACAATAAAAAACTTATAAAAGTAAACGTACCTGAGGGCTGGGATACCGCACCACCTCCGCTCCGGCCTGTTCTGGTGGGTCCGCGATGCGTGTTCCTGCTGCAGGAAGCAGCCACAGGCAGCTTCCTTCCCCTACCGCAACGCAAGGGAAGCCAATTACAATGCTGGTAGGCGCAGCAGGCTAGCGCCCCAGCCGGCACATTTTCTCTGCATAGAGAAAGACAGAGAGTGGGCGGTCCTGCTCGAGGGCAGGGGGGAGTGGCGTTCCCACTGTTGTGGGTACTGACTGTTTGGTCGGCCCTGAGCCGACCAAACAGTCTGTCCCCACAACAGTGGGTAAGCCACTCCCCCTGCCCTCGAGCAGGACCGCCCACCTCCCCGCCCCCAACCACCATGCACAGATGCACTTCTGCTTTCTCGCAATGCGAGAAGGCAGAAATATAAATGGTAGTTTTTACCGTTTATGTTTCTGCCTTCTCGCACCACGAGAAAGCAGTGGGGCAACGCCGCCACGCCCCAATGGGGGAGCCACCACTGTGTGCAGTCAATTGCCGCAACACGTGTGGGAAGCCAACTATGGCGTAGAAGCCTTGCTTGGTCTCTTGCTGTTCCTGTGCAGTGTAGGGGATGTGAAGGTGCAGTGGTACCAAACTGATGATGGCATCCAAGACAGTTGTGCTGAACTTTGATGGGCTGGCTGTGAGACACCTCCGACTCTGGCAGTTGTTGGTCGGGAGGTACCAGAGGCCAACATAGGCAGCACAGCCAGCAGCTTTGTCTGAGGTGGGATGTTGGTTGTCCGCTGTGTTGGTACCATCAACCTGTGGGCAATGATGTTCAGGATGCGGAGGATCGTTGTCCTTTTGTGCCTGAAGTGGGCAATGGCATCCTCTGGTGTTAAGTCTGTGAGGCTGGTGCGTTTCCTGAAGGTCCACTGTCTTGGTCCGGGCTGCCTCTGTGGTAGGCAAGGGGGGCAGGGGTGTTCCGGGGGATATGGCGGGTCTGGGGGTGGTGACAGCGGGTGTTGTTGCCCTCTTGGGGCTCCGGGCAGAATTATCAGTAGCTCCATGGCATCTGTTGTTCTTCAGGTGTGGCTATGGGCGGGGCTCCTTTTTCTGGTGCAGGTTGTCGTCTAACTTTACACCAGGTAAGAGCAGGTGTTAAATTCCTGCTGCTAATGCGCCTTAGGGCATATTCTCAAGGATTTATCGCCGAGTTATGGGCACTTTATCACAGCCAAAGTGGCAATCAAATTATTGCCCCATTCACAAGCTGGTGCAAACAGCCCATATCACCAGTTTACCTGTGATAGCAGCCACAGAAAACATCGCCACAGATGAGCCCGGCAACTATCGCTAATGAGATGCAGAGTAGGCGTTCCCGTGCAAAAAGGTGCGACCACACCACTCTGCAAAATTCTCAACGACCAGCCAGATCGGCGATAAGAACCCAAAACAGGCGATAAGGCGCCATAGCAGCAGGAATTTAACACCTGCTCTTACCTGGTGTAAAGTCGGATGACAACCTGCACCAGAAAAGGAAGCCCTGCCCAGAGCCACACCTCAAGAACAACAGATGCCACAGAGCCACTGATCATGTAGCACGGACACCCAAGAGGTCCACAACACCCACTGCCACCACCCCCAGGAGTCCCCCAGACGCCCCCCCGGACAAAGATATGTTACATCAACTTCACGAAATCATGAACAAAACAATTCGCCTGATGTTGCACAATTACAACAATTAACATGCCTGTGTGTTCAGAAAAAGGAGAATCACTCATTCATCTTTGAATTACCAAACAAAACATTTTATTCTGATAAACTCAAAACAACTATTCAGAACAGTCATGGCGGGTCTTCTCAGGACAATCTGTAGGTAACAGCCTGCAAGACAAATTTCTAGATTAAAAAGCTGTGACATCTGCTCATCAATGGACAGAGAGAGAGAGAGAGTAAAAGAGAGAGAGAGAGAGAGAGAGAGAGAGAGAAGAGGAGGAGAGAGAGAGAAAAAGAGGGAGAGAGAGAGAGAAAGAGGAGAGAGAGAGGGAGAGAGAGAGAGAAAGAGGGAAAAAGAGAGAGAGGGAGAAAGAAAGAGGGAAAGAGAGGGAGAGAGTGAGAGAGAAAGAGAGGGAGAGAGAGAGAGAAAGAGAGGGAGTGAGAAAGAGAGGGCGAGAGAGAGAAAGAAGGAAAGAGAGGGGGAGAAAGAAACAAGGGAGAGAGAGAGAAAAAGAGGGAAAGAGAGGGAGAGCGAGAGAGAGAGAGAGAGAGAGAGAGAGAGAGAGAGAGAGAAAGAAAAAAAAGAGAGAGGGAGAGACAGTGAAAAGAAGAGAGGGAGAAGGAGAAAGAGTGCCAACACTGCAGACCCAGGCCTCACTGCTCACCTGCTGCTATTGGTGTGTCTCCACCAACCAGCTGCAGGTATGCACTGCAGTTCACCAGGTCCCTTATCTGAAACAGAGTCCAGATTTAGGATTGGCAGAATACATACAATTTCACACACCATCATTGTGTGCCCGCCCCTGCGCACACAGGATGCTGCACCCCAGCCCCTCCCGTTGCCTAACGGTGATTGCCCACCCCTGCGCACTCAGGCCTCACTGCTCACCTTCCGCCGCTGACGTGTCTCCAAGTGGGCCCACCACATGCCGGTGCAAGCCCCAAGACTTGTGATAGTCTCACGATAATGCATCAAATGTCTGCGATAAAGTCACCGGGACAGCAATAAAAAAGTAAACCTCAACACGAAAAAAGTTGCGATGGGCCCTACCGCGATAAGAAAATCAGCGATAATCTTCCCCAGGCCTGCAAATCACACTCGTCAGGTGGGAAAATACACTACGAAAGTATAATAAAAATACATAAACAAAGGCCAAACAACAGCGAAGCACAATGGAGCAAGTACAGAGAATAACCAGAACCCCACAAGCCCCCCGGAGGACCAGGCTGGGACCTCGGGGTCAGGGAAGGGCAAGGAGAAGAAGAGTAGGAAGAAGTGGTTCAGTCCGCAGAAAAACAGGATCCTGATAATGGAGGTGGTAGAACATCATCAACTACTGTTTGTCACCTCCAATGTGTTATTGGCAACAAAAAATGGAATATGGCAGTCCATCGTGGAGAAGGTGAATGCAGTCGGATGCTGAAGCGGACAATGGAAGAGGTCAAGATGCGCTAGAATGATGTGAAGCTCAAAACAAAGCAGAAACTCGCCAACAACCGGAAGGCAGCAATGCAGACTGGAGGTGGGAGTCCAGCGCCACAGGAGGACCGGGACGAGATGGAGGAAATGGTGTCCACAGCCATCAGTGGGGAGACGGTGGCAGGAGTTGGGGGACCGGAAACTGCTCAACATGACCGAACACAACAGCACCAGGGTGAGTAACGACCAGGGACTGGGGGGACGGGGGGAGATGGGCACAATGGTACACATGCACAGTTAAGTAGAGCAGATCTGCGGACAAACCATGCCCCAGATCCCCAACTCCCACCAAGAGACCAATGTTCGAAAGTATGCAAATCTCAGCACTGTATAAGCACAGAAGTCAAAGGCACACCGCATGAAAGGGAGAAGGGGTAGCAAAATCAGAGCTGCAGGGGCGACTCACCACTTTGGCTGCGATAAAGTGCCGATAACTCGCCGATAAGTCCTTGAGAATATGCCTCTAGACTTTTTACAAATGCCTTTGGAACTTGCAGGGCCTCATCAACAAACGTTTCACCTACAGCAGCGCGCAGGCGTTTCAAACAGTGTTAAGCATAAAAGGAGAACATATTTACTAAGAATGGGCAAAGTTGGCGGAGTACCACTACGCGGTTCTGTCTCATCTCAATTAATAAAACCGAAACCTCACATACCTTTGTTAAACCAACAAGTAACTCTATTTTTAAATGCTAAAGTGCATATAGTCATCTCACTAAAGTGAAAATGAAAATATAGCAAGCAGTGAGAGAGGAGAGAGGTGATGATTTTGGGGTCCTCCCTAACCTAGGAAGAGAACCAAGCAGATGCCTTGAACACAAAGAGCACATCACGCTGAACGATTTGGTGGTGGTCCCATCCTCCTAGGACCACCCCAAGCACAGTTATGGGCAAAAATACAATCCCAACTGAAGGCCCTACAAAGCATTTTGGGACGAGATTCTAGAGTGCAGTGAGTATTATGTTCCAGTGTTCCATTGGAGGGCTGTGTGTGCGTGGGTGAGAATCTTGAAGGTGATTCTAGCCTTGATGGGGAGCCAGTGGAATGTGCGCAGGTGCTGGGAGATATGGCAGTGTCTTGGCAGGTTGAGGACCAGTCTTGCGGTGGCGTTCTGGATGTTTTGTAGCTTGTGGTGAGGTTTTTGTTTATTCCGGCGTAGAGTGCGTTGCCGTAGTCAAGTCTGCTGGTGACAAGGGCGTGAGTGATAGTCTTTCTGTGCTCGAGGGGGATCCATTTGAAGGTCTTACGTAGGAGGAGGAGGGCGTGAAAGCAGGAGGATGTGACAGAGTTGATCTGGCGGTCCATTTTGAAGCCGGAGTCCAGGATGATTCCAAGGTTGCGTGTGTGGTCCGTTGGTTTGGGTGGGCTTCCGAGGGCAGGGGCCACCAGGTGTCGTTGAGGTTTCGGGGTGTGCGCCCATGATGAGTACTTCTGTTTTGTCAGTGTTGAGTTGTAGGCAGCTGCAATCCATACATTTGGCGACGGCTTCCATGCCTATTTGAAAGTTGTGATTTGCTGCGTTGGGTTTGTTGGCTAGGGAGAGGATGAGTTGGGTGTCGTCTGCGTATGAAACAATGTTGAGTCCGTGGGTTCTGACGATGGGGGCGAGCGGAGCCATGTAGATGTTGAAGAGCGTGGGGCTGAGGGAGGACCCTTAGGGGACTCCCCAGATGGTTGTTGTAGGGTCCAAGAGGAAAGGAGGGAGTCTGATCCGCTGCGTTCTACCGGAGAAGAAAGAGTGGATCCAGTCGAGGCCCTTGTCCCGAATCCCTGCATTGTGGAGTCTGCGTGTTAGAGTGCGGTAGGAGACTGTGTCGAAGGCTGCTGAGAGGTCAAGGAGGATGATGGCTACTGTTTCTCCTCGGTCCAGGAGGGAGCGGATGTCGTCTGTTGCGGCAAGGAGGGTGGTTTCTGTGCTGTGTTTTTTTTTAAGCCGGATTGGGAGGAGTCGAGGATTTTGTGCTCTTCGATGAAGGTGGTGAGTTGGCTGTTGATGGCTTTCTCAATGACTTTCGCTGGGAAAGGGAGCAGGGAGATGGGTCTGTAGTTTTTGAGGTCAGTGGGGTCCGCTGAGGGCTTCTTCACGAGGGGGTTGATCTTGGCGTGTTGCCAGTCGTCAGGGAAGGAGGCGTTTGCCAGGGAGCAGTTGATAGTGTGGCGAAGCATGGGTGCGATGGTGTTGGTGGCTCTGTTAAAGATGTGGTGGGGACAGGGGTCCATGGGGGCCCCTGAGAGGATTGACTTCATCGTCTTCAGTGTGCCTTCGGTGGTGAGGGCTGTTCAGCTGACAATCGTTGGCTTCAGGATGTCGGTGGCTGGTGAGGGTTCAGTGTGTTGGTTGTCTTCGTCAAAGTTGTCGTAGATGTTCTTGATTTTGTGGTGGAAGAAGGTGCTGAGTGTGTTGCAGAGGTCTTGTGAGGGAGGAATGTCAGTAAACTCGCTGGTGGGTTGGGCAAACTCCTTGAGGATGCTGAAGAGTTCTTTGCTGTTGTGCGCGTATTTGGAGATTCTGTCTTCGATCTCAGTTTTTCTCGTATTCGTGATGGGTTGGTGGTGGGCATTGGTGGCGGCTCTGAAGTTGTTGTGGCTTCTGTGGATTTGGAGTTCCTCCATGCCTTTTTGAGGCGGCGGCATGTGCGTCTGGACTCTCAAATTTTGGTGGTAAACCATCTGGCTTTCTTGGCTTGTGTGTTGTTGTTCTTCTTGAGGGGGGCTATGGTGCCGGCGCTGTCAGAGATCCATCTGTGCAGAGTTCCGGTGTTGGGTCGTCGTCTGCGGTGGTGGTTGGGGTGGAGTTGCTGAGTGAGTAGATAATCTGGCCCTCAGTGATTTTGGATACAATCAGCTGGGGAGCAGAGGTAGTAGGTATTGGTAGGAGTTTTTTATTTTACTCTCTTTTCTTAAGGGTATACATAAATAATTATACTGTATTGCAGGTGCTCAAGTGAATAGTACGGTGCAGGACGTGACATAAGTGATCAAAGTGAACGAACTGTCACACAACAACAACAAGGATAAAAACACAACAATTATATACAAATAGAACGGGTGAAATTCCTTGGGTGGGTCGACGGCGTTTCGATCTATATTAATCTAGATCATCATCAGGACAGATGAGCCTCCTGAAACTATAAGAATTTTAAAATTAAAATCAGGCTCCTACATGTATGCCTTACATGGCATTCCTACATGTATACTTTTAATTGCAAATTAGTTTTTTCGCTCCCGGGGAAAAGACAAAGCATGCACATGTACATATCTTAACACATGGGCATTTGATGAAGACTCATTTTAAAATTAAATCGAAATAAATTAAATTAGAGAGGCATGTGATTTAACCTCAACTTAGTGTATGGCGCTTCATCCGTCAAGAGTTATGAGCGCATATATTGCTGGTACAAATTAATTTATACAAAAGTGAACAAATTAAAAAATGTATATACCTTGCCGGTGCTCTTTAAGGCAAGGATGATTAGTTGGCAATACAGTAGATGTTGCTGTACTCAATTTGAATCTGTAGGCAATAGAGAATCGCAGTGAGCATGGGATGTATTTTGTAACATTAAAGGGTTAAATTTTATAACATTAAAGGGTTAAGGGCTGTAGTTAAAGTCTATAATTGCAGGGACAGTTAATAAATTGGGCGGATAAAATCAATATGTTTTCCAGCACAAGATAAGACACTCCTCTTGGTTACTGAACAATGGTTCTTGGATTGTTCAATTAATGAAGAGAAAGGCGGGCTGAGGAATAGCCACTCATACTGCAACTTACTGTTTACTTAGTGAAAGCATGGGTCTTCCACTGAAGGGAACAAGTAGCGCTCGGTCACATCTACTTTGCCGAGGGTCCTACTTGAACTTTATACAAAAAGAACAGAATTACATTAATTTGGACCTTAAAAACGATGCTTATCACTACTAGGCTGTATGAAGTATAAGCTACTCACTTTAAGGGGTTTAACTGTGAGAACCCGAAGTTAGTAGAAGGGGTTCGCTTAGCAAGGTCGCTTTTGCAGTGCAGCAGTCTTGGCGCCTGTAACTGCAAAAAACACTTGGGTCAGTGCGTGGCTAAGGCATAATTAAAAGGCCAGGCTTTTCCTTGTGGGCGGTAATAAACTTACTTAATCGGGCGTCACGTCGTGGCAGTAGAAGGGAGTCCAGGTATCTCTTCCGCGATAGCTCACAACAGACTGAGCACCGGCGCCGCCATTAATAGCGTGTAGCAGTGCGTGCGCGCGCAGAGACAACGTAGTGTGTCATTTGGCGCATGCGCGAATGGGGTACGGTCTGAGCATGCGCTAGGAGAGAGTGGTGCCTCTGGGCTCCTGCGCAGAGGGAGTTAATGTGTGGAACGATTTACAAAGGGCCGGTTATGAGATTTAATGGGCGATTTTAATCCTCAAGGGCCAGAAAAGCAGCCTATAAAGCTGCGCAAAGGGATAAATTGTGAAAACCGATTTACAGATGGAAAGGGGAGATGTTAATCCTAGTGGGACAGAGTTGCAGCATTTAAACTGACCGAATAAAGAGCCAATTATAATTGGACAATGTTAAACGCATTTCTTCAGAAACCCTTACAATTAACACTTGTCGAAGGTGCTGAGAAAGTTTTGGAAAAGGACATTCAGTTAACACAATTAAACAGTTATTGATGCAGCTTTGTCAGTAGGAAACCAGAATTAATTAAACACAGATAAGCAGTTACTGATACAGTTGGTCAGCTTGTAACCAAAGGACACGACTTAATGGATTTTCAGAAAACATCACTTGGTGTTAATCATGTACACATGTTCCATTCATCCAGTGAATTGAGTCCTTTCTCAATTGTCTTGCAGTAGAATATCCATTTACATTCCAAGCGATTTTATATTGTTTGTTGATTGCCACCTCTGGCATTTGGCATCAGTTTGTCAATGACTTGCCACTTCATGTCTATTCTCAGTATGTCCCATTTCGAGGTAGTGCTCCACCAATGGGGCCGTTGTCACCTTGCATCGGATCCTACTCCTGTGTTGGGATACTCTGGTCTTTATTTGTTGAGTCGTCTGTCCGATGTATAGTAGTTTGCACGGGCATTCAATACTGTAAATTACATTTTTAGAATTGCAGTTGGTGAAAAAATTAAGAGTGTGCTTAACACTTCCATACTCGAATACTTTAGTGTTGGTGGTGAATTCGCATGACATGCACTTATTACATTTAAAATGCCCTAGGACTCGTGGTAGATTCAATCTGGTTTCAATTGTGTTATGAATGATTGGGTTGCTAGCTGCTCTCACTAGGTGGTCTTTCAGGTTGCGACCCCGTTTGAATGAAAAGAGTGGGAGCCCGGTGTTTAGCTCTAGAGGATCTAGTACATTCCAATGTTTTTTTATCATTTTCGTGAGTTTGTTACTAGCTGTATTGAAAGTAGTCACACAGGCAATTTTAGGGGTGATTTCTTTGTGGTGAGGTTCAAGCAGATATTCCCTGTGTGTATACCAAGCCCTCTTCATCGCCCTTCTAACCAATTTTCTGGGGTAACCTCTTGTAGTTAGTTTTTTGCAGAGAACTTCTGCTTCAATGAAGAAATCTTTTTTATATTTGCAATTTCTCCTGATTCTCAAGAATTGGCCATAGGGCAGTCCATCCCTCAGAGCCCTGGGGTGTGCACTATGGTATTGCAAGAGGGTATTGCGTTCCGTAGGCTTACGATACAATGTGGTGTATAGTTGTTCCTCTTCGCATTTAATGGTCACATCAAGGTAGTCGATTTGGTGTTTGTCGTATGAGTGGGTGAATTTAAGGTCTGTTTGGTGGGTGTTAAGCCATCTGCAGAAGTTTTCTAGAGATTCTACATCACCACTCCAAATCATGAGAACGTCATCGATGTATCGATGCCAGGACTTTATTTGATTGCGAAAGGGATTTATGTTGTTGAGGATGATATTAGTTTCTATGTCATCCACGTAGAGAATCGCAAAGTTGGGGGCAAAAACAGCCCCCATGGAAGTGCCCTTACACTGCCTATAGAAGGTGTCTTTGAAGAGGAAATAGTTTTTTGTCAGGGCTATTTCTAGAAGGTTTATTATAAACTCTGTGGGGACTTGGTGAGGTGCAGGTCGGTTGTTCAGATGTTTTTGGATTACGTTAATTCCTTTGTCCTGGGGAATGTTGGTATATAGTGACTCTATGTCTAGAGTCACTAATATCTCACTATCGGGATGGAATGGCTTAGATTCAATTAAATTGATCAGGTGTGTGGTGTCTTTGACATACGTGGCAGTGTCTTGAACCATGTCACGGATAAAGAAATCAATATATTTACCCAGGGGTTCTACAACTGACCCACAGCCCGAAAGTATTGGTCTTCCAGGGGGTCGTTCTGTGTCCTTATGTACTTTAGGCAGTGTATAAAGCACCGGGGTGCGAGGGTTTTTATTATTTAGGAATAGAAATTCATTCTTACTCAGGAATCCTGATTCCAGTGCCTCTTGGGTGATACTGAGGATGGTTTCACTTATACTCTTAGTGGGGTTGCCTCTTAGTTTTTCATAGTGATCTTGGTTATTGATCTGACGTAAGATTTCACTCTCATATAGGTTGCGGTCTTGGATGGCTATACCGCCGCCCTTGTCACATGGTTTAATGACAATGTCATTGTTCTGTTTGAGTTTGATCAGGCTATTTCTTTCCTCCTTGCTGATGTTGTAAGGTGTAAATTTGTAGCTGTCCTTTATTTTGTCCAAATCACGGAGTACTAAGTGTTCAAAGGTGAGCACTTCCGGTGGCATGGTTCCACTAGATGGACGAAATGAGGACGGTGGGCGTAAGCCTGTGGTGTCATTTCTATTGGGACCCTCACGGTTCTTAAAGAAGGTTTGCAGTCTTACTTTCCTGAAAAATTGCATGATTTCAGCTTGGATATTAAACCAATTAGGTTTTTCAGCAATTACAAAAGATAGACCTCTGCTGAGCAGGGATATGTCTGTTGAATTTAATTGATGTTGGGACAGATTAAATATAGGTATTGTTTCGTGGTTAGTATTAGTTACTGGTACCATGTCTAGTATTGGTAACCCCATTGGTAGAATCTGTTCCTGGTTTGGCGTTCCCCTGGGGGGAAGTTGTATCTGGGTTTGGGCCGTGTCTTCCCTCTCCCTCTCCCTCGAGGGGGGTCTGTGTGCCTCAACTGGCCTCTCCCTAAAAAATGGGGGTTTGCACTAGTGGAGGTACCAGGGCCTTCTTGACCCTCCGAGTCTTCTGATTCTGCTGAGGATTCAGAGAATGTCACTGGAGCTCGGTTTCTGAACCTGCCCCAAGAGCCAGTCGGAACTTTTTGTTGGTCAGATGGACCCGCAGTAAAATAATCCTCCCGGAGGTACGGGTAGGTTTTTTCTTTATTATATTGGTTGATGTCTTTGGAGACTTTTGTTGTTTTTTTGTGGTGCTCAAAACTCTCAAAATCCTTAATAGTGCGGTCTATTTTTTTTAAAGCTGCTTTGGCGTCAGCCAAGCTATCCAAGTCACGGATTGCTTGTTCTAAAGCTGCAATCTCTTCCAGCTCTTTTTTGCTATGTTCAAGGGCGGTGTCGATGCCCAACACCATCCAGTGGCGTGAACACGTTGTTCCTATATGAGAGAAACCCAATTTAAATTTCGGGTCTTGGATGAAGATAGCTGGTACGTTGCGTACCTGCAGGCCTATTGGGATGACTTCCGCTCTTAAGTAATCCGTTAGCATTCGAGCGTGAAGTTCTGTGCGTATATGTTTTTTCTTAAGATGTTCTAGCTGAGCAAGTTTCTCACTGGCTGTATCAGTGGGGGCCCTAGGGTTGCTTACGGGGTCTTTAAATAGTGATGGACCTGCTAGTTTTGAGGCTATGTATTCTTCTGTGTAAGTAACAGCTGTATTTGTAGACATTATATGAATAAATGGATCAAGTCTATTGCGTATTTAGGAAAAAAAACACTCAAGGAGTGATACCCTTGCAGTGTAGCCACTGCGCATGTAATGTTTGTTAAAAACAAGGGAACCCCATACAGTAGAACCTGGGGTAACGAGATGCTTTGGAAGAACAATGGTTCAGGGTAGGCCTTAAGAGGTCCTTAGCGAGGAATAGAACAGAGAGCGAGTGCTTAATAAGTCGCTGGGGAGCAGAGGTAGTAGGTATTGGTAGGAGTTTTTTATTTTACTCTCTTTTCTTAAGGGTATACATAAATAATTATACTGTATTGCAGGTGCTCAAGTGAATAGTACGGTGCAGGACGTGACATAAGTGATCAAAGTGAACGAACTGTCACACAACAGCAACAAGGATAAAAACACAACAATTATATACAAATAGAACGGGTGAAATTCCTTGGGTGGGTCGACGGCGTTTCGATCTATATTAATCTAGATCATCATCAGGACAGATGAGCCTCCTGAAACTATAAGAATTTTAAAATTAAAATCAGGCTCCTACATGTATGCCTTACATGGCATTCCTACTTAGTGTATGGCGATTCTCTATTGCCTACAGATTCAAATTGAGTACAGCAACATCTACTGTATTGCCAACTAATCATCCTTGCCTTAAAGAGCACCGGCAAGGTATATACATTTTTTAATTTGTTCACTTTTGTATAAATTAATTTGTACCAGCAATATATGCGCTCATAACTCTTGACGGATGAAGCGCCATACACTAAGTTGAGGTTAAATCACATGCCTCTCTAATTTAATTTATTTCGATTTAATTTTAAAATGAGTCTTCATCAAATGCCCATGTGTTAAGATATGTACATGTGCATGCTTTGTCTTTTCCCCGGGAGCGAAAAAACTAATTTGCAATTAAAAGTATACATGTAGGAATGCCATGTAAGGCATACATGTAGGAGCCTGATTTTAATTTTAAAATTCTTATAGTTTCAGGAGGCTCATCTGTCCTGATGATGATCTAGATTAATATAGATCGAAACGCCGTCGACCCACCCAAGGAATTTCACCCGTTCTATTTGTATATAATTGTTGTGTTTTTATCCTTGTTGTTGTTGTGTGACAGTTCGTTCACTTTGATCACTTATGTCACGTCCTGCACCGTACTATTCACTTGAGCACCTGCAATACAGTATAATTATTTATGTATACCCTTAAGAAAAGAGAGTAAAATAAAAAACTCCTACCAATACCTACTACCTCTGCTCCCCAGCGACTTATTAAGCACTCGCTCTCTGTTCTATTCCTCGCTAAGGACCTCTTAAGGCCTACCCTGAACCATTGTTCTTCCAAAGCATCTCGTTACCCCAGGTTCTACTGTATGGGGTTCCCTTGTTTTTAACAAACATTTGGATACAATCATGCACAGAAATTCTGGAATTCTTCGTTTCTTCTTTTATTCACAAATGTATAGTCTTCCAAGACACAGTCTAGCCGCCAACACGTGTTTCGTCTATTGTGGTTCTCGCCACAGACTTCTTCAGGGCTAGAATATCACAATATGTACAATCATATACTTGTATCAAAAATAATCTAAGAACACAGCCATATTTACAGCAAGCAAAGAATTCAATTTCGGCAAAAAGAAATTAATTCTATACAGAGAGTAAGCATCTTAAGGTGACTGAAGAATATCCAGTTTTATAAGCCAACCGTCATCGATTATAATTCGAAAAAAGAGGAAAAAAGAAAAGTATACCACCATCGGTATACTTTTCTTTTTTCCTCTTTAAGAGTAAGCATCTTAAGGTGACTGAAGAATATCCAGTTGGATAAGCCAACCGTCATCGATTATAATTCGAAAAAAGAAAAGTATACCGCCTTCGGTATACTTTTCTTTTTTCCTGTGTAGTGTGTGGTTGGTGGATGCGATGTCTTGCGGGGAGATGATGTCCGTGATGGAGTGGGTGAAGGGTCCAGGGGGTTGGTAGATGAGAGTTCATCAGAGGGTGGTGGTAGAGCTGGCCTGTATCTTGAAGTGTAGGTGTTCCATCAGGACTGTGGGCTCATCAGACAGTGTGCTCAGCCAGAGGGTGGATTTGTGGACAATGGCGATTTCTCCTCCCGGGAGGGTGGGGCGGTCCTTCCGGGAGATCTTGTATCCTTGGGGAATGACGATGGCAATGTCCCGTCCAGAGCTGGTGTTGGTCCAGGTTTCGGTGACAAATGCTACATCCGGGGTGGTGCTGTCGAGGAGCTCCCAGATTTCTGTGGCGTGTTTGTGGAGTGATCGGACGTTGAGGAGGATGCATTGCAGGGTCTTCGGTTTGGTTGTGTTCTTGCAGGCGTGTTGTGCTGGGTCTGTGTACCTGGCAGTGCAGCAGGTGTGCCGGCAGCGGTGACAGCTGAAGAGTCCGTGGGTGTCAGCTGGTGATGCTAGCTTGCAGTTGTTGTTGTTGCGGCCTGGGTTGAGTGCGTGGAGTGCCGCTGAGTTGTAGCGTTGGTGGTGCGGAGGTCCAGGGTTCCTGGCACTGGTCACGGTCGGGTAGCGGACGGGCGCAGACAGGCTTGCCGTTGGCGCGCCCGCTGTGCCCGTCTGCTGCGTGGCGGCAATTAAGTACGGGTCAGGGAGGGCTGGGCAGCTGAGAGGCGGGAGTGGGGAGGGGAACTGGCTCGGGCTGTTCTCGCTGGGGGGGAGGGGCCACGGGGGCAGCAGCGGCAGGAATGACAGGGAAGCAAGCAAAGAAGAGGAAAAACAGTAAAGAGAGAAAGGGTGCAAAAAAGAGAAAAAAGATATAAAGAGTAAAAGGGTTAAAAGAATGAAGTTTGAAAATGGAGCAGAAAGCAGAAGAAAAATATTATAAAGAGTGAAATGGTGAAAACTCTAAAGAAGCTGAAGGGTGAAAATGGAGCAGAACGCGGAGCGAGAGAAAGGAGTCAGAGGGCCACTGGACCACCAGGGATGAGGCCCAGGTATAACCTGCGGGTGGAGGAGGACCTCGAACACCAACTCTACGGGAGTGCAGGGGCTCGGGAGAGGCCTCACTTAATGGTGGAGCAGCGAGGGTGGGAGAGCAATTTCACTGACAATGAGTCCACATAGGCAGCTGTAATGACTCTAGATTCTTTTTCAAGATCTGATTAAAGGTCGATGGACTTTCCATATGCCCTTGTAGGACTCTGCACCATGTCAAAGCATGAAAAATAAATGAAAAACAAAATTGGCTATCTTCCTGCAATGGCACTGAGAAGAAAGCTCTGCAAAGATCGAGGACAATAAACCACTCTGCATTACAATGAATTTGGAAGAGTTTTGTGAATGGATTCGGTACCACAGGACAACACGGGACAACTATCTTGTTAATCTTCCAAAGATCTTGGCCAAGCCTATATTTCCCATTGGGTTTCTGCAAACTCATGATCGGTGAGTTAGATGGACTTCCAATGAATTCCCCCAAAATCCCTTTTTGTATTCCTGTTTTCTATTACAAGAGCGATTCCTGCAATTGTTTCTGGGGTCAGATGGTACAATGGTGTGTTGGAAACTCTGCATTTGCCTTTATGGTAATCTGGACTGACTCTACTCCTTTAATTAGTCCAACGTCTTTCACTGTGATATCCCACACTTCTGGGTTCACAGTTTCTCTCAATTCAGTGTGTAATTCTTCAATTGTCATTAATGGGAACAATCCTACAGCTGTCTTTTCTTGAGACATTTTAAACTCCATATCTTCATCATGAGTCTGGAACAACACACCATCCGGTGTGCAATAGATTGTACAATTTAACTTGCACACAAATCTATCCCTAGTAGATTTACTGGGCTTGTGTCACAAACAACAAGTTGGTGATTTTCTTCAAATAAGCCTATTTTTACTAGGATCTTCTCCAAAATTAGATTCGTAATCTGCTTCTTTGAAACTCCTCCAACTTGGATCTTCTTTCCCAAGAAGGGTAGGTCTTGGACTTTCACATTTCTAACAGTAGACCTGGTAGCACCAGTATCTAAGAGAAATGATACAGCGTGGCTATTCACCTCACCTTCTATGAATTGACCACCCTGGTCTACCTCTAACATGGCGCCAACCATGCAAACTTCCTCCCCCTCAGGCACCATCATTAAGACGTATCAGAGTCAGAGCCATCCTTATCGAACACAGGAAATTGCTGAAAGGCGATGCTTTAGGGAATTGTTGTAATGTATTTTGATTTGCATTTTGAAAAGTGTTTGTATTTGGTTTTGACATCTAGTTCAAATTAAGTTTTGAGTTTCCCATATTCTGTGTGATCATTTGAGCTTGTAGGACCTGCATAATCGGAACTTGCTTTTGTACTTGTACTTGCATCTGTTGTACTAGCTTATTTTGCATCTGCACTCACTTATGCATTTTCATATTTTTGTCAACATTATCAGGATTAACTCTTCACTTCCTCTTCCAATGCCCGACCCTATGACAGATGTGACAAGGAGCCAATTTCTTCAATGTGGCACACTCCATTTCTAAACCTGGATCAACAGGAACACCTCTACCTCTAACTGGGGAAACACAAAATCCTCATGGACTTCCTTGAAAACTTGTCTGTGGAACAACCACAATTTGTGTACCCCTTTGAATGATTCTGAAGACCTTTCTGTGCAAACTTTGTCTGAGCCAACACCAATTTCTCTTTAATCTTCTTTTGTTTCATTTCTTTCTTGTTCATCTCTGAAATCTTTTGCATACCTCAGGATCTCATCTAGTGATATATTCTGCCAGCAGATTACATTTTGGGTTATATGCAAATTGATCTCTGGTGTCAATCCTAACACAAATTGAGATACATAGATCACCATGTCTTACTCCTCGGGGTATTCTATTCCACTGTGCTGCTCAAACACCTGAAACAACCGCTCAAAATATTCATGAACTGATTCTTTTAGTTCCTGTGTCATTCAATTAATTTTCAACCAATCAAGATCTGTCGGAGGCACTTTGCCTTTTTCAAAAAGGTAATCACTGCTTCATTTTTTTCCATAACTACAGGAGAGTGCATTAGTGTGAGTATCTCTCGCTGGTTCTTCATGTGGCCATTGTACAACAGTATTACACGTAGCTCACAAATCACTGGGTACCATAATACCAGAACATATTCGAATCAATCCACAACACCGTAGAAATTTCCACAAATCTTTCAACTTGTATGTAATAATGCACAGGTTTGTCCCTTAATTTTGGAAACTTATACATAAAGGCTGCAAGATCACCTCTGCTCCAAGGCACATGGACATACACTCCTCCCACTTTTTCTCTCAGCGGATTAGCTGAAGCTCTTTCCACCTATTTCCTGTTCCTTAATTTCCTTTCCTAATTTGGGATGCTTCTTTTTCTTTGAATGTTTTCTTGCCCATTTGTTCTCTAATTTTTCAAAATCACTCCATCTATTGATAAATTTTCTTAATTCTGTAATGTACAACCGCATACCTCACGTACACATGGTTTCAACTGCTGTATTTTCCAATTGTACCCTGCAACTCTTCTGCAAAGGAGAACTTTTGAAAGATCAACTTCATGTTCCTGAGCTAACTTGGTTAACTTTCCATATGTTATTGCTGCTCGTATTGTAATTTCCTTACACAGGTAAATAAACTCTTTCTCTTGATTTGTACTTAAGTATTCTAAATCTAAGCATCCCCCCAAAAAATTTCCAGCTTGATTTTTAATTTGGGAATATTCAATAGTTTCCCTTTTTCAGGTTCTGGGCTGGCAACTTGTACTGTACTCCCTGGCTTTATAATCCCTACAGCTGCCTAAAACCATGGTGGGAAAATTAAATCTTCAAACAAATTAGTTTCCTCCTGGTTTATTGGTGTCATAAAGACAATCCTTCCCCCCATCTCTTAACCTAATGCTTGAAACGTCTTTGGTGGTCTCCATACAACAATTTGTGGATTTTGAGATGTCGGGATAAGTCCTGTCATAGGTAAACGTTATACAGCTATTTGTATCTCTGGAGCCAGGTTAACATTTACTACGGCGTTTGCAACCAGTCTAGGCACTGTCTGTACAGTTGCTACTTGTGGTACTTGCACCGGACTATGCATAACAAGTGTATTGGTGAAGCAAAAGTCTGTGGCTGAGCAACTTGTGGTTGGTCAATTAATAGTATTTGAAGAGATCTCTCAACTTGCTCCACTCTTGTTTCTGCAGGGGCAGTGGCTATTGTACTGCTCATTGTGGCATCACTCACAGTACTATCTGCAGTTGTTGCATACAGCGGGGGTCGTGCAAATAAAATGTCTTCTAAAATATCATCTCCTGAATCCATTGTCTCATTGTCTTTTTCTTCTTTCTCTTTGTCTTTTTCCTGGGTATTTTTCTTCTTCCCTTTCTCCGACATTTCTGTAGAATTAGCTGGATACAATCCAGTGCCTTAAACAATGGTGTTCCTCCTTCTTTGCTGTTCTTCATCACATGGAGCATCTGAATATTTACACATTTCTCTCTTGGTTTTTTCTGATATTTCTTCCTTTCTTTTTCTTGTGCTGTCTTTACCCACATGCACAAGGCTTCAAATTGTGTGAGTCTAGGTCGTAGCTTCATCTCACATAACTTTTACCTTAACTTGTCAATAAGTCTCAATTCAAAAGAACCATATTATGGAAATATCAAAGGGCCCTCTTTGTCAGTAATCTTGCACCATTGACAAAGACATGAACATGTAGGTGATCAATTTTCAGTTGTCAGATAATGTGCAGGTGTACCCTCAGGAGGTGCCTCTTCACCCTCCCATTTTGGAATTGTAATATCACCTCTAAGAAAAATCCTATACCCATTTAAAAATTTCATGTTTTTACAAATTCGCGGAATAAACAATTCACAGTTCAACGTTTTGATTCTTTTTCCATAAATGTCAACTTTCTTCTACTCCAATCCTGTCACAAATGTTATTATATTCAAATCCTGTTAATAAATCCCAATACAACATTCACACAAGCACTGACCTATCACAGCATGGCACACTGACATCATTCACCAATCACAGCATGAAAGTACACCAACCAATCTAGCTCCATGAGAAATACTACAATACATGATCTCACTCCTTGCAGCAGCTCACCCTCCTTTACAATTTTCTTGAACTTACACAATTCCAAGAAAAACTTCAAAACAATAATAGCAAAAACATATAATAATTCTTGTTTGCACTACTAAAGAAAATAATAGTAACTTAAGAACCAGATTATAAGGATTTTACACCTTTCAACATTTGTCCACACAAAAAGAATGTTATATTCGCAAGTGAAATCTTGACCAGCAGGATATCACCCTAATCAATGCAGCTTTGCCCTTTTTTGCAATTAGGTTCTGCTAACATCAATCAATATTAAACAACCACAAAATATTATTAGTATTTCTGTCTCACTTGTGTAGGTGATATTACCTCACACTCTACACCAGAAATCTCTGCAAACAAGAAATACCATTCGACAATGACTTACTCAAGTGTCATCTACACTTGTCTCAATATCTTTTATCTATCTATCCTGGGATATTAGACTACGCGGGGCTGAAATTCCTCAATCTCCTTACATTAGAAGCAATAAACATTTCCATTAATTAATCCATTCACTCTAAACTCAATAATACAACAGTAAACACAATTATAATAGACGTTGCATCACCCTATTAATACTCACACCTCTAAAACAGCAACTGCTTTCAAAAATTGCACACTGTCAGCTCCTCAAACGCCAGGCATCGTATTTCAGGATTCGGGTATTTTATTCTAACTTGGGTAATTATTTTATAGCTCCTTGTTTAAAGTATGAACCATACTTTGCTATAAAAAAACTGATAGCGCGGAACTGAGGCCAAAATGAAATAATGCTGTTCAATCTTTTCAATTTACCATCACTTAAAGGGTTAACCCCAGTTCCCAGGCTGATTTCTTCTCACCAGGTGGTAGACCTTTGATACTGTATTTTGAATCATAAGCTATTTCATCATCATAAACAAGAATTGCAATAACAGTTTAAGTTCAGTGAATGATGAGAGTTTACAATAGTTTCAAAACCTTTATTCTCATTAAAAGATAGTACATTTTCTTTTTCTTTCTTTTTTCAAATTAGTCACATCATCAAGTAAGTTTACAGAAATCTCGTAAAAAGGTTTGGTTAGAACAAAAATTCAAATAGTACATCGTATGTGTGCTATAAAGGAATAAAACACTTGTATGAAGATCAAGAAAGAAACTTCAGAGTAAGAAGACCTCATGAAGAGTTCAAAGGCAAAATAAGTGAGATTAAAGGAGCCTGAAGCTCAAAGCCAAATTTAAGCAGCAAAACTTCCAAAATAAAGTAGTTCATGAGACTCAGTAGAGTCTCTGTGATGTGAGCAAATGATTAGACAGTTGCAGTAGCAATCTGTAAAATAAAGCATAAAAAATAGTAGAGATTAACAGGAGCAGCAGAAGCCACATCTGCAATGGGACAAGGGAATGGGAGAAAAAGCCCAGAGAGCAATCCTTTTTTCTAACTTGGAACACGCACTAATATAAATGTTATGAATACATATTGCAAATATTGTAGCAGACGTCTTCCTCTCTGGACCAAACGACTGGCAGCACTCATCAGTGAACAGGTTCAGCTCTTCCTTTCCCAAGAAATAGCATGCATCTTGTACATTTTATCACAAGTTAGCTACAGACATTCTTGCATAGTTAGGTTCTGGAACCATAAGCCTCGGTTCCCATAGGCATTTGAACACATATCGGCTCTCTATATTTAAAATGTTTTACTGCGAGAACAATGAACTATACTAAATAGAAGAGACATCAGCTTGCAAAGTCACTGTAAGGTAATGCATTTCATTTAACACAAACAAGGATTATTGTTTAAAATGTACAGCTATTCTATTCAAACATTATTTGAGGCCTGAGAAAAAAGAAAAGCCTTGTTATTTACAAATAACATGTTACTTATGAAAAGTAATTCATTTGTTAAACTGGAACATTCTGCAGTTACATCAAGCATTTATAAGAATGTCACTTTGAGGTTAAGCTTTCTAATTGTGTGCACATTTTAGCAATATTAGGTTCACTTTAGTTAAAAGAAACATGCTCCTTAGCTTTTCGATTGTGTATACAAATCGCTATGCCTGCTAAAATTGCAGTTTGACACATTTTTAAATGCATGCCTTTTCAGCTTTCAACTTACATTAATCGTTGCACATTTAGATGCTAAACTAAATAATTTGAATTTTGATTATTAGACCTTATCGAATGACACAGGAACCAAAAGAATCAGTTCATAAATATTGTAAGCGGTTGTTGCAAGTGTTTCAGCAGCACAGTGGAAGAGAATACCCTGAGGAAAAAGACATGGGGGCATATTAGCAAGAACCTACTAAAAATTATCGCTGTTTTAGCGGCAGGAAACAGCCGCTAAAACGGCGATAATGGGCTTTCTAAAATGTGTTATGGAATTCCAATAGAAGCCCAGGTTAGATGTGCAGGACATCTAACCCAGGCTTCTATTGGAATTCTATAATGCTAATTAGCAAGCCCATTATCGCCTTTTTAGCGGCAGTTTCCTGCCACTAAAATGGCGATAATTTTAACTAGGTTCTTGCTAATATGCCCCTCGGGGATCTTATGTATCTCAATTTGTTTTAGAATTGAGATCAGACATCGGTTGGCATTTAACCCAAAGTGTGATCTGCTGGCCGAATAAATCACTAGATGAGATCCTGACATTTGCACAATATTGCAGTGATTGACAAAAAATTAAACTGAAGAAGATTAGCCTGAATGATATCTGGATAGGTGAGTGTCACACAACAAATGCACAAGCAGACATGAATGTGAAAGTGGACCCAGAGAGGTTCAGTGGAACTAACTTGACAAAAAAAAAATGAATAGAATATTTGGGTGTGTGATGTGCCGACTTAATTGGCAAATATACAACTATTTGAGTATACCCAGTCATTGAAACTCAGGTGCTTATTGTTGTCCTTGTGAAGATTTACATTCTAACTGAAAGCTCATTGAAATGAGAAAATGCTATTTTTTTTGTCTAGGTGAACAACAATGAATGTTGCACAGAGGGGAGTAGGATTCTTACTACCTATGGTTTTGGTTGGCTGATTAGCCTTCCACAAGGTTAAAAAGGAAGAGGATACATTACATACATGTGTGCTAAGGTCAGTAGAACATGTCCCGGCCATCACAAGGGGAGGGCAGCCGGGGTTCTTATAATTTTTAGTCTCTGCTCACCTGTTTAAACTAATGGCCCAATCTTTTCATTGTTGATGCTGCTAATGCAACAGACAATGTGCAGTGGTACCGAATACTGTGCTTTATCTTTTCCCTGGGTGCATCTTCTTAATTCCGAGCTGCTCCTTCTGTTTGCAGACCTGCCAACTTTCAGATAAATTTAACTGTATGATAAAGAGATGGGGGCTTAAATGGGTGGGATCCAGTGGCATAACACAGGCTCCCACAGCCCTGTGGTGCAGAGGGCCCCCAAGCTGCAGGGGGCCGCCTCAGCACATTACTCTGGCCTGAGAGCTCCTGATTAAATCCATAGCGGGGGCCTCCATGTACCTTGCAGGCGGGCCCTCTCAAGTTTCGTTACGTCACATGTGGAGTCTGTGGAGGGGCCTTTTCTTTTTACAAGGCATGAGGGGGTCTGAGTCATGGAGAGAAGGCCGGGCTTTGTGCTAAGAACTGACCCCCAATCTTATCCCACCCCCAAAAAAATGCTTCAGATTCTGCTGCTAATGTTCTGGAAAATTTGAAATCCTTCTCTCGTGGACATTAGCAGCCCCCAGCCTCCAAAAATGAGCTAAAAACCCATGCTACAAGGGATTCCAGCTCATGGAATCTCCCACTGTGTGATATTAGCTTCTCACTGGGAAATTGAGTGAGCAGAGCTGGTATTGTGTCGCACATGGTGGACCTGTGTGTTTTTCAGGTCTGCGTCACAAACCACCCAGAGACCCACAAACATTTACCCTCTGGCTCGACATGGGCTTTTAACATACCAGGGACATGTAAATCAAACATCCTTTTGAAAGAGAGCCATAAATGCCAAACACGTCATGGTTGTCATGAGATCGTGTTCGATATCTCCCCAATAGGTGGTTGGCAAACTCCTATGAAAGGAAAGCAACCTACACAACATGGGCGCTGAAAAACATTGTCAGAAAACAAATAAAATTAGGGGGGTTATTCTCAAGAACGTGCAATAATCATTGCCAAAATCGGTTAACGCACTGTGTCATATCGCCGTCTACCGCTGGAAAATAACTCTGTTTTAACGTCTTATTTACAACACAGCCGTAACAGGCGATAGTCTCCCGATATCGCTTCAAATGTCCGCGATAAAGTCACCGGGATGGCGATAAAAATCTAAACCCCAACATGCAAAAAGTTGCGATGGGCCCAATCGCGATAAAAAAATCCACGGTAAGCTGCACCATGCCTGCAATTCACACACGTCAGGTGGGAAAAATCACTATAAAAGTAGAAAAAACAAAATACAAGCAAAATGAAAACAACTGCGAAGCACAATGGAGGTAGCCGGAGCAAGTACAGAGGAAAACCAGAACCCCACAGCCCCCCACGGAAGCCCAGGCCTGGACCTCGGGGTCAGGGAAGGGCAAGGACAAGAAGAAGAGGAAGACCCAGTTCAGTCCGCAAGAAAACAGGATCCTGATAACGGAGGTGATAGAACACCATCAACTACTGTTCCTCACCTCCACTGTGTCATTGACAACAAAAAATGGAATGTGGCAGTCCATCGTGGATAAGGTGAATGCAGTCGGAGTGCTGAACAGGACAATGGAAGAGGTCAAGAGGCTCTGGAATGATGTGAAGAGCAAAACCAAGCAGAAACTCGCCAACAACCAGAAGGCAGCAATGCAGACTGGAGGTGGGAGTTCAGCGCCATAGGAGGAGCTGGATGAGATGGAGGAAATGGTGTCCACAGTCATCAGTGTGGAGACGGTGGCAGGAGTTGGGGGACCGGACACTGCTCTTCATGACTTGACACAACAGCAACAGGGTGAGTAACGAACAGTGACTGGGGATCTGGGGGAGATGGGTACAATAGCACAAATGCACAATTAAGTAGAGCACACTGAACTCCCACAATGACTCTGGAGCATGTCTCTGCTCCCCTTGGCACACTGCAGCACACCTAGAAACAGCAAGTAGGCCCCCATCGACTATGTGCCCAGAGGGGGCCTTTCCTGCACACCACCAATCTCACATCCAACCCATGCACATGTGTTTAACCCAGCAAAGTGGCGTGTCTGTGAGCAACACTGACAATGCAAATAACACTGCATGATGAATATGTTATGTTAAATTAATTTATTACGCGCACGGCTACTCATAAGTGTCCTGGTGCGTGCTCATGAGTGTCCCGGCGTGAATAGCATTGCTGCAGTCAATATATCATGAAATGTTGCACGCCACGACTCTGAGGTGGCTGAGTGTGGATCCACATCCATAAAGGAGCAGGTCACACTCTGACACATCAACGTGCACAAACAACCCCTGACGTCAACAACACATCTGCGGAAAAACCATGCCCCAGGCCCACAACTCCCACCAAGAGCCCAATGTACCCAAGTATGCAACATCTCAGCACTGTATAAGCACATAAGTCAAAGGCGCACCACATGAAAGGGATAAGGGGCAGCAAAATCAGAGCTGCAGGGGTGACTCTCCCAAAATGCAGTACACACACATAACATGCAGAGCACATCAACATTGACAACAATGGGTACAAACCGCAACACGTCCACAACAGAGGACACAACTGGTGCCGCTTGTGTGTAGAAACTGACCAATCACGTTTGGCATAGCAGAGAAATGTGAGTTGATAATGTACAAGTACAACACACAACCGTGATGTCATCGAAATGTCCACTGTCCCCCATCAAAGAGGCAGCTCCTCCCAAACAGTCACAATGTACCATGTCATGCAGTCTGTATCTAAACATGTACAATGCGTCAACATACATGTGAACACAATGTCAAACTGCATTTCCCCTTCACATTTCAGAGGGAAAACCAACACCTCCTGCAGAGCAGACCAAAGCTCTCTTCTCTGATGAAGAAGAGGACCTCCACACCTTCGGCACCTACGCCCTCCAAGAGTTTCTTGACAGCTACGTCAACCCACCTCCAGGAGCAGGGCAGCCCAGCTGCATCGATGAGACCCCACCCCCTGCACAGACCACACAGCAGGCAGCACCTACCACCACGGCTGCCTCCGAGGACCCCCACGAACAACACATGGCCTTCCAATGCTGCGTGTTGGGGTGCCAGGAGAAGATGGCTGAACAGGTGCGGGTGGGGTTCGACCACATGGCAGCCAAACTAGATGCCATACGTGGGTGTCTAAGTCCCATCAGGGACCACTCACAGTCCCTAACAACACCCACAGTTCGCTCCATGCTCTCCAGCAATCCACGGCTGACATTGCCGGAGTCCTGACTCTGAGACAAGAACAACTGTCTAGTCAGAGTGGCTCCAGTGATGTCACCTGGGAGTTGGGACACATGTGGAGGATCATGGAGACCATGTAGTGGACGCAGGCAGAAAGAGCGGCTGCCACGGCTGCACACTAGCGAGAGGTAGCTGAGTTCCTCAATGCACTGCAGACCCTCCTCATGGCATTGCTGCCACAAGGCTTGGCGTGGATGAATGCTGCTGCTACCACTCCATCCACATCTCCGCCCCCTGAAGTGTCAGTGCCACACAGTGCGGCAGGCATTCCACCTCCGACCCCTGAGGTGTCACTGCCACACAGTGCTGGAGACAGAACACCACCACCCACATGTGAGGCAGATGAAAAAGCAGAGGACGAAGATGCGGATGATTCTGCATTAGTGGTAAGAAGGACGCAGTAGCATTCATGTTTCTGCTTGGTTCAGCCCTCTGCATCAACACCTTCCAGTGTCCCCCGATACACTCTGCAATACTCACCTTGGACCTCGACTTGGACTGCCATATTCTGTTTGGTTACCAATGACACAGCAATCAGACTGCGGACTGAACTCTTATTCTTTTGATGAACTTGTCATTCTCTAAATGACTGGCCCTCCATGGGCTAACAATGTAAAGTGGGGTTTGCATGGCCCTGTACTGCTCCAGCTACAACACTCCACTGAATGCGAATTAAACATTCATTTTCGCACAGAAATGTCATATCTATGATCATTCAAGTGTGGAAGTATGGATGAATGTAGGGTCAGTGGTTCTCCCTTATGTACATGTTGCTCATGTTGTGGGACTTGAGTCACAGGGTGCAAGATTACGGATTGCGGCCCGGGTGGCGCCAACACTACAACAAAAACTCACACATTAGTTACTTCCTTGTCCAGCCCAGGAAGGAACCACACCAAGAGCCCCGGGATCATTGTTCACACCCCTACGCTGGACTGGCATACGCTTACGTTTACAGGGGGGACGACAACGCTAAATGTCCCAGGTCTTCCCTGTAGTGATCTGCTGATCACAGGTCTAGTTGTCAGCATGCCACAACCACTCCCTCACGGCTGGTTTACACCCACACCACACCACATCCCATCCATCCAGCACACGTGTCACAGGACATGTGACCCTGCCAATAAAAAGGGCCGGGCGCACGTGCTTAACACCATTTCCACTATCTAAATGGGTGTATACGTGTGGATATTATTTATGCATGAGGGCCTAGGGCCCTACCACATCACATTCCCCCCTGCCGGAGGTGACATGATGGCATCAGCTCCACGATACTCAATCATAGAGGGTCCATGACTTGCGTTGCACAGAGTAGGTGGCACCCGATACACTAGGGTCCGGCATGGGCCTACCGCCACAGGACGTAACTTTTGGTGCACTGAGGTCGAGGGAAACCTTAAGTGCTGAACGGGTGTGCAGCCTGCGATGATGTAATCTCTGCCATTGTGAAATCAAGACCCAGAATCACGTGTGTGACCTGGTGGCCCGAGGTGCGGGCTGCATGATGCGGAGGCTGCCAAGGTCATGGGCCCCGCGCTTGGAGCTTGCACCGGCACGTGGTGGGCCCTCTTGGCGACACGCGTGTGGCAGAAGGTGAGCAGTGAGGCCTGGGTATGCAGGGGTGGGCAATCACCGCCGGGCAAGCAATGATGGCGTGTACAATTATATGAGCTCTGCCATTCATGACTCTGGACTCTGTTGCAGATAAGGGACCTGGTAGACTGCAGTGTATATCAGCATGTGGTTGGAGACACACCGGTGGCAGCAGGTGAGCAGTGAGGCCTGGCTCTGCAGTGTCGGCAGTCTCTCTCCCTCTCTTCCTTTCACTCTCTCTCTCTTTCTCTCTGTCTCTATCTCTTTCTCCCTCTCTCTCCCTCTCTTCCTTTCACTCTCTCTCTCCCTCTCCCTCTCCCTCTCCCTCTCTCTCTCTTTCTCTCGCTCTCTCTCTCTCTCTCTCTCTCTCTCCCTCTCTCTCTTTCTCTCTCTCTCTCTCTCTCTCTCTCTCTCTCTCTCTCTCTCTCTTTCTCTCTGTCCTTTGATGGTGCATGGCACACCTTCTCATCTTGAATTTTGTCTTGCAGGCTGTGACTTATAGATTGTCCAGAGAAGACCCACCATGACTCTTCCAAATAGTTGTTTTGAGTTTAATTTGAATAAAATTATTTGTTTGGAAATTCAAAGATGATTAAATGATTCTCCTTTTTCTGACCACACATGAATGTTGATTGTGTACTTGTGCGCCATCAGTCGAATAGTTTTGTTCATGATTTTGTAAAGTTGATGTAACATATCTTTGTCTGGGGGGGGCCCTGGGCGTTGTGGCCCTCTTGGGGCTCTGAGCTGCATGATCAGTAGCTCCATGGCATCTGTTGTTCTTCAGGTGTGGCTCTGGGCTGCGCTCCCTTTTTATGGTGCAGGTGTGTCATTCAACTTTACACCAGGTAAGAGCTGGTTGTTAAATCCCTGCTGCTAACGCGCCTTATTGCCTGTTTTGAGATCTTATAGCCAATCTGGCTGGTCGTTGAGAATGTTGCGGAGTGGTGTTGTCGCGACTTTTGGCACGGGAACTCGTACTCTGCATATCATTAGTCTTAGTTGCCGGGGTCATCTGAGGCGTTGTTTTTTGCGGCTGTTATTGCAGAAAAACTGGTGATATCGGCTGTTAGCACCAGCTTGTGAATAGAGCGATCCATTTTTCAACACTTTGGCTGCGATAAAGTGCCGATAACTTGGCGATAAGTCCCCTAGGTGTCTCTATGTTTGCAAACCTTTTTAATATAATTGTTTATTTAGCATGTCCTTAGCTGTTGTAGGTTACAGTACCTAAAAATATACAGAATGAAAATGAATATCTGAGAACACTGAACTGTCGCAATGCAGCCATGGTTAAAGAAAGACCTAGGTTGGTAAACAACCTTTACAATGCAACTTTTACCACGCAGTGCCTTTACAACGCAACTTTTACAACGCAAACCATTACAACGCATTGCGCTGTGGGGCGCTCTAGGATAGGGAATAGGTTTAATGTACTATCCAACACCTTGCCTACTATCCACGGGGACTGGAGTTGGAATAGTAAATTAAACAATTCACTATCCAGCGCCTAAAAGCACTATGCGTTGTAATGGTATGCGTTGTAAAAACCGCGTTGTAAAAGCATGCGATGTAAAAGCATGCGTTGTAATGTCATACATCCCCCTAGGTTTGTTCATTACAAATATGTAAACAAAAGTTTCTAAAAATAAGAAATGCAATTCTCAATGAGGAAAAGAAAGGACAATAAAGTTGCAAATGAGGCAGAGAAGTAAAACATTTGCCACTGAAATCACAGATTCGGAGGTGAGCTGTTAGGTAGTATGAAATTAAGAATTGGGCTGATAGAGGGAGCTATGACTATTCAATAGTACTAACAGAAAAGAAAGTAGGATTGTCGGGAGAGGAGAGCAGCATCTCACATCGCAGGACAATGTGATTGTAAATGGTTTTTACAATTATTTAATATTTCTATGGTGCTGAAATACCTGAATGGATTTAACGTGGTTTACAATTAACAATAATGAAAAACCGCTATAATAAAGTTGATAGACAAATGCTATACAATAGATGCCTGCAGGAAGTCGGATGGAAGGGGGAACATGAATATAAAATATAAGTACATTTAATCAGATGAGTTCGGAATAGATGTGTTTTCAGAACAAGAGGAGATCTGATTGAATATGAGGTGGTTTGGAATTCCATATCTTTAATGTAACTACAGAAAATGATTACTTCATTGTTCCAGTTGGAGAGTGCCCTTGCTTTGTTTGTCCTTCAGGGCCTCCTTTTGAAGATTTGGTGTAGGGCAGACCCGCAAGTCTTCTTCCTGAGTTGCCATACGCCAACGTGAAAGGGCAGGAATGCACCGTATTTATGAAATATTGTGAATTCCTGTCCTTCCCCCCTGCGCTGGCACACAATTTGCTGCCTAGCACCAACCATGGTGCAAGGATGCCCCAGTTGCATGCAGGATTGTTTTTGTGCAGGAAGGGGCACCTATGTTCCCTGTCCAAAGTCAGTGTTTCCCTGTCCCAGTGTCCCCATCTCAGTGTCTCTCTGATATGATGTTCATCTTTCCCTCTCCATAAGTTGATGTTTCCTGGTCCTGTACAAGATTCTTCTTTCTCAATGTATCCATATCTCGCTTAACCTTCTATCTGAGTCTCTCTGTCTCTGAGGTTGCTTGCGTCTCCCATCCCAGTGTTAGATATTCTTTACACTACTGTCCGAGCTTCCCTCTTTTACGGCTTGCCCTTGGACAGCTTGTGACCTTATCTCTGTTCATCTCAAGGCTTTGTAGCTACTTTAACAGCAGTTCTTAATTTGAGCAGGTAGTTACCGTGGGGGCCACCGGCACTCAGTTTTGGGGACCAGCACAGAGGGAAAACCTACTAGGCTAAAGACGGAGGAAGAGAAAGACAGAAAACCTGTCATAACGGGAGAAAATAAGAACCCATATGAGTGAGATAAAAGGGCTGCGAGTGTCTGACAGTGAATTTAAGAGGCCTGGGGTAGATTCAACACTGCTCAGCCTTTTTATTTGGCATGCTCGTGGGATTCGGTGCACAGCTATGGGCACTGCCACTTAGGCCCTCATTTATAGGGATTTGGAATAGGGCAGCGCAGCAAGTCAGCTTGCTGCACTGCCCTATGCCAAAGTGAAAGAGCAGGAATGCACTGTAGGTATGCAATACAGTGCATTTCTGTCATTTTCCCTGCACTGGCGCTGTTTTGGCAGCCCAGTGCCAACGCAGACAACCCTGCACCCTGGTGCAAAGGTGCCTGTGTTGTGCGTTTTCCTCATTCTATATGTTCTGCAGAACGCAGCACATATTGAAAGAGGAAAAAACAAGAAGAAATAAAGTTATTTCCCCCAATTCCGCCTCACATCTGGAGGTGTAGGTTTTTTACGCTGAATCAGGTTTACATGCTCTCGTAAATCTAGGGAAGTGTCAAAATCCATGGGTGTTGCCTTGGAAAATCCACCGCAACGCCAATGGGACGCCTCCTGTGCACAGAATAAGGCAACGCAGCAATTTGCATTGCCTTGACTTACTCCATATCTATCCATCCTTGACTTACTCCATATCTATCCATTCAAAGCCACGCACAGTGACTTTGCGTGGTCTCATATATATAATTTGCGCCGCTGAAATGTCACAAAAAGTGACACTCCGGCAGCACAAGGGGCTCATAAATATGCCCCCTATTCTTTTACAAATTAAACACTGTTTATCAGGTAACATCATGGATGTTGCAAGCAAGGCGTGAGGCTGCATACTTGTGTTTGCTACATTCTTTCTTGCCTGGTTGTTTTCACCAGGCACACATTATGCATTCTTGCACTGATGAGGTGCGCTCCAATGGGTTGTGTAGCCCTTCCCTGTGGGTCGGTTTGGTGTTGGAAGGACAAGCCCTATGGTTACACTTGAAACTGGAGGAAATGTACCTAGCTTTTCAGGGTTGTTTGCAGTGGAGGTATAGATCACAAAGGTTTCACCTCAGGTCCTAGCATTAAAAAGAATGTTGGTGGATGCTCAGGGCATTATGGACATCAACCTGACTGTAATGGTCAGGTGTCATTATCAGTTCCATGGACCTTTGCAACGTAACTGTACCATCATGGTGCCTTATGTTCTGTATTGATTGTACTGGTTTCCATAGTTTTGTAATTTTGTCTATCATTCTTTGGGGTTTTGAGGGCCACATAGGTTGTTTCTCATGAAATAACTGCCATTTGTTCTTATGCATTCACGATTATTAGTGTATGACATTTATTGTAGGTTTTGATGGCATGCTTTTTCTTTTCACATTCATGTATTTTGTATTTTTGTTTTATATTAATATAGAGAGATTACAAGTGTAAAATGATGAAACAATTATCATGAGCTTTCTCTTATATTGCATGAAAAATAATGTGGATATTTTTGTCATAATGGGTAAAAAACATTACTATAAAAGCAGCGTTTTCAGATCTTTGTGGGAGAGAGGAATATTTTTTCTACATTGTTTCTCGTGCTTTTCTGGTGCACGATCTCAATATGTTAAAAAATCTTGTGAACACAATTATCACGTTAGAAATGCTGTGATGTTGCAATATCGTGGGGGCAGAATCTCACGGATAAGAATATTGTTTTAACTGTTTAATAACTTTTTAATATAGTTGTTTATAATGCTGTTTTAAAAAATGTTTCGTCATGTTTTATTGTTGCTTTATAAATTATTAATATTTTATGTTAGGTTTAAACATTGCTTAGTATAGTTAATTTCTTTCGCTTAGGTAAGATATTTAAAGATCTTTTTTCTGAATTTATTTGAATGTATTTATTTATTTGCATATTGTTGGGTTTGTAGTTGTAAAATAATTTTCTATAAATAATTAATTTATTTCACAATATTCAATCTGTTCTAATTAATGATTTCTTTATAATTTATTTGATAGACAATTAAATATATATATTTTTTAATTGTTAGTTGGTTATTTAGATTTTTGATTATGTAAGTTAAATATTTGTTTTAAATACATTTAAATGTTATGTCACTATAATTGTATCTAATATTTAATATGATTGTATTATTTATTTAACTATTGTATACTATTACGTTTTTTTCTAGTTATGTTTTTGTATATGTTGTTTTTAGGTTTGTAGAGTGAGGTTAGTAGAGTGGAAATATTTTAAAGTTTTTCATTGTGAAATAATATTTTATTTTCAATTGTAATTTCCAATGTTAACAATTTAGAACAAATAGTTTTAATTGTTAATTGGTTAATTAGATTTTTGATTATGTAAGGTAAACAATTGTTTGAAGTACATTAAATATGTTAAGTTATTACATTATCTAAAAATTAATATTATAATATTATTTATTTAATTATTGTTCACTGTTTCCTAGTTTCGGTTTGTTGATGACTTTTTATGGTGGAAATACTTAATTTGTTTTGTAGATAAATAATTTCTACTTATATTTTATTTTTAATCTTAAGTTTTTAATGTTGTAATGCTAATTTCTTATTAAATACATAATGCAAAAAAGTTATATATCTTTTGAGCGCATAGGTTGAAAGATATGTTTAATTTGTATTATCTCTATTTAGTTTTTGTTATTTAATTTATGTGTGGGAATAGTAAAGCTACAGTCTCCATAGTCAAGCTCGATCCCTACTATTGCTCAGATTTGAGTGGGAATAGTGAATGTGACCTCCTCCAAAGTCCCGGACATACCCTACTTGTGGTCAGGTTGGAGTCAGAATAGTAAGAGCCTAATTACGAGTTTGGCCGTCCATGGGACTGCCAAATCTGTGGGGCCAAACTGGCTGTCCACCCACTGTATTATAACTACGATGGTGGGACTGCCACAGGACCACCATGACTGCCAGGGATCCCTGATCCCGTGGCTGTTGTGCAGCAGTGTGAGGCTGTAATATGCTGGCAGTATTGCTACGGCATAGCCAAGCATTTTACGAGTTTCCTCACTGCGACCCTTTTCATGGCTTTGAGCCAGCCATGAAAAGGGTGGCAGTGAGGAAACTAAGGGGTCCTTACAGGGCCCCCTGTTGCCTCTGTGTACAGGGATGGAGGAAGGGGGCAATTTTATTGAACAATCAAAACACCTAGAGCCACACCAAGCTGGCTTCTGGTCCGCTCACTCAACTGAGTCAGTAATCCTTGTAGTACTGGACACCCTGAGAGCTAATGCGGACAAGGGTACCCCACAGGCCTTGGTGCTCCCAGACTTGTCAGCCGCATTCGATACGGTTGATCATAAAATCTTGATGGACCGTGTCGTGCAGGAGGGCATACGGGGCCCCGTATACAACTGGATTAAGTCCTTCCTTTTGAAGGCAGAACACAAGCGTGCGACTTGTCCCTTTTACTACCCCTTGGCTCGCCACCACATGTGGGGTGCCAAGGGGCCCAACCCTATCCCCACTTTCATTCAATCTTTATCTCATGCCCTTGATCCACTCATTAAAAAATTGAAAGATAACTACCTTTAATTATGCTGACGATCTCCTCCTCGTCTTCACCTTGGATTCTCCTGACTTTGTTCTTGAATTTCAAGCTACCATGCTTCACATTCAGCGTTGGATGGACCTCAACCATCTGAAACTCAACCCGGGCAAGACGGAACTAGCGTTGCCGGGGAAGAGCGAGATCCATTGGGGCCCACACTTCTGGACGATGGAATTAGGATCCCACCCATTCCTTCTCACTCTGTGAAAAGACTGGGGGTCACTATAAATGCAGATCTCTCGCTTAGAGGACAAGTGGGGGCAGTGGTTTCCGCCTGTTTTCTCCAACTGCGTAAAATTAGGAAGATCGCCCATTTGCTGACCCACTCAGCCCTCATACAGGTTATGATAGCCCTGGTTCTCTTGCGTCTTGACTTCTCAAATTCTATTTACCTTGACCTGCCTGTGTTTCTACTCAAACGATTACAATTATTACAGAACCAGGCTGCAAGATTAATTTACAAATAACCTAAATGGCAATCTGCCAGACCCTGGCTATCCAAACTTCACTGGCTACCTATTGCCCAATGTGCAGCTTATAAGACAGGGTGCTTAATTTTTAAGGCCCTGCACTGCAGGAGCCCTAAATTCATCAGTCATATGATTATAAAGCACGCCCCACTTCGTAACCTACGATCTGCTCATCTTCAACTACTGACCACTCCTGCCATTAAAGTCAAACGTCAGGGAGGGTGCAGGTTCTCTTACCTTGCCCCTAAATTCTGGAATTCTTTACCACTAGCAATCAGGATGCACGACAACCTGCTGGGGTTCAGAAAGGCACCTAAGACCTGGTTGTTTGAGCAAGCTTACGCATAGTTAATTTGCCGCAACACTATTCAAGATTAGCGCCATGAAACCTCCTGGTGTCCGTGCGCTCTAAAAGTTCCTGCTAACATAACATAACATGTTGTGCCCCGTGTAATTTTGTACCGTCTGTTCCTGCACAGACAGAAATGCACAACATTGTGCATTTCTGTCCATGCAGGAACAGGCTGCGGCGCTCCTGCGGTGGTGCCCTTCTAAGGCTCTCATACGAGCCTTTGAAAGGCAGCGCCATGGCACCACTGCCGCCGGACCGCCCGCCATGATCATAACTCGTAACCTAGTGGACGGACTGACTATGGGTTTGGCGGTCTTGGGATGGGGCGCTGGCATGACGACTGTTAGAAATGGGATTTCTGGTTGGCTAAGGTTTGTACCAAAGCCAGGCAGAAGCCACCACTCTAGTCAGGATAAGGGAGTTAAACTCCTAAAATAACCCCTGCTCACCCCCTTGGTAGCTTGGCACAAGCAGTCAGGCCTATCTCAGAGGCAGCGTGTAAAGCATTTGCACCAAACCAACAGTAATACAGTTTAAGCACTACAAACGGACATCACACCAGTTTATAAAAAGTATCCAATATGTTTATATAAAAGACCAAATACGAAAAGAATCCACAATACAGTACTTTAGAACTAGTTAGTTCACCAGATGTTTCCTAAATGACAAAAATACATTAAAACAGAGTTTGTATGAGTTGGTAGCTCTATCTAAGCCTACTGTGATGCTGAAAACAACAGAGTCTCGCTATTCCAGCTGACTGCGTTGGTACAGGCCAGCAACAGTGGGACAGGTTCGTTCACAGTACTTTTCTTAGTGCGGCTCACACTGAGGTGCGAGTCGGTCTTGGCATCTGTCACGGTTGCGATGCGAAGTGGAAGCGGTGCACAGTGCGGTGCCTCTCGATGCGGTGTGATCAGCGGCTCGGTGGCAATCGTCCAGACGCCGTTGGTGAGACCAAGGCTTATGGTGCAGGGCAAGACGGTGCTCGATGCGGTGCTGGCAGGTCGCGGTGCAGGAGACAGAGCCGGTGGTGGCGTCTGTCGCAGTTATGGTGCAAAGTTGAAGCAGTGCACGGTGCGGTGTACTTTGATGCGGTGCAGGCAGCGGCTTGGTGACAATCGTGCAGTTGTGTCGGTGAGACCAAGGCGTACGGTGCAAGGCGAGACGGTGAAAGATGCGGTGCTGGCAAGTTGCGATGCAAGCGACAGAGCCGGTTGGCGGGAGTTGGTGCTGGCCGAGTCGGACAGCTGTGTGTGACAAAGCGGTCATGGGTGTCGAGCCAGCGGCGACTGTGTTGGTGATACCAGGCCAGCAAAGTGAAGTGAGGCAATGCGGTGCCTCTAGATGTGGTGCAGGCAGCGGCTCGGTGCCGATCGTACAGACGGCGTCGGTGAGACCAAGGCATGCGGTGCAGGGCGAAACGGTGCGGCCTGCGGTGCCTTCAGGACACAAGGCCAGCAACGGAGTCGGATGACAGAGTCGGTCGCGGTTCCCACTTCTTTGGGCCACGGAAATAGCAGTTCCAGGAGCGGTACCCAGAGGTTGGTGAAGTCTTTGTAGTCCCTGAGACTTCTTAACAGGAGGGCAGCTCGGTTTCAGGGCCTTGGAGATACTCAGCACAAGTAGAGAAAGTTCAGTCCAGTCCTTTCACTGCCCAAGGTAGAAGCAGCAGCTGCAGGCCAACCCAACAAAGCAACAACACAGCAAAGGGGCAGTACTCCTCCTGGCAGCTCTTCCAGGTCTTCTTCTTGTCAGGTTCCTTGATTCCAGCGAGATCTAAAGTTCTGGGGTTTGGGTCCCCCTTTTTATCCTCAATTTCTCTTTGTTCTTTGAAGGCAGCGAGGCCTTTGCCTAGTCCAAACCAGTTGTGGTCAGTCCTGGAGTACTTTGTTGACAAGACTCCGTCTTTCCTTTCACAGTGTAGGCCAGGGACATCAGACGCACCATAGGAGGTGGAGCCAGCATTGTGGAGGGAAGGCCCAGCCCTATTCAGGTTCCAGGTGCAACTCCTCCCACCCATCTACATGTAGATCTTGGTCTTCAGCCCCATGCTGACTCACCCTGTCTCCTGGAATCCCTCAGCCCCCTCTACCTATTCTGGCCTATGGGGAATAGGTAGCCTTGCAATAGTGAAAAACGAAGTAGGCTGTAATTCACTATCAGGACATGCCACACACACCAGGGCATGTCCTACCTTTTACATACAATGCACCCTGCACATGGGGGTACCTTGGGCCTATCTTAGGGGCCACTTACATGTAGAAAATGGAAGGTTTAAGGACTTGCAAGTGTGTGCACTTGCCAAGTTGACATGGCAGCCCGAGGCCGCACACAGGCTCTGCAATGGCAGGCTAGAGGTACACTTTACGGGCTGTTTGCGTGGGTGGCACAATCCAGTGCTGCAGTCCACCAACAGCATTTGAACTATAGGCCCTGGCACTCCTAGTGCACTTTACTAGGGACTGACAAATAAATCAAATAGGCCAATCATGGAAACACCAATTCATAACACATTTTATACAGGAGCACTTGCACTTTACCACTGGACAGCAGTGAGGAAAGTGCACAAAATCATTACACCAGCAAAAACAGGGAGGTCAGAAAGCAAAAAGTCTGGGGAAACACCCCAACAGATGCCAAGTCTAACAGCGACCCACTTCAAGACCGCCAAACTCTAAATCAAGCCCTAAATCTGAACCTTCCAAAGTCCAACACTTTCCCTAGTGATGCTCAGGTTGGAGTGGGAATAGTAAGTAGAGCCCCTCCAAAGTCCAACATTTTCCTTACTATTGCTCAGGTAAGAGCAGCAATAGTAAATTTGATCCCTCCAAAGTCCAGCACTTTTCCTACTGTATGTTAAGTTGGAGTAAGAATAGTAAACTGGACTTGTCCAAAGGCCAACACTCACTCTACTTTTTGTCAGGTTGAAGTGAGAATAGTAAATATGACCCCTCCAAAGTTCAACTCTTCCTCGTTATTGCTCAGTTTGGAGTGTAAATAGTAAATGTGACCCTTCAAAAGTCCAATGCTTTCCCTACTGTTGTTCAGGTTGGAGTGGGAATAGAAAATTCAACCCTCCAAAGTCAACACTTTCCCTGGAGAGGTAACAGTAAATCCAACCCCTTCAAAGTTAAATATTTCCCCCTATTGTTGCTTAGCTTGGAGTGTCAATAGTGAATCTGAGCCATCCAAAGTCTATTTTTTTATTTGATGTTTTTATTTGTTTTAGATTATTTACATATAATTTCTGTGATTTCTTTTTAAAAGTTGGTTTTAATTTTAATTTTGTTTTTATTTTTGTAAATATTTGTATTTTAATAACTGTTATATTTGTTTATTTTATTATAACTTGTCATGTATTTATTTTAAACAATTCTTAATTATTATTAGTGTTTTATTGTATTAGTAGTGTTTAGTTAATAATTGTATTTATTGTCATATTATGTTTATAATTGTCAATGTTTATTTTAAGTATACATTTTTATTCTACTCTTTTAAGGCCATATATTTATTTATGTATTTCATAATTATAAATATATATATTTCTTTTTTATAAATCTGTTTTTATTGTTTATATTCAAAACAAGTATGGCAGTATGGAAAATATCAATCATGACTAATAACATGTACATTAATGACAAAAAATCAAAAAGAAATTGTACATAAGTCCAGTCGGCTGCAGGTAGGACCACATAAATTAAATTCAACATTTCACCCTTAAATTCCTCACGCGTCTTCCTCAGAGCTGTCGTCGTCATGTTCGGGTATAGGCTCATATATATTTCCTTGATAGATATTCCATGCTGCCCATATTTTGGTCCATTTTTGGGGACAGCCCCGAGTGATATAGACCGTCCTTTCGGCCATCATGGCCAAGTCCATATCTTTACACCAGGTCGTTAGTGTGGGCAAGTCTGCAGTTCCCCATTTTTGTGCCATATTGCGCTTTGCCAACATGAACACCAGTGTTACCCGAGTTTGTGTCAGGCGTGTGAGGTTGTTGGGTTCCCATATGTTTAGAAGGCATTTTTGGGGCTCCGGAGCCAGTGAGACACCCGTGACTAGTGATAGTGTTCTCAGTATCCTCGTCCAGAAATCAACCATTCGGGGACAGTCCCACAGTGTATGATAAAAGGAACCCTCCTCCCCACAGCCCCTAAGGCAATACAGGTGTTGTGCTCTGCCCACTTTATGCAAGGTGGTTCGGGTATGGTACATGCGGTGCAAGATTTTCAGTTGAACTAGCCGCAGCCGCGCCGGTATGCCTACTTCCTTAGGGGAGGCCAGCGCTTCTTGCCATTCTGACTCGTCCATGTCTCCTATGTTGTCCACCCATTTGGTTTTCAGTAATGTTGTGGGGTCTGGTATGTTATTTATTAATTTACGGTAGGTGAATGATGTAGCACGTTTCTGTAGGTGATCTGTTAGCAGCCTGTCCTCTAATGGGGAGGCGTCAGGGACCTCCGTACCCTGTGGCAGTGCCGCCAGTAGTGCGTGCCGGACCTGCACGTATCGGAAGGTCTCAGAGGGGGCAAGGTCATACTGCTGTCTGAGTTGGGTAAACCTGATCAAGTCTCCCTTGTCCCATAGGTCGCCTATTGTGGAGATGCATATATCGTCCATTGGTCGAAACCCTTACTTTTGCGCAAGCGTCCCAATTGTTTGGTATCCCATAGTGGGGTTAGGCGGGTTAGGGTCCCCTTCCACCCAAGTCGCGCCTGTGCTGCATGCCATATTGTAGCCGTATGTTTTGTCGGTCCTAGCAGGTTTGATGTCTAGTCCTTATTGTAAAGCACCGAGAGCATAGTTCTCATGCCCAGCGGGGCCCTGTCCGCCTTATAGGCAGGGTCATATTCTGGAGCGTGTATCCATTGGTTAACAATTTTAAGGTGGGCCGCCCAGTAGTACAGCTGGATATTTGGGAGCACTATCCCTCCGTCGTACCACTGCGATGTAATTTAGCCTGTGCTATACGAGCTGGCTTGTTGCCCCACAAGAGCGTGGACACCTGTGCTGCTATTTGTTTAAAATTTTTCGCGGGTACTGGGTGCGGTGTATTCTCTAAAGCGTATAAGAAACGGGGCAGAGCCATCATTTTAAATAACGCAGCCTTCCCCAGTAATGTCAGCGGGAGCTGCGCCCAGTGTACCCCATCTCTTCTCAAACGCTCCAACGGGGCTGCTAAATATTTGTTAAAGAAATTCGCAGGTTCGGGCGTGATATGTATACCCAGGTATTTAAAGGAGGTGTGGGTAACCAGAAGTGGGCTCTCCTCATCGAGATGTGGATGGGGGCCGTGGAGCAGATACAAAACAGACTTGGTCCAATTAACAGTGTATCCCGAGACCTTCCCATAAACGTCGCAAAGTGTGAGGAGCACCTGAAGGGAGTGCTCAGGGTTCGTCAAATATATCAGGATGTCGTCAGCGAAGAGGGACAGACGGTCTTCCCAGCCCGCTGCCCATCTGAGACCCGTCAGAAGGGGGTCGCCTCTGATATGTAAAGCCAGGGGCTCCAGCACCATCGCAAAGAGGAGTGGTGACAGGGTACGACCCTGGCGTGTCCCCCTCGACAGGGGGAAGCTGTCTGAGAGGTGTCCATTAGCCGTCACGTGCGCTCGGGGGTTGTGGTAAAGGAGGCGGACCCAGGCACAGAATCTGGGGCCAAACCCCAGATGGCTAAGAACCGCGAAGAGGAAGCTCCACTCCACCATGTCGAAGGCCATTCGCGCGTCCAATGACAGAACCACTGCCGGTTCTGTCAAGTCCTGTGCTTTGACCAGTACCCCGTGGAGGCGTCGGAGATTCAGTGTGGTGTTCCTGTTGGGCATAAAGCCCGACTGGTCTGGGTGAATCAGGCGCTGGAGGTAAGCTGTAAGTCTGTTAGCCAAGGTTTTAGCCAGAATTTTGGCCTACGCATTGATCAGGGAAATGGGACGGTAGGAGGTGCATTCAGTCGGGGGTTTCCCAGGTTTTGGGATCGCTACTATGGTGGCTAATTGTTGGTCAGGCGGCAGCGCACCTCGTTTTAGGCTGTCGTTTTACATATTCAATAAATGGGGGGTGAGGATGGCCGACAACTGTTTAAACATTTCTATTGGGATCCCATTGGGTCCTAGTGCCTTTCCTGACTGTAGCCCGCAATTATAAATATTTTTTAATGTAGTATTACTTTTAGTGTTAATATCTTTTTTCCAAGTAAATATAAATATTTAAAATTCAATAAACTGTCCTATGAAATGACAATATTTTCGTCCACTATATTTTTGTAGTCAATAAGTTAGAAGTTTACATAGACAGTTTGTAAAGTCAATATTCATGTCCTCAATATTATTTGGCAATATTTAGGTACTGATTACAAGTATGGCCGTCCCAAGACCTCCGTCTTTGCCAGGATCCTTGATCCTGCAGCGGTGGGGAAAGCGGCTAGGAATGGAGGTGGTGCTGATGCCTGCACCGCCGAGCTAATCACTACCTGCATTTCCTCTGACCTTTTCACGGCTGGAACCCTGCCATGAAAAGGATGGCAGAACAGCAGGGAAAGGGGCCCAATCCAGGCACCTGGGCTATTTAGCCCCTAAGGCATTGTGGCTGGGGGCACATGGTGTGGCTCCCTGTGACTGCACTGTCTTACGCGCACTGTGTACCATGCACATCATGGTGTATGGCAACAGTGTGCGCAGAACAGTGCAGGCACTGTAGTGTGGAACCTTGCCTTCAGGTTCTTTCTGTGAGCCAAGGCATGCCATAAGACTGCCACTGACACAATCCCAGCCAAGCGGTAAACTCCAAATGCAGTGGTAGGGATGCCAGCTGCTTAGTGGCGTTCTCCGGACCGCTGATGCTTCGGCCTGGTGGTCCGATAGTCAAGGTCATAATAATGCTTTAAGTGTGATTTCTTTGTCTGTGATATTATGTCATAGAAGTGTCTTCTATCAAGGCTATAGATGGGGAACATACTGGCTTCTAAGATATGTAAACTTGCAGCAGTTCCTGGCTGCTTGCTCTCAGCATTATAATATTTTCTTTATGTTCATTTTTAACCATTAGGTTGATTTTAGGATCTAATAATTGTACATGAAATCTGCATTTGAGTGCCTTTATACAAAATCCTTAATAATTTCAATGATACAGGTTTCTTGTGTGTGTTCAATTGGGCAAAAGTTAAAGCAACCCTAGCTTCTTTATAAAACTGTTGTAATTAACGAAGTCCTTGGGCCAGGTATATATAACAAGCTGGATTTAATAAAGCTTAGTTCCAAGTTAGGTTTCAAGTAAATAAGTAAAGATGACAAAGCCCCACCAGGAGCAGCCTCCCTGCTGCTCAGCCTGCATCCACCAACTGCCACTCCACACATCTCCAGACTGCAAGCATCCCGTGACATCACACACATCCAACATTCCAAACATCATCAAGTACACCAGCACTCACTCTGGCTGAGCAGTAGGAAAGAGACAAGTAAGTTATAACAAAAACCCTTTAATTAATTATTATTTGTATTACTCTTATGTTCCAAACAGAAACTTTTTCTAGGTAAGTACTGGAGAGATTCTTTTTTCTAATAGACCATTTTATTAGATTTCTGATAACAATACAAAGAGAGTACATACAGTGCAGGCCATCATAGGGAGCCTTTAAGAGCTGTCCATAGAAATCGCTATACCCCATCATTCCCTTCTGCCACATCTTCAGCATTCTTTCTCTCCAACCCAAAATACAACCACCATTTTCCCCATATCCTGGAATGTTTATTATGGCATTCACATGCTATGTAGATAGGTTCCTCCAGCTTTGCAGAGTAGATCTCCAATCTCTCAGTGGGGGGACATTCAGCCTCTTCCAGTATATGGTTTTGTCCCTCTTGCCAATAGCATTCCCATACCCACCAATGCCCGCTCGCCCCTAGGCCTCCTAAGTCAGCAAGGGCCCTGTGGAGTGCAACTTTGGGGGAAGCTTTGATCTGGAAGGCCAGCAGGCCTGAGAGTGTTTTAAATATAATAAGCCAGTATTGTTGAATAATGGAGCATCTCCAGATCATGTGGAAGAAGTCTCCTGTTTTTCCCCAGCATCTAGTGCAAATGGGCTCTATGTGTTTCTGAGCTTGTCATAATTATCTGGGCGTGTAGTTTGTACAGTGTAGGTAGGGCAATTGAATAAGCTGTAACCAGGCACATATTGCTAAGGTGCGTGGCACCATGCATGCCTCCCTCCATTCCTCATCCTTCAAAGGGCCCAGCCAACCTTCCCATTGTGTCTTCAGGTTTGAGAGATTACAGGGTGAGTGGTTGACCAGTGCCCTATAATCTTGTGATATACCTCCTTTAAGTTTTGGACCCACGAGAAGCCATACCTCTAGGGGGTTATAGCCTGGCAGCGCGGCATGCACCTCGCAATAACTTGATCGGACATTTTGAGCTGAAGGAAACAATACAACTGTGATCTAGGTGGGGGAAATTCTGCCTGGAGAGTGAGAAACAATTTCATGTGGTTGCCTTCCCATACTTCCCCCAAACTTGAAACTCCTATTCCGTCCCATCCCTTGAAGCCCCCCCAGTTGTTAGACCTGGTGCAGCCACTGGCGGCCCACAGTGGTGTCTCTAGGGTTACCCGGCGATTCCATCCCATCCAATGGAGTGCTGCCTTTCACACATGAAATACAACCCTGGTCAGTTCTGGGGGAGTTTGGGGCATTGGTGTCCCATATAACTGGCCTATAAGCCACCCAGTCCCACTTCTATTCTAAAGGGGGTCTGCCCACCCCTGTACATTCAGTCATTCACTAACAGGGAATGAGCAGCCCAATATTAAAGATGGATATCTGCCTTGCCAGCCCCCCCATCAAATGTTGAACGTACACATTTATCAAAGGAGATTCTGGCTCCGATAAATGTACGGGCTTTAGCAGTAATGGCATCGAACCAGCGATTTGGGATGGAGAATGGGGAATTTTAGAGGTTATACAGCAGGCGAAGCAGGATCATCATTTTCTATATGGCCACCATTCCCAACAGATTATGCTGCAGTTTGTTCATCTATCCAGGTCCTCCTGCACTGCACTGGTAAGGAGCCCGGATTGAGGTCCATGCCAGGTCCGGTTCCTAGGTCATATGGATCCCTAGGTATTTAAAACAAAGGAATCGGATGAGGAGATCAGGGTGCCAGGTTTCATCACCTCTGTCTCCTTGGAGTGGTACCAGGAGTGATTTGGCAAGTTTACCTGCAGCCCGATGCAGATCCGAAGGTGTCCAAAATGAAATGGAGTGCGGGTTCAGTTTCAGCTGAGGGGGCCATGAACAGGAGGACGCATCTAAAGCTATCCTGTCCTCCAAGGCTATTCCCCAGTCAAACCCTCAAACCTGGGAGTCACTCGGTATACAGGGTGCCAGTGGCTCAATTGCCAAGGCAAAAAGAAGGGGGAACAGAGGGCAGCCCTGTCTCGCACCTCGTCTAATCAGGAATCTAGGCAATATGCCCCATTTATTCGCACCTGCGGTCTGGCATATAAGACTCAGATGAATGATAAGTACTTGGGACCAAACTCCAGCTTTCCCAGGACTTCATTTAGAAAGGCCCAGTCCAACGATCAAGGCCCTTTTTGAAATCAAGAAGCATAAACACTGCAGCACATTGTAGCGCCCGAAAGTGGGCCAGTGCCAGGTGAACTCTTCAGATACAGTGTCTGGTGCTGTGATGGGGAATTAATCCACACTGATCTGGATGCACCAGGCAGCTAAGGACCAGGGTGAGCCACCTTGCCAAAGTCTTCCGGAACATTTTACCTTTAGCATTTATAAGGGAGATGGGCCAGTAAAAGGTACATCTGTTGGACAGGTTACCGGGTTTAAGGATGACCACAATGGTGGTTAGTTCTATTTCCGTAGGGAAACAGCCTCTACCAGTGGCTTCAAGGTGCATGTTTAGATTTGAGGTATAATGATTTGGCACTTTTATGATAGTATTCTGTGGGAAACCCGTCTGGGCTTGGGGTTCTGTCCGAGTTGAGCTCCAAAAAGGTATTGTTAATATCCTCTTCGGTCAGTGGGCAGTCCTGGGTCTCCTACTTGGCAGGTGTCAATCTAGGTAAGCAACAGCCAGAGCATGCGTCTCCCGCTCTAGGAGTATGTGTGTAGCAGTGAGGGACCCATAATAATCTGTGAATGTGGATGCGATCTCAGTGCCGGTTTTGACGTGAACTCCACGTAGGGTCTCACACCACCCTAGATTCTTGTTCTGTAGTAGCAAGAAAGGTGGAGGAGTTTACCAGATTTCTTGCCCATTTGTATACTCATCTATTTGTAGCTTCCCAAGCATGGCGGGCCTCATCGAAGTACAATTGACACAGTGTAGCTCTCTCCACAGCCAGCTATGTACCTCCCACCTGATCCGCATGTCCCTTGAAAAAAGATAGCAGTGGAAAATCTACTGTGGACAAAAAGAAGACAGGTGAGCAAATTTGGCCTCACAATAGTGCATGGAGTGTTTGCACAATATAGTATCAGGAGCAAAAAAATTGATAAATAGCCTTAACAAAGGCCCCAGACCCAAGCCGGCTCCTAGCGAGGGTCGAAACTATGTTGGCACTTTAAAAGGGGTACAAATGAACAATCATATTCAGTAAAACCCAATAAGTTCACACTTGTATACATACTCCAGGTACCCTCCCAATAAAACAGTGTTTGGGTATACCTAGAGGTATTTTTAAACATCACTCCTCTGTATCCCTGCATGTCCAGTATTGCTTTATCCAAGAACTCCCATTCTATCTAAGGTTGAGTCCGCCCGGGTAGTATCATCTCACCCGGGTGTGGATAGGAGCCAATGATGAAGCATGCCACGATAAGTGAGTGAGGCATCTACTCCAATATCTTTGGATACCCTTACCATCTAAGAAAAAGTGGAGGGAGATTACCACATCCTGACAGAGTCCTTTTTAAGAAACAAATCCAGAGTTCCCAAGGAGAATTCTCAAGGCAGCGGTTGCTTATATGTGTTAAGATTATAAATGGGAGATTGCAACTGACCTGCTCTTCTCTCACTCTCTATTGTGTAAAGACGATATATACACTTAGCAGGTTTTAAGAATGGCATTTTTTGACCCCTCCCACGAGACGTATTTACCCGGGTGTCACAGGAGACCCCAGAGATTGCCATCAGGAGAGATTTATGAATTATGATTGCTACCTACCTAGAGCCTTGGTTAAATCCTGCATGGCATATTTTATCATATCTATAGTTAGCTAGAAAGGGACAGCTAATTCCCGGGAGATGAGTCTCCTTGAGCATTACTATCTGGGGAGCATGCCAGTGTAGGAACTGTGGGACGACACCTCTCTTAACCCAGTCAAGGAGGCCATTCACTTTCCATGTTATTACTGTAATTGATCATGGAAGCAGCGTGAGTGATGCCGAGCTGTGCCAGACGCCTATTAGCGACCTCTTCCCTTGGGTTCCATGAGAAAATCCTTTTAGTGTGACGGTGTAGGGTGTATGGAACACTATGGGGCAGATTTACAATTACTGGCGCATCCCTGCATATCGCAGGGATGCGCCAGTAATTGTGCGCCACAGCTCCGCCACCCTGGATGCGCCGCATTTACAATGCGGCGCACCATGAAGCAAAAATGGCACAGATGCACGACGCATCTGTGCTGTAAAAGCGGCGCATTGCTGGAGTTGCGTCGCAAGCGTGACGCAGCTCCAGCAATGATCAAGGGGGCCCTATGTGCACAATGCTGCGTCAATCCTTACGCCTGCTTCAAGCAGGCGCAGGGTTTTGACGCAGCATGGGCCCAAAAGTGACTGAGTAAAATCTTGTAGATTTCACTCAGCCACTTTTGGGAGGCGTTCCTGCGCCGGAACGCCTCCCGCTGCGATGGTACGCCTCTTCTGGCGTAGGGCTTTACAACGTGACGCATCTTGGAGATGCGTCACGTTGTAAATACCCTGCACCATGATGCATCTTTTGCGCTGCCGCTGCGTCACAAAAAGTGACGCAACGGCGGCGTAAAAGCGGCGCAAGGGGCTTGTAAATCTGCCCCTATGTACTCTAAAAAATAAAAGTAAAACCAACAGGAGAACAAGCAAAACAACTCCCTTTCCCCCAACTCCCCCATTCCCTATACTTCCCCCTGTATAAGCATATGTCTCCCACACTTGGATCCCATTTTGCAACTAGGTGGTTCTCCTGCCATCCCAGCCATACAGGGCTATAAATAAGATGGAGTGGTGCTGGTGTACAAGGTCACAATGTAGCAGATCAATTCAAGCGCCCCTCCCCATAAAGCCTGTGCCTCTGCGTCCTCTTTCTACGAGTCTGATGAAGCAGATGCGTTTAGGTGGCCCTGGTGTCCCTTACAGAACCGCTTCCATCCTCTAGTGTTTAGTGTTTACTTCCATGGGCCTCCCAAAAATCTGATCCTGAACGATCTAACCATGGGTGAGGCGGGGTTGGCCGCAATTGTCTTTGTTCCATCAGTCAGTCCCAGCCCTCTTCTGGGGTGTTGAAGCAATGTGACTTGCCACTGTGAACCACTTGCAGCAGTGCTAGGAATAAGAGCATATATTGCAGTGCCATAGTTTTGGTTTAACATGCTCATATGATTTCCATTGGGATTGGACTTGATGTAGTCCAGAAAATTTAGCACGTGGCTGGCCTGGCGAATGAGTTACCCCTTCGCTCTTGCACCTCTCAGTATAGTGTCCCTGTCACAGCAATTAAGGATATTGGTGATTATGGGTTGAAGGTGGGGCCCCCAGAAGGAGGCATCTGGGCCAGGATTCTATGAGCCCACTCAATGTTGAAATAGCCAGAGAGGACGTCATTGTTAATCCTCTATTTTGCCCATTGTTCCAGGAACAACTCCGGTGTTGACCCGTCAGCCACCTCTGTGAACCCAACAAAGTGAAGTTTTCTTCTGCATCACCATTTGGGTTTGGATTGACAGGGCTGGGGATTTGCATTCACACTACACAGACACAAGTGGGGGTTGAGGTGTGTCCTGCCTTTTCTGACTGACTGATAGCCAGGCTGAATAGACCTGGCTGCATTTAGAGTAGTGGGTGGAGTTGTCACCTGCACCTGTATGGATGGTGTCTGCTTCTCACAAAGCTGTCTCCACCTCCTGTGCTGAACTTGGCATGAGCCAGGCTGAACTGGTTTATGTATGCTAGTGGAACTTTGTTTGTGCCAACTTCAAAGGGAAATGTGATATACATAATGGGACCCTGACCCCAGAACTTTAGAACTCTTTTGTATCAAGAAACTTGCCAAGAAGAAGAGCTAGGGAAGCTGTGAGGAGAGACTACCCCTTTGCTGTGTGCTTTGCTGTGTTGGCCTGCAGTAGCTGATTCTGTCTTGGGGAGAGAAAGGACTGCACTGAACTTTCTGCAACTTATTTCTGAGTGTCTCCAAGGGCTTTGAGGTAGAGCTTGCACCCAGTTCAAGTGGTCTCAGGAACAACAAAGACTTTAGGAGCCTTTGAATACCAGGTTCTGGAATTGGTTGTTTTAGTTGCCACAGAGGAAAAATCAACACAATGTTGTCCCTGACGCTGCTGCCCTGACCTGAAGGCACAGCAGAGCGCAACGCTGCACTACACACTGCTACCCTAGTCTCACTAACGACACTGTTCAACACCACGAGCCGCTGACTGCACCGCGACTTGTGGGCACATCACTCTGCATTGCCTCACTTCCCACTGCCACCCTGGTATCCCCAATGACGCTGCAACCCCATCATCGATGCTGCTCCCTGCACATTGACCTGAGGACACAGCTCGTGGAGAACACTGAGCACTGTCCCGCTTCGCACCGCAGCCCTGATCTCACTGACGACGATGCTCCAAGCTGACTTTGGTGCTACTGCCTGCACCATGGTTTGGGGGCACTGCTTGTAAGTTGCACGACACACCTCCCCGTCCCACATCGCAGACTTGACCCACCAATGCTGGCGCCATCGACTCCAGTTCATCAGCCGACAACAGCGCCGCAGCAGTGATGCCTCCGCTGCCTGCACGTGACCTGCCAGCACCGTGACAAGCACAACCCCACTTTGCACCGCAGTCCTGGTCTCACCAATGCCGATGGATGCCGTCACCGAGCCGCTGCCTTCACCGTGACCTGAGGGCACCGCAGGCCGCACCGTTGCACTTCGCACCGCAGCCCAACGCCTGCCGAAGCAGGCTCGTTGGAGCTCACCACGAGATCCCCGCCACCCTACATTTCTAAAGGTACTGTTTGCGGGTCCTCTCAACATCGTAGCTGACCCGCGACATCGCGGTCCGCCAGAAGTGTTGGATTTGGTTGTTCACGTTGCCGTGATAGCCTCGGACAGAGCTATCGACTTCAAGAAACAGTTTTTAAAGTCTATTTTTGCTTTATGAGTATTTTGAATGACTGTATGTTGGATTTTTATCGTTTTGGTCATATTTTACACAGGTAACTATAGGCTATTTTTGTAAAACTGGTGTGGTGTGTCCTTTTGTAGTGTTTTCACTGTATTACTGTTTGTTACGTGCAAATGCTTTACACACTGCCTCTGGGATAAGCCTGACTGCTTGTTCCAAGCTACCAAGGGGAAGAGCAGGGGTTATATCAGTAGTGTAACTCCCTTATTATCCTGACTAGGAAGAAGGGTCTCTACTTTGACAGAGTAACAACCAGCCAACCAGAGACACCCATTTCTAACAAGAGTATAAATGGTCTCTTCAAAAAGGGGAAATGTAAAGATCAGGACAGGTGCGTGGCATGGAAGCACAAACAACAAATTCAGCTCTAGCCCTTCCCTCAATTCTCGAGTGTTGGACCTCATTCAAATATTCTGGACCTGGAATGTTCTTGAACTAACTTTTTACTGCTAATGAAGCAGTAAATCAATTTTTCCTGAATACTCTACATGTGTCCTCGACCCTGATACAAGTAATGGCTCGAGCTACCCAAACATTCACTGCAATTGCAGCACGAACTACACTTTCATCTCAGCTGTGGGAAGCATTGCTCATTGTCTCAAATCTCAAGCTCAGTTTTAAATTAAGCTCATACCCTGTGAGCAATAGCGCCAAATAAATGTTTTCAATGTCAATTATGCTTTGCTGTAAAACAAAATGTATAGAAAATGGTGCCGAAAAGAAAGAGTGCTACAAGCTAACAATGTTTTGGACATTGTTTGACTGACAGCTTTTCAGTTACACTTTAAATCTTGCTCTGCATGCATACTTGGCCGCTTCAACATACAGCGAGCCAATACATCTTCGCGGAAAATGAATCCTTCAGGACAGCTTATGATCAATGTACCAATGTTATTTTATTGAGACACACCTTCCACAACATGAGTGACTCACTCATCCTCCGGTCGCAGTCCTTCTCAGAGAGAACACTTATCATGACTTTGCCTCCAGGCGTGCATGGAACTTGTGACTACCAGCTCGGACCTGAGTCCCACCCCTGCGACTTCCGAGCCAATGTAAATGCTGTTCACTTGCAGTTTATGTTAGGAAACAGCATGAGAGCAGCGCAATGATTGGCTCGGTCAGGAGCTGCCTCTGGAGACTTAGGAGCTGTGCAACATTCCCCCAGGCTCCTACATTGCAGCGGTAGGCGAGGGTTTAGGGTTGCATTTCGGCTTGTCAGAGCAAGGCACCCGCCCAACCCGACATGCACACTTCACCACAAGGAGTCTGTCAATCATCAAGCTTCCAATCCCACCCCCCACTCATGTTCGCCCACTGCACTATTCCGTAATAAAAGGAAACTTTGCCCGAACAATTCCTTGCATGCAGAGCTAAAAGAAAATTATCAAAATAAATTCACTCAGTAAACATTTAATATGAGGCCTGCCCGCCATTCTGGGGCACGCCCCCACGCCTCAATAAACCACTCCTGCTTGCTTTGTGGTTGCTCCAATTTGAGGCTGTATTAGACCCTGGAAGAATCATTTTAATTGGAGCCATAATTACACATGACGGTCTACATTCCGAACCCTGCACTGGTGATCCTGAGACAGATACCCTCCTTGCAACAAACCCTAATGGTCCCTGAAGTCTGGAGCTTCTTTCTACTGGCCTTTCCCTAAAGAATAATATGGTTTGGAAAATCTGAAAGCTAAGGCCCCTAACGGGTGAGCTCTCTGTGTAATGCCACTACGTTAACTGTAGCCTTCCCCCAACATCCATGTTTTCCAATGGCAATTCCACTAGTTATTGTGTGGCTAAGTATCAGTGGGAGGATTTACTGTGGTTAGACACAAAGGGCAACTGGAATATTCAAAGAGTTTTTTCACTGATAATTTGTCAGAAAAAGGCTCAAAGGTAACCTCTTGACTATTCAAAGATATTGGAGTAGCGGCGGCCAGAGGGGTCACAGCAGGTACTCCCTCGGTGCTGCTACTTGGATGTATGTCATCACAACGCATGCTTTTACTACGCATGCCTTTACAACGCAGGTTTTACAACGCAAGTCGTTACAACGACTTGCGTTGGGGGGTGCTGGATAGTGGAATAGTTTAATTTACTATTCGAACTCCAGTCCCCGTGGATAGTAGGGAAGGTTTTGGATAGTAAATTAAACTATTCCCTATCCTACAGCGCCCTCCAGCGCAAGTCTTTGTAATGACTTGCGTTGTAAATCCTGCGTTGTAATGGTAGTGCGTCGTAAGAGTTGCGTTGTGATGGATGTTTCCCCTGCTACTTTGCTGAATGTGTGACTATAAGCCAGCACCACCCTCCAGTGACCGCAAGACCCAGAATAAATCAACTCAGAGGAAATCCGTATAAAGAAGAAGTAACGAGACAGGCAAGAGCCTTAGGCCTCATAAGTGCGCATGGAGAGCATGCTTTAGAAAGCCAAATAATCTTTCCGTAATTATTCAGAGAATTTGGAAAAGCAAATTTTTGATTTTCTACAAGACTGAACCCCGTCAAAGCATTATTGGTTGTCATTTATTGCACTGTAAGGCCAATGGGGCATATTTACAAGGGCTTTATCTCCGCTTTTATGGCTTAAAAAGCCCAAAAAGCGGAGATAAAAATATCGCCCTATTTACAAGAGGGTGCTAACATGCATAATCGCATGTTAACACCCTTTTTCCCAACGCCTCCCTTTGCATCTCTAATGAGATGCAAAGTGGGCGTCACTGGGCGTTCCTCGGATGGACTCCCTTGCAAATATCGGTGATCTTCACATCACAATATTTACAAGGCAGCCCATAGGATTTTAGCACACGTTAGATTTTGGCGAAAACTGCGGTTTTTGCCAGAAAAATAACCTCTGCTAAAATCCAGACTTACCTATGCTTTACATAGGGGGTGGATTATGCTGATACGACCACAGGGTCGTTTCAGCAAGGTTATTGCCCTTTTGCAGGGAACATCGCTGGAAAACCAGCGATGTTCCCTACAAAACAGCGATAACCTCGCTATCTCTGGAATTTTTATCGCCCTGGAGAAACGCGTTGTTAATAACGCACTACCAGATACATTCCAGAGATAGCCTGAGATAAAAAATGTATCGCTAAGCACGGCCAGTGACAATTATCGCTGGCCGTTGATAATATGCCCCAACATTTCTTAAAATGTGCATACGCGCTTGCAAAATATACGCTAACTTTTGGGTCGGTTTGCATCGCGCCATAGTCCGCACAAAACTTCAGTAAATATGGGCGTAGGTTGTGAAATAAAAAAGACTCATTCAAAGTTCATTCAAAGGTGATTACTTTTATTCAGTCATGAATCTTGTTTCTTTGATAGCTGTATTCTATATTTTCAAAGAACAGTACAAGTTTTACTGACGTTCACTAAGACATTAAAGAGCAGTACATATCTGGAAAAAGCTACATATTGAAAAATACATTTCAAAGTGATGGAATCCAGAATTGCTTAAGAAATGGCAGTATTTGGCTTGTTTTCAGGTACACTTTCTCACCCACTCCCACTCCTTTGCTTTAGTTAGTGCACATTGCATAGAAACAACATTTAAAAGAGAGCTTATTTAAAATTAAAACAGACATAAGCTGGCTTCCAAAAATGGCTCTTGGGGTGTCAAATGGAAAAACGATAGAAGAAGCCATGTGTTGATTTAAAAAGCTTAAATCATCTTGGTGCTATAAAACAAAGACACAACATTTAAAGAACTAAGAGGAGAAAGGAACATTTTGTTAAGGAAGGTTTCAACGTAGAACACAGTATGTTATGAAACAGTGCAATTCAGAAGAGCTGGTTTTTGTGCATATGGCTGGACACACCAGTGTCATATGGCTTATTTTCTTAGTAGGTTTATAAATAGTTAGACCTCTAAAACTAATCAATGAGTGTGTTTATATACTTTCACAAGGCAACCATGGTACAACAGTTAAAGGTTCACAGTAGTTTTCTACAGACCTGTGAGATGTCACCAGATGCAGGTGACCGGCCTTAGTTATTGGGAAGAGGTTGGGGTTTTTAGCTTTATTTTCATGTTTTTTTTAACTACATCGCTCCAGTGTAAAGAAGCAGAGGCTCTAACAGGAGCTGCAGAAGAGTAAAGGTACCCTGTATCCTATTAAGCAGGATTTCCTTTACTTTTAGGTGTGAAGTGGCGTTATTCTAGTGAGTGGACCTGGGGTGCGCCACCAGCGGCACCCATGGGTCACAGAAAGAAAACCCCTCTGCAAATGTGGGGGATTCCCTGTTTCTGAATCCCCTTCTCTCTCTACCTTTCACTGACCATAAGCCCATGCTCCAACCTCATGGATCACACTGCGAGAAGGCTGCGTCACCTCAAAGCCCCCACAGCTCTCTGTCACACCATGATCCTCACCGGCCCGCAACCACCCTTACACGCTTGTCACATACTAAGAATTCAACCCATCCCTTTTGTTTTACCAACAGGAATCCATCCATTGCTGTCTTTTGCAAGTTCAAAAATAATCAAATAGGCTCATGCATGTGAGAGAGAGGTAGGGGGTAACCAACAGACCAATCTAAAAAAATGTAAACAAACTGTAAAAAATAGACTTTTGAGACCAGGACTTGCATATTCTGAGCATGGCACCAGATGACAATGTTTCCCCACTACAGAACTACAAACATGGCTGCCTTAGTTATGTAGCAGCTTTGGGAATCTTTGGTTGTCTGTCAACTAAGGTAGTGTTGGGGTGGGTTGGCTTCTACTTTTAATGTCCTATTAAGGTAGCACGGATTATGAATATACGAAAATAAACAGAAGCATCTTTCTGTGTTAATGCTGTACAACTTGATAAAGACAGCGCACTCAACTACATTGAGTTTTCCTTTCTTCTTGTCGACTTGTTGGCCCGGGGTCGCCAACGTAGTTTGATAAATGATCCTACTGCACGCACAACTCAACAGATGTTAACATAGTAGCTAGGTAAGTCTTGCAAGTAGTAGTATTATTTGGTGTGGTGTAGGCACGCTATACTCTTTGGCAGAGTACATCAGGATCTTCAGGAGACCTCGCAGAGCTTCAGCGTCTGGCGACGGGTGATCCATGTCGGCTATCCCTACCGCCCTGTGAAGAGAAATCCAAAAGTAGTTGAGACAAGGGGTTGAGCAGAGAAAAACTGAATCTAAAAAAACAAGCGAAGGATCAGAAGGTGGAGAGTAAAAAGACAGAGAGAAAGTAAGAAAGAGAAAAAACAAAAAGGTAAATAAAAACAATAAGGAAAAAAGAACAAAAATAAGAAGAAAGAGAAAGGAAAAACAATACGCATACAGAGAGACAAGAAAAGGAACAACAAAACAAACAAATAGCAATAGAGTAAGTAAGGAAAAAGTAAGGGGTGGAGGGAGAGTGGAAAAATAGATATGCAATAAAAATGGACAATTCTTTCCTTCTCTTTAGCTTGAAACACTTCACACAATTCACACACTATTTTCAAAGGCTGCAGGGCTTTGACAACCTTTTTCACATTCATTTAAACACGCTAGTTGCAGCAGACACCGGAAAAGCATCAATAAAAGCAATCAATGTTAGATGAACTTTAATATGAAATATAGAAAACGTTTATTTACTGCCTGCTAGAATTGCCACCGCTTTTAAAGAGAATCCTGTAAGATGCAACCTCTGCCAGCACACAGAAATTATGACTCGTGGGCATCCTGTAAACATTGGTGTATGGTGTCCTGAACAGGTCAAGCATCGTAACTACAGTTTGTTTCGCCCTAATTTTGGAATTAAATGATGCTCAATGCCTGGCTGCTTACTTTGAGTGTTATTCAAGCGTTATTTTATTTTTTATCATTGGCCACAGTCCATTGGCAAAGATCATAGGGGCATATTATCAAGCCTGGGCGATAAAATTATCGCCGTTTTATCGGCAGAAAATTGCAGATAAAGCGGCGATAATGGGCTTGATAATATGCTCTATGGAATTCCAATCGAAGCCCATGTTAGATGTGAAGACTTTTAACATGTGCTTTGATTGGAATTCCATAGAGCATATTATCAAGCCCATTATCGCCACTTTATCTGCAATTTTATGCCGATAAAACGGCGATAATTTTATCGCCCAGGCTTGATAATATGCCCCATAGTGAGGGGAGGGCTGGTAACTTTTGACAGCTTGTAAGTAATAAGGCTATTCATCCACCCTCCATATCTAGCACTGGCAGACAACAAGAGGCCTCCTGTGCAAAGGGTTTTATCGCTCGCAAAACCTCTGATTAGGTGGGTTTTCCAAATTGTTAAATCAGTGTAGGAAACCATTAAGAATTGCTATTTGGAAGGTGCGTGTTACGGGCGTCTCTTCTGGATACCAATTCCTTATGGTATGCATTAATGTTTTGCAACTGACATCCAGCTGCAAACACTTAGGGCCATATTTATGAAAAAGTTACGCAGTGCAGCAAGTCACCGTATTTATCACAGTATGGTGCACTTCTGCCTTTTACCAGAGCTGGTGCACAATGGGCTGCTTAGTGCCAACACAGGTACACTTGCACCACGGTGCAAGGGTGTCTGAATTGCATGCAAGATTGTTTCAGTGCAGGTGGGGCACCTTCCTGTACAAAACAACCCCCTGAGGCATATTGCTCTGTGTGCTACAGAATACAGTACACATAGAAAGAGGAAGTAACTGGGAGAGATAGAGATATTTCTCCTCTTTATGCCTACCCTGGGAAGGCGTTGCATTTTGGCTTATTCCCAGGTCCACAAGTAATGGTAAATTTGGGGATGCGTCAATATCCATGGGAGTTGCGTGGGAACACCCATGCAACGCCCATGGAATGCCTTCCCAGGGTAAGTAATGCAATGCAGCGATTTGTACTGTGCTGTGTTGCTCCTGAATTATCAAGCCACACAGGGCCATGCAAAATGGAGATGATAAGACATTGGCAAATGGCAATAGGTCCCTGAGGAACACCTACCTCTTTGTGAATGTCAACAAAAACTTTTTAAACAAGCAGGCAGTGGTCCATAGCACCAATGCCTATGCTAAAGTAGGTTTGCAGAACTTTTTTTTCTTAAATACATCTCATTTTCTTTTATGGAAAGTAGGCTGCATTAAAAAAAAAGGTTGCTTTATTTAAAAGCAGTCACAGAGATGGTAGTCTGCTGACCCCAGTAGGCCACCATCCCTGTGATTGTGGCCAGTCATAGTGGATCTCAGTTTTCAACTTACCTCATGACTATTGTTGAAGTAGGTTGAATTGCAACCCACTACACTTCTGTATTTTGTTAACCAATATGCTAGTAATAGGTCAGTTTGCAAAATACCAATGCATTCGATAGAAGTCAATGCGCAAATTGTGACCATTTCTTTCAAATCCATCTTAGTGCATTCCAAATAAGAAATCGCAACTTGAGAATTCTTACTATTCGAAATTTATGATCACTAATTTGGAACCTTTGTACAGGTTCAATATTTGTGGCTGCTTCATGTCCCTCTTTAACACTGCAGCTAAGCTTAGAACACAAGCAAACAGCAGCAGATAGTTTCAGGATTCTAAGCATTCTGATTGGCTGAGCCAATCTCAACATTACATAATCAGTGTTGTATGCTTGTCAGTTGTAGTGGATTAACAATATGTGTGAGGGCCCCCATGCAAAGTGCATGGAGGGCCCCCCCATGCGCCGGACCCAGTCAGGCACTCTCAGGCCCGCCCATGCACCGTGCCGGGCCCTCTGGAGCTTGCCCCCTGCACCCATGGGGCTGCTGGGGCTATTGTTACACCATTGGTCAGTTAGGTATTAAAAGTGGAGAGAGGTATTTTTTTGTGGATGCCTAGAAACCGAGGGGCATATTATCAAGGACGGGCGATACATTATCGCCGCTTTTATCGGCAGGGAACTGCCGATAAAGCGGCGATAATGGGCTTGATAATATGCTCTATGAATTCCTATCGAAGCCCATGTTAGATGTGAAGACATCTAACATGGGCTTCGATAGGAATTCATAGAGCATATTATCAAGCCCATTATCGCCGCTTTATCAGCAGTTTCCTGCCAATAAAAGCGGCGATAATGTATCGCCCGTCCTTGATAATATGCCCCCGAATTTCCTGTTTGCTCTCACTGTAGATTCTTTTTTAAAGTTCCCCTTAAAGTGGCCATGCACGCAGCCGCATCGCTAGGCTTCGAATTTTCTATTTCACTTCAAAGGGTTGGCCTTTGATTTCCATGAATATATTTCAGAATAGACTTTAATGTTTTCAAGTTAGCAATCTGCTCCCTTGTGATGATGCCCATAATTAGGTTATAATGGCACTTTGGATGGGGCTATACTTTGCATGTGCAGTAGGCAGTCAGTCGATATACATTTGCACTATAAGGGGAGGGAAATCAAATGACTCTTCAGCTACAAATGGCCCTGGAACAATAATGCATCCACATATATCTTGTATTAATTTACATATATGCCTGAATAAAAGCTGTAATGAATATGAGTAAATACTAGGGCCTATTTTAATGTTCCTTCAGGCTCAAAGTATGTTGGTACCTTAGACAAGCTACATTTTTGCAGCCTTCCTTGTTTTGGCAGTAACATGGTTTAATGTGGCCAAGAACGGTGCTTCTACCCCCTCCCAGCTGGAAGCACAAAAACGACCAAATCAGTGCCTTTAGACACGAGCACAACCCTGTCGACAGCCGTTTTCCTAAATGTATCTCACTGCCCCGGTTTAACTCCCTGTGCACTAGTTAGCCCCTGTGCACTAGTTAGCGGGCATTGATCGGCTCGAGTTAGTTGTTGCATGAACGTGCAGTAAGAAAGACTGGCTTACATTAGGCTCCACCCAAGAAAGTTCCACCCAAGAAGGGGTTTTATGAAGAAGGTGCTTGGGCAGGGTTGTTGTTGCGGATACAGGACAGTGATTTGCAATGGGCCATGGCTTAACACTCAACTAGCCTGATGTTGTGATGGTGACCTTCTGCCAGCCATGTTTTTGGCCCACATCTCTAAGCATGCTGGGACGCTTAGGCCCAAATGTGTTATGGAAGAAGTGATACAGCTTGTAGTAGGATTCTCAGGATTTGTAACTAGTTGGGGACAGATTTATCAAGGGGGTGCAACAGCGATGCAAAACCTAAGTGAGATTTATCAAGCCATGCAAGCGTAAATAACTACTTTGTGTTACTCTGTGGCACAAAGGAGTTCCATGGGTGGAGTGTGGGTGTTCCCATGCATCCATCCATTGATTATGGCGCATTCCTGGATTTACCATTAGTGGTCGGCATGGAAATGCATCAAAATGCTATGCCTCACCAGGTGAGGCTCTCTTATTTTTCACTTTCTACGTGTGCTGCATTTGCAGCACGTGAAAAAAAGAGGGAAATGCCTCTCAGGATTGTTTTTGTGCAGAAAGCTGCCACTTCCTGCACGAAAACAATCCTGCTCACAATGCAGGCACCCGTGCACCATGACGCAAGGGTGCCTATGTTGGCGCTAGGCAGCCAAAAGTGCGCCAGCACTAAGAAAGGACAGGAATGAGGCAAATAAAGGTAATTATACCACATTTGTGCCCTTTTCCTTTCACGGAGCGCAGTAAGGTGGTATTTTGTGTGGAATCCACTACTGCTTTACAATTGTGTTAAGAATCTGAAATTTGGCAGGCTAGTCATCTTTTTTTCAATATCAGGTGTGTGGCCGTATTCATATTTTACTTTCAAGGAAAATGCCACAGTTTGCCTGAACATATTCTATTAAGGGAAGTATATAAGAAAATATTAAACAAACCATCATAAGAGAATTATGTGGAGGGTCTGACGTGGATTGTAAGGATGATAGACTCGGAGTGAATCTCAGTTTGGTCGGGTGCGTGTTTTATAACTGAATGTGTTTCCTTCCTGTGATAGATGTTATTTCCTAGGTCTGGTGCACAATCCCTACAAATCCAAGGCAGTGCCTGTGACAGCCCTCTTGTGCTCCAAACGAGGCTGAAGGTTTATAATCACAAAATACAGATGATTAGAGAAATCCAGTGCTGATCAAGTATGAATGGGGTCTTTTGAAGCTTCTTTATACTGCAGTGGTTGGTGTGGCCAAATCAAAGACAAAGGCACCTTCATGATAAAATCTTGTGAAAATGGTGCTTATTTTCATTAAGTCCTCCTGCAAGAAGTTGAGCACGCTCAGAGACATCCAAGAAGGGCTCCTCCAAAGGATGGCCATTGTGGCTTACTGTTGCATTATGTGAAATTAGCTTTTACAGCAAGTCATCGAATGGACCTCAGATGCTAATACAGCCTGAGCAACATCTATAGATCCAAGTGTAAAGTACTGAGTGGTGTGACAGTAGCAGATCAAGTAAGTCATCATTGTTGGGCTATGAACATCAGGTTGTTGCTGGGGCAATGGAGAACAACTGAAGCAGTACCGTGGAGTTGATTTACTATGTTTTTGCATTGAGTTGCATCACTTTTGTAGTGCAGTCCCAATGCAAAATCATTTTTGGTATTTACTTGGTCACGAAAAGCCACTTTGTGTGGTTTAGTAAATACAAAGTAACGCAATGCAGACCATAGCGCTGCCTTGCATTACCTTGCATTGGAAAGATGTTCCATGGCTGGAGCATGTGCGTTCCTAGGCGTCCATCCATGGATTTTGGCACATTACCAGACTTACTAAAGCTAATAAACCTGGGAATGCCTCAAAATGCAATATCTTCCCAAGTGAGGCGTAACGAGTAGAAATATCTTTATTTCTCCTCGGTATTTCTTCTTTCCATGCGTGCTGTATTCTGCAACACACATAGAAAGAGGAATAAGCCTCCAAAGATTGTTTTGTGCAGGAAGGCATTCCTTCCTGCACAAAAACAAACCTTCCCATATTGGAGGCACCTTGGTGCAAGGGTGCCTGCATTGGCGCTAGGCAGCTTCAAGTGCTCCCATGCAGGGATAGAGTTGAAGAGTGCCTTATCTTAGTCGATATGGTGCTTTTCATCTCTCTCCGATTCACGCAGCGTAGCAACTTGCCTTGCTGCACTGCGTTGCGTGAACTTTAAGGAAATCTGCCCCAATGTGTCGTACAAACCCTGACTACCATTCAAGGAGCGTCAAATTTAGCAAGAGGTGTGTCAATGATGCCATCGACATTGATTATCCAATAAAAGCTATTTTAGTACCTCCCTCATATTGACTGAGTGGTCCTTGTGTGAGATATTTAGTCATAGCAAATCCTCCAATATAGATATCTATGTGATGACAACTGAGGGGATGCCGCGTTATATGTGCAATTTCACTGGAAATACACACCTTTTGCACAGGAATATTACATGCTGTTTGCTTGACCCTTGTCAGAGCTTGTGTTTTTTTGGCCTTATGATTTCATACAGAGCCAGGTCACTCTATTATAGGTCTGACTTTACATGAAAACCTATGAGTGATTTCCACTGTTCTCACCTTGTTACCCCATCCCCTTTGCATAAATTACTCGGGTGGTCAGTGCTTAATTTGAGTCATTGGCTGCAGGTAGGGCCTACCAGCACTCATTGTATGGGACAGGCACTTATTTTTCCTCAATAGACTTTATAGAGAGCAAGAGAATGAAAAAAACACAAGGGGTAAGGAAGAGAAAGATGAAAAAATATGACAAAAGGACGAAGAGGAAAGAAGTAACTTGCATGTGTTGCAGAAAGGGGCAGAGAGTGTCTGGTGGTGGAATAAAGAGGCATGAGATGGGCTAGGTGGGCAGTCCTAGACCCAGAATTACTAATATTTGACACAAGGCAGCATATCAAACAAAGTTACTGCACTGCCTTGCATCAAAGGGAGAGAGAAAATATGCACCATTAATATAAGGTGCATTTTTTCTATCAGCACTGGTGAACTTTTGGGAGCTGTGTATCAATGCAGAAACACTTGTGCCATAGTGCAAGGGTGTGTGTGCTCTCTAAAACATAGGTTTTGAACTGGAAGAGAATCATTCCAGTACAAAAACTATCCTTTAATTGTTTTCCTACTTTGTATATGTGCTGTACAGTGCAGCACACAAGCAAAGTTGGAAAAATAAGGCAAAATTAAAACTTTTCGCCTTTTTCCGTGTTCCTCAAGAGGAGTATGGTCAATGTCAGTAGACAGGGATTTGCATCAAAACCCATGAGTGGTAGCATGGGAAGGCCAATGTATCACCCATGGAATGCCTCATTGACGCAAAGTAGCACTAAGAAGAGCATAGCCGAACTTTGCGCTAATAATACCCACTCTGCCCCCTCTTCTGAAGGACATGCCAAGAGCATCTATAAAAGATATCTCTCAACTCACCATCATTGGGATGGCGCCACCCTCCTTGGACTCATCATCACCCTTTAAACAAGCAAAATGCCTCCCACAGGGAGACATGGGACTGGAGGAATCGTTAGTAGGCAGTTAAGATATGATACAGCATTGAGGGCGAGAAAACAGCCAATATTTTCGTACGAGGGTGTTCGTCAAGGTTGTACCTTAGGCCCTTTTTTTATTTCCTTTGTACACAAATGGATTTGAGGCATACTTGTTGCTGAAGTTAGATGTCCCGAGGATTGACAGTGATTTTGTTCCATTACTCTCTTGTGCCTACAACACTGTCCTTCTGGCAATGAGAGCAATAAGTCTTCAGAAATCCCTTGATGCTTTTATAGATTTTATGACATTCCTTGATCTAAAAGTTAATTTTTAAAAATTGTATAATATGGTATGAGGCCCCAAGTTGATAAAATCTAAAACTTTTGTGGTGCAGGGAAATGAGATTGAGAAAGTCAAAAGTTTTTCTTATTTGGGTGACCTATTTAATATACAGCTGTCAGGGGACTCTATTGATGTTAAAAGCGCAGCAGACAACTAGAGCAACAAATGCTGTATTTCGGCTTGCAGCTAAATTGGGACAGAAGCCAGTAAAAGAAATGTCAATTCTCTACAAAGCAAAATGCCTTTCTATTTCCATTTATTGAGCAAGAGTATGGAGGTACAGCAAGAATAACAAACTTCAAGCTATAGAGAATAACGGGCCATATTATCAAGAAAGTGCAATACATTATTGCCGCTTTTATTGGCAGGAAACTGCCGCTAAAGCGGCGATAATGGGCTTGATAATATGCCCTTGTGAATTCCCATAGAAGCCCAGGTTAACACCAGAACCAGCGGACATTTCCTGCAGATAAAAGCGTGATAATGTATCGCCCTTTCTTGATAATATGGCCCACCTTTATTAGAAGGCTTCTGATTATGCCCAATAGTGCCTCTACTACACTCTGTCACTCCAAATTGGGTTTGGAACACCTTGGGGACCGCATTGCTCTCGCATCTTTGCTGCTACGGGCAAAGATTTGGCTCTAAGTGGATTTAGATTTTTCACGAGCTATTTTTGTGGATTGTCTTGCTATGTTTAATGTTGAGAAGATCCCTTGGCTTAGCTACTTGAAATGTATGTTTTGTGATATGGGTTTTGAAAACCCTCAAAATATGTCCCCCCAAATCTACATATATTATCAAATCAGCGTTTTTTTCCAGGGCTAGTTTACATCACCAGCAATCTCAGACACACCACAGAATGCTGAGTCTTGTTGAGGTTAGTCTTTTGACTAGTCAACAGCAATTTTACTTAATTTTTATTACGAATCCGCAATACAGATTTCATCTCACTAGGTTTTGGTTAGGCACAGTGCACTTTTTGGTAGCCTTTCCACATCAAGGCGGCTGGTGAGATAATATTACGCCATGTCCTTGTGATAATTTGTCTAAACAAAGCACTTTGCACTTTGTTTTATTTTGTACACTTTATAAAACAGTGAGAGCAAGATGTTTTGCTCCCATTATTGAGAGCGCAACGCCCCTGCTCTGATAGAGATGATTTTAGATGTCTGTATTTGTTGGATTCTATTGTTACCTCTACTGCTGTTTCATAAGAGGTGCACTTCTCGTCCTCTGAAATTTTTACAAAAACTCTGATAAGTATTTTTAAATAGAACAAATTGTTATTGCAGGTCTGCTCTTCTATTTATTTACTGTATACACATATCTTATCTCCTTGTTTTAATATTTTTGATGCATTTTCTGAATACTGTATTTTATCTATATTCAATAGTATACTATGTTAATGAGTGTATCTCATTTTTCAACTGTTCTTTATTTGATTATTTGCTTTTATGATTTGCTTGCTGAATCGAATAAAGCTTTTTGACTGACTGACTAACTGGCCTCCCAAAGGCTTCAGAGGGACCACTTGCCCTGAGGGAGGGATGGGTCCTAGCAGCTAGAGCATCAATCTTTGGAACTGGGGAATCAGATTTGAACCTGGACCTTTACTCAACATAATGTGATTCACTTAATCTCTACATACCTAAAAAATGTGTTACGTTTGTTTCTCTTGTAAAGCACTTTGAAGCCCACCGATCAAGTTTGTGGTGTACAAAACTATGCAAAAAAATACTCTTTCTTACTGTCCTAAAAAAATGTTTTATCACTTGATCTCACACTCCTTAGAGACTCAACATTTTCGCTAAAGGAGTTTGGCTATATTGTATTGAAAAAGAAGCAGGTAGTGCTGCCATATCATTAATATTTGGAATGGACTGAGGAGTTCACATTTGCTTAGAAACTAATAATTCCTAAATTTACTAACACTTTGCTTCAGGTGTGCAGCACAGGAATGACACAAAAAGGAGCAAAGTATAGATTTGGGATTTACTTTCCAGTGCAACCTTTGCTGTGTGGTCCGGATAACAGCCCTAAGGTAACCCAAAGTAGAGCACTGCACTACTTTGTGTCAAAGGGGTGACATCAGGGCCGGACTGGTCGTGGCGGGCACCGGGCATTTCGCCGGTGAGCCACCAGGGTGGGGGTCGGTTTTCTTTTTTTCAGACTTTGCATGCATGCTGTACTGTACAGGTCACATACAATCTTGAAAAAGTATTAAAATATGTCTAAGCACAGTATTTCTAACTTTAAAGGCACCCTTCTAATACAAAAGCTACGTAATACATCACAGGACCATCCTTTCACTACGGTACAAAGGCATGTGTGTGGCGCAAGACAGTCAAAAGTCCACCAGCGTAGGAGGAGAGAGCAGCAGTGCCATATCTTATTAGGTATGGCGCTGTTCTCTCGCTCCCTTCGATGCAACACTGTGCAGCAACTTTGGCTGCTGTGTGCTGGGTCAAACCTTAGTAAACTTGCCCCATAGCATCTAAACTTAGCGCCTCAATGTCATCAACTAGAAGCAATTCACTTTGTTGCAGTGAAATGTATTATCTCCTCAAACATCATATTATTCACTTGCATGCAGGGATGGCTTTAGCACTGGTGATACCCCGTGCGACAATCATTTTTGGCACTCCAACACCCTATGACCTCTTCCACTAATTCTGTCACTACCACCAGGCAAAAGTGCCCCTCATCTCTCCAATCATAAGTTGGTGATCAACGCCACTCACAGGTATAAAACATTTCTGTGCCCAGGTCGGCATTACATTCCGCCAGTGTTAGTTACAGTGAGTTCCTTTGAGATGAATAAGCATAACTTTAGTAAGTTGTGCTCCAGGAAAAATCGGTTCCCGGTTTGTGCTACATAAATGGTCAAGATGTCTGTTTTGGTGCTGAGCACATGGTCCAGACAGCGCTTTCCACTAACTCCCAAGTATGGGAGCAAAAATGTCCCTGCGTTCTCTTTCTGAGAGCGAGGGGGCAGTATTGCACCAAGGAAAAGGCCTCTCCACCAGGAGGAAAGCCAGGGAATAGCTTTCGTGATGCTGTGAGCGCTCAAGGCCCGGACGAATCACTCTCACGGTAAAGAGTTACCGTCAAATGCACTTTCGCATGTGGGGAACTGGATTTTGCTAATGTGCTTTGAAAATGAGTCACGTCTTTTAGTTTTCTTAAACTAGAGGTCCAGACTGGAGGGGGTAGATTGAAAACATGGCGGCGGTGGCTTCTTATGTCAGTCAGGCCAAATGCTAGTCACCACTGAAAGTATCCGAGGAGGCCTTTGGCAGCGATGGCCGCCGGCATCTGGCGAGTGGCAGCCACAATTCTCCAGGGCAAGCAGCGTTTCTGACTTCACATGGCTCTCGCCCTGCCCTGCCAAGGTTTCTCTGCGGCCTGGCAGCTCCGTCCGCCACAGAGCCAGCAGCTTTGCCAGAGTAGATCATCCATGAGGCGGCAACCGGAGGGACAGCGGGCAGCAAACGCTTGCTCAGCCATTTTATCTTATCCTCCTGCCATAACCTGTGTTTACTCTTCCCTTTAATGTGTAAAACGAATGGTAGGCGCAGTTTATTCACTCTTCCACAGATATGTCAGGAACCTGGCCTGGTAAGTAACACAGCAACAACCGAGCCTCTTCCCCACTGCTGGCTCGTTCAGGCGGCAGATGTGTGAAATGGCAAAGGCTGAGCCGCAAATAAATCCACACTAACAAGGCAGAGCAGCTCAAACCCAAACAATGGCTTTTTATATTTATGTGCAACTAGTGGACAAAGCATGGCGTGGGCAGCTGTTCATTACAAGCACTTTCTGTTTGTAAAGATAGAGCAAAGATGCACATGTCCAGGGTTTAATTTGAGCCGGTCCTTGCAGGTGGTGCACACTGGCACTCATTTTTGAGGGACCGCTAGTAATTTTACCACATCGGACTCCGAACTAGAGCAAGAGAGAGAGAAATACAAAAGGGAGAAAGAAGATGGAAGAGAAAGACGGAAAAACTGTGACACATGGAGAAAGAAGGAACCTGTAAGAGTCAGATAATGGGGTGCAGAGCGTCAGGTGGTGCATTAACGAGGCATGTGGTGGAATCAAGACTATGCAGCCTTAGGCATCAAGCACAGCATTCAAGAGCACAGGATGCATACTTCTGAGCAAAACTTTAGGCTCCATGACTTATTATTTTGCAAATTAAGCAGTGCACATGCCACACTTGACATATTTTCGAACCTGTGATGCCCAGATATTGTATTGGGTCAAATCACCCTTCTCCCCGATACTTGAGAGATATGTTTTTTTAATGTATAAATGTTGCTTTTACAATATAATACCCTTATAGCTTGCCAGAGGAGATCTATTAGCTGTTAAACAGTCATCCTTTTGTTACTGGATTTCACATTCTACTGAGGCAATACGCTGGGGCAGGAATTTACTGGGTCATATAGCAGCGGTCTCTAAGGCTATATTGGATCACTAATTGGAGTAGTTGAGCAGGATCGCAGATCTGCTGTTCACCCTAGGTGGGAAGGGTATGCCCAGACGTGGGTCCGTGCTCACTAAGCCACTGGAGTCAAGCTATCCTGGCTGAAGACGGCTGATAGCCAGAAACCGTTCCTAGGATGCTTGATTCCGGTCCAGGGAAGAATTGGCCTGGCAGTTCGGGCTGGACTGTTCCCATGAGGCACAGGGTCAAGACTGATTTGTATATGGCCATGTCTGAACTGGAGTGGCTTGGTGAGCAAAATAACGATGGATTAAACCCAGATCTGTGACTGGGGGTGAATGTTTTGCCATTGTGCAACATTCCGTCCATCATCTTGTGTGTTTTGCTGTTCACCCTATGTGGGAAGGGTATGCCCAGATGTGGGTCCCGTGCTCACTAAGCCACTGGAGTCAAGCTATCCTGGCTGCAGACGGCTGATAGCCAGAAACCGGTCCTAGGATGCTTGATTCCGGTCCAGGAAAAACATGGCTTGGCAGTTCGGACTGGACTGTTCCCATGAGGCACAGGGTCAAGACTGATTTGCATATGGCCATGTCTGAACTGGGGTGGCTTGGTGAGCAAAATAACGATGGATTAAACCCAGATCTGTGACGGGGTGAATGTTTTGCCATTGTGCAACATTCTGTCCATCATCTTGTGTGTTTTTCTGGTCTGAATGCTGTCCCATAATGGGGCATCTATAGAAGCTACCTGACAATGTACACATTACTTTTATAGATTCAGGAAGAAAGGATGGGGTCACAGCAGGGATAGAGGGGTTGGCCTAATGGCTAGGGCAGTCGACCTTGCATCTGGGTAACTGGGTTTTAGTCTCGGCGATGACGCTGATTATCCGGTGATTCTGGGCAAATCATTTAATCTCCCCATGTCTTACAATAAAATGAATGTGTCCTCATGTAATGCAACTGGTGCTATGTAAAGTGCTCTGATACCCGATTCGGGTCTAGTTTGCACAATATAAACCTCTGTAAAATAAAAAATAAACAATAGATTTATATGCTAATGGCATAAGTTATTCTTGGAGCTGATCAAAAGAACGAGGGGCATATATACATGGAAATGGCGCATCGCGGTACTGCAGCAAATTATGCAGCACCATGCTGCGTAATTAAAAAAAAAACACAGGGATGCATCGTATTTACAAGTTACGGGGCACCCCTGTGTTTTCACTTGCTCTGGTGGTAAAAATAGCTGCCTAGCACCAACACAGACACCTTTGCACCATAGTGCATGGGTGCCTGCGTTATAGGAATGATTGTTTATGTGCAGGATGGTGTCCCCTACTGCACATAAGCAATCATTAATAGGAATTTGCTACCTTTATGTGTGCTGCATTCTGCAGCATGCATAGAAGTAGCAAATCACCATTATTTAATAATTGTTTTTGTGCAGGAAGGGATACCTTCCTGCACAAAAACAATACTATATGTTATTTTGCTCTTTCTAAGTGTGCTGCAGAATACAGCACAGATAGAGAAAGCAAGAACGAGGAGAAATAAAAGTATTTCTCCTCGTTGCACCAATCGAATGCCTGCTTTTTCATGGCGTTTGTTTTGAGCGCTACCACAGATTTACACATCCATATAAATCTGGGGCAGTGTCAAAAAGCAATGAGTGTTGCAGTGGAGCGCCCACAGCAACACCCATTGCACTCCGCTTTCACGCAGATACCCGCATGAAAGGGCACCATATTTACAAAGCTGCATCAAGCTATGCAATGTGGCTTAACACCGCTTTGTAAATATGGCGCAGGGCACTGCGCCACCGGAACGTCGACAAAAGTGACGTTCGGTGGCGCAATCGCTTGCACATATGCCCCCTGGTTCTTATCTTATGCCAACCTTATGTATACATAAGTTAAGTAAGGACCAATAACTGGCATTAGCAAACTCTTGCAACTAACATTGCTTCTTTATAATCTCTTGCCCAATCAATGCTTGGGGCTCGTGGCCATAATTGGATGAGAGCGACTAACTAGCTTTATTGACTTGCACAGTAGTCAATAATGCTTTGTTATCGGGTTACATACAATTTCAGCGGTGCAGAGTAATGGACTGCTCAAAACATTCAGCACGACAGCTGACAACGCACACCACAAAGGCCCAAAGACATTCTGACTTTACACCATTTAAATATAAAATAGTCTACAGTACATAACATACCAGGTTGAAGATCTTGGAGAGGGTCCCTTGTCCCTCCCTGTGCGAGTCCTTGTACCCCTTATGGGACGACTTGTAGTGGTGGTCCGATGATCTGGGCCATGATCCATGGCTGGGCTTCTGCCCTTCAGCTCCCTGCGAGGACAGAAAGAGGAATTTATAGGAATCCTTGGAGATGAAGACTTATATTTTGAAACTGTTCCTAATGTTCTTTTACTCCCCCTCCCCCTTTCTCTACCCTCTTCCCTCCTCACTACATACACTGGATTCTTGACATGGTTGACTGCTGCCCCTTGCGTACATCTCACTATATGGAGCCACCCTTGTGCATGTCTACAGACACTTTCCTCATATGACGACAAGTAGATCTATTAAAAGAAACTCTTGAAGGAACGGAAATATTATACCATATTGTTATACGGAAAAATTCTCGCATATGCTTATGGCTGACCCCAATGGCTATCAATAGCACGCTGTGTGACATCAGTACCAATTATTTAGTCTTATGTGGCTATGCAGTTCGTGCCTGTCTTATACCATCTGTACTATATACAATGTTGGGTCGCAATATGTTACGCTTGTACCCATATTATGATTAGGGCTCCCAGTTTTATGGTATTCATTTTTTTAACATTTCCATCTGTATTTATCCGTATTTACTTTTTGGCCATTTTATCTGTATTTATCCATATTTATTTTGTGTTTTGTGTATAAATGAAGTCGGAAAACTGTACATTTCCATATTTATTTAACTGATAGGACACGCACTCGTACTTTGGTGTTGGTCGTGATTTCGCTATTTAAGCTGCCAAATATTATGTAACAATACATCCACTAAATATTAGCACTACACCACAAATGTATGTTGACATATGCCATTATTTCAAGAAGTTTCATCCTGTTTTTTAATTTCCCATACTATCAATCTGCTCAGCTGTTGGGCTGCAATTCATGAAAGACAGCATAGAGAGCCACTTAAAAGAAGATCAGTTTTCTGTATTTATCCGGTTCTAATAATAAATGCAGACAGAAAACACATCGCTTTCTGTCTGTATTTATCTGTAAAAATCCGTAAAAACGGAAAACAGGGAGCCTTAATTATGATGTACGTGCTGTAATACAATTAATTATACTGTACTATGGTATGCATATTTTATGACGCAAGGTCTATGCACCTTTGAACTGTTACTATGGTATTAAATGCCAATAAAGTCTTTGGAACACAAACAAATGTTCCTGAGGGAAGAACACAATATCAATATCTAATCGCTACTATTTCTCATAGTGGCAGATTGTGCAAACTCTGGGATGCGGCAGAGAAATCAATGCTTGCGGCATGGTAGTCACAAACACTATCTTGGGAAGAGCGTGGAAAACCTTTATAAAGGCCTGAGCTGTGGCCTAATGACCTGAGCTACTGACTTTGGATCTGGGAAGCCAGGTATGAACCCTAGCCATGGCCCAATATCATGAGTTTCTGGGCAAATCAATTAATCTCCCTGTGCCTAAAAAACATAAGCAATTTAATCTGGTGCTGATGTAAAACACCTATCTCGTTGTGCCAAGTTTGCAATGTTTATAACCGCAAAAAATATGCATTTGTTGTTTAAGGACTCAGTGGATGGCTTTTACTTTGCTTACTGAGGAAACCTTAATTAGTGCTGAAACAAAAAAGGGGCCATTTGATGCCACAAGCAGCTACACAAGAAAATAATTCATCCTGCAAAGAATCACTCGGATACTAAATTGCATTTTTCCCCGAAGAAGCAAAATAGAACAGCCTGTGGAAATAAATGTGTTACTTTCTGTCTGGTTAAGATCTGGAAGAAATGAGGAAAAAATCAAATAAATAAATATCAAGTATAAAAAAGCAAAGAAAAGGGAAATATGTTGATAATCCCAACATCATGTAGCAAAAATGGATAGTTTTTGGTTGAAAAGGAAATTAATTTTTCAGTTGTGCCTTGCTCATACTTCCAATCTTTCGCTCAGGGTGTGAATAAAGCAGAGAGCAATATTCTGTTATTTTGTATGGAGAAAGGAAGGTTACACTGTCACAGTTAGCTCAAAATGAGAGCTCTCCTGTATCTGGGATCTGATAGTCTGGGGTACTTAGGTACAACCCATACATACGCAGAACCTTATTACTAAAATATATGAAGTGCCAAGTAACAAGAGCAACAACACCGGATTGTGATGACATACACCACAAATCCAAAGGCCGAGTGGGAATGAAACACAATAGCAACACATCCAAAAGCTGGAAGGGCTCCAAATGTGTTCCAATGAAGCCGAGTACACTTTTAAGGGGTGGTACCTTAACGCCATAGAGAATTACCTGACAGGAACCAAGGGGTTTAAGACCACCAGAGAGGTTAGGGTGCCCAGGACTATCATGTGAGACTGAAGTTTTATGGTTTCCTCAAACCATACAGAAAGTGGAGACATTGGGCCAGATGTAGGTCACCAAATACCAGTCGGTAACGGCCGATTTCGGCCGTTACCGACCGGTATTTGGTGATTGAGATGTAGGGGGCCTTAAATTGACAGATTCAGTATATTTACAGAATCTGTACATTTACAGATTCTGTAAATTACCGAATCGGTAAATTTACCGAATCTCAAATTCGTGATGTAGGTGGCACTGAAAACAGTGCCACCGGCCTTAAGAATTCGTTATTTACCATGACATACTATGTCATGGTAAATAACGAATTCCTGTGTACATGCACATCTGTGCATGTACACCTGTGCAATGTGGCACACATACATTGCTATGGGCATGTATGTGTGCCACATGGCACACAAGCCAGAATCAGGGGTGCAACAGGGTGTCAAAGTGACAGCCTGTCCCCCTTGCAAATTCGGTAATGTTACCGAATCGGTAATTGACATTGATTCCTATGGGCCTCAAGGCCCATATGAATCAATGGCAATTACAGAATCGGTAAATACTGATTCATTAATTACCGAATCATACCGATTCAGTAATTAATTCGGTAAAATGACCTACATCCCGATTGCCAGTTCTTAAATACCAAATCGGTATGATTCGGTATTTAAGAATCGGTAATCTGGGATTACCTACATCGGGCCCACTGAGAGCTAAAGGTGAATCTCGCCTGGACCAATAGGATCATACAAGCTTACAAATAGGTTTTTCTCCACTGGGGGTTGTGCAGCCCACAGGTCAGAAGATCCTAGAAGGACATGCAAGACTCCAGCTTCTCAGACAGTATGTTCATTAGCACATCCTACTTCTCTCGTTAACTGCGTGTTGGACTATTTTGTGACGTGACTTATAATGTGAGTTGGCTTCAGTTCAGACTGATAGGTCTCTGTGGGACTTGTACTGTTGCAGACTTCTGCCATATTCTGAAACTTTGAGACATAATGAGATGCCATATGTCAAGTACTCCATATGTACTGTTATTATTAAAATACATACGAGGGCACGATATTCTCACTTATTCCTAAAAAGACAAAATATTCCAAACTCATTGCTGGTTCTTATTGGTATTTCTGCCCCATAAGTGATGCTTTAATTAAAATACTCTGCTGATGAACTAACTGAGGGGCATATTACCAAGCTATAGCGATAATTATCGCTAAGCTTGGTTAGCGGGCATTAAAATATCGCCGCGCTCCAACGATTTTTACCGCTGAGATACCTTGATATTATCAAGGTTTATCTCAAAAGCAGTAAAAATCGTGGGAAATGCATGAATATCGCTGTAAAATCAGCGATATTCATGCATTATCGTGACAATGCTCTAAGCCATGTTATCCACCTTCCATTGGATAACATGGTTAAGAACTGCTCGGGGCAGGCGTTAGCTTTTGGAGATAATCGCGCTTAGCGCAATTATTTCCAAAAGTTGGTAATAGGGGATAGCGATGTTAGCGACTGTGCCCGCTATCGCCTATTAGCTGTCGCTAACTGGTGTTAGCGACAGCTAGGTAATAGGGCGATAAAATTATCGCCGCTTTAGCGGGAAAAATTCCCGCTAAAGCGGCGATAATGCCCTTGGTAATATGCCCCTGAGTTGCCTGTTTTATGTAAATTAATGAAATAATATGCATGTTGTGTACAAAAATAAAAACACCCTATATGCTTTCTGAGCCTGTGAATACAGTTCAGGGGTGGAATCTGTGCAGGTGTGAGATTAGTTATCCACCTTTTCATGCATGAAAACAAGCAGCACTGAGAAGATCATGAATGCAGATACAAGAGGCGCTCTACTCTTCAATCCCACTGTTCGCGGAGCCCACCATTTTGTGAACACTTTACAAATAAAACAATGCGAGGCAGGCGGAGCTGCACCGCGAACAGGCAATTTGTAGCGAGGCAGAACAGAGGAGGAAGGGGAAAATTATGAGAAAGCAATTGCGTCTTCCAGGAGCCTGTGAGAAAATAGGTAGCTTTGCCATGCAGCCTTTAATGGGTTTGATCAATTTGCGCAAATGCGGTGTGGTTTTAATCACAGCTGGGCCGCCATGCCGCCGGAGGAGCGCGCCTTCTTTCAATCTACGAGTTAAAGCAGCAGCGCGATTACCATTGGAAGCAAAATTACTGTGGGGAGCAAAATGAGTCAGAAGAAAGAAAAATGAGGAGCGACAACCAAACAGAGCTTTAGGGGGCAAAAACAAGCCATGTTGCTTGCAGCAGCTGGCACAGGCAGCAGTTGTTGGGCTTGGGGGAACCAAAGAGGCTGTGAATAAAAAATACATTTGTCACCTACCCAGCTAAATCTGGTGAGGGATAATCCTCTCTGCACATAGAAAAGACAGAAAGAGTGAGCGGATGGATACCTCGCGCCTCAGACAGACAAGATAAGACAATACAAGACATGGGGTTGCAATTGGTTTGTTTGAGGGAGGGGTGTGTCCTGGTAAAATTAATGCACCGGGTTAGGATTTTGGGAACATGCATCGTTGAACAATTCAATTTAGCTCACACACCACAGATTGAGATCTACTCCAGAAATTCTGGGAGATATTTCATAATGCCTGGGCTAATCTGAGAAGTATTTGTTCCACAACAAATGCGGGTAAATACCGGAAAAAGGGCCTGGTTACGAGTTTGTCGGTGCAGTGCTGAGTCCACACCGCCATAGCACCTCCAACTCGTGGTCATGCCACCTGCCAGATTACGAGCATTTCTTGTGTCTGGTGGGCCTTTTTATTTTACTTTCCCACTGTGGTGCCCTGAAAATGTGCACTGCAATGGGAACACCAGAAACAGTTCCTGCACAGCATGGATTGCAAAGCCCATGCTGTCCAGGAAATAGTTTGCATGCACACGTGGGGGCACATGTTGTGTGCCCCTGTGTGCATCCACATGGCATGAGGCATCTTTGTTTCTCTCCTCCTCTGTTGTTTTCATGACGGTGGTACTGCCATGAAAACTGTGGCGGAGAGGAAACTCGCAATACGCTTGGCGGACTGCGGTGGTTCTGCCAAGCATATAGTGGCCTCCTGACCACCACATCACCACAAGGGAATGGCAGTTCCCTGGTGGTTGCAGAGGGGCATTGGTGGTCCAACCTCCCTAATTGTAATAGGGTGGTCAGAAGACTGCCACTGAAGCGCCCCGCAAGTCTGGCGCTCCGTGGACCACCAGACACAAAATAAAGACCATAATCTGTGTGTGCTGGCAAGATGAATGTCTGCAGAGGGGTCTCTCTAACACAAACGTTTCCTAGTGTGGTCAATGAAGATTGGAGCAATGCCAAATTTTCAGCATATACACAACATAAATAAACATCCTACAAATCTAAATCAGATTAATTTACATAATGATTTAATTAAACATACATTCATTGTCTGGACTGTGTTGAACTAACCGTGATCAAAACAAGGGGAGGACACACCCTTGGTACAATACCAACTATCCTTTGGCTTTTTAGCAAGTTGATAAATAATCTGGAAGTACAGGTGTGATTTATAACTTAGTAGGTGGCAATAGCCTCTCTCTATACGATCCCTGCCCCTTCATCAACAATGGCAATGAATAACCAGATTATACTCTGCCCAACTGAATATATTGTTTATACAATGGTATTTTTTATGTGTGCTTGTTTTACCTAAAGGTATTTAATCAAAATCTGGATTTAAGGGGTTACATTTGAGAAGTATTTGTGCGCTATTGTTTGCTAAAAATTCTGCAGATTTCCCTCTATATCTATCCTTCATTTATTATTATTTGTCTTTTTTTGAGCTAACACTATTTCCTTCACTCAGCCAAAGTGAGACTGAAGGATTTTAGGGCTTGATTTCGACTTTGGCGGTGCTGCGCTGGCTCTCCGCTGGCACAGCACAGCCAAAGCCGCGCAAAGACTGCTGATTACGAGTTCAACTCGTTCAGGCGGATGGTCCTTTTGCCTTTCCCACGGCGGTGCTCTGAAAAAGGACACCGCAATCGGAACAGCAAAAGTTTTCCAGCATGGCAATGAGTGTGAAGTCTATGCCGTGCTGATACTGGGTTGTAAGCAGACAGGGGGCCACATGTTGTGCCCCCCTGAATGCATCCCCAACGCCATAAAAAGGCTGGCTGTGGAGGAACTTGAAATAGGCTCAGCGGTATTTCGCCAGTCCCGCTCAGCATATTGCATTGCCTCTCTGCCACCCCACCACCAGGGAACAGGGGTTCCCTAGTGCACTTGGTGGTCTACCGCTGGAACGACCTAGAGAGTCACATTTCAGCAGTCGGACCACCACCACTGCAAGTCTGGTGGTCAAATTTAGCTTTAAATGTTTTTGCTAATAATGGATAGCCACATAAAAAAATGGAGGCATCTTAGAGCCACAGTAACCGACTCCACTAGTTACCACAATTGCTTAGTCATCTAGACATGGGTAAACAAAGCCAGTGAGTGGCCTGCTTATACAGCCGATATTGTGGCTACTAGTGGGACAACGCATGGAAACACTGCTTGCAACAGTCTGTAAAGGTAGGTGACTGTGGAGGATTTTACTATGGCAAATGTCACACCAACATAAACAAGCACCCAGGAGAAATTCAACACTGCCATTTGTGATTCTGTCTAGGAGGAAGTGCAAGTTACAGTTGTAGTTCATGAAAAAACATTCAGCATCAACTCTACACCATATATACAAAAGACGTCATCCAGCCCAGGATATCTTTTTACTCATATACATCTTTTCAGATTTACAGCATGTGCAGCTAACATTGCCTTCACAGTCAGCAGAAACAAGGAACTGAAGTGGGGGTGAACTTCAGTGTGAGACTTACCCGTTGTTGCATGGGAGGTGTAGACCTTGGAGACACCTGCAAAACAAGAAGAACATTGTCAACAGCCGTAAAAGAGCAGGGCGAGAAATAAGCTCTCCACAGAGGGTGAGATTCTGGTGGCCTTATCTCCCCCTGTCTTGGCAAAGTCTGAAGGAGTAATTCAATGTCAAGACAACCACTCTGTTTACAAAGCATGGCTTGTTGTATTTACATAAAAGCATGGTAAACAGTGAATCATACTAAAGTGTATTTACCACAGTAAATTGATACGCTGATTTGGGCAAAGGCCCCAAGCTGGTACCTACTTATGGACCCAATAGTGTCCTCAGGACAGCCCATTTGATCAATCAACACTTGTTCAAAACAATGACACGTGGCGATAGATTGCTGAGCATGAAAGGACTTAGACACAAGTGTGCCCTTGGCCAGCATCTTAGATCTGAACCCTACCACTTGCAGTTCTTCAGACTTCTGACAAGTGAACTTTTCATACTAGCCTCCAATTGAACCGGCTGCAGAAGTTGTGTGCATAAGATGGTGGAACTTTCAGTGATTCTGGAAATTCCATTGATCACTTGTGTATCACCTAGTTCTATCCCCTTCCATCATTAAGAGGTGCTCTCCAGGGAAACAGGACAATTGGTACTAAGCGCCTGATTACGAGTTTGACCGGCGAAACCGTGGTGGCGGTCCGACTACTGCCACACTGCCGGACCACCTGCTGTATTCTGACTGTGGTGGTTGGACCGCCAGAAGTCTGCCATCACTGTTGGGATTAAGGATCCCACTGGACCGGCGGTCTTTCACCGGCAGGAATAGGCATGTGGTGCTGCAGCCGGCACTGCCGAGCATATTCTGAATTGCTGTTTCACCACCCTTTTCAGGGCGGTGAACCCATCATGAAAAGGGCAGCAGAACAGCAACAAAGATTTGGGCCTGGGGATGTGTGCAGTGGACCCCTGGATTGAGCTTCCCTGGTTTTGTACCCCACTTTCCTGCGCAGTGAGCCATATATGCCACACCATGCAGGAAGGTGCAGTTGGCTTCTGAGTGCAGCAGTCTGCATGATAGGCTCTTCTATGAGTCTAGCAAACTGCTGCTGTCAGGCCATCGCAGGACTGCCCACCAGACCAGGATTAAACTCCTAATCTGGTAGGTGGTCACTCCATGGCTTTGGCAGTCCTACAGTGGATGGCGTTTTGCACTGTCCGCTGTAGGACCTCCAAAGCCGTTATCAGTCCCTATGGGGTATTTTACAAGCCCCTTGGGCTGCTGGTACCTCACATTTTCCCATATTAACCCCTCCCATGCTGATGACGAGCTCAGCATGGGAGGGGTTAATATGGGACATCATCAGTGATGTCATTTGAGATGTCATCAGTGATGTCACTGACCATGTCATGAATGATGTAATATGTGACATCATCAGCAGTGGATTGCGGGTGCACGAAATATAGTTAGTACAACTAACTATATAGGAGAAATTTCAATGGTTTTTTTAAATGCTAATTCCTAACTATATAAGGCCTGAAACCTATGTTTTTTTCAGTGAATATATATATATATATATATATATATATATATATTATTTTTTCTGAAATAATAAGGTATGTTAATATAGTAACATCTTACATTACATTAGGAAAACCTTAGAAGTTCACTGATCAAGCAAAGGTTAAAGTGGCATTATAGTTAGGTGAAAATGCCAGTTTAAACATAAGAGTGTAAACAAAATTCACTAGTTATAGTTAACCGAAGAAACTATAACTTGCGGCCCTGCCATGAACGGTGATTTCATCAACAATGTGATATCATTTGTCATCAGTAATGTTATCAATGATGTTGTAGAACAGGTCATGAGTGTTGTAAGGTATGAGGTCATAAGCAGTGTACGATATGGGCGTGAGTTAGAGTTTCTTGGATTAACTGTAACTGGTGAATTTCAGTGTTTTCGAGCTTAAAATGTGAGAAAGAACAGCACGTCAGGCTACCGTCTCAATTCAGGGTTGTCAGGATTTCTGGTTGTTTTAGCAGAGAACTGATGCATCCCAAAGAAGGTCAATGACATGTAATATCAATTGCAAGGCCACACTTTGTTAGGCTCAGTATCCTGTCAACCACAGTCATAATCAGGTGTAGCGCATACACAGAACTTACCATGTTTTTGAAGAAGTGGACAACAGGGTTATCCTCGCCATGTCTGCCATGACCATAACCATGACGCGAGCCCTTCTGGGGTGAGTAGGACACATGGCTGGCCCGCGATGCATGATAATATTCCTGTACCAAGGGATGAGAATCAGAGTATTAGATCAGACAAAGAAACAGAACAAACAAACAGCGTCAAGGAGAAGTATAGGACTTATGCATTGCATTTCAACTAATTTAAAGACTTACCTGACATAGATACATTAAATGGGGGATAAAAATAAGAATTATTTGCTTAGCAAGCTATCACATTAAGCTAGCTGAATCATGTATGTCTCCATATGTTCCACAGCTGCTTCCGTAGTACTTACCTGTTCCCCGTCTGCCCCAGTAAATGAGTTACATTTGTTTTCCAAATGTCGTTCGAAAATCCTACCCATATGAATGTTCATTAATCAGATAATTTTCTAAGACACACTTCTCCCATCATTATCACCTTACCTGACATTGCAATGAACTGACATTTTTACATTGAATTCATATGTTAACACGTTAACCTAAAGCCATTTATGAAAACTCAGATTTACTTCGTGAGGATTGGTCAAAATGCACCTCTTGAGTTTTTGGTTGAGAAAAAGCATCTCTTTCTCCCACATTTGCATTCCTTTCATTGGCTTCTAGTTTAGCCCCATATTTATATTGTTTTTGCCTAGTCCATAAGACACTCATTTAGAGTTTGATGAACGGGGTACTCTTACACCAAACTGATGGTCCGCGACCGCTCCCTGTATTTAGAGTCGGGCAGGTAGTCATGTTTCTGCTGGCTGAATCAGTCTGTGGTAACCTTACCCCGAGGGTCTAAAATACTTTTTGATGTTGGTGTAAAAACCTTCGTTGTTTATCTACCCCATTTATAGTGGATAGTCTGAGGTACTTTTTTCTGCTTGTGACCACTAGGAAATGCCTCGTGGACCCAAACAGAAAAATAAAAAAAGACGACCCTCGCTTCCTGGTGAGAAGCTTTTTTTTTAACCAAACAAAACTCCCGTTTTGAGAGCTTGTATTTGGAAAACAAAAAAATGTGCTGAGCGACTGCATGAAATATGGCTGCCACTCAGCAAACCTAAAGCCGCCATAGGCTTCTCTGAAGGCATACAGCTCTCTTCCAAGCAGGCAGAGATGTCTAAAAATGTTGGAAAGTAGTCTACAAAGACAGAAGATGTTATTTCTTCTGCCCCAATGGAACAAGGCAAGGAGGTGGAGATAGCAACTTTTGCTGCTCTAGTGGACCACCACCAACTGTATGTAGAGATTGTTGTCCGCCACTGCAGTTCCTACAAAAGTATTAAACGTTTGATGAGCAGCTCCCATGTTTCAATAGGCCACTCAGCAAAATGATTTGGTTTAAAAAAACACAAACTCCCTAAGTGGGCGGTGGTTTTAAGAAAATAAAAAATCATTACCCTGCGAGTGTTCCTCCAGGGTATGGGGGATTTATTTTCTGTTACAAACTTCCAGGCTTTTCTTGGAAGGCCCGAACTGGAAAAAGTATCACAAAGCAACCACCGCAAAAAGGGCAGAGTAAATGATGTAGGTACACTGACAGTCACTTATCAGTCAGACTGCTGGTATAATAGTTTCACCAGTGGAGCTAGCATGGGCTCCACTGGTGAAAACATGATGCTCTACTAACTTTAAATAGAGGGTCCAGACCATCACTGTGAGGGACAGAGTACTTCAATGCATTTGTGGTGCAGTGCCCTGTCTGTCGAACACTGAGACACAGATTTACTAAATTATCACAGTTGTAAGACAGACCCACGACTCCCTAAACCACGCACGCCTTAACAATGCTGTCTGAACAACAACCGCATCTTTACCACACATGTCTTTACCACACATGCCTTTACAATGAATTTTATCGTAAAGGTATGATTGGTAAAGGTATATGCATGGTAAAGATCTCACCCCAGCCGCCCCCCGCCCTGAGCCCTAAAACCCGGCCCCATCACTGATTTTACCAACCCCAGCCCTTAAAACTACTCCTATCCCCCACCTTGAGCCCTAAAACCCAACCCCCAGCCCAATAAACATCTCGACTTCCCCAACCTGAGCCATAAAACTCGGCCACAGCCCTAGAAACTTCCCTGACCTCAGCCCTCAGCCCTGAGCCCTAAATCCAGTCCCCAACCCTTAAAACTACTTTGACCCCAAACTATCTCCCAGCCCCCTAGCCCCAGCGCTACTTACCAAGCCGCGTCCCGGTCCTTCCTCTCCCGAACACTCCTGTTCCTCTTCACGACCATCAGTTCTGCATTAAGAGTGCTGACTGCCTTTACCACACATATGCGTGGTTAAGGCTTATGCGTGGTTAAGGGTGTCAATGTGAGGCTAGCATAGGTTTTGTACAGGAAGTATACCCTTCCAGTACAAAATACTGTGCTTCGACTAACTTTTAAATGTTTCCCAACTTGTATGTGTGTTGTACAGCACACATGCAAAGTTGAAAAAGAAAGGATTTCTCCATGATAGCACCAGATTGAAGGGGAGGCTATCTTTTTATGTAAAACTCCCTCTACTTTTTTTTTAGTAAATAGGGTTTTTCATCAGAAGCCTTGGGTGGTTGCATGGGGAAGCCTATGCACCACCCATGGAACGTCCCTTTGGCGCTACGAAATGCAAACCAGCGCTACTTTCAAGTGAAGTTCCAGTGTAAAACAAGTTTTGCGCTGGAAAGTAAATTAGTAAAAAAAGATTTTGCTTCGGTTTGCGTCACTTCTGCGATGCAAACACGGTGCTAAATCTTAGAAAATATACTTCTAAATGAGGCCCTAAGTTTGTAACTAAATGATTCACATCATGGCCTGGCAAGTATGTTAGCTTTTCAACTGCACTTGCATTTTTAGTACAAGTGAGATTTAATGCTGTTAGAAACTTGAAACACTGGCACAGCAATATCATGCCTTTGGTTAATGGCACCTTCCTAAACCCAGAGGGAGCTGTAGGAAGGTTTGCTGTATCCTAATGTCCGGGGTACACTGTAAAGATTTGGTCCTCAACTCTTTACAGGTGGTTACAGCCAGAAAGAAGATGCTCTGGTGCTTCATAGAGGCCAAGGGAGATCGATTGATAAGAAATCCACGCGCTCACGCTCCTTCTCTGGGTCTGTTCCAAAATTTTGAAATTATAGGACATAGTTATGAGTTTGCCACACAGTGCAGCATAGGGAGTCACCTTGCTACCCTGCACTTCATGACAGGGAAAGGGCAGGTATGCGCCACATTTACAAGAATATGGTGCATTCCTGTCCTAGTCCCTGCGCTGGTGCTGTTTTGGCTGTGTAGCTCCAAATCAGGCACCCTTGCACCATGGTGCAAGGACGCCTATGTTGCATGCAGGACTGTTTCTGAGCATTAATCTAATCTAACACCTTCCTGCACAAAAACAATCCTGAGAGGCATATTCCTCTAGCTATGTGTGTTGCAGAATGCAGCACAAATAGAAAGAGGAAGTAAGATATTTCTCCTCATTACGCCTACCCTAGAAAGGCGTATATTCTTGGTGCATTCCCAGATTTACCAGTTCTGTAAATCTGGGAATGAGTCGAAGTTGCTTGGGAATACCCATGCAACGCCCATGGAATGCCTTCCCATGGCAGTAACGCAACATAGCCATTTGCACTGCGATGCATTACTCCAGACATATGAAGCCATGCTGGGCCAAGCAAGGGGGGAACATCCTTTACCACGAAACTTTTACCATTACCACGCAGGTTTTACAACGAAAGTCGTTACAACGACTTTCGCTGGAGGGCGCTCTAGGATAGAGAATAGTTAAATTTACTATCCAACACCTTCCCTACTATCCACGGGGACTGGAGTTGGAATAGTAAATTAAAATATTCACTAGCCAGCGCCCCCCAACGCAAGTCGTTGTAACAACTTGCGTTGTAAAACCTGCGTTGTAACGGTACGCGTGGTAATACCACGCGTTGTACCGTCATACATCCAAGCAAGGAGGCCTTGCATGGCTTCCTAAAACAGATTTTTAGTTGCGTCGTGCTTGCACCACGTTGCATGGTGCAAGCGCAACATGGCTCATAAATATGCCACTATGTATTCAGAGGCCAGACCAGCTTCCCTCCTGTCCAGTGGCATAGCAAGAAAGGGGTGAGGGAATGTGGTCTGCCCTGGACGGGACAAGTTTTGGGGATGGCGGCCACCCCTCCTTACCTGCCGCCATGGGAATCGTCAGAACCCCTTCAAATCCCCGCTCTTACCTGTGGTCGCCGCAGGAATTGCTAGCACCTCCCCAGCTCATACATGCTGCCGCAGGCGGCAAACGCGGGGACCGCTGTGGGCGGCAAAGGCAGCGACTATCAGGGTTGGCACATGGGCTGGCCCAAATTATTTATCCGCTTCTCCGATAGTGTATTTAGGCAAAATGTGATCGATTTAATGATTTCTAATGTTTATTACTTTTCCCTGCATTTACTTAACTTCAGAGGGCATTTCTTAATGTAAACCGCTATGACTTCAGCGTAGAATAAGTAGGCAATGTATAAATACCGGAAAATAAATAATAAAATATGCGACTGCCTCCGAAATCACCTGAAACTTTCAGCATGAACTGCCTGGCTCAGATAAGGGCACATGTGACCCAAGACTTTAGAGCGTCTAAATATGGACGGCGGAGAGCAGGGATTGCGTGATAGCCAAATCATTTTACAAAAAGTCTGGTCAGTCATTTAAAACCGTGGAACTTTCTATATTCGCCTACTGCACCTTGAAGCCATACCCATTGCATGCAGGACTGAGTTGATATTCAGCTGCCTAATATCTGCGCTGGTATTTGTTTTAAAATCCAATCCTTCTCGAAGTCTCTCATGAAGCAGGAGTAGGCTTTTGGCTTTTTAAATTGCTCTTTATTACAGTTTTATATTTGAAATACATTTCCATCTTGACAAATGTCTTGCACAGCAGTCTATTTCATGCATGCTTTATTGTCGGCACTCGTTTACCCTCTTTCGTCCATCAAGTGATGACTTGAGACAGTGTGTATAAAACCAGTAGCGGCAGGTACCAAACGGAGGGGGCGAGGGAGAAAGGAATGAAAAACTAAAATTGCACTTACCTGGGTACTGCCGCTGCAGCTCCTCCATACTTCTTCTTATGACAAAGCACATAGGCTCCCAGGCTCCCCTAGCCAATCACAACGCTGCTTTCATCAGCATGACAGCAGCGTTGTGATTGGTCTGAGCACCATAGATCGGTCCTCAGACAGCGACTGGGAGCCTGTGCATGTTCTCCACCATAGTATAGTCAGGGGGGAGAACATGCTAAGTGCGCATGACTGTTTGGCCGACCCAATACGGCTGGCCAAACCATCATGCGCACTTAGAGAGTGCCCACCACTCCTCCCCCTGTTTTGGACTGCTAAGCCCTGCACTGATCCGCACATAAGCTTGTGCGGAAAAAGAAACAGATAATAACATTGCGTTATTATCACTTTATTTTTCCTTTTTGAACTGCTCTGAGAGCAGTGGGGCGATGCTCCTACGCCTCAGCGGATAAGCCACCGCTGTATAAAACCACTGTCTCGCACCTTCTTTTGAAGCCTTCAGTAGGGAAAGGAGTCCTTTCTCTGCTGAGCCATGGAAACAAAGACATGTGAAGAGTTCATTTCCAGTGAATTAGAATAATTAGCATTTTGCTACTATGGCGTTGTGTTGATGGAGCTATGAAGTGGTAAAATAACACATATATAGGACCTATATCAATCAGTAAACAGATGGGGCCCGAATTACGACCCTGCCACACAATGCAGCACAGCATCCATAGTTGCTGTGTTGCGTGACAGGGAGAGAAGAGGTCAGTAACATATCTACAGAGACATGACATTCCCCCCTCACTCCCCTTAGCAGCAACACACTGTCCGGGAGCTGTGTGCCACGCACACACCTTTGCACCACAGTACAAGGGTGTCTGCGTGAGTCTAGTATAGGTTTTGTACTGGAAGAGTACCCTGCTAGTACAAAATACTATGCCTAGACAAACTGTAAAACATTTCCCACTTTGTATGTGTGCTGCTTTGCTCTGGAAATAAAATCCAACAAAAAACTTTGGGGCATATTTATCAAGGGGATGAGTTGCTTTTGCACCGCGTAACGTGGTGCAAAAGCAATATTACCCTAAGATGCAATTTATCCACCCACGCAAGGCCGCCTTGCATGGCCCTTAGTGGCTTGTTAAATCCAGAGTAAAGCAATGCAGCACAAATCGCTGTGTTGCGTTATTCTGCCCCAGGGAGGCATTCCATGGGTGGAGTGTGGGTGTGTCCCACGGCACACCCAAGGATTTTGACGCATTCCCAGATTTACCATTACTGGTAGACCTGAGAATACACCAAAATATGACGAATCCCCAGGGGAGGCATAACAAGGAGAAATATCTTTATTTCTCCTAGTTGTTCCTCTTTCCTCCATAGAAAGAGGAAAATGACCAAGGGAATTGTTTTTGTGTAGGAAGCAGAGAAGACTGATGTTCATGGGAAAAAGGAGCATTGCCCTGCCACCCTCCGGGAAGAGGCAAGAACAGGGAAAATAAACACAGAGCAGCTGAAAAGAAATTACTATCCTGAGATGGTGTGCTGAATCTCATGGCTGAACTCCAGTGAACTTTGCAGATGTCTGAGTGCGCAAGCGCTGGCTGGGCGAAGTTTTGTTTGACCTGAAGGCACAAGCTACACCAGTGACATCACATGAAAGATAGTGCTGAATTAGAAAGCCATGGATCCGGTTGCTTTTGGGGAGCATGAACAGTGGCCCTGAGAGGAGTTACACAACTCCATGCACTTCAATGGCTGGTGGAGGGGCAGCCAATGAGGACAAGGAGGGAGTGGGTGGCATAATTTGTTGAATATCACAGAGGAGCAGGCTGTAAGAGGGGTGCAGGAGGATGCTCTGCTGGCAGTAACACATGTTTAGTGCTGCATTTGGTTTAGCTTTGGAAAAAACATTATGGAGCTAAGCACAGAGAGTGCTCCTTATCTCAACCCATGGTAGAAGCCCAAGAGAAAGAAGGAACCAGCAGTGGACAACATTTGCACTAGTGGTCTAAGAGGTAATGTGCAGTTAAGACACAGAGGGAGTCAGGTTCTTGGTGGGTCTCTTCTGTCTGAAGCTTAGCAGACAAAGACTCAACATGAACTTGGGAGGGTGAGTGAGAGAAAGGAAGCATGGATGGAATGAGAGATGGATAGATGTAGGGATGAATGAGTGAAAGGATTGATGTAACAATGAAAGAGTGAAAGGTAGAGAGGGTGAATGAGTGAAAGGGAGAGTGGATGGATGGATAGGTGAAAGGGAGAATGGATGGAAGAGTGAAGGGATGTATGGATGAAGGGGGGGTGGATAAGTGAAAGGATGAATGATTGAGTGGATGGATTAGATTTGATGGGTGTCCCTGGACCAGCGGCAGCTCTCCTTTATGGTTTCCAAAGCTACACCACACCCTTCTTGTTTTGTGGTATATTTTTATTGTATCAAGAGTGAGTAATTATACACTCTTCGTACAATAAAAATAAAATGCATGCACGCTTCGGGTCCAGCAACAAACTGAGGCAGCTAGTGACACTCAGAGCTGACACAGGTGCATAAAGGTGCCTATGCCATTCCAGGACTGTGAGGTGACTGTGTGTGAGTCTGTGAAGGAGTAAGTCAGAGTGAGTGAGAATGAATGACAGTAAGGAATAGTATGTGTGAGAATGAATGTGAGTTAGTGAGGGAGAATGACAGTGAGTGTAACTGAGTGTTACTGTGTGCGCGGCAAAGTAAGACTGAGTAATTCCAAACTGTGGGGTGGCAAGGTCAGGTGGTACCCGGTGCAGAAATGTTCTTGTCACGCCCTCACAATGAAATTATTAAAAGAAGGAAAAATAAGATACTTACATTTGCAAGTTTTATTTTTGCCCCTCAGTGATGCCACCGGGGGGGCCTGCACACACCGCACATCCCTTCCTATGCCGCTGATTCCGAATGAGTAGGACTGAGTGAGATAGAGTGGGTCAGAGTGGAATCAGTGAGACTGCTTGAATTAGTGTTACAGAGTGAGTCAAAGTGAGACAGCAAACTTAGAGGGTTATTTACAAGAGGCCTGCGCCTCCTGCGCATCACTTTTTTAGAGACTCAGGTTGTGCAGGCCTCTCAATGATATCTATGAAGCGACGCAAGGCCACCCTGCGTGGCTTAGTATAGCCTCATAGATACGGAGTAAAACAAGGCAGTGCAAAGCTCTACATGCCTTACTCTGTGTTAAGGAGGTGTTCCCTGGGTATTGCGGTGGATGTTCTCATGCAACACCCATGGATTTTGAAGCTGCCCTAGATTTACAAAGTCACATAAACTTGGGGCAGCGCCAAAACCTTACGCCTCTCCAGAGCAGGTGTAACAAGGAGAAATGTTGTCATTTCTCCTACTTTTTTCCTCTTTCAATTTGTGCTGCATTCTGCAGTACAAATAAAATTAGTACAACGCCTCAATGGATTGTTTTTGTGCTGGAAGGTGTCCCTTCCTGTACAAAAACAATCCTGCTAACAACACAGAACAAGTGTGCCTGTGTTGGCGCTAGGCACCAAATTGTTAGCTGACACTGGCTTAAAGGAGAGAAATGCACCGTATCTCTTGGCATAGGGCAGTGCAGCAAAAAGACTTGTGCCCCTGCCCTACTCCAAATCTTTGTAAATGAGGCCCTTAGTGCAAGGAACTGTGAAAGAAGCTCATGGGAATTTGAACCAAGGATTATGCCTCACTACATTTAAAGGTCAACAGCCACCACTGGCAGGAAGGTCCCCTTCCTGCACAAAAACATTCCTTCTTACAACACAGGCATCCTTTCACCATGGTGCACGGATGTCTATGTTAGAGCTAGGCAGCACATTGTGCGCCAGCGCTGGGAAAAGGCACAAAGGCACCGCATTGTGATAAATAGGGTGTATTCCGGCCCTTTCCCTGTATTGCAGCACAGTAAGTGACTTACTGCACAGTGATGAGTTACTATTTATTAAATATGGCCCTTTTTGTGCAGGTTTGGGTCAGTGTAAAAGGTTTGTAAATCTGGCCCATGATAAGAAATTCTCAAGGGCTGATTCAGAGAAGCATTCATAAGTACAGGAGGTGGCTCTATAGGAGTATTCTTTCACATACTCTTTAATGCCATGGGGAATTGCCACAGAAAATTTGACTCGACATTAGTAAAATTGCAAGTAGAGCAAAGTCCTTTCTATTTTGATTAATGGTACATGAGTATTCCCTGAATATTCCACTTTTTCCCCCCATTTTACATTTTTGGGGGGCAATTCACAAAAGCACAGGAGTACTTCTTTACTTTTTCCAAATTTACTTTCTATATAGACCTCTCTGTGGGTTCAAACTGATAACAAATCCAGTCCTAAGGAACAATGGGCCTAAATACAATGGCGGTCCATCGACCTTACAACCGACCGCCATTGCAGTGGGAATTAGACCGGCCGACAAGGAGTTGGCAGTCCCACTCGCCATATAATGATTAGACCTCTGTGTAGGCGGTCGTGCACTGCCTTTATCTACTACTGCTTGTGCTGCATCCCTTTTCCCAGGCCGCAGTGGAAAAAGGCAGTTTGTGCACATCCATGACCGTGTGCCAGGCACCTTGTAGTGCCTGGCACACATTGCATGGATGTGTGGGGACCACTACATGTGCCCCCAGCCCACTTAGCAGTGGCCTATGGGGGCCCTCCTTGAGCCCCTCAAAGTCCATGGGACCGCCATGAAAAGGCGTTCGGAAAGGGACATTGTGATCCTGTCGACGGCGCCTGAACACAAACCTCGACCATTCAGGCTCATGATTCTGACAGCCACCCTTACAGGATTAGTAGATCCTGTCGGAGGCAGCGGGCTGTCCCCTGAGATTCAAGGGTCCGACACCTGCATCGGAATGCAGCGGTCAGCCCAAATGTCTGTCTGTTAGTGAGACCGACCACTGGCAGCCTGTCCGTGGTGGTCCCATCGGCATCGTAATGATGCCCTAAATTCTCAATCATTGCTTGGGGCATCGTTGCAACACACATTTTGTGCTCGTCTCCCCCTCACTTCCACTGTCCATGCCGGGTTATAATGTCTATTTCTACTTGCAATGCCATAATCCCTTTCATAATATGAAATCATTAGTTGGTTTATTGCGTAACCTGTATGCTTCATTACAATGCAGGGCTGCCTAAAAAATGTTTTCGTCGCAATCTTTTTTTGTAATGACTAAGTGCTATTTTTGACACAAATTCTTGGTGCTCTGCCGTTTGTTCTTATACCGTTGCTTGCAAGTAGTTGATTAGAAATCAACTTTTGCTCGAGAGACGAATACGCAATTTTCATTTGCATTCATTTTTCTTTTAATAAAGGCCCTTGTGTGCTGAATAATGTATGATCTAAAGATATTTTAGGACATTTACAGGGTGCAAGCACACTACAAATGAATTCATCATTAGGCAGTGAACGTGCTCAGTGGCATCACAAGAAGAACTAACCTAAGTTTGAGACAGACTTTCAGAATTGTCCTAGAAAACAGAAGTGTAAGGCTGGATCTGACGCTCTCGAAAGCAGGGGCATATTATCAGGGACCGGTGTTAAAATTATCGCCGTTTTATCGGAAACTGCTGATAAAACGGTGATAATGGGCTTGATAATACGCCCTTGTTAATTCCCATAGAAACCCATGTTAACATCAGAACATGGGCTTCTATGGGAATTAACAAAGGCATATTATCAAGCACATTATCACCGTTTTATCAGCAGGTTCCTGCCGATAAAACGGCGATAAGTTTAACACCGGTCCTTGATAATATGCCCCCAAGTTTCTTAAGAACAGGAGATTAGAGACATATTTTATGTTTAAAACTGGGATCCTCTATCTGGCCCTGAAGCATGGTGTTAAGGACCAATACTTGGTTTTGCAGTGCAGGGGTTTTAATTAATACCATGGCCCCAAAGAGTGGGGTAAGATTGGGGGTTAGACCCACATTTGGTACCAAAGAGCAGGTCTTAAAGTTTATGTATTTTTAAAGAGGCTTTGAAAATGTGCACTTTGTTTAAACGCATGTTGATTTGGAGATATACTTGACAGCATAGTCCAGGACTTTAAATCTATAAATTGGCTGAGCTGAGTGAAGTTCACGACCACACTTGGTTCTAAAGAGTAAGAGTTTGGATCCCTTCCTGATTCCATTGAACAGATTCTAAACTATCTACCTGGTTTCAAGTAGTGGGCATTTGGGCACAAAGATGATTATGAAAAGTGAGGGCCGTTTCCAATACCTCGATCTAAGAGAGTGGGGCCTAGATCACAACCTGTTCCAGAGAGTGGTTCTGAGATTCACACTCAGCTTCAAAGATTGAGATTTTTGACCTAGAGGGTAGAAGCTCAGACACACAGTTTGTTACAAAGAGAGAAGGGTTGAACCTTTCCATGGAGATCTTGTGAATATGTGATTTCCTCTTGACTAATCAGTAGTATTACTTTCTACATAAAGCACTATGTTTAGACCTCTATATTTATACCATAGGGAAGCCGAAGGAAAATTAACATATGGCACTTTAATCGTAATACTACCAAATACATATGTGTGTATGTGGCAACACAACGTAAACGAGAACGATTGGGCATATTAGCAAGAACCTCGTTAAAATTATCGGCGTTTTAGCGGCAGGAAACTGCCGCTAAAACAGCGATAATGGGTTTGCTAATATGCGTTATAGAATTCCAATAGAAGCCCAGGTTGGATGTCCTGCACATCTAACCTGGGCTTCTATTGGAATTCTAAAACGCAAGCCCATTATCGCCGTTTTACCGGCAGTTTCCTGCCACTAAAACGGATATTAATTTTAACGAGGTTCTTGCTAATATGCCACTATGTTTCCTCATATAAGAATGGAAACACATGCTACAAGAATGCCATTTTTTCCAATGTTTCCTGTTACTGCAGCAAGTAATCGAAAACAGAGGCCTCCATTACGAGTGGCTCTTTAATTCTGATGGGCCCAATAGCAGGAGTTTACGGACCATTGGAATGAGTTGTGGTGTTCCAAATAAAGGGGTAGAAGTAACAGTAATTCCGGTGCATGGAAATTACAGAGTTATTCTGAGGCGAGAGTGTTTTAATCAGTGCCGTCTTAACGCTTGGGCACGCTGGGCAGTTGCCCTATGCTCCACAGGCATAGGAACCCCATGCAGACCAGAATTTAACACTCATTTTTCGTTAAATATTTTTATTCCTGTGAGTGGTTGTGCAGACAGGGCCCAGTGCACTGCTATGCCTGGGGGCCTTTAATGCTGGTAGGGCAGCCCTGGTTTGAATGAAAGTTATGAATCACTGAATCTGCTTGTAGGTACAATCAAGCATATTAATTCTTTTCGACACTGGGCCTGTGAAGACAATCGCCTACCTCTAGATTACATTAGCACAAACCCACCAAAGTGACTTAATGTTAATTTGATTTGACTAACATGGAAACAGTGGTGACCATCTGTCATGCAAATGAACAGGAACATATTTCACTTCAAAATTAACTTTTTCACTGTAGGCGAGAGGTTTAAAACGTGGGATTTGAAAACAACAAGCATTGTTGCGCTGTGCTTGAAAAGAAAGGGCGCTCCTCTGCTAAGGAGGAGAAGCGTGGCCCCCTGCTCTCAGAGCAGTGAAAAAGGGAAAAATAAAATGATAATAACTTTGTTATTATCATTTTATTTTTTGTAGCGGCATGTTCCTCACCAGGTGGTAATGCACAGTCTGGTGGGGAACATGCACAGGCTCCCAGTCCCCATATGTGCGCCGAACCACGGCGCTAAGACCAATCACAACGCTGCATTGCAGCGGAGGAATTGGCATAGGGGTGCCTGTGTGCTTTTCTGCTTCCGGGACTCACCAGGAAGAGAAGCGGAGAGACGATGGTGGAGACGGCAACCATGAGGAGGTAGGTGCCTTTTAAATAGTTTTTTAAACTCCTACTTCCCTCCCCCCGACTGCCACCTAGTGCGTGGGGGATGCGGGCAGCAAAAAATAAAATAAAAAACGTACCTTCTGGCCGCTTCCTTGCCACGTCTCTTCTCCGTAGTCCTCCTCGCTGACCTGAACAACAGGAAGCACACCCAGGCTCCCAGTCAGCCAATCACGATGCTGCCTTAGCACCGTTGTGATTGGTCCGAGCTCCGTGATGTGGCCCTCAGATGCTGACTGGGAACCTGGGCATGTTCTCTGTGCAGGTTGTAATGCAGCCTGGATGGAGAACATGCAAAGTGTGCAAGACTGTTTGGGTGGCCTGAGAAGCAGTCATTGTTCACTTATAAGGGTGCTACCACTCTTCTCTTGCCCCCGCTCCCTCACGCAGAGCTGTGGAAGTAGGAGAAAATAAAATGATAATAATGCGCGTTATTATCATTTTATTTTCTCTTTATTTCACTGCTGAAAAGCAGTGGGGCGATGATCCTCTGCCTTAGCGGAGGACCCGCCACTGCGGACCACCCCCATTCCCTGCCAGCCGTAACTATTGAAAGCATGCATGATACAGGAATGGAACTATTCTTCTTAATATTGGTTTTGGGACTTTTATATTACATTTCTAAATGGCCTAAATCAGTGGTTCTTAAACTTGTGACTTCTGTGGCCCCCTACCTAATTGATACTGCAACCTGAGGATCCCCACTGAGTCATTGGCGGGGCGGGACCCTGGCCTAAGCATTTTTGAGGATGTGAACTGTAAAACAAAACATATAAAATACAGAAACAAGTATTCATCAACAAACACACAAATGATGAAATATTTCATTTAATTTGCAAACAAATATGAAAAAAAATCAAAAATGTAATTTTAATGGGAAGGTTGGAGCTTTCTAAATTCAATTGAGGACACTTATCGTCCATAGAGATGTTTTAAAATGTTCTATTTTGCTTCTTTATTTCTATATACTTTATTAATCTCTTAATATAATTTCATTTTTCTAAGCAGTTCAAGAACACCTGAGTAGGCTTTTTGGATCCCCAGGGATACCCAGATCACAGGTTAAGAACTACTGCCCTATGGGGCATATTTATGCAACTGTACAGCAGCGCAGCAAGTCACCTTGTTGTGCTGTAGTGTGTTACAGGGATAGGGCAGGAATGTGTCATATTTATTACAATATGTTGAATTTCTGTTCTTTCCCCAGTGCTGGTGCACAATAGGCTGCCTAGTGCCAATGCCTGCACCCTTTCATCATGGTGCAAGGGTGCCTATGTTTTGCAGGCACGATTATTTGTGTGCAGAAAGGGGCATCTACCTGCACAAAAACAAAGCTGAGAGGCATTTTCCTCTTCCTGTGTGGGCTGCAGAATGCAGCACACATAGCTTGTCATGCCTCCCCTGAGAAGGCATACCTTTTTGGCGTATTACTAGGACTACCAATGATGGTAAATCAGGGAATGCATCAAAATCATGGGGAGTTGAGTGGGAACACCAATGCAACGCTTTCCTAGTGCCGAGTAACGCAATGCTACGCTACGATTTGTGCTGCGTTGCATTACTCCTGATTTATCAAGCCGCACAGGGCCACACAAAGTGGTCTTGCGTGGCTTGATCAAATGCATTTTAGGGTTTTGGTTCATGCATTCACAATGTTGCATGGTGCAAACGTGATGCAAACCTTTGAAAAATAGGGCCCTAGGGGCTAGATGTAGGTAATTCCCATTTACAGACTCTTAAATACCGAATTTTACCGATTCGGTATTTAAGAGTCTGTAAATGGTAAGGGTGCAGATTTAGGTAATTCCGAAATCAGGAATACCGAATCTTACAGGAAGCCCATAGGAATTAATGGGCAATACCGATTCGGTATTTACCGAATCGGTAAATACCGAATCCTGCAAGGGTGCAGGGGGTGTCACTTTGACACCCTCTAGCACCCCAAGTACAGGCTTGTGTGACATGTGGCACACATACATGCCCTAAGGGCATGTCTGTGTGTCACATTGCACAGGTGTGCATGCACAGATGTGCATGCACACCTAAATTCGGTATTTTACCACACAATAGGATTGTGTGGTAAAATACCGACTCTTAAGGGCCTGTGGCACTCTCAGGAGTGCCAGCTACATATGGATTTACCGATTCGGTAAATATACCGATTCGGTATTTCACAGAATCGGTATATTTACCGAATCGGTAAAATTACAGATTCTTAAAATTACATGACCCTACATCTGAAAACCCAAATACCGGTCGGTAACGGCCGAAATCGGCCGTTACCGACCGGTATTCGGGCTCCTACATTTGGCCCTAAATGTATATTTTGCTCACTCCCACCCTATTCAAGCAATCTCCAAACAATGTTGCATGTTTCAATATTACTAACCCCAGACACCAAGGGCCATATGTATCAACACATTTTCCCATAGACACATAATGGGTAAAACCCTTTGATACATCTGGCCCCAAGTCATTGTTTGCTGTTACAGGTCTTCCTTCCTGTTCAAGTACATTTAGAAAGAATATAGGAGCCACAATCAAGGTATGTTATAAAAGGAGCACCTTCTGCAGAAAAATAAATTGCCAAAAAAGTAATTGCCACCTCCTGAGTGAATGCATCCAAAAATTAACTGAGAGCAATCTAAGGAGCTGCTGTGGAAGACAGCTGAATAAAAGAATGTCACTTAACTGTTCTGAGAGACCCTGTTATCGATCCTTGCAAGTGCTGAAGGAGCTGGTCTGTCAGTCAGAGATGACGCATTTCCTTCAAAGATGGCACACTGCATTTGCAGGGTCCAAGGCTCAAGATAGATTTTGTTAATCTTTTCCTACTGCGGTCACCTTCAAGCCAACGACAGCCATAAGAATGTTCACTGGACAAGAGCATCTATAACATGTACTAGGTAGTTACAAAAACGCAGTAATTGACACATGCGAGGATTGCCAATAATTTCTTAAATATATTTTTCTGTTTGGTAATGTGGATGCAGCCACATATTTATGATAAAAGTAAATACATATGCGGCTACGGAACAAATCAAATTATTGTTTTTGTGTTTGCCGCAAACTTGCTTCCCCTAAGCATAGTTTGTGATATTTTGATCAGACCTACAACCTGTAAAGCAAGCTTTCTTACCAACGCACATCGGGCATGTTGATCAAAAAGCAATGCAGTGCCGCTATTCATATTGCTGTGCTGCATTACAGGGAAAGGACAGAAATGTGGCACATTCCAGCCTTTTCTCAGCGCTGGCACACAATGGGCTGCCTAGTGCCTGATTGAATGCAGAATAATTTTTGTGAAGGAGGGAGTACCCTCCTGCACAAAATAATCCCCATAGGCATTTTTGTCTATCTATCTGTGCTGCAGAATGCAGTAAAAATAGAAAGAGGAAGTAACAAGGAGAGATAAAGATATTTCTCCTCATTACATCTTCCCTGGGAAGGTGTAGTATTTTGGCCCATTCACAGGTCTACCAGTAATGGTACATCTGGGAATGCGTCTGATTCCATGGGTGTTGCGTGGGAACACCCACGCAGCTCCAAAGGAATGCCTCTCTGAGGCAGAGTAATGTAACGCAGTGATTTGCGCTGCGTTACTCTGGATTTATCAAACTACGCAGTGCTGCGCAAAGTGGACTTGAGTGGCTTGATAAATAGCATTTTGGGGTTACAGTTGTCCATGTACCACATTCGATGATGCAAAAGCGACGCAGCCCTTACATAAATATGTCCCATGGAATACAGGAACTACTCCTCCTTGTACAAGTAAAGATATGTGTTTGAAATGATCATCTTTTGCGTGGTATACCCCCAGATATTTTCCTTGGCTGTTTTTGACGGCTGTAGAACTCTGTGCACTTTATTCCTGCTAACCAGCAGTAAAGTGCTTATGCTCCCCGTTCAACATGATGAAATTGGCATACCCACTAAGTGGCATGTTTAAATTACCTGTAAGCCCCTAGTATATGGTACAAGGTGTTCCCAGGGCCAGTAAGTTAAATTCCACAAGTGGACTGCAGCATCCCTTATCCCATCCATTAAGATGGCAGACCTGACTGCAGGCCTACCATTTGTAGCCTGGCTGTTGCGGTTTTAAACTGCAAAATTGATCTGTCAAAATAACCCCTTTTGACAGGTCGAGACCTTCCTTTTTAATACATATAAGTCACCCCTAAGTAGGTCTTATTGCCCTTTAGGCAGGGTGCATGATATTTAAAAGCAGGATATGTGACAAGCACTTAAAGCTATTTTCACTGTAGCAAGGCTGACTGTTTCATAGGAAACACTGGATTACATCATTACATTTAATAATGCAAATTTTGGTTAGGAAACAGCTACAAAAATAATTAAACACCATTAATAGTTATTCAAAAATACAATTCAATGCTGAAGCCTAATGTTTGACAAATATTACAGAAAAGGTACTTTTAGAATGTTACCTTTTCCCTGCCTAAACCACCTTCAGGCCCATTTGCATTTGTTTTTGCCACTTCTGCAGCCACTCTTTAGCATTTGAATAGATGTAAATGGGTGTTACATGCCTCCCGGGCACCAAACAATAAGCTGACTTGGATGGGCAGAGGCTACCCTCTTGAACCTGACAGACTACGCAGGGTGGGGCTGTGAGCATCCTTTTTGACATTAAAGTGTCAAGTCTGGCTTGAATTTCAAATCCTGCTTGACAGGTCTGTTTGGGTTTTCATATAACACTACTGGTGCACTTCAAAGGAGCCTCCTCCGTCACAGGCAAATGTTAGCTGACACCTGGGCAGAATCCTTGCTTTGTCCCTCCAGCCAGGCAGGCTCAAATCACAGTGGGTACCATTATGATATTACAGTGTCATATTCTGCTTGAGTGTCAAAGCCTGCTTGACAGGTCTGCTGGGTTTACATATACCACTTGAGTCACACTTCAAAAGAGGGAAACAGGATTCCAAAACAATTTGTGTGTAGCCACTATATGGATCCTGGAAAACCCTCCTTTGCTCCACCAGGGTTTATCGGGTGTACTGTGGTGACTTCAAGCTGGATTTTTGTGTTACATATGTCAGGACACTAAAATTTGAGCAGTAAACTCCACACACACATGCGCCCAGCCTCCAGAGCCCAAGTTTAGTGTGGCTAAAAACGTCTGCCATCTTGAAAAAATACTCAAAGTGGGTAGGGTGGGGTCCAGGAAACATTAGCCGCCTGTTGGTTAGGTCATGCCCTGGAGTTATTCCCACCAACTAGATTGTGCCAGGCATACATTTGGCATCTCCAGGCACCCACTTCAGAACACTCTTAATTGAGGTGGGTTTTACCCCCTCAGCTAACACTTAAATTCCGTACAATATGGCATTTCCCCACACCTTGGTGCTGATGACCAAGTAACACTGCTGGGTATGTTCAGCTTTGGCTTCGCCCAAAACTGGGATGAGATGAGCTAGAGGGAACATACAGCTAAGCCTGTTGTCTTCTCTGTATGTGTTAAAGTCTCACTCAGTAGCAATAAACTGCTGGTTATGTTTACAACTGTCCAGCTGGAAGGTTGGTTGTATGTTCCCATCCTGATCTGGCACCATCACAAATGATTCCTAGCAGGCAGTGAGCATTTTCACTCCACAGTACTGCTATTGGTTGTATGTCAGAATATTATGTGGGAATATCGACCTGCCTAAATATTGTAGCCTAAATCTCAAGGACAAAAAAATTGAGACAGTAAGTACTGATAGGTAAGCATAGGTTTAATATGCTTAACTCCTTAGCTACACACACACATATATATATATATATATATATATATATATATATATATATATATATATATATATATATATATATATATATATATATATATATATATATATAAATATATATATATATATATATATTTTTTAAATAAGTTGTACATAAAAAGTGGAGTTAGATGTAGTAAACTTATGCTTACCTATGTATGCTTACCTTGTCAATGTTTTGGTCCTCAATGTTTATTCTAAGTCATGTTCTGCCTCTATAATATGTACGTAAAGGGTTATTTTTAAGCACTGAAATGTGCATTCCATAGTGAGGGACAATGTTAGCTGTTTAGGATAGAACAGCTCAGTAAAGGTGTTTGAGGTCAGTGCCAGGGCCGGACTGGGAACCAAAACCGACCCTGGCAAAGTGCTCGGCCGGCCACCCCGCCCCCCGGGCGGGAGGGGGGCGAGCGCTTTGCCAGGGCCGCTTTTCAGCCGATTTTGTTACAGGGCCGATTTTGCAGCTATGCTGCAAAAACGGCTCTGCAACAAAAATGGCCCCCAGGGCCCAAAACCGGCCCCCACCCTTGAGGCCGACCGGCGGATTGCCCGGTGCCCACAACGGCCAGTCCGGGCCTGGTCAGTGCTTGAGACCAGACCAAGAGGTTCTTTCAGTCCTTTTGGCAGAGAGCAGAGAGTAAGATTTGGGGGCATATTTATCAAATGTTTATGTAATGCAGGGCAGCAACAAAGTTGCTGTGCTGCATTGTGTGAATGGAAGTGAGCTCAAAAGCACCATATCTACTAAGATATGGCGCTCTTCAGCACTCCTAACGCGGGTTCACTTGTGGCTACCTAGCGTCAAAGCAGGTACCCTTCCCTAATGCTGCAAGGGTCCTGCATTATGGGCAGGATTGTTTTTTTGCAGGAAGGGATACTTTCCTACACAAAAAACAGTGTTATACAGCAATTTCCTCTTTCTATGTGGGATGCAGAAAGCATCATGCATAGAAAGAGGAAGTAACAAGGAGAAATAAAGATATGGGAGTAGCATTTTGATGCATTCACAGGTTTACTAGCATTAGTAAATCTCGAAATGTGCCAAAATCCATTGGTAGATGCTTGAGAATAGGATTTTGCATCAAGGGGGTGTTCCCTGGTTGTTCCCACGCCACCACCCAAAGTTCTTTATGTCAGTCCCGATTTACTTACAATCATAGACAGGGTTTTTCACCAAATACTAACACCTCTTTGAAGCAGGCATTGAAAAGGAGAATGCTTTTATTTATACTAACTTATCCCACGTCGCATGTGCACTGAACTGTACTGTACACATCAGAAGTGGAAAAAGGTTTAAAGTCAGTATAAGTGTAGCATTTTGAGCTGGAAGGGTACCCTCCAGTGAAAAACCTATACTAGGTTCACATAGACACCTATGCAGTATTGTACAAAGGTGTGTATGTGGCACTTGGCAGTCTGATTGTGCACCAGCGCTAGGAAGAGAGCAGTACAGTGCCATATCCTAGTACATGTGGTTCTCTCCTGCTCTCTCCCTCTCACACAATTTAGTGCAGCATCTCTGGTTGCTTCCCTGCACTGTGTGACATCTATGTAAATCTGGGCTAAAGTATATAACGAATGGTGTGGAGTGTTAGGCAAAACTGACAGCTTTACTTAAGAAGTCAGACTTAACTGGACAACCTATTATGTGATTAAGGTTAAAAATAAGAAACTGTTTTTTAAAATAGCTCACAGTGAGACAGGTGTCAATGATAGTAATTAATGGTAATTTGTCTCCTCCAGTTCCAGGAAATGAACAAATGGGGCTATTACACACATCCACTTAAAAAAAAAAAATCTTCATAATCCCTACGGAAGCCCAAGAAATGACCCTCTGCACATGCTAATGCACAGTACACATATAATAATACTAATACCAATGCTAATAACAACTTGTCTTTACATAGTGCTTCATGCCACACTCCCTTTTCTAAGCATTGTAAGCAGATATTATTTACAATGCTGTATGAAACACTGGGAATAGTGGTGCAAACTCCTCTCACACACAGAACAGGCACCATGTGGCAGCTGCAGTGCAACTTTGATCTAGAACACAGGCAACAATGCAAGCTTTTAATACATCTGCAAATCAGTACAACACAGACATCGGTGGTACAAGCTTCCCACATACACAGAACATTTAGAAACCAGACAGTAGCACTACACTTTATGTCCATGCATACATGCACACTGGTTACAACACCCGTAGCAGAAAGGCAAGTTTTTTTTCACTGTGACCGAGCATAATAGCAGCACTACAAGCTTTACACATACAAGCTCAAGGATCAGGGGCGTAGCCTGGTCAGTTACATTGGGGGCTGCGAGCTTCAGATTTCCCGACAATCACGCTGGCATATAATGTTAAAATACATTATACGACAAGCAGGGTGCATGAGATGGGTTCAAAAGGCAGTGGAAAGGAAGAGGAATGCGGATTGGTAGGAGTACTAAGGGAGAGAAACACAATATTTTGTGTAAAATAATCAACTTTTTTAGGTCTTTTAAAATAGATGAGAGAGTATGTGTTTTTTCAGTGTGTGCTTGCAAAAATCCCAGGTGAAATCCGACATACTCCTCACCATATCCAACTGAAAGCAACTCTTACCCAACTATTCATCAGAAAATACATTTATTAGGGGGGTGTAACACCTCTAAGACTCCCCTGAGGCTATGCCCCTGTCAAGGATCATGTACACTGCAGGCAGAAATGAATGCTTCCAACACATGCAACACCTGCACAGAGTTGGTACATTACAGGCAGCAACAGTGCATGCTTCTCACATACACAGAAGAGTTAATATACAGGTTTAAAGCTTAAAATGTAATCCTGAGAGATATGGGCAACTAATGGAGGTTGTTGATGGCAGATTTGATATGATCCCTCTTAAGGAGGTAGAGGCAAATTATTGTTTCCACATTCTGAAGTCTTTTGATCCAGACCCTTTTTACAAATAGGACATTTTTTTGCTGAAAACGTTTGCTAACTTTTGTGACTCTTTCATAAAAGGACGTTGGAAACCCTTTCTGAACTGCAAACAGGAGATGGCATAAAAATTGCCCCTTTGCTGTTTACAAGTCGGAAATGTAGGTATCAATGGTTTGTTAACCCAACAACCCAAGCAGCAGGAGATGGTGGTGGTGGAGGGGTACTAGGAGGTGGAGGGATTCACAGGGGATCCCGCTATTGCGGAACTAGGGTCCTCACACACCCAGCAAGCTAGGTGTCATGCTTCATCATCTGGACCTGCTCCTCGTTGGGTCGGTGCTGCAATACCCAAAGGGCACCCGCGAAGGGGCTCTTTGTCGACCCATTCACTTGGGTCTGCATTGAAGCATCCAGGACGGAGCCTTTTTTCCACAGTACTTGAAGCCCTCATTTATTCCTACTTCTTGCGGAACCCGCTCCGCGGGTCCCGCTGCGTGTTGGGGGATCTTACCGGCGTTGGAAGAACTTTAACCGGGAGCAACAGCAGGCGAGTGACAGGCGGGGCTGCGAGCGAGTGCAGGCGCTGCGCAGGGACTACGGTTCCCAGGAGCGCCTGCCAGACCCAATTGCGAACACCTGGGCCGCTCTCCCTGTCTGCTCCTCCCCCTCCCCTGCGCTCAAGACTCGCGTGCAGGAGGCAGCACTTGGGACATTCACTTGGGTCTGCATTGAAGCATCCAGGACGGAGCCTTTTTTCCACAGTACTTGAAGCCCTCATTTATTCCTACTTCTTGCGGAACCCGCTCCGCGGGTCCCGCTGCGTGTTGGGGGATCTTACCGGCGTTGGAAGAACTTTAACCGGGAGCAACAGCAGGCGAGTGACAGGCGGGGCTGCGAGCGAGTGCAGGCGCTGCGCAGGGACTACGGTTCCCAGGAGCGCCTGGCAGACCCAATTGCGAACACCTGGGCCGCTCTCCCTGTCTGCTCCTCCTCCTCCCCTATAGTCAGATAAATTGACACTGCTATTACCGCTGCGCGGTAGCGCGCGGTAGCGCGCGGTAGCGCCGGGAGAAGCCCGGGACAAGGGCGGGACCGTCTGTGGCCGTCCGGGGCCGCAGGAGGCCGGGCAGGGCCACCTTTCTAACACTTTTCCTTCCTATTTTGGCTTTTAATCTGGTTTTAATAATTTTTTTATATTTGTTGGTTACATAACTAAAGTCTAAGAGGCGGCTGAGTTTTTATATTTGGAAGTATATATTATGCACATTTGTTGATTGTCTATCGAGACTGGTGATATTTTTGTTTCTTGCACTCTTTTTGAAACATGACCCTAAGGTCGGGTAAAGAAAGACATGTTCAGGTCTCCACCACTAATGGCACTTTTACTGGGACTATCGATCAATATTTTACACGTTCAACTGCCATTTTGGAAAAGGAGATTGCCTTAGTTGAAAAACGCCTCTCGCTTGATATTATTACTGGTAAGCGTTCCTCCCTTGGCAAAATTAATGCGGTTGTTTCTCCCGTCCCACTTACATTGTTGACTACAAACAGTGATGATACTAATGTGGAGTCATTGTTGTTAACTGCTCCCAAGAATAATCCTGTGGAGGTAGCGGGAACAAACCAGGAAAGTGTATTTAATACTGTACAGGATAACCTATCAAATGGTGGGATTATTGATCTAGATCTGGTTAGTGAGAAATCTGGTCTCTCAGATTCGCCAAATCTTAATGTCAGTACTGAACATATGGACTCCCCTTCCAATTCACAACATATATCTTTCCATAACTGTGGGAAACGTAAAAGGGTAGACTCACCTGACGCAGAGGTTCAAACCGAGGGTGCGGGAAATTTTATTTTATCCCCTCTGCAGCCACCTAATACTAATTTGGTTGTCCACCCTGAGGAATGTAATCCTACAATTAGTATTTCAGAAGAAATTTTCCTGGCCAAGACAGAGTTACTACTTAAATCGCTTCTTTTGCCACTTTTCGAAAGGACTAGACTATTAAACACTAAAATGGATGCCTTAGATAAGTTGGTGAAAGATAATATAGCGTCATCGAATAGAATCCTTGCTAGTTTAGTGCCAAAAGGATTGAATCCCCCTGCTCTTCCCACTAAGTTGCCTACTTCTATGGTTAACATTATAGGGGTTAATAATAACAACGATAACAATAGTAAAAATACCTCTAAAGCGGGATTATCCATTTCTAAACCCGCACAACATATAATAGTACCTGTTCCCAAGAAAGTATCCACTATGGAGAATTCAACTGGGCTCAAGCCTGCTAAAAATCCTCAGAATCAGAAAAACCCAATTTCCACAAAGAGTCAGGTTTTAAGTTACCAGCCCAAACCTATCCCAAGGAAGCATTGTGTGAATCTCCCGCCAGAGTCAGTGCCTTATACTATCATTTTAACTGGCGTGGCTCCCCTTAGTAGTGGTACGAGAGAAACACACAAGAATCTTTATAATAAGGTCATATTTTGGCTTAATAAAAATCGTCCGCTTCCCCCCGACCTAAAACCTGAAATCCTTAATGTTAGGAGGGTGGACTGGGTAGGCTTTGAAAAAAAAGACCTTGAGGGTGACTGTGTGGTTATTAGCTTCAGAGAGCCATGGGTAGCTGAACTTATTAGTAGGGAACCAAGATTTGGAAGAGTTGGAGATGTGCAAACATTATCACTGCATTATTTTTACCCTGCTTTATACGCAACTAGACCCCAAACTTCATTCCACCACACAAGAAGGGATAGGTCCAGAGGTAGATCTCAACCTGAAACTCCATTCTACCCAATGTTTTATCCTCGCCTTGCAAATCGGTTTGCACCATTGTCAGGTTTGGAAGGAGTAGATTGACAAGATGTAGAATCTTTAGGTATTGGGGTACTTGAAGTTGTTGTAAACCACTCCCTAAACAACCTGAAAATCCCTGGTAAAGAGATTGCCCCAAGGTCTACTGATGTAGTACAGAGGGTGACAGATAGGGATGCATATCCAAATTGCACACCCAGACCTTTGAATACAGTAGAAATTAAGAGCTCAACTATTTTTAAGGGAGAGAAATCACCTCACATTCTGACAGTCTTGTCATGGAATATAGCGGGACTGAGGGGGAAAAAGTCAGAGGCTGATTGGGGTTCCTTTATAGACCAATACGACATAATTGTTTTGCAGGAAAGTTGGTCAACAGAGCCCATCCATCGAGTTGGCTATCTTAACTACTATAAACTAGCCTGTAAAGGATTGAAGGGACGTCCCTCGGGCGGTCTGGTCATCTGGATAAAACAATCTCTAGCTTTTACAATAACAGACCTCCCCACCTCAAGCAATGATATTCTGGCCCTGAAACTATGTGGCAAAAACAATCAGGTTTTTTTCCTGGTTAATATTTATGCAAGAGGGCAACCAGGAGGAAAGCCTGCGAAAGTGGTAGCTGAATTAGAATCTACATTGAACAGTATCAGTAGAGATAATTGTGTTATGGTGGCAGGAGATTTTAATTGTTCTTTCGAACCGTTTCCCAACCTTGTTGATGGGGGTTATGGGGAGATTGACCAGTTATGGAATATTCCTCATTTATCTATTCCACCAGTTAAAAAAGTCACTGAGGCTGCTATGCAGTGGTTAGGTCTTTGCCTTGAATGGAACTTGCGTGCAGCAAATGGCAGGACTAAATCAGATACGATGGGAATGGTTACATTTGACAACTCCCTGCATTCGAGTCGCATTGACTATTTCTTGATAAGGTTAGAATACTGGAAATTATTGGAGGATATGGTGGTGGTCACCAGACCTGAAAGTGATCATAACCCCCTGGTTATAAAATTATTATTGCAGGAGGGTATGTTTTTGGACCCTGCAACCAGCATCGTCACAGCAGATGCTGGTCTTACGAATGATTGCAGAAGGGTAAGATGGGCTAGGTTCCTAGACAACCCCTCCATTATTAATAAAGTTGCTAATGAGGTCACAGCTGCTACAAACCTGATAGTACCCTTATTTGATGAAGGAACCTCACTTGATCAAATTGGGATGATCCACGAGTCTCTTTTTAATAAAATTAAATCATTTTTTATTGAACCTGTCAAAGGAAGGATAAAAGTGCAAACTAAGTCTAAGTGGTACGACAAATCTTGTCGCGTTGCCCATAGCTCTTTGTTATCTGCTATTAAATCTAAAATAGCTAGGGATATAAGGTTGGCTAGGGTAAACTACAAGAAAGTACTTAAAGAGGCTAAAACCAAATGGGATGACCAGCGTTGGTTGGACTTATATCAGGCAAGTACCTCATCCAACCAACAAAAATTCTGGGAGGTTGTAAAATGGGGCGGGACTGGTGATATGTATGTTCCTGTTAACTATGTCCCAGTTGAGCAATGGGTCAAGCATTTTGAGGCACAGTTTAGTGTCGCAGAACGGATCTCCCATAACATTAGGGAAGATGCCAGTGTACAGTCTGCTGTGCCACTTCATGATCACATTGTTTTTACTAAATTAGAAGCGATTACCGCCCTTAATCAAGTGCAGAATGGCAAAGCCCCGGGCATGGACTGCATCCCGGCGGACCTTTTTAAGTATGACCAATTGCATTGGGTCCCGTACATAACAGTCTTGGCGAATGCAATAGCCAGAGGGACTGAAATTCCCATTTCGTGGAAAGGGGCTGAGATCCTGCCCGTGTATAAAAAAGGGGATAGAACTGATGCAGGGAATTATAGACCCATCAGTCTCATTGATGCCCTTCAAAAGGTTATAGCTCGAATGTTGTTAGGAAAAATCCACTCATAGATGTCCGAAGTTGACATTCTGTCTCCGATGCAGGCGGGTTTTAGGGAATATACAAGCACAGTGGATCAGATATTAAGATTTGTCATGATCTTTTGGAAAACTGTATTCCTGAGAGGTGGCACGATATTTGCTGCATTTGTGGACCTCAAATCAGCATTTGATTTGGTCCCTAGAGCGAAGATGTGGGCAGCCTTGAGCAGGATGGGTGTGCCTGCTGCACTCCTCGATCTTACCATCAGGATGCATGAGGGAAATTTTGCCAGAGTTAGATGGGGGCGGCAGGGTCAGGTCACAGACACCTTCCCCGTGACTCGCGGAGTAAGGCAGGGCTGCGTCCTGGCTCCCACCCTGTTCATACTCTTTATTAACCAAGTGGTGAAATTCCTCACAGATATTCCGACTGATGCCCCTTCACTGGGTGGGACTAAATTTCCCCTTTTAATATTTGCAGACGATACACTTATACTGGCCAAAACACAGAAGGGCCTACAGGTTGCTATAAATAAATTTGTGGACTTCTGTAATGAGAATGATCTGGAAATTAACATCAATAAAACCAAGTTCATGGTCCTGACAAAAAATAAACCAAAGAGGGGTCATGTTACCATGAATGGGTCTAGCTTGGAGCAGGTTGAAGCAATGACATACCTTGGTGTTTCAATAGACTATAGATTAAGGTGGAAAGAACAAGTGGCGGCGCTTAGTTTGAAATTTGCTCGCTTGTCCGGTTGTCTTGTAAAAGAGCAGCGATGTTCTCTTACCAAAAGAGTTTTGCCGGCCCTTAAAATCTATAGTGCTAAAATTAGTTCCGCCATTTTATATGGGGCTGATATTTGGGGCTGTGTGGATCTGGCTGTCCTAGATAGGATACAGAATAAATTTCTTCGAAACCTTGTCAGCCTCCCCCCTTCTACACCAGTCCTACCATTGTTGATGGATATGGGCTTGCATTCTATTAAACATCAAGCCCTCTACAGGATGGTGGCACTGTGGAGGCGCATCTGGTCTACCCCAGAACTTGCTATGTTTGCCCGAGAACTACAGGATGTCAGAATGCAGCAGGGGGCAGGTGACATACCGTGGTTCAAGCAAATTAAGATTACTTTGATCAAAATGGGTCTTCCATTGCTCTGGTCTGAGCCGGGTTTACATACTTTCCCCACAAAAAAAAGACTTCAAATTACTTTTCTGGACCACGGTAAAAGTAGAACATGTTGCTCTTTCGGAGAAACAGAATTTGACAGGTCAGTTTCTGCTATACAAAACAGTCCCTCACATAGAGACTTACTGGGATGTTATTCCCAAAACATTAGACAGGAAACTATACCATCAGTTTCGTGTAGGCACACTGTCACTGAGGGTTTTTACTAATGGTTGGCAGAAGACAGAATCATCCCTTTGCCCCTGTTGTACTGACTGTAGAGAAACATTAGGTCACTTTTTATTTGTATGTACTGCTTATAGTGAACCAAGATGTAAATGGTTGAAACCTGTATGTTCCAGACTTAATACCCGAGTGAGTAGCGAAGCCTTGTACATTCTGAGAACAAATACTGCTGAATGGTTATCCATTGGAATGGCTAAATTCCTGGGATGGGCTTGGCTAATTAGGATCAAGTCAGTTCAAAATTTATCGTCTTGAATAACTTTGAATAGAATGCAATTGTATTATACTATGGTCTGATCAGAATTGATGTCTAGTTTTCTTTTTTATACAAATGTATACTTGTAAGTTTTTTATATATTTTATAGTCTTTTTCCTTCCTGACGTCTATATATGTATGTTTAATTGGGAATTTTTAACTAATTCTTGTCATTTCTTTTTTGTTTGTTAGTATTGATCTGAAATTTTATGACTCTGTTTAAGTAATTGTATCGTTTGTATCTTATGTGTGTCTTTTATGAACAACAATTCGAAATAAAGACGTTAAAAACGGAAACGGTTTGTAGATGCAGTTGTCATAGCTAAGAATTGCAAGCTATCGGCCCAGGACATACGGTGGTAACTCCATACCTGTCAACTTTAAGAACAATCTCACGGTGTGAGGAGGAGACAGGGCCTTGAACGGGGCCGGACCTCATGCTGAGTAGTACCTAAGAGGCACTTTTGAACCCCACTCCGCCACCAAGCCCCCCCCCCCCCAAGCCTCCCTCCCCTAAACCCATGCTGAGGCTGCTGCTCTTGTCCTGGGGTGTTTTCACATCCCTTTACTGACGTCGGTAGTTTCAAAGACTTGGAAAACAAGCTAGAAAACACTATTTACAGTGGTTTTGAGCTCGTTTTCCCTGCCACTGTGATATCGACTCCTCACAGATAGACCGTGTGGTGGGAGCCGATATCGTGTGTGACACTGTGTGGTTTGGCAAGTATGTAACTCATTGGCAAAGGGGTAGTTGTCCTCATGACTACTCAGCGGTGGCCAGCCCGGTTTGAAGGTAGGGGGTGGGTGTGAGGCCGGGAGGACACGGGGAAGTGGGCAGCAAAAAATAAAATTAAAAACGTACCTTCATGCCGCTTCTTCACCGTTTCGCTCCTCCTTAACCCTCCCTTGCTGAACTGAACCAGAAGAAGCACACCCAGACTCCCAGTCAGTCAATCTGAGGACCTTGTTTCAGAGCTCAGACGCTGACTGGGAGCCTGGGCATGTTCTCCATGCAAGCTGTAATGCAGCATGCATGTAGAACATGCGAAGTGCGCAAGGCATTTTTGGACGGCTGAGAGTGCTGGCCAAGCAGTCATTGCGCACTTAGGAGGGTACTACCTCTCCTCCCCTGCCCTGCCCCTGCACACAAAGCTGCGGAAGTAGGTGAAAGTAAAATGATAATAACATGAGTTAGTATAATTTTATTTTCTCTTTATTTCTCTGCTAGAAATCAGTGGGGCGGCGCTCCTTCGCCTTAGCGAAGGAGCTGCCACTGTGACCACTGCCTGCTGCATCAATGTCTTCTGAAAAGGGAAACTTCTTTTTTTTTGCAACCTACTCGTTTCCCTTTAATACTTTAACAGACACAGACCCTTTTAGAAATGAAATGTTTCCTGTTTGCGAATACAACCTCAGGGATGTATGACGTTACAACGCATGCTGTTACAACGCAGTTTTTACAACGCATACCATTACAACGCATAGTGCTTTGGGGTTCTGGATAGTGAATAGTTTAATGTACTATTCCAATTCCAGTCCCCGTGGACACTAGGGAAGGTGTTGGATAGTAAATTAAATCTATTCCCTATCCTAGAGCGCCCCCAGCGCAATGCGTTGTAATGGTTTTCGTTGTAAAACCTGCGTTGTACTAGCACTGCGTGGTAAACGTTGCGTTGTAAAGGATGTTTCCCCAACCTCAGGCACAAAGGTTGCTTCCCTACCTAATTAATATTCATTAGGCAGGCCCCTGCAGATGTACAGTTTGCAGTGTGACTTATTAGTACATAGATCGCATAGCAAACTGCATCCTGTACGCAAACATGTTGGTGTGCAATTTGCACATCCCTGGTTTACGAATTGGATGCTACATTTGGGGCCATATTATCAAGAAAGGGCGATACATTATAGCCGCTTTTATCGGCAAGAAACTGCCGCTAAAGCAGCGATAATGGGGTTGATAAAATGCCCTTGTGAATTCCCATAGAAGCCTAGGTTCTGGTGTTAACCTGGGCTTTAATGGGAATTCACAAGGGCATATTATCAGCCCATTATCGCTGCTTTAGAGGCAGTAATGTATCGCCCTTTCTTGATAATATGGCCTTTGGTTCTTACCGTCCAAGGGGACATAATAAACCCCAAGAAAGTACACATTAATGCAGCCATTATCAGACTTTGATGAACCATCAAGACCTTGTTTTCTTCATCTTGGCGTTCATCCCTGACGTAGTCGAGAGAACAACGCGCTAGTAGATTTTTACAAAGCCTTTCTGTCTCATCCTGTGACTCAGCCCTCTCTCCACTGAAGGAGCAAACGTTAATAGCACCAAATGTACCCAGCCTTAGGCTGCCGAGCGAGTCACTGCCAATGACATGATCTGCGATTCAGCACGACCTACTTGAGTGGTTTTGAAGGGTTCAGTTTCTGGCAGCTCTTGGAAATACGGAGAACTGGAAAAAAAGGTTGCACTTTGTGCAGTTCTTCTGTCCTGTCAGGATGACAATGATGTGAAAAGATACGACAGCAAACATAAAAACACAAGGAGACATAATAGCCACTGTGGGGCAACATGTGTTTGCGCCTGTATTCTGGTGCCCCAAGTCACGTTGAATGTTACAAAAGTTGCCCAGACACTTGTGGGGGTTCTTTTGGATCGCCGGTCTTGCATCTGTATGATTTCAAGGGGATGTGCCCTCATTCTAATAGGATTATGAGCCCATGCAAATAAGAGAACATCTTTGCCCCTGAGCAGTATTACAGATGCTGGAGCTGGGCCAAACAAGCTGAAAGGAGGCACACTGACTGTGATCCACTTGGTACACAGTTAGTGCAACCCTAGAGGCAGTGCTTAATTTATGCCGGTGGTTTCCAGTGATCGGCACCAGCACTTATGCGTCAGCACTGGTACTTATGGCACTCTGCCACATGGTGGCGTTGTTTGTCTGATTTAGAGATGAGCACAAAAACAGTTGTTTATTAATTCAGCATACTTTAAAAATGACTAACACCTTGCGCCCAAGCTACTCTTATAGTTTGGGGCCTTGAATAATCTGAATTGTCACACTTGGAGGAGTGTGATGGTTAGCAGTTGTGTTTGCACTGTTGGTAGCAGCACTGGGAGAGGCAATGGGTAATGAGCACTGTGGTAGGTTCCTAACGAGAGCCCTGGCACTTATTGTTTTACAAATTAAGCACTGCCTAGAGGCCAACCCTTGGGATGTGCCACTGGACTACCAGGTAACCATGAGGTAGACATCAGCCTCAAGGGGTGGCTATGTCGGCTTTTTCAAAGCAGACTAGTCCCCCTGCCATGGCACTGAGGCTGCTTGAAACTGCTGCTCAGTCCTGCAATGCTGTTACGTCCCCAGTGCAAGTGTGAGTTTGGAACTGCACTGGTGACAGCACATTTTTTGTAATTTGGTGCATAGTACCTGCCTGCGGTAGGCGCAACCAACTATGGTGCTGCCATGCACAGGTTGGGCCTGTCCACCAAATTAATGTAATGTGATCTCAGATGGTTTAGTGCCAAGACGAGGCATAAGGGATGACTCCAGGGCCCAGATTTACTAATGGCTTGGGCTCCCCCTGCGTCACGCAAGGGCAACACAAGCCCTTAAGTGAGATTTGCTGCGCCACGCATGACCACCTTGCATGGCTCTGCGTGGCATAGTAAATGTGGGGTAAGGCAAGGCAGTGCAAGTTGCTGCTTTGCATTACTCTGCCCTGGGAAGGCGTTCCATGGCTGGAGCGTGGGTTTTCCCATGCATTTACCCATGTTTTTTGGCGCATTCCCTGATTTACTAACAATAGTAAACCTGGGAATGAGTTAAAATACTACGCCTTCCCAGAGGAGGCGTAAAAGAGAAAAAAGGTCTATTTCTCCTTGTTTTCATCTCTTTCTATGTGCGCTGCATTCTGCAGCACACGAAGAAAGAGGAAAAAGTCCCACAGGCTGGCCCGTCCAGTGCAAAAATAATCCTGCTTGCAAAGCAGGCACTCTTGCACCATGGCGCAAGGGTGCCTGCGTTGGTGCTTGGCAGCCACTAGTGCACCGGCACAGAAAGAGAGCTAGAATGCGCCATATCACATTAGATTTGGCACATTCATGCCCTCTCCATTTGACGCAGTGCAGCAAGTTGTCTTGCTGCATTACGCTGCGTCAAATGTTAGTAAATCCGCCCCCAGCTGACAAATTTCTTCCTTGTACTGGAAGAGTGGGAAGTTTATTGCCTGGCTAATTTAAAAAAAAAATCATTTATTTTATTGAATTTTCAAATACTGAACATAGGAATAAAGACAAAAAGCAATACATATCTGAAAGGAATAGACAAAACAATTAAACAACAGAAAAAACCACTGCTCTTACCTGCTCGTGGTGCTTATTATACAGAGAAGAAAAGGGACTGAAGCCATAGCAGCGAGTGGGAACAGAGCTACATTAAGGCCACTGCAAGCAGTAGCCTCACTGTGCCACTACAAGTCACGAAAAGTGTATGTAAGACTGCAACATGTGTTCAGCCGCGGCCTTTGCAGGTAAGAGCGGTGGGGTGGTGCGGTCGGTTTGGGAGGGAAATTCGACAGACGACCACGTGGGAAAATAAATAAATAATTAACTTTACCTCATAGTCGTCTGTTGAAATCCCTCCCACGTGGCCCCACCGCTCTTACCTGCACGGGCGAGGCTGCATATGTCCTTGAAATTGACCTTGTTGCAAGGAAATAGGAAGTGCCCAAATGGTCAAATTTAATTTTCCATAAGGAACGAAGGGTCATATTAGCAAGAACCTCGTTAAGATTATCACAGTTTTAGCAACAGGAAACTGCAGCTAAAACAGCGATAATTGGCTTGCTAATATGCGTTATAGAATTCCAATAGAAGCCAAGGTTAGATGTCCTGCACATCTAACCTGGGCTTCTATTGGAATTCTATGACGCATATTAGCAAGCCCATTATGGCCATTTTAGCGGCAGTTTCCTGCCGCTAAAACTGCAATAATTTTAACGAGGTTCTTGTTAATATGCCCCCTAATATTCTATTCAATTACTGGAACAGCAGCTACTGTTTCTTAAAGGAGTCTAGTAGAAACCTGGCAATGTGGATTGGGGTGACTGTTGCCTTCTTCAATTTCAATATTTAGGTTTTCTTTTTCATCTGTAGTGCACATACTGGTCAGTAGCATTCCAAAATGTCGGAGATATGAGAGCTGACGCACAGGGAGATAACTTGATGTGCATAATTGCTTGAAGACAGAGGGACGCCTGGGATGTTGACATTATCCATGGTCACTTTCTTGCGGGAAATAATTTCCTTTCTTCACCAGATCCAGAGAGCTACTGTCCTACCTCCAATGTATCATTCCGCCTTCAACAAAGCTTTGGAAGTTAATTGTCATGCCTTTTGTTATCTCTCATAATTTTATATTAGTTGCTTGATTTTGTATACTATATTTTGCTGTTTGCTCGTCATTCAGGACCTGATGCACCTCATGCCATATTTTGTTCTGGTTTTCTTATAGTCTCATAATGTGTCATGTATACCTATACACATGTATAGTTCACTTTACCCGCCTGTCCTACATCCGCTCTGGACTACTAAAACATGCATCCTTTCGCTTATAACTTATTTATAATTGCTATTTTGTCCTTCTTCAATTTTCATCACTTGTATCACCTTTTATGGTATTTTAACTATTTTTATGTTCTTCTATAACCAATAAATGTATTGAACACAAAAAAAACCAATCATTATTGATCAAAGGGCGAATAGGACAATTCTTCTATTAAAGTATTTTATGTGCATAAAAAATTGCTACTCCTGAAAGACCAAGCATTTCCAACCACTACTCTGCTCACACTAAGGCTATTATAGTTGGCATTTGAGATTAGCCAATCACCAATCATTGTCACTAAGCACTGAAAAACTGCCTTGTTGCTAGTTGATTTATTATGGACTGTCAATTATGCAGCAAATCTGGTTGGTGTATGGAATGTATTACATTTTACTCAGAGTTGAAGACAAAAAAAAAACATGCATCCTTTCTGTTGTTCCTTTGTCATAAAAATCAATAACGTTTTTGAAGAAAAAAGCAAGGTTTCGAGGTTAGTGTTTGAATAGGATTAGACTGTGGTGGGAGTCACATGGAAGGCAAAGGAGTAGCTTGCCACATTTCTTACAGGGAGAAAACAGAAGGTGAAATCGGGGGCTTGTTTCCCCAATGTATCAGAAATAGCTTGTGCAGTGCATCATTTCCCTCCCCCAATTTTCAATATCTACATTTACAGCTGGCAGGCATTTAAATGGAAGATAGCAATATTTCCAGGACTGAATGCTTGTTCAATGTTCAAAACTGGATGTTACATGTAGATGTAATGTGGTGGTTATCTGGTAAGCATGGGAAAGAAGTTCAGTCATCTTAGAAGGTTATTTTCTATAGGTTCATTTGAGCCATTATATTGTTTCCAGATGCCACGTGGCTGCCATCTTGGAAGTATAGAAAATATAAATCCAGGATGGTAGCCAATGGATTTGCCAATGCAGTGCAATTTTACAAGCATGGGAAAAGTCTACATCTGGAATTTTGTGGTGCTTAAAGGTCCATCTTCCCTGGTCCGAGCAACCATGCTTTCAATACTACTTTTTTAGGGTGTCCAGTCTTTGCATCGAGACAATGAAAATATCTACAGAATTGGGTTGTTGAAATGTTACCACTAATTTGAATTTAGGACAGCATGTCTGTGTAGGGCACTTCTGTATTGGCTGTCAGTGAAGGATGGCATGACCTTTTAAGTGGTAACTATCATTTACCTAGTCTTGTCTAGGTACAGACCTAGGGGTGCTTTTGACAAATACCAATGAAGTGTGTATGCCTACAAAGGTTACATTCCAGTCCTCCCACTTTAATCTACCTACTCAGGTTTAAAACATACTCAGGTGGGTGGCTAAACTGTGGAATTTCCTTTCTGCTGGGCTTCAGGGAGAAGTCACCACGCCTTGATTCTACAAACATCTAAAAACAAACTTCTATAGAGCATATTATGAACAGGTTGTGGGTCCTAACCACGAATAAAGAACTTTGGGGCATATTTACAAAGAAGTGATGGAGTGCGGCATTAGCCTTCTTGGCTTAACACCGCGCTCTGCCACGTCTGAAATGCAGGGCTGCACCGTATTTACAACAGTAGAGTGCATCCCGTCAAATCCCCCTGAGCTGGTGCTAATTTCAGCTGCCTAATGCCAACGCAGGAACCCTTGCACCATAGGGGTGAAAGTGACAAACGATGGGATAGTGAAAGCAAATAAATAAATTAAACCACTTACCATGCACTCGTCGTATCGCCAAGCCCCCTCGGGGCCCCAAATTTAAAACCATGTAATGTCTGTGCAGCTATACAGACAAAAGTTCTTAGAAACAAGGGGGCCTGATTCACCTAACTAACTTAAGACAAAATCCTAAACTTACTACCATTTTGGTATTCACAGAAGGCACTTACTCATTTTGGTATTCACAGAAGGCACTTACTCATTTCGGTATTCACAGAAGTTAGGACTCCTAACTTTAGGACTCCTAAATGCCTTCTGTGAATACTGAAAGTCTTAAAGTTTTTCTCAGTTTAGAGTAGTAAAGTTAGAAGTCCTAACTTTACTACTCCTAAACTGAGAAAAATCCTAACTTTAAGACTTTCGATATTCACAGAAGGCATTTAGGAGTCCTAAAGTTAGGAGTCCTAACATTACTGCTCCTTAACTGAGAAAAATCCTAACTTAAAGACTTTTGGTATTCACAGAAGGCGTTTAAGACTTTCGGTATTCACAGAAGGAATTTAGGAGTCCTAAAGTTAGTAGTTCTAACTTCTGTGAATACCGAAATGAGTAAGTGCCTTCTGTGAATACCAAAATAGTAGTAAGTTTAGGATTTTGTCTTAAGTTATTTCTGTGAATCGGGCCCAAAGTCTGGAAATCCCATACAGAGGTGAGGGGGACAAAATAAATCACAGTAACGGAGGCCCTGGTGAAGAAAGGAAGAGAAAAAAAGAGGGAAAGTGGAAGAGAGAGAGAGAAGGCAGGAAGGAAGAGAGAAAGGAAGGACATACGAAAATAGGGACTGAACTGTTACAAGAAGGAAGGGCCAATAGAATTTAAAAATTGAGGCAAGCATGAAAATATTGATTGATGGGATGGTAAAAGAATATTTACATGAATGGCAGAAAGAAAGAATGGAAGGATTGATAAAAAATAGGATGAATGGATTGTTGGAAAAAAAAGTGGATTGAAGAGTGAAAGAATGGATGGGTGGATTGATAAAAGGAGGGTGAAATAATGGGTGGATGCATGAAAAAGAATGCATGGATGGGTAAAAGGATGGATGAATGGTTGGAAGGATGGTCGACGAATCAATGATGAAAGGGTGGATGGATGAAAGACATAAATTCTGGAGAGATTGTTAGACAAAGGAGGGATGAAGGGACCTCTTTTTGGTTGGGAATGGAATATTTGCTTCGCTCTCCCGAAGACATTCAAAGCATAGATAAGTGAGGGTGTATTTTAAATTTCTGCCTTCTCCCTTGTACTATTTACTACATGGTACTGCGAGAGCAAGCACACCAAGTGAGCAAAACAAGCGGTCCCAAACTTACCTATCGTTTTTCATTTCCTTCTTTGCCTCGGCCTTTCTTCTTTCTCTCAAGTGTCTCCTTTCTCCGTTTCTTTTTCTCGAACATTTTATAGTTGTTATAGTCCTCCCTTATTTACCCCTTTTCATCTTTTCGGTTCCTAGCTTGCCTCCTCATTATGTTAACCTTCATTGGGCTTGATAACCCCCTCACCTCTCACCTAATTCTCTTTCAGGTTATTTATGGTCGTGTGCTGCTGATACTTCTGTGCAGTCTCTGATCAAAGCCTAGGAGGCGATTTACTGCACTTTAAATAATTTAATGTGACAGAACGACGATGGCACCGAGGAAAGCTCACTGCCCCTTCCCCGCACCCGGGGCAGCTGCTAAAGGGGTTAGTTCACTACTCCTTGGTCCAGTGGGGTAGCCAGTGTGTCAAGGGCACTAGTGTAAAGAACGGAAGAGGGAAATTGGCCCCGTTGCCACTATGTGAACTGTGAAAAACAACAATAACCAGGGTCCCATCGTGGGCCCCTCTAGGCCCTGGTGTCACTGCACCTGCTGCACCATTGGAAGCTGTGGCCCTGCTTCTGGTTGGTGGCACGGCTCGCTCTGATCTATGACGTGACCCCCCCGACCAGAAAACCTTTCCCGCCTTTTCGCAAAAAAAAATAATGACAGAGGGGTGATGCCGTCCCATGGGGATGTGCTATCAGTATAAATGGGAACAGTGTGGGTGTTATGACTGTTTAAAAATCCCCCGCCATGCCCGAGGCGCGGACAGCTCCTTGGTATTCACTGTCAGCCTCTCCTCAGCATATGTTTATGCCGTTGCGCATTTGTCAAATACCACGCGCCGCCTGAAGGCCGCTTTCGGGACAGTAGGCCCTGGCGCGCGCGGAGGGCCATGAGCACGCGCGCGGAGAATGCTGCTTGGAAACTGTCGTGCCGCAGTTTGACTGAGAGGTACTGCGATGTTTTTATTTATTTTTCTTCCAATGCTAGTCAGATTTTAAAAGGCTTCGTGAAAAAGCCTCGCGTTGTTCGTGTGGGAAAAGAAATGCGATATCTTGACTAGGGTCATAAGTAGGTCCAAAGACAGCCTATGGTGCCCCAGGCTTGCCCTATTGTACGCCGGGCATTTGCTTGTGCCATGAAGACAGTGGCAGGACCTGCAAGTAAACACGGATCTACAATCTCTGATTATTTTCTCCAGGCACTAATTTCGTCCGCACTTTAGCCATCAACAACAAATAGGTGCCCTTTGATGGGCTAAGAAAAGAACAAGTGGTCGACGCTGTGAGGTCGCCACAAAGCTTGTTCTGAACCGCTAGTGGGCAAATTCCCCAGAACACTCCAATTAACGGGTCCTCTATACATTGCAGAATGACGATGGAGTTAGAGGCTTCTGGGAAACTCACCCACGGATTCTATGAGTTAGTAAATAGGAGACACATGACATGTCACCAGTTTTGGGCTACCAATCTAATGAGTGAGGAAGCCAAAGGTGGTAGCCCTCCATAGACGACCATGGACCAGCCTCATACTCAGTGAAATGTCATGCCACTGCCCCAACTGAGCAGTGTAGGATTGCCCAGTAGTCTGGAGTACCCTGGATCAGAGTGCGTTAGTCCCTTACACCGCCTCACTGAATCCTGTCCCTTAACTCACCTCTGACGGTTCTCGCAACCAGAGTGTGGTGATGAACACGTACTAGGGAAGATGTGTTAGGAGGGTGAAGTGTCTCAGTCCCAGGTGGGTGATTAAAACATTTAAATAGTTCAGAGTGATGAAATTACTTGTTTCTGGATTTGAGTCAGGGTTACTAAGGCCATTTTAGGATGAGTTGTTCCCTAAAGGCACCTGATCCGTTTATATGCCCTGGCGATTCGAATGGCTACACTGTCTTCTTCCATGACAAGTTGGATTGCTTTATTGGTGTTCTCTCAGTAGGCACCTAGACAATTTTTCCAGGCCCCCTCCATATGAGGGCCCATGTAATTTACACCTGAGCATTAACTCTAGCCTGATGAGTGGGCGTCCCCATTCTCCAGGAAACGTATCTTTCCTGCACCACGTAAATTAGCAGAAGGCACAGACTTTCATACTGCAGTATAGTGTTCATTGTTTGGGGTGGATGTAAGGGTAATCCTCTGAACACACATACATTCTTACCATGCGCGATGAAGAATGGCACTGGACCTGCCCCAGAGGGAGAGAAAGGGCCTGCTGCGCCCATGCATAGGATCCCGCCCAGAAAAAAGAGAGACTGGTGCGACTGTGCCGAATGAACGACCCTGGGCCTCCACCAACTCCTAAAGTGGCATCAGGAGAGAGCTGCACTGTTGTTCACACCCGTCCCAAGTTCCCGCAACCGGTCCCTTCCTGCCCCACCGCGCTTACCTGCACCGACTGCCCGGTGGTGGGGGTTGATGCCTCTAAATTAAATGGTTTTCTGCCAGTAACTGGTCCAATCTGATTTTTTATGTGCGCAACTCACTCTTATTTTAATTGCATTTATGTAGTGCTTACTCCCCTGAGGAAAGCGATACAAAAGGGGATGATGGACGGAGCGTTTGAGCAAATCAAACACTCACCCCCAGTCAACTGATCTGGGTTTAATCCATCACCGTTCTTTAGCCCACTCTGCCACCCCATTTCAGACATTGCTATATGCAAATCAGTCTGACCCTGTGCCTCATGGGAACAGTCCAGCTCGAACTGAGGAGGCATTGAAGTGCTTATAAGGGCAGTTAGCTGATTGCACCCAGACCGTGATTCTTCTCAACATGTTGGCTAGACCCAGCGTGTCCCTTGTTCAGGAGGTGGCCAATTGTTGGATTCACCTATATGGGGGTACAAGAAATTACGACACCCCAACAAACTGTCTGACAGGGTAAAGTTGAGTAAAGTATAGAACATGGCCACAGATCAGCCTCATGAAGCCACGTGGAGATCGGGTGGTTTAAAGAATAAGAACATGATCCTAATCTGAATTGTCAATGACCAGGCGGGCTGATTGCCTGGCGCCTGCATGTTGTTGACATTGCATTTGCAGGTGTCAGCTCAGTTATACTAAATCTTCCTAAGGGGAGCTCGCTGTACAAATCCCTCAGCCCCTGGCACCCTGTCAAGACACTCGAATTAAGCCTTCAGCCATTTTGAATCTCACATCCTGTCAATCACCTCCCAAAGGGCAGCAATAAGCGAAAGGGGAGCACAGCTGCTTTGATGTCCGTGTAATCTCACTTGATATTTAACATCCTCGCTATGGCACTTGTAATTAAACTGGCTGCAATTGACCCTTTCAGCTTCTGTATCGCGAGACGTGTTTCTCACTGTTGGTGATGGAATAAAGGCAATTTCACGAGTGCAGCACCTTTTCTTCTCAAATTATGGGATTTGTGGAAACTGTGGGGTCTGGCAAACGTTTTGCACGGTGGCCTGCCGCTCTGTGACTTGGTTCTACTATATATATAAAGAGCAAGAGAGAATACAAAATGGGTTACTGCATTGTGGGCTTATATTGCAATTGATGGATTCTGTTGACATTTCAAACTAACGAGGCAATTTTAATTGATTTTAGTACTCTTTCGAAAATACCATTAATTTTTGCCAGAGTCTGCAGATTTGTCTGTCAGAGTTTTGAGAAATGTGTTTTTGTTGCGGATACAGTGTTAATATTTAGGGCTACATTTATCAAAAATTCACACAATGCAATCCACTTTCTGCGTTGTATGAAAGGTCAGGAATATGCCGTATTTACCATTAAATGGTGCATTCCTGGCGTTTCCCAGTGCTGGCACACTTTTGGCTGCCTAGTGCCAACGCAGGCACCCTTCTGTCATGTTGCAAGGGCGCCTGTGTAGGAGGCAGGATTGTTTATGTGCAGGAAGCGACACCTTCCTACACAAAAACAATACTCAGGGGCGTGTTCCTCTTTCTACTTAGAAAGAGTAACCAACGAGGAGAAATAGATATTTCTCCTCGTTGCGCCTCACGTGTGGAGGTGTACAATTCTGAAGCATTCCCAGGTCTACAAATATTGATAAATCTGAGAATGTGTCAGACTCCATGGGATGCGTGGGAACACCCACGGTCCACACAGGGCACGCTTCCCTTCCGCAGAGTAAAGCAGGGCTGCGACTTGCGCTGCCTTGTGTTACTCTAGATTTATCAAGCCATTCTAGGCCATGCAAGGTGGCTTTGCGTAGATAGATAAATCTCATTTAGACTTTGTATCACCCTTGCGTGGCGCAAGTGCAACGCAAAACCATGATAAATATGCCCGCTAAAAATTCAACAACGTGTATTATTATAAGTCACATTCTAAAAGGTGCTTATATTTTGTAGTGTTTTGACACTATAGAGCAGGTTCAAAAAGACGTATCTAAAGAAGGAAAATAAAGTGCAATGTGGGGCACTGCAACTTTTTGCGGTCAGGGTTCTGCATTTAGAATGTTTATTTTTACAGACAGGGGAGGGTTCATTGGTAGATGCCTGCATCAAGAATGGTCCTGCAAGGGTGAGCTTGTCAGGTGAGTTGATTATTGCTGTAAGAGCAGATCTGAAAACCCTCCATTTACCTTTTTTTTATTTGCTTAGGGAAACTTAGGGCTAGATACATAAGTAGGTCATGTAATGCTGGACTGCGTGAAAGGTAGAGGGCACGAATGCACCATTATTTATGCTCTCTGCCAACTATGGCGCACAATCTGCTGCCTGGCACCAATACAGGCCCCCTTGCGTCTTGGTTCAACGGTGTCTGTGTTGCAGGCTAGATTGTTTATGCGCAGAAAGGTACACCTTCCTGAACAAAAATAATTATCTGAGGCTTTTTTCTCTTTCTAAGTGTGCTGCAGAATGTAAGAGGGAACCACAAGGAGAAATAAAGATATTTCTCCTTGGTGCGCTTCCCCGGGGAAGGTGTAGCATTTTGACGCATTTCGAGGTTTACCAGTCTTGTTAAATCTGGGAGTGTGCCAAAGTCCATGGGTGGATGCATGGGAACAACCACCATCCATCCATGGAACGCCTTCCCAGGGTAGAGTAATGCAAGGCAGTACTTGTGCTGCCTTGCATCACTCCAGATTTACCAAGCAATGCAGGGCCACAAAAGGTGGGCTTTCCTTTGCTTGGCAAATCGGAATTAGGAATAATGTTGCCCTTGTGACACTCTGCGTGACGCAAGGGCAATGCAATCTCTCGATAAATCTGGCCCTTAATATCTTGCAAACGACTTCAGCACTGTAGATAACGGGAATTAATTAGCAGTCAAGATGTTTTCTGTGAAATATGGGCTTTCAAACCAATGGCAAACATTCAATAAGAAGTCTTATCTGTGTATTATATATAGTAGAAATAGCACCTCTGTAGTTATGGTTAGGCCAGGAATTTCCTGTGAAAAGGCATTTCTTGTTATGCTAATAATATTTGTGCCATTAGGGGAGTTTGCATAAAACTACCGAAAAAAGTTCATCCCACTTTGGCTTTTCCATAGAACGTTTCATGCAGCTCGATCACGCAGGTGCCTAAAAAACAGGTGGGCCAAAACGTGACATTTTCAATTTGAACTTCCATGTGATTCCTTGATGCGGTAAAAAATGGCTTAACAGAATTACACCAAACTAGGCATGGAAGTAGAACTTTACTCAAGGAAGTTGTGTGCTTGACTTGGTGTAAATCCATTCAGTTTTTTTTAGAAATTAGCTCTTTAAAAGTCCTCTGGTCTGTGCATAAAGAGGTTAAACTTTAGAAATGTTTGGCACATTAATATAGAGTTCCTCTATAGATCCAGAAAAAATCAAATTAAAAAACATAAATGCATATTCTTGGCTAGGGAGCTTTTTCTCCTATTGTTCATTACAGATGGGAAAATCTGGCTGCAGATTGGCAAACCTGCTGCACTCTGGTTGACTGGCCATTACTTAAAACTATTTGTTGCAGCTGCCATTACTCAGCATAGTGCACTGAGCCCTAACATAAAAAACAACAAGGCCATCAATTGTTAGCGGGAGCCTACTCTGCCCACTCTGACCACATGTTGGGCATCAAAGGGTCCCCCTAGCATTAAGATAAAAAAATAATGTTATTGCATGATTTGCAAATCCTGTGCCGGATTCATTTATCCCAGACCTCCGCAGGGTCCCATGTATACATAGTCTTAAGAATTAAAATGTCATAAAAAAAATAAAACATACATTCAAACCAAATTAATAGTCGTCTGTGATATGGATAATATGCTACGTAAACTCACCTGTAAGATTATTTACAATGTTTGTCAATGCATCTGTTGCTTTTAGGGTGTGGTCAGTATCATTACATTTGTTGTGTGGCTTATGGTTTGCATGGCTTATATAAATATATAAAATCTATTCATCTATAAACATTCACTCCATAAATGGCTAAAGGGGAGTTACACATAAGTAAGGAACTAATATTTTAACTTACATTAAAAAAAAACTAGAAAATCACTGAAAAAAACACTACCATTTTCGCATTTTTACATAACTGACATAAGAAAGACTTACACTGCCATAGACTTCAGACATCATCAGTGATTTAATATGGGAGGTCATACACAGTGCATCATACTGGTGGAAGTTATACTTATGTCAGTTACGTATAACTGGCGAATTTCAGTGCTTTTTTGTTTTTAAAACTGTATTGGCTTGTTCAGTGGATTTCTAACGTAATTTTAAACTAAAGTCAAAATCTTAGTTGCTTACTTAGATGTAACTACTCTTTAACCGTTATAAAAAAACCATGGTGGTATATATTGTCACTCACTGTACAGTTCCCAATTAAGATGTGCTCTCTTCTAGGGTCAACCGTTAAGATTAACCCAAAAACAAAACTTAAAAAACTAATTGGGGAAGGAGCACTGTCTAGATTATATAATTCAAGAAAACATTATAGTTGAGATCACCATATTCTCAATATGAATAGATCCGTCAGAGTGACTGTATAATCAAAGAAATGAACCGAAATGAAGCATCAAACTGTCCATATTTTTTTTACATTCTTTCTTTTAATAGTCGTTTCATATCTAAAACAGACAAGCACACATCCAACGCTTTCGTCCCACCACGTGGGGACTTCTTCAGGGAAAATATTACTTTGTGCAATCAGACACTAGTCTTGATATTATTGGATGGAAAATCCTAAAGTTCAATGTTGTGTTTCTATCAAAGTTGTATTGACAAAACTGACAGTCCAAAAAGGAGACTTCAAGTTTGTCCCTAAATTGTGTGTATTTTGTTGATTGAGGTAAAGGTTGCAAACACAGAACTGAATAGTTCACACCTTAAATGCAGTAATCTCTGTCATTGTGTTCAAATCAGACATCCACAGTCCCAGTGTGTTCAATAATGATGAAAATCCCGGCGTTTAGATAGATAAATAGATAGATAGATATATAGATATAATTTTGTGGTTCATTTTTGTAGCACTGGCCTGGATTCTCGATTTAACTATTACAGCATTCCTAAAGTTGATTTAAGTGGAGGTATGGGAGTCTCTAAAGACAGATTTTTCCACAGACCTACAAGTCTCTTGCATCTAGGAGCACACAGAGATAAATGTGTCCTTTTGGCAGACACAATATGAGCAATATCAGGCCTCAGTAAGTCATTGCCTACCTGTTTCAGGTTTCTCCTTCCGGCCTTTTAGGTTTTTAGACATTTAGCTTCAATTTTAAATATAGACCTGTAAAATAAAACTTGAGAAGCACTGTGTGTCTGTCTATCTTTTTGAGCACAGGCTGTCAGTGCACCAGCATTCTGCAAGCTGGTCCTCTTTGGCGGACAATGCTGAAGTGGGTATCATTATGTTTTCGTACTTGATAACTTGCTCCCTCTGTTTCTTCTAGCAGCGGCTTCCTGTTTTAATGTTGGGTCGGGCTAATGCAGTTTACCTTTCAAGACTGTTGTTTGCTTGACACTCTTGAGTCTGTTTTCTTTCTCTACTGCAAAGCTGCCATAGTCTTTCTTCTGTCCAGCAAAGGCCTAACTTCCATGTGTTGTGTTGCCTAATTATGTGATCAGCATCTGTCTAGAGCAAAGGGGGCTGTGAAGAGAAGGGTGGATTCACACTGTCCTTGTGAAGACGTGAAAAGACCCGGTATATTATGGCCCCTTCCACATTCTATGTTTTACCCCTGAATACTGACTGGACATTCTGACCTCCAAGCATATGTAGAAGTACCTCTTAGTGAAGGAGGTCAGAGCCATTATGCCTCGAGATGGTTGATACAACCTCCTTCCACTTTCTATCTCATGTACAAAGGGCACAGCAATTTTGAAGAACTGCGTCATCTGACCAAAAGTACCACAGCAAGGAGATCAAAGACATAAAGAGATGTCAAGGGGAACTGTAGGTTGCAAGCTCCACCATGTGTGCAAGACAAATTACAGAGCAGGCATTTCCCAGAAATCATTCAGACCCAACTTTAGGCATGGATACCATCATATAGGCGCTTCGTGACACTCTTGGGGGCAAGTTTACCAACATTTTGCGCTGTGTTTGCATCACAATAAGTGACGCAAACAAGCACTTAAAAAAAATTACTTACTTTCCTGCGCTGGAAATTGACTAACAGTATCCCAAAGCGCTCATTTGTGTTACTTAGTTTCAAGGGGTCATTTCCATGCAACCACCTATGCTTTTTGATGCAAAACTCTACCAGATATGTGAGACAGGGTTTGTGTAAAAAATTTGAAAGCAGGCGTTCAGAGGAGAAATGTTTTCATTTCTCATTTCTTTTCTGACTTTGCATGTGTGCTGCACTGTACAGCACACAAACAAATTAGGAAAAGTTGTCTAGGCATAGTATTTTGTACTGGAAGATAACCCTTACAGTGCAAAACCTATGCTAGACTTACGCACACACCCTTGCACTATCGCACAAAGGTGTGAGCATGACGCTCGGCAGCTAGTTAGAGGGGAGGAGAATGCCATATCTCAGTAGATATGGCGTTCTCCTGCTCCCTCTCTGTCACGCAAGGCAGCGCAGCATTTATGCCTGCTGCGCTGCAGTGGGTGACACTTTAGTAAATCTCCCTCTTGGCGTTCCATTGCAGATATGAGGCATAAAAAACATGTATTTAGATAGAGAGTGGTTGGCATATATTTGAAAGAGGTAAAAACTGTAAAATAAGCTTGATCGTGAACTTGGATGAATATTTTTAAAAATAAACTTTAATTCTACTCTTTATTTTGTGAAATACTTTTTGAGTCACTTCCTACTCATTGGGTTATTAAAGATGGTGGCTCTGCCAGGAAAACGGCTCTCTGCATAATTACACAATACAAGAAATGAAATCAAGTTATTGGATAAAAATAATCCGACAGACATGTCAGTGCTTGTCAGTAAATGTCTAGTTAGAGTTTTAAACAGCAGCAGAATTTAATGGAATTGCAGGTCTGAAAGTGTGGACAAAAAATCAGCTGAAGAAGTCTGAACTTTGGCCTTCAGCCTCAGTGTGACTATAAATAAACCAAAAAAACACAAAGACATTCTGCTACTTCTTCATCTGACACACTGTAGGTACTCACACGTTCGGCAACAGAAACAGGAAATAAACTATTACATATTGGTTTTTGTTAAGGTTTATTAAGAAGGGGATGCAAAGAAACACAGGGTACTAGTGTAATAGCAATTAGCACACAAGTCGTCAATGTGTTACACATTTTAATAAACATTTGCAAAAGCCAAAGAATACATATTGAAAAAGTTCACAATAAAATTATACTATTTGACAGCCACCGAATCGTCAGTACTATTAAACACATCACATCACTTTACACGGATATTGTTTAGATACCTTAAGGACAAGCAGTAATATAAGAACAAACCTGCTTCCCCAACAAATTAACAGAGTTTGCAGCAATATTTTGTGTGGTAGAAAAAGCTACAGGACACAGTAAATGGTTGCCTCAAGTAAGCAAATTCTGGTCAGCATTGTTTACATAGAAGTCAAATATTAAAAGCATTCAGCAGTGCCAGCCAAGGTTAAGCTAAAGGGGTTAGGAAACTGCTTTTGTACAGACATTAATTCGAGAACTGGAGAAATCAGTCCATTGGAAAAAAATCGAAAATTACTGGTGATGCACCATTTCAGTTATTATTTCGTTTCAGGAGCAAATATAAGCACGATTACAGCATTTAGATGAATTCCTTTTTAAGTCGGCAAAATAGTAAAAATAAAGAAAGAAAAAAAGCATTAATAGAAAGAGAGGCACGGGATTACAAAAAATATCTGAAATTTTGCCTGCAAAAGCTGACATCAACATACTGTGTCCTTTACAATAGCATCATCGGTTTCTCTGTAATGAAGCCACAACAGTAAAGTTATCAGGGGGCGAAACAAAATGGTGTTGCATGTGCATAGCGATGACAGCGTTTCATGCTCCGTGATGAGAGGCAAACCAAATGCCTGCCAGTGTTTCCTTTTGCTTGCTGTATCAAGTCACTTTGCTGCTAAGTGAGACAAGGCTAAAACAGTGGGTGACCAGTCCAACCTGGAGGTTCAGACTCTGAAATCAAGAGCTCGCTCTTCAGGAACCTAAAAATGGTTTTCCACTGTATAATATCCAGAAGCTAGGTCCCCGCGCCCCTGTTTAACCCTACGCAGTCCAAGATAGACACAGGGGCATTAGAGGTAGATGCTTCTACCATTGCTCGTTCTTTCATACCACTGGCACTGCCCTTGCACGCTTTGGTGTTAGTGCCCATGAAAGCATTGGCAGAACAGAAAATACTTTTTTTTAAAACACAGTGGTTCTACTGGGAATCTTTTTCCATTTTTGTGACTCTAAATCTATAACTTTCGATTAATGTGATCAAAGACTCCGAGGAGCCGAAACGAGTCTTTTTGTTTGTCGAGAATAAAATATTTTTGCTAATTATTTGACTATATATATATATATATATATATATTCAATCGTCCAACTCAATTCAACACCCACAATAGGGTTTCACAAATACACAAACGAGTCCCAGAGGAATCATTGTTTTTTTGTATACTTTCTCTACCCAGGATCGTACCGGACACTTGAGGTAGCCCTGTTTCTTTATTGCAGGAAGAGAAGGCAAGCAAGGGTGTAAGAGCACTGTTTACTGTCTGTCAATATAATTCCTTGTGTTTTCTTACTCAGTGCCAAATATGAAGCTGTTGAGGGGATACAAGTTGGAAAAGAGGTCAATCCTGTGAAGGCAGCAGGGGTCAAAAAGTGTACGGTATCACATTGGTTACCCCTAATTGAGGTGAATAAAATGTGACCAGAGTAATTACCAGTGGTTCATATTAATTCAAGCATTTCAATCCATCAATTTTTGTTTGCGGTCTATGTGAGGAAAAGTTGGGGTCACACAGGCCCTATCGCTCTGTATCTTGTTGCATAGACCACAAGAGACAACCGATTGCCATGATCAGCTTGAAAAAATTTATGAAACTGGAAATAACAAAAGTACGACTGGTATTTAAATGTCTTTTAATAACCTGAGTAAGTCTTTGCCTAGATTAAAAGTTGATGTTTTCGGAATTCAAGTCATCTGCCTGATCAAAGCCGTAGAATCCATTCCCTATGCCAAGGGCCACGTCCTTAAGGGTTATAGTTATTCTTGACTATATATCATAGTGGAAGTGCTTATTACAATCTGTTGGGATTTTAACACTCGGAAAATGAAGGACACCAGTTAGTAGGGAAGAAGCATACCTACCCTTTCTATAACAGAGAGGTAATAATAAACATGTTAATTGAGCGAGGTCCCTATCACTTTAAGAATGTAGTAATTAACATTGTAAAATGAGCTTTCTATGATGGGAAGATTATTCTGTCAAAGAGAGTCCTGGACAATTGTAGCTGTATTTCATTGCGGTCAAACCCTTTTGAAAAGATTTGATCCGGTCCTAAGCCAAACCCATGTAGGCAGCTCTGACCTAGGCTTAAATGCACAAAGTCTCTGCTGCTGTTATCATTCAAACCTATCTGAGTATACCAGCTCAAACTGGGGACTGGCACAAATTCCAAGTTAATATACTTGGTTAGTACGCTACAGCTTTAAGGTGGTATGTGTGACCATGATTCAGGTGGATCCATTACCCTTCAATAAATCTCTCTATCTTAGAAGAGAAAGGATTGTAGGGAAAACGGCACTCCCCTGCTAAACTATCACACAAATATCATTTTTATGCTAATATTGGCTAAAGGAGGCTGTCTTCATAGATTTCTAATAAATAATGTATTAGCTGATGAGGGATCCAGTTCGGATCACTGGCAAAAAATGGTACAGCATCCTTTTCAGAATGGATCATCAAGCCACAGGTAGATTGTTTTAAACCTGCAAGTAGTTACACATTAAAGACATGCTTTTTGCAGAAATCAACCCCCACCAACATTAGAAAGCTTAAAAGAGGGCTACACGGTGCAGGTTCTAATGCCGCACAGTAAGACATCTGGCACAGGTTTATTTGTCCCTTACTAACAAGACAATTTTATATCGCACAATCAGGAATGCTCATTCTAAAGGGGAAATTTTCATAGACATGGTACATCACCAGTGTTTTTAGCTGACTACAAAAGAGATAACTGTAAATGCTAATTGTCCTCAGTGTTGTTCTACCCAGAGAAATGGATGAACACATTTTGAGTACTATTATAGTGCAAGAAGCAACTTTCCCTTGCTGGATTAAGCTAGAGAGGATGCCACATAATTTCAACAGACCCACAGTGGAAACACATACACCACCTGGCTCTGGAGGACTGAGACAAAACAGCTATTAATATATGTTCCCAAGAAAAAGTGGGTGTGCTAACTCGTGTCATGGACAAAGAAGGCGGCCAAACAAAAAGCAAGTCTCCTCTTGGAATTTATGCTGTTGCTCCATCTGAATGTCAACCCCCGTGCTCTACAAAGGACAAGTGTTAGCCACCGCATTCCAATGCAGGCCAGAGTGGGATGCTTAAAGGAAGGCATTATGCTTACAATGCTAGTAATAACTTAACTGGGTAAGCCATTTGGAGTGGCAGTGTGGAGCAATGGTTGACTCAGCAAGAGAAAACTGTAAAGGTTGTGGTCATGATATGCATTCTATACAAACAGTACCCTGAAAGCAAAGCATCTGTGCCACAAGATCAGAAGCTTTTGCAGGTAGCACTTCTCCCAAGGGCTTGTTTGATAAACAGGTTCACCTACACTGTAACTTCGCTCTGTGATAACTGTAATAGGGTAGATGGTACATATCCAGACTTTTCATTTGTCACGTCTGGAAACAGTAGATGTGAAGTGCAGACATGATGTGATACACTGTGATTGTGCGAATTGGATAGCCACATCATCCCTTAAGCCTAGACTGGTGAGTGATCAGAAACAGGGAACCGCACTAAGCAAATCTTTAACACATTGAGTATGTTCGACCTGTCAAGATCTTTGTGGCACCTCAAGGGCCTGTGGTTACGTTTTCGGAAAAGATAAATATACACTGCAAACTGCCTGAAGTTTAGAAGACAAAAATATACATATATTGTACATACATACCACTATTTGCAAACTGTTGACAGTGAGTATCTTAAATCCAGATCCTCGTGGGAGTACAGTTATGTGAGATGCGGTTCTTACGCCTCTCGAAGTAGATGACCGATTGAATTTGGCATGTAAATACCAGTAGTGTATTTGAAATTGTATTACATTGGACATTGACACATTCTTGGATTGTTTCTCATCTCTTGTTTCCTGCTGTTGGATTGTCTGTATGTGGAAATCGGTCCAACTTAAGTCAAATTTATTTTCTTCTGGGCCTGTGTGAATAACTCCATTCAATATTCAAGACTTGGTGCTAGTGAATTAGCATCTATAGGCAAGCTGTTGCGGAAGTGTAATCAAAAGAATGCCTGTTTGTCCTGAGGATGGCCTTATGAATATATTGCTGTAAAGGCCGAAACGTTGACAGCTAGCTTTGCTATCATTTGGGTGAAATAATTCTCCCCTTTTGAAGATTATTATGCCTAGTTGGTGCAGAAGTTTTTTGTTTAGAAATCAGCCTTTATTGTGACACATATTTAATTGTTTATGTATATCCAGTTTGTTCTATGTTCTTTTAGTAATGTGTCCTTTTTGGGCCTCTTGATCCTCTGATATACAAAACATTTATATTGTATTATAGAACATTGTACATAATGAATATGAATTAAGTCTCCAGCCATCCACATTTATCTTACCCATTTCCCTGTTTGCTACATTTGTAAGTACTGTAGATATATATTTTTGCCTTTGGAATCTGTTTCCTTTGGATTGTGTGAGCTTCCTTGGGTTACTGGTCTGCACTTTTTCTATTTAATATATAGAGTATTAGAAGTGCAGTAATGGGGCCCTCAGCTCTAATGTAAGTGAAGAAAATGGGGACCTCACCATCTTTTTTGGTTGAAAAAAGTTAGCCATAACAAGGGTGCAGTGTGCCTCTCACACCCTTAGGTTTCAGTGTCACAGCAGCTAATAGCTACACCCTGGTCAACAAAGTGTAATTCTCCCCGTGGCCCAAAGACGAGGAAACCTAAACGGTTAATTAAATGGCAAGTGATTACATATTGTTGGGCCCATTGTAATAGACATTTCCACAAAGACGAAGTTTAATTCCCATGACAGACTTCTTCAGGAACAGTGAGAGCATGAAAAGGCAGAGCTTTGAGTATACCTCAATTAACATATTTAAAGCACGTTTGTGGAAAGGCTGGTATATGTTCTCGATTTTCCAAAACATGATTTTCTTTCTGTCTGTTCTCCAGGCATAGAGAGTTGTGGGGATTTTCAGTTTGAGATAGCAGAATTTTTAAGTGTTTGACATAGCACGATAAAAAGCTAAGACATACAATACACTAGTCACTTCCACAGATTTACAAAATTAGTAAACAGTTGTATACCCACAAATATCACCTCCCCAGACATCATAATCCTATTGAATAGCTGCTTGCCACAAAACACAAGCAAGCCCTAATACTTTTGACATTACCCTTTACTTGCTGAGGATGCGCGCTTTCTTCTGAGTCAACTTCACAAATAACCAGGGTTGGTGGGCTCCCCACCATGGTGCAATGAAAATATGAAATCCTATAAAGTTTCATGATTGTTGTGTAGGCACATTGGGCACTTTTTGCACTGAAGTACAGATAAACTCGCCCTATTTGGATAACTGTACGGGCGGGAGTAAAGCGTAATGGCTTGCTATACAACTGAAAACAATGCTTGCCTGTCAATAACTAGGATGCTTGCATTTGAGAGATCTGAACCCTCTTTTGTTATGGTTTAAGCCGAGTTTGAGGGTGCTTAAATTAAGGAAAGCAGCTCACCAAGCAGCCAGTGAAAAACAGTTGCGCGCCTTGAGCTGGAGTTGTGGGAATGTGCGACGGAACTAGAAGACCGGATTTCCAATGCTGACTTCCCTACTTGATTAAATCGTGTGATCCTTAGCAAATAAATCCCTTCATCTCCCAGAACCTCATTTCTCTTATCTGGAAGTACCCTAGAGGCAAGCTAATTCAGTGTTACAAATTAACGAAAAAATGATCATTCCCGTGCTGTTGAGCAAAGCATCAACTCAGACTGCGGTTCAGTCAGAGGCAAAAAGGCAATAGCGGTGACCAGTTGGTTAAGCCTCAAGCGTGAGTAGGCATCTCTCGAGTACAAGAAACGCAGCCATTTTGTCTTCCCTCTCAGGGACTATCAGCCCTTCAGCCCAGAGACATTTGTATGTAGTTATCAGTGCTAGAATCTGGGAAAAAGCAAGAGCTGGTGATCTTCAACTAGCAGAACGTTTGATACACCCCTACTAACAGCAACTTATCTAGCCTTGAGAGACGACCACCCTCTGCAAAAACACACCCAAGTGGTGCTGAGACGGCGTGGTTCCCTACAGTACCAATTCACTGGTATTCATAGGCTCTCGCACATAGTAGATCTCTCCTTCTGAGAAGCGCTGTACTGTCTCTTTAAAAAACAAAATTGCAGCGCCTGCAGTGGAAGGAACGAATTCGACAGCCCCAGGCCCTTTAAAGCACAGCACTTTTCCTCACATTTAACTTCATTTGTTAGAAGGGAATCGAATTGCAAGAGCAGCTGTAATAAACCACAGCGTGAATGCAGCACTGAAGTACTGCCAAATAATTGTTTGAGCGCTGTGCTGCACACTAGAGCGTGTTTACACATGCCCCTCAAGCAATGGCGCCAATGCGGCCTACAGCAATGAAAGGGTTAATGCAAACGCTACTCTCAAACGCAGGCCCTGTTTCCGCTCCGTCAAGATCCAAAACCACCACGAGTTAAAAAAAAAAACACTCAGGCGCCATAGAGCAGACGTTTAAATGCGGATCAAAAAGTCATATTAAGCCCATTAGATTGGAGCAGGCGGCAGCATTTCTGAATGCTCTGCTAATGCAAGTGCAAGGCTCTCAGAATGTTGCCTTCATATTAAAGAGGCCGCGGTTCGATGCCCTTGGTAATGTGAAGCAAACCCTTAGAAAGCACAATTGTAGAAGAGAACGTTCTTACGTCTTGCGCACTGTTAAAGATTACCCAACACATTTCATTGAACATTTCGGACATTCACGCCTCATCAGTGGCCCTCAGAAGGCACTACTCCCTAACAAGCTAAACACAATGTGCCAAAGCGGCGTTTGTGATGGACCGCCACATGGAACGTTGAGATGAATATATTGTACACGAGAAGCTGGGATTTTCCTTGACACACCAGTAGGACATATTATATAATTGGTCAATGTTCTAACGTCCCATAATGCTTCCTAAGATGCACCCACATTTACAATGCCCCCGCTGTGCTGCCAATCTAAAAGAGGCTACAAATGAATCTGTAATGTATCCATCACATGTCATGCCAAGCTTCTGGTGAGACCCTGCATGCTGGCGAGGTCAACATTTGCACTCTGGTGGTTCCCTGCTTCCCCCCCATCTCTTTCTTGGTTTCCCTGATAGTTAGTCTTTTCTTTTCAGTTAGTAGTTGTTGATTTGTTCTCTAGTCCTCAGAGCTCACCTTTCCTGATCCCCTCCTGACACCATGCTTGTCACCTCCAAAGAATCTGCCAATCGAGTCGAGTATACCCGAGTCTCTGTGCCTTCCATGGGCACCGTGGCCGTACCGGGAGTGGTCCGAGGTGCTTGCGGTTGCCATTTTTGATCCTAGACCGCGGGAGGAGTGCTTCTGGGATGCCATGGGATCTGATTCCTCTGAACTGGCTGAACTGTCTTCTTGGATGGTTTGGAGCTCGTCTGACTCTGAGGGCCGGTCTTTGAAGGTGTTGTCCTCCCTGCCCGGGGCATCCCGGGAAAAGAGGCGGACCAAGTGGGGGCGGACGGCAGAGTCAGCTGGGTTGGCTCCAGTCCAGGCATTCTCGCTCTCGGCTGCGCCCTTGGAGTCTGTCACCACTGTGCTCTTCGAGGAGGTCCCATTGTTCTGGTTCACATCTGCCTCTCCTGCAAACAACAAGACAGAGATATGAATGCCTGCCTGTGAGGAACACAGCGGACACACAATGCAGCTTTCATTTAGGGACCCGAGCTGGTCACTGCATTCTCTCTACAAACGGCTTTTACAATTCACATCAGTTGAGCTATTTTGGGGTACACTCACCAGAGAAGCAAAGGGGAGAATATTTTTGCTGATTAGACATCAAGATTACTTGAATGGTAATTTAAAGACTGTGAACGCCTTCGCATACTGATTTTTTAAAAACGAAATTTGGAATGTAAACTGCACCCATTGGCACTACAGTATTCACCCTGGTACAAACCACACCCTTTGAACTTTGCCCGCCCTGCTCTTTTCTCCTAAGATGTTGAGGCTACTATGCTATGGCATCCTATGATCCAGGGCCGACTTTAGCACTGGCGGCTCCCAGTGCAAATATGTTTTTTGGCACCCCCAATGACTTCCCTCTGCCACGGATTCCCTCACTACCACCCTTTAACAGTCTCCATAACCATTATCCCTCAGATGCATTTAATTTGTTTCATAGCGTCACTCCTAAAAGTGAAAGGTGTCAGAACACTTTACATCACACACATTACACAGAGACAATCAAGCATAAATGCGTAAATCAGTGTATAGAAAACGTTACATATGACAGAGGATGACAAGGGATAGGATTCACATGTTATCCATATTGGTAGGCAGTATAGTTTAACCGCATGCGTGCGGTGGCTTTTTTCGCGCTGTGCGGCGTTTTTCTAAAAACCGCGTTACATGACGAGCGGCGCAACTCATGACGAGCTCAGCTCGTCATGAGCGTGGAAGGGGTTAAGGGTGCTCGGTCTGAAGAAGCACAAACTCTGAATTTAAAACGTAACACCATGGTTGGGGTTTCTCTTTAATAATCTGAATTGATTTCTACCCAAATGAACTCTTTTTGCGACATTAGGAAGAGCTTCATTACGAAAGTAGGTGCATGCTGCCTTTGTGGACAGTTCAGGTTACTTGGTCTAGTGCTTAATTTGTAAAAGAAAACGTTTTTTCCGAAAGCCTGTGGCCAGCGCTACTGTATGTCAGTGTGCCGAATACCAGAGCTGCATAGTCTACATTCCACCTCATGCCTCTTTTATCCACAACCAGATACTGCCTTTCCCTTCATCTCAGTCTTGCATGCTCTTTCTTTTGCTGTTTGTTACATTTCTTCTGTCTTTCTCTTCCTACTTCATTCACCCTTCTGTGTTTTTCACTCTCTTGCTCTGGGTCAACGTCTGATGAATTCAAATAAGTGCTGGTCCCCAAAAATGAGTGCTGGTGTACCCCCAAATTACCTTGCCTACACAAATTAAGCACTATAGACTGCACACACTGCTAACAATAACTAGTGAATTACTGTGTTTTTTTTTTTGTTCAAAATGTTAATTTGTCACTGAGATATTCACCTAACTATAACGTCACTCTAACCTTTGTTTTTTTCCCTGAATTTCAATGTTTTTTTAAAACAAGAACAGATCTTTTATCACACCTAACTATAAGGTTACTTTAACCTTTGTTTTTTTCAGTGAATTTCTAAGTTTTAAAAAAAACAAAAAACAGATCTTTTCTCACACCTAACTATAATGTTACTTTAACCTTTGTTTTTTTCAGTGAATTTATAGTTTAAAAAATTAGAAAAAGTAATATTTTATTACCATATGTAAAGTTAACCCCCTGCCTGAAGCTGCCAACTCCCTGCTGTGTTATGTTATGTTATGTTACGTCTATTTATTGTGCGCGCAGCGACTCCAGCCAAGGAGCGTCCCGGCGCAGAGACAAGGTAGCTCGTAACACAACGGGATATAAAAAGAGGCCAGTAAGCAACTAAAACAGGAACAGGGACAGAAAACAGCTAAAACAGGAAGGTTTTTATCGCCTTCCGGAAGGTCAGAAGGTCCTCCAGCAAACGGATTTCAACAGGCAAGGAGTTCCATGCTGACGCAGCCATTACCCTAAACGAGCGGCCTCCCATGCGGCTAAGCCTGAATCTGGGAACCACCGCAAGGGCCAGACCTTGGGAGCGGAGGCAACGGGCAGGAACATAAAAAGACAAACAATTCGACAGGATTTCCGGGCCTGTACCTCTCAAGATTTTGAAAGCGAGGCACAGGACTTTAAAGAGAATACGCTTCCTAACCGGAAGCCAGTGTAGGGAGCGAAGGACACCTGTCACTGAACAAAATCTTGGTAGGCCGACAATCGCCCTCGCCGCAGCATTCTGAACCCGTTGTAACCGGGTTAGTTCAGCCTGGTTGGCCCCAGCCAGGAGAGAGCTGGCATAATCCAGGCGAGAGATGATAGTGGCCTGGATCACCAGCTGCCTGGTCGGGGCGTCAAAGAACTTGAGAACAGGTCTCAAGCCCCTCAAAAGACCGAGGCAACAGGCCGCAGTTCTTTTCGTATGGCCTATAAAGGAGAGGCCCGCGTCCAGCCAAATCCCCAGATTTTTCACTTCCGATACAGGGATCGGAGTGGGGCCCAACTCTGAAGGCCACCAGTGATCACCCCACAGCTCCACTCCCTTCCCGACGACCAACACCTCTGTTTTAGTGGCGTTTAGCTGAAGGCAGTTGCCTGTCAGCCAACTAGCCACCGCCTTCAGTCCGGACTGAAACCTGGGGGCCTCAATTTCCGCATCCCCGCTGAGAGTAACCGCCAGCTGAGTGTCGTCGGCATACGAGACCAGGGTAAGGCCCCACTGCCTGGCGACATCAGCCAGCGGTCTCACAGCACAGCCTTCACTATATATTCAATGAAAAAACAAAGGTTAAAGGGAACTTATAGTTGTATTCCCTCAATGGAGCTACAAATGACAATCTTCTCTAACAAGGAAGCTGCCATTGTATCAGCTCTTCCCACTAGACTGCTAGGTATGGGGCAGTGGCCACTTCACATGGAAGGGAAACTCTTTCATTTGCTCTAAATCACCATCATGTCCTCTTTAAAAAGGTTTTATTTACTATAACATCCAAATTCTCTCTCCTAATCACACAATCCTTCCAAGGCTGAGGATCACACACCCTCTTCTGCCATTGTGGGTAAGGGCTTTTTAAAGTTTTAATGGAATGTGGGCGATTTTTACCACTGAGCCACAACTGAAAAAGAGTGCTGAAAAGAAAGAGAACCTATGCAATACATACTTAGGGATCTAGCTACAGAAACATGCACACTTCCAGTTAGAACATGCATATTTTGTACACTGTACATATACAAAATGCAGTACAAAATACATGAACAATGAACTGGGATAAATGTGCAACTGTGTAGTGTAACAATGTGAGCAATATGCCCACTGAGGCTAGATTTGTTATTTATTCCTTGAATTTGTATAGCGCTGTATGTCCGGAACCTTTACATCAAAATCAGGACACTTGAATGATTTGATTTTTGCGGCGGCAGTACTTTCTGCATATTTATAGATTGCAGCATTTGCCACTTAATCCATCATGTGCTGTATAATCTGCAGATTTAAGCAAAAAAAAAACTGTTGCTAGCTCAAACAGATCAAAAATTACGAAAAATACAGGACACGTTGCTGTACAATTGACCACGTTAACCTTTTTAAAAATGTCGAAACTAACAAAGTAATACTATAAAAAAAAGCAAAATAATTTGCATTTCTGCCTCATAATTTTGTCAACCGTGCCACATAATTCGACCTTCCGATGTAGCATAATCCCTGTGGCTCCGATCAAAATAGATAACATGGTAAGAGTAATTTAAAAAATAAGAGCTGTGGGGGTACAATTAATGAGAAATACAAGGGGGGGCCAATAGGCCCCCACGCAAGCATGGCGGGGCCCGGCCCCTCCAACACCCCGTCCCTTTCGGGGCCGCTTGCCCCGCGCCCTCGCCCCGGAAGTACTGGTGTGCTTCCGGGGTGAGGGGGCGGGGTCGCGGCGGCGAAAGGGTTAAAAGCCTGGGGAGCGCGGGAAGCGGCCTCTTTGTGCCCGCGCTCCCAGGCTCGCTCCTCGCCCCACCGTGGGGCCGTGTAATTTTCTGTCTTTTTTCTCCTTTCTGCAGGTTTTCAAGTCCCATACTGCAAGCAGCTGGTGCCAAGCGGACAACGTGGAGCGACGTCATCGGGGCGGACAACTGTGGCGGAACATGCTGGAGCACCCGGGTCCCCGGCGGCCCGTAATTTCTTTTCCCTTTGTCCCCTCTGCAGGTGTGCGGTCTCCTGCTACAAGTCAGCCGGAATGGCGGAGGAGCTACATCTTGGGAAGGAGCGGACAGCGTGGAGGTGGCCCGAAGCTGCGGGGGAATAATGCAGCGCGAGGGTGAAGTGCTGCGAAGTGCGGGTGCATCCGCTTTCAGGTCTCCAGTCCGAAGGAAAACAGCAGCGTCGCCTCTGAGGAGCCTTGCTCGAAGAGGCAGGAACATTTTAAAAGTAAGCTACTGCGAGAGGGCACGCTAAATTAGGAGGCTGCCATCACGTTTGTTTTCTAGGGCACATAACGGGGGATTGTGCGGGGGCCGTGTCTGAGAGGGCGCCGCTAAAGCGTCCTCGTTGGGTTCGCTCTAATACCAATACGGGGGGATTTACAGCGGCCCGCAGGGTAGATTACCTCATCAAGAGTGCACCAGGCTACTGCTCTTGCTTCGGTGTATGCTATCGCCTCTAATTACTGCCCGTAGTATTTAGGCCGCTTTTGCAGGTTAGCCGAGCCGCGAGTGCAGAGTCTGAGATATGTGGAGGGGAGGGAGTCCCCTTTGCTAATGGAACAGCACAGATTACAGTCTGCAGGGGTTGGGTTGCTGCAGTACACGTGCAGTACAGCTGTGCATGATGATCCATTACTTGCCGACTCTGGAGCTAGGTGACCAGTGCTCACTTCATGTAATTTAAGCTGCAATGGGGAAATGTACCCTTACCTGTAAAGGTCAGTATAGCCCCATGAGGAGCTGATCAAAATGTTTTGCCCCGATAGTGTAATGGCCATGTATTCATCAGGCCAGGAAATGAATGCGTCCCCACATCAGGGGGTGTTAATACGGATATCCGGTCACCACATCAGCATACACTGCGGAGGCGCGCGCTGAGGGGGACGTGATACATAAAAATGTTTTACAGAGTGAAGGTGTGGTGTGGATTAGGCAATTTTTTGTGTAAAATATATGTTAAGTAACCAGACATTGAATACACACCATGCGGTTTAAATTCACTGTAAATTCCATCGGGGCTTCACTGAAACGGCGGCAGAAGGGCGTGCTAAACAAAACCATCCCTAATGTCATTCCATATTCATGGATGGGTAGGTGGGAGGGCGGACGGAGTGGTTTCTACCCTCGGTCACTCTGGATATGTTTTCAGCCTTTGCGTCCAGCTGCGGAGGCGCGCGCTGAAGGGGACGTGATGCATTGAAATTGTACGAAGGGGAGGTGTTGCTTTGCGGGGAAAACGGACTCGTGCTTAGGTAACTCACTAAAGACGTTTGTCTATCGTGTGCAGTCTTCCTGTACAGTTTGTATGCATCTCAGCCCAGGGATTCAGGGTTCGATCCCAACTTCTGCAGCTTGTGTTTTTTCATGTTAATATGGACAGGGTACCTAAACAGCAGTTTTATATTCGCCCTGCTTAGGAAAGGGCTTCATGTTAATTTCAGACTGCAGGGAATACCGTATTGCCCTTGCTACGTGCAGAATACCTCCATATAACTGTAGTGATTTCTAATAATTACACCACGATGACTCAAAGCAAAGTGCTTGTCGTTTGCATATTTATTTTAATTATCTAGGCTGAATGTTTGCAGAGCGGTGGAGAATTAATAAGTTTAGCCCATGCATTATCACTAGTCATTCCTCTCATCCTAATGTCATCCGCATTTAGACTTGGAGCAATTCGCTTGCCTGCATATTTGTTTTAATTATCTACAAGACATTAAGCATGAAACCGTTGGAATAGACTGCACATGCTTTGCCAATTGTCCATGATGGCGTGAATATATAACTAGCACATCCGCCAGGGGGAGGCATTTTTGAAAAGAAATGATGATGCAGGGACACATGGTGGCAAAAGCAGGGACGTGACAGACGGTGTATTTAGAGATAATGTGGCAATACGGATTTCATGGGCAGTTTATTAGAGAGCGCCATGCGGGGAAAGCACACTGCCAAGTGAGCAGAGGAATGAGTAAACAAACACTAAAATGGGGAAGAGTTAACTCGAAATGGCTGTGCTGCACTTGCGGACGGAGACAAAGGTTTTTAATGGCAAATGGTGCAACAGGTGCAGTGACACAGGGGCCCAAAGTTCTAGGAACCCCTCTAAACACCTAATATTGCTTTAGTTGGCTACTGAACATGCAGTGACAAGTACGGGTATCTTGCAGACGACAGTGTCCTGAGTTGAATGGTGCAGTGGCGCCAAGTCAAAAAAGTTGTCAGAATCCCTCTGAACAGTTAATATTGCGGTTACATAGGTAGGGGTGTTCCTATGCGGGCGTATAAATTACAGAACAGGATCCGGTGCAAAAATACGCAATTTAAAATAATACGACAAGAGTGTGCCTTTTTGCTCTCTTAAGACGCGAGTGGCTACCACAGTGGGTTATATAAAATAAACCAATGGTTAGGCTTAGCCTGTAGAGTGTCAACTGGTAGGCCAATGATAAACATCCTGCATCCACTTAATGCGCATAGAGGGTGACGCAAAAGCACTGCCTATAGCCCTGATGAGAAATGCACAGTGTTACGTTTAATGTCATCTTTTTTAGCGGTGTCCTTACATTTCCAGGTTTCTTTCCCGTTAACTATTGAAATCCTGTAGCGCTTTGGTATGTGATATCACCGAGATTATAATAGACTGAGTCAAGGAAGACCATTGAAATGTTAAGTTCCCCGCCTTCCTCATGCGGGTGTTAGGAGGTAGGGCAGACATATACTATGATGTTGATGGATGGGACCGTCATTCAAATACCCTAATTAGCATGTGGGGTGCGGCACGTGGTTATCTCTTGAACATACAACTCTTTTCTTTGGACTTCATGCAGTACTCAACGCACTATCCCACATCCTACCACACCTGCTTACAAACAAGTTGGTGCAGTACATAGTTGGCCAGGGTGACCACCTGCTACTGGGGATAACAATATGGCAATGGGGCACTTCAGCTCACAGGTTACTCAAAAGGATGGGTCAGGGCCATAAATAATTGCCTGCGGAAATGGGAAGATCTTTATCTTTTTCTTTAAATCAAGAAGGTCCAATGTAGGCACAGGAGGGCTGACAGATTTGCAGGATAACCAACACACTTTAAAATATGGTATATTTAGAGGCTTTGTATCTAAAGGCATTTCATATGTAATTCTAAATCTCAGAGATGCCGCCCATTGTATACCTACATTGAGGCAAGAACACTGCAAACGATCATTTGTCAGATTGGTTGAGTGCAGGGAACATGAAAAGCTGGCCACTTGAGGTTAAATGCTGTGCAATTAGGATGACAATTACTGTCCCCTTGTTCCTTTATGAATCAGCGACAAGACAGTCGTGGTAGCAATTTATGTGGTAATTAGACAATGTTACCATATTGGGTGGGCGGGCACTGCAATCTGATCCCTGTCTAACACCCTCCTTGCACTTACCCCGGGTATAAAACCTTTGACGCCCCCGGACCAAGGTAATTCTACTTACCAACGGTAACATGATAAAGTGGCTACGTAAGGGATATATATATCTATCGGGAATATTGACAATACTAGTTCTGGGTCACCTGTGTGCACTTGCATGTTTACTTAACAGCATTGGGCACTTTATTCTTCCCCTCCTGTTTTATGGCCTAAGTAAGCCAGCCGTATCAAATATCAGCCAGGAAATTGCCATTCCATAGTAGGCCTGTTTCAGGTAATTTATCAGAGGACATAGAGCACGCAAAGGACTCACTATAGTAGAGTGGATCGAAAGGGGATGGTCGTAACAATGCCTAAGTCCCATCTCTGATACTGCTGGTGCTCTTAAATGGACAGAAGGGTCAGACAGATTTGCATAGGAACAGGGCTGAACTGGGGGAGGCAGAATGGGTTGATGAACGGTAACACATTAAACCCTGATCTGTGGAAACTAATGTTGCATCATGATTTACAATAGGTGGCGGTATACTATGAATTGATTGGACAATCATGTGTGGCAGCGGGAGGGCCACCTGCTACTTGCAACTTGTTAAGGGAATGATGCTCAGTCTGGGATCATGAGAATAATATATATAGGTTATGGTTGCCCCTTAGTTATATTACGCGTTACCACTGTCAGCCACGATCCAAGTCAACAGTCAGGCGCAAGGGGTTCGAGACTTAGAACACGTATATCTCATCAAGTTGTGATTGGGTGGGTGCCAATACAAACGGACTGTTCCTTTTTAACTGATATCCTAATCATCCTTAAGGAGTCATGAGGGCGTTATGGTATGCACTGGGGACTCCATGCTTTGTGTCAATGCACTACACACTGGGTAGTATTTGTTAATGAAGGCCATTTTTACAGGGTACTCTTCATAACACTAATACAGTCACGCTACAGGGGACACAAACTGAGGCTATGCTCAACACTTAGTCGGAAGTGTTTAGGAGTAGGCATCTGACGCTAATCGTATCTCAAACGTGGCAAGGGATGGCAATGTAAGACTAGCACATGTACTGCAGTTATCGCCAGAAACACTAATGGTTTGTGTTTATCTTTTTCATTTATGTATGGCCGGGTCCATGGTGGATATCTGGAGTGCTCCGCATCACAAAAGCTGCTACAGGTGGACAGCCCATGTGCTACAGGTGGACAGCCCAAGGGATGCTGACGTCAGGTAGAGGATGGCAAACACAAACGCAAGTGTGATGGGCGAGCGATCAAAAAACGCAGGAGGTGCCAGCACAGAGTTGACTGTTTCGGTGTGTAAGCCCTTATATTGGGCTGGCGGCAGTTATGTAGCAGGATGTGGTTTCACAAAATGGCAGTATTTGCCGTGAAAGGAAAGGTATACCTATAGTAACGGCGCCTGTGCACGGAGGGCCACCAGTGTCAGCATGATATGCATAGATCATCAAATGGTAAGTGACAACGGTAGAGATGGGACAGTACACAAGGGTGTGCATTCCTAGCTTCGGCAACACCAGGAATGATAGGCCTATGCAACGCCTCATTTTCCCGGTTCAGGAAGTGGGGACTTCCATGGTGAAAGTAGTACCATACACTTAACACTTTCCAGAGCGTAGTGGCTAGGTGTGGATGGTTAGCAGACTGTACAGTAGGCCAGTGGGAAGAGTAGAATGGGAGTACCAGGATACCCCAGGTCACAGCATCTGCAGGGACCCTCGAGAGGCGTGCCCCCACACCCTCGTCATTTTAGCACATGGGGTAACAATGATAGGACCCAGATTGCACCATGGGGGGCTGCATTTCCCCCCGGCTGCACGTAAAAGGGGGGGGGGGAATTAGGCGAGTGCACGGAGTCACTCGGTGAAGAATCACTCGATAAAGAGGATCTACATTGGGTTGGAGAAACTATTTCATACACATTAATGACAGAATATCCCTCAAGGGGTCATCTTAGGACCAAGTAGTTTAACAGTCGGCTGATAATGAGGAGTGGACGTTTATTAGAGGCTCTACTCACAGGGTGGGGGGTCCAGTGGACAGAGTCAGGGATGCCATAGGGGTAGGGAACAAAATGGCAGGGGTAGAGGGTTTTGGATTAGGAAGTTATGACCTTTCAGTGTAGGCGGTTGGGGGGGGGCCAGATAGTCGGTTAACTACCTGGCCTGTGGCGGTAAGGTCATTAATCGGTGAGCAGCATTTTAAGGTCCTTACGGGGGGGCGGACCCATTCATGAAAGGGGCCGCCCGCGGGAGGGGCCATTGGTCTCTCTCAGAACTTCAGGGGCAGGATATGATATCCCGTTTTAAAGGGTGCGGGGGAGGGAGTCTACGCTTTCCTCAGGCTGGTAGCCACCCCTCACAACACTATGACGTCACTAAGGTGCGCGAGTGTCTGGGCCCTCCTGTTATGGTTAAATGGAGTTCAGGGAGCGCACGTGGGTGTAACGTGCCCTGGGTTGCGCATGCGCATCTTCAACGTGAGAGCGCAGCTGTAAAAGGATCTGACACCGGTTGGCGACCTTGCCGTAGGACTTTATTAAAAATATTAGAATGCAGTTTAATTTTCAGGATGATTAGATTACGTTAGGAAACACGCTGTACTAGCTATTTGTTAAGGTTAGCCCATCATACCATGTCGAAACGGATGTCAATCTAATATTCTGAAAAGTGTGCATTTTAATAATTGTCAGAAATGTTTATTTGATTAAAAAAATTTTGATTTGTTTTTATATTTTAATAAATACGGCCAGGGGGGGGCCCCGTACCCCCCCTTGACTTCCAAAGACCCCCATGTGTTGACTGGTTGAATTGGGTAATTCAGTCGGTGTTCAAGGGGGGAGGTGGCCAGCAGTCCAAGACCATGATACAAGGGGGGGCCAATAGGCCCCCACGCAAGCATGGCGGGGCCCGGCCCCTCCAACACCCCGTCCCTTTCGGGGCCGCTTGCCCCGCGCCCTCGCCCCGGAAGTACTGGTGTGCTTCCGGGGCGAGGGGGCGGGGTCGCGGCGGCGAAAGGGTTAAAAGCCTGGGGAGCGCGGGAAGCGGCCTCTTTGTGCCCGCGCTCCCAGGCTCGCTCCTCGCCCCACCGTGGGGCCGTGTAATTTTCCCCACCCTCCATCCCTTATTAGCAGACCTTGGGGCTTGGCAAATGGTAGTATCAGGTTTGTCAATGTGCCGGAATATAGGTGTAGGGGGGCTTGATCCAGTAGGCCTTGAATTTCCCGTTTACTGGAAGGTAGAACAGATTTAAACTTTTTGTGCAGTGCCGTGATATTTAACTAATTCTTTCCTTAGGCCCTTTTTCCCGCTTACAGGAGTATCTGTATATGTAGATGTTTTGTGCTTCGCTGTGTATTAACAATTTTATCCGTAGGCCTTTTTTCCTTTTAGAATAGCAATGTCGTATTTATTATGTGTGTCTGGCGGTAAGGTCATTAATCGGTGAGCAGCATTTTAAGGTCCTTACGGGGGGGCGGACCCATTCATGAAAGGGGCCGCCCGCGGGAGGGGCCATTGGTCTCTCTCAGAACTTCAGGGGCAGGATATGATATCCCGTTTTAAAGGGTGCGGGGGAGGGAGTCTACGCTTTCCTCAGGCTGGTAGCCACCCCTCACAACACTATGACGTCACTAAGGTGCGCGAGTGTCTGGGCCCTCCTGTTATGGTTAAATGGAGTTCAGGGAGCGCACGTGGGTGTAACGTGCCCTGGGTTGCGCATGCGCATCTTCAACGTGAGAGCGCAGCTGTAAAAGGATCTGACACCGGTTGGCGACCTTGCCGTAGGACTTTATTAAAAATATTAGAATGCAGTTTAATTTTCAGGATGATTAGATTACGTTAGGAAACACGCTGTACTAGCTATTTGTTAAGGTTAGCCCATCATACCATGTCGAAACGGATGTCAATCTAATATTCTGAAAAGTGTGCATTTTAATAATTGTCAGAAATGTTTATTTGATTAAAAAAATTTTGATTTGTTTTTATATTTTAATAAATATGGCCAGGGGGGGGGGCCCGTACCCCCCCTTGACTTCCAAAGACCCCCATGTGTTGACTGGTTGAATTGGGTAATTCAGTCGGTGTTCAAGGGGGGAGGTGGCCGGCAGTCCAAGACCATGAAAAAAGAAACTGCAGGTGAAAGCTAATGGTACGAGGTGATGTTTCGGGGGAAAACAATTAAAGCCTTTCTAGTTAAATTAACCAATTTTCCAGCAACCGGAATGTAGCTCCAGGAAACCTCTGCCGTAAATTCACCAATATATCATTTTTTCGGACATTATCGAAAATGTGCTTAACTTGGGCAGTAATCAAAGCTCTTGGGCAGGCGAAGGGCAAAAGAACAGCAGTACAGACAATGAGCAGCTGAGAGAAGCAAGCAGCGCATAGAAGACCAGGACCCGCAAGTAGAGAGCGCACGGCAAGCGTCAGAACAGCAAAGTTGGCAAGAGAACAAGAATAAAGGGGGAGGCCGTGAATACATTTGACGGAAATGTAGGAGAATCACAGATAACAGTCAAACATGAATTCAGTACTTTCTCTATTGGTAAAACTTAAAAATACATCTCAGGGTAGGAATTGCTCTTTTGACAAGTGTTCCGATGGGAAAAGACGCAGTAATCATTAACCTTAAGCCCATGCTAGCTGCCAGCGTTATTCACATTTAGAAACATATTTCCCTGCAGCATGGGTCCAGCCGTCAGGCACTCATGATGGGGAACACGCCCCCCAGGGCATGCTGCAGGGCTGAAGAGGAAACATCCTTCAGGTATAAGAGAAACGGCGCCACTGGGGGACTCCACAAACTCCTGACTTTCCTCTTTTTAAGTCCATTAGCAACTGCTTACAGCTTTGTCAAATAAGTTTCGACTTCATCAGGACGGATTCCATGATTTTGTCAGTGCACCAAGTGGGAAGAGAAAGTCGGGTGCGTAGGCGGCGTGGTGGGAGCATGCGCCTAAAGCTAATCATGCCCACACAGGCAGCGTCAAGGCCAAGAGACCAGTTAAAGCCAACGGGACAGAGCCGTGGTTAGGCACAGTATTGAGAAAAGAAACAGGATTTTATAAACCACTTGGTGATTTCACAGCTCGTGGCCGCGGGGCTGCCAATTTTTAGGTCGAAGCATACAGCTGTTTGATTTGTTTCAGACATCTTGGGGACATTTACAAAGCTTTTCTGGGAATGCATTCCGCCTATTGCTTACCATTGGCTTTGAGGTTTGTAGCTCACATTTGCTTGCTTTCTATTTGCTGGATTTATTTATCTTAGGCTGTCCAGCTTGAGGTCATACCTCCCATGAAGCAATGCCTATTTACTGTAGTCTTCAGAGTGCTCACTTTCTGTAAACAGGCCTTTAAATCTTGTTTTTTATCTTGTTACATCAGCTGTGCCTTTAAAGACAGAGGTCAAATGTCAGGCTCTGTCTTCCGAGGGAGCATCTTGTTTACTTTTGGGAGCTACTTGTTTACTTTTCTTTTTCTGACTTCAAAGTACAAGGGTTTGTGAGACTATCTTGCTGAGCAATAAAGGCGTTTTTCTAGCGCACAACAACATTTAAATGTTTGTAGATGAACTGTGCAGATATTTCAGTATATATCAGGATTAGGAAACCACAAATGTATCACATCTTTTCTGAATGGTGGTGGAAACAAATATTTGAATACTATAAAAACAAATCAATACACTAGGTGATGATGTTTCCACACATTATTTTTGTGCGCTGTCCACTTTTATCAGTTAACCCCTTGCATGCGGGGGTAATTCCCCCCCCTGTGCTGGGGGGCGGGGGCGCGCAAAGCGCCCCCATGCTCATTAAGAGCTCAGCTCGTCATGCGGCACAGGGCTCAGGTGCTCATGACGAGGTGAGCTCGTCACTGCCGCACCCGTTTTCGTGGAACGTTCAGCACAGCAGGGGAATTATCCCCGCGTGTGAGCGTTCCATGGGCCATGACGAGCTGAGCTCGTCCTGAGCACTGTGCCTCATGACGAGCTGAGCTCGTCATGAGCACAGAACGGGTTAAACTCTATGTCTGCGCAAATGTAACAGTCATTCCAATTGAAAATGCGTTGTCTGTAATGTCAGTGTGCTACCATGCCATTCATACTGCACTTTACGCCTTTCCACTTTACTCTGCACCCTTCCACAGAAATCAAGACATTTTCTTTCATTGTGCCTCTGGTGAGGAGGGGTACAATTCTGATGCATTCCCAAGACTACCAGTGTTGGTAAATCCGGGAATGTGTCAGAATACATGGGTAGATGCGTGGGAACACCCATGCTTCACCCATGACACACTTCCCTTCCGCAGAGTAACGCAAGGAAGCGAATTTTACTGTCTTGCTTTACTCTAGATTTATCAAGCCATGCAGGGCCACTCAAGGCCAATCTCATTTAGGTTTTGCATCATCCTTGCGTCTCCATGCATGGCGAAAGGGCGACACAAAACCTTGCTGTTAGAAATGGGGGTCTCTAGTTGGCAAAGGTTTGGACCTTTGTCGAAGTAGGGACCCTTGCTTCTAGTCAGAGTAAGGGAGTTAGGCCCTTAGACAACCCCTGCTTACCCCTTCGTAGCTTGGCATGAGCAGACAGGCTCATATCAGAGGCAGTGTGTAAAGCATTTGAGCACGCATACAGTAACACAGTGAAAATACTACAAATGGACGCACACCAGTTTAGAAAAATAGGAACTCTTCATCTAAACCAAACAAGACCAAAACAACAAAAATCTAACATACAATAATAAAAAATATGCACTTTGCAAGAATAACCTTAAAAATGCAGTCCCTTAACCCCTTCCACGCTCATGACGAGCTGGGCTCGTCATGAGGTAGCCTCCTGCTACGCTGATGACGAGCCCAGCTCGTCATGGAACATTTGTTTTTGCATTTTCCAGCACACAGCGGGAAAATGCACAGCATCGATGCGGTTAAAGTCAGTAGCTTTATCCAGTGCTTTGGCCATTTTCAGTCGACCCTCTCTAAAAACCAGGACATGTGTTAAATTTCCTGAAATCTGCTGGGACAGCTGGTGGAAAACTGGGTCCCTCCCGGCAAATCCAGGACACCTGGGCACCCTACGTCCACCCTATTTTTTTGTTTTGAGAGTGCATCTGTCCTATAGTCATATTGCCAACAATATACATGGAGTGGGCTTTGGGTCTACCCCTTTTCACTATTTGACAAGCTTCTTTCAAGCATCTATTTAAGACTTTGTCAGTCATGTCTTGACTCTGTCCGTTGGAGTAGTCATCTCTCATCTAATGGTACTGGCAGCTTTTTGGGTGTATCTTTCCACCTCCACTAAAGTGCTTGCACTGAACTGCAAGAAACTACTTTACAACAATAGCCCTTTCTGTTTCCTCCTGCTGACTCCCTCCCGCCTTTTGCTCTCTAATGTGCTTATAGGTACATTGAACCCAGGCCTAATGGCTTTGATAAAGTCTGTTGCATTATTGCTGAACAGAGACCGAGACTCCAAAGAAAGCAATTCATCACTCCTCTTTCACTCCAGCTGTGGCCGCCTCCTGTCTCTACCGAAATCTTCTTGACTGGAGTGTTGGTTCTTTGTCTATACACAAAATGGATGTCATCTCTCACCATGTCTTCTGATCCTAGTTGGAGTGCATATTTTTTTTTAGCTGAAGAGAACCACATTGCTCCAGTTTCTCCTCCACAGTGGAGGATGGCTGTCATTTGTCACTGTAGTTACTCAAAATCTTTGGAACAAGCATTCATTCCTCTACTTGCAGGGTTGTATGAAGCACAGCGCATGCCTTTACCACACATGTCTTTACCATGTAGATGCCATTATTAAGTCTGGTCAGTATAATAAGGTAAGTTAAACCCATATCTATCTATCTATCTATCTATCTATCTATCTATCTATCTATCTATCTATCTATCTATCTATCTATCTATCTATCTATCTATCTATCTATCTATCTATCTATCTATCTATCTATCTATCTATCTATCTATCCAAATATTAAATGTAATTGTTTTCTTTTATGGGGGGAACCCCTCCCATTCCCCCATTTTTTCTTACTCCTAACCTACCTTTACCTCTACCCACCCCTAAACCCTAAAAATATCCTTACCACCCTTTACCACTACCCATCCCTAAACCTTAAAATTACCCTTACAACGTACACCCACTCACTCTCTAATACAGCCATTGACTTATCCACTCATACACGCATACAGGCACTCACACACTAAGTGAGTCAGCCATAGAACCACTCACACACCTAGACACTCACCCATACAGTCAATCACACAGCCACTTCCTCACCCAAACAGTTACACACACCCCCACTTTCTTACTCAAACAAATAGTAACACATACTCACTCACCTATACTGTTAGTGACAGAAGCATGCACTCATCCTTCAAGCCACTCTCATATTCACTCATGCATAGTCACTCACATACCCCGTCACTCACTTATACTGCCTTTCACATACCCAGTTAATCACCCATACTGACACATGCACTCAATCGCTGACACACCCATACAGACACTCACTCACCCATGCAGCTTGAGACATGCACGCAGTACCCCATACAGCCACTGACTCACCAATTCACTCATCCATACAGGCATTCACACACCTTGTCATCCACACACACAGACACCCAGACAACCATAGAGGTAGTCAGACAACCAGTCAATCACCCAAAAAGCCATTCATGTATCCCCTAACAGACTCATACACCCATTTAGACAGCAACTGAAAGACAGATACACTCATTTATACAACCAGTCACTCACCTATACATTCACTGAGACACCTAATCACTCACTTATAGTCAGTTATGCACCCACTGAGTCATCCATACTGACACACATACACCTACTGATTCACTAATACAGCTTAGTATATATATTTAACACTCATAAACTTTTTAAAAACAGTCACTGGATGATGTCTTCACTGATGTCATGAGTGCTATTATTTGAGATGTCATCTGTGATGTCACTGTCATGAGTGATGTAATATGTGAGATCATAAGCAGTGCATTGTGGGGGTGCGAGTTATAGTTAGTTAACTATAACGGCTGAATTTCTCTGGTTTTGTATGAGTAAAATCAAACTCTAAATATAATGTGCCTGTGAATATATATATATATATGTATATATATATGTGTGAGTGGGTGGGTGTGTAAGTGCTGGTTTGGCTCTGTGAATGGGTTTGTGAGTGGCGGTGGGTAAATAAAAGATTCTATAGGGGTGTGAGTGGGTGCGTCAGAGAGGCTGTGGATGACGTCATCACTGATGTAATTTGAGATATCTTCAGTGATGTCTTCACGTGTGCAGAGTGGTGGAGAAAGGGGGCATGACCTCTGACAACTTCTCAGCAATCCTGCTGTGTGGGACTTATTGAAGGTAACAGGAGGGGTGGTTGGCCCCCAAGAACGTCCTTGGGGGCTTCCTTTGTTTTTTTAGTTAATTTGTCACTTTTTTATTCTATTTCCTTTCTGTAACGTCCCTGCCACCTTTAGTTTTTTCAGTGAATTTCTATGATTTAAAAAAAAATTAATTCATAACTATAATGTCCCTGTAACCTTTGTTTTGTTCAGTGAATTTGACTGTTTTAAAAATATATATATTGTACTACAATTTTACATCTAAGTTCAATTTAGTAATACTATTTGTTTAAAACTTAATAAACACTTTTTAGTCTCACATTTATTATTATACATTTTAGAAGTAAAAAAAAATCACAATTCAAGCGAATATAAGTAATGTAGTGTATTTGTATCTTTGTGTGCATTTTTGTCTTTGTTTGACATTGTAATATATTTCAGAAATATTTATTGATTTTTTATTTACTATTAAGCCACCAACTTGTAAGAGATTGATTTTGGATTAAGGCAGGTCTTCAGGGCAGCCCCTCCCATCACCTTTATGGCATACATATCCAATGACCCATCATTGACTATTTAGGCGATGCCCAGGCTTTAAGATTCATATTACACGCTTCTGCAGTAAAAAACAATTAAGGGACATTTCTGGCAGCATTAGCTTGCCTTTCTGGCTCAGAATTGTGAAGTTGGGATTTATTTTTATTTTTATTTTATGTGACTTATAGAGCGCCTGAATCACCCCGTGCGGGGTATCTCTACGTTGAGACTGCCTGTGGCCATACCAAAGAGTACTAGAACAATTCAGTATTCAGAAGTTTCCTGAAGGCTAAAAAATGTGTGCACTGGCGTATCTGTATGGGGAGTTGGTTCCAGTACCGGGGGCTAGATGGGAGAAAGCTTTGCCTCCCGTGCATGCCAGTTTGACACGGGGAGTACAGAGAAGTGCTTGATGGCTAGATCTAAGGGGCCTGGTCGGTGTATATCTGACCAGCTTTTGGGCTAGATAGCTAGGGCCCATGTTGTGTAATGATTTGTACACCATGCAAAAGATTTTGAATGTGATTCTCTTTTTTATAGGGAGCCAGTGGAGTTTGCGGAGAAGTGGAGCAGAGGGTGTTCTGGGAGGGGCATTGCTCACTAGGCGGGCAGCAATGTTCTGAACTATCTGAAGTTTGTTTAGGGATTTTTCTTTAGCAGAGATCAGCAGAGCATTGCAATAATCCAGGCGACTGATAATCAGTGCCTGGATTAGAGTTTTTTGGGTTGCTGATGGCAGCAAGGGAAAAACCCTTCGGAGGATGACAAGATTATGGGAGCAAGTCCTGGCTGTGAGGTTTACGTGTTCCTCTAACGTTAGTTCCTGATCAACTGGCTCGCACCAGGGGCCACACAAGTGCAGGCTCATCATAAAGGTTCTTGTGTGTGCAGACAATACACCAATGAACTTGGAAGCAGCCTCAAAACCACTTACACTAATGGCTCCAGTGCTCCCAAGACAGGGATATGTGCACATATTTCCAAGGAATTGTGATTCTAAAGGCGCTTGTCATAAAAAGACCTATATATAATTCTATCTGTTGTGCTGTATTTCACACAGTTTTATAAGTCATCACTTTTACATTTTGACTGCAGCTACTTTGCAATTTGTGAATAATGGAAAGCTTTTCTGCCACTCACTTTCTAAATAAATATTGTCTTATCATTTGAGCTAATTTTTTTAATGTATATTTAAGGAGCTATCTACCACTTTGACGCATTCAGCGGAATTCCAGCGGAAGAGGTGCGTGAAACATAATTTTAAAATTCAAAATGGGAACCAGAAATATCAGTCATGAAGTACCTGGAGGCTGTGGAGCTGTGATAAACACTGGCATCTAAATTGATTTGCTAGATTTTCACTGTGTTTGCATCCATAGAAGGGACTTCAGTATTCACTGCAGCGGCAATGAAGAGACAGGGCTTCCCTTTATGCCGTTAAACTGCTGCCTGCAACGCATGTCATTCGTAGTAGTGCCCTGTATCCAGCAAGTTTTTTTGTTTGGGGTTGTGGTGTCAGGGGAAGCCCTTCTGTTTTTCTTTACCTGGGAAACCGCTGGGCACGTAAACGTGTATAAATTGGTGGAACACCCTGCCAGTCACTGCATCGATAAGCCTGGGGACTTGAAGACAGAGGTTACGAAAATAGCCTTTCTACCCTTGAACAACAACTTTTGCTGCCAAGAGAAATAGTTTGGGTGTTTCGAGCTGTGGTTGCTTCGTGTCAATCATCATCTCCTGCACAGATTCTGTTGAGGTCTTTCAAGCGGGTGACTGGCCAGCTAAATCAAAGCGCTGCAAGCACCGGGAATGAGACAATGCATATTCATTGAGTTTATTTACTGCACCTATAATATATATATATAAATGTAAATGTGTTGGACTTGTAAAGTGCACGGCTGCCCGTAAGCGTCCCGACGCTGGAGACCGCTGGGGAACCTGTCCTGGCTTTCCCTGTGAGATGGTCCCTTCTGGGTATCTCAAAGGTGAAACCAGGCATCCCCGGCGTCTGTGGGGGGCCGTTGTAGAGATGAGGCAAGCTTAATGCCCAGAGTTGCTGAGTGTGATCCCTGGTTAGAGTAGGCACCGAGGCGAGAATTGTCGAGTCCGCTGACCCTGGTCCACGACCCTGCCGCGTCGGAAATTGAACCCTGGTCCCGGGCCGTTCTCTGCTTCCGGGTCTGCCGCCTCTAACCAGTGAGCCACACCACTCGACCACCACTATATATATATATATATATATATATATATATATTAACTACTGGCGGTCGCTAGTAGGTAGTTGTAGTTAGAACGCAGGGGCATATTACCAACAAATAGTGATATTTATCGCTAAGTAGGGTTAGCGGCAATATTTTTATCGCCGCGCATCACCGGTTTTTAACGCTGAGATAACTTGCTATTAGCAAGGTTTATCTCAAAAGCGATAAAAATCCAGGTGATAGCAGCGAAATGCGTGAATATCGCTGAGAATACAGCGATATTCACGCATTAGCGACGAAATGCTCTTAGCCATGTGTGACGGGGAGGCGGGTCCTGTGGACATGGATACTGATGTTACCTTGGACTGGTGGTCCGCTGTGCCGCTGACCCCCCTTTCTATCCTCCCTGCACAGACTGATGAGACTGACCAAGGGGACTGGTTCACGAAGGAGGTCGGCAGTGTTTGGAACTTCCCGGCGGAAAACGAACAGGGTCCCTTTAAACCCGGACTGCAGAACGACGAGGCCCCGCCCCCTGAGAGCGAGGCCGAGCCAAAAGCCGGAAGAACGAGCAAGAAGGCGGACGGCGTTTTCCCGGAGGCGGAAGGTGTTTTGGAGTGGAGACGGAGAGCGGAGGAGTCGAGTGTCGAAGAAGGAGAAGGATACGAGCAGAGCCCAGCTGAGTTCTTCAAGCCAGGAGGCCACCGGTTCGGCGCTGCGCCCTGCCACGTTCCCACGGGAGGAGCGTGGCTGGACAAGGTACGGGGCAAAGTAGCGGGCTGGGTGGGTCGGAGCGGCCAGTCGAACACCCGAGACTCAGTGTAAAGATTGTATAGCCTCTGTACCCTACCCCACACGAGCACTACGGACGTGTATATAATTGTGCACTTGGTTTCCCTCACTCCCCGGGCCCCTATAGTTCTATCACGGACGCCCCAGTGACTTCTCCTTTTCTTTCCTTTGCGGTACCCTCCGGACGGAGACCAGAGCCTGAACACCGGCGATCCACAAGTCCCCCTAAAGACCTGACAACGCGGATCAGCTGCAATCCGAGCCACGGCTTCACTCTGGATAACTCGGGGTTCCCAAGAAGAGTCAGAACGGAGCCCTCCGAATTCGCAAGACTTAGAGTGTCTACCAAAAGAAGGAAAGCATATCTGAAAATAAAACCTTCTTTAAGAGCGCTATTTCCTGCCTCTGTCTCCCTTGATATTGAGCCCCCTGACTCAGCTTCAATATTTACTGTACCCCCTGCCCCGCCACACCATGTTATCCACCTCCCGTTGGATAACATGGCTAAGAACTGGTCTGGGCAGGTGTTATTATTTGGAGATATTCGCGCTTAGCGCAAATATTTCCATCGCTATGCCTGCCTAGCTAATAGGCGATAGCGACGCTAGCGACTGCTGTCAGTCGCTAACGGGTTGGGTACGCCCATTTTGCATGTCATTAGCGATAAATATCGCTGACATGCAAAGCGGGCCCCAAACCGCTCGCTATCGCCTACAAGCTGTCGCTAACTGCTGTTAGCGACAGCTTGTTAATAGGGCAATAGAATTATCACCGCTTAGCGGCCAAAAACGGCCGCCAACGCGGCGATATTCGCCTATCGCCCTCCTTGGTAATATGCCCCCTAGTTTCCATAGGAACAACATTTTTTGATTTGCTAATAACTTTGGTATTGTTTGACGAATCTTCGCAAAATTCTCCCCAAAAATGTTTCATCCAGGTCAGCTCCTATCCTGAAAGTTTGGGGTGATTTGTCAAGTGTGGGGCTGAGAAAAAAGGGGGGGTCCCAAAAAACTGTTTTCTCCATGTTAATTTCAATAGGAAATTATAGCCACGGCTACAGCCCGAACTGCTGAATGGAATTAGACCAAATTTGGCAAAACTGTAGCGCTTGGTTCAGAAAGTGATCTTTTTTTAAATGGTGCAAATCCGTTCAGTAGATGCTGAGAAATTAAAAAATAAGAGTAAAAAAATCTATTTCCCATAAGAAAATTTAGCCAAGGCTACATCCCGAACTGCTGAACGGAATTACACCAAATTTGGCAAAAAGGTACTGCTTGGCTCAGAAACCAACCTTTTCAAAAATGGTGTAAATCCGTTCAGTAGTTGCTGAGAAATTGGAAAAAAAGTAATATTGATATCTAGAGGCGAAGTGGATCCACGAACCCTCCTCACCACGAGCTTTATTCTAATTGGCTGTCAACACTCCCAGCCAGGAAGTGTTGGCAGCCATCTTGTGACTCTGTGGAACTGAGTCACAAGAAAACAGAAAAAGAAAAGTGAAAAAAAAGAAAAGGGGGCACAGTAGAAACACCCTGACCCCCTAGGCCTGTGCAGGGGGTCCCACAAGGACCACCAGGGCAAAAAAAAAGCATTTTTTTAAAAATGTTGGCGAAATTCACTCTGGGTTCGCGAATCCCACCAAATTCTTTTTAAATGCAGCGTGGGCTCCCGCGATACATTTAATTGAGGCCCCCGGGTGGGCCAGGTCCCGGGGGCATTTGTAAAAAATATATGCGGGGGCCCACGGGGGCCCCCGCAGCCCCATGGACTGCCACCTCCTGGGGCTTGGTTAAAATGATGTGTGGTAGGGCACCTGGCCCTCCCACAGCCCCGGGGACCGCCACCCCCGGGCTTCTTTTTAAATGCGTGGGGGGCCCTTAAGACCCCCCGCAGCCCCGTGGACCGCCAGCCCCTCGGGGCTAGTTTCAAAAATTAAAACAATCCTTTGTGGGGGGTTTGAGCCCCCCCCCACATGCCCTGTGGACCGTCACCTCCCGGGGCACTAAAATGGAAATGCGGGGGCCCGTTGCGGACCCACAAGCCCCCGGGAGCACCACCTCCCTGGGGCTTTAAACACTTTGGAAGGGGGGCTGCGCTGACCCCCTCCTGGAGCCATTGATGGCCCTCGGGACCGCCACCCCCCAGGGCCGGCTCCTGCAGTGTCCCGGGGTGCCCAACCCAGGACACTGCTGTTTGCTATGGGAGGACGGGAGCCGTGCGGCTCCCGTCCTGCCATAGCCAACACTGGTTTGGATTTTGGAAGTAAGAGCAGGCTTCCTGCTCTTGTTTCCAAAATCCAAACCAGATTGCTTTTCCACACAGGGAGCTGAATGTCAGCAGCTCCCGTGTGGAAAAGCAATGCCAGCTCCCGCAGGAGGCGGGGAGCCGGCAGTACCGTGGGGGCAGACAAGATCTGGTCTCTTTTAAAAGGGACCTCAAAACATATCTTTTTCCAAGAGTAGTCTAAAGCATACACCGGATGGTTGAACTGATCTCAGTGCCAGGATACCCTCTGGGTGACAGCCGCGCTTAATAAGTATTAAATACATACAAATACATACATACATACAGGGTCCCCAATGGATAGGGCTGGCCCCGGGGGATGGGGTCCCTGGGGCCGGAAAAGGCCTGGGAGGGGGCCATGCGGACCCCCCTCCGCCCCAAAAAATAAAATAAAGGCTGGCCCCCGGGGACGGGGTCCCTGGGGCCAATAGAGGCCTCCGGAGGGGGGCCTCGTAACCCCCTTCCTTAAATAAAAAGCACAAATGTGGCCATGCCCTGGGGGATGGGATCCTCGAGGAAAGAATTGGCCCGGGAGGAGGGCCACGCGCCCCCCCCCCAAAAAAAATAAAGACCGGCCCTTGGGGATGGGTTCCCCGGGGCCAATAGAGGACTCAGGAGGGGGGCCTCATATCCCCCCTTAAATAAAAAGCAAAAATGTGGCCATGCCCCGAGGGATTGGGTCCCCGGGGCCTGAATTGGCCACGGGAGGGGAGCCCACGCGGCCCCCTTTCCGTTTACAAGTGTTTTTGTTTTTTTTAATAAGGGGTCAGGCTCAAAAAAAGAAATAAGAAGGGGGGCACACAGCCCCCCTTCTAAAAAATACAAATTAAAAAAAGACTAGCATCGTGCCGGAGGTTCCACCCTCTCCCACAAACTCTGCAAACGCGCCCTGTGGCGCGTTTTAAGATGGGTACTTAATTCCCATTCAATACTGGGGGTCCCTGGGGGCCAACTAGCCCACCAGGTACCTCCAGTATGCGCCATAGAGCTGTCTTGCAGAGAGGTGGTCAAAGGCCACACCCATTTTAACACCTCTCTGAAATGCAGCTCTGTGGCGCTTACTGGAGCTACCTGGTGGGCTAGTTGGACCCCAGAGACCTTCAGGATTTAAGGGGATTTAATGCCATAATTTACAACGCACCAGGGGACGCGTTTGCACAGTGGTGCAGGGAGGGGGCGTGGCCTGATTTGACAAGTGTGCAAACGCGCCCTGTGGCGCGTTTTGAGTTGGAGGATTAAGTCCCCTTCAATCCTAAGGGTCCTTGGGGGCCAACTAGCCCACCAGGTACCTCAGTATGTGCCAGGGAGCTGCGTTGCAGAGAGGTGTTTACAGGCCAGGCCCCTTTTTACACCTCTCTGCAACGCAGCTCTGTGGCGCTTACTGGAGGTACCTGGTGGGCTAGTTGGACCCCAGGGACCTTCGGGACTCAAGGGGAATTAATTTCTCAACTTAAAACGGCCAGGGGCTGCGTTTGCATAGTGGTGCCGGGAGGGGGTGTGGCCTGACACAGCAAGTGTGCAAACGCACCCCATGGCACATTTTTAATTTGGGGATTAAGTCCCCTTGAATCCTGAGGGTCCCTGAGGGACAACTAGCCCACCAGGTACCTCCAGCAAGTGCCAGGGAACTGCATTGCTGAGAGGTGGTCCAAGGCCATGCCTCCTTTTTACAATACTCTGCAACACAGCTCTGTGGCGCTTTCTGGAGGTAGGTGGTGGGCTAGTTGGCCCCTAGGGACCCTCAGGACTCAAGGGGACCTAATCCCTCAATTTACAAGCACCAGGGGGTGCTTTTGCACAATGGTGCAGGGAGGGGGTGTGGCCTGATGTGACAAGTGTGCAAACGCGCACTGTGGTGCATTTTAAGTCCCCTTGAATCCTGAGGGTCCCTGGGGGCCAATTATCCACCAGGTACGTCCAGTAAGCTCAACAGAGTTGCGTTGCAGAGGTGTAAAAAGGGGCGTGTCATCGGACCACCTCTCTGCCACGCAGCTCTGTAGCGCTTATTGGAGGTACCTGGTGGGCTAGTTGGCACACGGGGACCCTCAAGATTCAAGGGGAATTCATTAGCCAACTTAAAACACGCCAGGGGGCGTGTTTGCATAGTAGTGAAGGGAGGGGGCGGGCCTGATGTGACATGTGTATACTTATGCAATCACTCCGCCAAAACCCAAGCACTGATAAATTCACCATGCACTCTCCTTGCAGCACTTTAATCATCCAGTCAGTACCCATGCACTCATGCAACGACACATGCACTAACTCATGCACTGCTACAATACCCTGAGCAGTATCCATGCCGTCCAGCCATAGCCCTGTCACAACCCATGCACTCCTCCAATCACCCAGGAAGCACCATGTACTTATGCAATCACTCCGTCAAAACCCAGGCACTTATAAATTCACCATGCACTGTCCTTGCAGTACTCTAATCATCCAATTAGTACACATGTACTTATGCAATGACCCAGGCACTAACACATGCACTGCTACAATCCTCTGAGCACTACCAATACAGTCCAGCCATCGCCCTGTCAGTACCCATGCACTCTTTCAATCATGCAGCCAGCGCCGTGTACTTATCCAATCACTCCACCAAAACCCAAGCACTTATAAATTCACCGTGCACTCTCCTTGCAGTACTCTAGTCTCCCAGTCAGTACCCACTTACTCATGGAATGAGGCAGGCACTAACACATGCACTGCTACATTCCCCTGTGCACTACCCATGCAGACCTCTAACCACCTACACAGTACTGATTCATTCCTCCAATTACCCTGGTTGTACCCATGCAGTCCAGAAATCCCTCTACCACTACCCATGAACTCCTCAAATCCCCCATACAGCATCATGTACTTATCCAATCACTCCACCAAAACCCAAGCACTTATACATTCTCCATGTACTCTCCTTGTAGTACTCTAATCATCCACTCAGTACCCATGTACTCATGCAATGACCCAGGCACTAACTCATGGCAAATACAGAGGAGTTCTGTATCTCCTCAAATCCCCCATACAGCATCATGTACTTATCCAATCACTCCGCCAAAACCCAAGCACTTATAAAATCACCATGCACTGTCCTTGCAGCACTCTAATCATCCAGTCACTACCCATGTACTCATGCAATGACCCAGGCAGAAACACACGCCCTGCTACAATCCCCTGAGCACTACTCATGAAGTCCAGCCATTTCCTTGTCACTACCCATGCACTCCTCCAACCACTCAGCCAGCACCATGTACTTATCCAATCACTCCGCCAAAACCCAAGCACTTATACATTCTCCATGTACTCTCCTTGTAGTACTCTAATCATCCACTCAGTACCCATGTACTCATTTATTTATTTATTTAGAGATTTGTAAAGCGCCTGGTGACCCGGAGGCATCCCCGCGCTGTGAGAGCTTGAGTTGGCCAAGAGGGGAGAAAAAACATATTTAGGGAAAAGCAGAGTTTTGAGTTGCTTGCGAAAACGCAAGTAGCAGGGTTCCAACCGCCCACTGCGGGGAAGCGAATTCCAGCGTGTGGCTGCCTTTACTGAGAAGCGACGGCCTCCAGCGCGTACCCTCCTAAACTTAGGGACATTTGCTAGTCGCTCATTGTCCGAGCGCAGAGATCTCGAGGCTTTGTACGGGGTAACCATATCTCCTAGGATCGAAGGGCCTTGTCCATTGAGAAGCTTGTGAACAATGCACATTGCCTTAAACTCGATCCTCTCTCGTACTGGCAACCAGTGGAGAGCCTTAAGCGCTGGTCTGGCAGAGGTTCTGGAAGGAAGACCCATCAGCATCCGGGCAGCCGCATTTTGGGTTCGTTGTAGCTTACCCAGAGTAGCTTCAGGGGCTCCTTAATAGACAGCATTGCTGTAGTCCAATCGTGCCAGGACCAGTCCTTGAACCAGGAGTTTCCTAGATTGAAGGGGGAGCAGAGGAAGGATCTTGCGGACTGACCGCATAAGTCCGAAGCAGGTTCCAGCTGTTTTAGTTGCCTGGGTTTTCATTGACAAGTCCGGTTCGAGCCAGACCCCCAGACTCTTAATTTCTTTCTTGGGGGCGGGCACCTCACCCATAGTATCGGGCCAAACAGATGATGGAATTGCTGACCACTTCTTGCCCATCAGCATAACTTCTGTTTTGGACCCATTGAGTTTGAGTGAGGACTCGCACATCCAGAGATGGATTTTCTGGAGGCAGTGCAAGAGATTATCTGGGCATTGATCAAGATGTGAGAGAGAGACGACCAGTTGCGTGTCGTCCGCATAACTAACAATCTTGATGCCGAAGGGGGCAACTACATCCTCCAGAGGGGCCATATAGGCGTTAAAAAGAGTGGGACTAAGTGAGGAACCCTGGGGAACCCCACTTGTCAAAGGAAGAGAGTCAGAACGGGAGTTGCCATCCCAGACCTGGAACGAACGGCCCGACAGGAATGACTCTATCCAGGCCAACGCAGTGCCCCCGAGTCCTGCCCTGGCCAGCCGGTGGAGCAGGACACGGTGATTCACCGTGTCAAAGGCTGCACTAAGGTCCAGGAGGATCACTGCCACTGACCCCCCTGAATCCAAAATGCACCTTGCCTCCTCGATGACGGCGAGGAGGGCAGTGTCCGTACCTTGGCCAGGGCGAAACCCCGTTTGGGAACGTCGCAGCAGACTCATGCAATGACCCAGGCACTAACTCATGGCAAATACAGAGGAGGTCATGCTAATCACAGCGGTACCCCAACGCATAGTGTTCCCTAGTATATGTAGGTGTTTTGACTGTATTCTAAGTGTCTTTTACCATAGCTCTGGCTCCGGTCCTGGTTAGTCAGAGTCAGTTACCACCAGTACCCGTCAGTAAAAAGTTGGGGGCACAGGAGGACTTTCTTCTCCTCTGTTGGTTCTTTCTGCACATCTCTTGCTTCTTCCTGCACTTTTGTTCGTCTTTATGGACTTCTGTTGACTCTTTCAGCATTTATCTTGCTTCTTTCTGCGCTTTTCTTCCTCTTTCTTCACATGTCCTACCTTTGTACGCATAGTTAGAAAATAGCTTTTAAAAAACCATTGAAATTCACAGAAAAAAACATAGGCTTAGGGCATGTTATAATTAGAAATTAGCATTTAAAAAAACATTGAAATTCAATGAAAAAAAACATAGGTTTCAGGCACGTTATAGTTAGAAATTAGCATTTAAAAAACCTTAGAAATTCACTGAAAAAAACATGGGTTTCAGGGACGTTATAGTTAGTTGGACATTTCACTCGTACAAAACCATAGAAATTCCCCCGTTATAGTTAGTTCAGCTAACTATAACTCGCGCCCCTGCAATGTACTGCTGATGACGTCACATAATACATCATTCATGACATGGTCAGTGACATCACTGATGACATCACTGATGACATCTCAGATGACACGATTGGCCAGAATTGTTGAAATTCCGCTATACTGAAGAAATTGTTTTAAAGAAACTGCTGGGTATTAGATTAACGATCACTTCAGATGAAACAAGCGCAATGCGAATTGAAGCGGCAGGGAGTGGCATTTCTCTACTTTATCTTCAGTATTGGGAGTGCCTTTATTATTTGAAGATTAATTCCCATATCCAAAAGGGATGTCCCATGGAGAGATTAGCTAATCCTCGTATATGGGCCTGCAAGTAATATGTACTGCAGTTGAAACTGGATGTGCACCCTGATATTGTGACAGATTCAAAAATCCATGTGAGAGTGATTATATCTTGTCCTGAGGAAGGTGGTTTTTTGAACATTGAAATCCACCGAAACGCGTTGACGCAAACTGTTTAAAGGCACACTGTAGATTGTGGTGACATTTGTGAAATTGCCAATATCCAATGCGCAAGAATTGTATCTGTTTTACAAATTATCTGGATCTAATGTATGTGCCTTTGATGATTAGAAAGTATTTTTTCTTGCAGATTCTCCCTATGATCAACTGTGTAGATTGAATTATGTGTATGTTTTTATCCTTTTTTTAAATTGTATAATGATTTTTTGCTCATGATTATTCGACGATTTTAAATAAAATATTTTTATACTGTGCATACATTTGGTCTTTGATGGTGGTGGTGGTGGTATGTTCTGGTGATAATTTGGATGTGAAGAGTGGTTTGACTCTGTTGTATTAAGCATACCCAAAGGGGATTTGTTTTTGAATAGGGTATGATTTTACTAGTACAAAACAAAGGAAATTCAGCAGTTATAGTTGCCTGAGCTAACTATAACTTACGCCCCTGCAATGCACAGCTTATGACTTTACATATTACATCACTCATAACATGGTCAGTGACATCACTGAGGACATCATTCAGTGAGTGTGAGTATTTTCTAAGAGTTTATGATTGTTAAACATAAATACTAAGCTACTACAAACGTTAAATTAGTATGCAAGGTGACCTTCTAAGTGATACTACTTCTAACATATTATGTAAGTGGGTGTGTATCATGTGTGAGTGGGTGTCTGAGTGGCTGTTTGGGTGGGTGTGTGAGTGGCTATATGGATGTGTTAGTGGGTATGTGAGTTACTGTATGGGTGAGTGATTGACTGTTTTGGAGAGTGAGTGGGTATGTGTGTGGCTGTATGGGTGACTTAGTAGCTGTGTGAGTGGCTGCGTAGGTGTGTGAGTAGGCATGAGTGGTTGCATGGGTGACTGTGTGAGTGGCAGTATGGGTGAGTGAGAAGCTGTTTAAGTGTGTGTATAGGTAAGTGAGTAGTTGTAAGTGGCGGTTTTGGAGAGTGATTATGTGAGTGATTGGGTATCTGAGTGGTTGTATGAATGTGTGAATGGGTATGTGTTTCTGTGGGTGAGTAGTTGTACTGGGATTAAGTGTCTGTGTCAGAGGCTGAATGGGCAAGTGAGTGGGTGTGAGTAGCTGTATTGGTGAGTGAGTTGCAGTGTGAGTGGCTGCATGGGTGAGTGAGTACCTGTTCGGGTGAGTGGATGGGTGTGTGAGTTTCTGTATGGGTGACTCAGTGGGTGTGTGAGTGGCTGTAAGGAGGTATGTGAAGGTGTGTAAGTGTGTGTTTGACTGGATGTGTGAGTTGCTGCATTGGTGAATGAGTGGATGCATTAGTTTCTATATGGATGAGTTAGTGGGTATGTGTGTGCCAGTACGAGTGAGTGGTTGTGTGAGTGGCGCTATGGTTGAGAGATTGGTTGTGTGAGTACTGGTAAGGGTGTCTGAATTGGTATGTGAGGGGTTGTGTAAGAGTGGTTATATAAGAGGTTCTATGGGGTGTAAGTAAGTGTGCGAGTTGTTCTGTGGATGATGTCATCAGGGATGTCATTTGAGATGTCATCAGTGATGTCACTGACCATGTCATGAGTCAGGTAATGTGAGTCCCAAGCAGTGCATTGAGGAGGCATAAGTTATAGTTAGCCCAAGTAAGTGCATGAGTCCCTGAGTGGGTCGGTGAGTGGGTGTGTGGGTGGGTCTGAGTGGGTCTGTGAGTGGGTGTGTGTTTCTGAGTGGGTCAGTGAGTGAGTGCACAAGAGTCTGAATGGGTGTGTGAGTGGGTATACAGATATAGGCAAGTCAAAAAATGCTTTTCCTATGGAAACTTGTTCCAAACTATAACTACCTACTGGTGACTGCCAGTAGGATATCTATCTATCTATCTATCTATTTATCTATCTATCTCTCCATATATTACCTACTGGCGGTCGCCAGTAGGTATATATAGTTAGGATTTTTTCTCTATGGGATTTTTGAATATTCTATGTCTAATAACTTTGGCGTTTGTGGACGGAATTGGCTGAAAATTTCAGGAAAATGGAACATTTTGTTTCTGAGCAGCCCCTGAAAATTTGAGGGGGTTTCGTCAAGGGGGGTGTTAGACCTGACATCCTTGGCATGGTTTTCCCCCATCTTTTTGCCTCTGACTCATGTATTTTTTGATGCTGTGCTGGATTTCGTTTTTGCTGGTTTAGATGCTTTGGACCCTCTGCCACTGCTGATCAGTGTCAGAGGGTAAGTGCTCCCTCTGTAAATTGTCATATTGATTGAGTATACCTAATTGGCATATTTGTATCACCACGAAGTCCCTAGTAGAGGGCACTGTGTGTGCCAGGGCTGGTGAGGACAAATGCTACTAGTGGGCCTGCAGCGCAGATTGCGCCACCCACATGAGTAGCTTTTAAAAGGTGACTCAGGCCCGCCAGCGCAGGGCCTGTGTGCAGTCAGTGACTGCCATGTCAGCCTGGCCAGTGTCCCCACTGGCTAGGCTTAACCCTCCCCTGTCTGTGCACCTCAGCCACCCCTATGGAAGGCTCCATGTACCCCCCTGGGTAGGGTGCAGTGAATGGATAGGGTAGAGCGTGTACTAGTGCAGGTAACATGCTCTGGTAGAGAGCAGCAGCCACTTTGTGTGCTCACTGCTGTAGGGCTGTAGGGCTCCCTAGGGTAGCCTGGGGAGGCTGGTCCCATTGGATCCCAGCCTATCTCCCTATAGGAACAAGATGGAACATCCATGAAAGATATCCCTGAACTCAGAATTAAATGACACATCTTTTGATGAAGGTTGTTTTTGGATCCTGGGGTTGAGAATAGCATTTTTAGAAGTGGCTGTTCTTTTGTATAAACCTTTCTGTGTGCCTGGGCCTGTGTGTGGAATGCCTGCGCGACAGGAGCTGCAGGGCCCCGGAGGGGGTTGGAGTCAGCCCAGGGGTGAAAGGCGACATCTGTTGCCCGGGGAAGGGGAGAGAGAAGAGCCTGATAGTGCTGGGCTGTGCCTGCCTGACCACCGTGCTGGCTAACTCCCCTGCCGATCCACTGTCACCTCTGGCCCTGAAGCTGTCAGGAAGAAGAACACCAGAAACATTCCAGAGCCAAGGATCCCCTTGCACAAAGGACTTCAAAGGCGTTCAGGGGTATAAGGGAAGGACCCCTTACTACAGAAGATTAGATTCTGAAACTCTACAATCAAGACGGACCCTCTGCTGGAAGGAGGACGGCGAGAGAACTAAAGGAAGATTGCCTTGCTGTGTGCTCTAAGGGCTGACCTGTTCTGCTGTATCACTGGAAGCTGAGGAGGAGAAAGGGACTTTGCTGTGGGCTGTGTCCCTGCCTGCTTGAAACTGCTGAGACTTTGCTGTGTGCTGTGCCTACAGCTTGAATCTCCAAGGGCCTGAGAAGAGCTGGCTCCCTGTCTGCAACCCAGGAACATAAAGGTTGCCCAAGGCTACAAGAATCTGCTGTGCCCCCCCCCCCTGAAGCTGCTGTGTGGCGAGGAGATCGTGCAACCGTGTGGTTTGCCTGTTTAGCGCATTGGCTGCTCTCTACTGCTTGAGAGCGCCGCGCTGACCCAGCCTGCTGCAGGGCCAAAGTCGACGTGTTCATCGACACGTGTGTGGGGCAGACCGGAGACCTGTGAGCCTCTGCAGCGCAAGGGGCGCTGAAAAACAATTGCTGGCCGTATCACCGCCGCTGCCCGGGGCCAGAGAACCTCCGAGGGAAGCGCCATCCTGATCGGCGCTGAACCGGCGAAGAACGAAGCCGCCGTGCTCCCATTGGTGGAGGGAGCCGAGCCCCCTCACCAACGCCGCGACGGGATTGGCCCGTGCGGCGCAGCGTCATCAGCCGTGCTGGGCCGTGATTGGCCTAGGGAGCGGAGCGTCATCGTTGCCTGTCCCGGGAGCCGCACTGCCATTGGCTGACTCCCGGGTGCTGTGGAGGCTCGCCTGAGGAGCCGCGAGGGGATTGGCTGCCGTCGCTGAGGCAGCTGAAGAAGCCGAGGAATGAGCGCGATCACCGCCGGGCCCGGGAAGAAGTGACCTGACCTCGCCGAGGGATCTCCGCATGTGCTCCAGCCCCTGGCCTGCCGTCTCTGCTCCCCGCTGCTCTTTGAAGGATCCAGAGCGGGCGGAGAGCGTCCGGAGACCGGCCGGGCGGGAGCCACACTGAGCCTTCCCCCGCGAGGTGCCCCTGGGGGACCCGCGTCACCGCGAGCACGGGGAAAGAAGTCCCCCCTCCCTCAGGATACCGGGTGAGACGCGCTAGGAGCGCTTGGGGTCCCTGAAGCCAGGGGACCATTGGGGCATAATTGAATAACGCTGGCATTGTTTCTTTGCTCATTTGGAGAGCATTGTCAACCCAATAACTTTGGCATATCTTCTAAACGTTGGCATTGTTTGGACTGCTCGTTTTTAGAGCGTAGCCATTATAAATCGGTGGCATTAGGTTTAATACTGATTTGAAGAGACTTGAGACATTTGTTTTTATGTGACAACTTCCTGAAACTACGTACCACCATTAAGATTAAGTGCCTCATTTTAATAATGAAGTGATTATCGTGCAACTGCTTGATTTACCTTGCTGAAACTAGATAAAGTTATATATTTTTTATAAAAATATACTTACCTGTGTGGTCTCAGTTTGTGGTGGATTGGGGATTATTGTTGTGTTAAGTGCAAATGTTATCCACATTGTCTCCGAGTTTAGCCTAGACTGCTCGCGCCATGCTACCTAGAGGGTGAGCAGGGGTTATCTCAGAGGGTTATTCCGTTGCCCTGACCGGAGCTAGGGGTCCCTACTTGGGCCAAGGTACTTACCTTTGCCAACCAGAGACTCCCGGTTCTAACATTGGTGGCTCGCGGTGCGGATTTTGAACTAATAATTGCACTTGACCGGCAGTAATTTCTTGTACATCACTAGTCTAGTTTAGCAGAACAGGTTGCGCAAGACTTTTTCTTTTTGGTGAAACCTTTTTAGTTGAAAAAGGGTAGGAAGCATCATGTCTCGGAAAGCGCCAAGCGTGAATGGAGACGTGGAGGTGGAATTTGAAATCCAGAAGTTGTTAACCTATAACAAGGAGCAACTGAGAAAAGTCTGCAAACAGCTTGAATGCCCAGTGAGGGGCGGCGCAAATAAGGAAGAGCTACGGACAGCTCTGAGGGCCTGGTGGGAGGCCAAACATGGTGTCCCAGAAGCTCCTATTGAAGAGGGTGGCGCACAGGAGATTGGGTTTTTGCCCAGTGAATTGCCAGTGGCAAAGCCAGCGTCTAGGGCCGGCAGCACCCACTCCAGTAGGAATATTTCTCCAGAGGAAGTGGAGGAGAATCAGAGAACTAGGGCCCATGAGATTGAGCTTTTGAAACTCAGAGCGGACGCCGATGAGAAGAAACTGCGCCTGGAAATTGAGAGAGAGGCACAGGAGAGGAGGCATGCTCTCGCTTTGGAGGAAAAGAAGCTCCAATTGGCTCATGAGAGGAGCATGAAGGAATTGGATTTCAAATATAAAGAGAGGGGGTCCAGTTCTAATGGTGGCAGCGCACAACCAGTACAGGCGGGTAAGGTATACATACCAAAGGATCTGGTACAGAATTATCAGAGGGGTGAGGATATTTATGCGTGGTTCAGAGCGTATGAACTTGCCTTAAAGATGAATGAGGTGCCTGAGAAGAATTGGGGAGCAGGATTGTGGAAGCATTTTGAGGCCTCTGGGAGGGATGTTTTGGCACCCTTAGAAGCAAAGGATGCTTTGTCCTACTCCGCCATGAAGGAGGCTTTGTGCCTCAGGTATGGGCTCACTGCTGAACAGTACCGCCAGAAGTTTAGGAACTTCAAGAAGCTTGATTCAAGTACTTGGGTGGAGTGTGTGAGTATGTACACGCGTGCACTGGAAGGTTGGATGAAGGGCAGCAAAGTTACTGATTATGTGGGGTTGTGTCACTTGATTAGTAGGGAGCACTTAAGTAGTTTGTGTGTCCCAGAGCTGCGCCAGCATCTTTTGGATAGTAAGTTAACTGATCCCAGTGAGCTTGCTAAAGAGGCGGACCGGTGGACTAGCACCAGGGTCCACAAGGGGGTGGTAAGTACCCCAGCCAAGGGTGGACAGGGTCCCCAGCAGAAGAGTGGGGGGGACACGGGTAATCAAAAGGAGTCTTCTAAAGGGCCCCAAACTGGTTCCCAGGAGAAGGTGTCTCAACCCCCCAAGTCTAAGAAGTCCTGGCCCCGTAAGGGCAAGCAGGACAACAGGCCCCCGCCTACCTGCTTTACATGTGGGGCGGTGGGGCACATTGCCCCCAAATGTCCAAAGAAACCTCCAGCACCCTCTGGTGCTCCAGCACCGGCATTGGCCAGTGTAGCTTTGGGAGGGGATTTGATCTCTAGTGGGGAGGAAGGGTTAGCAGTGATGACCCTTGTCTCTTTAGGAGACCGAGAGATGGCCCAGGAAACCTTGCTGCCCCAAAACACTAAGAAATACGGGCAGAAGGTGACCATCAATGGACAGGTGGTGGAGGCTCTGAGAGACACAGGGGCCAGCGTGACATCTGTTAGGTGTCAGTGGGTGTCTGAAGAGCAAATTGTTCCCCAGGTACTCCGGCCTGTGGTGGCAGCTGACAGTTCAGTGCGCTACTGCAGGCTGGCGAAAGTTCCATTTGAATGGGGAGGAGTCTCCGGTATTTTGGAGATTGTAGTAAGTGATGCCTTGCCTGTAGATTGTCTATTAGGTAATGACCTGGAGAGCTCCCCATGGAAAGAGGTGGAGCACCGGACTCACTTGGAGATGTTGGGTTTGCCTGCGTGGATCTGTGTGTCCACCCGTGCAATGACAGTAAGAGAGGGCGGTCTAACAGAGCTGGAGCCTGGAACAATGGCCCAGGGACCTGCCAAGAGAGGAAGGGGTAGAGGGCGCGGGAAACCGGCCCCCACTGTTCCCACGGTCCAGGAGGAGGCAGACCCGGAAGGGGATGCCCTGGAACCTACAGGGGAGCAAGTGGCCGAACTAGGGGAATTGCCTGAGCTGTCCCAGTGGCAGCAAGAGGGTGGTCCCTCCAGGGAGGAATTCTGCCAGGCTCAGAAGGAGTGCCCTTCTCTCATTGGTGTGCGGCAGCAGGCTGCTGACCAGGCCGCAGGCCTGGGGTCCAAGGAGCATTTGATCTATTGGGAGGATGACTTACTTTATAGTGAGCCTAAGTTCGCTGAGCCCGGCGCAGCCCGTGTGCTGGTGGTACCGGAGCGCTTCAGGAGCTTCCTACTGGGTCTGGCTCATGACGTGCCTCTCGCAGGACATCTGGGGCAAGACAAGACCTATCACAGGCTTGTCACCCATTTCTACTGGCCCCAGATGAAGACGCACGTCTCTGCCTTTTGTAAGTCTTGTCAGACTTGTCAGGCCAGTGGCAAGAGTGGAGGGAAGCGCGTGGCACCCCTCCAACCCTTTCCCGTGGTGAGCACCCCTTTTGAGCGGGTGGGCATTGACATCGTGGGGCCCCTGGATCCCAAGACAGCCCTAGGCAACAGGTTTATCCTGGTCTTGGTGGACCATGCCACTCGGTATCCGGAAGCCCTTCCGCTCAGGACAGTCACCGCCCCAGTGGTGGGCCGTGCCCTGATGGGGATCTTTTCCCGGGTGGGATTTCCGAAGGAGGTCGTTTCGGACCGCGGGACAAACTTCATTTCTAAATATATGAAGTCCCTGTGGAGTGAGTGTGGGGTGACTTACAAATTCACCACTCCTTACCACCCTCAAGGAAATGGTTTGGTTGAGAGATTCAACCGCACATTGAAGGGCATGATTATGGGCCTGGAAGAGCCCATGAGGCGGAAATGGGATGTCTTGTTGCCATGCCTGTTGTTTGCCTACAGGGAGGTGCCTCAGAAATCATTAGGGTTCAGTCCCTTTGAGTTGCTGTATGGCCACCCTGTCAGAGGGCCTCTGGCTCTGGTGAAGGAGGGGTGGGAGAAATCCCGTGGGAAAACCCCTCAGGATGTGTTCAGCTATGTGCTGGCCATTCGCAACCAGACCAAGCGCTTCCGGAAGCTCGCTCAAGAGAACCTGGAGGCTAGCCAGGAGGAAATGAAGAGGTGGTATGACCAGAACACTTCTCTGGTTGAGTTCCACCCTGGTCAGAAGGTGTGGGTGATGGCGCCAGTGGAGCCTTGTGCGCTCCGTGACAAGTGGTCTGGCCCATATGAGGTGGTGGAGCGCAAGAGCGAGGTTACCTATTTGGTTAACCTGAAGACTCCCAGGCAGCCCCTGAGAGTGCTCCATGTGAACCGCCTCAAACCCCACTTTGAAAGAACTGAAGTGACTATGCTCATGGCTACAGATGTTGGAGGGGAGGAGGATAGTGATCCTCTCCCTGACCTCCTGGCAGTCAAGGAGCAAGATGGGTCAGTGGATGGTGTGGTCCTCTCCCCCACCCTGACCCCAGAACAGCAGGAGGACTGTCGCCAAGTCTTGGGTCAGTTCGCCCCACTGTTCTCCCTGACCCCAGGTGTCACCAAATGGTGCGTCCACGACGTGGACACTGGAGACAGCATGCCTGTGAAACAGAAGTTTTACAGGGTGGCTGACAAGGTCAGAGCTAGCATCAAGGAAGAAGTTTCCAAGATGTTGGCGCTTGGGGTTATTGAGCCCTCCAGCAGCCCCTGGGCTAGCCCAGTGGTCTTAGTGCCTAAGAAAGCTGCTACCCCCGGTGGCCCCCCAGAACTTCGGTTCTGCGTGGACTACCGTGGGCTCAATGCGGTCACGAAGACTGACGCACACCCCATCCCCAGAGCTGATGAGCTGGTGGATCGGTTGGGAGCTGCCCAGTACCTGAGTACTTTTGATTTGACCTCAGGGTACTGGCAGATTGCCTTAACTGACGGGGCAAAGGAGAGGTCAGCATTTTCAACGCCGGAAGGACACTTCCAGTTCCGTGTCATGCCCTTTGGGTTGAAAAATGCCCCCGCCACATTTCAGAGATTAGTCAACCAGGTACTGGCAGGGCTGGAGCAATTCAGCGCAGCCTACCTGGATGACATTGCGGTGTTCAGCTCCACTTGGGAGGAACACCTGCAACACCTCACTGAAGTGTTGAAGGCTCTGCAGAAGGCAGGCCTCACTATCAAGGCCAGTAAATGCCAGATAGGGCAGGGATCTGTGGTGTACTTGGGACACCAGGTGGGGAGCGGCAAGGTGGCGCCCCTACAGGCGAAGATTGACACCATTCTGGCTTGGGAACCCCCCAAGACCCAGACGGAGGTGAGAGCCTTTCTAGGTCTCACCGGGTATTACAGACGGTTTGTCAAAGGGTATGGCACCATTGTGGCCCCTTTGACAGAGCTGACATCTAGGAATCAGCCCAGGAAAGTGAATTGGACTGAGGCCTGTCAAACTGCTTTTGACACCCTCAAAACTGCCATGTGCACAGCACCGGTGCTTAAGGCACCTGACTTTTCAAGTGAGTTCATCGTGCAAACTGACGCTTCAGAGCAAGGCGTGGGAGCAGTGCTCTCACAGATCAATGATGAGGGAGGAGACCAACCTGTGGCTTTCATTAGCCGGAGGCTAATCCCCAGGGAACAAAAATGGAGTGCCATTGAAAGAGAAGCTTTCGCTGTGGTCTGGGCTCTGAAGAAGCTGAGGCCCTACCTGTTTGGGACTCACTTCCGCGTTCAGACCGACCACAGGCCCCTCAGATGGTTAATGCAGATGAGGGGTGAGAATCCAAAATTGTTGAGGTGGTCCATTTCCCTACAGGGGATGGACTTTACGGTGGAGCACCGCCCTGGTACAGAACACGCCAACGCTGACGGTCTGTCCAGATTCTTCCGCCTTAGTGATGAGGACTCCCAAGAGGTTGGGTAGTTCTCCCCACTTTCAGCTGGAGGGGACACGTGTTAGACCTGACATCCTTGGCATGGTTTTCCCCCATCTTTTTGCCTCTGACTCATGTATTTTTTGATGCTGTGCTGGATTTCGTTTTTGCTGGTTTAGATGCTTTGGACCCTCTGCCACTGCTGATCAGTGTCAGAGGGTAAGTGCTCCCTCTGTAAATTGTCATATTGATTGAGTATACCTAATTGGCATATTTGTATCACCACGAAGTCCCTAGTAGAGGGCACTGTGTGTGCCAGGGCTGGTGAGGACAAATGCTACTAGTGGGCCTGCAGCGCAGATTGCGCCACCCACATGAGTAGCTTTTAAAAGGTGACTCAGGCCCGCCAGCGCAGGGCCTGTGTGCAGTCAGTGACTGCCATGTCAGCCTGGCCAGTGTCCCCACTGGCTAGGCTTAACCCTCCCCTGTCTGTGCACCTCAGCCACCCCTATGGAAGGCTCCAGGTACCCCCCTGGGTAGGGTGCAGTGAATGGATAGGGTAGAGCGTGTACTAGTGCAGGTAACATGCTCTGGTAGAGAGCAGCAGCCACTTTGTGTGCTCACTGCTGTAGGGCTGTAGGGCTCCCTAGGGTAGCCTGGGGAGGCTGGTCCCATTGGATCCCAGCCTATCTCCCTATAGGAACAAGATGGAACATCCATGAAAGATATCCCTGAACTCAGAATTAAATGACACATCTTTTGATGAAGGTTGTTTTTGGATCCTGGGGTTGAGAATAGCATTTTTAGAAGTGGCTGTTCTTTTGTATAAACCTTTCTGTGTGCCTGGGCCTGTGTGTGGAATGCCTGCGTGACAGGAGCTGCAGGGCCCCGGAGGGGGTTGGAGTCAGCCCAGGGGTGAAAGGCGACATCTGTTGCCCGGGGAAGGGGAGAGAGAAGAGCCTGATAGTGCTGGGCTGTGCCTGCCTGACCACCGTGCTGGCTAACTCCCCTGCCGATCCACTGTCACCTCTGGCCCTGAAGCTGTCAGGAAGAAGAACACCAGAAACATTCCAGAGCCAAGGATCCCCTTGCACAAAGGACTTCAAAGGCGTTCAGGGGTATAAGGGAAGGACCCCTTACTACAGAAGATTAGATTCTGAAACTCTACAATCAAGACGGACCCTCTGCTGGAAGGAGGACGGCGAGAGAACTAAAGGAAGATTGCCTTGCTGTGTGCTCTAAGGGCTGACCTGTTCTGCTGTATCACTGGAAGCTGAGGAGGAGAAAGGGACTTTGCTGTGGGCTGTGTCCCTGCCTGCTTGAAACTGCTGAGACTTTGCTGTGTGCTGTGCCTACAGCTTGAATCTCCAAGGGCCTGAGAAGAGCTGGCTCCCTTCTGCAACCCAGGAACATAAAGGTTGCCCAAGGCTACAAGAATCTGCTGTGCCCCCCCCCCTGAAGCTGCTGTGTGGCGAGGAGATCGTGCAACCGTGTGGTTTGCCTGTTTAGCGCATTGGCTGCTCTCTACTGCTTGAGAGCGCCGCGCTGACCCAGCCTGCTGCAGGGCCAAAGTCGACGTGTTCATCGACACGTGTGTGGGGCAGACCGGAGACCTGTGAGCCTCTGCAGCGCAAGGGGCGCTGAAAAACAATTGCTGGCCGTATCACCGCCGCTGCCCGGGGCCAGAGAACCTCCGAGGGAAGCGCCATCCTGATCGGCGCTGAACCGGCGAAGAACGAAGCCGCCGTGCTCCCATTGGTGGAGGGAGCCGAGCCCCCTCACCAACGCCGCGACGGGATTGGCCCGTGCGGCGCAGCGTCATCAGCTGTGCTGGGCCGTGATTGGCCTAGGGAGCGGAGCGTCATCGTTGCCTGTCCCGGGAGCCGCACTGCCATTGGCTGACTCCCGGGTGCTGTGGAGGCTCGCCTGAGGAGCCGCGAGGGGATTGGCTGCCGTCGCTGAGGCAGCTGAAGAAGCCGAGGAATGAGCGCGATCACCGCCGGGCCCGGGAAGAAGTGACCTGACCTCGCCGAGGGATCTCCGCATGTGCTCCAGCCCCTGGCCTGCCGTCTCTGCTCCCCGCTGCTCTTTGAAGGATCCAGAGCGGGCGGAGAGCGTCCGGAGACCGGCCGGGCGGGAGCCACACTGAGCCTTCCCCCGCGAGGTGCCCCTGGGGGACCCGCGTCACCGCGAGCACGGGGAAAGAAGTCCCCCCTCCCTCAGGATACCGGGTGAGACGCGCTAGGAGCGCTTGGGGTCCCTGAAGCCAGGGGACCATTGGGGCATAATTGAATAACGCTGGCATTGTTTCTTTGCTCATTTGGAGAGCATTGTCAACCCAATAACTTTGGTATATCTTCTAAACGTTGGCATTGTTTGGACTGCTCGTTTTTAGAGCGTAGCCATTATAAATCGGTGGCATTAGGTTTAATACTGATTTGAAGAGACTTGAGACATTTGTTTTTATGTGACAACTTCCTGAAACTACGTACCACCATTAAGATTAAGTGCCTCATTTTAATAATGAAGTGATTATCGTGCAACTGCTTGATTTACCTTGCTGAAACTAGATAAAGTTATATATTTTTTATAAAAATATACTTACCTGTGTGGTCTCAGTTTGTGGTGGATTGGGGATTATTTGTTGTGTTAAGTGCAAATGTTATCCACATTGTCTCCGAGTTTAGCCTAGACTGCTCGCGCCATGCTACCTAGAGGGTGAGCAGGGGTTATCTCAGAGGGTTATTCCGTTGCCCTGACCGGAGCTAGGGGTCCCTACTTGGGCCAAGGTACTTACCTTTGCCAACCAGAGACTCCCGGTTCTAACAGGGGGGCTGAGAAAAAAGGGGGGTCCCAAAACGTGTTTTTAACATTGAGTTTTCCATAGGGCGGTTGGCCTCACTTTTAGCCCGAACGGCTGAATGGATTTGCACGAAACTTGGCAAAATTGTAGGGACTGGTAGCCCGATGTGCCTTTGCTAGGTCTCAATATATGTGCTCCAGTGGATTTTGAGAAATTAACGTTCAAAAAAAGATATATATCTGTAACAGCGGACCAGGCAGCGCTCCAGTTCGCGTACTTTTCGCGTTACGGAGCTTTGTGAAGCGAAGCTGATTGGTTCTCCGGCGTCTGTAAACATTCCAAACAGTCCGTAGCGGCCGCCATCTTGTCTCTCGGTAGGATCGAGAGACAAGAGGAGGCCAAAGCGAAGGGGCAAATGACCATAAGGGGGCATAGTAGATCCTCCCTGACCCCCTAGGTTTGATGTGGAGGTTTTAAAAGGGCCCCGCGGGGCAAAAATAAATAAATAATAATCGAACGGCTGAATGGATTTGCACGAAACTTGGCAAAATTGTAGGGACTGGTAGCCCGATGTGCCTTTGCTAGGTCTCAATATATGTGCTCCAGTGGATTTTGAGAAATTAACGTTCAAAAAAAGATATATATCTGTAACAGCGCTCCGCTTCGCGTACTTTTCGCGTTACGTAGCTTTGCGAAGCTGATTGGTTCTCCGGCGTCTGTAAACATTCCAAACAGTCCGTAGCAGCCGCCATCTTGTCTCTCGGTAGGATCGAGAGACAAGAGGAGGCCAAAGCGAAGGGGCAAATGACCATAAGGGGGCATAGTAGATCCTCACTGACCTCTTAGGTTTGATGTACCATTTTGCCAAGTTTGGTGTAATTCCGTTCAGCCATTCAGGCTGTAGACGTATCTAAATGTCCTATGCAAAATTGCATGGGGAAAACACATTTGAAAGTGTTGAAATTTAGAACCAATTAAAATGTTACTTTGGTTTTGTATTTGTGTGTGATGAAAGTTAATTGGTTATGTATATATCAAAAATGAGAGGAAACCACAGCCATTTTGTGATACTACTGTCTGAGGTACATTTGTGAGGAATTTTTGGTGCTCAATTTCTGGTGTTTGATTTACACAGTACTAACACTTCTCCTACTTTCAAAAAGGTGAGTTGTTAATTTGTAAGGGGAACTATGTTGTACACTTTAAGATAATTTGAAAAATGTTTTCTGTTATTCATTTTCAGTCCTTCTGTTATACTAAATACTTGATAAAGTTAGTTTTATATTATGTATTACTAAAAACGATAAATGAAAGTGATTATTTTTTTCTGCAATTTACAGCAAGAAATTTCAAAATAAAATGGATCACAATGAAGAGACCGTGGCAATTTCTTTTGAATTATCCACTACATTTATTGAAATTGACAGCACCAATAATGAAATATTCTCACAAGGAGGAGATGACTTGAATGATTTTTTTGATCAATCTCTTGACGGCGAATTTATCGAATGTTTGGAGACCATAGAGTTACAAGAATCATCATTGCAGACTTTTCATGAGGAAATTCCTGATGAGGACATGTTACTAGTTCTTTCAAATTATGAAAATTCAGAAGAATAAATTTATATTTAGAAATCAAAAATTGTTTGAGACATTATTCATTTTTATTTTTAATTTATGAGGTTGTAGCGAAGTGATTGTAGTATAAAAAAAGACTTATAGTATAGAGTGCAAAAATTAGTTCTTTTTGGAGGGGCAAAAATAAAACAAAAACGTTTTTTTGGTGGGGCGCGCCCGGTTAGCGTAACGGGAAGTGGACTGGGGAGCGTACTACAAGGAAAGAAGAATGATTGACTTTTAACTTATTGTATGTTTATAGACTTGTTTTTCTGCTGAGTGACGTGTCGGCCTATCTTCACGGGATGCAGTCCCTACCATCTCGGCGTTTAAGCCCAGGGGGACCGGTAGTGTGGGAGAGATAACGGGGCATATTATCAAGGGGGTTTATCTCCGCTTTTTTGGCTTTAAAAGCCAAGAAAGCGGAGATAAAATTATCTCCGTATTACGTAGCTGTCGCTAACACCAGTTAGCGACCGCTAGTAGGAGATAGCGACCATCTTGGGCTCCACTTTGCATGTCAGTGATATTTATCACTAATGACATGCAAAGTGGGCATGCCAAGATGTTAGCGACTGGAAACAGTCGCTAACATCGCTATCTCCTATTACCGACTTTTGGAGATATTCGCGCTAAGCGCGAATATCTCCAAAAAGTAACACCTGTCCTGAGCAGTTCTTAGCCATGTCATCCAATGGGAGGTGGATAACATGGCTAAGAGCATTAGCTCGGTAATGCATGAATATCGCGGACTTTTCAGCGATATTAATGCATTGCGGCCGTTTTTTATGGCATTTGCGATAAACCTTGATAATAGCAAGGTTTATCTGCGATAATTTCTGACGATGCTTAGCGGTAAAAAATTCGTTGCTAAGCATCGTTAGGGATAAATATCGCTTAACTTTGGTAATATGCCCCAACGTCTGTTAACGTTCGATTCGAAGGAAATGAGGAAGTGTTGAAAAACATTGTCTGCGCCATCTTGCCTTTTTTCAAATGCCACACTTTTGTCGTGCACGGCAGCCATTTTAGATGCCTTGACCAGACCCACTCTCTGCACGCTGTCGATCCGTAGCATGGCTCCCCACCCTCGCAAGCATCTTCCCCAGGCACTGGTCACCCCCGCTCTCTGTCTTATGCATGGGCAATAAACCTCCCCCCATCTGCGCTGCTCTTCCCTGAGAATCACACCCTGTGCCCGCCCGACACCTCCCTTTCGTCCTATTCACTACCGCACCCTCTGACACTCCTCTTCCTCTGTGTCCGATTGTCCAGGCCGGTCCCAGGCTATCAGCTAGCCCTGCAGATGTAGTTTATGGCCCCAGCTGTAAAGAATCACCCCTCTTCAAAGGAGTTATAGTAGATCAAGGCCCACACCCGATGAGATCCGTCACACCACACGCGTTCCTACTATCTGAAAACCATCCTGTATTGTGATTGGGGAGGGGACCGAGCCTGAAGCGGAAGATTCCAGGGATGACTCTTTGTACATCAAAGTTTTTACAATTATGTGTCACATTAAAAATATATAGCACTCCAACAAAGTAGTAGGAATATAAAACTTTAATAACTTATAAATATATACAACAAAACAAAAACAGTAAAAACATTTAAACAATGAAGAGACCGTGGTAATTTCTTTTGAATTATCCACTACATTTATTGAAATTGACAGCACCAATAATGAAATATTCTCACAAGGAGGAGATGACTTGAATGATTTTTTTGACCAATCTCTTGATGGAGAATTTATCGAATGTTTGGAGACCATAGAGTTACAAGAATCATCATTGCAGACTTTTCATGAGGAGATTCCTGATGAGATGATTGAAGAGGAAATTCCTGATGAGGACATGTTACTAGTTCTTTCAAATTATGAAAATTCAGAAGATGTTGCCTGGGTGCCGCACTGATTTGGGTATCCGGCGTGGGGCGTCCCGGGGGGTGGGTCGTCAGTAGCGGTCTGTTGTGCGAATAGTTCCAAGGCAGCAGAACGCGCTGAAATCTGGATGGCACCAAGGTGATGTCCAGTAAGTTGCCGCCCACCAAATAACGGCGTGGGGCGCCGCGGGGGGGGGGGAGGCAGTCCAAAGTTCTGTTAAAAGGGCAAAGGAAAGGATCGGTGGTTTGAACCATCAGTCAAAAAGGGGAGGGGGTGCAACAATTTTTCCTACCGGGTCACACTGTGCTTTCACCGGAACTGAGGTCTGCAGGATTCTAGTCATTCAAACTGAGGCTGGCGCCAGCATGGGAGCGCCGACGTCCCGCGGCTACAGTTTCGTCACTCCACGGGCGATCATGGCAGTCATTCCCCATCGGGGGTGTCTGCTGGGGTCGGGGACTCCCGCGGCTCCTCTAGAATCTTCAAGGTCGTGGAGGACTATGGTGGTGGAGTCAACCAGTGACCGGGCCATTTCTTTATGCTGGGCCCGCTCTTGCCAGGTCGACCGCCATTTTGAGAGTTCGGTAGCTACCGGCGATCGCGGGGTCAAATGAGCGGACGGGCTCCACCCTGCCGGGCGAGACGTTGCAGCATCGCCACAGTGGAAGAACCCTTTTCCGGGCGCCTGGAGCGCTGAGGGTGCAGCTGGGAAGCCTCCACCTGGGGAGGCGGGAGAGGCCTGTTCGCACCGTCTCTCCCACCCAGTGCACCCCACGGCGTCTCGCTTGACATTTGTTATGGCCGGACCAGGCGATGAGGACGAGGGGGGGGGTCGGAGGCATGTGCAAGACATCCCCCCCCCAGTGTTGTCGCAGCCATTATAAAAGAAAGAAGAAATGTCCCGTCCGTCTTTGGGCCGGACCTCCGGTGGATGGCAGCCGGACGCCCTTTGCTCTGGCCCCATGAACGGGTTCCTTGGCTCATCCGGTGGGGCAGGCCTTGGCGTGTGGTGCCTCTCCTGGGCCTTTCGTGCAGTGGCCTCTCCACTCCCAGGCCCTCCATGGATGCTGGCCCAGACTGGGAGAGAGAGGGTCTAACCTGCAATTCTCCAGGGTTACCGCCACCGCGGCCGGATCCCGTCGGCCTCGGCCTCTGGTTGATGGTGGCCGGACTGGGAGAGAGAGGGGAGGGTCGAGGACACAGACATTCCCCCCCTTGCAACTCTCCAGGGTGGTCGTAGCAATCCCCCTGGACGGGTGCCATTGGCCTCGGCCTTTCCTCCGGCTACACCCTACGTGATGATCTTCTGCCGACGGTTGGCAGCAGGACCCGCCTTATATGTGTTGCTTCCGGCTGGGCGTAGCCGGAAACCTGTTGCACTTTGGAAGTTTCCAGAATGGGGCGGATGTCTGCTGACTTGTATCTTTCCCAGTTTGCCGTTATTTGGCCGTGGCAGGCGGTGGGACAGACACGTTTTGGGGCAGTGAGGGGCGATGAAGCCTCGTTGCCTTGTGGCCGTTGCAATGTCACACTTGGTTTCTCTTACTGTTTTCAGGTTTCTTATTACGGGTTTACTTCTAACGTTTCTTGTTTCTAGGACAATAATAGGTTTTATCATTACGTATTGTTATCGTTTCTTTGTTTGTTATTTAATAAAAAGTTCATCAGTGGCCTACTGATTTTCGTTTTCCTATTCCTTTCTTTCCAGGTTGTTTCATGCTAAAGTTTCTGTTAACAGGATACAGTGATCACTTCGTTATTATTGCATATGTCCTTTTCACTAGGGGTGCTCTCTGGTCGGGCCAGATGACCTATCTCTAGTAAATGGTCCGGGTGAAACAGGTGCATCAATCAGTGGGGAGTAGATAGGCATGACAGATTACAACGGGGGACAAAGGTCCGCATTACCTACCCTTTCACTACTTGCAAAGATTTTCCTACGTTTATTTGCAAACAGGGAATACCTCCAAAAAGAACCAATTCCCAAACAGTCAATGTTCGGGCAAACAATCAATCAATGAGGAACGAAATAGGCACGATGTGTTAAAGGTTTGCGTTACCTACCCTTCACTATCTGCAAAGGGAGAGAGAATATTCCTATTCTTCCCCGTTTGCAGGCAGAGAAGATGCTTAAGAGAACCAACTTCGAACAATTCAATGCTCGATTCAATCAATCAATCAATGGGGAGAAAAATAGGTATGACGGATTACAATGGGGACAAAAGTCTGCATTTACCTATCCTTCACTATCTGCAAAGACTAAACAGAGTATGGCGATTCTGTGCTTGTTTGCAAATGCTTGGATAACAATCAATCAAATGGAGAGAGAAGCAGGCAGGACGGATTACAACGGGGGCAAAGGCCTGCGTTAACTAACCTTCACTATCTGGAAAGAGAGAGTACTCCTAATAGAAATGAGGGGGGGGGGCAGCATTGAAAGCAGATCAGTGTGCATAAACACGAAAATGTTTTTTCTTACCACGTACTTGACAATCGACAGCTTATGATATTTGCTATTAAAAAACCATTGAAATTCACTGAAAAAACCATAGGTTATAGACCATATATAGTTAGGAATTAGCATTTACAAAACCTTGAAAATTCACTGAAAAAAACATAGGTTATAGACCATATATAGTTAGGAATTAGCATTTAAAAAACCTTATTTTACTCACACAAAACCATTGAAATTCCATATATAGTTAGTAGTACTAACTATATATCGCGCACCCGCAATCCACTGCTGATCATGTCACATATTACATCATTCATGACATGGTCAGTGACATCACTGATGACATCACTGATGACATCTCAAATGACATCACTGATGACATCACTGATGACATCTCATTTGACATTACTGATCACATCACTGATGACATCATTCATGTGATAATACGATGAACCTCTTCAGACTCTAATATAACCTTAGATACACTCAGTGTAAACAGACACTCACAGACTGTCACTCATCCATGGAGTTACTTACACACCTAGTCAGTCATGCAAAGAATCAATCACACCTCCATTTCCTCAACTATACAGTTATACACACCTTACTTATTCAATCATATACTAACACATATTTACTCTCTTATACAATCTCTGATACAAGTTCACAATGATCCATACAGCCACTCACACATTCACTGGCTCTTATGCACAGTTATTTATATATGTCAACTCTCACATGTACTGTGTTTTACATATGTACTTACTTTGACATGTAGCACTGAGATATCCATTCACTCACCAATACACTCATGCACACAGTCATTCGCCAATACAGCTGTTTCCACATGCACTTTTGAACCCATACATCTAGTGAATCAACTGCTCACACATCTGTGCACAGAGTTATGCACCTCCCAGCCACCCACACACACACTCAGTCTCCCATACAAATACTTAGGTAATCAACCAATAACCCATATAGTTACTCATATAGCTACTGATCAACACATGCAGCAGTTTACAGAACAGGCATAATGATGCACAAATTAAGACAGTTTAGTCACTAACCCATGTTAATGTTAAAGGAGTTTGTATAGCGCGCAGCTGCCCCAGCCAAGGGGCGTCCCGGCGCTCAGTGAGACACATTTAATCACTCACTCATACAGTCAGTCATGCACCTACTAAATCCTTCATCCAGACACTTATACATCCACTCATTCTTCAATATGTAAGACATATTTTAACTTTACAGAAACATACAGTCATTGGATGTTGTCATCAGTGATGTCATCAGTGATGTCATTTGAGATGTCATCAGTGATGTCATCAGTGATGTCACTGACCATGTCATGAATGATGTAATATGTGACATGATCAGCAGTGGATTGCGGGTGCGCGATATATAGTTAGTACTACTAACTATATATGGAATTTCAATGGTTTTGTGTGAGTAAAATAAGGTTTTTTAAATGCTAATTCCTAACTATATATGGTCTATAACCTATGTTTTTTTCAGTGAATTTTCAAGGTTTTGTAAATGCTAATTCCTAACTATATATGGTCTATAACCTATGGTTTTTTCAGTGAATATATATATATATATCTAAATAAACATATATATTAAATAACCTACTCCGCCCGATCCATTTCCTATTGTTTGAAAAAGACGGACACGGACACAATGTAGCTGGTGCGAGTGTTTATTGCTGTTTGGCTGCCATAACGTGTTTCGGCCTGGACAGGCCTTGATCACATGGCGCCTATAAATATATTCACTGAAAAAACCAAAGGTTACCGGGACAATATAGTTAGGAATTAGCATTTAAAAAAAACTTAGAAATTCACTAAAAAAACAAAAGTTACAGATGCGTTATAATAAGGCTCATGTTTCACTCATACAAAACCAGAGAAATTCAGTAGTTACAGTTAGCTGAGCTAACTATAACGTGCGCCCCTGCAATGACTGCTTATGACCTCACATATTACATCACTCATGACATGGTCAGTGACATCACTGGTGGTGCACACCACACAACTTGACAAAGGCTTTTTGCCAAAATTTGTTTTTTTTAAACAATAAATCTTAGTGCTATCATCTGGTGTGTCACATCCGTCGTACCTTTGATTGTATTTGTTTCCAATACTTTTGTGGCTGCTGCTACCGGCACAGTGACCGCAATTGATATGAGTATTGAGCATCAACGTCGGTTGATATATATATATGTACATTGCTGCACATATGGAAAGAAGAATATGCCTCTGAGGATTCCCTTTCAGCACAAAAACAATCCTGACCACGCCAGCGAAGGGAGTGTGCTGAACAGCGCTAAATCTTTGTAAATATGGTGCTGTTCAACTCTCTCCCATTAACACAGCACAGCCATTGCCTTGCGTGAATTTCTTGTTGATCTGCCCCGTAGCAGGTGTTACTGCACATCTAAACAAACTTGCCCTTTAATCAAACCACTGGGCCTACATGACGAGGAGAATTGGCTTTTTGAGAACGACTGGCAGGAAGGTAAGTGGGTACCCCGCTCCCTTGAGCAGAAGGGTGCAATTAGCGCTCCATAACAGAGCAACTCACTGACTAAGACAAGCTCTTTTACAAACAAGCAACGTAATTAATGAAGAGCACTACATTTCAAGTGGATGGCACTTCACCCGGTACTGAAAATCAATTGAGTTAACCCAGCTAATGCCGCAAAGCGATCAGCCGCACGACTGAGCCCAGTGCGCCAGCTTACGTCTTCGGTGTTCGAGAAGCTGCAACTCTTCAAAAGCAGAGAATTAAAACCCAATCAGACAAAGAATGAGGCCAAGCCCTAATCTATGCCTGCAGAGCTACCTATGTATATTTACTTTCAGCTACGATAAATGATTCCCGGAAGCAGACTCGCATAGGCCTTCACCGGGCATAAATGCGTGCTCGAGGTTGGTCTGGTTTAATCAATCACCTGACGGCATGGCTCGGTCTTCCCTGATTAATTGCGCAGTCAAAAAGGTTGATCCCAGAGTGTCACGCTGTTCTGTGGGGATTTTTCTGAAGCCACGATGAAGCATTGCCAAGCATGTTATTTTTAAATTTTTTTTTGCAAACACATTTAATATGCCTTAAAAGGGTCAAAGTCGTAAAAAAGTAATACAAAAATAAAGATGTAGAAATGTTTAAATGTGGCTTTCTCATGTTTGCCAAAAGAAGTATATAAAAAATCGCTCATTACACGAATGTCCCATCACTAAAATTTATAAAAAAAAGACGTGAAATGAAAGCAAAGATAGGCCCTAGCACTGAAGTGGACAACTTCCTAGGTGGATGGATGTGCTCATGCGCAGTAGGAAAGAACAGACGCTCACAGTGAAGAGAGGCAATGGCTGAAGAGGCTTGCCCATTGCCTCATTTTGTAGATTAATAGTCTTCATACTTTTTAATGCTGTCCTTCGCCCCTTTGTTTTTTTTTTTTTATTCATAAAGTTTTATATAGCGCGAACTTGATCCCGAAGGATATCAGAGCGCTTTACAGTTTGAGGCAAAGGTAACAAATCAGAACATTAGTCTAACAAGGGGAATCTAATTGGCATTGAATCAACTAGTACAAACATAACAGCTCAATATAACCTGAGTGCACGAGTAGGACCACGGGTAAGCAGAAAAGTACTCAATAGCTGTTCTCATTACATTGTCAATAGTTAGTACCTCTCTGACTTTGCCACCATTTATTTGAGCAGCTGAACATCTGGCTCCGAGGTTTAATATTAAGTGGCTTTTGCAAATGTCCTTCGCATCCAGTTTGAATTGCATCACTTTCTCCAAAGAAGTAGTTAATGAACAGGAAGATGCTCAGCTTGTGCATATTGGAATAAGCTGACTCTTTGCATATCCTGTTGGCTTCATCTTACATGACTGACATACTGAAACGCAATTACTCACCTGTTTTAAGTTGAGACCCCAGTGCTGGACCCAGGAGCCCAGTACTGGATTACAAAAGTAACAAGATCAATTGTAAAGCGCTATGGAATCCCTCAGGATCAAGCTCGCGCCGCACAAAACTCCACAAATAAATAAATAAATACATTTAAAAGACCATTTGCAGGTTAATGAGGCCTTGCTGTTGTTTCACCGCTTCTGAGAGCCCCTGCAGCTCCACTCTGCCTATTGCTTAAAGATTCAGGCCCCCCCCCGAAATTTTTTCCTAGCCCCCCTCGAAACTTGGCTCGTTGCGCCTCTGGTAGGCGATAACCTTAAACCCGTGCTGGCTGCAGTGCCAGGCCTGAGGCCAGCCACCACCTCGCTCCCTGCTGCTCACATTCAAATTAAGCAAGCAACAAACAAAAGCCAGTGCGGTGCCACTGTGCTGCGGAACCGGGCTGGGAGCTAGAAGCCCCCTTGCCCGTCCCTTCCTTAGGCCTCTTTTGGTTTTGAAATTTCTGGCCAGCCCCAGCCCGTTCTAGAGTCTCGCGCCCAGGGCAACATATTTTCTCACAATAATTAATTTCTACAAAGTCTTGAGTGTTGGACAACAGTTCAAACGTTGATGTTATGTTCAGTTATCCCTTTTAAAAATGTAGTAAAATACATGATAGCCAATAAGTTATTGCCAGGCCTCTCTTCCTATCAAATTTAAAGTATTCACACTCTGGGGTATATTATCAACAACTAGCGATAATTTTTGTCTCTAACTTGTTTAGAGACAAAAATTATCGCCGCACATCGGCGATTTTTATCGCAGATAAACCTTGCTATTAGCAAGGTTTATCGCAAATGCGATAAAAAACGCCCGCAATGCATGAATATCGCTGAAAAGTCAGCGATATTCATGCATTATCGAGCAAATGCTCTTAGCCATGTTATCCACCTCCCATTGGATAACATGGCTAAGAACTGCTCAGGGCAGGTGTTAGCTTTTGGAGATATTCGCCCTTAGCGCAAATATCTCCAAAAGTTGGTAATAGGAGATAGCGATGTTAGCGACTGTTTCCAGTCGCTAACATCTTGGCACGCCCACTTTGCATGTCATTAGTGATAAATATCACTGACATGCAAAGTGGGGCCCATGATGGTCGCTATCTCCTATTAGCTGTCGCTAACTGGTGTTAGCGACAGCTTGGTAATAGGGAGATAATTTTATCTCCGCTTTCTTGGCTTTTAAAGCCAAAAAAGCGGAGATAAAACCCCTTGATAATATACCCCTGTGTTCCTTTATCAGAAAGGGGCTAGGGATTTTGAGGTTTATTTGGAAACCTCCAACTCTGACACCTACATTACAAAAATAGCACAAGGCATTAACAAAGGCTCATTAAGGAGTGGCTCCCTGCCAGTCTTTTTTCATTCACTAACAACACAGAGCTGTTTTCACTATGATGTTTGTCTCGGTTCCGCTCCAATTAGCCAGAGACTGGGGCCCCTCACCAGCCATGGCCCGTGCAGGTAAGAACGGTGGGGCCGGGTTGGGGAGGGGCTGGGCGATTCGACAGACGACCATGAGGGAAAAATAAATAAATAATCAATTTTCCCTCGTCTGTCGAAATCCACCCTCATCGCTCTTACCTTACCTGCACGGGCCATGATTGCCCCTCACCCTATCAATTCAGGGCCTGCCCCAAAGTTTGAAGATCTCTGTTTTAGACTGTGGTGGGCAGAAGCAAAATAAGAATGACACCTGAACAGACCAATGAATAAAGAGCGCTTAATATAAGTGTATTTTTATCATGATTTTTAAAAAAGCCTGAGGCTGGCAGGCACTGGCCTTACATAATGTGTTTATTTCAGGTTGACTGCTCAGGAATGGTTATGTAGGGGTGCTTGCTGAGTGAAGGACAGAGTTTGTAGCCAGTAGTGTTCAACATTCAGCTACAAAAGGTCCTGTGGGCATATGAAGGTTTTTTGACTGTTGGAATAAAATGGCAATTGCTTCTGAAAATTCCTCTGGGAGATGGTTACTGGCACCAGCTTGTTGAGCAAGACTACTCGGAGAGCATTGCAACCATCTAGGGGTGTGCAAAATGTGTATTACATGCGAAATGTTTTGTTCAGTGACCTTTTACTGACTTTGACCTAGTTGGTGGCGTTTCCTGCTTTCTCTTTACCAACGGCCAAGCATGTTTTTTTCGTCTTGCGAGAGGTAGTGGATGAGTTTTCTCTCAATAGTAATTGTAATTGTATTTACATAGTGCTTACCACCCCTGAGGAGGAGTCAAATTGCTTATCGACGAGTAGCACACTACTCAGGAACCCAAAAAGTTGTAGTCATGAATTAGTACAGGGTACTGAGAAAATGTTTTTGAACAGGTAACACAAGAGTTTTGTATGGAGTGTAAACATTGCATAGCTTTTCCTCATTGGTTATTTAACACTGGCGTGGAAAAGGTATGTTAAATTACACTACTACAAAATGTTGAAAATGGGGAGTAAACGATAATAAAATATTGCAAAAATTTGGATTGTCACGTGAAAGTTACACTCATGCACAGCTTCACAATCTTCAAATATTCTTCATATTTTTAAGAGGGAGGTCACAAGTTAAATCTTGACTGCATGGGCACACTCTTTCAACTAAGGCAACTTGCTAGTCTTGGGAACCGACTAACTAGGCAACAACAAATCCTAGAAGCGGCCTAAATTTACCCTCTCGTGTATGTGAAGTATATAGCAAAAGCTTTTGCCAGTCAGTAACCTGCCTTTGGTTTATTCTTCCCCACCCACATCCAGAAGTATTCAAGATTTGACTTCAGGAACAAAAACCCAGCCAAATGCTGCACACTTCATGCCAAAGCCCATCAAATGTTGCACACAGCGAGTGAACGCTGGGAACAAAATTCACCATCTTGCGAGCATTTTCGTTCAGGCCCCTGTTCAGCCTAGGCAAGTGTCGTACCTAGACCTACTGCCAACTAGGCCCGGTTCTAGCGGGTGGGCCCTGTGGGCCAGGCCCACCCAAACATGAGCCTTGGCCGTCGCAGCTGAGACAGCTTCCCGGACACACACACAGCCGCACCGGAGCACTTTACAGGTCTTTAAAAGACCATTTGTTGGTTAATGGGGCTTTTTTGTTTTTCACCCCTTCTTAGAACCCCTGCAGCTCCACTCTGCATATCGTTGGAAGAATCAGCCCCCCCGAAATGTTTTCTCAGCCTCACCCCCTCCCCCCAAAATGTGGCTCTAGTTGCTCCTCTGCAGCAGAGATCCTTTGCTGTTTAAAATAAGGGAGACAGTTATTTACACGCATTCGGTGAGGAAATTTTCGTCAAGGTGGGAAGTGTCGTATTTTCGGCAGATGCTTAAGATCTTCTCGAGGATTTTCTTTTAATTAAGAACGGTGGTTTGTGCCCACTCTGCTGTAGCAAATGCTAAGCTCTTAATGACGTTTAAACAGACTTGCTGTATTTAATTACAGCCAATCACTCAGCGAAAAGTGGAATAGCCAGTGATCTGCGTGTGGAAACCAAAACTGAATGTGTTCTCCTTGTGTAATGTACCTGGTGCTCAGGCAAAGCACTCCAATAATATGGCAACATTAAGCGTTAAATGTGGCAGACAGGGCCTTATAAATCAGATCACTCAAAATTCTAGGCACCTGTCCTTTGGATTGAGTAGCACCAGCAGCGCTACATGTTTATGCCACAATTGAGAGCTCTGGAGTGGAGACTGAGGGCACTGCACTTTTCTGATAGTGCCTGCAGTCAGTCAAAAACGTGTTCAGAATACATGGCCATCCATCCTTGGACTCTCGGCAGAGAGCACAAAGTGATCACATACTCCTGTTGTAATTGTGATTCTGTTGAAATGGGTGAGATGGGACCCTTTTGATGGGGCCACACAGTCTTCAAAATAATAAGGCTAAAGTAGAGTAAAAGAAAATGCACTGCTCGCTTGCTTCTTAAGTCATCCCTAACTTTAAGCCCCACCACTCTCAAATGTCACTAGCTTCCACTGGCAGCGACATTAAGAAGGCCAACAGAAGAGGATGGGGGGCGTGGCCAACTGCTGAGCATGGCAGCTACATCTTAGTTGAGCTCCAGACCAGGGCACACTGATCCTGTAATTCACCTGATACATACAGAGTGGAAGGGTCCAGCATGGCACGTCCTTTAGCCGGGAGGCCCTGTGTGCGACGGACCCGCTTTTCAGCCTGCCGCTGAAATGTTAATGCGAGGTACGAGGACTGGGCCCTGCAAGTTGCCGGAGAGGAGATCCCGCGCCCGTGAGACATGGGCACCGTCTGTAGGACGTGACTGAGCTGGGACCCAACAGGGAGAGAGAATGGCGACGCCGCCCCGCTTGCAGAGGAGCGCCGCTTCGATCGCGGAAGACTCTGGCGGCTCGATCTGCGCAGTGGCGGTGAGTGTGACCGCGCCTCGATAGCAGGCCATTGGGCTGGGAGCTACGCGAGGTCTGCTGTTGCAGGGTGGCCTGCGGCGCTTCATCTGGGGGACGCGGTGATCAGATCAGACTGCGGGCGGAGAGCACGGATGTGATGCGGACGATTGGAGCTGCAACGAAGGGAGCTGCATGAAGGTGATTGGAGGTGGGAATGCTGCAGTAATGAGCCGGCCTATACCTTAATTACATGGCCGCAGGCCCAGCTGTGCAGGAAGGGCCTACAGAGCGTAGAACGAGCCAGGGTCTATAGTGCTGCTCTCGTCTAAGAACCGCCTGAACTGAGTTAGTATTGAAGCTAGTGCATCCGGGTGAGGGGGCCTCTTACATGTCAGATGGGACATTTGATGCACTTTTTGACCCGCTGATATTGTAGCCGGGCTGGGACATGCAGCACTGACGCTAGTAAGGTAGCCCCGGAACCCCCGTCGGCCTGTGGTACGCTCTGGACACTGGGTGCACATGATAGTGGGGAACACGAACACAGTTGCTGTTGGACACAGATCTGCTCACCCTCATACTCACACACAGCATACTTGGCAATAGAAGTGTGTGCTGGCTCTGCATGGACCTTCAGACAGGCCGGTTGGTAACACCCTGGAGCGAAACACACTGGCCCTGCAGCGCCCTCATTGCCTGGTCAGGTGGTTGTTTGCCACGCTTGTGAAAGCAGCAGGACGTTGGCCCAGGCTAGGGTGACCAACCGTCCGTAAATTTCACGGACAGTCCGTAATTACGGCCGTCTGTCCGTTGTCCGTGAAGGATTCTTTAACGGACGCCTTTTGTCCGTCATTTTAACTGGTCGCACAGCTGGCCCCCACCTCCCTTCTTGACTCCAATGCTGTTGAGGTCGGGAGTAACAGACTCCGATCAGCAGCATTGGAGAGGCACAGCGTGATGGCAGCAACCCTCACACCTTGAGCCCTTGATGAGCTGTTCAGAGGTGCTTGAAGGTGACAGAGGGAGAGGCTGCAGCTTCAGGGAGCAGGGGCATCTATTCAGATGCAAACAACACTGAATGCGTCCTGTACCTGCAATCGGTGTGAGACATTCCCCCTTTCTGCCCAGGGCCCCAAACATCCTAGAACCGGCCTTGATTACACCGAGGCAGCACGTGGTTCTTTTCACACAGCTCAATTACTGTCACTAAATTGTAAACAAACCTCGATTCTTCAAACATGCAGTCTATAATGTAATACAATAAAGAAATGTCACAATCGCACCCACACTGATTAACAAAGTATGGAGGACATTCAGTTAAATCAGTTCTCTTGGAGTATCTCCTTTCAGTACTACATCAGTGTGGGGGGGAGGGGGGCAAAACTAACATTTTGGAAACAGAGCTTGTCTTCTCCTTGTCTTGTCCAGGAGGGGGTGAGGAGCCCTACCCCACCCTGGAAGAGACCAAGATGATACTAGAATACTGCATGCCCACCCCTGTGCCCACCCTGGTGGATCCTGTTCCCCCTCCTGTGATGGCTCCTGCCCCCCCTCCCCCAGTGATGGCTCCTGTCCCCCCCACCCCCGGCCTGTGATAGCTCCTGTCCCCCCCTGTGTTAGATCCTGTCTCCGCCCCGGGTGGCTCCTGTCTCAGTCCTGGAATGGCTTCTGCAGCGAGGGTGAAGTTCTTGATGGGCCTCTTCTCAAAAAGGCTCAGCTCAAAATTAATATTGAAAGGTGGGAGAGTGAGTAGGTGAAGGGATGGCTGGATGAATTAGTGAAAGGGTGAATGAATGAATGAAAGATTGAATAGATGGATAATGGGAGATGATGGATGGATTGATGAGTGAGTGAAAGGATGGAAGAGAGAAAGGGAAATAGCTGGATGTATGGGTGTAAGGGTAGCTGGATGTGTAAAAGGGTAGATGGATGAGTGAAAGGATGGATGAGTGAAAAGGTGGATGATGAGTGAGTGGGTGGATGGATGAGTGAAATGATGGATGGATTGACGAATTGATAAGTGCAAGGGCGAATATATGGACGGATGAGTGAAAGGGTGGATGTAAGGATGGATGAGTGAGTAAAAGGGAAGGTAGATGGACAAAATGATGAATAGATGAGTGAAGGAGTGAAAGGATAAATGGATTAGAGAACGGATGGATGAGTGATAGGGTCAATGGATGGATTCATGAGCGGATGAGTAGATGGATGGATGGGTGGATGGAAGGAAGGATTGCAAAGTGAAAGAGTTGATGGAGAGAGAAAGGGAGGATGATGGATGACTGAAAGGGTGGATGGGTGGAAGGATGAGTGACAGGGTGAATGGATGAGTAAGTGAAAGGATGGCTGGATGGATGGGTGAAAGGGTAAATGGTGGCTGGATGAGTGAATCAATGGATGGTTAGAAGAGTGGATGGATGAGTGTACAGATGGATAGGGTGAAAGGGCGGAGGGATAATGGATGGATGAGTGAAAGGATGGATGAAGGGATGGATGAGGGAAATGATAGATGGAAGGATACATGATGGATAGGTTTGCAAATGGCTGAATATGTCTAGATATGGCTGGGCTTACTTATATACAATTGCGCGACCTCTGATGTGTCTGTAAAACTTATCCAATTGTCCTGAAGTTTTGTCCTGAATTTTGACCTCCTGTCCTGAATTTGTGTCCTGAATTTTGACCCTTTGTCCTGAATTTTTACACTCACCGTCCTGAATTTGCACCAATGCCAGTTGGTCACCCTAGCCCAGGCGCAGACCCCTCACTGGAAAAGAAAGACTCTGGCGAAACCTCGCAGATGCCCACCTGAATACCACCTACCCAGGCGGAAGGACAAATGGATAAACTTGATCTTATCCTCCAAGAGGTTAGGGACTCAAGGAAGGTCATTGATCAACAAATTGGCGCCCTCACGAACGGCTTCACGCTACTCAAGGCGGACCATGCTAAGCTTGCTGACAAGGCGAAGGATAACAAGGTGGCGTTGGCAGATCTGACTCCACAACAAGCTCAGAACATGACCGACATACAGCAGCTCCAGCAACAAGTCGCCACCCTGATGGACCGAGTTGAAGACGCAGAAGGGAGGGCGAGGAGGAACAATGTACGAGTCATTGGGCTGCCGATAGAAGCGTGCGGGATGATCCAGCCCACTACATGGAGCAGTGGTTCAGCGAACACGTCGCTACAGAGGGCCTCTCCACTCAATATTGCGTGGAGGGGGCACATAGGATACCTACTGGCCGGCCGAAACCGGGGCCCCCGACTTCCTATTGTCAGGCTACTAAATTACAGAGACCGGGATACGCTCTTACAGAAAGCTAGGGAGTGAATTCAGATTAACTTTGAGAATAGTAGAATATCGCTTTACCCAGATTATACACTATTAGTGCAAAGGCAGCGACCCTCCTTCATGGGAGTTGAGATGAAATTGAGGGACCTGAATTTAAAGTATGCACTGCTCTTTCCGGCTCGGCTGAAAATTATTTATGACCGGAAAACACATTTCTTCGAAAACCCAGGAGACTTTGAGAAGTGGTTAGAGGTAACGGACCCCGTGGTGACTGGGGACACTGCTTCCCAGAGTACGCAACAAAGCACCTCCCGTATGGAACTGTCAGGCACCCGTCGCAGCAGAAGGATCCGCAGGACCTCCTGGCGGACTAACCCAACGTCGCAACAGACGCAGCAGGGCAAGTAACAGGCGATTATGACGGCCGCTACTTTTCAACAATGCGTTAATTAAGGACTCTTCCTCCTCTGATAGAAATGCAAATAAATCTGACTCTGAGGGCAGCGTGGCCCTATTTCCCACCGTGACTCCACAGACGGCGGATGGCTTGTTCGGCTGACTGCCAGAGGTCGTTGCTGCTAATGGACCCACCTCAGCGGACGATATTATATCCTTTTGTTGAAATATGTTAATGGCGCTGTATGTAACTGTATTTTATTAGCCCTGGGTTCCGCTATGTTGGACGTCGATGATATGCTGTAGTGCGCTCCTGCACCCCATGGTGATGACCCCCAATTTGCGACTGCCGTTTTTATTCAGAGCATAGTTCTGTTTGCCATGTTTGTTTTTCTGGACCGATACAGTTTCTTGACCGGACCGAGTATTGGGGTTTATGGGGGGGGGGCAGTCCTATTTATTTGTTTATCCTGGGGTGGCTGGCTAGCAGCACATACAGTATACAGCCTGTTATAATGATCACCTTGCTCTTGCAATGCACTTACCCAACACATACAATGTAATAACGTGGAATGTTCGGGGACTGGGCTCCGTACAGAAACGTCACAGAATCCATGTTCAACTGCTGAGACGCAAAGCACACATAGTGTATCTGCAGGAATCCCACATGGTGGAACAAGAGGCACTGAAACTACATAAGAAATGGATGGGACAGGTCTTCTCCACTAGCTATTCTGGGTATGCACGGGGTGTCACCATCTGGGTCAGACATGGAGTGCTGTTTAAACCTTTAGAACAAAGAATCGACCAACAGGGAGGCTATATCTTTATACGTGGGTCCCTTGTTGGTCAACATGTAGTACTGGGTAGCACGTATGCGCTGAACTTTGAGCAGGAACGATTTCTAGCCACCCTAAACCTAGCATTGGCGGGCTGGGAAATGTATCCCTGGATTATAGGTGGGGACAATAATACAATAATGGATATTGCTCTAGACAGGTCCCATCCCCCTCTGAACGGTGCAGGGGTGATTAAGCAGGCGAAGGCACTCTGCGGTTGGGCGGAGGGGTGGGCATTATGTGACGTATGGAGGATGCGGCACCCGGCCACAGAGAATACTCTTTTTATTCCCCGGTCCATATGCTCCACACAAGGATAGATAGGACATTCTGTTCAAACACGATAGCGATGCAGGTCACACACACCACGTATCTAGCAAAGACCTTTTCAGGTCATAATCCACTTGAGATAGCAATTACATGGGGCAGGATACCTACTCCAGTGCCTACCTGGAGACTCTGGCCACAGCTATTGGAAGACACGGTGTTCCGCGCCACAATAGCAGATACTATCACTCATTACTTCACCGAAAACAGTAACATCGCTTCTAACGGCCTGATAGAGTGGGACGCTTTTAAGGAGGTCATATGCGGTAGAGCCATAAGCGCAACAGTGGGTGCTAGGCAGGAAGTCCATAAGTCCCTCATGGCAACAGAACACAAGATGGACAAGTTGGAACAGGAAGCAGTGCACAATAAGGAGAAGCAGGCACCGCTTCAAGAAGTGCGTATCCGACACGCGGAACTGCTAGAATCCCTACGACTCATAGATTATCAGTGATACACGCAGTTGTGGCACTCCGAGACAGACAAGTCGGGGACACTATTAGCGAAGATATTGCGAGACGACACACCACCATTGTGATCAATGAGATAACTACTCTGACGGGCGAACCGGCAAATTAATGACATTAACAAGGCTTTTTGCCAGTATTATGCCACATTATGTAGCAAGCCTATGGACAGGGAGGGCACATGCACGGACGACTTTCCACATGCACCATCCTTTCCCTAAATGAACGCAGAAGCCCTGAAAGGACTGTCAGGCCCCATCACAGCGATGGAAATTAAAATAGCACTGGGTGTGAATGGGCTACCTGCAGAATTTTATACTACCTTTATGGACTCACTCCTGCCCAGCCTTATGCACTTATTTAACACAGTGCTGAAAGAAGGGGCACTACCCCATACCACGGCGCAGACTTTGGTGGTCTCGCTCCCGAAACCGGAAAGAGACCCCATGGACATGGCCAGCTATCGCCCATTGTCATTAGTAGCAACAGAATATAAAACACTGGGTGAAGTATTGGCAAATAGGCTTCTTCCCCTTCTGAATAAGATGATCCATATAGATCAGACTGGTTTCCTGCCGGCCAGGAGTACATCTTTGAACACTAGGAGACTACCCCACCTCATGTCGACCACCCCGGAATGTTACGCTTATGCGGGCTGCATATCACTAGAATTAAGCCAAGCGTTTGACACATTGATTTGGGGGTACATGTTCAAGGTACTGACAAAGTTTGGGCTCCAGGATGGGTAGATCAACTGGCTCAGATTGTTATATAATGCTCCTACTGCCCGAGTTCATATGACAGGCCATATATCGGCCGAATACCTGATATTTAGAGGGACGAGGCAAGGCTGCCCACTCTCACCACTACTGTTCATATTGGTGCTGGAGCCCCTGGCTCTTAAGTTACGTAGGGATGCACATGAACTGGGCATAATGATAGGGTCTACAACACACCTCTTCATATGCGGATGACATTGTTCTTTATATCAAAGACCTTCGGTCTGATCTGGCCCCCCTTGTTGAGATCTTCGCCACCTTTGAACATATATCGGGCTTAGCCATTAACCCGGCGAAGTCGCATGCCTTTTTCTTCCGAAAACACGCCGCACCTACAGAAATTGCATTTGGGTCCACGATGTTACAGGTGGCTCCGCATACGTTTAAGTACCTGAGCATCCATGTATACAGGACCCCGCCGATATGTTAGAAGGCAACCTTAATAGAGCAATAAGAGCAATGCATTCTAGCGTTGCCTTCTGGACCACGCTATCACTGTCAGTGATGGGCAGAATAGCTATAACAAAAATGGTGGTCCTCCCGCGCTTAATCTACTATTTCACAAATCTACCTCTGTTGGTCCCACAGACTACTTTTAAACTTTTGAACACCATGCTTATTGACCTTGTCTGGGGGATTGGCAGGCGAAGGATAAGCCTCAAAAAGCTTCCGCTTGGTACGAGAAAGAGAGGTTTGGGAGTGCCGGTTCTTACAGCACATTATTACGCCAGTCAGTTGCAATGGCTATCTCATTGGACGGCAGGGCGTAATCTGCAAGAAATAGGGTTTACTGAGCAGGATATAAGTAGAGGCCTTACACACACTGCTATTACCGAGATGCAGGCTAACTCACCCCCTTCCACCGTTATTACACACAGCGCTGCAATGTTGGAGAGCGCCGCTACACTACACAAGCTCACACCCTGCCTATGCAGGCAACATCCCCTTACTGGAAATACCGCTAGCAGCCGGGAGAATCACAAAACGTACTATTGCTCTTTGGCTGGAGGAAGGGGTTAGCATGGTTTTGGACTTGTTTAACGATGGGCAGCTACTGGATCATGACAACTTCATTAGGGAGACGGGGTGCCGGGACACGTGTATATGGTACACGCGGCGTTAATCCACTACGTCAAGACACACTGGGCTCCGCACCAACAGGAACCCACCACCCACGAATTGGTCAAAGCACTTTATTGCATGGGCCGTGGGAGACACCTGATAAAATGGCTATATGTAGGGATCCGGGCACATGCTGAGATTGCCCTCCTTTCATTACATACTGCATGGTTAGATGACATAGGACGGGCCTTAGAGGACAAGGAAGGGGAGAAAATCATAGAACACCCTCAGAAAACCTCGAGAAATGCCAAATTCAACTTTATTCAAACCATGATCTTACATAGGGCCTATCTTACCCTGCACAGGTTAGACAAAATGTTCCCACAGACCCAACACCACTGCCCGAGATGCCACTGTGAGGGAGCTGACCTAGTCCACATGGTGTGGTGTAGCTTGTGCCTACAAGAGTTTTGGGATGCAGTTCGATGCTACACACAGGCAGCTACACACAGGAACATACCTAACACTATGGAGGAGTGTCTTCTGGGCCTCCATAAATCTTATACTAAGCACAAAGTACAGTATAAATTTGTGAACCTGTCTTTACTCCTGGCAACACAGACAATTACCATGTGTTGGAAATCTAAGAACCCGCAGTGCATGTGTGGTACAGTGATCTGATCCGCTGGGGTAGTGCAGAAAGTGCGGAAGTAAGGAGGGAAGAGGCCAAGGGTCTGCGAAAAAATCTGATAGCATTGGAGTGGGACGTCATGTTGGAGGCCCTCAAAGCACTTAGACTCTGATACCACCCCACCTAGATCGCAGTAAAGAATGATGAGCAAATTACTGTAACACCCTGAACAAAGCAATTGCAAATATGTGATTATGTACCACAAGCAAGTTTGTCAAGTATGCGTAAGTCAAATGCAAAAGGGTACTCGAAAAGTGCTGATGTATGCCAAACTATGGATGTTATGTATTTTTGGAAGCTCTAAAGGTAAACAGACGGACTGCAGGGAAGGGGGCGGAGGGTTTGTTGTTTTTTTTCTTGTTTTATTGCAGACAGAAGAGTGAGGGGCTGTGGATCTAGATATGGATTGGACGATGGGAGGTATAAAGTCCGAGATACGATAGCTGCTATTGGGTGTGTAGACCACTTATAATGAGCATATACTGTTTGCAGTCAAGTCACCTGTCTGCCTCTGTAATAAATAGCAGTGCCCATCGTAATTTTGTTCAACTACGTATTATCTCCCATGCTTGATGTATTGCAACAGTTTTATTGTGATAAAATAAACTAATTAAAAAAAAAGAAAAAAGATGGGCAACAGAAAATGGGCACTGACATTTAAAAAGTTCTTCTAGGAGTTGCGTGATTGGGCCTGGGCTCTTTCTCACAGCCCCCCCAATCATGTATCTCCTTTTAGAAAGGTGGGCTGGGCTGTGCCCCCGCCTACTGTTGCAGGTAGAATAGAGGTATGGAGAAGGGGACAGATCCGTTCTTTGACATAAATGACAACAGTAAAAATGTCCACATAACTCTGGTGATTAATGATTCTGCTGGAGAGCAATCCTTAGTCTGTTGGTAGTTTTGAAATGCAGATACACTGTAGTTTATGTGGATAGCTCAGTGGGTTACTGCCTTGGTTACAGAGATCCTTTTGTTACTTGCAGTTTAGAAGTTACAATCCTAACAGGACAGTGACCTATGAACTGTCATCAAAGAGTCACATACAAACCTGAAAGGTATAATTAGAACTTCACTTTTGTGTAGTTAATATTTCTCCAGTCTTTCATTATTCTAATGTTGCTATAAAGAGTTTGTTAGGGCAGACATACATTTTAATCAGTCAAGCTCCCCCCCCCACACCACCACATGTATATGCAGTAAATCATGCATTTGTGCTTCTCCAGACCAAACTCTCTTAAAACAAACTGCCCACCAGTATGAATGACATGTGATTCCTACTCCTGGTAATCCTCATTGGCTTATGTGACATTCCCAATAGGCTGATTTACATACTTGTATGATTCATTGTCTCTGAATAATGCAGGCACGATGTAAAGTACTCTGACACCCTACACTATGAGAAGCTCTATACAACTAATGAAGTACATATGAGAGAGGGGCTACGGAGATATGGGGGCACCGGTGGAGGGTGGTAGTGAGGGAGTCTAAGGTGGAGGTCATTAGGGGGAGAGGCTACGGAAAATTGAGGGGCACTGGTAGAGGGTGGCAGTGAGGGAATCCGAGGAGTAGGTCATGAGTTGGAGGGGCTATGGAGAGATGAGGGGCACTGGTGGAGCGTGGCAGTGAGGGCATCCAAGGAGGGGGTCATGGGGTGTAGGGGGGATACAGAGAGATGAGATGAGGGGCACTAGTGGAGGGTGGTAGTGAGGAAGTCTGAGGAGTAGGTCATGAGTTGGAGGGGCAATGGAGAGATGAGGGGCACTGGTGTAGTGTGGCAGTGAGGGCACCCGAGAAGGGTGTCATAGTGGGAGGGGCTGTGGAGCGATAAGGAGCACTGGTCAAGGGTGGCAATGACTGAATCCAAGGAGGTGGTTATGGAGGTGTAGGGGGCTACAGAGAGATGAGGGGCACTGGTGGAGGGTGGTAGTGAGAGAGACTGAGGAGGAGGTCATGAGGGGGAGAGGCTCCTTAGAGATGTGGGGCACTGTTGGAGGGTGGAAGTGAGGACATCCCAGGAGGAAGGCATGAGGGGGAGGGGCTATGGAGAGATGAAGGGCACAGTTCGAGGGTAGTAGTAAAGGTATCTATGGAGAAAGAGGTCAGTGGAGGGGCACCAATAAAGACTTTTGCACCAGCGCTAAAGCCGGCCCTGTCATGGCTTTTCTGTTTTTGTTTATTTAATTAGCAGTTCGGTCATTAGGGCATCTGTGGAATATATATTAAGGTGTGTGCTCAATTCTTTTTACTGTTATATTCAATGATTTAGCCTTTTCCATGCTCATGACAAGCTGAGCTCGTCATGAGGCACGGTGCTCCGGTGCTCCTGACGAGCTCAGCTCGCCATGAGCCGTGGAACGCTCAGGTGTGGGGAGAATTCCCCTGCTGTGCTGAGCGTTCCACGGGAGCCAGTGCACCTGTGACGAGCTCAGCTTGTCATGAGCACAGGAGCGTTGTGTCTCATGACGAGCTGAGCTCGTCATGAGCATGCGGGCGCTGTGCGTGCCCCCCTCCCCCCCAGCACAGCGGGGGAATTACCCCCACAGCGAAGGGGTTAAGTTTGAGGGAAATTTTCCTAATGTTTTTTATTGGGAATAATGAAAATGGAGTCGGATGGTGGCTGATATGGTGCTGGGGCCCAAGGTCAGCTGTGAGCTAAGGTGCACGGGAGACGGATGGTAGAAAATGGATAATCAGGCTGGGAAGGGAGTGTGCTGCAGAGTCCGGGGTCTCTGCAGGTAGCAATGAAGAGACATTCTCTCTGAAGACTGGCAATGAGGGAGGCTGAGTAGTGTTACTTGCCTTACACTCCCACCTCATAAACCTCCTCTTCCCATTAAGGGGACCTTACATGGGATACATTTCAAAAAGAAAAATTAAACGTTTGTTTCATTTTCTAAGAACAGGCAGTGGTCCGTTGGACCACTGCCTGCTCTTAAACAATATGTTTGCACCCATTCACAAGGAGGAAGGGATCCTCTGGTGACTCCTTCCTCTTTCCGAGTGGCTTACCGCCTACTTGAAGTAGGTGGTAAACTGCAAGTGTTTTGCAATTGCGGTTGCAAAACAATGAAATATACAAATGCGGCTCGCTATTAGGAAGGGACGCCCTTGGAATGCCCCTTCCTAATACAGTCTTGCGCAATAGCTTTTGTACATACCAACACCCTTTTTTGCAGTTGCAAACGGGCCAATTGCCCATTTGCGACTGCAAAAAAAGGTTGTACATCTGGCCCTTAGTAAACTAAAAGGCAAGTCTGTTGTTATCTGTGCCTTACTTGTGGCTTAGATTCTTAATGCAGATGAAGCACTATTATAGTAGACTAAATCAAACAGAAAATGTGTTTTTAAATAAACTCTGTGTTGGGTGATAGGGCCCGTGTGGTGTTGGTGCTTACTCTTAGCAGTATTAGCCTAATTCATAAATAGTTGCTATGGTGCTCAAGGGAGGCGGAAATCACCCACACCCCCGATATGTGACCCCTAGGGATCTACCTTACAAGTGAGAACAAGCCCGAGCACTCATACATCAAATGATGTATGAGTGCTCAGGCTTGTTCTCACAGAAAATTTGTTTTGTACGGTGCACATCTAGAACACATGCATTTGAAGGTGCCCTCTTATGTGATGATGAATAAAGGAGGCTTAGGGAAATAAAGGTTTGGTTAGGATCACACAATTTGGTCAAGCATGGAAGCCAGAACTGATCCCCGGATTTCTAGTTTCACACTGTGCAATTCAGCAACTAGATGGGTGTCTCATTCTCCTGTATTGCATTACAGATTGATCCCTTATCCTTCATAATTTTACTGTTTTAGCACATGAGAAAGGAGCTCACGAACACGTACGTATGGATGAGTTTATAAGGGTGTTTTCAAAGAATAATAGAAGGTTACCTCTAGGACTGGACTGCTAGTTTTGAAATGGTCGGTGTGAAAACTGCTGGCAGTTTTCATAAAATACTAATTTCTCTTTTTTCAAATGCGTTACTGTTTTTCAAGAATTTGTATCTTTGAAAGTACATTGCCAAAGAATGACAAGAAAGTAACATTTATCAAGTTAAATTTGTGCAGAGAAATAAGTGTTGTACAAATTGCAACAAGTAAATAGCCAGCCTTTCTAATACAATGATGTCAAGGCTTTTGTGTGATAATAGGGACTTCCTTAATCTTGAACTATTATAACATGCTTGATATTCAAGTACTTGTATTGAAGCCTGGCCTGCTGGAATTCAAGGGTTTGCAGTTAGGTCCAGACACTGCTCTTACTTTCAAATAACTCTCCACATACTCTGTAAACACACAGAATCAATCCGTGGTATCATGGTGACTGTTTGCAAGTAGATATGACGTAATCTAGGGCTTGTAGGCTAACTCCAGAAGCAACAAATTGGGCCCGCAGGGCAGGGGTCGATCCTACACTAGGGCGGAGGAGCATTGCCCCACTGCTTTCTCGCAGTGCGAGAAGCAGAAACATAAAATGGTAATAACTTTTTATGTTTGGTTGCGGTTGGGCGGGGCTGTTCTGTGAGCAGGGCAGGAGAGGAGGGGTGTGCCCACTCCTGAATGCGTAAAGACTATTTGGTTGGTCATGCACACTCTGTCCTTCTCCATGCTGATTAATTGAAATTAGTATTATTTTATTAAACCCCAGCGCGACACCCTCCCAGCCCCACGTCATGCCGGCCATGACTGCTGCAGTGGCCTCCCCCGAAAGCACCCATGGCCTACCCAAATAAAAATTCCTGGAGCCGGGCCCGCTGCCAACTGGGCTGGCCCTAAGATTTCTGCCTGGTGCAGGTAAGAAGGGGGAGATGGGGGTTGTGGTGGCTGACGGATGACTTGTTCCGGGGGCTGACGGACATCTTGTTCTCGGGGCGGGATGATGGTGGTAGTTGACAGACCCGACTTGCTCACCTCTGATGCATCCAAAAAGAGTGTCACCTAGGGCGGGGCACCGCACTTTCCCCAGTTACGCCACTGGCCTAGGCATCTGAATCACACTCGCCTGCAAAAAAAGGCCCTTCAACGTAGCAAATAGTCAATAGTGTGTTATTCAGAGGTGCTCTTACAAAAGCGACAGCTGGCAAGCACAGTATCTGCAAATGTGCACAAAAAGCAATACACCTATTAATTATCATTATGACTTAAAACACTTCACGTTGGTTCAATTACGCGTAGCTTGAATTTTAATAGCTTTACTGCATTTGACAGCATTACAATTTTGCTCAAACAACAACTGCGTCAAGTTCGGAATGCCATTGTGGAGCTGGTCTGTGACCGCCCGAGTTATAGGTGGGAGGAAACTAATGCATAATGCATGCAAGTGAGAGGCAATGGGAGGAATTTGAATACCTGCCCTACTATAAACTCAGACGCTTTGTATCAGTTCAATCTAACTAGCCACACAATGCAGACATTGTACAAAATGAGATGCAGCAACGAATCACCAGCATTTGCATACCAACATTTTTACAACAGTTTTTCTTTGTGTCACTGAGCACAGTTATTTTGGGAAACAAAGGAGGGCTTTTTGAGCTACAGAAGAAGCTTTTCTTCAGAGCATCAGAAGTAATGGAACTGATTGAAAGTTTTTCATTTTTAAAATCTGCATCAAACGGCTCTAATTGGCCTCTGTAATTTCTTTTATTTGAGTAGCTTATCTAAGAACGATTTTCCAGAGCGTTGACCCGGAAATAGATCTAAATAGGTTCTCCTTCCGTGACAGGCATAGTAATCAAGCTGCTTCCACTTGACATCAGTGACTAATATGAGCACCTGCTTCTGTGTATGAGCACAAGTTGTGAATAACAGGTTGAAATTCCTATGAGTCTTTTGACTTTCTGATTAATTGAACAGAATGCGGCCCCCAGGGGAAGTGAGGTCGGCGGACCAGTCTTCCCCTGGGGAGTTTGCGCCAGAGGGACAGGGTGTTAGGCAGTGTAGGGGGTGGGCTTAGGGGGTGGTGTTTAGGCTAGCTGTTATAAGGGGCAGGGGAGGAAGTTCTTCCTCTTCCTGTCCCCACATCTCAGGGAATAGGCCACGAAAAGTTTTGAGGGAGAGTTGAGATTAGGGATAGGTAGCAGTTAGCTCCCAGTTGACCGATTGGGCGGGGGAGTGAGCCACTGGCGTCCCGGTGTGCTTTGCAATGGAGGGCGTGGTCGGCCTGAAGCGAAGGCTAGAATTAGGCCATTGGTGACGGTGTGACCGGCAGAAGACGCCATATGGGGGATCCCGATGCGGCGGCGGTCCGTGCCGCGTTGATCATGCTGGGCCGGGAGAATGGATCTCCTGTGGCACGGCGTGCTGGACCAGGCATGGGTCGGGATGATCCGCACGCCCAGGTCCGCGTCTGCTGGTGTTGCCGCGGCGGTGGTGGCGTGCCAAGAACAGCCACCACCGCCCAAAGCAGGTACAGTGGGGAGGGGGCATGGCAAGAGGCAGGTGGATGGAGGCAAGCGCGGGGGCAGGTGTCAGGGCCTCCTCGCGCGACTACAGAATGTCCCGGCCTCGCTTCAGGGGCCGGATGGTGCGGGAGGGGGGGGGAGGCTACCCTCAGTAATTTGGGTGCGCCTGGGGCCGAGGCTGTTGGTGCGGTGCTCGGGGGGCTGCAGGCCCCGATAACAGTGGGACAGGGGCTGGGGGGCATTTTGTGTGAGTCGAGTGACACCAGTGAGGGGGAGGGGAGAGTGCTACTGAGGAGCCTGCTGCGGAGGATTTCGTATTGGTGCTGTCTGGCAGTGAGTCGTTGAAGGGGAGGAGGGGGTCTGGGGGGAGCAGCCTGTAGACCTATCCCACAGGGGGAAGGGGGTGAGCAGGCCACAAGGGGGAAAGGGCCTTTGAAGGTTTCCAGGCCACGGGTTCCTCAGGGGATTACAGGCGGGAGTGCCCCTGCCCCTTCCCAGGCACGGGGGCAGACCCCTGGTTTGTTAGGCCAAGGATCCTGGTCAGACAGGTGGGACAGCATGTCCCTTGAGGAAAGGATACGCGACCAGCGTCGCATTATTGAAGAAACAGAAATGAGATGGCAGGTGCTGTGTGCTGCTAGGGAGGCAGGCTGGGGATGTGGGCCCGGGGGGGTTGGGCTCCCGGCGTATTATCATGACATAGGGCCAGGGAGAGGACAGGCCACAGAGACCTCAGGGTCAAGAGGCGAGGGTGTGTGTGGAGGGGGCAGGGACTGCCTTGACGTTGCAGAGACCTAATGGCGCTGGGGCCTCCTCAGGTGTAGATGCCCTGGGGGTGCAAGCCAGTGGTGGAGGCTGGCAGAGGCAAGGGTGGGCCGGCAGGGGCGCAAGACCGCCTGCAAATGCCGGGGCGAAGCAGCAGGGGGGTCCGCGGCAGCCTGCCCTCCACCGAGGAAGTGGGCAACAGCAGTACCGGAGTGTGAGTTTGTGACTGGTATGAAAGGGAAAGGTGCGAAGAGAGTGGTGAGTGAAGTGCAGAGGGCGCCTGTGGAGGTGGTGGATGAGGAACAATAGGACTATGATGAGGACAGTGAGGAGTTGGAAGAGGGTGAAGTGCGAGATGATGTGGATTGGGGAAGGGGAAGGGCAAGGCGGCAACAGGGAAGTTTGGTGTTTTACAGGTGCCACAGGCCAGCACCAGTGGGACCAGAAAGGTGTGTCAGAAGACGGCAGACACCTGAGGAAAAGACCGGGAGGTGCCCGTGAAACTATCAGTTGAGGGTGCCTGGTGGGATGCTTGGGATGACGGCCCCAAAGGGGGCGAAAGAAGGCCTGCCAGTCGGTGGGTGTTGGGGATGGGTCCGTTAGGGATGCCGGCGGAGTTGGCGGTAGCGATGCCGGGGGGGGGGAGGTGAGCAAGTGGTGGGAGCGAGTGTTCAGACTGACAAGACAGAGGAACAAGGTGGGAAGGACGAAGCGGGGACAAGCATCGTAAGAGGTTGTCATACATGGGTCTGGCAATGCCACTTGGGTCTCATTTATCGGAGAAGACATGGTCTAGGATATGGAAACATGAGTACATGGACGTGTTCAAGCTGTTGCACAGAGAGATACAGGCCAAGGAGGGTTCTAAGGAAGAGGAATGGGAGTTGACTAGGTGGCGAGGGTGCCTGTAAATATGGAAAAGTGGACGTCGGCGTTTTTGATTTACGCCAGCATATAGTGCGAGAAGCATCTGGATAGGGCGATTTCTCTGCTTAAGTATATGGACGTTATTAGGAAAGCCCAGATGCATTTTGGCGGGTTTGCTGGCTCAGTTATGATGAGGAGTTCAGGGCTAGTATTAGCGTTAACCCGGATAAGCCATGGGGGGAGGGGTATCAAGAACTCTGGGTGCAGTGGATGTCCTCCACGTAGTCGGCGGCATCTACGCATATGGCCAGTGGCCTCCTGGTCTCATACCAGCTGTTTCAGTCGCGTCCCACCCAGTCTGGGGTGGGAGGGCAGGGAGTTTCTGCCGGACCGGGAAGTCAGAACGCTTACATTGGGTCAACTGGTCAGCTGCCCAAGCCCGCAGGGGCTACTACAGGGGCCTGCTGGAATTTTAATAAAAGTTTCTGCACGCAACCCCCTTGCAAATTCAAGCATGAGTGTTCCAAGTGTGGCGGACGCCACCCTGTCACACAAAGTTTTACTCTGGCCACGCTCTCCGAGCAGTGGCGAATTACTAAAGGACGTGGGCAGGGTGGGCCAAAGGGCCCTTACACTGGTTGACGTGGAGGCCATGGGTCTATGGCTCTCTAGGTACCCTGATAGAGAGGCGGCGTTGGAGATGAACTGGGGGTTTACGGAGGGTTTTCGGGTTGGTTATCAGGGTTCCCGGGAGCAGAGATGGACGGAGAACTTGAAGTTAGCAAAGGAATTGCCGGGGGTGGTGGCAGCAAAGTTGCGGTAGGAAGTTTTGGAAGGCAGAATTGTGGGCCCGTTTGAACCTTGCCCAGTCCCGGACCTCATTATCTCACCTTTGGGGGTGGTGCCCAAGAAAGCGCAGGGGGAGTTTCGGCTGATTCATCATTTGTCCTGGCCGGAGAGGAGATCAGTGAATGATGCGGGTGTGTGGTCGGGGGGCGGAATTGTCGAAATGTGACATCAAATCTGCATTTCCTGGGGCGGTGCTCCCTCATCACAGAGTCAGGGTTACAATAGGGGTCCGGTTGGATCTGCGGGTGTGGCAAAGTTTCTTGGCTGACTTGAACAGTGTGTCACTGGATTTTGTGAATGATAAGATGGTTTGGCAGGTGCAACTCTTTTCTGACACCACAGGTGCTGCTGGTTTTGGGATTTTCTGGGACGGAAGGTGGTGCACGGAACAGTGGCCAGCCCATTGGCTGAAGCTGGGCAGGAGCATTGCTTTTCTGGAGTTCTTCCCGCAGCTTGTTGCACTGAAGGTGTGGGGTCCGGAGTTTCAGAACAGGTCAGTTTTGTTTCATGTGGACAACAGGACGGTGGTGGACTTGGTGAACAATCAGAGGGCGAGGGACTTGCGAGTGCTGCGCTTACTGCAAAGGTTTATGCTGCTATGTTTGCGATTTAATGTGCTGTTGTGGATGCATTGTCTTGTTCGCAGTGCCAGCGTTTCAGAAGGCTGGCGCCGGGAGCAGAAGCTAACAAGACCAAGGTGCCGGAGGGTATCTGGGCCTGGGGGGAGTGAGAGTAGTGGGCCTGGTGGAAAAATCTATAGCAGGCTCAAGGAGGCGCTCTTACAGGTTGGCTTGGTCTGAATTCGGTGCCTTTCTTGGGTGGAACAGTGAGACATGGCATATGCCCAGGCACAACTGTGAGCAGGGAGTCATTCAATAAGTTCTTAATCGCATGCATAGGGTCTGTCGTAGACTACGATCTCAGGAAAGCTGGCGGGGATCTCGTTTTATAGCATGTTGTACTTAGGTTTGGATCCAGCTAGGAGCGACTTGCTGAGCAGAATGTTGAAAAGTTGGCATCGGGAGAGGGGGAGGGTGGGTGGGAGGCGCTTAGAGAGGCGATCACTTTTGACTTGTTGCAATGCTTGTTGGCTGAGTTGCCGCATTGCTGTTACGATGGCCATGAGTTGCCATAGTTCCGTTTGTGCATGATTTGGATGTTTTCTGGGGCTTTTCGGGTATCATTTAGTGGGGACGAGGGGTAAACCCAGTGTTTGAAGATGTGCGGTTGGATGGAACGCGTCTGGGTATCTGGTTGGGTCGTTCTAAAACGGACCAGGTAGGAAGGGGCAAGGGGGTGTGGCTGGGTGAGAGTGGTTGTGTGGGGGTATGCCTGGTGCGAGAGTGGAGAGAATTTTGTCACAAGGCACAAGCATCAGCTGGGGAAATATTTTGTCATGCCTCTCAGAAGCGGGTGACAGCTTTTCAGTTGCTTTCGGTGTTGCGGATGGTGCTGCGGCGCGCGGGCAGGGACCCTACTAGGTATGGGACACATTCGTTTCGGATAGGAGCGGTGACTGCGGCAACCAGGTTGGGGTGGTCCTGGGATGAGATCAGGAGTATTGGGCGTTGGAGATCTCGCTGCTGCAAATGCTATGTGCGCAAATAGAGGCGGGAACGTTGTGCTGTGTAGGTGGTAGAGCTGCTGGAGCAGTGGAGGTTCTGTCAGCTGCACTAATCTCTTTTTTCTTCGTAGGTTGCGTTTGGGATCCGGGACCCAAGACAGTTACCTGGATTGTCGGACACTCTTTTGTTCATTGGGCCTCAAAATATGCGGACAGACAGATGTACAGCCGTAGCTGCCACCATGAGGTCCATTGGTGAGGTAAGAGCGGGATGCGCAGGGAAGCTTTGTTGCCCTGGCTGACAAAAAAGGTGGCTCAGCATGGCTGTCCGGACATGATTGTTATCCACTTAGGGGAAAATTACTTGGTCAAGCAATCAGGAGTGTCCTTACTACATCTGATGCAACTGGACTTGGAGGTCATGAGGAGCAATCTGGCTGGCGCCTGTATTGTTTGGACTGAGTTTGTGCCGCGGTGACTTTGGAGGGAGGCACTGAAGCCTGCAGCAGTTGAAACGGTGAGGCAAATGCTGAATCCGGCTATGAGAATTTTTTTGTGGTAATCATGGGATCTAAGTGATTGCTCACGTGGGGCTGCGGCTCAAGGAGCCTCTTCTCTTTCGCGATGATGGAGTGCACCTTTTGTACATGGGGAATGCATACTATTTGATGGAGATGAGGGATACCATCAGTAAGTTGTAGAACCAGTCCATCTGGTGTGGACGGGTTTGAGGGTGACAGGTGCACTGGAGCTGGGGTGCGGAAGGTAACCGCCCTCCGGGGGGTTTCCTGGTTGGCAGTACTTGGAAGGGGTGGGGAGTCCATGACGGGCATACTCACCCTTTCGGGGAGGGGGATACAGGTGCAGGATGGGGGTGCAGCAGGCCAGAGTGCAATGGCTGGAGATGCTGGAGGAGGTTGAAAGAGAAGTGAAGAAGCGAATGGTATAAGTGAAGAGGTCGTGGGGTGAATCGGGAGTGAGTAACTGGAGTGCAGGAGTGGATGATGGATGAAAGACATGAGGTTGGGGATTGTTAATTGTTTATTTGGTGTTATGTTTAAAGTTGGTTGTCAACCCTGTCCTAATAAATGGCCTTTTACCCTAAACTAACAGCGTGGAGTGGTTATTGCGAGATGAAAAACACTGAGGTGAGTGTTATCTTTGAACTAAAATAAAGGAGATTGTTTGCCATAGGAATGTAGGAAGCTGTCTCTGTATATACTAAACCAAAATGAGGTATAGTGTGCACAGAGTCCAGTAGAACCCCAAAGTTAGGCAGAGGTAAAAGTAGATAGCACCGTACTCTCTATTTGTGGTAATGTGGGTGAGCAGTGAGGCTTTATCAGAAGGTAGTGTTAAGCATTAGTTGTACACACTCAGTCAGCAAATGATGGTACACACTCAAAGACTGAACTCAGACCAATTTTGTTTGTATACAAAAGTTATTAAGTTATTTTACTTCTAGAACCGAACCAAGCCAAGCCTGGCACAAGTAAATGAAGGCGCATCTGAGCATGCCCGTCTCAGTCTGTGCCCGCCCGCCCACGTCTGGCTTGCGTCCCGCACCAGCCCCCTACCTGTTTCTTGGTTCATTTTTCAAATGACACCTCATTATACTAGGGAGCAACTTACGAAGCTTCGCCCCCTAGGTATGGGTCATCTTTCCCGTTCTATAGACCCTCACAAACTTACTAAATCAGTAAAGTGTACTCCTGTGATATCATGTTTTTAACACAAAAGTCAGCGCTGTGATAGTTGAGGAGGCACGCAGAGCTGGATTCTTGATATAACACCAACCACTATGCGGGGCACTATTTAACACTTGATCACTGTGTAAAAATCAAATTGAATTCTGCTACTTTTTACAGGCTCATAGTCTGGATGTAGTGTTTATCACGGAAACCTGGGCAGATGCCTGCTCAGGTCTGGATTCAGTATCTGCCATTCTGATGGTTTCTCAATCTTTAGGCAGGACTGTGTTGCTAAAAGTAGGGTAGGGACTTGGGATTATTTATCGCAATGATCTCTCTGGCATTTTTTTCACCTGCTCCCAATACATTTGGGAGCGAGGCACTTGTTGTAATTCACAATTATACAATTATTAAGCATATATTTATAACTTATATTCAACCATGTATTTAAAACATTTCCCTTGCCCTTTGGTTCCCCCCTGCTCTTTCTCTGACTTGGTGCTTACCAACATTCTTTTGTCAGTGGGTATGACAGTTGACCTGTTCTGAAAAGACACTAACCGAACAGCTGATGTGGCTGAGGGAGGCGTGCCAAGAACAGCCACCACCGCCCAAAGCAGGTACAGTGGGGAGGGGGCATGGCAAGAGGCAGGTGGATGGAGGCAAGCGCGGGGGCAGGTGTCAGGGCCTCCTCGCGCGACTACAGAATGTCCCGGCCTCGCTTCAGGGGCCGGATGGTGCGGGAGGGGGGGGGGAGGCTACCCTCAGTAATTTGGGTGCGCCTGGGGCCGAGGCTGTTGGTGCGGTGCTCGGGGGGCTGCAGGCCCCGATAACAGTGGGACAGGGGCTGGGGGGCATTTTGTGTGAGTCGAGTGACACCAGTGAGGGGGAGGGGGAGAGTGCTACTGAGGAGCCTGCTGCGGAGGATTTCGTATTGGTGCTGTCTGGCAGTGAGTCGTTGAAGGGGAGGAGGGGGTCTGGGGGGAGCAGCCTGTAGACCTATCCCACAGGGGGAAGGGGGTGAGCAGGCCACAAGGGGGAAAGGGCCTTTGAAGGTTTCCAGGCCACGGGTTCCTCAGGGGATTACAGGCGGGAGTGCCCCTGCCCCTTCCCAGGCACGGGGGCAGACCCCTGGTTTGTTAGGCCAAGGATCCTGGTCAGACAGGTGGGACAGCATGTCCCTTGAGGAAAGGATACGCGACCAGCGTCGCATTATTGAAGAAACAGAAATGAGATGGCAGGTGCTGTGTGCTGCTAGGGAGGCAGGCTGGGGATGTGGGCCCGGGGGGGTTGGGCTCCCGGCGTATTATCATGACATAGGGCCAGGGAGAGGACAGGCCACAGAGACCTCAGGGTCAAGAGGCGAGGGTGTGTGTGGAGGGGGCAGGGACTGCCTTGACGTTGCAGAGACCTAATGGCGCTGGGGCCTCCTCAGGTGTAGATGCCCTGGGGGTGCAAGCCAGTGGTGGAGGCTGGCAGAGGCAAGGGTGGGCCGGCAGGGGCGCAAGACCGCCTGCAAATGCCGGGGCGAAGCAGCAGGGGGGTCCGCGGCAGCCTGCCCTCCACCGAGGAAGTGGGCAACAGCAGTACCGGAGTGTGAGTTTGTGACTGGTATGAAAGGGAAAGGTGCGAAGAGAGTGGTGAGTGAAGTGCAGAGGGCGCCTGTGGAGGTGGTGGATGAGGAACAATAGGACTATGATGAGGACAGTGAGGAGTTGGAAGAGGGTGAAGTGCGAGATGATGTGGATTGGGGAAGGGGAAGGGCAAGGCGGCAACAGGGAAGTTTGGTGTTTTACAGGTGCCACAGGCCAGCACCAGTGGGACCAGAAAGGTGTGTCAGAAGACGGCAGACACCTGAGGAAAAGACCGGGAGGTGCCCGTGAAACTATCAGTTGAGGGTGCCTGGTGGGATGCTTGGGATGACGGCCCCAAAGGGGGCGAAAGAAGGCCTGCCAGTCGGTGGGTGTTGGGGATGGGTCCGTTAGGGATGCCGGCGGAGTTGGCGGTAGCGATGCCGGGGGGGGGGGAGGTGAGCAAGTGGTGGGAGCGAGTGTTCAGACTGACAAGACAGAGGAACAAGGTGGGAAGGACGAAGCGGGGACAAGCATCGTAAGAGGTTGTCATACATGGGTCTGGCAATGCCACTTGGGTCTCATTTATCGGAGAAGACATGGTCTAGGATATGGAAACATGAGTACATGGACGTGTTCAAGCTGTTGCACAGAGAGATACAGGCCAAGGAGGGTTCTAAGGAAGAGGAATGGGAGTTGACTAGGTGGCGAGGGTGCCTGTAAATATGGAAAAGTGGACGTCGGCGTTTTTGATTTACGCCAGCATATAGTGCGAGAAGCATCTGGATAGGGCGATTTCTCTGCTTAAGTATATGGACGTTATTAGGAAAGCCCAGATGCATTTTGGCGGGTTTGCTGGCTCAGTTATGATGAGGAGTTCAGGGCTAGTATTAGCGTTAACCCGGATAAGCCATGGGGGGAGGGGTATCAAGAACTCTGGGTGCAGTGGATGTCCTCCACGTAGTCGGCGGCATCTACGCATATGGCCAGTGGCCTCCTGGTCTCATACCAGCTGTTTCAGTCGCGTCCCACCCAGTCTGGGGTGGGAGGGCAGGGAGTTTCTGCCGGACCGGGAAGTCAGAACGCTTACACTGGGTCAACTGGTCAGCTGCCCAAGCCCGCAGGGGCTACTACAGGGGCCTGATGGAATTTTAATAAAAGTTTCTGCACGCAACCCCCTTGCAAATTCAAGCATGAGTGTTCCAAGTGTGGCGGACGCCACCCTGTCACACAAAGTTTTACTCTGGCCACGCCCTCCGAGCAGTGGCGAATTACTAAAGGACGTGGGCAGGGTGGGCCAAAGGGCCCTTACACTGGTTGACGTGGAGGCCATGGGTCTATGGCTCTCTAGGTACCCTGATAGAGAGGCGGCGTTGGAGATGAACTGGGGGTTTACGGAGGGTTTTCGGGTTGGTTATCAGGGTTCCCGGGAGCAGAGATGGACGGAGAACTTGAAGTTAGCAAAGGAATTGCCGGGGGTGGTGGCAGCAAAGTTGCGGTAGGAAGTTTTGGAAGGCAGAATTGTGGGCCCGTTTGAACCTTGCCCAGTCCCGGACCTCATTATCTCACCTTTGGGGGTGGTGCCCAAGAAAGCGCAGGGGGAGTTTCGGCTGATTCATCATTTGTCCTGGCCGGAGAGGAGATCAGTGAATGATGCAGGTGTGTGGTCGGGGGGCGGAATTGTCGAAATGTGACATCAAATCTGCATTTCCTGGGGCGGTGCTCCCTCATCACAGAGTCAGGGTTACAATAGGGGTCCGGTTGGATCTGCGGGTGTGGCAAAGTTTCTTGGCTGACTTGAACAGTGTGTCACTGGATTTTGTGAATGATAAGATGGTTTGGCAGGTGCAACTCTTTTCTGACACCACAGGTGCTGCTGGTTTTGGGATTTTCTGGGACGGAAGGTGGTGCACGGAACAGTGGCCAGCCCATTGGCTGAAGCTGGGCAGGAGCATTGCTTTTCTGGAGTTCTTCCCGCAGCTTGTTGCACTGAAGGTGTGGGGTCCGGAGTTTCAGAACAGGTCGGTTTTGTTTCATGTGGACAACAGGACGGTGGTGGACTTGGTGAACAATCAGAGGGCGAGGGACTTGCGAGTGCTGCGCTTACTGCAAAGGTTTATGCTGCTATGTTTGCGATTTAATGTGCTGTTGTGGATGCATTGTCTTGTTCGCAGTGCCAGCGTTTCAGAAGGCTGGCGCCGGGAGCAGAAGCTAACAAGACCAAGGTGCCGGAGGGTATCTGGGCCTGGGGGGAGTGAGAGTAGTGGGCCTGGTGGAAAAATCTATAGCAGGCTCAAGGAGGCTCTCTTACAGGTTGGCTTGGTCTGAATTCGGTGCCTTTCTTGGGTGGAACAGTGAGACATGGCATATGCCCAGGCACAACTGTGAGCAGGGAGTCATTCAATAAGTTCTTAATCGCATGCATAGGGTCTGTCGTAGACTACGATCTCAGGAAAGCTGGCGGGGATCTCGTTTTATAGCATGTTGTACTTAGGTTTGGATCCAGCTAGGAGCGACTTGCTGAGCAGAATGTTGAAAAGTTGGCATCGGGAGAGGGGGAGGGTGGGTGGGAGGCGCTTAGAGAGGCGATCACTTTTGACTTGTTGCAATGCTTGTTGGCTGAGTTGCCGCATTGCTGTTACGATGGCCATGAGTTGCCATAGTTCCGTTTGTGCATGATTTGGATGTTTTCTGGGGCTTTTCGGGTATCATTTAGTGGGGACGAGGGGTAAACCCAGTGTTTGAAGATGTGCGGTTGGATGGAACGCGTCTGGGTATCTGGTTGGGTCGTTCTAAAACGGACCAGGTAGGAAGGGGCCAGGGGGTGTGGCTGGGTGAGAGTGGTTGTGTGGGGGTATGCCTGGTGCGAGAGTGGAGAGAATTTTGTCACAAGGCACAAGCATCAGCTGGGGAAATATTTTGTCATGCCTCTCAGAAGCGGGTGACAGCTTTTCAGTTGCTTTCGGTGTTGCGGATGGCGCTGCGGCGCGCGGGCAGGGACCCTACTAGGTATGGGACACATTCGTTTCGGATAGGAGCGGCGACCGCGGCAACCAGGTTGGGGTGGTCCTGGGATGAGATCAGGAGTATTGGGCGTTGGAGATCTCGCTGCTGCAAATGCTATGTGCGCAAATAGAGGCGGGAACGTTGTGCTGTGTAGGTGGTAGAGCTGCTGGAGCAGTGGAGGTTCTGTCAGCTGCACTAATCTCTTTTTTCTTCGTAGGTTGCGTTTGGGATCCGGGACCCAAGACAGTTACCTGGATTGTCGGACACTCTTTTGTTCATTGGGCCTCAAAATATGCGGACAGACAGATGTACAGCCGTAGCTGCCACCATGAGGTCCATTGGTGAGGTAAGAGCGGGATGCGCAGGGAAGCTTTGTTGCCCTGGCTGACAAAAAAGTGGCTCAGCATGGCTGTCCGGACATGATTGTTATCCACTTAGGGGAAAATTACTTGGTCAAGCAATCAGGAGTGTCCTTACTACATCTGATGCAACTGGACTTGGAGGTCATGAGGAGCAATCTGGCTGGCGCCTGTATTGTTTGGACTGAGTTTGTGCCGCGGTGACTTTGGAGGGAGGCACTGAAGCCTGCAGCAGTTGAAACGGTGAGGCAAATGCTGAATCCGGCTATGAGAATTTTTTTGTGGTAATCATGGGATCTAAGTGATTGCTCACGTGGGGCTGCGGCTCAAGGAGCCTCTTCTCTTTCGCGATGATGGAGTGCACCTTTTGTACATGGGGAATGCATACTATTTGATGGAGATGAGGGATACCATCAGTAAGTTGTAGAACCAGTCCATCTGGTGTGGACGGGTTTGAGGGTGACAGGTGCACTGGAGCTGGGGTGCGGAAGGTAACCGCCCTCCGGGGGGTTTCCTGGTTGGCAGTACTTGGAAGGGGTGGGGAGTCCATGACGGGCATACTCACCCTTTCGGGGAGGGGGATACAGGTGCAGGATGGGGGTGCAGCAGGCCAGAGTGCAATGGCTGGAGATGCTGGAGGAGGTTGAAAGAGAAGTGAAGAAGCGAATGGTATAAGTGAAGAGGTCGTGGGGTGAATCGGGAGTGAGTAACTGGAGTGCAGGAGTGGATGATGGATGAAAGACATGAGGTTGGGGATTGTTAATTGTTTATTTGGTGTTATGTTTAAAGTTGGTTGTCAACCCTGTCCTAATAAATGGCCTTTTACCCTAAACTAACAGCGTGGAGTGGTTATTGCGAGATGAAAAACACTGAGGTGAGTGTTATCTTTGAACTAAAATAAAGGAGATTGTTTGCCATAGGAATGTAGGAAGCTGTCTCTGTATATACTAAACCAAAATGAGGTATAGTGTGCACAGAGTCCAGTAGAACCCCAAAGTTAGGCAGAGGTAAAAGTAGATAGTACCGTACTCTCTATTTGTGGTAATGTGGGTGAGCAGTGAGGCTTTATCAGAAGGTAGTGTTAAGCATTAGTTGTACACACTCAGTCAGCAAATGATGGTACACACTCAAAGACTGAACTCAGACCAATTTTGTTTGTATACAAAAGTTATTAAGTTATTTTACTTCTAGAACCGAACCAAGCCAAGCCTGGCACAAGTAAATGAAGGCGCATCTGAGCATGCCCGTCTCAGTCTGTGCCCGCCCGCCCACGTCTGGCTTGCGTCCCGCACCAGCCCCCTGCCTGTTTCTTGGTTCATTTTTCAAATGACACCTCATTATACTAGGGAGCAACTTACGAAGCTTCGCCCCCTAGGTATGGGTCATCTTTCCCGTTCTATAGACCCTCACAAACTTACTAAATCAGTAAAGTGTACTCCTGTGATATCATGTTTTTAACACAAAAGTCAGCGCTGTGATAGTTGAGGAGGCACGCAGAGCTGGATTCTTGATATAACACCAACCACTATGCGGGGCACTATTTAACACTTGATCACTGTGTAAAAATCAAATTGAATTCTGCTACTTTTTACAGGCTCATAGTCTGGATGTAGTGTTTATCACGGAAACCTGGGCAGATGCCTGCTCAGGTCTGGATTCAGTATCTGCCATTCTGATGGTTTCTCAATCTTTAGGCAGGACTGTGTTGCTAAAAGTAGGGTAGGGACTTGGGATTATTTATCGCAATGATCTCTCTGGCATTTTTTTCACCTGCTCCCAATACATTTGGGAGCGAGGCACTTGTTGTAATTCACAATTATACAATTATTAAGCATATATTTATAACTTATATTCAACCATGTATTTAAAACATTTCCCTTGCCCTTTGGTTCCCCCCTGCTCTTTCTCTGACTTGGTGCTTACCAACATTCTTTTGTCAGTGGGTATGACAGTTGACCTGTTCTGAAAAGACACTAACCGAACAGCTGATGTGGCTGAGGGAGGCTGCCGTAGCTTGGAGACTAAAACGTTCTTTGACTTTAATAAAACGTGTTGTTCTTTGTTTAAATATTATTGACTTGGTCTGGATATTATTTATCCTCTCAATCTCTCGATGTGGGCTGAAACATGTATGCTAGTACTGGTGGATTATCATGACTAAGGTGGTTGGAAGTATCAACATTCAATCTCTGATAAGCTTCCTTACGGATGTGTTCATGACAGAAGGTGTGCTCAGCACCATCATAACTGACAATAGGGTGCAGTTTACTTCAGATCAAATGTGTGGGCTCCTAGAAAGCATGTCCATACAACACCTCAAAACAGCAACTTACTTCCCAAGGGCAAACAGTTTGGTGGAACATTTGAATCGGATGATAAAAAAAGGTCTTCAGCTAGCTCGTATGTCTGGTGGTCCTGCGGTTAAAGCCCCTAAAAAAATGCTTGGTCGTAATATACTACTCCTATTTTGATCAGCCATGTTTCACCTTCTCTTGCGCTAAAAGGCAGGCTAGAGAGCACAACAATGTCTCCTAATTTATGGGGAGGAGGAGAACCCAGATGGGTGTGCAGAGATGAAATGAGTAGACAAGTGAAGCAATATCAAGAGGTGTATAGGAAAAGGTATGATCTGAAACATGGTACCAAGGAAGCTAATTGGAAGGTAGGAGATTGGGTTTTGGTTAAACTTCCTGGTCCTCACCAAAGAGGGGCCAGCAAATTTTCGAAACCTATGAAAGTGGTGGAGGTGGGGAAAAATTTGGTAACCCTTGAGGATGGGAGGACCTGGAGTATGGACAGATTGGCATCCTGTCACCAATCTCTGAACAATGTTGAATCCAATGAGAATTACTATAAGAGTTTGGATTCTAGTGTGAATCATAGGAATGGAAGGTCTCATAATGTTTCTGTGTGGCACAAAGACTACATCCTGCACTAATATGAATGTATGCTACAGTTATGTTGTTGCTCCATGCTGCAGCTGTTAATCAATTCTGTTGTTTCACAGGTTTAGGTAAGCATTAGGTGGAAGGGACATTAACCATCAAGTTTGCATTACATGTCTTTGGTCTTGCTTTGATAAGATCTTTATATACGGGGGTCCCATAAGTTAGTAGTTTTATATGTCTTCCGGGGCATAATGATTTTGTCATCCTTCATTATAGTAGGGAGATGTGTTGTAATCCACAATTATGCATTTATTAAATATATGTTTAAATATGATATTCACTTATGTCTGTAAAACATTTCCCTTGCCCTTTTGTTCCCCCCACTCTTTCTCTGACTTGGCGCTTATCAACATTCTATTGTCAGTTGGTATGACAGTTGAACTGTTGTGAAGAGACGCTGACTAAACAGCAGATGTGGCTGAGAAAGGCTGTTGTAGCTTGGAGAATAAAACACTCTCTGACTTTTTTGAAGTTTTATTCTTACTTTATAATGCACAACCCTTTAAACTTGCCGTTAACAAAAATAACTAATTAAATGGGCTCTTGATTTATCGTCAGCAAGCCCCAAGGGCTCATTTTGTTCAATCTATCAGTCAACATTTGATCACTAAGATCAATTATGCAGACTATACAATTCTAGGGGACTTTAATTTCTACTTACAAAATAACTATGATAAAAACACGGTAGCACTTACTGACCTGAAGAATAGTCTTGGGTTGGAGCATCTGGTCAGTACATCTACACACTTGGCCAGACACAAACTGAACAGGATCTTTTCTGACAATGGCTCGCTAACTTTTACTGATACACTGCCACTCATGTGGTTGAACCATCATGTGGTGCTGCTGTTCAATATAAAAAGTGCAGCCATTCCAGCGGAGCCCACAATCTTATGTAAACCGAGGAAAACGCGCCTCTAGCACTAGGTTCTAGCAATTTAGTAGAAGTTCTTTCGGCCTCTTCACCCACCCCCTCCACCAACCTTGATCTCACCACCACCATTTACCACTCTTGGCTAGACCTGGCTAGTAGACAACAAGCCCCAGAAAAAATCTCTCTGAAGAGAAGAGCTTCCCCTTCACAGCCATGTTTATCGGATAAACTGAGAGTATGCAGATTGGCCTGTAGGAAGCAAGTAAGTAAATGGATGCACAATTACAACAAAGCAGAAAAAGAATGTTATAAACAAAAAAAATATAAAGCTTTATAAAGCTTTAATTTGGTAAGTAAAATCAGTCTGCTTTACGCGTAAAATAAAAATGACAGAAAACTCTACCAAGGAGTATTGCTAATGGTAAAAAAATGATCAAACAATGAAGATTCTAAAAAGACAGATAATAGTCAATCTTTATGCAATTCTATTGCATCTTTTTTGAGCAAAGGTGGAGGATATGTATAATGGCTTGACCGTTAAGAGTACCTCAGTCTTTTTATCCCTGGGGTCTGATGACCCAGAGGGGGAAATTGAAGGCCCAACTGGGCCTTAAGATAAGAATTGTATCTCCAGCCCTGATGTAGCACTTTTCTCATCCTTTACAACTTTGTCAGTGGAGCACAGGACTTTTTGTTATCAATAAAGTCAGGTTCCCCTCTGGACCCCTGTCCTCCCACGATTGGGTAGTTGGCTCCTAATGTACTAGCCAACCAACTGACGGGTATCTTTAATGAAATGATCAGCTAATGCTATTTTCTGAAGGCGTGGAAGATAGCATTCATTCTGCCATTTCTCAAGAAATCGAACTTGCCTTCTTCAGACCGAGATAACTATAGGCCAATTTCACACCTACCCTGCCAAGATTACAAAGAAGGCGATTAATAAAGAATTGGTTACAATCCTTGAGGCTACCCATTTGTTGGACCACTCACAGTTTAGTTTCAAAAGGGAACACAGCATGGAATCAGCCTTAATAGTTGCTTCGGAAGAGTTGATAATTACCATGGACTCAGGGTCAAATGCAGCCTTGATCCAATTGGATCTTTCAGCTGCATTTGATATGGTCAACCATGCTATACTGATTGACTGGCTCCATTATCTAGATATTAGATGCTCAGCCGTGGCCATTTTAGAATCCTTTCTGTCGTAAAGAAAGCAATTTGTGGCCTTTGATGAATTCTCTTCTGACACTTTCTCGCTACCATGTTTGGTCCCACAGGGCTCATATGAGCCCTACGCTCTTTAATCTATAGGTCACCACCCTCGTTACGTCAATTAAAAAGACTGGATTCGGAGTCATCAGCTATGTAGACGACATTCGGATAGTTGTTTCAGTGGCTGGCAATCCAGACGACACTGCTAGTAGATTCCACAACTCCTTAAAATTAAACTTAAGGACAACCAAGGGGCTCCTTTTGGGCAACAATTCTTCCTTCTGGTCCTCTACTTGGTGGCCACAAAAACAGGTAGCACTACCCAAACCAGTTTCTAAAGCTCAAAACATGGGCATCATCTTCGATGACAAACTGTCATTTGATAAAAACATCAAAGCGGTGACTTCTTCTGTGTTTTATGTTCTTACAATCTTGAGGAAAATGTTTCCAGTCATTCCACAAGACATTCAGAAAAGGGTGGTTACTGCACCTGAGCTTTCAAAACTAGATTATGTTAATGGACTTTTTGTCAATTTACAGCAAAGATTAACAAACAAGCAACACATTCTGCAGAACGCAGGGGCGAGCATGCTTCTTATCACTCTGGTTCCCAAGCCTTGGCTAAGCTCCACTGGCTGCCTATTCACAAGCACTTTGATTTTAAAACACTTTGTATGTTTTTAAAAGCGCTGAATGGCCTTGGCCCAGAATATCTGAAGCAGAAATTAATCTGGTACCGCCCATCCAGAACCTTGTGGTCCTCCGCAGCCCTCAATGCGATGGTCCCCAAAGTGAGGAGAGTTCACTGGCGAGGCAAAAGCTTTATTGACTGTACAGCTAAAAGATGGAATTCTATTCCTCATTCGCTGAAGAAATATACAGATCTTCATACGTTCAGGAAAGCCTTGAAAACTTGGCTTTTAAGCAATAGTGTTTTACTCCTTCTTTGTTTCTCAGGATCTTCCTTTCTAACCTCTATATCCTTCTCGTTACCTTTCTTGTGCCCCTGGCAGCACATAGACACCTTCGGGCAGTAGTGCACTATATAAAAAATTATTTTCATTTAATTTTAATGAAATATCATAACTTCAGCCAGGTCGCACAACTTTGTCAGTCTTACTCATCACAGCCTTTACCATAGTGAGCTGTGAACACTTATCTTGTAGACAGGAATACCCTCTCCTTGGTCAAAAACATTGTTCTTGCACTATGGAAATCTCCCCCACTAAAGGCAGGAGGTCTGGATTCTATTAAAGACACAAAGGCAAATATTATGACTATTCTTCTATATTGTCAACTTAGCTGCAAGAAGGAAAACATATACAATATGGATGAAGAAGAACAAATGCTGCAGCATATGGAGTTTGTTGTGTACTAATGACTCCACCACACAGTCACCAATCAGCAGACAGTCCATAGTATAACTATCTCTGCAGATCAACACATTCTCCTCCTCTTTGCAATCCAGTTACTAAATAGTTGAACTGTTTAAAAGTAACATATTCTCTTATAAGTAGTGTGAAGACAATAGGCTGAAGACAGCCAATTCCTATAGAAAGCATCCACAAGGTGGTATTGAGAACCACATCTTCTTCACCTAGTGTACTGAATCTAAGTTTATATTGAACAAGAAAGATTAATTGTGATACCTGGTAAAAGTGGGCGAGATAATCTTTGCCTCTGTGCCTTTAATATAAACCATATCTCCTGTCATTTTAGTGGGGGAAATTGTAATTTTATTTCAAGATTGGAGGCTCAATTATGTTCAAAGCTGTGCAATGACATTTTAAGATAGATGTTTGATAGATTTGTAATGGATACTCTTGACCAATCTGCTGCTTTTAGAATATCTTTCAGGCAACCAGCCAAAATATATGGTTTGGATGCCATAGACCCTGTAATTGAGTGATCCCCGTAAATGGAAACATCAATGCCAACCTTAGCCATAGTCTATCTGACCCATAAAGCCAACGTAGATGAGCATACAGGCTTGTATGTTCTTTTTGTTGCAAGAACTCAGTAATTGAGAAGAGACAGGCACAAATACAGCAATTTTGGCTTCATGTTGACACAGGCGTGACATAACACATACGTTTGTGCAATAGTGCAAAGCAGGAGAAAACATGAATGGAGATATTGTATTGGTACATTTGGGGCCCTATTATGTATAGGGTGTATCAGGTTGTTGGAATGGGCCATTAATAACATGTCACTTAGATATATTACACGCCTGACGCCATGCAGCCTTAGCAATGCTACCACCTTCTTTAGTAGCTCGGTTAAGCATCAAGGAGTTGATGAAAGGCCAAAAGGGAATTACTTGAACTGGAACGTTTTATTTCTCCACAGAAACTGAAGAAATGTCTTTGAGATTGGTGAATTGGAACTAGTAGATAAGCATTCTCCGGGTCTATTTTTGCTAACCAATCCCCCTCTTGTAAGGAATCGCTTAAATAATATAGTCCTTCCATCCTGAAATCTCTGTGAAGTAAAAAGACGTTGAAAAAGTGTAACATTAGGACTGGAAGATATGCCTTGTGAAGACAGACAAGCTTTCTGAATTGCGTCCTTGTAAATCAGTTTTTTTAATCTTTTGTGATAGGAACTCTGTTTCGACAGCACTGGGAACCACCAGACAGAGAGGTACTATCTGTATTCGGTGGGTGTAAAATTCTATCTTGTGCTCTTGAATAGTTTGTAAAACCAATTGGTCTGATTTAATTAACCTCCAGTCGCTGAGAAAGAGGGGGAATCTGCCACCCAACTTCCTTGGGGAAGATATCAAAAGTGATTTGACCTACATGTATTGCCATGTGTTCGTCCTTTGCCACACTAAAACCTTCCTCAGAAGTGACCTCCTCTCGGAGGAAAAAGGATGTGTGCCCAGTTTTGTTGCTGGGTGTAGAATGTAGTTCGGGCTGGACTGTTCCCATGAGGCACAGGGTCAGACTGATTTGCATATGGCCATGTCTGAACTGGGGTGGCACAGTGGGCTAAAGAACAGTGATGGATTAAACCCAGATCTCTTGACTGGGTGTGAGTGTTTGATTGGTTCAGATGCTCCGTCCATCACCACCCCCTTTAGTACCGGGGTATAGAATGATGGCTTGAATGAGGTCTGCTGAGGGATTCTGGGCAAGTGAGCTCTTTCACGACTGGCTCTTCCAAAAACATGTGGTGGGAATACTTTAAACAGGTTTTATTGTGATTTATCCAGAGAAATGAAAGTCTGAACATAAGAGGACCATCCATGGCAAAATGGCCCCCAAATAAATGACCTTGGGCTTCTGGTTCTAGTTCTCTATTGGCCATTTATGCGAATTCAGGGTCTATAGTGATGAGGAGAGTTCCTTGTCTTTCCTCTGATATTGCTGGTTTGGCATTGCCCAGTAGACAAATAGCCCTGTGACTCCACCCTCTGAGAACAAGAGTATTATTGATAGCCACAGTAAGAAACACATTCTCAGTAATTTCTATTATTTGTGTTAGAGGACCCAAAATATCGAAGAGCTTTTCTTGAGAAAGGCAAGGGTGTTGCCTATCCCCTTTTTAGGGTCCTTGCCTTTTTTTTTGTAAGAAATGCTATCATAGCTGAATCCACATCCAGGTTAGAGGATAATTTATCGGGAAGAAGGGGATTGGGACATTTATGTGGAGTTTGTTCCTATTAACCAGATCCATGGGTTTTCTTATTATATCAGATACAAATTCTGTTATTGAGGCAGATGGGGCCTGATCCTCTGATCTTGGCTGAGGGATAACCTCTGGTTCACAATAGGGGTCCCGAAGGCATCTAATATAACATCAATAGGTTTGAGTGAGTGTTGGGTGTAGGGGAGGCCACAGATCCTCGAGATACATTATTGTGATTAACCCCTTCAGCGCTCATGACGAGTTCAGCTCGTCATGAGCTACGGCGCTCCTTTGCTCATGACGAGCTGAGCTCGTCATGACCGCGCCCGTTCCGTGGAACGCTCGCATGCTGGGCTGATTCCGCTGCAGTGCTGAGCGTTCCATTGGAATGGGTGCGGCCATGACGAGCTCAGCTCGTCATGAGCACCGGAGCGCCGTAGCTCATGACGAGCTGACCTCGTCATGAGCATGGGGGCGCTGTGCGCGCCCCCGCCCCTCAGCACAGCGGGGGAAACAGCCCCGCATGGAAGGGCTTAATGTTCCTCATGGATAGAGATGGAGTTTTGTAAAGTATCAGTTTTGACTCATCATAAAGTAGCGCAGAGGGTTAGTGTGCCTGCTGCAAAGAACGTGTACCATGCACATCACAGAACTGAGTGTACGATAACTATGAGTAGTGCTATAAAAAATTAAATGTATATCATAGAGGAGCTATGGAACGATGAGGGGCACAGTTGGAGGGTGTGTAGTGTGAGAATTTGTGGAGAAGGTCATTGGGGCAGTTGCCAAAAAGACCGTGTTGGCCGTGGCAGACAGGAATAAAGTTGTGGTCTCGCCACGCTTCAATTTTAATCTCACTTTCACTATTGCACTGCACTTTTTCCCATACACTCTATAATACATCTGCTCACATATGTGTGATTAAACTATCAAGTATAGATTTATAAAACATCCTAGGGCTCCTCCATCAATAGGGTGGAGTTGTAGCCCTTATAGTCACCAGGTTGACTATTAAAGGAGACCCAGATGATGCAGCATGTCACCTGGAACGGTGAGTGATGGGAATCCGAAAATGTATTGTATATTTTTGGGATAGCTTTGGCTAGTTAAAATATACGTGGTTCCATTCATGTCTAGACTCTGGGATAGTGTTGTTATGTGTATAGTTAATGTGGGGCTATATATCCCGGTGGTCTTTAAACTTTTGCCTCTGACCCTACCTAAAATGTGTTGCATTATAGGTCTTATGGACCTCCCAGACATTCCCTTGCAGGCGGGTGCAGTAACTCACTGCCCTCGCCTGCAAGAGGATCTCTAATCCCCCTTAAAAGTGCAGGCTGGTTGCTGCCTGCACAGTGAAACACAGAGCGGCGGCTTCAAAGCAGCTCAGTTTTTCACTTGAATGCGCTGCCCCACGGCAGCAGGAGTTCGCAGCTGCCCTGGGGGCAGGGCATTCAATGTAATAGGGCTCACTTTCCCTGTTTGCACCAGAAACAAACAGGGAACGTGTGCCCTATCCATAATCCAGCCTGTGGTATCCACAGTTATTATGTGCCATTAATCGATCATATTTCTATGTTGAAAATTATTTATTTCAATTTAAAATGTGCTTCTCATCCTAGTAAGATTTTCAACGCATGTACAACATGCCTGATTTATAAACACCTTCTGAAAAAATCTCAGAAAAAAATCCCTCAGGCAGGCCACTGGCGTTAAGCAGCAATATCTGTCCAAATTAAATTCCAGGGTTGTTTCAGTTTCAGCTTCCTTTCCATTTACATACAGGTACAATTTCTACAAAAGAAACTTTGCTGAAATGTTCATTGTGGTAAAATTTAGATTAAAAGCATGCCAGAACTGAAGCACAATTAACATTTAATGTTAATGTCAAAAGTGAGTTAGAATTATTATCATTAGTGAAGTAATATGGGACCCCAGAAAGTGTATATTTATTAAATTATAACCTTGGAGTAGCTGACAAAGGGAAACGAAACAAATGTTGGCAATCTATTCACACAAGGTTGTTAAAGTTAACCACAAAATGGAGGAGCAATGACAGGCCTTGACAGGTTAATTTTGATTGATGGATAACGCCCTTGAAAATGCTCTTTGGAATCCATAGTAATAAAAAAAAACATAATTAGACGAAATGCACTTAAAGTGCTGAGCGGTCATTATTTGAGGTCAAACGAAAATGTTATCAAGTACAAAGAGGATAAAAATGTGACTTCGAAAGTTGAGGTATAATAGGAATGCAGAATAAGAGGAAAGAGTTTTGCAAGTTCGCCAAATAATCTGAGTAAGAGTGTCTGCTTCATAAATGAAATGCAAACATTGTTATCGTTTTTATTGTTTATAACACTGAACACCCAGACCTGGGACTGGTAGAGTAACCCCACAACATTAAACTTGTGGAAATGCTGGTTTGTTGCAATAAATGCCACGCCATAGCCATGTATGTGCCTGCATCTACCAAATCACAGCCTGCTAGGTTTTTTGTGGTCTGACGGCTAGAGCTGCTGACTTTAGTGCTGGAAACCAAGGTTCGAGCCTCAGGGTCACATCCACATCCTGTGATTCTGGGCAAATCACTTAATCACCCGTGCCTACCAAAAAAACAAACAAAAAAACAAGCATTGGCATAGCCAATAGGTCTCGCCTTGGGGACCTTATAAGTGTTTAGCCATGAAACGGTTGATGTTGTTGCACCAAGGATGTTGTGCTGCATAACTAAATACTTTTAAGGTCCCAAAAGCAAGACCAATGCTTGTTTCTTCATTCTCACAACAAAGAGCACCTTCCCATGTGTGATTTCAGGATGTGCGTAATACCAAACCCTCTTGTGTTTGATTTAATAGACTTTAATGCTTCTCCATGTATAATAATCTAGGCCACATAGGGATGCACTACAAATGACTTGTCTCTTAGTTCACTTATGACATTGGTGACGGGGGAAGGAATATTTTTAATTCTTGTTTAAAAATATCCCTCTTAAAAGTTTCTTATAACCCGTTCCATGCTCATGACGGCCTCCGGCTGTCATGAGTCACAGTAGGCGTGTGCGCATGATGGCCGGGGCCCCTCCGAACCACGCCCAAGAATGGAATGTCCAGCATTGCGGCGGAATTCGCGCCACTGCCATGGTGTTAATGCAGCAGTAAAATCTGATGTAATACGGCAAAACGCTTCTGCATGTTAAGGAAATACACTATTTTGCATTTTGAAGAGACGTTATCATATTTTTACACGATGTTTCTTGCATGATTTACATGACAATATGTTCAAGGCTTGGGTCGTGCACAGACTCTTAAAGTGACACCAGATCCTTGGGCTGTCTCTGACTCGCCTCTCACTGTTGATTTTCTGGTTCGCTAAGGTCTAGTGCAGCAGGCGCCGATCACTCAGTGGCACTGTTCATAAGGTGCAGGGTGTGCTGTTGACAGGGCACAACACACTCAGGAGGCACGGCTCACAGAGTTCCAGAAGAAAGGATTACTTAGGTCGAAAGGTTTCAAAATAAGTGCTGAAGATCAACATGTGCTTCAGTCACTCAGTAGTAGACACTGGTCATAGGGTGCAGAGAGAACGCATATCGAAAACTGTGTGGGCACCAATCAACCACTGGGCATTCACAAGGTGTAAAGTGGAAAAATTACAGGGAGGTGGGTACCTCACTCAGTTAGATCAAGAGGGGGCAAGGAAGAAGTGATCACGTTGTTTTATTTATTAATTTATTATAGCGCTTTTGTCCAAAGCGCTACACGTAATTTAAAAGCACTAGCAATCAATAACTGGTTGCACGATTGTCCAATTCCAATGCATGAACATTCAGTGAAGTTTTGAATGGAGAAAAGTTTGTTGTCCTCTCGATAGAGACCTGTAGCAGAACAAACAAATAAAACCAGAAAGGAGCAAAGAAGGGTTTGAAACACTTAGAAGGTGAAACTTCAAGCAGGGGTATAACAAACAATAGAACATAAGTGAAGTGAAGTAAGTAAGTTAACATATTTAAAAACAAGGCACAACATGTGAAATCTAAACTGAAGAAGGGGGCAGGGGCTGGAGCTTGACAAGGGAGGGCGAGGGTGAGACAGGCAGAGGACTGAGATTAGAGAAATGTCAACAAGCACGCTATGCCACGCTAACTGGAAACAGATGGCCCCTGTGCGCTACTGCTCGTTCCCGCAAGGTGGATGCCACCACAATTACGAGTGTTTGAAAACTGCAGACCGATTCCAAAAGATCATCTCCTAGAGCAGCTCTGCGCACTGCGCTAAGCTCAACCTAAAAAATGAATGTGTCCTTGTGTAACATAACCGGTGCTCATGTAAAGTGCTCCAATACCTTCGGGTCGAGTTCGTGCTATATAAATCTGAAAAAAAATAAAAAAGAACGCACCTGTAGCCTTCAGAATAGAGCGTACATACTTCAACTGTATGGGTCTATATAGATGATATTTTTTGCATTGTTAATGTTAATGTTAAAAGAGTTTTCTAAAGCGCTCGTACACAGGTTGGCTTCATGGCGTTAATTCTAGGAGGGGCTGTTGCTGGGTCGGCATTGTTTCCTAAAAGGTATTAAATACTGATATGCTAAGTTGTGCCCTTTAAGCGTGTGCTGGTTGTGTCGTGTACATGGCCTCCTGGCCAGGGCCAGACTGGGCACCGGTCATTTTCCTGGTGGGCCGGAAGGGTGGGATTGGTTTTTGACCCGTAGGGCAGAGCTGTTGGCGCCCAGTGCGACAATAATTGTTGGCACCCCCCAATGACCACCTCCGCCATGGATTCAATAACCACCACCCTTTAATAGTGCCCAAGTCTCCATAGCCAATCTCTCTCAGATGCATATATATAGCGCCACTCATACCAGTGTAGGGTGTCAGAGCACTTTGCCTCGCACACACATTACACAGAGACAATCAATCATACATGTGTAACTCAGCGTATATGAAATGTTACAAAAGCCAGAGTACTACAAGGTGTAGGAGTCACATGTCATCCATAGTGGTAGGCAGTGTAATGTTAGAGTGCTTGGTCTAGAGAAGCACAAACTCAGTATTTAACAAACATTGGTATAGCCAATAGGTCTCGCTTTTGGGACCTTCTAAGTATTTAGTTATGCAGCACAATATCCTTGGTGCAACAACATCAACTGTTGCGTGGCTAAACACTTATAAGGTCTCAAAGGCGAGACATATTGGCTATGCCAATGCTTGTTATTTTCTGTTCTTGGGGGAAACCGGGCTAGTGCCAGGAGGGTCAAGGGTGAGTGGCAGGGAGGTGAGGAGTGAATGCCAGGAGGGACAAGGGTGACTGTCAGGTCATGGGGGTGAAGGGTGAGTGCCAGAGAGGGGAGGAGTGAGTGCCATGGAGATGAGACGTAAGAGTCATGAGGATCAAGGGTGAGTGCCAGGGAGGGAAAGGGTGAGTGCCAAGAAGGGGGAAGTATGAGTGCCAGGGGTGAGGGGTAGCTGCCAGGCCAGGGGGGTGAAGGGCTAGTGCCACGGAGGTAAAGGTTGAGTGCCAGGTCAGAGAGTTGAAGGGTGAGTGCCAGGGAGATGAAGGTTGAGTGCCATGGAGGTGAGATGTAAGAGTCAGGAGGGTCAAGGGTGAGTGCTAGGGAGGGGAAGGGTGAGTGCAAGGGGTAAAGGGTAGCTGCCAGGCCAAGGGGATGAAGGGCTCATGCCATGGAGGTGAAGGGTGAGTGCCAAGGGGACGAGTAGTGAATGCCAGGAGGGACATGGGTGGGTGTCAGGGAGGTGACATCTGAGTGTCACGCAGAGTCACTGCTGAGTGCCATAGAGGGAGAAGGGTGAGTGCCAGATGGGAGGATTGACTGCGAGGCCTAAGGGGTGAAAGGTGAGTGCCAGGGAGGTGATGGGTGGGTGACAGACTGCAAACAGTAGTGAGCTGGGGTCTAGAAGGAGGTGCGGAGATCATCACCCGGTGTGTGCCAGGCTGGGATGCACCAGTGCCAGGCCAGACTTGGGTGGATGCAAAAACCTCTGAAAGGTGGGTGCCAGGTCACTCGTAACCTTAGTACATGAGTGAGGTGCGCAGGAGAGTGTAACATCTTCAAACAAGAAACTATTGAAAATCCTGAATACTCCACGTTATGGTCTTGCAACCTTATGTGGAAAATAATTAGCAGATGAATGGGCTTCCGTAGCAGACTTGCAGCTTGTTACAGCAACTTTTCGAGATAAAGTTTGCATTGCAAATAAGCCAAAGCTAACACAATTTGAATTAGTAAAGGTAAGATTTGCAACAAACTAGAGGCAAGTTAAAAAAGCACCCCAGAATTGAACCGAGGATACAGAATATTAAAATGGGGGCAATATTGGTCTCCTTTTCACAGCTGACAGCCAAAAAACGTGTTGTGGAGGACTCAGATTCTGGTGGAATCAGAATTTTTAAAAGAGTACATTTTTCATAAAACTTTTTGTTGCGGTTATATGTGTGTTTGTGTGGTTGTGGTAGTGTGTGTGGTTGTGTGTGTGTGGTTGTGTGTGTGTGCGGTTTTGTGTGTGGTTGTGTGGTTGTGTGTGGTTGTGCATTTGTGTGGTTGTGTGTGGGTGTGGTTGTGTGTGTGGTTGTGTGGTTGTGTGTGTGTGGTTGTGTGTGTGTGGTTGTGATTGTGTGTGTGGTTGTGTGCGTGGTTGTGGCTGTGTGTGTGGTTGTGCGTTTGTGTGGTTGTGTGTGTGTGTGGTTGTGTGTGTGTGTGGGTGTGGTTGTGTATGTGGTTGTGTGGTTGTGTGTGGTTGTGTGTGTTTGGTTGTGATTGTGTGTGTGGTTGTGTGTGGTTGTGGCTGTGTGTGTGTGGTTGTGTTTGTGGTTGTGTGTGTGGTTGTGTTTGTGGTTGTGTGTGGTTGTGTGTGTGATTGTGTGTGTGGTTGTGGTTGTCTGTTTGTGTGGTTGTGTGTGGTTGTGTGTGTGTGGTTGTGTGTGTGTGTGGGTGTGGTTGTGTGTGTTGGTGTGTGGTTGTGTGTGTGGTTGTGGTTGTGTGTGTGTGTGTGGTTGTGGTTGTGATTGTGTGTGTGGTTGTGTGTGTGGTTGTGTGTGTGGTTGTGTGTGGCTATGTGTGTGTGGTTGTGTGTATGATTGTGTGTGTGTGGTTGTGTGTGTGGTTGTGTGTGGTTGTGGTTGTGTGTGGTTGTGTGTGTGGTTGTGTGTGGTTGTGTGGTTGTGTGTGTGTGTGGTTGTGTGTGTGGTTGTGCATTTGTGTGGTTGTGTGTGTGGTTGTGTGTGTGGTTGTGCGTTTGTGTGGTTGTATGTGTGGTTGTGTGTGTGTGGGGGGGTGCGTGGTTGTGTGTGTGGTTGTGGTTGTGTGTGTGTGGTTGTGTGTGTGGTTGTGTGGGTGTGTGGTTGTGTGTGGTTGTGTGTGTGGTTGTGTGTGTGTGTTTGTGTGTGTGGTTGTGTGTGGTTGTTTGTGTGGTTGCGTGTGTGGTTGTGTGTGGTTGTGTGTGTGGTTGTGTGTGTGTGTGGTTGTGTGTGGTTGTTTGTGTGGTTGCGTGTGTGGTTGTGTGTGTGTGGTTGGGTGTGTGGTTGTGGTTGTGTGTGTGGTTGTGTGTGTGGTTGTGTGTGGTTGTGTGTGGTTGTGAGTGGTTTTGTGTGTGGTTGTGTGTGTGTGGTTGTGTGTGGTTTTATGTGTGTGGTTGTGTGTGTGTGGTTGTGTGTTTGGTTGTGGTTGTGTGTGTGGTTCTATGTGTGTGGTTGTGCCTGTGGTTGTGTGTGTGTGTGGTTGTGTGTGTGATTGTGGTTGTGTGTGTGTGTGGTTGAGTGTGTGTGGTTGTGTGTGTGTGTGTGTGTGGTTAGGCATGGTTGTGTGTGGTTTTGGTTGTGTGTGTGTGTGTGTGGTTGTGTGTGTGTGGTTGTGTGTGGTTATGTGTGTGGTTGGGCATGGCTGTGTGTGTGGTTGGGCATGGTTGTGTGTGTTTGTGTGTGGTTGTGGTTGTGTGTGTGTAGTTGTGTGTGTGGTTGTGTGTGTACTTGTGTGGTTGTGGTTGTGTGGTTGTGTGTGGTTGTGTGGGTGTGTGGTTGTGTGTGTGTGTGGTTGGTTGTGTGTGTTGTTGTGTGTGTGTGGTTGTGTGTGGCTGTGTGTGTGGTTGTGTGTATGGTTTTGTGTGTGGTTGTGTGTGTTTGTGTGTGTGGTTGTGTGTGTGTGGTTGTGTGTGTGGTTGTGTGTGGTTGTGTGTGGTTGTGTGTGTGTGGTTGTGGCTGTGTGTGTGGTTGAGTGTGTTTGTGTGTGTGTGTGTGTGGTTGTGGGTGTTGGTGTGGGTGTGGTTCTGTGTGTGTGTGTGGTTGTGTGTGGTTGTGTGTATGGTTGTGGTTGTGTGTGAGGTTGTATGTGTGTGGTTGTGTGTGTGTGTATGGTTGAGTGTGTGGTTGTGTGTGGTTGTGTGTGTGTGTGGTTGTGTGTTGTGGTTGTGTGGGTGGTTGTGGGCGTGGTTGTGTGTGTGTGTGGTTGTGTGTGTGGTTTTGTGTGGTTGTGTGTGGTTGTGGTTGTGTGTGTGGTTGTGCGTGCGTGTCTGGTTGAGGGTGTGGTTGTGTGTGGTCTATGTGTGTGTGGTTGTGTGTGTGTGTGTTTGTGTGTGTGTGTGTGTGCGTACTGTAATCCATGCAAGTTGCTTGTTGGGAGCAATTAAATTAGGCCCAATACCAATTTGTATAGTTGGTAGGCATTGACGAGCAGAGTAAATATATGGTTGTGCATGGAAGAGACTACAAAGTTTGAGACCAATAAGTTTATTCATAAGACTAATAATAATAAGAATATTTTGATGCAACTCGAAAAAGTTTGCACACCATGGTAATTTACATTTGGATTCAAACGATAGTGAAAGTGATCGGACGGAGGCAGAGGGGAAAGCACAGGAAATAAAAACAAGCAACTTAATGACCCGTGACGGAGGAGACAGATGGCGGCTGTGCGCGTGCACACTCGCGTGAACGCAAGCGAGTAGCCAGCCAGTAGCACTTTGAAAGCTCACCTACTATATGTCTCGGCCAGGGCAGCTCATGTGCTGGATCAGGTGAGACCTTAAAAGGTACCCTCTGGTCAGGGCCGGACTGGCCACAGCGGGCACAGGGCTTTTCACTGGTAGTTCCCTAGGGCGGGGGTCGGTTTTGGGCCCCTGGGGGGCCATTTTTGTTACCGGGGGTCGGCAGAATCGGCCCCCTGTAACAAAATTGTCTGAAACCGGCCCTCGCACACTGCTTGGCTGCACTCCCCTTCACCCAAGGGGGGGGCAGTTGAGCAGTTTGCCAGGGCTGGTTTCTGTTCCCAGTCAGGCCCTGACCATAGTTGAGGGTTCCCTTTAATAATAAGAATAGATTTCTGCCCCAATGAATCCTTTTTGCAACATTAATCTTTGCTCGAATCTATACTTTGCAACGTGCATGCAGTTCTTTGAAAAAAGTTATTAGTTCAGTACAATAACAAAGTGCATAGAATGTAAATAGGTCAGTGGGTTACTGCTTTTAAAAGAGACATCACTTTGTTACTTGCAAATTATAAGTTGAAATACTAGATTAGGATTTTAACTTATAAATTGCAAGTAACAAAGGGATCTCTATTTTAAAAGCAGTAACCCACTGACCTATACACATTCTATGCACTGTGTAATCTGCTCGGTATTAGTTTTCTGCAACGGGCGCATTAACCCCCTGTGCTACTTTATAGTGAGTCAGCCCCAATTAAACAAAACTCCCTCACTCTCCAGAAAGAATATTAATCAAAGGATTTATCCTGACATTTTTTGTTCCTAGGAAATTGCTGGAGGAAACGAACGCGGCAGCAGGTGCTTTAAAATAATAATATTCTTGCAAACACGGCGCCCCCCGGAAGCCAGCACCCGGTGCGGTGGCACCGGTCGCACCGCTCTAGAGCTGGCCCTGCATGGAGGCCGGTTTTGCTACTGGCGGCCGGTTTTGCAGCAGTGCTGCAATATCACCCCCCTGTAACAAAAGCGGCAGTGGTGCAACTGTGCTTTTATTTTATTTTTATTTAAAGAGTTTTATTTAGGGCTGGCTAGACCCGTAGGTATTAGAGCGCTTTACATAAGGTTCCACAAAATTATACAGTACATTAGAATCAGGTAATATCAGTTGCTAGAAAAACATTTCAAGAGCATGGATGCGAAGAAGGGTAAGGGGGGAGGGAAGGTGGGGTAGGGGAAGATAGGACAGGGAGACAAAGGAATATCTGTCAGAAGACCGGCTGGGTAGGTGATTGCAGAGGGGGAAGTCCAAAGCCGATCTCCTCTTTAGCCATCAGGTAGCTCCACTGAGCGACGGCCAGAACACTAGGTCTCTGTGGGAAAACAATTAAAATAGCAAAGCGAACAGGGTAAAAGGAGAGTAGAGGGGGATGGGTAGGATCAAGGGGTGGGAGGGAGAGAATGACGGGGAGATGATGGAAAGTCTGCCCAATGTCCGGTTGGGTAGGTGAGGGCAGAGGGGAAGTCCCCGGCCCATCTCCTCTATAGCTTTCATGTAGCTCCACTGGGCTTCGGCCAAAAAGTAAGTTCTTCACGGACGCTCGCAGGTTCAGTAACTAGAAGGGTAGGCCCGATGTAGGATATGATTCGAGATCTGTTTAAAGTCCAGATTTAGTCCCTGAGAAGTAGTACAGGCCGGAAGGGACCACTGCCATCTTTGAACCGCGGCGGGGGGGGGGGCCGCAGTAGACAAAGCGTGCAGGAATCGTGGGTCATTCCGGGCAGAGTCCGCAGAGGGCAAAATGAGAGGTCGAGTCTTGTGGGTGGGAGGCCCTTGAACTGGGCCCTTATAAGCTCAGAGTGAGGATAAAAAAAGGTTTGGGGGCCAAATCAGCTATGCAGTATACACAATGAGTGCACTTCAGGAAATGCAGGTGTTGCTCCCCTTAATACTTGCGCTCTTACGAAGACGCTAAAGCAGATCGAGTAGATAAAGCTGATCGCTTCGTCTAAATTGGCCGCCATTTGAGAGTCAGGCACAGCTCTGTGGGGCTCGACGTGAGTCCACAGCAAACCCCTTTGAAATCACTCTTCCTCAACCACAACCAACACTTTTTACGCTTGGTCACCACTTCGCTGGCATACTATTGAGGCACGAAGCTGGTAAAAGAAGCTCTGCGTAATGCTTGTGGCCACCATTTTAGAATCAGGTAGCACTCCCCAAACACGCACCGCAAAAGCCCCCAAAAAGATGAGAAAAAGATGCAAGTACCCCGTCGAGTGTGTGACCGGCCATAAACTCACAAATCCAATGCTCGGCAAAACCATCAGGTGCTCCGACAAGCCACTAGATCCCTCCGTGTTTAGAACGACCCATTCTGCCATATTAGGTTGTTGGATCTGGCAACCTGGGAATCCATCGGCGTCATAATTTCTGCATTCACCAATGGCCCATCAAACTCGATGGCACCCAGAGTCAGCGGACCCAGAGGACAAATCACGGAGGAGGGTGGCAATCAGACGGGGAACAGCCGTCCGCTCAAACTCCCCAGCAGTGAGGCTTCACCGCCGAGCCAACGGCCATGATGGCAAAGGCTCCATGGGCCCTCCCTCGAGACACTCGGAGGCAGTATATAAGGCCAGCTGGAGAACTCCAGGGGGAAAGGAAGGCACCGGAGTGCAGGCACAAGATCCACCGTGGATTAGAAGGTAGGAGAGGGAGAGGGACCCGGGGCAAGTTCCCACTCGGAGGAGCTCCCTGCCGGAACTCCTCACATGGTGGCCATCTTGCTTGACCTTGGCACCCTCCTCCATCCCTCCCCTGGGGGCAGTGCTTCTCAGTAGCAGGTTAATGACTATAGTGTGTGGCCTACATTGCACTGTCAGTGTTATGGACAGGAGAAGGACCATCACTTCTCAGATAAAGTGGTGGGAGAAATGTGGAACTTCTGTTAACTCTTTTAATGTACAAATCCAACTTTTGGGCTTTGTTGACAATTTCGGTGGCCATGGAAAGGTTTGGGTCCATACCCTTCTCCATTATCTTCTTCTATCTTTCCACGGAAGGTCAATCCCCAATATGGAAGACCAGGCCAGGACAAGGGTGATGTTCCCACTAGCATGACCTTAGTCTTAGTGAGGTTAATTATTTTTACTTCTTGCATATAAAAATCTAAGGTCAAGAGACAAGATGGAAAGTTATTGTTGATCGGTCATAGGCTGGAGTTTATTAATCAAATGGGTATCATTGATCGCAGCTTTCCTACTATTGGCCTGATTTAGAGTTTGGCAGAGAGTGTACTCTGTGGAAACAAGACAGAGTATCTTCTCGGTACTCCATTGCAAAATGTGACAGAGTACCCTCTACGCCAAAATAAAGGTCAGAGGTTTTGCCATTTGTCTGCCTTGCCTATTTAGATTGGGACAACAAATGGCACATTTTTACTGTCTGTCACCGCCATGTAAAACCTAGAGGTAAAGGGAAACTAAAACTGCAAAATGACCCCCAGGCCATGGGGGTTACTGATTTTTTATTTTAAAAATAAAATCTCCCTTGTGTATTTTGTTTTTGAAAATAAAAATAAATAACTGGATTTTGTTTTTGAAAATAAAAATAAATAACTGCAAGTTTGACGCAATTGCGTTAAATGCATTTACAGGAACTGTTGAACAGGATACCTGCACTGGTTGCTGAGGCTACTGAAAATGTCACTACCAGGGCAGAAGATGTAGCTTCCTAAAAACAACAACAAAAATGACTGAATGTGTCCTTATGTATTGTAACTGATACTCATGTAAGGCACTCCAATCCCTTCATGTCGAGTTTGCACTATATAAAGCTGCAACAGAAAAAACCTTAGGACTCTTTGCTCGCTGATTGTATACTACAGAAATAGATACAATGTATAAGCTTGGACTCCTTGTGCAACATAAGGGTACACGGTGTAAACACGGACTGCCTTTGCAGACATGGATACACGGCATAAGCCTGAACTTCCTGCGCAGATATGGATACATGGCATAAGCCTGGCCTGCACATGCAGATTTGGATACACTGTGTAAGACTGGACTACCTGCGCAGATATAGATTCACAGTGTAAGCCTGGACTGTGTGCGTAGATTTGGATACTTGAGGTAAGCCTTGACTACCCACGCAGATATGGATCCTTGAGTTAAGCCTAGAATGCCCATGCAGATATGAATACATGAGGTAAGCCTGGACTTGCTACGCTGATATGGAGACATGATGTAAGCCTTCACTGTAGCAACACAAAAAGATGAGGGAAGGAATACTGAACATTATCAAACATTCACCCTCAGTACATAAGCTAGGCTAGCTTGAATCTGGTGGCATAGCAAGCACAGGAACCACATCTGGGCATACCCTTCCCATTTAGGGCAACTTTAGCAACACAGAAATATGATGGAGGAATACTGAACATTGTCAAACATTCACCCCAGTACATCAGCCAGGCTAGCTTGAATCTAGTGGCATAGAAAGCACAGGACCCACATCTGGGCATACCCTTCCCACTTACAGAGACTTTAGCAACTTAAAAAGATGATGGACAGAATGTTGAACATTGTCAAACATTCACCCCCAGTCACAGATCTGGGCCTAAATCCATTTTGTTTGCTCATTATGCCTATGCGGGCGACTAGGGCATGAAACATGTCGACCACATGGTGAAACCAAGGGCTCATTACTATGCCCAACGGGTTCACATTTTGTTTTTACCCTTAGTATGGACAATAAAAAGGAATAACACTTAGAGAAGAGGTATGGCCCTGAGCCAAGTTTAACTGCACCATCACCCAATCTACCACTTACTCTTACAGCCCACAGTTAAGGACAGTTACCTGTGCCTCGGCAAACACTAGGCCAGGATTGTGCAAAAAGATCTCTGCTAAAGAGCCCATCCTTTTGGGGCCTGCTGGATATTGCAGTGCCCACCCAGGGAGGACCTAGCCTGATGATGAAGCATGCCACCTAGGTGGTTGAGGGCTATTGCATCCCAATAACAGGACATTCAATGATCAATTGATGACCCTGACTCCATCATTGCGATTTGAAATACTGTGGCGAGGTGGAACAGCACGCTACACTTATTTAGGAATTGCTCTTTGGGGAGGATGTGTGAAGGACCACTTGAAAGATTTCATCTCTTTCCCCTCTTTGCTTATTTAGCAGTACAAATTAAACCAGTGGCAAGTTGAGAACGGTTGCCAATCTGTGAAATACAGTGGTGGAAAAAATTTGACACCCAACATCACAAGTTCTTACAGTACACCATTGTGGCTATCCAAACATTAACTTCTAAGGAAGAGGCACCAGAAGTATGACAGGCGAGCCTACTGAACCAAAAGACTTTGCACAAACTGGACGAGGTAAACCTAAAACACTTTTGACTGTAACAATGGCCAACTTTATTTTAAACCGGTGGGTAGATCATTTCCATTTGTGTAAAGCAAGAGAAAAAAGCCCCTGCTAGCTTTCTGGAGGCTTGCCAAATGCCTGTCATAGTTTCAGAATGTCTACCCTTGCAAATCCCACCAGTCTTAACTAGGGACCTTTCTGTCCTCAGTGAGCCCCCCCCTCTTGCCACAAACAATGGCACCACCCTTTGCCTTCAAGGAACAAGGGCCTGCTGAAGATGGGCCCACGCTTGGGGATTCCATTGCTAACAGCCTGCTATGTGGGCCCTCCCTCCCTCTTTCATTTGCACACTTTGAGCTGAGCCAACGAGCTGGCATTGTATGTCAAAGCATGAAAAACGTGTGAGGAGAAATGTAGGGTTGCCGCAATGGACGAACAACAACATTCCAAGTGTATACAATACGATGTTTTGTTGGTTCGGATGTAGTTGTCACACAGAGTTCTAAAAATAAAATGAGTAACATAGGACCAAATGAATTATGCCCGCCTATCTTGGACCCGACTGATGCTTCTATGACTGTGTTACCCCTGCTTTGGCTTTGACTGGGGTAGAGGTTGGCCATTTGTCCACATTTTGAGATCTGGAAGGGCCAGGAGGTGGCACTATAATAAGATGTTGTGTAAAATGTTTTGTATTCTTTTTAACATGGCAGTTTTGCCTCTGCTTGCTTTAATGAATACTCAGGAGCAGTTTAGACAACCACTAAACCTAATTTAAAAGTGAAGTTTTGTATTTTAAATTTTTATTTGAATATGGCCAAACTTATTTTGCTAATTTTCCCTATATCTTAACAGGTCTTGACATAAAAATACCAGTCGCTTTTGTAAAATACTGATCATATGGCAACACTGGAGTAATAGGCAGCAAAGGAAGTTTGAGAGGAGGGTGATGTTTGACAGAGCCAAGGATCTTGCAATTTCCTCACTTTTTGGCAAGGCTGCAGATTTATGCCGGGGCCGGTGCCAGGCTTACCCACGGCAAGGGATGCATGCATCATTCAAGTGCAAGCTGTAGCCAAGGTCACTGGAATTATATACAATGGAGGATCAAATTATTACTCTTGACACTGACTGGGCGGATATGCTCTTCTCGCAAGTGCCCTGTTTTTAATCTTGGCTCAGGAACGCTCAAATAAAGGGATATTACTTAGCCTGGAGCTAGCTTTACTCTTACTTATTTTCTTTTGCGCTGCTGTCCCCATTGGCCTTGAGCTTATCATCGTGGTATTTAGTATACCTTTCTCCATACAACAGTTCCCTGAGCTCTTCCCTACCAGCGAGGAGGCTGTAGCCCTTGTCGTGACTCGGCATCCCGGTATGAGGAGAATCCCAATGATGAAGCATGCCCCCTTTGGTGGGTGAGGGGTTTATTCCTTTTAAAGGGATACCCCTTTGTGGTTAGATTGCCCCCTTTAACATTTTTGTTATTTCATAGACCCGAGGGTTTCTTGTTTGTGATATATATTGGATCAAATTATGAACCATAGATGACAAAATTACATGATACAACCTGGTAAATTATGTTTCAAATTTGGGCAATGTTTGGGCAGTATTAGTTCCCTACTTTGTTATTTTAACACACATTAATGCTTTTTGGGTCAATTTTTACCTGATTGGTATCAGTTGAACTCATGGATAGTAAATCAGCCAATGAAAAATGATCAGTTAACCTTTGGAAAGGGTCTACACTGCACTGCTCTACATGTAGTGCTTTTCTTAGTAAATTTTGATCCAGACCAGACGTTTTTTTTTTTTAATCTGCAAACTGTGCAGCAGAAGGAAGAACACGTGGCACGTGAGGTACATATGGCAAATGAGGTTATGCAGAAAATGGCACGGCTGCAGAATTGTATATTTTCAGTGTCTCTGGGAGTAGCTAATAATAAAGCACAACACTTGCTTATGTTTTACTGGTGTTTTCTTGGGCACACACATCCACCACACAGCGTACACGTTACTGCAAGGATCGCAGCGCTAGAATTCTTCATGTGTTGTCTACAGTCTGTCAATTTCAGAGCATTTGCGTCATACTAGCATTCCCTTACTACACTCAGGCTCAGCGATCTGGCTAGGGGTTTTAATACGTTCCCCAATCGCATGATGGAAACGCCACAGTTGTATACAAGAAAAAAAAACAAATTCTAAACAGTAAGGGGCAGATTTACAAGCCCCCTGCGCTACTTTTGCGTCATTTTTAACATGGGAAAAATGACGCAAAAGTGGCGCAACCTAGGTAGTCAGTATTTCCAGGAGTTAACTCCACCCAGATTTTGATATACATCTTTAGTCAGTGCCCCTTCAATCAAAATTATGGAAAAATTTACAAAAATCTGCAAGTTCCAATAAATTGATCAGGAAATTCCTTAAGACATGCTTCTCAGGTTTCCACTAAGTATAATCCCCTATTTTCTGTGCTAGGTTGGTCTCAGTAGTTGGTTGCATCTACTTTATAGCTGTCTTTAAACTTAGGAAACAACTTCCTCTTCTTTTCAGAAATGCTTTGAAATCTACACTTATAGGAGTCAGACAAATAACCCACATTCCAGTTAAAACTTCTCAAGGAATTGCTTAAACTTAGGAATTTGCCTGACTTACAAATGTGCCACCACCTCAGACAACCTCAGTCTAAACACCTTAAAACAAAACCAAACAAAACACATGTGCTTTCTGACACTGGGACTAGAAGTGTCCATGTGGTGTGGTTAGGGCCTGTTTCGCTTCCCGATGAAGGTATGAAGCTGCTACAATGAAACCTTTCCAGCTGATATACAAGGTGTGACAATCCATCTCTTGAATATCCATAGTTGTGTCCTCACAGCTTTAGATCAAGGATCCATTCTTTGATTTGAAGTGGTGTTTTGTTCAATAAGGAGAAGGGCGGAAGGAAGATCGCAGTATTCTCATGCTGCACCGCAACTCATATATCTTAGAGCTTCAGTGAAAAATGTAAAGGAGCAGAAGGGTTCTGAATGGGTGGAGACCAGGCATGAGACTTCAAACAGCTCAATATACCTGATGAAAAGTAAAATGTACCTGGCTACAATGTTGAGCCTCACAGGTCCACTTGTCTACAAGGAAAGACAACTAAAATGGTGATTTTTCTTCTAACAAAACACAGAACACTTGAAACCTTGTTCTGCCCTAGTTGACCCTGCTTCATCTGATTTCTGGTATATCCTGAAAAGATACATTTAGGTACAATTAATCTAAATGGAAGTAAGATACATAGCGGATATCCTGAAAATCTGGCTTGGACCTCGTGTGCGTGGACCTATGTTGGGCTTGCCTGTATTACACCACAGAATCTGCTGACTCACATTGATCACTACGTTAAGACTGCCTGGAGTGGGGAAAATGTTTAGGGCTCAGACCTAATATAATGGCACAAATATCCGACAGCGGTCTGTCTCACACGTTTTCTAGACAACCTAGATTAATCCTAAGTAAGTGGATGATATTTGGCTGAACAAAATGGTTTGTCATGCTGCTACGAAACTATTTTGTTACTTTATTTTTTAACCACACTGTGAATTGCAAAATAAAAACTGACCTCACTGCCAGGCTACAAACACTTCAAGAAGCATCCAAGCGTAGCAGAGGACGCAGGTTTCTTGTGGTAGCCATATTTTAGACCACCAGAGTCCACTCCTCAGTATCAAAGACAGTGGGGTAATTTGCCGAGGTCGGCTGTGACAGGGGGTTGGAGGGCACAAGACATAGGGAATCAATTCTTCTGCACCCATTGCTGATAAGTACGGGGATCCGAAAAGATAACTGTTCCTACAGCTAATTCTGGGCCAGATCTGGGATCCAGACGACCCAAGGAAACATGCTGAATTTGTCCTGGTTTCATTTTCCACACGGACATAATTCAGCAGTCCCTTTTGGTGGGTGAACTTACAAGTTATGTAAGTTCTCTGCATTCTGTTGGAAGCAGCAACCTGCAGGCAGCAAAGGGGCTTTCTTATTTTCACTTTCAGCCGCACACAAAACAAAGGCCTGATTTAAAGGGCAATCAGCCCTTCGTTTGTTCAAGTATCACCCTGGCTGAGAGCTATCTGGAGCCAATTACCTAGATGCTAATGCAATGGAAGGAAACTAAGGCACACAGCTTATCACTTTTCAGTTAGTTTAGAAAAACAATGACTTGGAGGTCGTTTTTTGACTTTTTTCAACTCTCTATATAAGAGGTGTTCATACACTGTAAGAATGCAAGATATATCTGTGTGTATGAGTAATTATACAAATAATGTTTAAATGGCATCTGAAGGTGCCAGTACTAAAAATCAATAAAACTATTTTTTTTTAAAGGACAGTTTTGTCTGAGTTTTTCCCCAAGCTGCTGAGCTATTTTTGTCGTATTCATCCAAAAGACTGTTTAAACTACTGCAGCTTGCTATTACATCATTCAGCCTGCCTGAACCCATCGCTCCATCGTTTAGGTTGTTGGGCCCATCGCTCAAACTGTGTTTCCTACCACTGCAGGCTCCACCCATGTGCGCGTGGTGCTGGTGGGACTTGCCCATCCCACCTAGTAACAGACCAGATTCAGGCACAGTTTTTGTGTGATGCATCAATGGCCTCAGGCCATCCTTCATATATCACAGATGTCCTCAGACTGGGAGGGGAGCTGTGGAGGGGGGTGAAGTGATTGCAGGCGACGGCACTGGTCAAAGGCGCATCATGCCGAAAACAGGGTTGTTGTTAGTGAAAGAAAGAGTGGCAGTGAGCCATTCTTTGCCACCCCCTGCCAGAGTAGGTGTCAAAGGGAGGGGGCGGGGGGCTCCAAAAAACCCTTAAAGTCCTTCTCCTTTATTTCTGAGAAAGGATCACTCTGTGAAACTTTGACACTTCATGGATAGTAGGCTGCCTGTAGCATGTTGGCATTCATCTATTTGATTCCATTAAAACCAGCGGGCAACGACTAAACAATTAACTATTTAGGTCTATGGACCCAGGTGATGACGTAAGCCCGGGACTCGCATACAGACTTTGCCTGAATTAAGAAGCTTATTATAATTTTATCACATGTATTTTGAACCAGTTTAAACTCTTGTTTTTAGAATACGGTGTTTCCGTTTTCAAGGAAATATGAAATTGTGCTCTATATGTATTTTTATAATTGTACAGACTGCTAAGATTTTAATTAATCAAGTAATAAAGACTTACTTACTATTTGATTGCATTTTCAAAAGGCCAATAAGCATAACTGCAATTTCTGAACTATTAAATATGTTAAAAGTTGAACATTTTATAGATTGATTGTGAAAAAATATCTCTGTCATTCTGGAGGGCCTCCCCTATGAAATTATTCTACACAAGGGGAGAGCGGCACTAGAAATTTTGAAGATAAACTGCAATATATTAAACAGCCTGTGTCTTTGCAACAGGCTAGGAGTGTTGCACATCCACAGCAACATCCTACACTCCATCTGTCCTGATTATCATTTTCAGAGTTCATTTTGGTTAGTCAAGCACCTTAAAGTTTACCGCACAAGGCCATCTACAGTTGTATATATTTGTCTAGCTCAATTTTTTTTCACAGGAATGGAATAATGAATGGTTGTGGCTTACCCTTCACTCGTAGCAGTGTTATTTGTAGGACCTGTGTTTATAGTCTTACCCTGTCATATTGTTGATGCTATTGCCTGTCCTAGCAAACATATTCCCTTCTCAGTGGTCTTTTCTAATGCCCTGACCCTTCACTCTCAGAATAATCAGTTGCCCTTAGTGAGAGACATTCCTGAATTGAGAAACAACTAGAGGATGGTAAACTTTATTATCAAACTTTCCTGAATGTTCCTTTGTTCTTCACATCCTTTGCCAACACTCAAACTGTGCAGTGTCACCACCTCCATTGCAAGACACTCCAGAGGCTCCTGTCATTTCCGAGGTCACTAAGGGCAATAGCCACCGAATGACAGTAAAAAAGATAACAAACGCCAAGATGACTTAGTGACACTCCATAACCAGCACCATCATGTATTCATTTTTTTTTAATTAAATTTATTTTTTCAGTCGTTCAAGTGCTTCACACGATGTTTCCAGATTATGAGGTCAATTTTTTTTAGGTAAGTCTACCTTACATCACAGCTGTCTGGTCTGCAAAAGACATCTTGGGGGACATTCAGAAAGCTACTTTTGGAATGTCTTTTGTGCCCATTGCTTACCATTGTCTTTGTAGTTTGTAACTCACATTTGCTTGCTTTCAATTTACCCGCTTTATTTGTTTTAGGCTGTCCAGCTTGAATGTGTCCCTTGCAAACAGCATTTCCTATTTACTGTATCCTTCTGATTGTTCCCTTTCTGTAAACAGGCCTTTAAATCTTGTTTTTCTCTTGTCACATTTGCTGTGCATTCAAAGACAGAGGTTAAATGTGCAGCTCTTTCTTCTGAGGGAGCTTGGTGTTTACTTTTTTTTCTCTTACTTCAAGGTGAGAGGATTTATGTGACAATCTTGTTGTTAAAGGCTTTGTTTCTAGCACACAATACAGTTTAAATGTCTATAATGAACTGTGCAGACATTTCATAATATACCAGAAATAGGAAAGCACAAATAAAGCATAATTTTTGTAGGTCTTAATTGTGGTGGAAATAAATATTTTAATATGATCAAAACAAATCATTCTAGGAGATGACATTTCAACATGTTATCGTTTGTGTGATGCATACTTTTATCAGTACAATTGTATATCTGTGCAAATGTAATGGTCATTTCAATTGAAAATGTGTTGTCTGTAATGGCAGTGTACTACCACACCATGCATACTCCACTTTAAGCCACTCCACTCTACTCAGCACCACTCCATGTCACTGCACTCTACTCTGTACCACTCCATGCTCTGACACCCCACTCTGTGTCACTGCCCTCTACGCCTCTCTAATCTATTGTGCACCACTCTACTTTATACCATTGTATTCTGTACCACAGCACTCTACACCCCTCAAATCTAGGCCACTCCACTCTACACAGAACCACTCTACACTGAACCACTCCACTCTACACCACTCCACTCTAATCTGCACTACTCTTCTCTTCGGCTCTCCACGATAAACTACTCAGCAACACTGTACTCTATGCCACTATACTTGGCGCTGATACACTCCATGCCAATGCACTCTACTCTGCACAACTCCACTCTGTGTCACTGCACTCTACACCTCTCTAATCTACTGTGCACCATTCTACTTTATGTCAATGCATTCTGTACCACTGCACTCTACACCACTCTAGTCTAGGCCACTCCATTATACATTGAACCACTCCACCCTAAACCACTCCACTCTAATCTGCCCCACTCTTCTTTACGGCTCTCTATGCCACACTGCTCTGCAACACTGCACTCTATACCACTACAGTCTATGCCAATACACACTACGCCAATGCAGTCTAATCTGTACAACTTGACACTTCTGCATTCTATACCAGCCCTCTCTATGCCACTCTAATCTACTATGCCCCACTGCACTCTACCACACTCTACACCACTTTACTATACACCACTGCACTCAATCCTGCACCACTCCATTCTATCCCACTTCACTCAACTCTGAAACAATCCACTCTACGCCACTGCACTCTATACCTCTCTACTCCACTCTGTACCACTCCACTCTACACAGCCCCACTCCACTCTATGCACTGCACCTTACACCAAACTACTCTTCTCTGCACCACTCTACTCTATACCACTGCACTCTGTGATCCTGCTCTCTACACCACTGCACTCTACTCTTCACTACTGCACTCTACGCCACTGTACTCTATACTATTGTTCTCTATGCCACTGCACTCGATGCCACTCTACACTGCACCACTGCACTCTATGCCACTGCACTTTAAGTCACTCTGGTCTACTCTGCACCACTCTAACCTACACCACTGAATTCTACGATGCTGCAACACTCCAATCTATGACACTCCACTGCACAACACGCCACTCTACGACACCTTATGCCAGTCACTCTATGTCACACCATGCAACTCTACACGATTCTCCTCTATGCCACAAACCTTTAGCCATGCTGAACAGCGGCCAAGCAGGTGTACAACATGGCTAAAACACATTGGCAAAGCCAATACCTCTTGCATAGGCAAGACCTAGTGGCTTTTACAGTGTTTGTTCTCACTTATCCCTTTTCATGGTGGGGACTGCATTAATCACCCCAAATGTGCTGTTGTGAGGCATAGCTCTACCACCCTAATGACCAGCAAGTAAAAAAGAAATCTGGGCTGGCCCGATTTGGATTGGAAATAGGCATGGGCACCAAAAATAAAAGTGGCCTGTTAGAGAATCAGATAGTTAAAAAGTGCCCACATTTGCAAATAGGAGCAAGTATGTACTTGTAAAGACATGCTGTGTAGGTGTTTCACATGGAATGGGAGACTGCATGCATTTGTACTTGCTGCAGGCAATATTTGGGGTAATAACAGGGAAATCAGGTTAAAACCAGGCAAGCCGACCATAAAACAGACCTAAATACAGAGCCACATAACTGACCCCTACACACACTGAACTGTCAGGCCAGCCCTTCTACCACTGCCAGACTGCATCTACCACTGCATGCTTGATCTGATTCCTTACCATTACATCTTTTGTATGTCATATTAATCTAAATAAATGCAACATGATAAAGAAACCTACCATGATGAATAAGGGTCATTTTAATGAAGCTGAATTTCTGAGAGAAACCTGCTGCAATCAACTAGAGGAGATAAACTGTAATCTAGCATTTCTTTCACCGCTCAGGAAGGGGTATTGACTGTATTGCTACAAAAACAACAGAGATAAGGCTATCTGCTACAGAACAGGGAACAGGTTATTCTAGTAGCAACTATAATCAATAGGGGTAGCTTCTTTGATGGATATATTAGTAGAATACTGATCAGCTGCAGCATCTCCATTAGGATTGAGGAGTGCCGGCCTTTTGCTGAAAAATGCTTCAAAGTTAAAAAATAAAATGGCAATATAATCCATTTATTAACATTTTATTTTTCACAGCTCCTGAGCCAAGCACACTCCTGTTTAAATAGCGCTTGCCACTTTGGCCGGCTGCCTTGCCAGCCTGACAACCCAAGCTGTCTTAAGCAGCTCCATGGAGAGCAGACACAGACCCCTAGTGCCTGAGAAAGTGTTGGGGCAGTCCACTCCAAACAATCCTGGCGCATCTCTCATGCTGCTAAACATTATCTAGTTTAAGGAAGAGTGGGAAACCCAATGTACCCTTGGAGGCTTGGGCAGAGATGCTGTGCCCTGCGATCCTGCAACCGGTACAACTCATGAAAGGCAACTGTTAATAATTCCAAGACAAACATGATTTATATATTTGTCCTGAAGATGATGCCATTTATCTTGTTTTTCAGCATCGAAACGTCTTCGACACAATAGGATCATGTGTACTGAATATGCTTGTGAATACTATGTACAATGGTCACTCAAACTATAATCAAGTCTGTTCACTGATTATAAGTATACAGACCGAATTGCTCGCTCTTGCCTATATTTGTTGTTTTGTCTTGTTCACTGTAGGTCACGGGCTGTGCCCCCTTGACATCACTTTCTGATTTTGTGCATCACCAAATAAATTCCTGTCCGGCTGGACAAAGGATATAAAAACTATTCAGTTTTTGTCTATCCTTATCTTGATTCCCCAAACTAATAGGGTCCACTGTTTTTTGTAATAAGTTAACGCCCAAGGTCCCTAGTGTACTACCTTCGGGTTCCCTTGTTTCTCATAACTGAACCTGAACTAAGCAGGCCGGTGGGGCCACCAACCTATGCCGGCGATACACGGTGAATGGCCCGTGCTGACCGCTGCCTCCGGCCTACACTGCGGACCAGTAGGTCACAGAGTCATGATTTAGCAATGGCGGAGTTCATATCAGTGTACCAACATCATCGCAGACTGCATCCCCTCTCAGCCCCGGTGCCACTAAGTATGTTCCCTGACATTCATGGACACGCTTTGGTCGAGCTTTGGTGGTATCTGAGTCTATGGACTAGGGGACAGTTTTCATCCTCATGTAGCTGATACCGAATTGGTGGTGGAAACGAGGCTGTCGCATTCCACTCCTCCATTTGCTGCTTCCGGATAAAATCAAACCTTTCGGTGTCATGCCCAGGAGGACACCTTCCACTGTCCCCCGCAACCCTCCGCAACATACACCTCGGACATTGATGGTGACCCGCTCAGGTCGCATGGCCCATCTGACTGCACCGCAAGTCACGGTCCCGTGGCTGGATGCCTGTGCCGGGCGTCGTGCATCCGGGGCCACTAACTCTGTGCTGGTCCGGGCCGGGACCCCTTCTCCAGAGACATTGGATGGCCCCTGAAGCGTTGGCCTTGGGGTCATCAACGCCTATTTCTCTGTGGCCTTGCGCTGTATGCAGCCTCTGGGCCCAAACGTGTTCCACCAGGACTCACACACCAAAGCGAGTTGAGACCGGCCCGGTCATCGCATCACCACAGGAGGCACATGCCACCACCGCAAGGACCACCTCCAACCGCCATCTGCCAGAGTCAAAACGGTGATCCTGACAGACTTACAGAGTTGCTCAGACATGTTGCGGATGCCATCATCGGCCTAATACCCAGGCTCAACACTCTAGGTGCCAGTGACTCAGTGCACCGCAGGTCATTGTCTGTTGCTGATTGTGTTTTGTGCTGTGGAGCGGTTGTGCAGCTATGTCACCTCAAACAGTGTGGGAGCCCTGAGACATTGATGGGGAAGATAATGCAGGTCTAAAACACCCACTGCATCTGCATAAGGAATATATATCGAAGGTACACAATCCGAGACTTTTTCTTCACATGAGCGCGCTCATCTCTAGTGTCCCAACCCCATTGCACTGCAACTCACGGACACTTCTGTTTGCATGTTGGCTGGCCTCTGGACTTTCTCCGGCTCACTCCATGTTGCTCAGCAGTTGACTCTGTTAAGCATGTGTTTTCTGTTTCCGTTGCACTGGTGTCCAATGTTCAACTGGTTGCCAGCACCAGACATTCGGTGCGGAATGGCTTACACTCACCCCACACACATCCAGCACAGGCGTCACTGTACATGTGGCCTTGCCAGTAAAGGGCCGGGCGCATGTGCCCGTAGCCAGTTCAACATGATATCTGCATGTGTCCCTGTGGTCTTGAGCATGCATGTGGGCCCTGGGCCCTACGACATTACATTGTGTTGTGTACATAAGATGCAGACATGTAGCTTTGTCGTCACCCACTCAATTCATAAGGGGAGTGGCCGGGCCGTTGCACGCACAGCCAACATGGGTGTGTGACTGCTATTTGAGCACCCCTGTGCGTGGTCCTGTGCTGTTAATGTGCATCTGCATGTGTCTCTATGGCAGTGTGGGTCTCTTTAGTGGGGTTTGGGTGGGTCTGAAGGGTGACAGACCCCTGTGTCTGTGTCCTGGTTCACATTCCATGGGCTCGGCCCCCACCCCACCCCACCTAATGGCCAACTCCTTTTGGCGTGCCGACACATGGCATTGGGGTGCCATGTGTGGGTGGGTGAAGTGTCGTGAGCCAGCTGTTCTTGTGTGTGCTTCCTGCTGTGTGGTCTGTTGCAGGTTCGGTGTTTCCCCCTGAGTAGCTTGGCTGGCCGGGGTCTGGTGGGGGGTTGCGTGAGATATCCATGGGCTGTTGTAGGGCATCGGTGTCGATGGTGTGGTGGTCCTCTCTGGCATCACTGATGTGTTGAATTCTGTGCTCTGCTGAAGGTGTTGTGTGCCCCTCTGCGATGTGATGGGGAGGTGCATGTTGACTTTGTGTTGACATGTATGTTGGCTCATTGTGCTGGTTTGCATGCAGACTGTATGGCAATGTACATTGTGACTGTTTGGGTGTGCTGGATTCTTCTGCGGGACAGTGTACATTTGGACTACATAACGGATGTGAGGTCGTACGCGTACATTTTCCTTCCACAGTTTCCGGCTCTGTCAGATGTAGTAGGCATGTTTCTGTGCATGTGCGGAGCCAGTTGTGTCCTCTCTTCTGCAGTGTCGGCTATGTGCGTTGTTCCACGTTGTCGTCAATGTGGGTGTGCTCTTCATGCTATGTGTGTGTGCTGCAGTGTGCCAAGGGGATTTGGGACATGTGTGTGCAGTGTGCTACACCTTGTTGTGCATGTATGCCATTGTGCCCATATCCCATCGTCACCCCAGTCCCTGTACGTTGCACTCCCTGTTGATGTTGTGTCAGGTCCTCTCGAGCTGTGTCTGTACTCCCTACTCCTTGCACCGTCTCCACACTGATGAGTGTGACCTGGGTTTCCTCCAGCTCCTCCGGTGGTGCTGGACTGCCACCTCCCGTCGCCGTTGCTTCCTTCCTGTTGGCAGCGGGTTGGTGCCTGGTTTAGGTAGTCACCTCATGCCGGCGCATATTGGCCCCCTTCGCACTTCGACTGCAATCCAGGTGGTATGCTAGTGGGTCTGTTGCTGCTAGTGTTCTGTCACCTCCGTGACGCTGGTCTTGTTTTCCTGTGGTCTGCACCTCGTCTTCCTCTCCCTGTTCTCCTTGGCCTTCACCCGACCCCTTTGTTGCTTGCTGGTAGTCTGTGGGGGTTGTGGGCTTTGAGTTGGCCTCTGCGCTGGGTCAGGGTGCATCCATGTTGCTACGTGCTTTGGCTTATTTCTGGTGTATTTTTTCTGTGGTTTTTATGGTGCATTGTCCCACCAGACGTGCTGGATTTGCAGGCTTGTGGCTGGTTTTCGCTACTTTTTGTACTGCGGTTGGCCCCATCGCATATTTTTTTGTTTGCGTATTGCATTTTTTCAGCGTGGCGCTGATTTTCATACAGACATTTGCTGCGTTATCTGCTGTCTATTGCATGCTACCGCCGAATTGTGAATTCCACATTGATACAGGGTTATTTTCCCGTGATAGGCTGCGATGTTGAAAGTTGCGTTAAGCTACTCTCGGTCTTTGTGTTTTCCTCCCAGACATTGAGACAAAGGGGGACTAGTGTGTTCCATCCTGCCAGGATGGGCCTGGGGCAGAGCTGTTCCCTGCCCCAATTACATTTCATATGAGCTGCCTCCAGCACACTCACAAAGAACTTGACACCAGCTTATTCTCATCACAGACCCCCCTTGGAGCCTGGGTGGGTGAGGGAAGGAAATCCCAGAACCAGAGATAGGGGAAGGGGAATCTAGAAATTTCTCACATTTCAAAGCTGACACCAAGTATAAATATTAGACCCTCAGACCAACTTGTCAGTACACTCCTGGACCTGTAGACATTACAGAAGAAGGACTGCCCTGCTGCTAGAGGACTGCCCTCCTGCTTGAGGCCTGCCCTGCTCTCTGAGAAGGAAGACTGGACCTGCTCCCTTCATCCCTGGCTAACCTAAGTGACTTCAAGGGTCTGTTAGCTCATTTCCTATTTTGATTGATGCTCTCTTTGCTCCTTGTGAACTCCTCCATCATGAACTGGACCGTCTGTGCCCTTTTGAGAAGGTTGCGTTTTCAGGGATCTAACCTAGTCCCTGTATCCAACCCATGCCCCTTCGCTGTTGGCCTGAATTCGTGGCTTTCCCTTGGTCTAGAACGCCCAGATGACCATGAGTAGTGCTTTAAGCTTTTAAGCGCTATATTTACCCAAAATTTTGAAATTGCCTATCTCTTGGTCTAATTGGATTGTTGTCATTGTTCTAAATTGGTGTGGGATTTTTTTTGGTGTCTTGTTTTGTCTTTATTATTGCTGGTGTTCTGCATAAATACTTTACACATAGCCTCTTATTTAAGTCTGACTGATTTTGTGCCAAGCTATAAGAGTGTTAAGCCCAAGTTATTTTTAGTGATATTTATGGGTCACCCTGACAGAGAATGTGGTTGTTGCTTGGGGAAGGTTTACATTTCTTTCACTCAAATACCCAATTTCCTACAACCACTATTGTATGAATGCGGTCCACCGTCGTGTGGATCACATTATCTGCCAAGTTCCTCATTCCATGCAGGTCAAGTGGAGAAGGCTGTCCCTGGTATGCACCGGTGGTAGTCTTGGCATCTGTTGGCGTGTTTCCCCAGAGTTTTTGATTTCTGCCCTCTCAGGTTTTTACTCTGTTTTTTTTTTTTTTTCCTCATATTGCGGTTTATGCAGATAGGAAGGTGTTTAGGAGTTTGACAGTATTTGAGCGGTTGTTCCACCACACTGCCCCTAATCGTCTATCGGTGAATACAAGGGGAGTTTCTCATTATCTTAGTTCTTACCAGTCAATTTTCTCCAGTGTACCTTTATCTCGCTCAATAATTCCTTTGTTTCTGGAGGTATCTAGCCCTTGGGCTGTTTGGCAGATTTCAAGTCATGCCTGGAATTATTGTTCCGCTTAATCATTGGAATCAAAAAAAGAAAAAGAAAAAGAAAAAAGAAGCAGAAAACTTCGGAAAAGGAGGGGTTCTAGTTTATCATCTAGAAGTAATGTAGTTTTCCCAAATCTCCCAGTACATCATTCTTTTGGGTTGTTTCCCTTTTCTATCCAATCTGCTGGTTTTTATTGCAGAGTTTAGCCAGTTATCATGAGTTGGTGGAGCCGTTTTTATCCAATTAATACAAATTTCTCTACGTGCCCAGCACCAGGACCCCTGGACCCCGCGAACGCCATGACGCCCGACACCGCTACGATGCCAGAACCCTCCATGCACTCAACACCGGATGATCACACACTTGCATCCTGTCTGCCCCGAAGCGCACCCACAGAGCTTTCACCTCCAGGAACTGCAGCTTCACAAGCCTCTGCCCCACCCTGCTGCCGACCAGGAAAGAACCCAACCACCTCAGATGCATCCTTCTCAACACCCGCTCCACCCGCAAACACGCCGTTGAACTCTGGGACCTAATCGACTCAACCTCCCCAGACTTCGCCTCCCTGACAGAGACCTGGCTGAACCCCGCCTTGGCGCCCGACATAGCCATAGCCATCCCGGAAGGCTACAAGATCACCCACAGAGACCGCACCAATGGAGCAGGAAGAGGAATCGCCATCGTCCCCAAGAACACTTTCAGAGTCTCGACTAACACCGAAGACACCCTCAGCACCGCCGAACACCTGCACTTCCAGATCCACACCGACCCCAACACCACCCTCAGAGGAACCCTCATCTACAGACCCCCCGGACCCCGACCACAGTTCACCAACTGCCTGCTCTCCTGGACTAACATCAATGACGACAACACCATCAAGATCATGAACACCATCCACTCCGGATCTCCGTCAGACCCATGACCACACCACATCTTCAACAAAGCCAGCACATCCATCGCACCCCATCTCCGGAAAGTCATCAACACCTCCTTCGAGACAGCAACCTTCCCGGAGAGCTGGAAGCACGCCACGATCAACACCTTACTCAAGAAACCCAAGGCAGACCCCAAGGACCTCAAGAACTTCAGGCCCATCTCCCTCCTCCCGTTCCCAGCAAAGGTCATGGAGAAGACCATCAACGAGCAACTGACCCGCTACCTGGAGGAGAACAACATCCTGGACCCTTCCCAGTCCGGGTTCCGCAGCACCAAGACTGCCCTCATCACCACCACCGATTACATCAAGTCCCTGCTGGACAACAGAGAAACAGCGGCTCTCATCCTCCTGGACCTGTCAACGGCCTTCGACATGGTCTGCCACCACACACTACGAACACTCCTCCACAATGCCGGGATCCAAGAGAAGACCCTGGACTGGACCACCTCCTTCCTCTCCAGCAGAACACAGAGCATCCGTCTCCCCCCTTCCGCTCTGAAGCCACCGAGATCATCTGCGGTGTACCCCAGGGCTCAACCCTCAGTCCATCTCTGTTTACCATCTACACAGCACCGCTCACCCACATCGCCCGTCGGCACGACCTCAACATCATCTCCTACGCCGATGACACCCAGCTGATCCTCTCCCTCACCAAGGATCCCTCCACCGCCAAAACCAACCTTCATGAAGGAATAAAGGCCGTCACTGAATGGATGAGGAACAGCCGACTGAAGCTGAACTCGGACAAGATGGAGGTCCTCATACTCGGATCCACCCCTTTGGCCTGGGACGACTCCTGGTGGCCAACCTCACTGGGAACCGCTCCATCACCCACCGGCCACGCACGCAACCTAGGGGTCATCCTCGACTCCACCCTCTCCATCACCAAACAGGTCAACGCCGTCTCCTCCTCCTGCTTCAACACCTTCCTCATGCTCCGCAGGATTTACAAGTGGATCCCCACTGAAACAAGAAGAACGGTCACCCAGGTCCTCGTCAGCGGCAGGTTGGACTACGGAAACTCCCTCTACGCAGGAGCCTCAGCCAAACTCCTGAGATGTCTCCAACGCTTCCAGAACGCCTCTGCACGCCTGATCCTCGACAGCCCTTGCTGCAGCCACATCACACCCCACCTGAAAGACCTGCACTGGCTCCCAGTCAACAAGAGGATAACCTTCAAGCGCCTCACCCGCGCGCACAAGGCACTCCACAGCACCGGAACAACGTACCTCAATAGACTACTCAGCTTCTACACCCCCACCCGCCAGCTCCGCTCCACCGACCTCGCCCTCGGCACAGTCCCCCGCTTCCTTAGAGTGACTTCCGGCAGCAGATCGTTCTCCCACCTCACCGCCTAGACCTGGAACACCCTCCCTATCCACCTGGGGCAGACCCAAGACCTGCTGACCTTCAGAAAACTCCTCAAGACCTGGCTTTTCGAGCAGAAGCAGCTTTCCCCACCCCCTTGAGACCCTCACGAGTGAGTAGTGCGATTTACAAATTATATGATTGATTGATTAAAAAGTGTAACCGAAGGCAGCATGCTACACCAAATGCAATGAAAAACAATAGGAAAAAACACAAAAGTAGATTTTAACCAGGTGACACATAAAGAACAAGAAAATATACAATACAATTGATGAAATGGGTTGTGTTTAAGAAGGATTCGTGTTAGCAGTATTGCAGAGAGGTGCTGACTTCATTCCTATCACAGAGTTACAGAGCCTGATCACAAAAATAGTTTAATATTCTGGCTAGCAAAGTAAATTTTGATCACAAGCCTATTCGCTTCTTTCCAAAAATACATCTTTTTGTTGTCTTTATTACGTAAAGGATCGGCTCATGAGAGAAAATTCAAAAGCCTGACAACTAGCTTTAAAGTTTCTTTAACAAAATGGGCATTCGTGGTTTTTGAAAATGATCTAATCACAGGGTTCCCTGACAAATGTTCCCAAAAACATAGTGAAAATGATTCTTTCCTCAGTAATAGATTCCTTCAATCTTCCATTCACTCCTTGTACTGGTTTCACAAAGAAATTAAATTACTTAAAAGGCATACAATCAATGAAGTCTGCAATAATAGTCTGAATTAGGAACTTAGGGGCATTTTTACAAGGAGTTAGCGCCGCCACAGCGTAGTTTTTTTTATGCACACTGCTCTATATTTACAAACTACTGCCTTGGGCCCTGTGTTTCAGGTTATAAAGGCCTGCATCACATTATACCTGAACCAGGTATAATGTATGCAGGGTAGGCGTTCTCACCAAAATAGCCATGTAGAACTGACACCTTGAAATGTACAACTTTCCACTGTGTCACTCAACGACTTGACTGCGTCACAATCCCTTTGCCTTCTCAAACCAGGCGTTAGGAACGACTCAGGGCTTTTAACATGGGGCTTGCCTCTGTGTTCTGACGCATTTTATCAGTCTCACAACCAGCTCCATCAATATGCACTTTAGCACTAAAAGATACACCAGAATTTCTGAAGTTCCGTGAATCTTTGCCCCATCGAGCACTGTATTGTAAATACAGCGCATCCATGGCGTCTTTGGGCATTTGCAGCAGGCGCATGAAATCTAATGCATTGATGCCGATGCATCAGTTCTTGCAAATATGTCCCTTAATTTTGTGGTTATATTAGCATTAGCTACAAGCAGTGCTTAATTTGTGCTACAGTTAAAGGTGGTGGGCACCAGCACTCTTTTTGGGGTCCAGGTCTTGTTTTCATCGTTGGGGTTTGACCCAGAGCAAGAGAGGGAAAGCAGAAGAGGGATGACGAGGAGGAAGAGAAATATAGCTAAGGAGTGACAAACTGAGATAGATAAACAGCGATAAAAAGTGAAAGAATTGAATGATAGCGAACCTGCAAGAGAGAGCTAAAGAGACTAGAAGTGCACGATGATGGAAGAAAAAGGCATGAGGTAGAATCAAGATTAGGCAGCTCTTGGAATCAGGAACCCTGGTATTGAATAGGACACGTTACAATGCAAACTTTTACAACGCATGCCTTTACAACACAGTTTTTACATCGCAACATCCATTACAACACATTATTTTATAACACATGACATCGCAACGCATTTTTAGAAACAACACTTACAACGTATTCCAGTGCAACACATTCCATTACAACACATACCATCACAACACATAATACTTTTAGGGCAACAGTAGTGTAAGTGTTGGATAGTGTAGGGGTAAAAACTACTATTCCCACTCTAGTGAGTGCAACAGTAAGGTAAGTGTTGGATAGTGTGGGAAACATCCTTTACAACGCAATTTTTACCACGCAGTGCCTTTACGACGCAACTTTTACAGCGCAAACCATTACAACGCATTGCGCTGGGGGGCGCTCTAGGATAGGGAATAGGTTTAATTTACTATCCAACACCTTCCCTACTATCCACGGGGACTGGAGTTGGAATAGTAAATTAAACTATTCACTATCCAGCGCCCCAAAGCACTATGCGTTGTAAAGGCATGCGTTGTAAAAACAGCGTTGTAAAGGCATGCGTGGTAAAAGCATGCGTTGTAATGTCATACATCCCTATTTCCCATCACTTACCTTATAATGAGTTGTAATGGCATGCGATGTAGTGGCATGCGTTGTAATGGCATGCGTTGTAATGGCATGAGATGTAAAGGATGTTGTGTTGTAATGACTGCATTGTAAAGGTTGTGCGTTGTAATGACTGCGTTGTAATGGTTGTTTCCGCTGGAATTTGGCAGTGATAATGGTAGGAGGCCTGAGAAAAGCTTTGAGCACCTGCAGCTATCATTATAATTATTACTTTTACAAATCATATACCATATTCTCCACAAACATCTGTGGTGGTCTGCAAGAGAGAATTTTAAATATGATAAGAGTAGCATTGAAAGCCAGTCATTCAAAGCCCAACTATTGAAACATGCTATGAATTAAAAATGTTGTGCTGCACTTCAGGAAGGGTGCCGCACAACATTTAGCTCTCACTTGCCTTGGAATATAGGGGGTGCTATACACCTGGAATTATTACATTGGCACTACACTACCATGAAGCTGCTGGCAGAAGTGGGCAAGCCTGAATCACGTGCAAAGAAAGTGGCAAGTCAAGAGATGCTACCAATGGCTCCTTTTGCTTGGATAGCAAGCAAGCCACAAATAACTGCATTACAAGACTTTGCTATCAAATCTTGGCTCTTCAAAATAAAACTAAAGTTTGAATGCACAATTTTTCATTCAAGCTTCTTCGATTGAAATCAGTCACTCTGGAAACTTTGCCTTCTATAAATTTACCGGATTTGAGACAAAACCGAATACTTAATGCTGACTGAAAAATGGCTATCCTCCCTGTAGAGGAAACATGATGCATCTGCGGAAGAAACGTTATTCTCAGTATTCTTTCTGTAGCTGAAGCGGATGTAGCTGGCCTACTGATCCATTGCCTCTTGCAGTTGCATTGAAGCATGCGTGAAAATGATCCTTCACAATCAATACGCGTCACTGGATGCCTTAGGGCTGAGTATGCAAGACCGGGTGGCTCGGGCTGGAACACACCCAAGGTTCTGACACTTTAGGAACCCGGATCACATCAAATCCATCACATTATTGATTAGGTATCGTTCCTGCCAATGCGCTGGAATGAGTTGGACTCAACCCAGGAGCCCTTCCGCAGCTTTTCCCATCCATAAAACCAAGATCTTAATTGAGACTAATTGGGTATCTTGCTAGCAGCCCAGAGTCCACTGATCACATTGGCAGCACAGCTTTGCCACGCGCCTGCAGTAAGAGGGATGTTCTCCACTTCACCGACAAGGGAGGAAGAAACCTTTCCTATGGGATCGAAGATCTTGTTGATGTACGAGCAAGCTGAAGAATTGAGTCCTACAAATTCCATTACAGCACAGTTCACAAAAACGGGTCCACTCATGCAAATGCAAGATACCTTACAGGCAAGGTCACAAAATGTATAACCCTTCGCCACTCAAAGCGATGTCTGTCGTAACTTTTTGGGAACAGTAAGTTGTGCTCTAAGTTTTCCCTTACCCTTAGAAGCTCGCTGGCGGCTCTTGAGGTCTGAATTCTCTTTGAATATTCCATGGTTCAGGAATTCATATACCATGAAACTGAAAGGAGTGCTAATTGCAGGCTTACTGGTTAAAAATTGAAAACCTGACCTGCTGCAGCTCTCCATTAGAACTACCCATGTTTTATTTTTTGAACACATTCCTAATTATGACGGGACAAATTTCTTCCATTCTGGTCTGATCAAGGCAATAGAAATAACAATAGCAATATATATATATATATTTTAAACTAGGCAACAATATACATGTTATTCAGCATTATTCAGTGTTTTTCGGGTCCAAGAAGCCCTTTAGAGTGAACATGCGCTTTACACATACACATTGGGCCCGATTCACAAAGGTAAAGTGAGACGAAAGTCTAACTTTACGACTTTCGGTATTCACAAAGAGCATTTACAACTCGTAAATGTCTTTTTTGAATACCAAAAGATGTAAAGTTCAACTTTTTGTATTCAGAAAGGGCATTTACGAGTAGTAAATGCATTTGGGGCACTTTCAGATTTTTCAAAGAATCACTTTAAAGTTTAACAATTTACATTCTTACGTGGGTAGTGCGGGCCTTAGTGAACTAGACCACAAAAGAATCATTATACTGTAAAAGGAGAACAATAAAAGTAAAGCATGTTGTATCAGCTGATGCAAGTGCAGCAAAAAAATGCCACATGTAGCTATTTTGCACTATCAAGCCAGTATAATGCTTCACCGTGTAAAACAAAAAACTAAAGCAGGATTAGCACTCATAATCAAAGTGACAGACAGCACCTTTTGAAAAGAGGCATCGTTGCAGATAAAAGTTGTCTTTTACAAAGTATGATTAAAATGCCTAAGAGCATGCGGAAAAATATCACTGCTTTGCTGGGTACACTCAGGAGGACACAAAGTTGGCATCCAATCGCTGTTGCCATGAAGGCGTTTGAAAGAAGAGTTATTTCCTTTGTGCAGAAACCAGAACTTGCATTTCTTCACCCCTATTAAAAAATAAATTAGATTTCTCTGTTTTATAATTCGCAATAATGTGTCTGCCCCCTAGGGCAGGTCTATGTGAACCAGCGTTTTGTTTGTAGGCTGGGGAAATAAGGACTTGTCTCCTTCTTTACATCTTTCCATCGGTTCAAACCGACTAGAACAAAATGTGATTAAAAAGACTCCTTCTTGAGCACAGCCAGAAAAGTAGAGTGGTGGAGTATAAAATTAAAAAGACAGTACACTATGCGCTGCAATTTAAACCAATGAAACACCCAGGTTTTATTTTCATGAACAATCCCATGGTTTATTCATCTCAACCATGAATAACCACCAGGGCAGAACTGGCCATAGCGGGCCCCGGGCAATCCCCCGGTGCGCCGCACGGGTGGGGGCCAGTTTTGGGCCCCTGGGGGACTTTTTTGTTACAGGGCCGTTTTTGCAGCATAGCTGCAAAATCGGCCCTGTAACAAAATCGGCCCAAAACAGGCCGCGGCAAAGAACTCGGCGGCACCTCCAACCCCCCCGAGTGGGGAGGGGGCCGGCCAAGCACTTTGCCAGGACCGGTTGTGGTTCTCAGTCCGGCCCTGATAACCACATTTTAACGTGTGTTCGGCAGTAAAGTAGACTATGACCCTCTTACCTACATCGAAGCCAATTAGAGATAAGCCACCAAAATGGTGAATGGGCTGTACCACAAGTCCAAGTCTAAAAGGGAAAAAATGTGAATAGGCACACACTGGTGTAAATGTAAATGAGGGATGGAAGTGGGAGTGATGGTAGGATGGAGACATAGACGTTCAAGAATGTGGATTTCACTTCCCATCCTGATCCGTCAATTTCCCTCCCTTCTTTTTTTTAATATTCTTTTTATTAAACAGTTTGACAAAACACACATTGAGTGATACATTGCAAACATTTCCATCATCCTCAACGACATTCCATACAGACAAAATAGTGCACAGTTAGTACAGTTGGTGGATCAAGGGGATTTCTCCCTCCCTTCTTAACTTCTAGAGCAAGCAGATGGCCCACACCATGAAACATCTCCCTCTTGTGCCATCTCGATCATTGATCCAAGCTAAAACGTTCCCTTTATCCCGTCCTCTTACACATTTCCCTTCTCTGTCTCTCTTACTCCTTCTCCTCAGATCTTTACTCACTGGTCTCATCTTCCCTTTTGCAGCCCACTACATATAGCTTTGACATAGGTTTTTCCCTTATAAAGAGCAGCAGTCCGTTCAAGTTAGTGTGGTTGGGCGGGGATGTCGACAGACAACGGAATAGGATTTATTTACTTTTCCCTAATTCATCATCTGTTGACTCACCAGCCCTACCCCACCGCACTTACCTGCACGGACTGCCATTGCTTATAAATACCTTCAAATGAACACACAAAAAATACTTTGAAAAGAAGTGCTATGGAAAAAAAAGTTAATGGATTATTTGAAAATTGCGTATGAAAGAAACAAGGATGCAAGAATTCAGGGAAAGCAAAAGTAAAACTCATAAAAATGCTCAGTTGCTGCCATCAAAGGCAATCCCATCAAGTACATGCGCTTGGATGACTATTCATTTTGAAAGGTAGAGGACATGGAGGACAGACTACATCCTCAAACCCTTGAGGGCTATCCAAGAGAAGAAGGTGAATCGTCTGAGGATACAGAGTATGGCCCATACTTTTGTCTAACACTAGGACAGCAGTTAAGTGGGACTTTAGTGAAATTCTTGGCAGCTGGAGCAGAGGATGTAATATTGTCTGCAAATGGCAAAATGGAATCTATCCTTTCCTTGCATAGTGCCAGAAATGTGATGTTTGAAACACACCAGTACTTGCTAAGCCAGCCAGGCTTCCTTCTACTTCAGAAGATTACAGAAAATAAAAAGAAATCGCTCACAGGGACGAAATCTTGAGTTGTACAAGAATACAAACAAAACTAGTACTGGCAAAGCCCAAAGGTGTCAGCTCAACCGAGCAGGGGAAGGGCATATGAAGTGGGTGAGGGATGGGGAGTTAGCAAAAAAAGACGGAGAACGCAAGAAAACACACTCCGATTGAGTGCTGAAAGTAACTTAAAAAGTCTCCTAAAGTAGACAGCGGAAGGATACAACTCATTTAATGTGAATACTGTGAGACTGAATTGCTCCTGGGTGGGACAAACACGAGGCAACAAAAGTCATTGAATCAGGAGCATACAACTGAGGTAGACAAAAAAGCCATAAAATCATGAGCAAGGGGCTTACCCAAAGTCCATCCTAAAGATATTGGAAAACTAAGGTCTGCCGAGACCGATTAAGAAAAACTACTGAATAGACTGAAAGAATATTGCCCTGGTTTGAAAATGATCAGGGGAGGAGGTATGTTTACAAACTCTTAAAAGCTAAAATTCAAACTATGGCAAAGGATGCTTTTTAAAACATTTCCTACAAGCAAATAATGTTCTAAACACCAACGCCTACTGGTCCCTGATAGATAATTGAGGATCTGCTAAATTACCCCCTTAATGCTGAAGCTTGGAAAGCACACTGTTCCGTGCTTTATGAGGCGCGTGCCCGATTCCTGTCCTCTGACGCGGCGTTAGGACCACCTTGTTGTAGTGGCGCATTCTAGCATTAAACTTTGGTTCAATAGCCTTGCTAAGCTTCTGAAGTAGGCCAAAAATCGATTAGTCAAACCCAGAGTCTCACCTTTATTGACCACTAAAACTGTTTGTTGGGAGCCAGGATCATCTTTTCCAAAGAATGTAGTAATTGCCTAATATGAGTTCACCGGATATAGGTGCAATTATGACGGAGGACCAGAATCTCCAATTCCAGCAATATCCCAGTTCTTATAACTGGAGATTTTGAGGAATTTTCCCCAGAATGGAGAATAACATGCGGTCCCAAGAATTAATAATAATAATAATAATCCACATTTGTAAAGCGCACAATCACCCGTAAGGGTCTCTAGGCACTGGGGGCCGTCGGGAAGATTAAGCAAGATATTGCCCAGAGTCACATGGTGCTGGGCTAACCTGCCGCCGGAGCCGAGGATCGAACCCTGATCCCCAGATTCCAGCGTCAGCCGCCCTGGCCGCGGCGCCACACCTCTCCCCGGAGTACACTTCTGCATGTTTTTCTCTTTTATCAGTAAATATAGGGCCTAACTCCTCACACATGACCCACCTGCTTGAAGAAGATGGAATATGTGTGTGTGTATATGTGAAGGGGGGAATTTTCACACAGCCATATTGCCGTGGTCAGGGATGGTGCTGAAACAGTGCTGATTTAAATCAGCTTGAAGAAGTCTTTTCTGTTCCCCATGAAGCGTTATGCGGGGGGGGGGTCCAGCACAGAAGCTGCCTGAAGCCTCTTCAGCCCACTCAGGAGACAGTGGGAAACTTAGAGTTACTCAGAGCGCGATATCGGATAACGCTCTGAAAATGTTCAGTTTGGCCCTAAGTCTTAACCTGTTGCTAGTGTTTGAGGTGGTATCTCTCAATTTCACCAAAGGAATTCTAGCAACACTCCAGGCACGATCCCAACCAAAGTGGAATTATCTAATAGACAAAATGACAAAGTTGGGGTTTGTACCCTTGCAGCCTGATTCATGAAGCGCAATAGCGCTCGCAAAGGGCCAGATTCTGATAATCTGGCCCTTTGCGAGTGCGATTTTTGCATTTGGGATTCATCATCCCAAATGCAAAAATCGGTAATTGCGAATTCGCTAAATTGCGAGGAATTACATTTAAGGAATCTCAATTTGAGATTCCTTAAATGCAATTCATCATCCATTTATAAATTGCGAAATCGCAATTTCGGGCTGCTATTTACCGCGAGGTCAAACCTCGTGGTAAATAGCGAAAACTTAGAAAAATGCTTTTAAATGCATTTTTCTAAGTTGCATGTTACACACACACATGTCCTTTGGACATGTGTGTGCGCAACACCAATGTAGATTACATTTCAGGGGTGCTACAGGGTGTCTTTTGGACACCCCTGCACCCTTGAAATCGCATCCTTATTTGCGATTAGCTAATTGCTAATCGCAAATAAGGAATAACTCCCCATGCATTCCTATGGGCCTGGAATGCATGGGGAGTTATTCCTTATTTGCGATTAGCAATTTGCTAATTGCAAATAAGAAACATGTAGGAATCGCAATATTTTTTGCAATTCCTACATGAATCCCGTTTTGCAAGTCCTTAATAGCGATTCCTTATGAATCGCTATTAAAGACTCGCAAAACGGGTCTTTGATGAATGTGGCAGTTAATCATTAAACAAAATGAAACTCTAAATAATGTAAAGACTAGACATGCTTACATGGATTCAGTGTATAGATGTAGACATTGATATGTCACAGTGAGAAATGTAATCCCACTGAGACCAAAAGCTGCTAGTCCTCTATATCATACACAAGTTACAAAAAGCATTGGCAAAGCCAATAGGTCTTGCATATGTGAGATTTATTGGCTTTGCTAATTTGTTTTAGCTATGTTGCAATTGGCTGAAAGTAATGTAAATAGCTGTATGACGGCCACTGTTGTCCCCGTTATAGCACGTTTTTTTCTTTCAGTTATGCTGCACTGAAGCTAGTGCTGCAGTATATTATGGCTAAAAAACATTGATAAAGCCAAAAGATCTTGCATTGGCGAGATCTATTTGCTTTGCCAATGCTTGGTATGGAATGCCATATGGTAAGTTACAAGAATTTATATAGTGTTTACAAAGGCTGAAGTGCTAATGTTGTAGATTGGAGAATGCCCTTGCCAAGGTGTTAGTGTATCCAGATTCAGAAGCATTTTAGGAGCGTACAAAAACTGTGAAAATGTGCCATATAAATGCGCTGAATGTAATATAAGTTGTGTGTAGACAGGAAGTCCAATAGGTCACAGCTTATTCTTTAATTGCAGTATTCTGTGAACTAATAAGAGGATGTGATAAAATGCAATAGGCCGTGGATGAGGGGAGGTTAAATGAAAAATACTTGGATTTGCAGTTGCTGACTTCATGTCGTAAACGGATTGGATGTTTTGACAAACATAGAATGTGTGATATTGACATATAAATGGTTTGTTTAAACTATACAGATATTTGATTGGATAACAAGTACTTTAAATATGGGTGTATGGTACATTTACGAACTAAGAAGTTTTTTCACGGCACGGATGCCAGTACACTAAGTGATTATTTTATTGCACAGGTGAGAGGATAATATCGTTGTATGGGGTGAACTATATTACAATATTGCTTTAGAAGTAGTCAGCTGGTTGGCTAGACATGGGGATAGCTTTTTTCCGAAAAATAATACCATGATAATGGGTGCTTAATTCTGTTTCTTAAAAAGAAAGTACTAGCATGATACTGGCTAATTTAGTCTCTTATTGTGTCTTGTTCTTCACTTTGTGTCCAGCCTCATTTAGTGGGCTTTTGATAGTCCCTTTTAAAAGTTATATACAATATGAGATCAATTTCTTTTTAAACATAGTCGTTTTTTGGAGTTTCTCCTTAGATCCCACTCGGGAGAGACTGGTTGTGCACAGCACATAGGGACTGACTTAATTTGGACCGCCATATTCCCTAATACAAAGTTAGTAAGATTTATAAAGTTTTTGGGTTGGCGTTGAAATCTGGTTTGGAATGTTGTAGGGTTTGTAAGAAGTATGTGTACTCAAGCCGGTGGAATTAGTGACTTTGTAAAAGATGCGTTTTTGCTTTTTTTTATCTGTAGTTGCCACTAGGGAGTGATAGGGGGGTTTCCAACTCACATGAACTGACCTGTTCTGGATCATTACATGCCCAATTGCTAAGTGAGTAGTGAGAATTAAACCACTTACTTTGACCGGTAATAGCACGTGCAAATTGGGCTAAAATGATGAAGAATAGAGAGATATTAGTAACAGGCCATTATGGTAGTAATAGCTTTGGCTATCCCCTTGTTTTGTATCTTTTTAGTAGTAGTTGATCCATAAGGTTTTCAGGTGTAGACCCTTTCACCCTAAAGGGTTTCTGATATATTCAGTGTTTGAAAAATGTGGAGAATAAATGTATAAAAGTTCTTCAATTAAAAACACATAAATAATAGTAATGGAATAATGAATGTTATCATATTCTTATTTTTAAGTGTGGAACGAGGATGAAACAATTACTTAATGAGTAGCATCAAGTCAGTATTTTTGTGTCTTCAATGTGTAACTTTCATCAGTATATGTGGGAGGAGCAGTTGGGAAGTAATGTGTTAGTGCACGTTGTGTTTTATCATGTAAACACCATAAGGATGTCAACAATAGTTGTATATTGTGTCTTGATGTAAGTATAATTTTTGTAGTTGCAATTATGTACTTTTTAAATGTATTTCCCTGATGAAGTCTTTGACAGGATTAACCACATTACCTGGGCTGTTTGAAGTCTACAGCATTGATGTACATGAATAAAGATGTTATTTTTGAAAAAATGAATTTTGGCTCCCTCTTTACATTTGAAACAGAAGATGGAAATTATGTGTTGAACTGTCTTGACACTATATAGAGGGATACAATTACTAGATATTGAGTGTTCCCTCTACAATGAAGGTGTTGTACGAATTCTGACAGCTCCAAGCAGTGGGACTGTAAGAGTTGGAGAACTACTGTTGAACACTATTTAAATTGACCCCAGTGCAGTTCTCTTAAGGCCAACACTGCTCCTTTCTTGTTTTAGGGTACAACTTTATCAGAGTGATACTTTAGATTATGTGTTACTTTGGGTGCAATGGTTACAAAAGAATCAAAAAAGGACTTCTGGCTGCTTGTTTAGTAGTAACATATAGCAATAATTGGAGTTCAGTGGGTTTCCTAGACATTTTGGCCCCTGTTCCACTGCACCTGCTGCACCATTCAAATCATGACACTAGTGCCGGTAAGGTAAGTGCACTTGTGACTGCTTGTTTAGTAATAACATATAGCAATAATCGGTGTTCAGTGGGTTTCCTACAGCTTTTGGCCTCTGTCCCACTGCACCTGCTGCACCCCTCAAAGGATGACCCTAGTGCCTGCAAGTTATCTGCACTTTTGACTGCTTGCTTAGTAGTAACATATAGCAATAATCCATCTTCAGTGGGATTCCTAGACCTTTTAGGCCCTTTGCCACTGCTCCTGCTGTACCATTGAAATCATGAACCTAGTGCCTGCAAGGACAAATGAGGAAATCATTTATATCCAGTAATGGATGTGTTCCACAAAAGGCACAGTTGCATATGGAATACAAAATCATTGTGTAGGTAAACATGAACACAAAAGCTTACATAAAAAGTGCCGTTAAACGTATCCAACTCTCCAAAACGAGTTGCCACAGATGTCATAAACAAAGCATATGCTTTACACATCAAAGTGAAAACCAAGCATTGTTAAATTGTGTTACAATGTGGCTGGCCCTTTCATGTGAAAAGATCTTGTCCTGTGCTTGACAGTGAGTGAATGGGCCATAAACAGTGTAAATTGACCAAAATCACCATATGTTAGGCTGACACTGAGCTGGAAAAGCCATTTTGTACTATGCTCCTGAAAATGCTGTTTCACAAATTAAATTGACTCACCAGAGAGGAAGAATTTTACATAAAATATGCAAATGTTTTGTGCAGCTGAAGAATGAGATACCTATTGAGATGGCTATGTCTAAAATATATTTTAATAAAGGAATCAAGCAGGCTCCCGTGAGAAAGTACGTTCCATTCCTCTTCCCTATAAACACTCTCACTTTGAAGTCATCTGAAAGCAAAATAACAAGGCTTCCATGAAATCACAGCTTGACATTTGACCTTGGTCTTTCAATGGCCAGCAAACGTCAGGAGATAAGAACAAGATTTAAAGGCCTGTTGACAGAAAACGAGTTAGTGGAAGAATACAGTGAACACAGCTTTCTCATCGGGCGGGACAAAATGAACCTGGACAGCCTAAAGCAAACAAAGCCAGCAAATGGGATGCAAGAAAACGTGAGTTACAAAGTCAAAGGCAAGCGACGGGCAGAATGTATTCTCAGGTAAAATTTCTGAAACTCCCCAAGATGTCTTTCGCATACAACACAGCTGTGCTGTATGGTAAGCTGCGACATAAAAAAAGGGCATCTGCTTTTAATTACCAAGCTTAGGTTGAACCAACTGCTCTTCCAACCATTCACAGGGAGAAAGGAAGGCTAAAGTACAGGGCTTCATTCCTATGCAGCTTTAAAAAAGATAGTTTGATTCATTTTAATTATGTTGCCTTTATTTTTGAGTGGCACTGCTGAAACCATTACGAACCAGGTGGTAAAATGGACATTCTAGAGGGTTACTGGCAACAATCCCTAAAGGGTTGTCCATACAACCTACCTTTGAATGAAATGTGTCAGCAATCCAGAAGAGAAAAACGAGTAAAATGGGTGACTATTTCACCTAAGCATATCCTTGCAGGACCATGGACCACCGTGAGACTACTGTAGGTCTGCAATGGCGGCAATATCAGGCACTGTGAGGCTCATTTAGAGCCTGATGAATGGCCTACTGGCTTGGAAGTTCAACAGAGGCTACAGCCTTCACTTCCCACACTGAAGACCACCAGCTAGCTGCAGCAGTCCCACTAAATGCAAGGATCCTTTGTCGAGCAATTGCCTTGTTTGATGCACCCATTCGGCAAAGGTAATGTCTTCAGAATTTGGTTTCAGCAAACAAAACAATCACTCTGATGTACTGTGGTTCTGGTGGGGCGAACAACTGATGGTCATCCTCCCCTAAATAAAAGCAAGTAGAGCGCCACTAAGAAAATGAACACCATTGAGAGCACCACTGCTCATCGCTGGTCTGCCAGGACAAAGGCTATTGTTGGTGTAAACCCAGCGCTTCCTCAACTCTAAACCGAATGTGGGACCTGCATGTTTGGCGACAAGACTCCTGCTCCGCCAATCTCCTAATGACCCCTAACACTACTGCCATCCCATGCCATGTAAGTCTTGTAGGACTTCATGTGAGCAAAAACAAATTGTCTGGATTGGCACTTGTAAGGTAGAAGAAGAGGGCAGTATGGAGGGGAGAACTCTGGTTGGGATATAGATGAGAGTTTTCTGACTGTTTTACTTATTTTGACATTCATTGTTGGTATGTTATGTAGGGTTCCTTGTTGGTATAGTGAGATGGGGGACACATAGATAGCTTTAGGAGACATGCAATTATTCATACTTGCTAAGAAAGTAACTTATCGTCCTGCCTCCATCTTGTTCTTTTACTTGCATAAGTTATCCCCACTTTTTGTGAGCCCTCCTTTTGGTCTTCATATAGAAACTCCGTGTATTCTAGCGTTAGAGATAGGAAAACAGAGTTATAAGAATTGTATAAACTTTTTATATGGTAGCATAGTACATTTTATGATCTACGGTATGGGAAAAAGTTTAGTGCTACTGCTGTACATATTGCCTTGATGGGTAAACTGAAAATAGCACTGTTCATTTTTTTAAAACATCTTTTTATTGGGTTTTTGAAAAAAACACAGCAGTGGGGGTGAGAAGAAGTTGTGTTGTATTGACACAGCGGACAACATAATTTGAATAAAATATGAGCATCCAACAATGTTGAAAGACTTTTATATACACTAGTTAGTCCACATATCAGAGCGTAGTGCATTGCTCAATGAGTTGAGGGGTGCTAGTCGCACTGCGTTAAAAATAGCACAGTTTATATAGTGCAATTTGCTACCTAAATACAATTAAACACTATTGTACACTATAAAATACAAGTATTGAAATGGATCGTGGAATTCGGCATATGAACTTCTCTAGGTTTCATGACTGGTTTGTTTTTAACTATCCCAATAAAAATACTTTTGTTTTAATGTAATAAACGCCCTGATTCTATATTTGGAAAAAGACTGGCCGGTTATGTTACAAGCAGAACCAGTGCTTAATTTGAGCCGGTGGTTTCCGGTGCTCAGCACCGGCACTTAATTGCTAGTACTGGTGGTTATGACAGGCTGCCACATGATTTTGTTTACCAAATTTTAATTTCCAGCCATGTGTCATGCACGCTCTTTTCCCATTTCATTAGATCTCAATGAAAGGTGCGCAGATATTGCTAAGCTCACGTTTTCCACAACAGTATTTCATTTTACTTCTACCTTGATTCTATTTCCGGGTCATGGAAGACTGAGAAGACTGACCAACCACCATTTCCAGAGCTCGTCATGACCACGCCCGTTCCAATGGAACGCTCAGCACAGCAGGGGAATCAGCCCAGCATGTGACCGTTCCATTTTACGGGCGCGGACATGACGAGCTCAGCTCGTCATGAGCACCGGAGCGCCATGGCTCCTGACGAGCTGACCTCGTCATGAGCACAGGAGGGGTTAATCTGGGGCAATGGTCCAACATCTACAACATCCTCTCGTGGGTGGAGGAGGTCCCTGCTCTCTTACCCCAGGTTTGGGGCGCAGTAGAGGTTGACTCCTGCACTCTACACAAATTCCCACTACAGATGACTGCAACCATTATCGAAGGATCCGTTACTCGCCACTGCTAAATTGGTTTTTCAAGGCACTCATAATTGCCCAGAAGATGGTATGCTGGTGCAACATAAAACACTGAAATAAATATGTATTCTGCTCTTTTCTTTATAACATCCTATCATTAAATAACATGTGTATCTGTAAAGCACACATTCACCAGAAGGGTATATTGGCGCTGAATAACAGACGTTTATTGTTACCCATCTCAATGGTACTCATTTATCGACCTTAGAAGGATGAAAGTCTGAGTGGACCCCACGGGATTTGAACCTCTGACTATGAGGTCAAACTCAGGCCCCCACAGTGAGCCCATTAGTTCCTCAGGCCACCAGATCCAGAGCACCATGGTAACAGGATGAAAAAACACATTCTATGGCAAACAAATATCTCCAAGGTATCCACTTCATGGTAAGCAAAATTAAAAAAAATGCTAATATATCTAATGCTTTGGTACTATACTCCTGTCAGGAACAGCGATCATGTCACTTGGCACTCCTCAAAGTATTTCATCAACATAAAGTTTTATGTTACCATGAGAAAAGCTTTCAGGAAAAAAACAGCCTCCTTTGTAAAGCTTCATCATGGCTAATAGATGAAGGTTGCATTAAGCATCTCTGCGACCAGCGTGGCGCTCTGGGCCGAGAAAGCTTTTTGGCGGCATTAGAAGGACATCACTCCTGCTGAATCAGAAAAGGCCCCACTTTGCAACTCAATAGAGAATCATTTGAAGCAGGTCAGTGGACACTTCTAAAGTCAGTCTGCAGCCTTTAAAACCAGCATGCACTCACACAATACAGGCTCAATTGAGCGGGTCAGGCGGACAGATGCTTTCAACTCAGCAGCGGCTAGAATCAGAGAAATGGAATGGGTCATAGCTACATGTGAGATCCTGCACCGACTTTGACTAGGGTGGTCTGGCTGTTATTCACATGGACACTGATTTTGGATGAGTATCCGTTGTCTGTAAATGGTGGTATTACGTACGGCATTTGTCTGTAATTTTAAGGCTGCTGAACCGAGAGCCAATCAGTGCAGGAAATAAGCGGGTTTGAACCAAACCCAGCCTAATATGCTGACTACATTCAGCAGCAACCTGCAGGAGGTGAGCTGGCTTCCTAATTTTCATTTCCAACTGGGCCCAGTGCAAAGACCTCACTTAAAGGGACATCAACCCTTCTTCAGTTAGTCTCATTCTGACTGGAAGCTATCTCGAGCCTAGCATCTACATGTTAGAGAGATGGAGGCAAACAAAGACCCTGAGCTTTTTGTCAGCTTCACAGGGGCTTATGAGACATTATGATTTGGGGCAGGTTTTTTACTTTGAGCCCCTGCATGGAAGTGATATGTATGCATTGTAAAACCTTTAGGGTCAGATGTATCAAGGGGTTTTGCCCATTTTGTGTCTATGAGAAAATGTGTTCATACATAAGGCACTAAATCTTAAAGGGCTGGGGACTACGTGAAGAACAGGCATGCCTGGAGAATGTGACTCCTCCCATGTCATAACACCAAAAGAGGCAGGGAGGAAACAAAGGTGATGGGCATGCAGTGGCACAAGTAGTGTTGTAAAAAACTGCCCTCACTCACATGCAAATGTGTGTGACATGCTTCATCATCGGGTCTGCTTACAATACACTCTGACGTAGCCACGCACAGGATGGAGCATAGGGAAGGGGAAGACAAACAACATAGAAATAGTCCTAATACGTACTAATCAAGTGACTGGGAACAGTGATAGACAAGGTGAATTGAAAAAGTGACTAAAACTGACTTGTGGGTATCCTATATTCCAACTTTATTTGAGGGTCCCCCGGCCAGGGTTAAAATCGTGAAAGATGGTCGTGTCTAGAGCTAACTAGGTACTCCTAACACCCCTCCTTAAACTGCAGTGATTATCAACATGTATTGACCGTGCCAACATGCCCCCAATACAGGGTCAAACCGGTCTTCCTCAGGAATTCTATCAGTCCCAGTCGAAACACCCCCTATTACCTTACATTGGTCAATTCACGGGTCTCAAAACATATAGATATTCGTCCATGTGGAGGTAATTCCCCTCGCAAGAGGTACAGTTACGAGTTCATTAGTTAGTCGAACTCGAACTGGCGGAGGGCCAGGGAGTCCCCTGTAAACACAATTATTCCAAGGGTGGTGCTCCTCCTGTGACTCGCCTCTCACCGCCATGTAGTTCCTCCCATGTCACAGACGTAGTCCCAAGCCCCTGGGGATTAAAGGTTTCAGAAGTGTCTTAGAAGCTATTTTAAATGACAGAGTAGGATTCCCAACATAAGAGTACATCATTAGATTTAAGAGCTCCCACCCCCAATCAGGAGAGAAAGATTTTTTTTATTGTGCATAGTTAATTAAAACCTTTACATTTTTAACTTAAAATCATCAATGTGACAAACATTCCTATTTACATTTTAAATTTGTAAAAAGTTAAAAAGAAAAAAAAAAATTTGATCTTATTACATACGACCTTGAACCTTGTGTATCTGATGCCAAGTCAGCACATTTAAATCCAGAATATAAAAATCAGGAGAGGGCAAGGGTTGAGCCCATCTGGGGGTATTAGAGGACAGGATAAGGACTCGAGGATGAAGCATGCAACATGGATTTTGTGTGAGTGAGAATCCTTTTCAGAAAAGAGTATCTTGCCTAGTGTCTAGTGATGTCAGAAGGGACCCAAAAACGTGTTGCATAGGGTGCTTGTTCTATTTTCTTGTGGTTTACATCACCAGGTTGTGCTAGTTCTCGGCTCTCAGCATTGAGGATTAGAACAGTGCCCTTCACTATAGTGCCAGCCCAGTGCCTTCAGCATGCAGTAACAGCTAAGCGCCCTCAGCATGTAGTGCCAACACTGGACCTTCACTCTCCATATTAGCCTTGGTCCTCATACTGCACTGGTTCACCTCTCTCTCCAAACTATATAGGAACTAGGGATCTCCATTGCTTTCACACCGGGAGCCCCTAACCTCGCAGTGCCCACACCCTGCAACCCAGGACCCTCAGCATGCAGTGCCAGTTGTGGACCTCACTCTTCAGCGCCAGCCAAGGCCCTCACACTGAGCTGGTAAATTAGTCACTGTCCACACTTTATCTGGGCCCTAGGAACCTACATTTGATTTAGGCCAGGAATGGTAATGACACACAGATATTTCCAGCCGCCTTATGGTTGCAACTACATCCGTGGTTCTTTCCCGCCTTCTGATCTCAAAATGCCACCTATAATTGTCTTATAAAAGATATTAATACATAATCCACCGACCTGGCTTTATGGGGTGTTATTATTCCTAGTTTAATACTAAGTTGCCCCTTTTCAAATGGCCTTGCATTTTGAAATTCCACACTTTTCTCTATTTTTCCAGCTCTTGTATCTCTGCAGGGGTGGTGAAGGCTGATAGCCGAGAACATGGGTGCAGAGAGCTGCTGTGCAGCAGAATTTACCTAGAGTGTGAATCAGCAATAGCTGAAGGAATGAAAACACTGACATAGCATGTCTCTGTGAACTGTACAACTCATTGCATTCCTGCCGCTGTGATGGTGAAAAAAGGGTCAATATAAAGGTTTTGAGCTTTTTTCTGAGGATGAGGAGGTGAGAAGCTATGAACATTGTTGCAAGCTGGTCATCTTTGCTGCATGGTGAGTGACTTTGTTGTGTGGTGCATGTCATTGTGAGATGGCTGGTTTTGCAGTGGTCCTTGGTGCGTGGAAGTTGGATTTGTTGTGAGGTTGTCCACATTGTAACAAGCGTGTGGAATTGCTTGCTTACAAGATGATTGGCTTGATTACGTGGTGATCGACTTTGGAGCAATATGTATATCTTGTAGCAGGGTGGCCAGCTTTGCACTGAGGTTGTTAGTGATGTTGAATAAGTTAATTTAGAGAGTATTGCAAAGTAGCGGCTCTTGCCCTGCAAAGTATCATCTCTTGCATCATTGGTTCACAGCATCTGCAGGAGGCTTTTGTCAGAGGAGCATATGGTGTATCCAGGTTTATGGCACTGTAATTTGTTGTTGGCGTATAATTACGCTGGCACAGGAATTAACGGGGAGCTAAGCAGGCATTTTAGCTTTGGTGAGATGACATCTTGGTGCTGCTTCCCCACACTAGTCATGTGGCAGTGTTCTGGATCACTGGAAGGTTGGCTGCCTAGAAAGTACAGGGTACAGGGTAGAGTGAGTTTACTTAGTTGGAAGTTGAAGGTGGTCAAATTTTCAGAACTGGCTCTGGAAAGGATATAGTGATGGACCACTAAGGACATCTGGGTGTCGAGGAATTACTTAATTTCTTCACCTTGTTCTTGGGGGGAAGGGGAGGTGGGTGATTGACTGACCAAGGTTATGCGCAGGAACGTGCATTGGCTGGAGGGTTGTGGTGTGCTTGGTGTCAAGCAGTAGAAGTTCCACTTTTCTCGCAATGGCTTTCAGGATACACCTTGCCACACAGGGGCGAGAGCCAGTCAGACAGGTTTCCTGGTATGTCATTTGTTTTACTTGCTTGGGGTATATCTAGATATAGCAAGCTGGGCATTACCCTCCCCCTCAATCACGACAAGGATGGATGGGGAAGACATTGGAGGGAACCCTTACTTGAATGAGAGAACCGGATAATTAAAGGAAACTTTCCAAGATGTCTGTTCTGCATCTTCCCCCCCTCAAAGAGTGAGTCCTGGTGCTCTGAGTTGCATTTCAATTTATCTGACCTTCTCACTGAGTTCCCTGTGGCATGTTTCCCGATTGGTAGGTTTGTGGAACATGGTTCCACATTTGTGAGTGACCTGGAGCACATCTGGAATGATGAGTTGCCTTTCAATTTATCTGACCTTCTCACTGAGTTCCCTGTGGCATGTTTCCCGATTGGTAGGTTGGTGGAACATGGTTCCACATTTGAGAGTGACCTGGAGCACATCTTCTTCTTTGGTGGGGTTTCACTAGTGAATATTTCCCAGTGATTTACCTTTTAGGTTTCTGGGACATAGTTCCACATTGGTGGGTGACCTAGGGCACATTTTCTTGTTGCTGGTTTACTTGACACATGTGTTTTCCTTTGGTGGTTTCCCTACATTGAACTCCAATAAAAGTGTGCCCATGGTGTGTATATCTAAGTAGGCTGTGATGTAGGTGCTTTCAACAGTCGGTGGGTCACCTGATGAACCCTTTTCTATTATTGGGTTATCTGGCGCAGGCTTCCTGGTTGGCAGTTCATCATTGGAAGGGTTACCTGATTTTTTCCCTGTTGGTATTTCACTGGTGTGTGTTCACTCTGGCAGGTTGCCACCCAGAGAGAGAGAGACCCTTTTAAGCCACAGGCCTACATCAAGCGAGTGTACTCCAGTGTTATAATGTTATGTGTGCCATAAAAGAGATAAGAAAAGGGAAATCAGACCAAGGGTTATGTGTGTGTGTTTACTATGTTTTCTAAGTAAGCCCAGGTACATGTGAATATTTGATCAGTACTCCTATGTTGTATACAAACCAAAGAACATAAACCTGTGTCAGCTGTCTACCTACTTACTTTTATATTATTGCTTAACCTCCGCAGATGGCTCCATAAAATTGACGTTTTGACCTGAATCTTTACATTCAGTGCCCAGAATTTGCTACATAATAGGTGGTTACTCTAACACTGACTCAACCTAGAGAAGCTCTGGCATGATAACGCTCAGGGGTGTAACACAATGGGGGCCCATTCAACCGTAGGACCATCACTGATAAACCTGCACTAATCCTCTGGTTTAACATATTTCCTGTGGTTACATTGATATGCGTCTCTGTGTCACCAAGCACATATTTCTGCACATTTGGTCTGTTTGTCTAATTTAATTGACTGAATTTTTTAGATGCCCAACTTTATACAGAATCAGTATGTCAGTGTTTCAAAATACTAGTACGAAGGTTACATCATCTGGATTCCATATCTAGCCTCTTTTTTACATGACTCTACACTTCCTGTCTCTTATCTCATTCTTGCAGGTTCTTTTTCGTTCCTTCTTCCACTGTTGTCAATCGTTTCCTGTCTTTCTCTTTCTAAGTCATTTTATCCCTTCTTCCTTTCTACCTCTCGTTCTAGGTCCATGATGATTGATGGAAAATAAATCGTGGTCCCCACAAATGATCAACTATGCCCACCATTTGCACCCACCTACTCAAACTAAGCACTGTACGGGATGTCTTTTGAAAGAACCTCATCCCTTTACTTCGCTTTATCAGTCTGACCTGCTGCTGTTAGTATCATAGATGCCACAAATCCAGCAGATGTTCCTCCATGGGAGTGGAGGAGCGTTGCCCCCCCCCCACACACACACTGCTGCAGAAAAAATGGAAAATAAAATGGTAATAAATTATTTGATTACCATTTTATTTTCGACTCTGCCGAACTGAGTGTGGGGGCGTGGCCAGTGCATCATTGCTGCTGATTGGCAGCAATGATGAGTGGCCCCTTTGTTTGGAGTGTGCATGTAAGTTTGGCCGGCTAGCTTACTGCTGCCAACCTGACTTGCGCAAGACAAACCTCTCCAAGGGGAACATCCTTTACCACGAATCTTTTACAACGCGTTACCGTTACCACGCAGGTTTTACAACGAAAGTCGTTACAACGACTTGCACTGGAGGGCGCTGTAGGATAGGGAATAGTTTAATTTACTATCCAACACCTTCCCTACTATCCATGGGGACTGGAGTTGAAATAGTAAATTAAACTATTCCACTATCCAGCGCCCCCAACGCAAGTCGTTGTAACGACTTGCGTTGTAAAACCTGCATTGTAAGGGTACGCGTGGTAATACCTCGCGTTGTAACGACAAACATCCCTCAGCAACCCAGCTGTCTTAGACAGCTGCGTTGGAGAGCAGGCAAAGGCCTCATGTGCCTTTTGGAGGGAGATTGCACCATCCAATCCAGACCTTTTCACTCATGCTGCTTCACAGAATGAGAGCAGCGTCTGGATTGGATAAAGAAGTTGGATGTGTGACGTCACGTCGCGCTTGGAGGAGTCTGGAGTCACGGACTGAGAGCACGGAGGACATGCTGCAGGATAAGGTAAGTGAAAGTTTTATTTTTTCTTTCTTGTCATTTTTAATAAACGTGCTTTCATAATGTATATTTTTATGTATGTACCACCCCACCGTTTTATATGTCACCGACTGCCACTGCACAAATCTCCTTAACATTACAGTTATGATTGGCGCTACTCCCTTTCGTGAGATGTGTTCTAATGACAGCTCACTTGAGGACACACTAGAGAACGAATAAGTGAATAGGCAACGAGATCTCGGGTGCCAGGCATGCAGTTCTGTCTCACTCCATGGAACGCAAACACCGCAGAGGTCTGATCTGACAGCAATTCAGACAGCCCAATACATCATGTTACATCTAGTGGCCTGAATACAAATCTATTGGATTTTTTTCTCTCTAATCTCAGAGTTGTTTTCAGTGGCTCCGCTGCCCTCATGCTCCCTGAGTGAGAGCCTGTCTAAGTCACTTTGGGTCACCGCAAACATACACAAATACAGCCAAGGTAGCAACATTTTCACAAATACAGACTGCATTTTTTTCTCAGACTTTAATATAGCCTTATAGCCCGCCGTAGCGGGCTATACCGGCTATTAAAGGCCCGCTGAATCGTTAAAGGCCCGAGCCGAAGGGGAGGGACTTTAACGAAACAGCGGGACTTTAATAGCCGGTATAGCCCTGCTACGAAGGGCTATAAGGCTATTAGAACATTCTGCCACAAGAGGGCAGAATGTTCTAACAAATTAAACAAAGGGTTCTGGAAGCTCGAGGAGATATAAATCCCCTCGAACTTCGAGAAGCCTTTGTAGAACATTGGAATGTTGCTCTGCGGGCCTTTACCGGCCCGTAGAAGCAGGGAGCACTCCATTCTCTGCATTGGAGCTCCCAACATTCCAATGTTCTAATATGTGTTAATCACTGTTCCCCAAGATAAACACACCTCTCTGGTGACTCACACAGAACACTTTCCAGATAGGTTCGCAACAAATACAAAAGTCGGCTAATCACGCAAACCCCCATGCTGTAATGTGCTCCCCATCTAATAGTGCACTCTGGCGCACCACAACAGGTTAGTAATCAAAATAACCAGAAATGATGGTCTTCATCTACAAGAAAAGCACAAGAATGATTGAATAATTAACCATGGTTATTTCACTTCGACAGTCTGGCCTAAATAATATAGCCTTATAGCCCGCCGTAGAGGGCTATACCAGCTATTAAAGGCCCTCTCCAGCGTTAAAGGCCCCGAGCCGAAGGCGAGGGCCTTTAACAAGGGAGAGGGACTTTAATAGCCGGTATAGCCCGACTACAAAGGGCTATAAGGCTATTAGAACATTCTGCCACTAGAGGGCAGAATGTTCTAACAAAAAAGAACAAAGCTTTATGGGAGCATGAGGGGATTGGAATCCCCTCAGGGTCCCTGAAGCCTTTGTTCACAGCCAGAGCTGTGAACAAAGAAACATTGGAATGTTGGAGCTCCAGGCTTATACCAGCCATTATAAGCCCGGAGCACTCCATTGTTTTCAATGGAGCTCCCAACATTCCAATGTTCTAATAAATCTTGGTACGTAAGACCATCGACAACATGGAAAAAACACGTGTTCATCAAAGATTTGTAATGATTGAATTTCTTAAGCATCAAGCAAATGGTTAAACAGGAGACTGTTGGAGATGCAAATATCCACAGACGAGTGTCACTTAAAACTCAAAGATGAAGTAGTGGAAATGATCCATTCGACAAAATCCACTGGAATGCCAGGTATAAATTAACAAATGTATTTAACAATAATATGGCGTCGCCTGCTAACAGCAGTTTTCAAATAGGATAGACCATTAGAGGTTTCATGAATATAAAGGAGCTAATACTTAAGAATTGGAGATCTTTTCGCCCTCTGAGAATAGCATCCTGGATCAATAATGGACTACAAGCGGCTGGTACTGAATGCACTCATGTTACCTGAACAAGGTGTGGGATGACACACAAACATTACCCCCTCATCTAGTCATTCTCGTCCCAGTTCTTACTCAATGAGGCATCTCTGCCTCGCTGCGTAAGTACAGGCAATGTCGTTTAAACCCTAGTTAGCTGCTGCAAATTACTGAACACTTTCACCTACTGAACCATATCCGGGTCCTGCTTTTAAAAGTTGATGTAGGCTTATCCTGAGAAGTTTTAATTAAAAAGAAACTTCATTAGCTGCAGAGTGCTAAAAAAGCCTTTATACAACTTCCAATCAGCTTTTCATGGCCAAGATATTTGAGAAATCTGTTGCAAATCAAACTGTTGCCCATCCAGAATCCACACCTTATTATGACCCTGTCATTCTAGTTTCAGACAGTTGCGAAGAATAAGACTCGACATTCTGCTCATTGTAAATACTTTGGGCCTCATTTATGAACAGTGACGCATCGCTGCAAGAAAACAGCGATGCGTCACTTTTCATTGCGCCCTCCTTGCGACACCAATGATGCATCATATTTACAGTATGACGCATCATGGCGCAAGGAGTTACAGATACTGGCGTATCTGTAGGCACAAACATGACGCATTGCTGGAGTGTATCACAAAAATGACGCAACTCCGGCAATAGGTCATTACACATGGGCAAGTCCCATGTTAAATCTGCCTACGTCAGTCTTACACCTGCATGAGGCAGGCGTAAGATGTTGACGCATTTGCCTCCTAGAAGTGGCGCAGTGAAATCTCATAGATTTCACTGTGTCACTTCTACGGCTCTTTTTCCTGCGTCAGAGCCCCACCTGCATACATTATACCTGGCGCTGGTATAATGTGGCGTGGGTTAACAAAGTGACACATCTACCTAGATGCGTCACTTTGTAAATATGATGCAACATGGGGCATTTGTTACACTGCTGGTGCGTCACAAAAAGTGACGCACCGGTGGCGTAAGAGTGACCCAAGGCCTCATAAATAAGGCCCTTTGTCAATATATCATGCCTCCAACTCACCTTAAAGTCCAGCAAGTTCCTTGGGAACATCCCTCGCTATCCCTTCAAATCCCTCTAAAAATGTTCCACTTTGAAACCTGCCACCACGTTATCCTTCCAGAAGACTCTATCCATCAAAGACATAAAGTAGACTGCCTAATTTAAAACAAGTTCCTGTAAAAGTTCTTGTTGCCATAGGGTACACATTCATCAAAGCCACCCCAATACCACCATGCAAACTCCTTCTATGCCTGTTCTACTGCCTGCAAACCAAACACTGCTTTATCACCTCCAAACCACTGTGCACCACCTCAGAATTCATACAATTCCCCCTCCTGTCAGACTTCTACTTAAACTCTATTCCCCAGATGCGTCTTTAGTATCAATCCTAAGTACCTCCAAAATGGCCAAAAAACTCCCTTCCACAAGTACCTTCTCTTCACCTCAGTACCCCACCTACTTAAAAAGACACATTGTAATGATTATAATAATTTTTGAGAGCTACCATGCGACTCATATATTCAGTTCCAGATCACCAAATAGGCAAAGGAGGCACCGGCCTATGGGCCCCACTCCTTTTAGGGGCCCGCAACAAGGGATCAAAATAATATTGATTTGATCTTGAAAGTAAATTATAATCAAGCTTTATTAAATTGTTTCCAAAAGATAGAAAAAATGAATCAACTCAAAGAAACGAAAACTTTACATTGAAGACTATAAATGGTTGGTAAAATTAAAAACGTATTAGGAGATAATTTGCGAGGGAATCCCCGAAATTTCGACTGCCTAGGGGCCTCCACAGGGTTTAATGCGGCACTGCATATATTGACTAGTACTAGTACTCTTGCAACATCAATTTTAATTTCACATATTGGCACAAATGTTGTCGTTCAAAGGCCCAGTGAGTTGCATTCGCTAATTTATACACTAAAATGTTAGACATTTTTCTATCTCTTTAGTGTGCCTGTGAAATAGGGCACCTCTAGTCTGGGCTCCTCCAACGACCACAAATATTTTCACTTTCGAAACTAGAAGCGTGGTCGGCTCCTGAGTAGAGAGTTTGGCCAATTAAGCTAAGGTCATCTCAAATTAGTCTAAAAAATAGTACTCAAATAAGCCCATCTGGGCTTTCCTACAAACTGATTTGGACACAATATTTATAACAGCAAAAACAATGATGTGGCTGGATTATAACACAGTAATATGTTGATACCGTTTCACCAATTGTTCGAACTTGCAATTCCTTTCTTGATCAGTGCCAAGAAATATACCACATAGGAGGAGGCGAGAGGCAGCGGATCCTTATGCACCTCCAGCTATAACTATACCTCACTCAAAGTTTGCTGAAGAATCTTAGTCTGTCTCCCTGTATGATCCCATAAGTCTGGAAGCAATGCACTCACCCACTCTCGTGGCCTGCCTCATCCCAAACTTGATCCCCTTATTCACTGTAAAAGTAAATATTTGCAAACTCAGAAATTCAATCACCTGTGATGTTAGGTATTTCACTGGCATAGAAAAATGGGGCGCTCTGCGAAGCACCTCACTTCCCACATTTCATGGCTGGAGCGTGGATGTGGCAGTGCGATTTACTGTTGTGAAAGTTTGGCCTGGCTTAAAGTTCAGACCACAGAGCAATTGGAACTGGTCTGGGAGGAAGAGCAAGAAAAAACTGAATCAGATAGGACAATGAGATCCAATTAAATTAGGTCTTGGTCAAGGGCCATGAGTGTCCATGTCCTGATTTATCTGCTCCTCACGAAATGATCAGCAATTGTTTTTTGTTGAAATTTTCCAAAAAAACCCCATTGTAATTGAAGGATATTGAACTATCAGGAAAGGAGAAAATGACAGTTTCTTCCATTAAAATCTCTGTTATAAAGCCGTTGTTCGCTATACCTGACTCTGCGTTTGTACTTACAGCGATAAGTTGGTGGCTACACTCAGTACAACGTATGCTGCCTGGAAATTAGAGCAACATCAGTTTTCGGATATATACACTTATTTGCAAAAATACTTCTGTCAAGCTAAAGTAAATAAACATCAGAAAATCAGTCTTGCTACCACATACCAGGTGATGGCCTTTAATGCTTTTTAGGGCGAGCATTCAAGACCTCGTGTATATACTTAAGTATATACTTATATTAGTATATACTTATATGTGTATGTACTTTTGTGGGCTCTGGAGATCAGCCCTAGGACTGGTCTGCTTCGGGACTTTTTTTTCTGTTCAACTGTCTCTATTTAACTGGCTTGATAGAAAATGACCAGTAGAGGTCAGTAAAATACCAGAATTGCTTTCTGCTTAGAGACTTTCTTTTTTAAATTTTTCTGGCAACTGCCTCTATTTAACCTTCTTGATAGAAAACGCCCAGCAGAAGTCAGTAAAATAACAGAATCACTGTAGCATTCTCTAGATTCCAGTCCATAGAAATTGTCTTCCACGAGCACCCGTAGACAATAATATTTTTTTCAAATCTTGCATTTTCAGTGATATGACCAATGAAGGCCCTGATTTTATATTAAAAACAGATCTTTGGACTATACCATTTCCTGCTGTAAGAGAATATTTCTCTCCATGTGTTCCCATACCTGGCGTGTCACGCAGTTTGGTGTTTACTTTCCCTCCATGTCATAGAACAGTAGATGTTTCAGCACCCAGGCTAACATGCTGCATAGCTGAATATATATATGGTCCCAAAGGCGAGACCGATTGCATTGCAAATGCTTGTTTTTAAAAGTAGTAACTAACGATATTCAGAACACAATATCTAGGGCAGACTATATTTTTGTATATGCTATTTTGTCATGCAATCACAAGGAAAGACTTGCCAGTTTTTGTCTTCTTATTTTTCTTGCAACTTTTGCTTGTGTTTCCACTCTAAGTGTGGCAGGTATGCCCAGACGTGGCTCACTGTGTCAAATCACTTTAGCTGCACCCTACTGAAAAGGCCCAAACAGCTCAAAACAGGCCTGGGGCTGCTTGTGGTCTCGTTCAGAGGGGACCTGGCTTGTTAGTTCAGACTGGACTCTTCCTATTGGAACAGGACCAAGGCTGGTGTGCATAAGGCTGAGTTTAGTCTGAGGTATCCTGGAGAGCACCCAATGATGTCTTGGATTGCCTCCCGGAATAATTACCAGGGGCCAAGACTTATCCAAGAAATCCACCCATCACTTGTTTGTTTTTCTCTGTTAATATACTCCAGCATAATTTTTATAAGTAATGCAGATGATTAACATGTGTCTAGATTTTCAATTGGAAGCAGGTAGACTACCTCACCACTGTAACACGGTGCAAGTAACACTGCACAAAGAACACGCACCCAAATGCTCACTGACCTGCATTCATAATAGTGCCTGTTACCACCGTACGTCCTCTGGAGTAAAATGCTGCAATGACGCGTCAGCAAACCCACACCGTAGTATCAGAAGATATACAACCTTTAGAACAGGGGTATCCATAGTAAGTCCAGGCAGGAATGATCCATGCCAGATTTTCAGGATAACCACTACTTCAATGAGCCTCATTATACAATTGTATCTTTTGCAGATATTCTGAAATGTTAACATAGGTGTTGCCCTCCTAGATCTCCACTGGACACCCCAGTTATATTAGTGTATTGCGAGCTCTGGCTTCTTTTTGGGCAATATTTATGCCACTTTGTTTTTGAGAGAGAGCTGCTTTTGGAAAGATCTGCTGTTGTACCACAGTGAAAAGCTCTCAAATTGGACTTGTATGGCGCCGGATGGGAAATTAATAAAGTTGCTCCTACACCCAGTGACACAGCCAGGTTTTTGTGGACACTACTGCAAGAAAGGAAGTGGGCCCTGGCTGCTTTTTGAACAGTGAAATACAGCAACAATCAAGCTTCAGTGGGTTCCTCGGGCCTCTGGGAGACCTGCCAACTCACTCGATGCCAGGGTGTGCCACACAATATCGGCTAGCTTCAATGATGGGAGAACTAGCTGGAGACCACTGCACAGGGTGAAATTCTAGCTCGTCTTAGAAGGGTTTGAGCAGCACAGCAGATGTCCATTAAGGGGTGTGAAAACACCCCAGCACATCTGCATCGGCTGCCAAAAGTTGTATTTACTTTAGGGCGAAAGAGAATTTTTTTGGGGGGGGGATACAGAACTTCCTTTTAATGCAGAAGCCCCACCCCCTCAAAGGTACTGCCCCCCACCCCTCCCCACACTGTGATTTCTTTTAAGTTGGCAGGTGTGCTCTGGGGCCCAGGTGCCACAGAACCTGCTAAACCAATGACTCAGTACTCTCCAAGTGTGAGTGGCATCAGAATTGTTTCCAAAACAACTTCAACTGAGATTATTCACAATTTGGGATAACAGTTCTCTGGCAAAAGGACACTTCTCCAAGACTTGACATATGTGGCGGTTCCTCCGCTAAGGTGGAGGAGCATCGCCCCACTGCTCAGAAGGGAAAATGAAATGATAATAACATATTGTTATTATCATTTTATTTTCCCTATTGCAGTCAGTGGTGGGGTGGGCCGGGCTGGCTAGAGCAGGAGAGGAATGGTGCGCACTCCCCAAGTGCACATGAACTGTTTGGCCTGCCTTCGTGGGCCGACCAAACAGTTCATGGGAACTTTGCATGTTCCTACCAGGCTGCATTACACAGCCTGGTCAGGAACATGCACAGACTCCCTGTTCCAGTCTGAGCGCCGATCCAAGGTGCTCAGACCAATCCCAACGCTGCATTCCAGTGTTGTGATTGGCTTAGGGAAGCCTGTCTGCTCGGGTGCATCCTGCTGCTGCCGGCCGGGACAGGAAGATTAAGAGGACGAGGATGGAGGATAGGCGGTGGCTGGCCGTTAAAGGTAAGTCCTTATTTAAAATTCCATTCCTCCCCCCTCTCGCCCTCTGTCCCCCTACCCGCCTCACCACCCCCAGCCGCTACTGATTGACCTTACTGGCCTGTCCTCGAAAAAGAAGAAGCCCATTGGCCAGCATCTTTGTCCACCAGTTGACTCGTGGACTGCAGGATTGTGTAGTTTAATCCCTCCGAGGAGTTAGCCTGGGCAAGAACAATAAACCGTCCTAACCTGATGATGTTTCAGCAAAAAGGTTTAATCAATGCCGAGCAGAGGCACAGACATTGAAGAAGGACGAAATACTTCAGAGTTGTGCACAAAGTGGGAAATACATTCATAAAGCTGGCTTGCTATATGCTAAATCAGTTGATATGTAAACGCTATGCTATCCATGAGTGTTCTGCATGAACACCTTTCCTAGCACTGTGTAAAAATATTACACAGAATATGGAACACAACAGCTCATCATTGCAATTCCACAAGCAAGAATGGGGATAGGAAGTCTGTGGATATCCAAATTCCACCCTCGGACAGGCCAGCAAGGCATTTTTTTGGAGGTCTTGGGCATGGATCTAGGGATGATGGACCAATCAACCCAAAATGGCCCTGAGCAATCGCCAGTGGCTGAGATTAATTCAAGCATTCCATCCATCGCTTTGTTTTTTTCATATCAGAATCAAGTCATACGTCTTGTTTGCTGAATCTCTCACAATGGTGGTGGAACAAAGAGTTGTCCTGAGAAGCGCCCCATTCTTTTTCGCAGCAATGCGCGCGGGAAAGTGACTGGATTCAACGAAGAAACAATGGTGACAAACTGTATGTAACGCCAGCAGTGATCAATGGTCTACAGCACAATATCTGCTTTTCTTAGGGCAGAAATGGTGTTGTGCTGTGCCAGCCCATGTACCAGTGAGTGGTAGCTGTGATTAAGAAAGCGTATTCATCTGCCCGGCACCACTGAGAACTACACAGTTAAACTCGTACACAGCACAGCGGGCCACAGTTTATAGTATGAACTCACAGGAAGTGCACTGAAGATTGAATTTAAAAAAATGTGGTACTACAAATGCAGTTGAGAAAAATAAAGGTAATATGGATGAACAATGAGCTCAAGTGAACCAAGAAAAAACGCCACGGGTCTGTGTTGGAAATGCATGTTATGTTATGCAGATTTGTAGGGCGTACTATCACCAGGGAGGGTATTATGGTGTCGCTTCACAATCCTGCATTTTAATTGGTTCTAGGAACCAATTGAGCAAGGCATAGATAGGCGGAACGCTGTTGCCTGTATTCATCCCAACAAACAATTGGAAATGTGAATTGACTTGAACAATTTTGTTCCTTTACGGGAAAGGAACCAAAGCATTTGTGTTTTGGCACTTCTCAGGCAAAAAAAAGTGTTCTGTAAAATAGCAAACAACGTGATGCCAGACGCACCGCATAAGATCGGACACACTTTATTCCACATCAGCCACAAACAGCTCCCAACAGTCCTTCTTGGAACTCTACCTTACAATATGGTCACAGAGCTCTCTGTTCCAGAACTTGGAAATGGTGGAATGCAGTTCTAACATTCGAAACACCACAGGTTTGCGTGAGCCACAGGGCCAGACTGGCCGTAGCAGGTACTGGGCGCTTTCCTGGTGGGCCGGTAGGGTGGGGATCAGTGCAGCATTGCTGCAATATCGGCCCCTTGTAACAAAACCAGCAGCAGTGCTAAAGTGGATGCAGTGCTGCTTCGCGCTAGCACCCGACCCACTCCACCATCCCCCTAGTCCGGCCCTAGTGACCCATTGCATCGGACCCAAGAGACGTCCTAGACCGTGCGTTAACTCTGATACAAGACCCTATTACAATGGCCTTTAATTGTTAATTGGCAGATTTGGACTATGTTTAGAATATGCCCTAGTGCTTTCAATCACTAAAGCACAACTCTACATCAACACTGTCCTTGTAGAGCCAGCGAAGTCAAGTAGACAATGAGATCGAAGCTCGAGTTGTTTATAATGTCACTCAGAACCCCAAGGTGAAAAACATTTCAGTAATTCACCTTTTACCCATCTATAAACATATGTTATGTATGGCCTCCAAAATCATCTACCCCTGCCTTCAACTGCTGCACAGGAGTAATGGGACAGCTGTATAAAATATGTCCTCTCCACCCTGACCCAACTGTTACAAATACATCCCTTACCTGCCATCCTCAACCAGCCCCCACCACCTTCCTTCCTTTCCTTTCTTTCCTTCCCCCTCCTGCAGCTGGGTTTTTCTGCTTTCATTCAAAGCAAACAAGCAGTGCTGTGGTAACAGGCTCTCAGAGAGCCCCATCAGCCTTGCCTGGAAGGCTTTTAGCAACAATGAGCAACGAGTTTGGTTATCAACTGCTGCTATATCATAGCAGCGATTTATCAGATTCAGAAGCTGCTATAACAATAGACTCTCTGCGAGAGCCATACATAGCATATGGAATTATAGATATTTTTCACCCAGGGGCGATGACTGATGTCAGATAGACGAGAGCGAAGCTCAAGTTATATATGCTGTCACTCAGAACCCTGAGGTGAAAAACATCCCCTTAATTCACTTTTTACCCATCTATAATTTTATGTTATGTATGGTCTCCAAAGTCATCTGTCCCTGCCGTCAACCCCTGCACAGAGGCAGGGGGTAGTGGCGGAGCAATATATATAACAAGCCCTCTGTCCCCAGACGCAAATGTGAAAAATAAAAATAAATATCTTACCTGCTATTCTTAACCGCTTCCGTGCGGCGCCGATTCCCCCCCTGTGCTGGACATTCCAGAACAGGGTGCGATCGTGACGGAACCGTTCCGTCATCAGCACAGCTCAACCGTGACTGATGACGGAATGGTTCCGTCACAAGCATCGAAGGGGTTAACCAAAACCCACTACCTTCCCTGCCTTCCTTACCCCTCCCGCAGCTGCGTTTCTGCTTTCAGCCAAAGCAGACAAGCAGAGCTGTGCGGACAGGCTCTCAGAGAGCCCTGTAACCTGGCTTGGGAGGCCTTTATGGCAAAAACTGAAATAAGCAATTAGAGGTTCTCTATGGGAACCATACATCACAGCGGTTTAACAAAGCAATTAGACTAGGGATGTCCAATGAAGGTCTAGTTGGGCTGGCAACGTTTAAGAATTTCGCAATAATTGATGACAATGCAAATGAGAATTCCTGATTCGCTGAATGTAAACGCGATATTCACGGAATAAAGGCAACTAATTGACCACAGCGTCATTTCGTTTTCGCTCAAACATCACACAATTTAGAGCACACTAGGTAGGAAGAGTCAGTTACTGACGGCAATGAACAAAGCAATCTCACGAAGGATCATCTTGTAGCCCTGTCTGATCCCAAGCCAGTCTGAAAATAGTTCTGCGAGTTTAGGTAATTCACAGCTCGCTGTAGGACCAGTCTGCTGCAAGAAGCTTCACTATAATGTCTGCAAAGTCAATTTCCAGGGACAGGTGTTATTTGTGATAGATATCTAGGACCAGAATGGGCTTTGTCACACTTGGAAATTGCAATACTGCACCAGAGCAGGGGGTCAAGAATGAAGAACTCTTTTAGATCTTCGATTCTCTGGACACAAAATAGTCTAGACTGCCACATCATATTTTCTCTTGCTTTTTCCAATAATAAAACGTTCTTTTCGCGCTCTCTCTCTTTTTTCTCAGTCAAGTTAACTCTTTCATCGAGTAAGTAATAAAGATACCCGACTCGGCTTTACTATAGGGAATCCGTACTCCAGATGTGCACGAGCCAATATGAACACAACCACATTTTGGGCCTTGTTGTGGCCTCTCATTCCACCCATTGTAGCAGCTCCTCTGTTCCCATTCTACAACTGGCACAATGTTGCTAAATGCTTGGTTTATACAAGAGGATCAGGCAACGCCTTAACCCTACCAGTCTTTGCCCCAGGCACATTGCGTGCACACCATCTGCACCAGCGACTGATGGAGGTAGGAGTTGCCTCCTAAAGTCATGATAGATGAATCTGCTCAAGGAAGGGAAAGGAGGTGGTGTGTGAAACGCTGTGCCCTCTCGAAGTGATTGTCACTGGATCAGCATGTACTCTGGTTGTTGAACTAACCTGTCAGTCCCTTCAACACCAAGATGAGTATGAATCTCAGCTTGCAGGAGGTGCTTGTGAGGGCGCTCTACAAATCATGGGCTATCTGCCCATCAAGGAAACCACAGACAGAGCACGTAATTCGAACACATTTTTCGTCATGAGACTGCCGCCAATCAGCAGAACTTCCGCAAGAGTTGGAGGAGTTTGAGATGAGCGAGGAGCGGGGTAACTCAATATGTTAGGCAGCCATTTTGCTTGCCTACCATGACTGCACCACCAGTCTGTCTTCCCAGTTGACTAGCTGCCAATGACTTCCACTTTATCCAGTTGCTGGAATGTGAGATTTTGGACATGAATTATCATGAAGAAGTTGTCAGTGGATTCCAAGTGCATCTTGGATCTGGTGAAGGGTTTAATGGAGTCTATTGGTTTCGCTTTTTTAACAAGGAAAATTCACCTTGCTTTTTACACTGTACATACATCCTCCAATGGCCAAAGCCCCAAAGGCATCAACTACATCCAGTTTACAGCATTGGTCTGAATGGGGACAGTAAAAGGGTTATGATTATGAATATTGCTGCTAGCCAACACACTACCTTGTAAAAACACCTTGATACTGTTCAGCGGAAGGATAATAAGTTGTAAAACAACAATAAAATAAACAGAAATACTACTTAAGATTTTCGTATGCGCCCAAGCAAAGTAACATGGGGATGGATGTACCTGGTCCATTCAACTCACATCATTGCAACAGCGTTTTCTCTCTTCACCATCCATACCGACAAAATGCCTTTTATCATCTATCTGAACAGAAGAAATTAACTAACAACACTCTGATTCTTTTAATGCCTTGTGTCCCCTCTTATCCTACCAGTGATTTTGCCATCTTTAGATCCAATCACAGAATCAGCTCTTCTTTCTCTCACATCATCTACAGGTTCCATTTAGATAAATCCAGTGTGACAATCTGGGACCATTTGGTGCATCCGTCAGTATGTGCACTGTTCATCAGATTCCTCGTTCTACTTTACAGGTTACGAACAACGGATTCTCTATCGTTTGCACTTCCCTCTGGTCACTGCTACTTTCTCCCTTGACGCCTGACTAACCTTCAGGTGCAGTGCTAGCACAGACTCAAAGAAGGACCTCTCTGGCTGCACATCGCCTCATGGGTTGGCAGGCTCCTTTTATCTAGGGTTGCTTCTGCTCCACCCTGATATGGGCTGAATCACAACATTTCAGAATCTCTCTTCCTGTTGACAATCATCAATGTTCTTCTGTCCCTCAGCAAGGGGTCTGTCCTGTTTAACTTACTCTCACCTCCCTTTAGCACACCCTGTCCCACCCACAGATATCCACCATCAGTCACACCTGTCCTGCAGTACGCTTCTCGCTAACATACTCCTGAACATCTACCAGTCTCAACCCCAACTCAGATGGATGGCCTCGGTGCCAGGTGGGGCTTAGTGGCCAGTGGCGTAATGAAAGTTTAAGGGGCCCCCCTGCAATGTACACACAGGGGACCCGCTCCGGATTTATTCGGAGCCCTCAGGCCTGAGTACTGTGCTGAGGGGCCCCCCTGCAGCTGGGGGGCCCCAGCACCGGGGGGATGCAGGAGCCTGTGTTACGCCCCTGTTAGTGGCTACAACACACACGGAGGAGTAGGGAAATTATAATCCAAGAGTGGCACATGCTTTGTGAAAAAATACTGCCCTCACTCACAAAATTGTGACATGCTTCATCATCAGGCTTGCTTCAGTGGGCTTAGTGGCAGCCATGTTGTTGTGCTTTAAGTTCAACTTGCACTCTTAAAACACAAGGGATGCATTGTTCATTGCTGTCTCCCAGTGTAATGCTGCTCAAATGGAGGACTCACTCAGCCCCTGCAAGGCTTGGCTTGTTCCATCCACATGGATATTTTTTGAGGAAATGAAAAGCTCATTACCCTGAATTACTGAAAATGATGTTGAAAAGTTCATTCATTTATTTTCTGATTAGATGACTCAGATTTAATTTGCCTGACTCAGAGTTTGTTGCAAAGAGATCGATTCCAGGGTACTAGTGATCTATGGTAAAATAGATTCTATAAGAAATAACCATCCATTCCCGCATCTTCATTTAGAAACAGATACTTGTTTGTGTACAATTCCAAAGGAGAAATCCATGTTAAAAGTCCTTTTTATTCAAGTATAGCACCTTAAGTCTTCTACAAATTCCTGACCTCTTCCAGACTTATTCCAACAAAGAAAAATAAGAAATTGAATACATCAAAAAATATTTTCTCCATTTTCGATATTTCGATAGGCTTATTTTAATTTTTTGTTTCAGATTTCAAGGCAATTGACAATTTCCATTGCTCTCAAACGCAGTGATTCATGTTTAGCTTTTGATAAATGCTCTCAAACCTGCTGCTGATCATATATTATCAAGACACAGAAGTTAGCATGCCTAAAACATTTATCTTTTTGTAATATTCAATGCACTTTTGAGGAGTAGAGGAGTTTCCTGGTACCGCAGGTGGCCTCCAAATGATATTTCAGGGAGTTACAATACTGACTACAGTGTAAGTGAACCAGGCATGGACAGCTTCATGAGCAGCATTTGGCACATGACAAACAGAGCAGGATAGGGAGCCCAAACATATTGTGCTGCACATTTTTTTAGCCAGAATACCAAATTGTCAATTGTCGAAAGAGGTTTACATCTTTTTTTACATATACAGTTATTTTCGTTGTCCCTGGATTGTCAACATATTGTTCAGGTCTCTGGAAAGTAGTGGGGTGTGCTGTATCAAGAATCACAAGTTTTTTACAGTGTTTTAGTGATATTTTATAACCTTTTACCTGAACTACTGCAGCCCTCATGATCAAAAAAAGTCACTGGTCAGCAGCGCTGGTGATGCACTTTCAAAGATACCCACGGTCTGGCCAGATTGCTTCTTTCAAATGTGCTCAGAGTCACAGCTGGCGAGCATAAGTGAAGAGCGTGCAGGCTGCCTCTGGTTTCCTTCGCGGATTCCAACTTGTTAATGTGCATTTCTGACAGTACATCACGGAGGCATGATACGTTACTTTATACTGGGTAATTATAATATAAGGGATTCCCTGTAGGTTTCTTCTGTGTCGCGTTTGCCTCACTTTGGATAGGAAATGTGCAGTTTTCTCAAAGAATCACATAATCATGCCAGCTTCTGTATAAAAGAATGAGGGATCAATCAGCTGACAAATAACTTAAAGTTGTCCAATTTAAATCCACCTCACCCCAATCCTTTCTTTGGTTAAGACTCCTGAAGGGACAAACAATGACTCATGTCTCACAAAGAATTCTCTTATTAATGCACGGACGCTGACCTGATTGGGTGGAAATAGCTGAGATTTTTTTTAAAGGGCTGCTAGAGGCCCTATGAAAAGGTTAATCCCAAGGACATGTCAAGAGAACAAACGTCCAGTGGTGTAGCAAGGGGGGCTGTTCGCCTTGGGCGGCATGAGTTTTGGGGGTGGCGGCCTCCCCCCGCTCTTACACGCGGCTATGGTGCGGCTAATGCACGGACCGCCACAGGCGCAGCTGCAAATGTCAGAGGACTGCACAGACAATCTGGCATGAGGGAGGCGTGCATGACCTCCACAGAAGGTAAAATGGTGGCCCCTGTGTCAAAGATAGTGTCAATTGAAAAAAGTATTTAGTCTAAGAGAGGAGGTTTCTGCATTGGAGGCAGTAACGATCACCCGCGAGACACTCAGAGTCTTTCAATACTGGGCCACAGACACCATCCTTCATTAGGTGTCTAAAGTTTATTCCTTCAAAAAGTAGGCACTGACGATTCTTGGTACTTCCTTCAGGAATAAGAAGTGAAAAGCTGAAAGAGGTTGTTCGACCTCAATTTTAAAAATAAAACAAGTTGGAGGAGACTGGAGATTCTTTTGGAATAGCAAGAGAATTTGGATCCCAGAACGTGAGTGGAGAAACAGTAGTAATAGAGCCCCAAAATCCAGAAGTGTAGAACTGGTGGTGGCTGCCCTAAAAAAGATGATCTTCTGCAATGACAGGAGGATTTAAAATTTCCAAATTCTGAGCCTTGAGACCCAACGAACAAGAACTGCATTGGTTGTGAATACAATGCGACTCTTGCAGCTTGAAAGCCAGGCCTTATGCTCCAGCTGTCGAAGTTACCTTTAACTTACCGGGGTGAACATATGTTTTGCAACCTAAAATGGCTAAATACCATTTTGATGCTGTAAAGGATTAGAATTGGCATTGAGGACATCTGGTGAACATCCTTGACATACAATTGTGATCTATTTTATGTGGGGTAGATTATAGCCATGTAGGGCATCAATACAAGTAAATACCTGATGAAACTGATAACAACATATTTGGGGATCAAATATTTGCATTCACTAAAAATAGAAAAGGGTATTTAGGGATACACAATTCTGTTCCCTAACATAATTTTGCATAGGGGTATTGAGTTTCTTTACTCAAAAAGCTGGCCTTTAGGGAAAAAAAAGTGTTAATTTCCAGAAAATGTTACCTCTATGTTTGGGGTCAATGCCCTATGATAATCTAACACTGATTTTTGAGTTATAATTCATGCACAGTTGTTGATACTTACTGCTGATGTTATTTTCCTGGTGCTAGATGGCACTTGAGACTATGGCTGAATTATTCAGTGACTGCTATGGTTGCATGTCCTCATTTATTAGGTCTCGGCTAGTAACGCGCTGAAAGCGCGTTCTCGCCAGAGAACTATAGTCGGCGTCTCAGCAGTCTGAGAACGCCGAAGTGAGACAAGACCTGGCCGCGCGCAGCGTTTCCCCATAGGATAACGTTGTGCGCACGGCCAGGTCTTGTCTCCACAGCATTGCAGGGCAGACCGGATCGCGTCGCACGCCTCTCTGGAATGCAGGGGGAGTCTGCAGAGGGGCGCGCAGCGCTGTTCACGAGGCGCGCGGCGCTCACTTTCCGGATTCCTTGGTCCAACTTTGTTGCTTCTTTTTTTAACAATGCGCGCCCACAAGAGAGCAAACAGGGGGCCGGCCCGGCGCATGGATATGGAGAGCGCACGTTAAGGGGGCACTTACTTGGCAGGGGCAACCTTTTAGGGTCTGTTGCTGAGAAGAATGACACGCTGTTCACGCCCCGTGTTTATAGCTAGCTGCCCGCGCGTCAGTGTGTGTCTTTGTGTCTGTGTGTGAAGTGGCGCCCCTAACTTGTATTCCGTAATTCCCCGTGACGCGAGAGCTCTTGGACCTGTTTCCGTCAAGGACGAGAATGACTTCTTTGCTCGCCTTTTTTCACAACTCATATAGAAGTATCCCATTAATATTGCAATCAAAGTAGTCTATACTGTTTAGGGGGGGTATTTTAACATGCCTGTAGGTCCGTTTAATTTAATGGGAGTTATTTCCCTGTGATAATTTGACCACCTCTGCATAGATTGCACTATTATTTAATGGCCGCTCAGCACCTAGAGACGCTTTTGCCTATAATGTGCTTTATAAATGTTTTCACCTTAGCTAACCGTTCAGTACAATATTCTTGCACGTGGCGTTAACATGCAATAATATATGTTTAATTAGAATAGACACTACATCTCCCTTCAATGAGGCAGGAATATGGAATCATAAATAAGCTACAGAAGACACATAGTGCATTTACTATATTTAACGGTAAAACTACAAGCAATTCTCTCCCATAAATAAAAATCTTATAAAATCAAAAATGAATCTTCATATTTCCCAGGCGCCTCGTGGCACTAGGAGAATGCTTCATGGCAACACAGTAATTGGAATTTGTACAACCCTCTCTCCCACCTACACTTACTAAGAGCTTTAACAAGACAGGCGAAGACTCCCCAAAAGTCCATAAAATAATAAAGGGCAAATACAAAAGATATATACACAATAGCGTTGTATATTATAGGGTGCTTAAAACATCGAGACCACACATCAGTCTAAACGTGTGTGCATATAAATGCCAGTGGGATATCTCGCAATGAATATTTCTATTGATATAATAGTGCGTACAAACTATTAAAAAAATATTTAAACTCATATTTCGTTTGAGTAAAATCACCAGGAAAAAGCTTAAAGCAACCTGGTGCATTCAAGCAATAGTGCATGGACAGCGAGAAAAAGAAAGATGTACAATTACGAAGAAAACAGAAAACAGCAAGAAAAAACAACTTTAAACAAGGCTCTGGGAAAAAAAGCCCAGCAAATAGAGTCCAGGAGCAGAAATTATTTTACTTAATCCGACACTACCTAAATCAGTCTTTTTCCCCCTTCCCTGGGATTTGCCATAAACACAGTGTTCATCACATCGAGCCAGCCTCATTACTATTTATATTTCTGTACACTGGCTCTGCGCAGTCAATTCATAATTGTCCAGTTTTTCTAATTAATCACAAAAGATTTTTTTGTTTCGCCTGCAGCTAGTTCTGGGGTGACTCACAATGGCAATCCAGAGATCATACATCAAACACAGGTCTTCTCTTACTGGAGCCTTCTGCTGGGGAATGCCGCGCGTGCTTCCTCGCCACCGAGGGCTTCACTGGGCATGCGCGGCCAGCGAAAGTGTCACAGACTTCAAGGGAAAAGTAAAAAGATACAGTGTTACATGAAAAGGGCCCTGCTGCACCTGCGCTGTGTGCCATGGCTGCCCTGCGCCCCATCGGCGCCGCACTCTCCCAAGGTAGTTTGAGCTATTGGCATTGCTAAATAATGCAACACCAATAGCTTTTGTTGCAGTTTGTGTTGCAATATTTAGCAATTCCAATAGCTCAAACTTAATTAACCCGAGACCTATTGCATTGCAAATGCTTGTATTGATATGGCTTTTTATAACATAATCATCACAATACTTTTCTGAGGCCAGAGACTGTAAGATTGGTGTAAACTAAACGAGATGCATGCTGTCGGAGAGTTCTTGCAGAGGTAGATTTAGAATCTGAGGCTATCATATATATCTAACCTGAGAGATGCTACTGCTGTTTATGACTTGAGACTTGGAGATCTATTTAACCTCCCATTTTCCAACCCTACCACTTCCATGGAGAGTCCCAGTCATAATACAAGACTGAGAATCTAGCTGGACGGTCCATGATGGTTAAATTATTTGAAATGGAAGCTATAACTAAATAAGCTATATACATCCTGCAGTTGATAGGAGGCCATACCAAATTGTGCAGCCAGTATTTAGTTTACCTATGAACGGTGTGACTTTTCAGGTAAGCGTGAGGGAAATTGTGAGGGAAAATGCAACATTTTGCCTCCATCTCTTGTAAAGTTTTCTTGGGGGTATACACTCCACCAACCACCCAACATCTCATGGAGAGGGTCTGCCATGCTTGGCACACGATGAACATATTGTAATTGTTCATTAGTGCCCTTCGAGAACTGCCTCATAAACTTTGTAGCCCATTTATTTGAAAATTATGTTGTTAAAGGCACGGTTTGGCAGTACCTTAAAGAAGCATATTGGAATATGCCCTTGCAATCCAACCTTCTTTCTAGGGAAAGACATGTCCCATCATTTTGCCCAATTCTTAGAAGGCCATTTACGCCCCATGGCTGTCGTAAGGCGTCAGCTGCCATTGAGGAAGTAGAAACGACAACACGGTTTGCAGTTTACTGTGGTTTTGAGCTGGTAAAATGTGACTGCCTGTATATGGGAATAGAGAAGTTTATCCAAGGAATTTGTTGCTAGGCTGAAATTACTGAGTATGACTCTTGGGAGTGCTCAGGGCTGGACATTGGGGTATTCTGGCATTCCCCTAGTGTGCTGCAAGTGGGAGTGAACAAAAGTAAGTCATAAATAAGTTTTTCTGGCTCTTTATCTGAAATTCTAGAAACAGAAGGGGTAGGAAAAGTAACTGCTTATAATACAAACGCTGGTAAAGCCAACAGAGCTGGTGTGTGCAAGCTGGTGTGATGACTATTATATTTATTTATTACTGCAAGCATATGCCACAAAAATAAAGACCAAACATGCTGCCACCTAAAAGTGACTGCCATGTGCATGTAATAAAAAATAAATCCTTTAAAAAAAGATAGCCATTGGATACAAATGTAATAGTAGAATACAGGTTCTTCCTAGCAAGCAGGTGTAATAAGAAAATACATAAAAAAACATGTAAGTATGAATGTACATTAAAGGGACATATGATCTTATTGGCACAATGAAAGGTTACTATTGTGTTTGAATGACTGTAACCTGATGACATAGTTTAAATATAAAAGCATGACTAAATAATATTAAAAAAAGAAAGAATTAAAACAAAACAGTACTGGCAAAGTAAACTATTGACCCACCAACCCTGAGACTGAAGTGAACTTGTTTGCAGGCGGACATGCACATTGATACTGAAAACAAAACACTATCACTTATAGTGTAAGAGTGCTAATGGCATAAGTGGTCTGAACCATTGTCCATGCTATATGCTGTGGTGGGAGGAAGCTAAATGTAAATAAATAGATAAACAGCTGAACAGCCCAATGGATGAACAGGAAATGACCCAAAGCCCCTCTAAGTATGCACAAAATATTTGTGTTATTTATTTGTGATAGTTTTTTATTGCATGAGTGTCATAATATAGCTAAAAGTGACTCTAGGCCAGACTTATCAAAGTAACCTAGATACATGGATTTTCATAAACAAATTAAATTAATTAACATAAATTCTTGCCTATGACCTACAGCTGAATCAATCATAAATGCAAAACGGAGAACACTGTCCTTTTTTCAGATGAATGATTACGTGTAGGCCCTTGGTGTTCTCCTTCTAAGTAGGTCTAACTGACAGTATCTGCTTGCCGGAATTTGTAGAATGCGTAATCTTGCTTCACAAATCATAATTCAAATTCCATTCTCGTCTGCGTGGGCCAGCAGCCCTGAAATAGACAGAGCAGCAAACTTTGAACACTACTCCATAGTCTTTTTTCTCTTTGTATGTAATGAGATTAAATCTCTGTGCTCAACAAACATCATATGAGAATGCTGTAGTTTGCAAGACGCTTGCACTCACATGCATGTACAGTAGCAGAGGCTCTCCGTCACTTCCGATCCACCTTACTCCATTTTGAATAAGAAAAGCTATGGTGGACAGAGGGATTATCTATAAGTGTGTTGATAACTTTACCTAACCGTGCACCTGGCACGGCTCTGAGTGTGAAAGGTTACATTTTCAAGACACTGAGGGCCGTGTCGCCGGAACGTCACTTTTTATGATGGTCTGTGGCATAGGAGCCTGCTTCATATTTATTCGGCAGCACTAAGCCAGTCTTTTTGGCTTAATGCTGTTTTGTAAATATTGTCCCCTTTAACACAGTTTTCTGCATTAAAGGGACCTGCAATGGGTGTTGCTGGGGGCGTTCTCAGCAATATCCATGGCATTTTGACACTGCCCCAGATTTACGAAAAATCATAAATCTAAGGCAGTGCCAAAAATGTACGCCTCCCGAGGGGAGGAGTAAAGAAGGCACAACGAGGAGAAATATCTTTATTTCTCCTTGTTTTTCCTGTTTCTATGTTGCACACATACAAAGACAAAAACGCTTCTTGTGATTGGTTTTGTGCAGGAAGGTTTCTCTTTCTGCACAAAAACAATCATCCCCTCACCACAGGCACCCTTGCACCATGGTACAAAGGTGCCTGCGTTGGCTCACGGCAGCCTATTGTACGCCAGTGCAGGGGAAAAGGAAGGAATGTGCCGTATCTCAGAGATAAGGCACATTCCTGCCCTTTTCTTCTGCCCTACGGCAAAAACACATAAATGAGGCCCTGAATGTCTCTAAATGAGTAACACAAATGCGCACACATGTAATCAAATATTCAGTGCTGTGGCCCAGTACACTGGCGTCATTTTGTAATACATATGTTTAAGTATGCGTATTCTGCTTCTGGAAATCATAAGTCTTAAAAATACCAAACCCAATAGCTGTTGTATATGGGGCTAACTAGTTAAACGTAGCATGTAAATGCAGCGTGTGATTGGATGTCATAATGTTTTAGATAGCACTCTTTAAATGCAAGCCATATGATCGAATGTAAATGAATATGTTTTCCCTATGTTCCCTACGCCTCTCACTCTGAATAAGCCACACATTGGTCAGCGCTCTAATGCCTCAGTTAGCCTAGTTCACAATTAAGAACAACTGTAACTTAATAAAATCAATTATAAAGTCAGCAATCACAGGATATTAATGGGTGGATTAGTTCCTTAAGCTATTGTTAAGTGTGGCATGCGGCTGCCATCTTGTACATTGTACCTTGCTTTTCCCACTTGGTTGGCTTGAATCTCGAGGGAGCACAGTCATGTGCCACCTCTTTTCTGCTGATTCTTACCCCCCGAAAGTTCCAGTCTTTACCAGGCTGTGAGGTGGGGTGGGTACATCGAGGCGAATTTTCACCCATTTTGCCCACTGACCAGTCAGCAGTGAAGAGTTAGATTGCCAGTGATCGTGTGCAATTGATTTTAGAGGTACAGCCCTTTTGCTATGCACTCCTGGTCGAGAAGATAGCCAATCAATTTGATATAATCCAATCAGGCGTCCCCAATTTCCTCAGAGTGTTATTTGGTTTGCAGCAACAAAAGGAATTGTGACCATTTAGAGTGACATGGTAAGTACAACACAAAGCAGAACTTTCTTATTGAGGTGAGCGAAGGCAATGCTGTCCCTATACTTCCTTCCTCGATTGTTCGGCTTTGGGCTTCCGACTTGAAGAAACTCTTCAGCATCATTCAGGAATTCCCCAAACCCCCTAGCAAAGCCTTAGATGTCACACCTTCCCGGGACCTCAGCAACAAACTCAGATCCTACTTCCATCTCAAGATCAAGTCCACCTACGACAATTTCAGCGAACAGACACCTGATGCATAAACCACGTCCACCCCCAGAACGCCAGCCAGCCTATCGTCGCAACCTAGACCCTGGTCACCGCTGAAGACACCGCCTCAACCATGAAAAGCATTCACACCCCAATGACTCCTGCCCGCCACACATCTTCCACAGAGCCGCCACAGCCATAGCTCCCGAGCTATGACACACCATCAAAGCCTTCTTCGAATCCAGCACTTTACCCGACAACTGGAAATGCGCAGAAGTCAAGCCCCTCCTCAGGAAGTCCGCAGCAGACCCTACGGACCTCAATAACTACAGACCCATCTCTCTCCTCCCCTTTGCAGCTAAAGTCACAGAGAAGATCGTCAACAGCCAACTCAGATCTTCATCGAAGCCAACTCCCTCCTCGACTCTTCCCAATTTGGATTCCGCTTCAGCCACAGCACCGAGACCGTCCTCCTCGTTGCCACAGTCGACATCTGCACCCTCCTTGACCAGAGCCACACGGCAGCCCTCATCTTACTTGACCTCTCTGTAGCCTTTGACACTGTCCCCCACCGCACTCTCACTGCCAGACTCTACGAGGCCGGCATACAGGGAACTGCCCTGGATCCGCTCTTTCCTCACCGGCCGAACCCAAAGAATCAGACTCCCGCCTTTACTCTCTGAACCCACAGAGATCAGCTCCAGAGTACCCCAAGAATCGTCGCTTAGCCCCACGCTCTCCAACATCTACATGGCTCCCCTTGCCACCATCGTCAGGAAACATGGGCTGAGCATAGTATCCTATGCCGATGACACACAGTTCATCCTCTCCTTCCCGTGGCAACCCGACATCACCAGACTCAGCTTCCAGGAATAAATGAAAGACGTCACATCCTGGATGAACAGCAACTGTCTGAAGCTCAGCTCGGAGAAGACAGAAGCCCTTGTCTTCGTACCCAACCCCTCAGCGTGGTACAACACAGCAGCCCCCCCTACTCCCAGGGACCACGCCAGCAACCTTGGCATCAACTCCTCCCTCAACATGACACGATAGATCAACACCATCTCCTCCTCGTGCTACAACACCCTCCGCATCCTTTGCAAGACCTTGAAGTAAATTACCCGGCAAATCCAGAAAGACCTTCACCCATGCACTATTACCAGCAGACTGGACTAAGGAAACGCCCTCTATGCCGAAATCAACAAAGCCCTGCTCCGGAAACTCGAGACCATCCAGAACACCACCGCCAGGCTCGTCCTCGGCATCCCACGACATGAACACATCACCCAGCACCTACAACACCTCCACTGGCTCCCCGTCTAGAAGAGAGTAACCTTCAAGCTACTCAGTCACGCCTACAAATCCCTCCACAATACCGGACCCCAATACCTCAACCTAAGAGTCTCCTTCCATTCACCCAGGAGAGAACCCTCTGCTCTGCCGACCTCACCCTCGCCGAAACCCCATGCATACGCAGAGCCAGAACGGGTGGAAGAACCTTCTTCTACATTGCAGCAAAGACCTGAAACAAACTCCTGCTCAACATCAGATGTTCCCCCACTCTGCACACTTTCAGGAAGAACCTCAAGACCTGGCTCTTCGGCAGAATAAAAAGCTGCACGACCTCCCCTCAAACCCCCTGCACCTTGAGACCCTCATGGATGAGTAGTGTGCTGCACAAATACCTGATTGATTGATTGATATACATAGCCCAAAGCATAACCAGCATGAGTACACTTCAAGCCTTGAGCTGGGCTGTATATCATTCTGCTCATCATGTGGGTTGTGTGCTGTGTTTAGAGCCAAATATATCTGCCCAGCAATAAGAGCCTTAACAATGTGTTGTGTTGACTCTATACATACTCCGGTTCAACTGGTGGGCTCCCTCTTCCCCTTTCCTGTTGGGGAAGCTGGTGTAAATATCCTCTCAATTGACTGGACAACATCCTGAGTTTCAACGATGGCATGTCCCATGATTGGATACTGGATCTCCCTCCACTGCCAACAATTTTGGATATAGAACTTCTGCTGCTTGCACTTGGACTAAGGAAGAAGTGGACTTGCTGCCGGACACAGTCTTTCTATGAACGTCACGGAAAGGACTAGAAGTAGGACTCTAGAGCCAACAGAGGTGCTGTATCTTGCAAGAAAGTACCATGTGCGCAGATGACCTGACCCGCCGTTGTGGACTAGATCTGAGACTCTGTTATGAGAGACCTGGTCAAGGATGTAAGAACCAGGCGAAGGCTAGAGTTACTCGCATCTAAGTCCAGCCTAGCCAAATCGACACCAGTATCCCATTGTCCAATGCCTGCAGGTTGGCCCCTATGAGAACTCCGGACCATGAAAATGTTAACAGTGACAATTTGACCCAAATTCTAGGAGGCCATTGAAAACAATGTGAACCACCCCTTATTTCCATCTGGATGATGTTTTGGTTGGTGTATAGCACTGACCCTGACTGCTGTGCTACGCAGCGATGACTTGGCTGGGAAAGTACAGCAACTAATGGCCACTTCAGAAGATGGCTTTTTGTGAACCTCAATTTCTGGTGTAGCCCCTTGATTAAATACTATTGTTGCATTCTAAGATACAAATGCTTTAAAATAGATTTGTGAGACTTTCTTTTTATCTCCAGGTGAGCTGCTGTGATGAAGAGATCATTTCTGTAAACCTGAAGAGTCCCATAAACATAAGGCACTTCGGACAGAAAAATAGTAGCGCTCAGCATTTTTCAAACTTCATATTGGCCATGAGGCTCGTTGTTATCATGTCTGCAGTGCCCTGACACACAGAATATAGGGCCTGATTCAGATCTTGGCAGATGGAATATTCCATCATAAAAGTGACGGATAGCCCATCCTCCGTATTACAAGTGCATTATATCCTATGACACTTGAAATATGGCGTACGGGATAGCCATTATGTTTGTGACGGAGTATCCCATGTGCCAAGATCTAAACCCGGCCCATAGTTTGGAGACGTGCCTTAACCACAAAAGGTCACAACATCATTGGAACTTCTTTGGTAATTGTCAGTCTTAAATTTTGTTGTTATTGCTCACTTGATGTGTTGTCATAAAGGAATCCTATGGTGTCATCTGTTAGGAAACTTTATCGGGGTCTTATAGTGTGGGTATTCTGGAATCTGGGGCGGTTGGTTTTGCACTCTATCTACCACTCAAATAGAGCTTTGTTCCTTTCAGATTGATGAATCTGCCTCAGCATTAACTATCTTCGATCATGTTATGCGCGATCTGGTTTCCCAATTCAGACAACGGCTTTGAGTAAGCCATCACTGCTGGACCTCCCTACTCTCTACCTCCCCATTCAAGGGAGTTAAGACCAAAAGAGGTGAATTTCTCTTTCATGAGCAGTGTAATATAACAAAAGGCATTGGGATCCCAGTATGAAAGGACAGTTACTTACTAGGAAAGAATAATCACTCAGGACCTGGAGAAAAGGCATGACGTCCTCCTCTTAAATTCTGTCCTTATTTTAGTAGAGGACGCACGCCCTTGATTGCCTCAGACACACCCAAACGCTAATCGCAAAGAAGTCTTAAGTGGGTGCAAAGAAAATTTAGGGATTATAAAATTGAGTATTATTTTTTCGCAGAGTTTTGTAAAATGTAATTTAAGTTTTGAGAAAATACACTTTTGTCACATTATTGTCTCCTTCAGGCGACATTTACATAAAACCGGGTAATGTGGAATTTCGAGACATTTTTTATGGTTTTTAACGTGAAATGCTGGAATTTCACCGGCAAAATTCTAATTTGCCCCAAACATTACTGGGGTGACAGTACCTCATCACCTCAGTATTGACTATGCATACATGTTTTTCTATTTAATAAATGGTCAGTGGGTCCTAACCATAGAATTGCCTACCCCGAGTATTGTTTATTCAGTACCAAGCGTTTTAAGAATGTAACTATAAACAGAGTTTTACAATGCATCAGCAGAAGACCTGTCAGGATTCATATGTCTTTGTCGAGAGAGTCTGAAGACAATCAGTCCCACTCCCCAGAACAGAGGTCCACCCATGCATGAGTAAGCACCAAGAGCAGAACTAAAGCCTGGAAGGAAAGGGGAAACAGGGAGGGAGAGGGGGAGAGAGAGAAGGAGAGAGAAGGGGGGAGAGAGAGAGGGAGAGAGCGAGAGAGAAGGGGAGAGAGAGAGAGGGAGGGAGAGAGAGGGAGAGAGAGAGAAAGAGAGGGAGAGAGGGGGAGGGAGAGTGAGAGGGGAGGGAGAGAGAGATAAAGAGGGAGAGAGAGATAAAGAGAGAGAGAGAGAGAGAGAGAGAGAGAGAGAGAGAGAGCGAGCTAGAATGACGTGGTCTTGCCAACCATACATCCACTGTACTTCAGGGTATTCAGCATTTTCAATGGTTCAGGGTAATCACAATAGCAATGGTTCAGGGGATTCACAATAGCATTTTCAATGGTAAATGCCAAATGTATACTAAAAGTAAATAAAACAAAGTTGTAATATGTTGCATAAACACTAGATTGCTCTTAGAAAGAGACGTATTGGTGAATATGATTACCTGCTTCGTAAAGGTACGCAGTATCAGACTACAGGAGAAAGCCCATAAACCCTGTAGAGACTACGGCGAATATCTGTGAACATATAACAATGTTCCCTTAGGGCTGCCGTTTTATGTGGGAACACCACGCTGTCTTTTTTAACGAGGCCTAGTTTCCTGACCTGGCAGCCGCCCCTCATTCATGGCAGGCTCTTCCTGGTTGATTTTACCACTCCCCTCACAGTGAGCGCCCGTAATTCTAGTGGGCTTTACTTCCCCTCTTAGCCTCCGGGTCCACCCTCCACCTTGGGTGTACCTATTACAAGCAGGCTAGCCATCATTCTCTCACTGCCTGCCCTTCATTCATCGGCGCGACCAGTGTTCTCTATAGGCTGCACCCGCTTGGCTTACCTGGCTTCCTTCCTTTCCAGGTACTATGCCGAGCAGCTTCTGTCTTATCGCAACTCGATGCGATAATTCTTGGACCTTCTCTGGACCACCCTCCAAGAACCTCCCTTCATCCCTTCCTCTGAGCCCCTTGACCAGTAATTTCTGTTCCCTCTCTAACCTCACTGAATTGCAGTTGCCTTGACCTGCGTACTTACCCACCTCCTCTTGCTTTAGGCACAGATGTCCCAGGTTGCACTTGGACTGCTCCGGTACCCTCCTCCACCATGATTGGGAATTCAGTTGTGATACGTAGCGTAAGTAACTGTAATTGTTGTGGCAGCCTCCATGGGCATCATGCTTTTTTTTACACATCTCCTTCTCTGAGCCTAGCCACGCAGTAATCTTCCTCTGCTTTGAATTGTTCACTGCGATCTAAATCTGTCCTCACATTCCCTCCTGGGCTAATCCATAAACTCTCATTCTTGAATTCTTTTTTTTTATCCTATTTGGCCCACCATTGAGTGTATGTACATATATATATATTTTTATCTACAACACTGCTATGGAAATTACAGTAACCTGGTCCTGATGATGGCCTAAACACTTCAACAGGCTGAAACGCCGTTGACTTTTACAGCAAAAATGTTGGTGCTATTTCCTCAAGGATACCCAGATTGACTCCTTTTGCATATATTATCATTTATTGTTTGGGTATCCCAACTATGCAAATCTCACCATCATTTGTGTTTGTTTGTTGTGTCCCTTCATGTCGCTGTACATACTTCTTCATGTGTCACTTGCGCCATCACCATTTTTCATGAGCACTTGTGCACAGTATCCCACAGGTTACATGCCATTCAATGTAACACAGTGCCACCCTTACATATGTTTGAATATATGAAGTTCAATATGACAAATATATGCATTTACTAAACTTTATTCTATGTTGTCAAAAAAGTTCTTGTCTCTCTGGTTTCTCCTTCCGCTCCCAGCAATTAATTGTGCTGCTTGTAATGGGGGGCAGCGGGAAGCCTAAGCCACAAGTGAAGGAAGACTATAAAAGCAATGATGGAAACCGAGGTCAACAGAGATCCTGGAATTCACGAAGCGAGAGGGAGAACAAGCACAGCAACCAGTACCAATACGTAATCCAGAAGCAAAACAGAGCTCAGACAGTTATTCAGCAAACACAGCCAAAACAGAATTGTAAAAAATTGGGGGGCATATTACCAACCAATAGAGATAATTTTTGTCTCTAACTTGTTTAGAGACAAAAATTATCGCCGCACATCGGCGATTTTTATCGCAGATAAACCTTGCTATTAGCAAGGTTTATCGCAAATGCGATAAAAAACGGCCGCAATGCATGAATATCGCTGAAAAGTCAGCGATATTCATGCATTATCGAGCAAATGCTCTTAGCCATGTTATCCACCTCCCATTGGTTAACATGGCTAAGAACTGCTCAGGGCAGGTGTTAGCTTTTGGAGATATTCGCGCTTAGCGCGAATATCTCCAAAAGTTGGTAATAGGAGATAGCGATGTTAGCGACTGTTTCCAGTCGCTAACATCTTGGCACGCCCACTTTGCATGTCATTAGTGATAAATATCACTGACATGCAAAGCGGGGCCCAAGATGGCCGCTATCTCCTATTAGCTGTCGCTAACTGGTGTTAGCGACAGCTTGGTAATAGGGAGATAATTTTATCTCCGCTTTCTTCGCTTTTAAAGCCAAAAAAGCGGAGATAAACCCTCTTGATAATATGCCCCTGGGTTTTTATCTGAGGTGGATAAGTATCCACCTGAAGTAATAGTCACAATCCTTGTCAGGATGAACCGCTAAAGTCACTAAACAAGCTGAGCTCAGTCCCTTGCAGCTACGCTATATATTGCAGATTTGTAGAGTGCACTATCACCCGGGAGGGTATCCTGGACAAATGCAAAACAATAAAAATCACAAATGAATTAGATGAATAGAGAGCAATTGAATAAACAAAACGATTACAAAATCCAGTAAGGGGAACCAGAGAAATTATTTTTTAATGTTTAAATAGAAATAGCATAAGGAAGCACAAAGTGTCATGGATAGTCAAAGGATGTGGTTGAACAGGACCTAGATGCAATTTTGATGCTGACCGCAAAGAAGCATTAAATGCACTAACCAGGTTTGCCCTTGTCAAAGATTGTACCTTCTGACTTTATTCCTTAAGCTCCAATCCACCATAGGAGTACACTTCTACAGCACTCCAGGACCTCAGGGCAGGCACCTAGAAACTGACAGAGTGGCAGGAGGGTCCAGCCCAGGTCCAGTTACCACTGGCCAACTGCAGAAAAAAGCCTCTTGTAGCTTGTTGAGTCCCTGTGGCTTTAATAGGAGGTTAGTCTTATGAACCTTGGAGCCCCATTCTTTTGTCCTGGGTACATGAGGGAGAGCGGGTCCAGTCTTCGAGGCTCTTTTTAGGTCCCAGACAGCAGTTGCAGTCCTCTTCTGGTATTCCAAAGGTCCAGGACTGTTCTGAAGTGGGTACCTGGAGAGGCCACATTATGCCTGGTATAAGTAAGTGGGTAGAAATTACTTCTGGGGAAGCCCCAACCAATGGGTTAAAGGTTCCCGGGACTAACCCTACCCACTGTGGTCATTTTTAAGTTTGTCACAGTCTTCGGCCAGACACAACACTTGGGCTCTGAAGGCCCGGGGTGTTTGTGGGGTGAATACTATAGTAATCCTAGTGTCCTAAAATTTCTAAGACTAAAATCCAGTTTAAGACAGTCCCTGTACCCCCAACAAACACAAAGACTGAAGTCTGATAGAACAAAGCTGTGTTTTCAGCAACCAGACAGTGGAAACACAACTTGTTTTGGCACTCTGTTCCCTCATTTGAAGTGTGCTCCCAATGTCATATTTTTTAAAAAACAGTAGACCTGTCAAGCAGATCTTGAACACTACATCAGTATCTGACACTGTGATGTAAGCAAGAGGCGCTTTGTAACAGAGGCCGGTCTGGCTGGAGGGGTAAAAGAAGGATGCAGGTCTTATTGTTAGATACAGGGTAGGTCTCTTTGAAGTTAATCACGTCCTTGGGCCCGGCCCACAGGCCATGATGTCAATGGCTCCACACCCAAGGCCTTTTGTTCTGGAGCATGCCCACACCTCATTCACACCCATTGAAATGTTAATTACTGTATGGCAGAAAAGAGAGTTCAAAATGCAGATTTCACTTCCAGGAAATTCAGGCAGGAAAAGGGTAATTTTTTAATGTCATCTTTCCAAAATATTTATTAAAAATTTGAGTTTACCAGTGAATTAAGCTCGTAATAAATGTTTCAAAAAGTCCAAGAATTACATTTGAAGCTGTTTCCTAGATAGAGATAACATTTATTAATCAGAATATTCTATCCAAATATGTATAACATTTATTACTTATTATATTGTATCCCAGTGCTTTCCTATGGAACAGCCAACAATGCCACAGTGAATATAGCTTTGAGTTGCAAGCCACAGTAAGAACATATTTAACATTAAGCTTCACACTTTCTAGTTTTAAATACCATGCACCCTGCTTTAATGGGCAGTACAGCTTACTTAGGGATGACTTTAAAAAATGTAAAGAGAGGGTTTTTTGCCTGTCACAATGGGTTATTTTGAAAGGTCTAAATTCCAGTGTAAACCTGCACAGCCAGGCTACTAGTGGCAAGCCTGCAGTCATGATTGCATTATCCCTGCAGTGGGTGACACAATGAGTGTTGGAGCCGATTGGTGACATTTAACTTACAGACCGTGGGTACCCCTTGGTACCATATACTAGGGAGTTATAGGGAAGTTAAATATGCCAATCAAGAGTACACCAATTTTACCTTGTTGATTGAAGGAGCACAACCACTTTACCACTGGTTGGGAAAAGTAAAATCCAAGCAAAAATAGGCTTCAGCAAAAAAAGCAAAACATTTAGGGTGAGCCTGCAGAAAGAGCCAATTCCTAACAGTAATTCAAGAGGAAAGTCAGGGTTCAGGCAATCAGTCGGGAAACAGTACCAAATCAAAATCCAGAGAGCAGGTTGGAATTCAGTCAAGAAGGGAACTAGGGGAACCAAGAAGGAGTGCAAAACAACATAGGTAAGGGATGAAACAACAGCAACAATGGAGAAAGTAATGAGCGAAAGTGAAGGAGCCATAAAACAATGAAACGTTGTTAGGCATCTTCCCATAAATCCCTGCTACCACTCGCAACGTGGAAGTCCCACCCTTTGAACTCCCCAGTGATGATCCTGATGCCTCAGTCGCCACAGACCAGTTATCCACAACCTCCCTGGCTTTCTCGACTATATTCTAGGGCAACTAGCCCCAGAAGTGAATCACTGAGTCTGCGTAGCTCCCTTATTCCTGAAAAGACCTATCTGCCAGTGCAATATTTTTTGATGGCAGTAATTTGAGGGGACAGAAGATCCTGAAATAGCATTTACCAGCCAGCATTACTTTAAAGTGCAAATGTAAACACCTCTTTGTGCCCTACACATAATTGTCTCTGGATCTTCCTGGCTGCACGATAAATAATACTTCTGCCAAGAGTGGTCTAAATCAGGAAGGCATTGTATCACCAGACTATTTATAGTTCACAACCTTCATCCAAGCCTGAGTACATCGCTGCCTCAGGTGTGTAACCTTATGGGCAACAAGGACTAAAACACTGAAACGCATAGGTGTACATGACTGGTGGATAAAATGGTGCCATAGGGCTCATATGGAGAGACGGGTGACATTTGCGAACATGGAGCTGGGTAAAGTCTCCTCATATCACTGCCAGGAACTGGAGATTGGGGACAGTAATTAATAAAAGGTCTGGTGTACTAAAGGGTTTTACCCTTCCTGCCCCCATGAAGAAATGCACTGATATCCATACTAATATTATAAAGAGAGGGCCCAAACCATTGAGGCGGGTAATCTCAGTAACCACAGCACCAATCACAACACCCAATACAGCGTTGGAAAGGGCAGTTGCAGCAGAAGGACATAGGCTATGCAGACGCCCACCATATACATTTAAAAGGTAAAAGAACCGTGCCAGCAAAGTAGTCCCTTGTGGGCGTGTCTGCGTTGTGCTGTGGGCGTGCGCTGGGGGCATGACAAACGCTGGTGGGGGCGTGTGGTACGTTCCACCCTTCATGCCATGTCTCATATCGTGTGCTGTGGGCGTGTGCTGGGGGCGCGGCATTATGAAAACGTGTGGTACGTTCCGCCCTTCATGCCATGTCTCATTTCGTGTGCTGGGTGCATGGGCATGTGCGGGGGGCGGCATTAAGAAAAAAAAAAGCGAGTGTGCATGTCAGTTTGGCCGGCCAGAGACAGCCAGACAAACTGACATACACACTGATCACAGTGCAACCACTCCCTCTTGTCACTGTCCTCGTGATGACGTCGCCCCCAAGACTCACCCAACCCTCAGAACCTGAAAAATAAAACGATAATAAACCCGTTTTATTTTTCAAGTTTTGAGGCTGGGAGGGGGACTACGCACCTCCGCCATAGCAGAGGAGCCACACTGGGTTACTGGGCCGAGAACACACACCACTACTCCCAGGAATCTTTCTCGCTTAAGTTGGAGCACATAGTGTAACAGCAGCTCCAAATGCTAGACCAGTTCTACACCATTTGCTCTAGAAGAGAGAACGAGAACAACATAAAAAAACACTTGAAACCCAAGACCCTTGTTTGGAAGTCTCTGTTATCTAAGAAAGTCTAGAACACAATGTAGGGTTACAAGAGAATACATCTGTCAAGGGATTGTCCAATCGCATCTGACACTTTTTAGTTTAGTTTGATATTTGTAGGGCATAGAGTAATAGTAATTGCTTCTAGACTAACTGTACCACAAGCATAGGCCTAGCAAATATGTCTGGCATTAGTAAGCATTTGAAGGGTGTATTGATTCATGTTTTGCAAAAATAGTCATCGAAAGTAGAAAAATAATAAAAAGTAAATATGCCATTGTCTAAAAGGGGCATGCACGTTTGCAGAAAAAGATAATACAAACTATAAAATGACTCACTACAAATATACATTACAAAGAAATGAAAGCGGGGATTGGCCCACCTGACTTGGCACTGAAGTGAACTCCTTTTCACACAGATGTGCACATGTGCAAGAGCAGGATGCCTTCACTCACAGTGAAGAGAGTCAAGGAGAAAGTGGTCACACCCATTGGACCATGCTATGTACACACACTGGGTGTGCTAGCAAAATGGAATTACACTTGAACAGATTAATGGGTGAAGAGGGCTAATCGAAAGCGCTTGTGTGTCTGTGTGTGTATATAATGTGTGTGTGTGTACATACATATATTTATATGTATGAAAACGAGGTTGGCGAGTTGATTTGTTTTGGAATACATGAGGTTGGTGAGATAGCTAAAGTTGCCTCTAGGCCAGACCTAACAGCTGATAGAGACATGGGCCAAACAAAACCACTATATTAGTAACACATTGACGGGAGTACATTGAGAAAGTAACACAAACTGGAAAGAAAGTAAGTGTGGAAGTGTTAGCCCTGTTGCAATCAGAATCATGCAAATCATTTTCTGGGCTATGGATTGTGCGTTATTTGAGGCAAGGAAAATCAATACTGTAAAAAGAATATCTTGTTTGTTACATGGCACTTGAGGCTTTGTGTCTTTGCAGAACTGTAAATAATAGGACTACTTTTGTCAACTTTAACTTGATTAAAAGCTGAGTCAGCCCCAGTGATATTTGAGCCTGCATCTGTAGGTTGAAAACAGACATCCATAGCAGAATCATTACCGCAGTGAGCAATTCACTTTCAGGTTTGTGGATGACCCTGTAGGTAAAAGTCAATCAATAAATACCTTCTAAATTATAGCATATGTTTTATAAAAAATCATAGAAGAAAAGAATGCCCTGTGTGCAATTAAATCTACATATCTTATATTAATTAAACATAAAATTAACGGGTTCAAGTTATTCAAATGACTCTTTGCATACAAACGCAGAAGCAAACCCAAATTAACAAAACATTATAAAAAAAGGCATCAACCGCGTAAATACTTACTTAATTTGTACAGTCAGCCATACATTACAGGGAAGAGAAAATGACTGGTAAGTTATTGGGCAATGACCTAGGCGAAGTTCTACTAAAACATTACATATGACCACTACCATCAGGTACTACAAAAAAAAGGTGCCAGAAACCGATGTACTCTAGCGCCAGGTCACTTATTTACAAACCATCAATGAGTAATGCAGCAAGACCAAGAGACCAAACCCAAAAGAGCTAATTGTGTAGCTCCCGAATAAAGGCCTTATTTAGATCACGGCAGATGGGTTACTCCATCACAACGGTGATAGATATCCCGTCCGCGGCAATATAAATCCTATTATATCCTATGGGATTTTTATTTCGGTGGACGGGATATCCGTCATTGTTGGGATGAAGTAGCCCGTCCGCCGAGATCTAAATCGGGCCCTAAGATTCTAAAGGAGGGAAACACATTAAGTGATAACACAACAGTTGCCCCATTTCAAATGTACTGGTGACAACCCTGTGGACCGCCGCCCAGGCAGATGTCTTGCCAAACTCAATCCTTGAAAATGGAAGATCTGACTCCGGATATATATATATATATATATATATATATAATTTTTTTTTTACTGAGTTTTATATAGTGGAAACTTGACCCGAAGATATCAGGGCGCTTTACACAAGCACCAGTTGCATTACATGAGGACACATTCATTTTTGTTATGCACAGGGAGATTAAGCGATTTGCCCAGAATCACAGGATGTTGTCGACCGCCCAAACCATTAGGCCACATCTTCTCCCCTATAAAAATAGGAAATGGTTCAAGAGATTACCCTGTTCTGCAAAAGCACAAATGGCTTATCTCCCTTCCATGCCAACCCTAAGGTCACAAAGCAATTACCCCTTTTACTGAACTGGGAAATGGAGATATACAAATATAAAGAACACCATGTACAAAGAATACAGCAAGTTCTCTCAAAGGCTGGACTTACCTGGAAAAAAAGAAAGATAATGAATGATGCATTTCAAAGGAGAATAGAATTTGTGACACAAACCCTGCCCATGATGGAGGCCAGACTTAGGCTTCCTGATATACAATATTACTAAATCTACCCTCTGATGTAATAGCAACCTGAAAAATATATCAGCTATGACTAGTGGAAATTGAGCAAGGGTGTAGGCGAGAGGAACACAACCACTGGTTTTCAGCATTCATAGCTGCCAAGAAGCTAATGGCTTTTGTGAGAACTAGCTCTTCATTACTCTGAATGCTCTGATCTCTAACCACTAACAGAACAACAAAAATGAAATCCCACAAAAATCCAAGATTGTGTTAGGGGCAATAAAATTGGAGATGCAATGCCTAAGGTCCTTGCCACTTGAACGTATGACCCACATTCCTAGAATAAGCCTTTAGAGTACATGGTTGATGTACTGAAAACAAACAAAATGCACACAGCTTTAATCACTCCTTACTTTATACACCCAGTATTTTACGTTCAAGACCACCCCAAATGAAGAAGCATCAGTAAGCCAAAGACATGGAGGGTGACAAGGGAGATGGTGCTACAAAAATACTAACATGTTTATGTTTATGAGATTTATAAAGCGCTCAAATACCCATGGGTGTCTTGGGCTAAGGACAGTGGCTTATACCAAATAGCAGAGGAATTTATTGATTAAACAATCAGGTTTTTGTCATTTTCCTGAAAGTTAGTAGAGACTGGCAGGATCTGATCTTTAATGGAAGGGAGTTCCAGCGTTTTGCAGTGGCGACAATGAAGCGCTTGTCGCCCCATGAGGCGATTTTAGTACGTGGAACCCTAAGCAGAAATGCAGTAGATGAGCGAAGGGCTCGAGTCGGAATAAAAGTTGCTAGCTCCTTAATTAGAAACTGAGGCCCAGGGTTATGGGAACCCTTGTAAGCAATGCACAAGGCCTTGAACTTTATGCGGTTTTTCACAGGGAGCCAATGATACTTCTGAATGACATGAGAGATAGGCTTGTATTTGGGAGTTCCTGAAAGCATTCTGGCTGCTGCGTTCTGGAGTGATTGTAGTTTGTGAATGACCTTGTTTTGGGCATTCACAAGAAGCCCATTAGAGTAGTCAATGGTGTACATGACTAGTGTACTGACCAAAGTTTTTCCTGCAGTCAAGGGAAGAAATGGTAGAATCTTTTTTATCATTCGCAGTTTATGGAATGAAGCTGAGACCACCAAGACCACCGAGTTGGCATGGGGAACAAAGGTCAGCCTGGCATCATATATGACGCCCAGATTCCTAACCTTGGTGACTGGAAGTGGAGGGGGACCCAATGAGGAAGGCCACGAAGAGGAGGACCAGATGGGGGACAGCTTGCCAAATGTCATAACCTCTGTTTTATCAGAGTTCAGCTTAAGGCAATTGCTGGTCATACAGCTGCTGATGGCTAGCATGCCCTTTTGAATGTTGGCTGCTACATTTTCACCATCATTGTGTATAGTCAGCACCAATTGCCTATCGTCTGCATACGATGTAAGGCCCATCCCTTGTGCCTTGATGACTCTGGCTAAGTCTGACACATATATGTTAAAAAGCGTCGGACTTCGGGATGAACCTTGTGGCACACCACACGGGAGGGCTAGTTGGACAGAGTGAAAAGTGCCAAAGTTTACCGACTGTGTGCGGTTGGTGAAGAAAGAGGTCAGTAGGGCTCTTGCTTTATGTTGGACACCCATTTTAGCGACATGGTCGATCAAGATGGTATGATCGACCGTGTCAAAAGCTGCTGAGAGATCCAGCAATATAAGAACGGCCGTCCCTCCCTGATCAAAAATGATTCTGATATCTTCAGACGCTTTAATAAGCGCGCTCTCGGTCCCGTGGCCCCTACGGAAGCCAAATTGAGTGTCATCTAGCAGGTGATGGTCTTCAATATACTTAGAGAGTTGAGTATTCACTTAGAGAGTTGAGTATTCATCACCTTTTCAAAATTTTTGGCAGCGAAAGGCAAGCTGGCTATTGGCCTGTAATTCTTAGTGTCAGTCGGGTCCAGGTTTGCTTTTTTTGGCAGCGGTTTTATGATAGTTTTCTTCCAGGTTGTGGGGTATATGCCTGAAGAAAACATAGCATTACAGATGCTTGACAAAACAGGTGCCACCTGTTCAGCGACTGGTAGTAGTAGAGCCGGAGGACAAGGGTCGATAGCGGAGCCTGATTTAACAGAGGAGATTAGAGTAGCAATCTGGTCAGGAGTGGTAATTGTAATAAGGAGTATTCAGTGGTACTACTTATTGAAGACTGGTCGACAATATTGGTCTGGGATGCACATTTAGAATAGATATCATTTACTTATTCAAAAAAGTAGTTCGCTAGAGAGTCACACAGTGACTGTGAAGGGGCTGGGGTGAAGGAGGATGTTTGACCTGATAATTTGACGACTACTTGATAGAGCTGCTTATTAGAGTCTTGCGCGGATTCAATCTGTGCAATATAATATTTACTTTTTTCCTGCGCAACCAATAGTTTATATTTAGTGAGTGCTTCTTCATAGAGGAGTTTCGTCTGACTATTGTAAGATTTACGCCTTTGTCTTTCGCGGTTTCTACATAGTTTCTGGTACATGGTATTATCGGAAGTGGGACTGTTCCACCCAACGAGCCTTCAGCAGGGCATTGGGAATATGGGTCTGTGGTGAGACTAGGAGGAAGGGCAAATGTAGTTTGCCCAAGGAAAACCACAGGCATTGTTGAAAACCTGGATGAATGTGAGCATGCAGGCAGACATTTTGTACGTTTATTGCTTTCAGTAAGTTGTCTGTGTATACCAAGAAACATATTGATTGCATGGACATCATCCTGAACATCTAATGGGGTGAATCGATCCCATAATTTGAAACTCAGAATCAATGTGAAGTGCCCTGATGTCGTTTGGGCAAGAAAGAGAGTAGAGTAGGACACCCTTCTCTGTTAACAGCCCCTGCATCCCTCCATTTCTTGATTCCCTGGAGGAAGACCGCTTGCTCAATCAGCCACACTGGCCACGTAATGGAAAGGAAACAAGGCATGGAAGGACCAAACCTGATTTGGTGTCCATTCTTGATGTCCAGAACCGATAGACACGAGATAGAGGTCTACTGACTAGTTTCGAAGGCTGATGCTCTTTAGCTAGGGGAAGAGGTAGGCATGGAATGGCATCTCCTACATTCACGCTAATTCACAGGACTTCTTTGCAAATTAATTCTAGTGGACATGTACAAGGCACTAAAATACATTGACTCTATTGACGTCAGCAAGGTCCCACCCATTCAACGGAGCATATGTTCCTTTAGAGCTGTGCACTTAACAGGTCAGAAACCTTCCCTTGCATGTCAATGCATTTAATCACACTTCTAACTCCAGGTTAAGCTAAAAACATAATTCAGTATTCCACTGCTCAAGCCGTTGCCAGATATTGTAACTGTAAATTATATTAATGTAGTGCTTACTACTCATGATGAGGTGTTGAAGCTCTTTGAGGCAAATACCATGCTAGTCTGGAACCCAAAACTAGAGGTAAATAGGTAGTTGATAAGTAATATCTGCTTCTGTTTCCTTTTTTTAATGTCAGTGTTAAGTTTATTTAGTTTGTGTTCTTGAGATAGGTGCCTGTTACTCCCTCAGGACAGCCCATGACCACACATTTTGCAATACGTGTTAAAAAGAGTGTTAATTTGCAAATGCCCGGCGTGAATTGGGATGGGCACAAAATGTCGTCTTCCTAACTGAACTGTGAACCTGGGATTTAAATAATTGCTAGTGAATAGTCACTCTATTCCCAAAGACTGCCCAGACTAGACTGGCCCAAGAGGCATGCCTAACTGTGACTACATCGTGCGAATCAGTTGCACATGGACTTGGGCAATTTAGATGAAAAGGGAATAAACATGATCAAATCAAGGAAGAGATCCACATTTCTTAATCCTTAATCCTCTGGATATGTTTGAGTCAATCTAAAGTAACCATCCACTAGTTTTGCCCAAAGCGGCATCTACCATTAAACAGGTTTTAATGCAGCTAGCTCTCAATGCACCAATGTAAAAATCTCAAAGGGCATGTAGTTTAAAAAAAAAAAAAAGAAACTTGGCCTGAGGTTACAAAAGTGCTTTACAACAGAACCAGGCTACATTTACACATGTTTTTTACTAGGCACTGGGAAATTAAGTCATGTGTCGACAACAGCGGGGGCTCCTCCGCTATGGTGGAGGAGCGCCTCTCCCCCCCCCCCGCCAGCAACGTCAGCTGCAGAACCTGAAAAATAAAATGACAAAAAAGCATGTTTATTATTGTTTTATTTTTCTCCAATGGAGTCTAGGGGTGGGGCCATGTGGATGACAGTCACAGGGGTAGTGGTAGGTGGACTGTTGTCAGTGAGCATGAAAGTTTGGTCGGCCATCTCAGGACGGCCAAATCGTCATGCACACTGAAGCTGTCTCCAACCCAAGCGGCAAGGCTGGTTTGGAAACAGCAAGCATAGGCTAACAGTCTCCCTGGGACTGCAAATTGAGGGCGCTCAGGTCAATTATGGTGCTGCTCTCATGCTGTGAGAGCAGCGTCAGGATTGGCCGCAGGGCAGTCTGGGAGCCTGTGCCTGCAGTGAAGCCAGAAGATTAAGGCAAGTTTTTTTTTTCTTTCACTTTTATTAATAAAAAAGAGAGCCTTCAATGTTTGTTCTTCATCTGATTCTCTCCGATTTTTACAAACGATAAAATATCCCCACATATGCGCAGTATTTCGGTACCAATAACCATGTTTTTAAACTGAAAGCAGTTTTAACCAGAACACTTGCAAATAGGAGAAAACGATTGCTAGTGTTGCTGATGGCATTCACACCACCTTTCTGTACTGGGCCTCATTACATATTTTTTTTCAGTTCTTATTTTAAAGAGTCTCCCTGGATACTTCCCCTGTGGGGAGCTGATTCATATGGTAAGAATCCATGCTGAGAATGTCTAGGAAGAGAACAATAAATAACCCAATTAAAATAAATCAAGTTAGCATATTTAGGCAAGCATCTCTTCAATGAACATTATCCAGCCTTCCAAATCACCCTAAAAATATGAAACATCGGATATCATTTAATTATGTAAAGATCCTGTTTCGTCGCTGATTATGCATCAAATGAGCACAGTTATACAATTATCAACGCTGCTAACTCTCCTCTGATTAAAAAATGTAATATGCAATTAAGGTTTAAAATTAGCATATGATCATAGCAATTAGCTGCTAGCTAACAATGTAATTATTAATTACATATCATCTGACAGCTATAGGAGGTGTTACACTCAAATATGCTCAAAACGTCCACCATCCATCCCCCCCTCAAGCCCCACCCAGCGGATCACTGTCTGGCCTGTCACTCAGCCTGTTGAAATTAGAGAATAAAGCAGAAAATGACTACCTTGATGAATATGTAAATTGATATGCTAACTGGGGAGTTATTGCTGCTGTTCTTGAGGTCTGCAATGTTACTGGAATTCAAGTATTATGGCTATTACTACTGAAATACTTGAATTCCCGGACCTGGTAGACTTGTGCCAGGAATGGTTAAACATATTAAATGCTAACTTCCGGCCTTGAATTTGCAGTAAAATGTAATATGGATTATACTGCCTGTCAAGTCAGTGACAGGATGCATCTACTGCGCAACTGTGGGTGGGGGGATTGACGTTATAGTTTTGTTATACAAATTTTAGTGGACTTAAGATCAGCCGCGGCCGGTAGTGGGAGTGCCGGTCGGGTGGTGACGTGGGGAGGGGGAGGGGCAGGGTGGGGGGTAGTATTGTATGGATTAGGGACTTTAACAGGTAAGTAAACATATAAAGAAATAAAACGAATTTCGTTGCGTGCACTGCATCACCAAATGCGATGCAGTGCACTCAACGAAATTCGTTTTATGTATTATTATGTTTACTTACCTGTTAAAGTCCCTAATCCATACATTACTACCCCCTACCCTGGTCCCGGGCCGTTCTCTGCTTCCGGGTCTGCCGCCTCTAACCAGTGAGCCACACCACTCCACCTAGTCTATACTGATATACTGATATCACTTTTAATCTCTAAATTATAGTTATATGGGCATTTCTCTTTTTTAACCTATATTTTAATCAATTTATTATAATTATGTGAGTACCTTTTTAAAGTAAATTACAGTATATATAGTGCACATTGTTTATGATCTGTATTATATGCCTGTCAATATTGCATGAAGGCCTATTTAATGAAACTCGTAAAAATTATTTAAACTAAACTACTGCGCAATGATACGTGGTGGATCGGCATGAAATTGATTCTAAAACTGCAAACTAGACAACACTTCTACCCTGCTTTCAAGCCTCATGCACAACACACAAATTCCGCCCAACACAGACCAGTCTATCATCCCTCATTCAATCATGCACCTAAAATGTGGCCCAAGATGTGTTGAAAATTGGAGCTCTTCACGCCCTCATCCACAAAGCGCTATCCGAATTTACATGCGAAGTAGGTACGTACTCAACAACTAAGAAGGTACTTTAGACCTCACAATATGGTCTGGAAAGCACTATATAAACTCCACCACAATATATTCGGGGCCACTGGAATTATGCAATTGTGCGGCCTATCCGATTTTTTCATAATTTTAGATTAGCCGCATTCGCCACATAATCCATCCACTGCTGCATAATCTGCACATTTTAACAAAAAGAATGTTGTTTCTAGCGCCAATGGTTCAAAAGTTACTAAAAATACAGCAACATGTGTTGCCACGCAGTGGAAAGCCGTTTGAGAAGGTTAACTGGTTGATTATTACTATATGTGGTGTTAAAATGAAGTGCAACCAATGCCCAAATAGTGTTAACAAGTGTAAAAATGACAAAATAATGAAGTAATACCATCACAAAACGTGAAGCATTGCACCGCATAATTAGCCTTTTCTTGCCACATAATCTACTCAAACCCACCGCATCATTTGCCCCTCCCCTGCCACATAATTCCTGAATATACATGCGTGACCTCTCGCTTCACGTTCGTCGGATCGGAGTCTCCTGCTCAACTCGGAGTTCAATTGGGTGCCAACCTCATTAAACAATGCATAGTGAAAATTTATTTTTTGTTCAAACTTTAAAGGTCTTTTGTGATCTTTCTCTCCTGCGGGTATTTCATGCAAACCATAGAATGCAAGCCAATTATAATCTTGTCTGATGCTTTAAGAATGTATGGAATTGGAGTGGGCTACTCAATGTGACTGTTTCTTTGTGGCCTATATAAACGGAAGGAAAGGTCACCGAGCAAATCAAAGTCACGACCTATTTATGGCTGCAAACTTACGTTTACGGCAGGAAATGGCTCCCTTTATGCCTGACAGTTATCCATAAATTATTATCTGTCAAGTGTGAATTATTTTTCTACTGCCTACTTTTATGCCACAGCTGTATACAACTGCACAGTAATAAACCCGGCAGACTCCGGGAGATTCAAGGCATGCCTAGTAAATTTGAAAACGTCCACGGCCTGTCTGAGGCTCTCCCTGGAAAGGACTGCAGATTTACTCTGCCCCTTTCAGGGTGGGAAAGGGAAAAAGAACATCGGAAAACTTTGCGGTTTTGAATGGGATGGGTTTGTTCATGCGGAAAAAAAGTTTTTCAATTTCAATTTCCCAAATTTGCATAATCTTCTTTTGCATTGTTATGTGAAATTTCGGAAAACCTTTGCTAAATACCGTAAAATAAAAATCTGGCCCTAAGACATCCGTAATAGACACCAGTGCCACGCCAACCGATACTTTGAAAACTAATAAAATCGTTTAAAAAAATGTAATCCACAGAAAGCTACAGATTTCGAGCTGTCACATTTCCAGAAAAACTGATTCTCCTTTTAATGCAGCCTTGAAGTGTGTGCAGCGTGACACGGTCAATGCCTGTCTGGCAGCGTCTTTCTCCGACGACTAATGGACCCAGCACCCTGACAAATGAAGCCCAGCGGGACGGAGGTGTTTCAAATGGCATCCTAGTGTAAGACTGAGAATAACAAATGGGGCCGCAGGCAGCGCAGGCAGCAGAAAAAGAAGGTTCAGGTGGATAGAGGGGACTGATAAACGAGGCCCTGCTTCCTTGAAACCCCTGAGATTATGACTTGTTGAATAATAAATGACGCCCTGGTCGACGGAAGTGTCTAAAAGGTTACTTACTTCCTGCTTCACTGAAGGTCCTAAAAAATTATGTTTTGCAAGACTGAGGTCAGTGAAAAGCGGGGCCCGACACGACGGAGGGAAGTAAATATTGAGGCTCCTTGGACTCCTGCACAGTACTGCCACTTCTGGTCCACTGACCCTTCGTAGCCACTGTTCTGTCTCTCCAGGCAGTGCTGCTTCATGCAATACTGCATCTCCTTAAGGAAGCAAGAGGCAGAAAAGACAGGAGTACCTCGCAAAATATGGAATTGCAAAATTTGAAGTTGGTGGTAATTACCGATTTCTTTGAAAAATGCACTTTTTAGCATTTTTCATTGTGCTGTGTGCAAGCATACATATTTCAGGGGTGCTACAGGATGTCCTTTAGACACCCTTGCAGTCTTGAAATTGCATTCACAATTTGCGAGTACCTAATGGGTACTCGCAAATTGCGAATGTCTTCCCATTCATTCCTATGGGTGGGAAGGTGTTCCTTAATTAAAGAATATTTAGGAATCACAAATATTATTGCGATTCCTACCTACATAGAATTTTGCGAGTCCTTAATAGCAATTCCCTAAAAATTGCTATTAAGGACTCGCAAACTGCTACAATGACACATCTGCCCCTATGTGCTGTTTCTCCAACCTGGTTGTGCAACACAGCTGGGTTGGAGAAACCTAAGTGAGCATGTCAATTTGGCTGGCCTAAGACAGCCGGCCTAACTGACATGAACACTTAAAAGTGCACCAACCACTCCTCCTCCCCCTTCCATCGCTAGGCCATGCCCCTCCCTACACATGCTAACTCAGCCAGCAGCTAAAAAATAAAACAATTATAAAATATTGTTTTATCTTTAAGCTGCTGGCTCTGTGCCAGTGGTGTATGCTCCTCCACCTTGCAGAGAAGCTGCCGCTGAAGACAAGTATCCTTACTCTCTAACAATACTTTACAGATTTATATGCAATGTTTGAATGAAGGAGGAGCCATAACACTTGTGATGTCACCTGGTGGAGTCCATGTCATTTCAAGGCACAAATCCACAGTACAAGGAGGAGTGGGATTCATCCCCATCACTAATGAACACTGTGACTAGAGTCTTCAGTCCTTGATTGACCTGTGCAATTTCAAATCAGCCTCAAAACTAGAACTTATCGGAAAATACCTTTTCCAGATCAGAAAACTATCTTTAATGAAGATGGGGCTTCGCGTGATACCGTTGAAGCAAAGAATGAAAAAATACATACACGAAGACTCGTACGCCCTGTGTACATCGTTTGACAATTAACATATTATAGGGTGCATAATTCCTGACTGATGGCTTTTTTTAAAATATAAGGTAAAGAACCACACCAGAGTCTTGACTCAGTCAGACAGGGTTGAATGCAAGAAAAGTGAGATCAAAAATACCATGATGTAAAATATTGTCACAATAATATCGATTACAAAAGTATCATGAAGTTAAGTTGATATAGAAAAGTATAAATTGACAATGATTAACTTCACATCTACATACCATGACGACATATACATGAACCATCAAGATACACATTGTAAGTATAGTAAATCTAAAGTTAGCTATATATAATTGCCTTCTAAGTATATTTCGTTGATATTTTTGCTACAATATAATTATAGCATGATATTTAGGGATTGATATTCCAGTATACTCATGGAAAATATCTTGTGACAAAATGTGGGCAATTATTTCCAAGTAAAAAACCTACAGCACAAATATTGTATTATAACGTTCAACCCTGCGGCTCCTGCTAACCTGCTCCAAGGAATCACCAATGGTCCCGAAAATGATTTTTTCCTAATCTCTCCACTCCTATGATGCCAAGCCGCTTTACAGCACAATGGTGCATGATCTAAAGAGGCGAACGTCTAGGGTATTAGCCCTAAACTACAAATGCCCCATGCTCCATTACATAACATGGCATATATTTGTAAAGTGCACTTTCACCCCCAAGGAATTTCTGGGTGCTGAATAACAATTGTTTATTGTTGCTCTCTGGAACGTAATATATTTAGGATTATATTGTGGATAAAATGACAAGCGGAGCATCCAAGATTTGAAATCGTGACAATGGAGTCAAATACAGATTCTAGAAGTGGATTCAATAGTCCACTAAGCTATCTCACCAGGACAGATTCACAAGTTCTTCGGCCACCTTAAATTCAGCTTGGTTGCACTGAAAAAGCACTTTACGGATGTGAAATATCAATTTTGTATTGTACTGTAATTGCATTTATATAACACCTGCAATTCCTAACTTGGCTGCAAAGTGTTATATGCCAGGCAGTAACCTGCTCCAGAACTTAATATCAGTGGTTAATCCAGTGGTCATTGAGATTAGTCTTGTGCTCTCAAGGAAACCATTCCATGCATTTACACCTCTTTGTGTTGGATCACATTATTAGAAGTTAGGTGTGATCATTGGTCATGATTGGTGAAAGGTTACCATTCATAGGATGTGGCTAGCAAGCCTGAAATGTCACACTTTGCCACATTTACAGGTTTACAGGAAGGACCATGTTCTGGACATTCCTCTGTGAAGAATCCTGCAAAAATAGAGGAATACTACCCAACAGGTAAGTTTGTGGTTCATCACATACTTCTTTCAGGTAGATACCTAGCACAGAAACACGTATGCGTTTACTCCTTTCCCAGACAACATAGGAAGGACACAGCCTCTTAATTCATGGGCTGTATGGGAAGAGGTGCCTCCCCTATTTCCCCTTAGGAGAAAAACAATGTTACACGTGCAAAGGTTGGCTAGCATCTGATTTACATATATACAGTTTTTTCCAGGGTAAATTCACATTATATAAATGTAACACACTGACATACATAGGAATATCTATGACTGTCATAGCTTTTCAGACGTACTTATGGAATTCTAGACAAGCTCTAATAAATCAATTATTTTCCTTTAACCATTAGAACATTTGGATACAATTTCCAACTTTTAAACTGGGGCCCTGAGTAAGAATGCCCCAAACTCAAGTGAGTAGAATTGTGAAGCATTCAGAAGCTTGAACAGGCAGCTGCACATGTATGTACTTGTTATTTATGTGGACAATTAATTTCTACCAGAAAGTGTAATTGTGGTGTCTGTAGGTATGCTGCATAGCGCCTTCACACCCTCACTAGTCTCCATGTCTAGAGGAACCTCCCCAAAAACAGCCTGTTGTTGCGCTCTGTGGCTGTATTGCTGCTTCTCAATGGAAATAAACACACTCATCATTACCCTGTATTAATCAACAACCTTGAGGTCAAAAGAGAATCTCCCTCAAAAAACACATCACCAAGAAATATAAGATGGCCTGGTGCCAGCTTTCTCTACTAGACAAAGTGAAATCATTCCTCCAAGAAAATGACTTAAGAACTGATGTTCAAGCCATCTTACTCTTTCAATTGGATTGTGGCAAATGCCCTTCTGCATGGCCTCCAAGAGTCTACAATGCAACCCTTAAGGGCAATTGACATGTAGTAGCATGCCTCAACTAGGGCCTGAAGAAATATGACATCACCCTCACCTGATGAAACTCCACTGGCAGCCCTCACCATCATCAAAACTTCAGCAGACTCAAAGCCAGAATACCAACTGATTGGAAGAGGACAACATGCAAACAAAAGCAAAAATCAAGGTTGAAAGCCTTTCTCTGTATCTGCCTCCATGATCTGGATCATCATCACCATATGCAACTGAACTGCCACAATCCTGCTCAGATTTAAAAAAGTTTATCAGAACAACAGGAGAAACCCATATGTCTTTGCGAACTGGGTATAAAAGTATTAACTTTCAACAAGTGTTCACATGGAACTCATTTGTATTTACAGTAACATATTATCACAAAGCAATTTTTGCGCTCTTGGATAGTCCATGTAGTGAATCTCCAGAACAATCTGGTCTATCTTCTCCTCATTGATAACTAAGTGATTGGACATCCTTTTTTGAATACCAATAACCATATGTTTTTAAAACCAATTCTAAGTCACCTTACTGTCACAGATCCTTAGGTTATGGTCTTTTCTCACTGGGGTTTTCCTTGACCACTTTCGTCTTTTCCTTCTAAATTATGTCAGCCACTACAAATTGAAGTGCCGCAATGACAAAATATAAAAAAAATTATAAATACATTTTCGTAATTTTTTTCTTTTGTATCATAACAAAATAAATACTTGATTAGGCTGAATCCAGTGGAAAGAAAGTGATTTTTTCTGGCTACTTCTTACGGGCGTGTATCCAATTTGCGACACACTTTCTCCATATATTTTTCTCTGTATTTGTTTCTTGATTTAATCAACACAAGCATTGCTTTATGATTATATGTTACTGTAAATACAAATGAGTTCCATGTGAACACTTGTTGAAAGTTAATACCAGTTTAACAATGAGCTGAAGACACCACCTTCGAGAAGACAGTATCATGATGCAGTAGCAGTTCACATTCACTCTTAGAAATTGTCTACCCCTTAAATTTCATGTTAATTGTGTCTTTACATTGGACCCTGTACAACTCTAGGCTGCCTTTTGGATACGTTCATCCTATACAAAAACTACATACATACATCAATACTGCCCGTGCACTGAAACTACATTACCACAGCACCTCACAAACCCTCACAAGGAGTCAAAGTGCACTAGTAGATGGGTAGCATGCTACACAGTGAGGGAGTGCTTGCTTGAATTTTTTTTATATTGCAGTGTAGCCAAAGTGGGAAGTTACTTGGTGATGTTTTTGAGTGACAATATTGGTGCTGTTATCTTGTCTTAGGTTACTGAGAATAATGAGTATGCAATTTAAGGCATTTACGTCACCTAAATTAATATTGTCTCTGGGTGAGAGCTCTCTATCGGATTCACCCATAAATGATAGATGAGTAGCAAAATATAAAAAGTATACCTGCTGCCTTCTGTGTAACGGTCCCTGTATCCATTCTAGCTCCCTCATTCTTCACTGCTCCAGTAGCAAATCAAATAAGTGCGCTGTCTACTCATGGTTGACTGCTTTAATTATCACTGTTAATTGTACGCAGCGGCAAAATTGCCCCTACCGCTGTACTTTGTTATTGTTGTGTCTCTCTCGATCGCGAGAACGTATTCGTTCCTACGCTGTCACATTTAATTTATGCAGGCTAGCAAGCGCAGTGCAATCTTCTGACCGCAAGGGGGCACAGCACACTCATCCTTTCGCACGCTGCATGTCTTGACCCCCCAACAGCCAGAGCATGTCAGTTTTACTGATTGCTTACAGTGAAGTGTTAAACATTGCATTGTTATACAGGAGGGAGGAGCTTTGGTTGCGACAATTACTGCTCGTGTGAAATGGAGTCAGTTTTTTGTTTGGGCAGAATTAATATTCTTTGGAGCGAATATTAGTTAGCTCAGTGAGCCACCGCCTAGAGAAAGAACACCCTTGTGGGTAAGGCTAGCCTCCCCTGAGGCGTTTGTTGGGAATTCACAGGCATTGATTTGCCCATCAAACCAAGAGGTGCACGTCCCAAGGGACTTTTTCTTCTATTTCCATCTCCTCCTGCAGTGGAGTATTTCTAAAGGTCCTAGACCTTCCATATTACCCAGTTACTCAGCACACCCATTATGGAGTTTGGGGATTATGTAGAGGAGGAAGAAATTACTTACCTTTCAATTGACGAGCATTTCTGTGAGGTGATGCATGCTTCCATCTTCAAAGCTGTCTTGAAGGTTGTAGCCCCCTTAGAGAAGAAGATCATGACTCTTCAGGTGCAATGTCAAAAACCCTTCAATCAGAGGGAAGATACTACAGGGCCCCCAGCCTCCCTACTTCCAGGGTGGCCAGCTACCCCTGCTCCCATCCCTGCTCTGGTCCCTGATAAGAGCAAGTGCACGAAAGATCCTGAAGTCGATATGGATGCTTTCTCATGCCTCAAGAAGGCATTTATGTTCTCACAACCCTTACATTCCTGGCCCTTTAGGGCATCCCCTGCTACCCCTCCACTAACGGATCATAGGGATGGGGATGTCTCTCCCAATACCTCCAACAGGGATCCTTCTAGACCTTAACGCCTAGCTGCTAGCCCCTAGCTGATTCAGGCCCCTCCACGAGCACGATACAACCTCTGGAGGTGGATCTGCTAGATCCTGATGACCTGATACATCTGCGTTTGCAGAGTTTTGTCCTGCACCCAAGGTAGCCGCCGACATGATGGGCAGGTTGAGGAAACCTCTTGATTAGTAGGTGAGGAGCTGCTTCACAGCAGAATGCCCTAGGACATCTTTGGAGGTGATGGTGACCCTCACACCAGAGATAGACGCCAAGATGGCCACCTTGCTAAATTTGTCCCTGACCACAAGAAGGGCATTGAATGATGGTGGCGCTCTTGCCAGGATAAACTCCTGGACTTCGCAGGGCCCCTGGCAAAGATTATGGACATGGTGGAGGATGCGAAAGCCTCTGGGTCCCTCATATTTCCTGATGCTCTGTGCGGCTGGGCTCAACGCGCCATTATTTTCTTAGGAAACGTGAATTGCGCGATTTCTACTGAGAGACGCAGATCGCAGCTGATGAAGACTTTCCATGTAAGAGGCAGGTACACTAGCCCAAAGCAATCTTTTTGGGGACACCCCTTTATTCGCGAGTTAGACAAATTTGGCAATACTTTAAATTAATTGGAAAATGCTCAAACACTATTAAGAGGATATTCACCCCGCATGTTTTTGCTGCAGCCGTTCGAGGTAGGGGGCGCTCGTTCCTTTGTCCCTCCCATCAAGCCTTCAGAAGTGGAGACTCTTGCCAGGGCCAATGGCAGGACTCCAGCAAGTTTGGAAACTTCTACCCGACGATACGCTAACCTGCCGCCACGGGGCGGAGGCGGATCCAGAGGCGGTAACTTCAGCAATGTACAAGGTGAGGATACAAGACCCGGTGGTGATTCGAATTGGGGATTGTCTGGCCTCTTTTATGACAAACTGGGAAAAACTATCCTCAGAAACGTAGATCCTTCAGGTTTTCACATAGAATTTTACGGATTTCTGTCTCAACCCCAGCAAACCAGACCACTGGTCTTTTCACAAGAGCAGCAGAACCTAGTGGATCAGGAAACAACAAGCCTATTAGAGAAAGGCACGATAGTCCGAAAGACTGTTCACCCCAAGGCTTCCTCAACAATCTCTTCCTGGTACAGAAAAGTGACGGCGGGCAACACCCGGTTATCAATCTCAAGGAGTTCAATGCATGGCTCCTATACTGTTATTTCAAGATGGAGGGTATCCATCTTTTAAGGGATCTCCTCTAGATCTTGGATTGGATGGTCTGTGTAGACTTAAAGGACGCCTTCTTGGCGGTTCCTGTCTTTCCGCCTTTCAGTTCCGGTGGGGCTCCAGTGTGTTCGAGTTTGCATCCCTTCCTTTTGGTCTATCATCAGCCCGTGGTGCTTTACCAAGCTGATGAGGCCATTGGTTGAACACTTGCGGGCACGCGGGATGAGGCTAATTTTCTACCTCAATGATATTCTGATCATGGATGAATGTCCACAGCTCCTCTCCTTACACTTGCAAATGGCTGTCGAGCTTCTAGAGTTGTTGGGTTTCGTGATCAGCACGGAGAAGTCTGCGCTGGTACTGGCCCAGTCAGTACAATTTCTGGGATTCTTGATAGACTCGGTCAAAGCGACCCTCAGTCTCCCGGCTTTGAAGTTGACCACCATCAGATACAAGCTCAGGAGGACAATATCCAAAGCATAGATATCCATCCAGGCTATTTTCCAAGGCCCTCTCCATTACCGGGCACTACAATGCTTGAAAATCTCACACCTTCGAAAGGGCCTCTCATATGCCCAGTTGGTTCCACTCTCAGATTGTGTCCGTTTTCAATGGATCTTTTTTGCACCCCAACTGGACTTTCAGTTCTCAAATTACTACAGCTGGAGAGTGGACCCCCAGGCAGTGGCCATGGACCCTTCCTTTAGGACTGGAGCAAGGACCTGCCTATGCCTTCCCACCTTTTGTGATGATAATGCGACTGGCGGCTCAAGTGCCCAGGCAACAAGCGGACCTAGTTGTGATTACCCCAATATGGAGGTTGAAAGTTTGGTGTCCAGCGATGATGGAACTTTCCTGGGATTTTTCAATCCCTCTACCTCTGTTTCCAGATCTTCTCCGGGATCCCCAGAACAACCGTCACCCTGGTCCTAGAGGGATTTCTTCGTCTCAGGGCCTGAAGGGTTACTGGGAATGCTGGAAAGTTTGGAGATTTCACAAGAGGCTGCCTCTCTGCTTGCCAATGCCTGGGCAGACAGTACAAACAACCTGTACCGGTCTGCCTGGTCTAGATGGTAGGGCGAGTAGTTCCAATACCAAGTGGATCTCATGGGGGCTGATGTTGTCCAGATTTTGAACTTTCCGGCGAGCTTGGCTTCCCAAGGTATCGCTTACAGATCAATTACTACCTTCAGATCGGCAATATCGGTGGGCCACCTTCCAGTGTACAGCCACCCAGTAGGGGAATACACGTTGGTCTGTAAATTGTTGAGGGGTATCAGGTGTCAGTTCCCCCTGAACTGAGATATTCGATATTATGGAATGTCAAAAAGTCCTTTCTTAGTATCAATCTTGACCTTCTAATAAATACCTGTCTAGGAAGCAGCTATCGTCGAAATTGGCAATGTTGTTATGTTTAATTTATTGTCGCCGGGTCTCAGATGTTCGAGTCTTGGACATTACAGGTAGAGAATTTACCCCAGAAGGGGGGACTGTTCATATTGCTCGACGAACAAAATGTAACTCTAAATTGGTGTCATATCCAGCTTTTTCACAGGTTCCTAAGTTGTATGTGTCCACACCATTAAAAAGTATGAAGTGGTCACTGAGGTCATATGACCTCATAGGGAAAGGCAGCTATTGATTGACCTCACAAAACCCCACAAAGCCGTTTCTTCCCCTATGATTGCCAGATGGGTCATGCAGGAAGCGGGCATTGATACATCCCGTTTTGGATCCCATTAAGTGAGAGGTGCGATGGCCTCCAAGGCTTTTGTCTTGGGAGAAAGACTTAAAGATATCCTCAGCGCTGCTGACTGGTCGTCTGATTCAACCTTAAGATGTTTTATTTTAAACCGCTCTCCTCTCTGGCAAACGTAGCGGTGGATCAGCTTTAAACTAGCCTAATCCTCGCCTCCGGGTCCTGCCATAGAATGAAAAATGTCCCAGCTATCGTAAAGGAAAGTTTAAATTCTATTAAAGACACGGAGCCAAGGATTAGCCCACCCTATTCTTCTTATCTGGAAGCTCCTCCCTGACAGAGGCACAATGAGGTGCAATGTTATCCATGATTTTGAGATTTTACATCAGGTGCATGCCAGCATGGATAATGATGTCTTTGATCTGTAGCATATGTTTTGGTCTCTAGCTTTAACATGACGAGTTATGTTTTTCCTATCATACCATGTTGGTTATTATGGTCCAGTTCTTATGAGTTGACAGAAAATGTGTATTTTCTTGTCCATTCCTAGGAATGGAGTCCCATATGCAAGAGTAGAGCAAATGGATGAAAGCTGTGTATGCAGGAAGAAAGAGGGAGCTAGAAGGGCTGTAGGGACCGTTATACAGAAGGCAGCAATGTGATTGGATTGACTGTTTCTGCGTCTCTTTCCCTTTCCCATTGGCTCATGGGAAATGTAGTTATGTTTGTAAAAATGGCTTCTTTGAAATGGCTGCTGGAGAAAATAATGTGAAGAGAGAAAAACCTAATCCTCGCATCCATGTCCTTAATTGAATTTAAACTTTCCTTTAAGATAGCTAGGACATTTTTCATTCAATCAAGCTAAAGCTTCAAATTTAGCAGGCAGAGCTGCACACAGGGGAGCCAATTACCGATAGATGGAAAACAACCAGTAGCTAATGAGCTTCTAATTGTAGAAGCCTGTTCCATATAATCTCATCGGAGCAATATGTGAGTGACGCCCAGTCATGCACTATATACAACCTGCAATCGTAGACCATGTCAGTGATGGGAGTCCATCCAGAAGCGAAGAGACATACCCAACAGGCCCATACTTGAGAGACAAAGCCACAGTCCAAGCTCTTTATTCACTACTAGGGTGGAAGTAGAACACCCCACCAGTGTGCACTGGTCACATGCAGTCAGAGTACATTTTCTCCATTGTCTAGCCAAGAGGAAGAGGAGACCAACCCATGGGCAACCACTGAAAAGCCTGGAAAGTGTGGTATATGGTCCACCCAGAAGTGGCAAAGCAGCAGCCCCACTGCCAGCATCATATGCAGGCGGCCATTGTAAATGTTCCAAAGATTCTGTTTTAGAATAGCCAAAATGTAGCCTACAGGCAAGCACAGCAGAAATGAGCTGTAATAAGTCTTCTTTAGAGTGTACTTAAAGAAACAAGCTTGTACAAATGGGTAATAGATATTGATTTAAGCAAGAATGATATAATGTGCTATGTGTTGCCTTTCATCAGAGAGAAAGTTAGACTGCCCAAACTCCTTGGTATAAAGCACTCTCTCAGGCAGTATCTTTTTATACCACTTACTTCTGGTAAACAACCTTTACAACGCAACTTTTACATCGCAGAGCCTTTACAACGCAACCATTACAATGCAAACTATTACAACGCATTGCTCTGGGGGGCGCTCTAGGATAGGGAATAGGTTAATTTACTATCCAATAACCTTCCCTAGTGTCCACGGGGACTGGAGTTGGAATAGTAAATTAAACTATTCACTATCCAGCACCCCAAAGCACTATGCGTTGTAATGGACTGCGTTGTAATACTTGCGTTGTAAAGGCATGCGATGTAAAAGCATGGGTTTTAATGTCATACATCCCTTACTTCTATGTGCTGCACGCCTTCAAAAGGACTTTTTCAATAAATAACAATTATTGCACCATCTTACAACAAAGCTAATCCTCATGTGTTACATTTTATGTGGAGCTGTTCAACATGAGTATGCATCTACATTTCCCTTTTTTAATGGCATTTGCATACTGACATGTCAGCCTCATATTATTGTTCTGGTATTCCAGGACTGCATCTGGGAAATGTTTACATTTAACATAACCTGTATTTGTAAAGCGCACGTTCACCCATAGGAATCTTGGCACTGAATAACAGATGTTTATTGTTACCCAGCTCAATTGTACTAATTTTATAAACCTCAGAAGGATGAAAGGCTGAGTGGACCCACCGGAATTCAAACTATGGACGAGGTCAAACAAAGGCTCCTACAGTTGACACCTTAGTCCACTAAGCCACCAGACCCGGGTGGGGCTTTCCTCCTCTACATTGCATGCCACAATTCATACTGGTGAAAGCAACTCTCACTGCCACTCTTCCATTCAGAGAGATGTTTCCTCATAAGATGGGGCAGTTTACAACTGTAAATTAAGTAACCATCTTTAAATGGTGACTGTCCTTATGGACTGCAACTGCAACCACGCACATACAAAACAAGTGAAACATTTCTACAAGGTTCCACAAATTCTTATAAGTTTTCATAATTTGAATAAACAACAATGATTAGTAAAACAATACTAACGTTATTTGCCATAAAATATGTCTTCAGCTTTTTTTTACAAAGTTGTATATTTGTTCAGAGGTTCTTAATATGTAGGAAGATATTGAATCACATGCTAAGAGAAAAAAAGTGCCCGTATAAGAGACTGGGCTGGCTTTTATTTCAAGGAAAATGTGGGGTCGGTGGTCTCCGCCGCTGTGCTGTGGAAGGCATTTAAGGTGGTGATTCGAGGCCAAGCTCAAGCCTTGATTGGGGGGCATAAGAAGGAACGCAGGCTGAAGTGCACGGCTCGGGAGCATGAATGAGCTCTCTTAGGGCCAGATGCATCAAAGGATTTTGTAAATTCTGTGTCTATGGGAAAATGTGTTGATGCATAGGGCCCATAGAGACCAGCCTGGTCAACAAGGAGTCAGTTCCTCCTCCCATGCACCATCAGTGCCGTTTGAAGCAGCACAAACTGACGGCGTTGATGGAAGACAGTGCGTACGCCCAGGCGTTGGCCACTTAGCACCGCTTGTACGATGTAGGGGACAAGGCCAATAAACTGCTTGCATGGCAAGGGAGGCGAGAACGGGAATGGAACTGGGTCCTGGAGATCCTTGAAAGTGACGGGACAATGCAAACAATGGGAAGTGCCATTGCTGAGATGTTTTATGCCTATTATGAGGCACTTTATACCACTACAAACGCTATGTCCAGTGAGGATTGTGTGGACTTTTTGAAAGATTTGGCCCTTCCTAGTCTCTCAGATGAGGATTGAGTTGTTTTTTGTTGCATATTTATATAGCGCAAACTTGACTCTAAGGTATTGGAGCGCTTTACATGAGCACTGTATTTACATTACACATTCAGGCAAGGTGAGATTAAGTGATTTGCCCAGAATCACAGGATGTGGACCCGCCCTGAGGTTCAAAAACTGGTTTCCAGCACCAAAGTCGGCAGTCTAGCCGACGGACCACATCCTCTCCCTCAGGTTGGAGGAAGACTTGACGGTAGAAGAACTAAATACAGTAATACAAACTTTGCAGTCAGGAACAGCAACGGGCTGAATGGCCTTCTTTTAGAATTATATAAATGCATGACTGATACAATCAGGGAGTATATTTTGAATACGTTTCAGACTGCCAAAAAAGAAGGGTCATAGAACTGTTGATGTGGTTGTGATTCATATGAATGGCAAACCAGCAACTGAATGTGGGTCTTACATTCCCATTTCCTTGCTCAACTTTGAGGCTAAGGTCTTGGCGAAGGCCTTGACACTTACGTTGCGGATGGTAACTGCATCTGTGGTTCATCCAGAACAATCCAGATTTATGCCACACAGAGGGATGCATCTAAATCTGCAACGACTGTACGGAGTCTGGCATGCAACTGGGACTCCTTTTGCTGAACCGGTGGCGCTGCTGTTCCTGGATGCTAAAATGGCATTCGACAGCGTGGAGCGGAATTATTTATTCACCACACTGGAACGGCTTGGTTTAGGGCCCAAGTTTATGAGTTGGGTCAGGCTCCTATATATGGGCCTTCTGGCGCACGTCTTTGTCAATAACACAGTGTCCAGATTCTTTGCCCTCCAGAAAGGGACGAGACAGGGATGCACTTTGTCTCCATGCTATTTACACTGGCACTTGAGCCCTTGGCTGCCTGGGTTCGCCAGGACCCCCTTATATGGGGTATTCCAGTTAATCAGGATTGGGATGAAAGAATCTCCCTTTACACCGACAATGTACAGTTGTATGTCATGAGGCCACTGTTCTCGAGTGACAGAATCCTACAAATATTTCACATATTTGGAGATCACTCTGGATATCGGATCAGCTGAGAGAAGTCTATAATATTCACTCTGGTGGGAGGGACCCCAAGGTTGTCCTCGAGGTACAAGGTACCAGTGGAATTACATGGTTTTAGATATTTAAGCATTTATGTCACAAGGAAGGCTCAGACCTTCCTTGACAGGAACCTTCTCACACAGATAGACCGGTTCCGCAGGCATGTCCCACACTGGCGGACGCTCCCGCTCTCCCTAATGGGCCTGGCGGCGCTATTTAAAATGATGACTCTCCCCACCTCCTGTACCTTTAAGATCCAGCCAGATTTCTTTCAAAAGATGAACTGCGAAATACGTCACCTGTTGTGGGATGGTGGCACTTTCTGCATAGCCCTGAGTTAAGGGGCATGTATGAGGGAGGCTTAGTGGTGCCTGACATTCTGAAATATTACTGGGCTGCCCAGCTAGTGGCAGTGAATGATTGGAAGTTTACAGGCTGGGAGGAACTTGCTTATCATGTAGACAGAATGGCTATTGGTAAAAGAGGCTACCCCCCAGTCTTACATCAACGAAAGCTCGAGTGCACCCCGCCTACCCATACTCAGACTGTGGTGAGTGTATGGAGAGAATCCACCAAGTTTTGGGCTGAAAGAGTAAGCTGACGATAAAGACTCCACTTTGGGATAGTGATGTCCTGTGTGACGTGCGAGGACTGAAAGGCTTCACAAAATAGGGCTTGATTGGCCAGGAACGGTTGGATGATGTGTGGAGAAGATAGGCTTTTATGTTCTTTGAAGTTCTTCAACAAGAGCTTGCTGTGCTGCATGAATAATGTGAAGCTGTACAGAAGGGGAGTAATTAAATTAATTAAATATTGTGTTCATAGTCATCAGGGCCAGACTGGGAACCCAAAGCAGCACTGGCAATTTTGTTGGACTGGACTCCACCTGGGTGGGAGGGGGGGATCGAAGGGGAGGGTGCAAGCGTGAAGCACTGCTGCTTAACAATACCAGCCCCCAGAACTGCTGCTATTGTTACTGGGGGCCAGTATTGCAGCACCGCAGCCTCCCCGAAAAAGGCCAGATGCTAGATACCAAGACCCGATGCTGCTCGTGGCGGCCCCTGCTTTTGCCACCAGGCATCAGCAGGTTAAGAGCGGGGGGTGCTGGCGATTCCTGCATTTGTTTGCTGCCCCGCAATGACTGCAGGTAAGAGAGGGGGGCCGCCACCCCCAAAACTCACGCCGCCCGGGACGGACCGCAACTTGCTACGCCACTGCCGTTACGGCCAGACCGGCCCTAGTGATTGTGGTGTGATTTAGCAAGAGAGTACTGATGCACAGCAGACAAACTGGTGCACATGCTCACTCGAAACTCTTTAAAATCGGGACACCCTTCATTTAATGAAAAATGTAGCAAATGACCTGACAAACCTTCTAAAACCAGGACTGTCCAGTCAAATCCGGGAGATCAGCACAGGGCACGTAGAAGGGTGACAAAATCAGAGATGTTATCGCTTTTTTTCATCTCCTATTTTTTTCTTGCTTTTTGTCCATGATGAAATACCTTAAAATGCCATCAAGTTCCTAAAATAACTGATGTTTTTCTTCTTGCAGACATAGTGATTGAGAAAACTACAGGCGTGTTTCATTTAAGATGAAAAATATATCTTTTGGGTGGCAGTTAGATCCATATGACTGAACTGCGGTGAGCTGGGACAGAAGTGAGAAGAAAGTTGTAGATGAGTCTTAGAACCCCACAGGGCATTTAACACCGATTTAAGAGGAACTGGGAAGACCTTTCTCTTGAAGGTTTCTGGTATCCACTACAAAGCAGAACTAACAGTATTACACCCTATTGACCTTAAAAAAAATTCTACGTCAAATATAGAATTTCTCACAAAAGCCTCAATATAATATTTCCACCAGGCCACTCTACACTGGGGTTCATTAGGAAAAAAACATTTGCTCTCATATTTCTTCCTGAACAAGCACATAATGACAGTGCTCAATGGTAGTCTCTGTGAGCAAGTGCATGGCACACACTGGCATCTCCAACAATAGTCATTGATACGGTGACTGTACTGAATGATAAAGGAATCTTGTATAAATAGAGAGCAGAAAATCCTAAAGGCAGAAGTGAACAAAGGATTCAAGGACACTGGGGATGGGGATGTTTCTTGTATTCTGTACAGTCTTGCACTGCATCAGTTTTTTCAAGGAAGTTCCTAAAAAAAGAGTATTTTCGATGTGCACCAAAAATAATTCTTGCCTATGCCTATATCGGATCAGATCAATACAATAAATTATCACAAGAACATAAGAGCACATGGAGAATGGCACAATACAATCAATTATAAAAATATCAATTTGCATTTTCAAAATATGGAAACGGCGAGAAAAAACACAAAAAACCAGGGATTGAATTTGGAATTAAATTCTTCACAGAGGTTTGTAGATCCCTGAAGAAAGATCGACATTGAACTCCTAGGATCGTCTGGGACTCCTTTCAAAATCTTTAAGTAGTAAATGTTTTTAACACATTTGGCCTTGTTCTTAATTGTTTCCCCGAGAGGAATTTAGACTAGCCTTGGATAAGAGAACATCTCCATAGTAATTGCGACTCAGAGGAGAAGGGTCAGAGAATTTCTTCATTTGTAGAATTCACAAGTACAGAATTTCCACCAAGTATGTGAAACCCAGTGTGTTGGTTCAGGTGAGTGGCATAGGTATATGACACACCATTTACTGACTCGAAATGTGTTTCCACACTTCCTAGCACTTCTACATTAAAATATGAATGAACGAAAAGAAAGTGGCGCAATAACTTAATGGCGGCACAGAACGCACACCATTTTCATGAGTATACGAGAGCAGAGAAAACTTCACATTGCAAAAATAATTTTCATGTCATAAAAGTTAACAAAACTATTTTTGGAATCTCATAAAAATCTTAACTCCACAGATTTGGATGTTCTTTATTCTAGAGAATACACATGCCTAAGGGTAATGTACACAGGAAAGTTATTCAAGTCAGCCTTCATCCTAGTGTATGCCAGACATTTTTGCGAATCGTGCACTAGTACAAATTTCCAAATGTTATTTATTGTTTCAGCTTGCAAATGTAAGCCTTGCAATATAAAATCCAGAGTACTAAAAAGGTTAAAACATCACTATACAAATTCATTTGACTTGCAAATTTCATAGAAAAAACCACATTTTTACAAAATATTAAGAAAATAGAAGAATATATAAATATGCTTTATTCTCTCATTTCATTGCAACAGAATTCCATATTTATAAAAAATAAAAGGGAAGGAAATTACATCTGTATCTTGTCCCATCTCGGTATACAATCTAAGCTGTGGGCTTCCTAACTAAATCTATTTAGACTATTTAAGCAAGAGCCCAAAGATTCAACATAGTGGAACTCTATGCACAATCGCCTCTTGGAACCAAAACCCATTGGTATCAAAGTCAATTGGCACTACACTGGGATATATTTAAGTAACCTACAATGTATATAGACGGGCCTTTTTTCATTAATAGAGTTAGGATCTTATAATTTTGCGACCCCACATGTTGTTTCCAAAGTTAAGCATAACAGCTTAATATCTAAAATCACCCTACTAACCTAAAGCGCAAAGGCGCTTAACAAAAATGTATTTGATTTCGTATCAAACTTCATATTACTTAATTCATCCAACTACATACAAGAAGATTTTAAATCTGAAATTAGATTCATTCGGTACATTTCATTAAAATGTTATATATCCCTTACTCTCTCCCTGCAAATGTATATGTAGTGCAGATTTCGTTATGATTCAGGAAACTTATGTTGTAGTGAGAAGGCATCAAAATAAAATGATTTATGTGAAATTTAAGTTGGCCACAAACCTTAGCTCAAAGCCAAATAAAGTTAACTTTGGGTTTCACAACGTGAACGGTATCGTTAAATATCATTCTATAGTTATAATAGTCAGTCTATTTGTGGGGTGGCGGCTGCGTAACTTCCCAAGCTGCATGCATTTAAGAAACCACTGGATTAAAAATGGATTCACGATCAATTTGGAGGCATACATTTATAGCAGCATTGCAATGTCTTATATTTCTTAAACAAAGGGCATAGATATAACCTCCTTGCTGGCAGAGAAAAAAGTGCATAGCAGCATAAAGAGAAGGACTGATTGATTGTGTGCAATTGCAAATAGTATCCTGATTCGGGGGAAGAGGTGTGGCGCCGCGGCCAGGGTGACTGACTCCGGAATCCGGGGATCGCGGTGGCCAGGGTGACTGACTCCGGAATCCGGGGATCACGGTTCGATCCCCGGCACCGGCACCGGCAGCACCATGTGTCTCTGGGCAATAGCTTGCTTAATCTTCCCGACGGCCCCCAGCGCCTAGAGACCCTTACAGGTGATTGTGCGCTTTACAAATGTGGATTATTATTCTTGTTTGACCATTTCCTTGTGACGATCTTTACAGCAGTGGCGGCTGCCACTGAGTAAGACGGGTGAGGCGTGGGTATAGAAAAATAAATTTAAAAAGTTACATACCTTGCTACTGGACACCACCTCGCCTCTGTCCTCTTCTGTTCCTGCAGGAAGCATACACAGGCTCCCCTAAGCCAATCACGATGCTGCTGTCACTATGACAGCAGTGTTGTGATTGGTCTTACCACCGTGGTTCCGTGCTCAGACGGGACTCTGACCCTGTCCATGTTTTCCAGTCAGGCTGTAATACAACCTGGTGGAGAACATGCAAAGTGCGCATTACTGTTTGGCCGGCCCAAGACAGCCGGCCAAACAGTTATGCGCACTCAAGTGCCCCAACAACTCCTCCCCTGCTGGCTGTGATGAAACTACAGCCCTGCCCAGCCCTGTAAACCTGCCTGACAACGTTAAAATAAAATGATAATAACATAGTGTTAACATTTTATTTTGCTTTTTCCATAGCTCAAAGAGCAGTAGGGTGGCGCTCCTCCGCCTTAGCGGAGGCGCCGCCGCTGCGTAACAGGAAGTGAGCGTAGTCTAAACTTAACAAATAAAGCTCCTTCATCTCGGGGAAATGTTGATCCAAATATTTCTCAAAACAAGAGGCAGGTTTAATTTCCTGAAACAATGTTAACAGCTTGCCTCCCTGCATTTTGGACCTCCATAACAAAAACATTTCTTTGATTACTTCCAAAGTCGAAGGAATGATGTTCTCTGGATTGGTCAATAGCGTAGGACATTCTTATGGTACTTGTTGTAAAAGGCTGCAAAGCATAAGTGGATTTCTAGGAATTGAAGATGGATTACTTTTTTAGGAATCTGCCTTTTTGTTTGGACCACAGTTGATCAGAATGAGCCGCGTACCACAAAGAACCCAGGTTCAGCATGATTTTTATCACAAGCTGAGATGTAAATTGAATGTAATCTTCAGAAAATACCTAACGTCTACAATTCTACCTTTTAAACATGTACTAAAGCCAATTATAATGTCAAACTGGCAGGGCCGGATTGGCTACCGGGCATTTTGCCATTCTGCAGAGCTTTGGGCTGATGTCACTGCGGTAGGGGCTAATTTCGTAGATGGAGACCTGCGTGTGCTTCGAAATCAACAATGCAAAACGAATTTCATTTTGCACACGCAGGTCCCCATCAACGAAATCAGCCCCCAGCTCTGCAGAATGTCAAAATGCCCGGTAGCCAGTCCGGCCCTGCAAACTGCCCTGTCCCCACCTTCCTAATCTGGCCCGCAACGTCACACAACCGCCCAGAGTACATTCTATCAGCTCGTAAACAGAATACAAAGCATTTACCTGAACAATGCATACCAGTCTATTAATCATTAACAAATCCATAATTGTTAGCAGAACACTAAGAGGCTGATTACAAGGTTTCTGGAAATCCCATGGGGCCGGTAACAGAATAACCTAAATTCCTGAGTGAAACTACAGGAGTAGGTATTACTGATTCCTTGGTAATTCCTCATTTTTCAAGGAAATAACAGTCCCTGTTAACTCTCAACCCCCGATCCTCCGTACCAGCGGCGGCTTGCATAGGGTGTGCTGCTGGGCGGTGAGGCTGGGCGGGGTGGGGCAGGGTGGCGGTAAGTAAACTCGGACATACGACGGAACGGAGGAAAGTAACTTCTCCGTCCCCTTGTATGTCCGAGTTTATTACCCCCCACCCTGACTCTTCCCCTCCCCGCCCCACAGCACGCCCTATGTGAACCGCCACTGCTCCATACCCCAAGAGTTACCAGTACCTGCAGCCGCGGTCGGTAGGGGAGTACCTGCCGGGGCGGTGACGTGGGGAGGGGGAGGGGCAGGTTCGGGGTTAGTAATGTATGGATAATGGAGGTTTGCAGGTAAGTAAACATTTAAATAAATCAAAAGAATTTTGTTGCACGCACTGCATTGCATTTGGGGATGCAGTGCGCGCAACGAAATTCGTTTGATTATTTTAAATGTTTACTTACCTGCAAACCTCCATTATCCATACATTACTAACCCCCACCCTGTCCCTCCCCCGCCCCACGTCACCGCCCCGGCAGGTACTCCCCCACTGACCGCGGCTGAGTACCTGTGATATCAGTAACTAGGGGTGGTAAACTTAACAGGAGGAGAGGGTTGGCCTTACGGCTGGAGCGGTCAACCTCAAATCTGGGTAACCATGTTCGAGTCTCTGCAAGGACACGCAACATCCTGTGATTGTGGGCAAATCACTTAACCTCATCGTGCCTAACAAAAAATGAATGTGACCTTGTGTAAAGAAACTGGTGCTCATGTAAAGCGCTCTGATACCTGAAACCTTCGGGTCAAGTTTGCGCTATATAGAACTACGTAAAAAAAAAACAGGGCCAGCATCGGTTACCTTGTAATGAGGCCCTTACTGTTCAGGTGTTTACAGTTTTACATCCAAAGCTTCTGGTTTGCAGTACTGCATGCCCCAAGAACAGCAAGATGACAAGCCTTTTTGTTGCTTGTCATTCCAATTTATCCCTTTCTACCTCCTTAACCTGTTACTGTATTTGGGGGAATGAAGTTACTACAGCTCTGTTTTTGGATTCATGATTGGTTGGGGGGGGGGTGCTGCCACTGCACCTGCTGTGCCAAGGGAAGCTACATCCCTGTGTGGGGCATTTGTTGGATGCCTCAGATTGAGACTTGGTGGATGATGCAGACAATGAACATTTTTCTTTGAGTAAAGGCTATTTCCTCTTACCGTGTACTCACAGAGAGGACCAAGGATCATTTAATGTTGTCAAAACATGATCATTTGCTGACTGCATATCAACAGAAATATTTATCCAGCTTTATTTTCACAACAGGACAGTATCTTTAACAGAGATGCCTGGGGCCAACCTTATAAAGCTGCATACTTAGGTCTTCAAACCAAATGCTCTGTTAATCCTGATTCAGCTGGTAACGGGTGTTTGTCTGAACTGGGATTATAACATTTAGTATTTCACCCAGAGCCTTCAGGTGCTGAAATATTATGCAAATCCATGGGGGAAACACAGGAATAACATCGATTCCTGCCTATCATTCTTCAAAATCCTGTTTCGATTCCTGCCTATCATTCTTCAAAATCCTGTAATTCTCAGTGATTAATTTGAGCCGGTGATTTCTGGTGCTCGTCACGGCACTTAATTGTCATCACCGGTGCTCATGACACTTTGCCACAAGGTGGCACTATCTTGCTAATTTAGAGCTGACCACAACAACAGTCAATTATTAATTCAATATACATTAAAAATGATTATTACCTGTTGTCCAAGCCATTCTTATAGCTTTGGGGGCTTGAAATAGTCTGAATTGTCACACTTGTAGGAGTGTAACAGTTAGTAGCTGTGCTGTTACTATCTTTGGCAGCATAGCAGGGGCAATGTGTGGTGTAACCGGCAGTGGCCTCCTGACAAGGGCACTGGCACTTATGTTTTTATACAAATGAAGCACTGGTATTTCTGTCCCAGTATCCATGACTTCAGAAGGGGTTAAATACCAGGAAGAAATCTGCCCAATTTAGAATGGAGCCCATATTAACGAGGCACTACAATTAAGAAATAAACTCTAGAAAAGTCTCTGTAAAGTTAGTTGGAAAACAAATAATGCTATGGGTGCACTGAATGAGGACTAATTAGCCAAATTATAATAAAGCACAAAATATTTGCTGAAAAAGACTGACTCAATGTCAAATGCATGATTTTTTTGAGATCTGACATGTTTTGATTACATGTAGCTGGTGATTGAGCTGTAGCTGTCTCTAGGCTAGAGCTCAAAAAAGATAACAGGCACTTTTATGTAACCAATAACACTGGGGTAAACTGTATCTAAGTACTTCTGAAATTTCACAAGGGAACCGAGGAACAGTGAGATAAAGTGAATTGCCTGGGATCAGTTTTTGGTCAAGACTGTTGCTAGATCACCAGGGTCGGACTGGCCTTTAGTGCCGTCAGGTAGTGCCCGAAAGGCTGGTCTGAAAGGTCAGTGTGTGGGCCAGTTTTTGTCTGTTTGTGGGCCTGTTTTATGGTCTGGCGGGGCACTCTTTATTGTTAATTTCCCTGACATTGCCACAACCATTGCCTGCAGCCAGCACAAATGAATGCAGTCTCCCATACTGTGCAAAACACCTATACAATGTCTTTACAAGTTGAAAACGGCACCGATTTGCAAATGTGAGCCCTTTTATGGTCTGGCTTGACAGTGCAGCAGTAGCCAGACAATTATGTGAGAATCACCACAAACTGACTGAGACAATGCCATACTGAAGAGTTTTCCAGAGCCTTCAGTGAAATTGGTCAATGCAGTTAAGATATTTGGTTGCATAAGCATTACTAGGAGCACATCCTTAGCCAGCCTGGTAATGTAAAATAATCACAAGGAACACACATCTAAACGGACCCTTTTGGCATAAGGACCAAGCATGTGGATGAATACACTTTCTCCACTCCTAACATATTTTATATCAATGCTCATCTCTTGACAATCTTGCATTCACCCTAGAAGATATTCTTTCACCCCAGTCTACACTAACTCTTTTCACTGAGTAGATGTGTTTTGTCATGCTTTTTTCAAATGTATCAGCTTGAATTCTCATTGCGTATCTACTTGTGTGTCTCTTTGCCTGCACTTGTGTGATATGTACAATTCTTCGCTTCCCTCTGGGGTTAGGTCAACAATTTAATAATGCCAACAATAAAATAACACAAACCAAAATAAAATAATGGATGATAGAAACCTGGATGGTAAGGGAGAAGCAGACTGGGTGGCAGTGTAAGAAATACTAGTGGGTGGCGCTGGTCTGAAAATATGAGTCAAGAGAATCGTTAGGGGCTAGGAACAGCTACATTGGGAAAAGGTGCCCATGCTTAAAAATAATCTCAAAAACAATATTGGAGAGAGCCCTTAAAGTCCTTGTGAAAAGATGTAATCCTGGAATGGCTGAGGGTGTAATAATTGCCTGTGGACTAATTTTCAGATTGGATCAGATTGCACATGCTTGCTTATGCACTGCGGCCATCTTGCAGGTATACGTTTACAAAAACTCTTCCAATATAGCAGCACCTTGATACTAGAGGTTTGCATAATTTTATGTCTAAAGGCACCCCTGTTTTTTTACATCCCATGCAACAGGCTTTGGAAGCTACAGGCTTTCATCTGAATACGCACTGACCCAGGACCACCATGGTATTAAGAGTCATCTTTATGGCTTTCCGTTGTGTTTTAGCTGCTTTCTTGGTGGATGCACACCGATTACCTTTGTGTGAATGCAAGGCAGACAGAATTAATTAGGGCTGACTTGCCCAGTGATGTTCCTAATTCTAACTGCTTCTGCCTCTAGGCTGATGCCCTTAGAGAAGCAACAACTTAAATCAAGTATTTTTTTTCCATAATCCAATATTTGGTGACCCAATTAAGGGCCTGATTTCGATGTCGGTCGGAAAGCCTCCGAATGACATGGTAGGTTTAAAGTACGACCGACGTGTTATGGTACTGGCGGTTGGAGTTTGAACCAGCCTGGTAATGTGATGCGATGCGATTCCAACAGGCTCAAGGAGTCTGTCGGCCAGTCGGAAAGGCCTCATAATAATCCCTTAAGGAAGGTGTTTCCGCCATTGGGATTATAATGTCGGTTTCCGACAGCAAATCCATGTTGCCATTTCCGACATGGACTGGCTGCCGGAAACTGACTTTGGGGCCCCTAGCAGGCCCCCTTGACCCTGGCCCTCCGCCTTTGGCCCTGAGGGGCACCTATGGTGCCCCCTCCTAATATCCCTGCACCGTGCTACACACAGTGCAGGGATGTTTAAAAACTTCAATTTTTCAATGGGGGCTTGCGTTGCGGGCAGTTTCATTCAATTCTATTGAAAAATTGAAGTTTGCAACTGCACCACGTGCGGCCGCATCCTAATTACACGGTCAAAACCGCCGACCTATGTTCAGGCGGTTCCTTCCACGAAACAGTGTCTGTCGGAGGCAACTCCGACCAACATCGTAATGAGGGCCTAAGTGTGCTATAAAACAGTGATCATTTGAACACTTCTTCCTAAAGAAAGTTTAGGCCCTATGATCATGTACGGAAATAGCTTCTTACCACATGTAACAGTCTCCTAAGGAAAGCATAAAACAAAACTTTGCAAATGTGCTCATTTTTTATAAAGACGAGAGGAGAGCACACTACTTGACTCTCTAGCCACACTATCCTGGTAGTCTAGTCACTGAAGGATGGATTTTTTTAAAATAACGTTTCAGATCATTGGAATCTTTGGACCCAAGAAAGCTGCTTTGTTTAAAAAATACAATTTATAGCCTCAAAATGCAGATAGGCATATAAAAATGTGAGGTGATTTCCCACCATTTTTGGGGGTCAGGAAGAAATAAAGAACAGACTGTTTCATGGTGTCTTTGTATGGGAAACACAGTGATCTGAAAAATTGGATTTCTATTGCTGGTCTGATCAAAGCAAATCCTGTGGTGAAGTATTTCTATGTAGGGCTCTAGGGTGCAAACAATAGAATGGGCACCACATTGTCATCAAGAAGCACTAAATGCAGTATGGGGGAGGGAGGGTTTAGGCAACATAATACTACTTTGCAAAGGGGAAAATTCAGGTTCATCTCTGGTTCAGCTCCACCTTTTTTCTTTACTTCAGTTCTCACCATTGCTTGTAATGCAGCATTCCTTAAGCTGGCGTTCCCCACAGAATTTCACACTATATCAAGCATGCAGCCCGTTACTAGTTCAGGATGTTGCAGCCGATGTTCAGGATATAATCAGACAGACTTTCAGTGCCTGACTGAGCTTCAACTGATTCTTCCTGCTTCTCAAGTTGCCTGAGAGTTTGTCCCGGAGGACTGTTGTCTCCATGGAGCATATTCTCTGTGAGAAAATGCCCCCTTTTTTCGTGGTAACACCATTTAATTGCAGAATGTTCGTGCCGTGCTTTTTAACTCTGCATACTGTGGCGCTGCTGTCCACTGTATGTACTCTGAACCGTAAAACATGGTTAAATTAGATTTTCCCTATTAGACCTATTTAATTTGACTATAGGTCCCTAGTCTCTGGTATAGGAACTGTACATAGGGTGTGGAAGTTAAATTCCACCTGTGGACTGCAGTATCTATTGTGCCACCCACCATGGCTTCAGTCATACCATGAGTAGCCTGGCAGCAGCAGAGTTAATCCTGCTGAACAGACCTACAAAACCACCCTTTTAACAGGTAAGAAACCCTGATTTTAAACATTACAGAAGTCACCGCTACGCACACATTGCTGCACACAACGTAAGGTGCATAAAATATTTCAGAGAGGAGCATGTGTGACATTAGAAATGGCTTGTTCACCCAGAGACTAGACTAAAAATGAAATTGTTACTGTTTAGGTTGCAACTGGCACAATGGAAAAGACAAAGGGGCCCATTATGATATCGGGCGGATTGCCACCGCCGGTCCGGTGTGGCGATCCACCCACAAAATGTCCCTGGTTCACCCCCGCCATATTAGCATGGCGAGGGGCACCGCGGCGGACGGAAAGACCATCCACTGCTTTTCCGCAGGTCGGATTGCCAGCCGGGCGGAAAAGGGACTCAATATGGTGGCGGTGCCTTGCAGGCACCACCATCCAGATTTGGATGCATGCCTTTCAATTGTGGAGATTCTGCCATGGAAAGGCATGCAGGAAATCACCGTGGGGGCCTATTGCGGGCCCCCAGTGGGGTGTGGGTGGCTGCACAGGGGGGTACCCATGGTACCCTCATCATTGCCATGCACAAGGTGGCAGGCACCGCGCGATGCCTGTCACATTGTGCATTGCAATGCACAACATGGGCTTTAACATTGCGGCGGGTGCTGCGGAAAGCACCGCCTGACGCAATGTGAAAGTCGAGGATGCGCCCGCCAGTGTGGTGGGTGCATCCTAATTTGCCTAGTGGGACCGCCGCAACTTCGGCGGTCAGTCCCGTGCTCCGATGTGGTGGCGGGCGTAGTTCGTAATAGGCCCCAAAGTGTAGATTATACACTTTACTCTATAGCTTTTGACCTGTAGCAGCTACAGACTTCATTCCAGTGGCGGCTCCTCCGCTCTGGTGAAGGAGCACCACCCCACTGTTTTTAAGAAGTGCATACATAGTAGAAATATAAAATGATAATAACTTTACGTTATTATCATTTTATGCTTCGTGATGTTTCATGGCGGGCAGACGGGTGGGCGGGGCTGCTCTGCTCTTCGAGCAGGACACGAGAGGAGTGATTTTCCCACACATAAGTTCGCAATGACTGTTTGGTGAGCCTTCTCATGCCGCTCTAACCAGTCATGGCACTTTCCCAGTTCTCTATGCAGGCTCCATTACAGCATGCATGGAGAACATGCCCAGGCCCCAATTCCCTGGTTGAGCATCGAACCAGTACGCTCAAAACCAATCACCACGCTGCATTGCAGCGTAGTGATTGGTCAGGGGAGCATGTGTGCTTACCAATCACAACGCTGCATTGCAGCATTGTAATTGTTCAGTGGTGCATTTTAGAGCACTACTGTAGTAGTGCACTGTCATTTACAGACAGCATATGTTCTGGTGAATTGGCTACTAAACAGGCTTAGATATGCATTTTTGTTGGTAAAACTAAATATCACATAAAGGATAATGTATACAAATCGGGTTTCAGCAAATATTTACCATTTAAAGTATCTTGATTTAGTTTGATCCTTTGTGTTCATCATACGTCAAATTTACAAACAAATTTGCTTTATTTGTGCTTCCCTAATAGCTGATGTATTTTGAAATATGGGTATAGTTCCTTTACAGGTACTTTAATGTTTTAGTGTGTTAGGAAAAACGGACATCAAACAGCTGATCCTTTCACACTCCCTGTACCCCAGCAAGACAGCTCACGTCACAAAATCAGAGAAATAAAAGTAAACACCAGTATCCAAATAAGCAGCAATTTGTCAGACGACATAGTCTGACATTTGACCTTTGTCTTTAAGCACACACCAAATGTGGGAAGTTAAAGGAAAAATGTAAAGGTATCTTTATTGCGCATTCCCTTTCTGAACTGGAGCGTAGCAATTATTACAGCGGGTGCTGCAGCACCCCCTTGCACCTCTTTCAGGGTCGGACTGGGAACCAAAACCGGCCCCGGCAAAGTGCTCGGCCGGCCCCCGGGGGAGAGGTTGGGTGTGCGACCGAGCTCTTTGCCTGGGCCGGTTTTCGGCTGATTTTGTTACAGGGCCGATTTTGAATCTAAGCTGCATTCACGGCCCTGTAACCAAAATGACCCCCAGGGGCACAAAACCGACCCCCACCCTTGCTGCGCACCGGAGGATTGCCCGGTGTCCGCAACGGCCAGTCCGGCCCTGACCTCTTCCCTACACCCCCCTCCCCTCTCCCCCTCCTGCACCACTACTTCCAGTGCAGATTTAAATTACTTAAACCTTTGCCTGAACCTAACACATTAGTGACTGTATTAATTGAGATGGACAACCATCCACCCGATTAATGATCCACTTTATTTCACTCTGCCTCCCAGGCCTGCTTCATTTATTCACAGCACCTTACAACGCCAATGTGCTTGTAAAAAGCCACTTTCAACTTGACACAGACACGTGACCTTTCCTGCTAAAAAGAAGAATTCGGCAAATAAATATGTCAAAAGCAGGGTGGACCATTGCATTGCATTGCTTGCCGAAAACACATTCCTGTAATGTAATTAAAGCAGTCAACCAGGTGGCAGACGGATTTTCAAAACGTAGTTACTTCTTTCTGATTCTGGTTGTTTGTGCTCACAGAGAGGCCGATTCACAGAACTAATCTGAGATAAAATCCTAAACTTACTACTTTTGGTATTCACAGAAGGCATTTAGTAGTAGTAAAGTTAGAACTCCTAACTTTACTACTACTAAACTGGGATAAAATCCTAAACTTACTACTTTAAGTATTCACGGAAGGCATTTAGTAATAGTAAAGTTAGGACTAACTTTACTTCTATTAAATGCCTTCTGTAAATACCAAAAGTAGTACGTTTAGGATTTGTTCTCAGATTGGTTCTGTGAATCGGCCCCAGAGAGCAGGCAGTAGTGGCTGCCTGACAATCTCTAGGCATTAGCTGTGTCCAGCCAACTCCACAGAGCTGAACTAGGCGGGGAACAGTGTGTTTATTGAGGGGAGGACGGGGCTTATGAAAAGGCGCCACAGCGGCCCTGCTTTGACTATCTCCTCAGAACAATGACGGCCATTGTAGCTTTATAGCAAAGATACTTTGCAAGGCTTGCAGTCTTGTCACTACCAGGGTGTTTCTGAACAAGAGCCAGTGTGTTGCAGTGCATACTAGTTCTTTTCATTGCTCAGTGCTGAGATAAAACCACCTACAGATACACATTTTCTGTGGAAAGCGCCCCCGTGCTACCAGAGTTTACGGATCCACAGCTGTCCTTTGTATCACTCTCCCCCACAAATGCTTCATGCTACTAACAACAGAGTGACTTCAACATGCTTTCACAAAGACCAACGCCAGGCAGGCAACATCTGATCTGCAGCTGCACAGGGACTTGGATGGCAAGCGGTCTCTGGTCGAGGCAATGGCGGGTTGATGTGGTTGCATGCAAGCATGCTGGTGGCCTGTACCAAAACTCAGTAGGAGCACCCAAGTCCCATTATTTAAAACCTGATACTGTGCCCAGTGGCATAGCGTTGGAGGCGGGGGGGACACAGGGGCAGTTGCCCCTGGTGCAAAATTCCTAGGGCTCAAAATTGGGGGTGCAAGTTGCGCTGCTTAATACTTGCCTTGCCATGGGCACTGGCAACCCAGGCTACGCCGCTGGCTGCACCCAGCATTGGGGTTCTTGGCAAAGCGTGATGTGTTGCAGCCATGTAAATGGCACATTATATCCCTTCCCAACTGACTGGTACATCGGTTGGTGTAGGGCAACACCATTTCGTGCCCTAAGGAAAAGCAGATATTGTTCAGTAAACCATTGATCACTGCTGGTGTAATATACAGTTTGTCGCCATTATTCTGTTTGCTGGATTCAGCCACTTTCTTACATGCATTGCTGTGAAAAAGAATGGGGCACTTCTCGGGACAACTCTTTGTTCCATCATCATTGTGAGAGATTCAACAAACAAGTTATTACCAAAGCCAAATTACTTGATTCTGATATTGGCTCTTGGTCGGTCCGCCGTCCCTAGACCAATGTCCACGTCATTCCAAAAATGCTAACCAGTCTGTTGTTGCTGGCCTGTCTGAGGGAGGAACTACATTTGGATCTCAACGGTCGTCCTTTCCCCATCCTTGCTTGTGGACTTGCAATGCTTAGCTGTTGTGTTCCGTATTCTATGTAACATTTTTACACAGTGCCAGGAAAGGTGTTTGTGGAGAACACTCACGGATATAGTTACTTGTACATATCCATTGATTTAGCATATAGCAGGCCGGCTTCATCAATTTATTCCCCACTTTGTTCTCATGACACAGATTACCCCCTCATCTAGGTGCGTTGATCATGTCTCTAGTTGCAGAGGACTTTCTAGATGAATGTATTTTCGCTCCGAGACAGGGTGATAGGGGTGGGGAAATGGGTTTTGGGGCTTCCTGTGCTTCCCATTCATCATGACATTCTTGGTGTGTTTCATGTTTTTCCTCACTAAAAGGTGTTTTTTCTCCTCTAGGGTTGTCAATTTGCATTTTGAATATTGACACATTTCTTGTGATTTGTTTGTGTGCGATGCAGTGATTAGGGAGGTTTGACAGCAGTCACAATCAATGCTCCACCTTCAAATTGGGTCCTAAATTCCCCCAATGGTACTTTGTTGCGTATCCATACGTCTATGGACCTCGTCCTCCTTCCTTTGCTTGTGGTGTCGTATTTCTGGTGACATCTAGTAGTTGTAATTCCAACAAAGCTCCATGGACACACTCTACCTGATAGCTCATTCAGATATTTGTGAGGCAGGATGGTGCAGTGAGGGGTGTTTCAAAAGCTCCTCAAAGTTATGGATCACTGTTTCAATATCTTCCTGTTGTGCTACACTTATTCTCGGTGTCTTCTTAGGAGTCCTCATAAATCCCTCAATTTACACATTTACATGTAGCTACCACTGGGTGACCACAATCTTCTACACACAACAAGTCCATGCCATTGTGGAAATCACTACCTTGAAATGTAGGCACTATATCTGCTTTGAGTATGATTGATAGTATGAATTCTGTTCACGTATTCTATAGTTTGGGCTATATTTTCAAATGATATTTTCAACATTACCTCAATCACTGAGTATTCTGCGCAGGCATCTACCATCACCAATAAGTACAGACCATCTGGAAGTAGGTACAGATCCTAATTGACGTTGGTCCACAAGATATGACGTTTATTTTCCATTATGACTAGGGCAGGCCAGTGTTCCCACTGACTGGTTGTTATAGTTGGCAACCATTTATCGGTTCCTCAGCCAGTTCATGCTTGCCTGGGAACCATGCCTTTTTTCTCGGTCTTGCTCTCCTCTTTCTTGTCCCTTGATGGCCTTAAATGAGTTAGCAGAACAACTTTCCTTCAGGCATCTTAGAATTACAATGTTGTTTCCTTGCTGCAATAGAGCCTTTGATGTGTCACGTAGCTCATGCCAAATTATTTATTTATGTATTTATTTGCATAGTTTTATTTAGCAGTGGCTAGACCCGGAGGTATCAGAGCTCTTGCCATAGGGCTACAAGGATTCCTTGGGTCTCCGCTCCTTTCTCCGGTGTCCCTGCAGGATCTTCCATGAACTGTTAGTAGCAGCCTCTTTGTCCAGGTGGAGGCAGGGATCTTTGAAAATATCAATGCAATTTTTGACATTGATATTGCCTTTGGACACAAAATCTGAGCCGCAGATCTGATGTTCTGTGTTGACAGTCTGAGGTTCTACCATCATGTCAATGCTTGCAGGATGTTTTTACGAATAGTCCACAAGGTTATTAACGCCTGGTCTATAGATATGGTAAACTGATACTTTTACAGCTGAAGCTCCCAATGTGGCCTGAAATACCACTTCATAAGGGTCCCTCCCGTCCTGTGTAGACTTGGCTTTGGTGAGGTGATGGATGAGCCCTGTGTTAATGTTCATTATACCCCTAGTCCTGACAGTGCTTCCAGGGTAGCCTTCCGAAAACACTGGTGGACGAGGCACAAAAGTTCATTTTCTTGTACCTCCTTAGGAGGATATCAATGGATAATTAAGATTAGTAGCGATTTTGCTCATCAAGCAACAGTTGATGGCGGATGAAGTTTAAATTTAGTTTCAGTAATCATTTAGCTTGGTTTAGATAAACCACTGGACCACATTTAGTCCAATCAATATGATCTTTAGCTAGGGTTAAATGTCGTTCTCTCTTGGTTGCCTAATTTGGGATACACATATCTAAGCAGGTGCACACTGCTCTAGGCTGTTTAAGTTTTGACGTGACTAGCATTAGAAAGATCATATGTTATAGAAAGATTATACAAACAGTAGAAACATCCATGGTGTTGGGCCAGATACATGTCGTAGGGCCACCGACTTTACATTAGCATCATGTGTAATTTCACTGACTTTGGGTTGGGGCAGCATAGGACTGTGAATGGGTGCTTGGAGCCGTTTACCAATCTGTCATATTCACGCGTTCACGCGCTTGGTGAAAAAGATGAGGCTTGGGTTTTCTGCCACCGTACAACTGAGGAAGAGGCAGATGATGCCTTTGGTCACAAATGTTTTCATGCTGATTTGATGTTTTGCAACAGCAAAAGAGAATTTGAAATGTTCCGATTAGTGATAGCCCTTTCAGCCTTCCATAGATAATGAACTTTGTCGTGAGGGTTGAAAGCTTTGCCCCTGATTTCATTTGTAGATTCTGATGTATGTCAGCAGATATACAAGGGCTCCAGAGTTTCAGAGAATTGTGATAATCAAATCCTGCTCCTCAATTCTGAATTTCCGTTGTGGTCTATTTTTGCGCATGGCCAGGTCAAAGAAAGATACAAGGAAGATTGCCTTCCCCTTATCTTCTTGACCAGGTTGTGTGGTGGTTAAGGCACAAGCCGCGAGTATTCTCGCTGTTTGTGGGGGTACTATCCCTTAAACCTGAATTGGGTTGCACATCCCTGGAGTGCTCTACCATGCCTCCCACCCCTGCAGACTGCAGATGCATGCATAGTCATTAAGCCTACTTCATTTGGAAAATTCCCTGCACAGGGCCCATGACTGCTGGGTGTGAGTTGACGCCACAGGCCGTATAAGCACTATGGTTGTTTCAATATGAGATAATCAGCAACCATGAGTAATCAGGGAACTCGCTTCTTTGGAGTCAATATTCTCCAGGCACATGTACACTAGTTCGCTGAGCCTTACAAATGCCCTCTAGAGTAGACTCACCTTCCTTTGGTTCTTCTTTCTATTGGGTTTGCCTGAACATGAATCGCTCAAAATAAGAGTGTAGCTAGGGATCAAATCGTGGCTCCAGTGCTACCACTGCCCCATCATAGATGGATTTGTCACCCGTACAGATTTGTTCACACATATTGCAGAAGTAGTGAGCATTTGATTGCATGTAGCTTTAACATAGTTGTTAAGGTGCCCCATCCACAGGTCTCATTGTGGAGCTGCTGTTGTGGATATCCTCACCTCATTGAAGGGGGTAAGTGAGTTGGCCATCATATAGTTGTGTGTTGTACTGCAGGGCCAGGAGCTGCCGCCCAGTTCTTAACTCCCATTGTACACTAAGTACAGTAGAGCTGGAAAACAAACTGAATAGTCCACTTGTTTTTAAAGATCAAGTGGGGCTATCTTTCACTTATACAGCATTTGAGTGTGTGTGTTATTCTTCTGGAGACTATTGTCCTTTCTTTATTTCAGTTTTGCCTCCTTCTCACTCTCTATGAGGAGAAAGTGGTGCTCTTTCCGTAGTGTTAAACCGTTTCCTTAGTCAGACCCCCCAGGATATAGCGGCATGGATTGGCAAATTTAGCGGCACAAAAATGAAAATTTAGCGGCACAAAAATGGAAATTTAGCGGCATTTAGCGGCATTTTATTTTGCGGTTTTTGCAACACCAAACACAGATATCTTACTGTTTGACCTTGCCCACGTAACGCTTGTTCCTGTGCCTGAGTGTCTAGCACTTATTGCAGTACTATACCTCAAATTATACTCTGTTTTCTCTTATAACTGCACACTTGTCACTTTCATCTCCTCTTGTGCACTTTTGACTACCTCATGCATTTTTGGTTGCTCACAATTTTTACTCAAGTATTTTGTTTGCTCACGATTGTCACTATTACCTTTACTACCTCATGTACTTTTGGTTGCTCACAGTTTTTACTACCTCATGCCGCTAAATTTGCCAATCCATGCCGCTATATCCTGGGGGGTCTGCTTAATGATCTGCGACGACAGCCCAACTTTCGTTTGGTCTAGTTATGCCACGATTGAAAACGTAACAATAAATGCCCCAAACGTAAGAATGCCCTAAATCTACATTCCATCTTCATGAAAAATAGGGGATTTTTCACAAGTACATAGGACAATGCTCATTGAAAAAGAGAGACCGGAGCAGCATCAATAAACCTTCAGTATTGTGTTTTATAAAAAATATTTTATTTTATTAGTTTTTTTAACATAGCCAGATATGTAGCTCCGAAATACAGACACGTCATACTCTATAGTTGAATGCACTACTATACAAGAAATAATAAGAGTGATCTTCAAGATATTACAAGATGTGTTTCAATCCAAATCTGTGAATGTCCTCAGAAGCTCAGTGCTTCTGTGCGGGGCTCTTTAAAATGCGCACACAGAAGGGCAGGACAGGTTGCCGCCGTGACGAAAAGGCGTGCCCTCAAGAGCAGACACTGCAGGGTGGCGCACTTACGTGTCCAGGCAGACGGGTGCGAAGTCTCTGAGGAAGAGTCTTCGGCCGCTTCTTCATCTCTCCCCCTCTTGCCGGCGTGGTGCTGGTCTTCTCCCTCTCTCGGCCGCCGTGGTCTTCTCCCTCGCGCGTCCTCGACCTCCTGGATCCCTGGCTCCTTCTCTAAGCCGCAAATCAAATGGAAAATGGGTGCGGAAACGGGAAACGGCAAATTTCGCGGGCTTTATGCCAAATATCGCGGCATTTGCAGAGATCGCGCGATTTCGCGATTTTTTTGCAAATCGCTAAATCGCGATAAGCTGGAGGGTCTGCTTAGTGCGAGGGGAGCGCTTTAGCACTAGTGGGGTGGGGTATGAGTATCCTTCCGAGGCGTGACCCTGCCTGGTGTTTTTACGATCTTCTTGCGCAGTGTGAACTTACCAAGGCACACTGCAGGTTGGCAGGAGGCGTCGAGGTGACTGATTCACACCCTTGAAGATCCGTGTTGCAGCTAAAGTATTGAACCGCCAGCCATCCTCCTCATCACAGCAGCAAGGCGATGGCGGATTGGCATGCATACATTCGAGTAAACTGATGGCCACTCCAGTAGCGGGGCTGAGCGCGAGTGCTCAAGGCCCATTCATTTATAACCTGATGCCGCGCCCTGTGGTAGGTTCCCTGAGCTCACGTGATGTCATGAACCCCTGCCGGAAGGCACATTATATAGTCCCTCCCGATACAGGTAGCATTTCTGCATTTCTGACCAGCTCAAAAAGAAAATCATCGGGACATCGTAAAGATGTGACAAGTGCGAAGTCAAAAGAGAAGTTGAAAGCATTCTGGACATATAGGAACATGGATGCACAAACCAAACGAGAACTGTGAAGATACAATTAAAAGGACCTCCACATCCCAAATAATGTTTGCTACGTGGTAAGAAGGGTTCAAATGATGGCTTTAAATGGGGTGAAAAAACGAGGGGGTCTTTCAAAGAGGCGTGGCCGAATACTTAATGGCGTGGCTTAAAAATACCTGAGCTAAAAATCTGTGCTTAGCATAGTGTTCCACCCGACTTGTATTTTGCTGTTTCTGTAATTGCATCCAGAAATATGATACAACAAGTAACATCTTACCTACAACAAGTCCGGACTATTGGCTTTGTCAGTGGTTGTTAGTTGCATGAGATAAATAAGCAGCAACCATGGCTTGTATATAATATTGAAAAAGCGTCCACTTCAAGCCCTAGTGACACCATGACAATGTTGCTGCTCCTGCGTTTCAAAAAGAGAAGGGAAACCCAGAGAGAAAATTACTCTCTTTAAAGGAGTTCCCTTCCCCAACAACACTCACCTGGCATGACGTCATACTGCAACTTCTCCACTAGTGAGAAGTTAACAGTGTAAGCAGCGCACATCGATGTGCCTGCTGTCACTGAAGTACGGAAAAAAACGGACCGCCTGTGCCAGGGCACAAAACAGAGCCCATTAGAGACCCATTTCGAGGCTCCCTTTAAAAAACTGCTGGTGCTCAGCACCGGTGAGACCCGGCCCACATAAAGCCCTGGTTAAAATACAGTAGAAAGGCCGAGGCACATGTCAGCAGAAGGTCAATTAGATGCTGTACATTTCCACGTGCACATTTCGATTACTTAGGCACCAGGTGTGCATTGCGTTGCCCAGTGGTTGAAGTGCATTAAAAAAAAGTATGGGAACTGTGATGATGTGCACAAAGTGGCGGGGTGAATGAGAATGGGGGTGGGGTCAAAGGCGTGGCTAAAAAAATCAAAAACATTCTGTAACTTTTTCTGGTCTTCCACCTTCAGGTAATTACATATAAATAAAGTAGAGCTTTAGTGTAAAAAAATTCAAGCGAAGTTACTCAGTGGGAAATGCACTATGGTACATTATGAAACCTCTATTAGCTAATGCACTGCAAATGCCTATGTCTGCAAGTAGAGAGACGTCTAATGGAATCCCGAAGGTGCAGTGGAGAACAGTGACTTGTGCATGTTTAGAACTATGAAGTTCCAGTCTGTGACAGAAAGCACTGCGAATATGTAAGTCATTATTTTAAACTTGTTATGTTATGTTATATTGAATTTATACGGCTACTCGAAAGAGTCCCGGCGCTTGCTTCAGAAAAGAAAAATGCACAACCATCAAAGATTATAAAAGCTGCGTTTTTATTTTTTCTTAAACCGCAGTGGGTCCTGGATGCCTCGAAGCGCACTCCACAGCAGACATTGATTTGCAGTTGGAGTCGTCCCTCAATATCAGAGGCCCCACAAACTGTTGCTGACAAAAATGGAGGGGAAAATGAGGGGATGGTACAGGAGCACAGATGGTCGGGGACCATCTTCATAAATCAAGTGTAGCTTTCTCACTGCAATAATGGTTCAGATAAGCTTTTCATTGGTGTCATTGTTATGAACAATTCTGTCTTTACAGACAGCAATGAAGCCTAACATGTGTAGTAACAGGATGTGTGTTTCACTATCAGTATTCCTGCATTGCTCATGGTAACAAGGATCTATTATGTCCCACAAAGATCCATTGTGCAGGGTCCACTGCGTGAAAAAAAATGTACGCCATGTACATGTCTGTTAGTTCTCATTATGGTCTTATTTGTGTTTCTTAATACATTTTTGTTTAGGATGTGTGAGACTGAACAGCACTTTAAAAGGTGCATGTTTGTTACAGTTTGTCATCTATCTTGGCCCACTCAACATTACGGACCCACCCCTCATGTATACATCTTCCTGCAATGTATGCATATTTGTCGATGCTCAGCATTTTTGACAGAAATGCTAAATAATACATTCAAGCAGTGTACTATTTCTGATGGTCCTGAAAGAAAAAAAATCAAGTTAAGCATTCTACCATTCCCCTCATGTTCTGTTAAGAGTTTGGGTGCTCTTGTAAATTCAGCCTTGTTGCGTCTAACTACCTGGTTTGGATTACAAAGTTACTTCTGTGCATCAATGTAAAGCGACATGGATGAAGGTAGCACAAAGTGACATGTTGCTAATCATCACCCTGTGTTATGAAGAAATAACCACCCTGAATAAAACATCTAACAAATGCTGGTGTTAGAACAGAGTCTCGTCACAACAAGAACATTAGGTGTTAGGTGATATGTTTTTCTCAACACAAGTCTCTACTGCCCAACCATTTATTACATTGCTTTCTGTTTAAAAGTATGGTATATAGTTAGGGTTACACTTAGCTGTCCACAAAGATCTTCATATTTGTGAGACGGGAGAGTAGATGCTGCTCAAAGAGGGCAAAAAGGCAGTTGGGGCTGGTACAGGAAAGAGCGGTGGGGGAGTCGACAGATGACGGGATAGGGAAAATAAATAAATAAATAAAACTACTTACCTTGCGGCGAGCACACGCTAAGTGGCTTTATTTATTTATTTCCCCTGGGCCATCATCTGTTGACTTGCCCACCACCCCACTGCTCTTACCTGTACCAGCCGCACCTGCAACAAGGGCTTTCCCCTTCCCCCACTTCATATGCGTCTGTTCCGTCATCTCCAGGACCTGTCTGTGGAAATACACAAGGTTTCCCACAAGACTAGGCCCATTGGGTTGTACCTGACCAGCTGTATGCAGGCAGTTGCTGCCATCATGCATTTTGCAAAAGGATAATGGATGTCCTTTCCAAAAACTCACCTGGGGAGGGAAACCATGCTCCAACCTGGTTGGCTGGATTTTGAGGCTGTAAAGGATGTACAGACTCTGATTAGCAGCGGTCTATTGCCGAACTGTCCAAGCATGAAACTATACACTGGAAGTCGGCTCCAGGTTATAGATCAGTTTGTTAAACACAGATCTGTGTTGTTTCTGCTGCTTTAATGTTTCAAGTATGTTATATGTTCTCTATAGCACACAGCCATAGGCTGTCTTTTAGGTATCCAGTAAGGAGGCTCTCCTATTTATTTATTTATGGGTTTTGTATAGCACCTGAATCACCCCCTGAGGGGTATCTCTGCTCTTTGGACTGAGCTGCTCAGCGGGCTGACGGGCCATGTTAAAATAAGGTGGTCTTAAGAAGTTTCCTTTTCGCTTTGCCAACGAACTAGCACGCAAATCTTGCCACATCAGTAGATTTGGGGTCACAGTATGTGATCTTACAAGGCTGACATGTATCACAAATGTTGTTCTTATGGTGGTTGCTTTTGCCCACTTAGGCCGTTGTGCGCCAATATATTACAGTTAGCCTTATGACCCATCCAGTATGGCCGCTATATTACCTACAGAAACGTGATGCAATCTTTGGCTGTGATGGAACATGCTCATTATGCAACATGGGAACCTACACAAAATGACTATTGCCTGTTTGGTTTGTATTTTTGATCAATCAGTTGCACAGGTGGGTAATTATTTGAAATGTTGGAACAAGTCAAACAATGCACTGTAATTATTTAAGATCAGGTGCGGATTCCCACGATGAACATTATACTTACAAGATGGCGACTACGTATATAAAGTGATTTTTGGCTAAGACAGCATTTCTTTTATGCTCATTTGATAGTAGGTTTTCTATGTTCAACACATCAACTATTTTAAAGGGAGGTTGAGCACATTGTGGTTACCTTGTGAGCAAGACCATTGCAGTGGAAATGCATTGGATTAACTCAGGATTCTATGTAGCAACTCCAATAAATTTTGAGCACGAAAAAAAAGGATCACCTTGGCATTCTATGTTCCACGTTAAAAAAAATGTTGAGCACTGGATAATATATATAAACATTTTTTTTAAATTACTTACCAGCAAAGAAAAGGTTTCCAAATGTAAAGGTAGTAAAACTAACCTGCAAAATAATGACTACTGTGGTACTTAATGCAACGCATTAACTCCTGATGTAAACCCCCTCCCGCTGCAATGATAATGCACCACACGTATATGTTCAAGCATAGAGCTGTGTATGTTGAATAGTAGGATCACCAGCCTCTGGGTAAGTGTAATCCTCTAAATATATTCATAGAATGGTCTGTAATCAGAAGCAGCGCAGAAATGTGTGGAACGGACTAGGCAAACTCTTGTGTTTTATAGAAGTGCTTTTGATGTCTTTCTCTGTGGTGATTTTATTCAAAAGACAATGCATTTCTTTCGACAGAGTCTTGCTTTAGATGAGGTAATGAATAAATTGATAGTCTCACGAGCTTGCAATCTAAAGCTTTAGCTACTGTGATTGTGTGACATCGGCTAGGTCGGTGACCATGATGTCTCCAAAGGGGAAACCACCTTTACGATGCGGACAGAGTTATGCGTGGCATTTCCCCGCAAGCTCAACCACGCATACCTTAACCACGCATATGCATTACCCACGCATATGCGTGGTTAAGGCAGTACGCTGTCCACATGCTGGGATGGGCGGTCCCAGGAACAGAAAGGATAGGGAGAGGATGCGATAAGTGGGTCTGGGGCCAGGTTTTGGGGGTAGTTTTTAAAGGTTGGGGTCGTTTTTTGGGCTGGGGGGCGGGGTAGCTTTTAGGGCTGGGGGGTCGGATAGAGTTTAGGGCTCCGGTGGTGAGTTGAGTAGTATTTAGGGTCATGGGGGTCGGGTAGTTTTTAGGGCTTGGGGGTTCAGGGTAGTGCTTTGAGGGATCGGGCTAGTGTTTAGTGTTGGGGGTCGGGTAGTGTTTAGGACTCTGGGGGTCAGGGTAGAGTTTAGGGCTCAGGGGGGTCAGGCACTGTTGATGGCTTGGGGGGGGGGTCGGGTAGTGTTTAGGATTCAGGGGGCCGGGTACTTTTTAGGGCTCAGGACGGGCGGGTTGGGGTGTGGTCTGTACCACATATTCCTTTACCAACCATGCCTGTTCCATGAAATTGTGTGGTAAAGGCATGCATGGTAAAGGAATGCGTTGTTTAGACGCATTCGTTGTTGGGGCCGCGTGGAAGAGGCGCATGTGGTTTAGCAATGCGTGCCTCGGTCATACAACCCACCAAAGGATGCTGAGGCAGGTGGGGCCTTTGTGATTGTGAGAGTCAATACAAATCTGGACGGTAAAGAGGGATGGCGCTCCAGGTAAGGCCGTCTTTGCAGAGACCCTTTCCACACATGAATGGACTGCTTCTGATTACAACTGAATGTCTTGAAGTTATTTCAAAGTGTTACAGTGTCGGCTCTTGTTAGAGAATATGTCACTTGCAGACCTCAAAAGAACAACACAATCCTCCTGGGTATGGAGTATTCCCTCTAGAACACCAGGGAAAGCAGTTACATACATCATTAATTTCGATAAAGGGCATAACTTGATTGCATCAGTTGCTAAAGTGGAAATATAAAAACTACCGCACATAGCCTTAAAAACGACCCTGCGGGTCATGTCCTCTACGAGAAATAATAATGAAAACAGAGCAGTGAATATTTGTGTCTTGAATTCCAGACTGCCCGTTGGGGATGGGTATTCATCAACAGTGCAGGGAGGAGCAGGGATAGTCTGACTAAGCTACAGGCTGGCAAAACCAAAGACACCCTCTTTGAGGTCAGTGTTGCATTCTAGATTTCCTTTTCATCTAAGATTGTCAAACCCCATATTTCATCACGTGATGGGTGAAGTGGAAAAAGCTTTGAATATTGACAGAAAATTGGAAAACACACATTTAAAGAAGAAAGACAAAGGGGCTTAAAATGCCAAATTAAACCCTGTGGAGACTTTTAGGCAGTCGAAATTTAGGGCCCCCCTCATAAATTATCTCCTAATTCATGGGTACTCATAGTACGGCCCGCGGGCCGCCAGCTGCCAGGCAATCCTTCCTTGGCGGCCCACGGACCTTGCAGAAAATGTACCTGTGTTTAAAAAAAAAAAAAAACAATTAAAGCGTGTCTGCAAACACTGGGCGCCACGACTCTGAGAGACTCTGCTGCTCTTTGGGGGGCCGGCATTCCAGTGATAGTCAGAGTGGAGCTGTGGCGCTAAGAGGAGAAATACAAAAGCCTCATTAACATACAAATGGTCTTTTAAAGACCTGTGAAGTGCTCGGGTGCGGCTGTGTGTGCCCTGAAGCTGTCTCAGCCCAGGCACACACAGGCAGGGTGAGATGAAGAGGGTGACCGAGGGAGGTAGAGGGAGGGAGACAGAAGGGGAGGGAGGGAGGTAAAGGGAGGGAGACAGAGGGAAAGGGAGGGAGGGAAAGGGAGGGAGAGGGAGGGAGAGCGAAGGAGGGAAAGGGAGGGAGAGGGAGGGAGAGCGAGGGAGGGAGGGAAAGGGAGGCAGACACAGAGGGAGAGCGAGGGAGGGAGGGAAAGGGAGGAAGAGGAAGAGTGAGCGAGGGGGGGAGGGAAAGGGAGGCAGACAGAGGGAAGGAGGGAAAGGGAGGCAGACAGAGGGAGGGAGGGAAAGGGAGGGAGAGCGAGGGAGGGAGGGAAAGGGAGGCAGACACAGAGGGAGAGGGAGGGAGGGAGGGAAAGGGAGGCAGATAGAGGGAGGGAGGGAAAGGGAGGCAGACAGAGGGAGAGCGAGGGAGGGAGGGAAAGGGAGGCAAACACAGAGGGAGAGCGAGGGAGGGAGGGAGGGAAAGGGAGGGAGAGGGAGTGGGAGTGGGAGGCAGAGCAAGGGAGGGAGGGAAAGGGAGGCAGACAGAGGGAGAGCGAGGGAGGGAGGGAAAGGGAGGGAGAGCAAGGGAGAGCGAGGGAGGGAGGAAAAGGGAGGCAGACAGAGGGAGAGCAAGGAAGGGAGGGAAAGGGAGACAGACAGAGGGAGAGCAAGGGAGGGAGGGAAAGGGAGGCAGACACAGAGGGAGAGCGAGGGAGGGAAAGGGAGGGAGAGGGAGGGAGAGTGAGGGATGTAAGGTAAGGGAGGCAGACAGAGGGAGAGCGAGGAAGGGAGGGAGAGGGCGGGAGAGCAATGGAGGGAGAAGAAGGGAGGCAAACAGAGGGAGAGCGAGGGAGGGAGGGAAAGGGAGGCAGAGGGAGAGCGAGTGAGGGAGAGGGAGGGAGAGGGAGGGGGAGGGAGGGGGAGGGAGGGAAAGAGAGGCAGACAGAGGGAGAGCAAGGGAGGGAGGTAAAGGGAGGAGGAGGGAGAGCGAGGGAGGGAAAGGGGAGAGGGAGGGAAAGGAGGGAGGCAAAGGGAGGCAGACAGAGGGAGAGCGAGGGAGGGAAGGAAAGGAGGGAGGGAAAGGGAGGCAGACAGAAGGAGAGTGAGGGAGGGAGGGAAAGGGAGGCAGACAGAGGGAGAGCGAGAGAGGGAGGGAAAGGGAGACAGAGAGGGAGACAGAGAAAGGGAGACAGAGAAAGGGAGAGGGAGGGAGACAGATGGAGACAGACAGAGGGAGGGAGACAGACAGAGACAGACGGAGGGAGACAGACAGAGGGAGGGAGACAGAGAGATGGAGGGAGATGGTAACAGAGGGAGACAGGGAGGGAGACAGACAGAGGGAGGGAGACAGACAGAAGGAGGGAGACAGGCAGAGGGAGACAAACTGAGGGAGGGGGACAGACAGTTGAAGACAGAGTGAGGGCGTCAGACAGAGGGAGGAGGGAGGCAGAGGGAGGAGGGAGACAGAGGGAGGAGGGAGACAGAGGAGGAGGGAGATAGAGGAAGGGAGACAAAGAGAGGGAGACAGAGGGAGACAAAGAGAGGGAGAGGGAGGGAGACAGAGGGAGACAAAGAGAGGGAGAGGGAGGGAGACAGAGGGAGACAAAGAGAGGGAGAGGGAGGGAGACAGAGAAAGGGAGAGGGAGGAAGACAAAGAGAGGGAGAGGGAGACAGAGAAAGGGAGAGGACAGAGAAAGGGAGAGGGAGGGAGACAGACAGAGGGAGTGAGGAGACAGAGGGAGGGAGGAGGGTTACAGACAGAGGGAGGAAGGGAGGGCGACAGAGTGAGGAGGGTGACAGAGTGAGGAGGGTGACAGAGTGAGGGAGACAGAGTGAGGGAGACAGAGAGGGAGAGGGAAGGAGAGAGAGGGAGACAGAGAGGGAGAGGGAAGGAGAGAGAGGGAGACAGAGAGAGAGAGAGACAGAGAGAGGGAGACAGAGAGCGAGAGAGGGAGTGAGACAGTCAGAGTGAGTGAGACAGAGGGAGTCAGGGAGAGAGAGAGAGAGGGAGAGAGAGGGAGTGAGAGGGATTGAGACAGTCTGAGTGAGACAGAGGGAGAAATAGGGAGAGATGGAGGGAGGGAGAGAGAGAGGGAGGGAGGGAGAGAGGTTGAGAGAGGTTGAGAGAGGGAAAGAGAGAGAGAGAGATGTGTGTATGCCGGGTCTGGTGGCTCAGTGGATGAAGGCGTCTGCTGCAGGGACCTGTGCTCAACCTCATGGTCACTGTTTTTGTTGTTGCTCTAGCCCCATCCCCTCCCCCACTGACCCCGCCCCCACCGGTGCGGCCCTCGGACTCAAACCACACTGTAGATTTGGCCCCCGAGAGAAAGTTTTTGAGTACCCATGTCCTAATACAATGCACTGGATTTTTTATACAAACTGACAGCTGCCAGAAGACGAGCTTTTAAGAGACAAACTGTTATGTGAATCTGATGTCTCTGGTTTATGTACTTAAAGTTGATAATGAGTTTCTCTATAAAGTCTTTAATGTAGAGTTTTAGTTTCTTTGACTTGATTTATTTACAATATCTAAGAAAGTTTGATTGTAATTTTCTTTCCAGATCAAATCAATAATATTTTGATCCATTGTCCCGAGACACCAAAAAGGAGTGGGGGCCATAGGCCCGTGCCTACTTTGCCTATTTGGTAATTCGTAACTGCCGACACATCCTATTATCTTCTTTTTTAATTCCTGTCTTTCTTTTTCTCATTCGTTCTTTCTCTGGGCCGAAGTCTGATGATGTAAATATGTGTTTGTCTCTGGAAATGAGTGCTGGAACCCACCACTAGCAACCATTGGCACAAATGTAGCACTGCTGCAGGGCCCACACCTAACGTGCCACTGTCGACCGCCAATGCATGTTTCTGATGTCACCAAACTCTGTTGATGACAATATCGGGGTGAAAGGTATACGGAAGAACAAAAGGTGTGTTTTCTATTTGATCTCCCATAGGGAACATTGCTCACTCTCCCACCAAAAAGAACTGGATGGAACTACAACAAACTTGGGAGAAAACTAGAACTTTACTGAGGCTATGCACTACCAAAATAAATGTGCCAGTCACTGTAAAATGGCTAGTATATCTCCCTTTATCGAATGTGGAAAAGTGCGGCTCCTCTGAGAAATTAGATTTTATTTTTGCAAGTCTTATATATTAAAACTAAATCAAAATTACATTATAGCTATGCAGAGTAAAGACCAAGCATTGAGGTGACACTTTGCAGGAAGAGTCCAATGTGGAAGCCTGCATTCAGATCATAGACTGTACCACTGAACCAGCTCTGTATGGCCTAACGCCAAAGGCCATGCAGACCTGGTTCAGTGGCCTGGGATCTGGTCTGCAAGCTGGCTGTGTCCAGAGCCTTTTGTGCACAGCATGATGTCAGCACAGCTAGTTGGGTGTTACAGAGGATAGTGTGAGCCCAGCCATAAGCTAATCAATGCATCTAAAATGGGTTCCGCATGTGGGATAGAGCGTTTATAGCTCAGCGCCTTGAGACCCTCACGGATGTGTAGTTGTGCTTTAACAACCCATGATTGATTGTAGCTAGTCCAGTGATACAAGGCACAGGTGCAGCTACTACACTCAGAGACTGAAAGCCATGTGAGGCTTGTCTGGTGGCATAAGGAGGTAGTGCTGGGCCTGGGTGCTGGCCAGGCCAAGTACTTAAAACCTGTTGTGCAAGGCTGAAAGGGTTAGATGTGCAGGAGGTTGGCCACAGGACTTGCCGAAAGCCCGATCCTAAAAAATTAAAAGGAATGGAAACTATGTCTTACCCTTAGCAAAGATTTTGAGGACATTTTTGAGTGAGTCTAACAGCTGCCCATACAACTTGTCATGTAAACATGCCAAACCTTTTGGACGCTTTCCCTTACTTCTGTTGCATTTGATGAAAGTCATGAAAGTTTTTTAATTTGGGTAATACGTGAACCAGTGTTTATTTTGAATCAAAGTTTGCAGAGATTGATAAGGGCACAAGACGTGCTTGTCTTGCAATAATAATAAACATTAGATGTATCTGTGTTCTTCTTGCTTGCCCTTGTATTGCAAAAAGGCTGGCTAGGTTAATGGTTACAGTGGTCTGATGGTTATCAGCATGCTTGGGTCTACTCACTAACTGGAGTTGGCCTGACTGCTGGGTCTGTAGCTAAAACTGAAGTGTTACAGCACCATGGCCTGGTCAGAGGCAGGTTTCACCAATATCCAGCGTAGTATTTATTTTTCTACATAATAATATAAATATGTGAGCTATCTCATTTCAGTGGTGATGCTTCCTTTTGCAATCTTCCTTTCTCTTTACTCTTATTGCACATATCAAACTGTGTACCCTATAGGTGCTATTCCATAAATAAAAATACAAACACGAAAACTGTCTTGAAGTGTGAAAATCTTTAGGCATGATAAGACCAGCAAAGACCTCAAGCTGCCTTGCAGTGCTTAATTCGTAAAGAAAAAAAAATGGTATAAATGTTTTTTCTTACAAGCCCACCAGCAGTACTGCTTCTATTACTTACAAGTAATTGCATTACTCTGAGTCCTACTCTTGCTTATTTCCATTACACAGTGAGGCACAGAGGCCTCACTGTGTAATGGAAATAAGCGAGAGGGGCAATGAGGTAATACTCAATGCTAAAAAATAAGAAAGTTTAGTCCTGATTTCACCTCATGCCTTTGGTGATGCGCTGTCATTATTTTCTATTTTGCTTTAACATGTACTATTGCATAGTAAAATTATTTGCATATAAAGTGTGAGTTTATGTTAAAGTTAACCATTGTTAATTTATGTTTACGTTAAGTTAGCCATAGTTAATGTAGGTCTCAGTAAAATAATTCTGGCTAACATCGAACCTAACCTTTGGCTGTTATGTGTTTTCACATTCTTTCTCTTGTTTCAGGAGCTGAGTAAGGATGTCTTTTTATGCGTCTTAGGGATTACTTTGGGCTATTGGAGTCGGGGTACGAAGGACCCGGCTCCTGATGTAAACAAGCATTTACAATGCAATAGGTCTCGCATTTGCGAGAGTTTGAGCTATTGGCATTGTACATGACAATGCCTTTTATTTATGTGTTTTAAAAACCTGCAAGCGATGCGTAAACACACATATAGTACTTATAGGGCCAGATGTAGGTGAAATAGATTTACCGATTTTAAATTACCGAATTTTACCGATTCGGTAATTAAAAATCGGTAAATCTATGGGGTCGACATGTAGGTATTCCAGATGTGCTGGAATACCGAATCGGATGATTTCGGTATTTACCGATTCGGTAAATACCGAATCGGTAATGCCCATTCATTCCTATGGGCTATGAAGCCCATAGGAATGAATGGGCATTACCGATTCGGTATTTACCGAATCGGTAAATACCGATTTCCACAAGGGTGCAGGGGGTGTCACTTTGACACCCTCTGGCACCCCCAAAACAGGCTCGGTGCCATGTGGCAGGCAGACCTGCCCTAAGGGCAGGTCTGCCTGTCACATGGCATAGGTGTGCATGCACACATGTGCATGCACACCGGAATCGGTATTTTACCATCAAATTTATTTGATGGTAAAATACCGATTTGGTAAGGTTCCTGAAACTCTGAAGAGTCCCACCTACATATGGGTGGCTCAGATTCTGTAAATTTACCGATTTTTTATTTTACCGAATCGGTAAAGTTACCGAATCGGTAATTTTACCGATTCGGTAAAATAAAGCCCCCTACATGCCAATCACCTATTTACCGATCGGTAACGGCCGAAAATACCGATTTTCGGCCGTTACCGACCGACCTACATCGGGCCCATAGTCTTTGCTTGCGAGAAGCAAGGCTGGTATTAAAAGAGGTGCAGTTACTGATCCAGGGACATAATAATATGAATATTGGCTTTAGAGTGAGTTTACATTGGCTTTGGATGTTAAAACTGGATAACCAGTTTGATTCTTCCGAGAACGGTTCATGAAAGAAATAAGTACAAGAGGGAAACATATTTCTCTCTCCCACAACAATGGCAGTATGGCAGGACAGCAAAATCAGACACAACTATGTCCCTTGCAGGAATGCACTGTTCGAATTGGCTCCAGTGCCAAAGTTCTTTACCCACTTTTTTCAGAAAATAATCATATGTATCTGTAATTAAACCTTCATTAAACCATATGTATCTTCAAAATCTTAATACACAGACACAAACAAATTTCATGTTCAAAAGCGTCTGTTTTTTTTTACTTTAGTATTTCAAAATTCCATGCTTGTTCTGGTTTTTCATTGTTTTTCACTTTTTGTTAGCATTTTACAAACATATTCACAATTCGTTTTCATTGAGAATATAATACAATATAATGTGATTCTTCAAAACGAATTATCCACATCATACACATGTGATACAACAAATGTGTCAAAACTTGCGACGACTCCCAATGCATTTCGATGCCAGAGCATCTTCGTCAGGGGAATTACTGTATGGGAAAAATATATCATGTAAGACAACACAACCAACTGAAACGAAACATATTTCATCTCATTCCCAACATTATCTCCAAACCTAGAATTGTGTTCATGCTTCGCATGCTGTATAAACACTCTACTACGAGATTTCGTGCAATTAGTAATGTCTAACATTGTCCAAGCCTACTGGCTACTCAAGCACTATGGTGATACTACTGTGGTGTTCCCTATACATGCCATTAGATTTCCTGATTAGCGCACCCAACGTTTGCTCCCTATTGACACGTGACATCCATGTGACCAGCACCAAACAAAATATGTGAAAATAATAGTAGCAAACTTTTCACCAAGAAGTTGTACCTGAAGTACGTTACTAAACAAACTCTTTCTGCAATGGAAAAAAGACGAAAAAAGAAGAAGAAATAAGCATAAATGTATCCAGTAATGTCGATAGCCCAAAGCCTTTATCACCTAACATAAACCCACTGCTTACTTCCAAATGTAGTCGCGCACCACACGAGATCTGTGTCTGCAACAACTGCACCGTCTGCAGGGTAGAACACAGTTTTTACTCCATATGTTATCAACCGGCGTCATCACTATAACGCATCCTCACACTAGCCCTTACCTTACAACAAGCTCCGTAATCGTCGTCTACTCCGGTCTCTGAAAAGTCAGCCGAGCATCGGCTTTGCATGACGGGACGTGATTTAAATGTCCGTCATCAACATAGGAGTAGTGCCCCTCCCACCCGACTCATGCCGCCCTAACGCGCAATTTTCTACGCATCGAACATGATTAAAAGAAGTTTTTAAGCTACACCTCGATGTGAAAAAGTCGCTATGTTTTTGATGTGTATATTGTGTATATTTTTTACTGCATCTACGAGTTAGTCACGCGCTTGCATACCACGCGGTGTGCATAGAAAGAGGACTATCGCTTACACAACTATATTTAAAAACTAATCCAAAACATAACTGTGGTCCCTAGTTAAGATAGTTATGTAATACCAATGCCACAATTTATATATAATACAACAGCCTACAACCATACACCCAGACACCTCTGTGCAACAAAAGAACAGAAAAGGAGAAAGAAAAAGTAACAATGATAAGAGTTGGAATAGTCGAATGTCTTATCCACAGACATTGGTGGCGCTTTACAAAAAATCCAATCCTGTATTGACAACTCATTTATCACCACAGGTACACATCTGCGTTTTTTAAATATATGAATGTTATACACTCACAAATAACATGCAAATTCAATTTTGTCATTCAGCCCCCCAGGTTTAACGGTATTAAGGTGCCTCATCCAAAAAGTTTCTCTTTGAGCATTTCTTACATTGGGATCCACATGGGGCTCGACCAATACCTGCTCTAGTACAGTATATCTAAGTTGAGGGATGGTGTGCTGCCTCTCTTTCCAGTGTTGCGCATGACTTGATTTCTCATTGCCAAGCCTTATGTTTGACTTATGTTCGGTAATCCTGATTTTAATTTTCCTCGTGGTGCGGCCCAGTCATTATAGGAACCTGACAGGGGTCAGTCAGGCAGCAGGTCTGCACCGATGGTCATAAGTTAGAAACTTTTTGTAAAAAAACAGGGTGTGCAGGTTACACAAATATTTTTTGTATATAACTTATTTACCCCCATTGGTGACCAGCACCCTTAAAAAAGAATCATAAGAATAGACAATCATTATGAATTTCGAAGAAATATCACACTTAACAGCTAATCAAGCTGAGGTGAAAGGTTACACAGATGATGAAGCAACTAGTATATATTCATTGATCAAAGAAACTAGGGCTTTTCAAGCAGCTCCAGGCTCAACTAGCAAAATACTCAAGCAACTGCAATATACTCTTAGAAAAGAGGTAAACCAGAGGCTACATGCCTCCACGTTGATTCAGTACCACCGGGTAAAACGGATCCCACGAGGACTGAGGATCGCATTGAAACCGATGCTTTTTAAATTTAATAAACCATTCATGGTTAAATGGTATTCGATCCTTAATAAGTGTTCGCTTGACTTAATACTTTTAATTATAGAAGAACTAGCGGATATTTTGAAAGAACTGGCAACCGAGATTCAAGATTTGAAGACGGATTTAGATTCACGAATGACAAAGGAAGAGTTGGATCAAGCAATGAAAGACATTAATGAGACCATAGAGGCACATGAGAAAGAGGTTCATGAGAGGAAGTTGAGAACATTTCGTAGAGATACGATTGACTATAAGTTAGACGAGGTGTATACATGGGCGGAGGTATACGCCCAGAGACGCCCATTCAGAAAAACACAAGCTTCTTCAGAGGAGAGTGTGGCCACTGAACAGGACACTCGACCTAACAGACCTCCAGCACCGACGACGAGTCCCACTTCAATGACAGAACATGGAGCATCCACCAGTGGAACTGACAGAGAGTCTTTTTTAGAGGCAGGCCAGAGAAGCGACCATCCACCTCAAGAGGACAGAACAAGCAGAACAAAAGGGTCAGAAGGGGACAAGGCTCAACAAGAACAAAAGAAGCCCAAACCAAGGGGGAAAAATCGCTAGGAGATTTGGTGGTAAACATTTCAAGTACAAACCTCACAGATAGTCAATTGATAATTCTTAATAAAGGAATGTCTTTTGTACCCACGTACAAGACCAACCCATTGGAAACTGAAATAGCATTGTACAAATTTACGAGGAAACTTCGACTTAGATGGTTCTTTCATAATGTACCTCAACTGCCAGAGAAGGAGATCATGACCAAAGTGTTTAAACCGAAAAGCACTTTCATTCCTCCCACATCACATAAAACTTTGGACCTATTTGAATTACTTGTGAAAAAAGATCTGGTAGACATACATAAGAAGGAATCAAGGATCACCAATTTGACAAAAAAAGAATGGACAACACTAAAAGCACTGAGTGAGAATCAGGACTTAACATTTCAAGCAGCAGACAAGGGAGGTGCCTTGGTGGTGATGGACACTGTTTACTATAATCGAAAGGTTTCAGCACATGTGGACGACACCGACACCTATATCGCTCTGGATACAGACCCCACTGTGATGTTTCAAACTGTACTTACTGATATTTTGAAGAGAGCAAAAGATTTAGGATGGATCAATGAGAAGACCCACAGATATCTAGTCACCGAATATCCTAAAAGACCTCATATCTATATGTTGCCTAAAATGCACAAGGATGCGAGTGACCCACCTTTTCGTCCTATTGTGGCAGGATGTGGCTCGATTCACGAGCCAATAGGAACATTTTTAGACTACTACTTGCAGCCACTGGTGCAACAGTGGGTTTCCTATATCCAAGACACTACAGACTGTCTAAATAAACTGGCTTGTCTGCAAATATCAAGTGAAAGTGAAACATGGCTGGCCACTATTGACGTAACTGCCCTCTACACGTCAATCCCCCATGGGGAAGGCATAGAAGCGGTGGAATGGATGCTGTTAAGGAGTGAGTACGAAGAATCATTGAATGTTTTCCTATTGGAGATTTTACAATTCTGTCTCTATCATGGATATTTTTCATGGCAATCTCAGTTCTATCTACAGAAGACAGGTACATCCATGGGGTTTACGGGGGCGCCTACTTACGCAAACATTTTCATGGCCAAGTTCGAACACTCTCATATACTGGAGAATCCGGATTGGACTGAACATCTGAAACTATATGTACGTTACATAGACGACATTTTGATTGTGTGGCAAGGATCTAGAATGCAGTTGGAAAAGACAATAGAGATTTTGAATGGATGTCACCCCAGGATTAAATTCACCCACACTATTGATCAGAATACTATTAATTTCTTGGATATTACCATAACAAAGCTGGGAAATCAACTCAACACGAAATTATTCAAGAAACCAACCGACAGAAACAATGCCTTACACTACTCCAGTTTTCATTCACAGAATTTGAAGAACCATTTGCCATTCTCACAGTTTATTAGAATCAAGAGGATCAGTAGTGATGAAACACAGGCAATAGAAGACATAGAGGATTTGTCGCAACAATACAGTCGCAGAGGTTATCCAGACAAAGTTCTAACTGAGGCAAAAATGAAAGTTTCATTGAAAACACGAGAAACCTTACTCGAAAAAGTACAGAAATCAACATCAAAAAGAGAGGTCTGTGTTTTGAAACAATCGACAATTACACCAAAGATCAAAAAATGCATACTGAGAAGATGGGAACTTATCGAGCAAGAAGAAGATTTCAAAACAGTTTTCTTTGAAACCCCAATTTTTGCACTGTCGAGATCAAAGAATCTCAAGGAGTTGTTGAAAAATAAAAAATCAAGGCCAGTGCAGGGCAAGACTAAAGGGATGCAGAAATGTTTTAACTGCGGTCATTGTGGTAATGTACTGGTGGGAGACATATTCACACATCCACACACAGGAAAACAGATCAAACTGAGACATACTTCAGACTGCAATACTAGTTCAGTGATATATGCAATCAAGTGTCCGTGTGGCCTAGTGTATGTGGGCCGCACCACGAGGAAAATTAAAATCAGGATTACCGAACATAAGTCAAACATAAGGCTTGGCAATGAGAAATCAAGTCTTGCGCAACACTGGAAAGAGAGGCAGCACACCATCCCTCAACTTAGATATACTGTACTTGCATGTTATTTGTGAGTGTATAACATTCATATATTTAAAAAACGCAGATGTGTACCTGTGGTGATAAATGAGTTGTCAATACAGGATTGGATTTTTTGTAAAGCGCCACCAATGTCTGTGGATAAGACATTCGACTATTCCAACTCTTATCATTATTACTTTTTCTTTCTCCTTTTCTGTTCTTTTGTTGCACAGAGGTGTCTGGGTGTATGGTTGTAGGCTGTTGTATTATATATAAATTGTGGCATTGGCATTACATAACTATCTTAACTAGGGACCACAGTTATGTTTTGGATTAGTTTTTAAATAAAGTTGTGTAAGCGATAGTCCTCTTTCTATGCACACCGCGTGGTATGCAAGCACGTGACTAACTCGTAGATGCAGTAAAAAATATACACAATATACGCATCAAAAACATAGCGACTTTTTCACATCGAGGTGTAGCTTAAAAACTTCGTTTAATCATGTTCGATGCGTAGAAAATTGCGCGTTAGGGCGGCATGAGTCGGGTGGGAGGGGCACTAGTCCTATGTTGATGACGGACATTTAAATCACGTCCCGTCATGCAAAGCCGATGCTCGGCTGACTTTTCAGAGACCGGAGTAGACGACGATTACGGAGCTTGTTGTAAGGTAAGGGCTAGTGTGAGGATGCGTTATAGTGATGACGCCGGTTGATAACATATGGAGTAAAAACTGTGTTCTACCCTGCAGACGGTGCAGTTGTTGCAGACACAGATCTCGTGTGGTGCGCGACTACATTTGGAAGTAAGCAGTGGGTTTATGTTAGGTGATAAAGGCTTTGGGCTATTGACATTACTGGATACATTTACGCTTATTTCTTCTTCTTTTTTCGTCTTTTTTCCATTGCAGAAAGAGTTTGTTTAGTAACGTACTTCAGGTACAACTTCTTGGTGAAAAGTTTGCTACTATTATTTTCACATATTTTGTTTGGTGCTGGTCACATGGATGTCACGTGTCAATAGGGAGCAAACGTTGGGTGCGCTAATCAGGAAATCTAATGGCATGTATAGGGAACACCACAGTAGTATCACCATAGTGCTTGAGTAGCCAGTAGGCTTGGACAATGTTAGACATTACTAATTGCACGAAATCTCGTAGTAGAGTGTTTATACAGCATGCGATGCATGAACACAATTCTAGGTTTGGAGATAATGTTGGGAATGAGATGAAATATGTTTCGTTTCAGTTGGTTGTGTTGTCTTACATGATATATTTTTCCCATACAGTAATTCCCCTGACGAAGATGCTCTGGCATCGAAATACATTGGGAGTCGTCGCAAGTTTTGACACATTTGTTGTATCACATGTGTATGATGTGGATAATTAGTTTTGAAGAATCACATTATATTGTATTATATTCTCAATGAAAACGAATTGTGAATATGTTTGTAAAATGCTAACAAAAAGTGAAAAACAATGAAAAACCAGAACAAGCATGGAATTTTGAAATACTAAAGTAAAAAAAAACAGACGCTTTTGAACATGAAATTTGTTTGTGTCTGTGTATTAAGATTTTGAAGATACATATGGTTTAATGAAGGTTTAATTACAGATACATATGATTATTTTCTGAAAAAAGTGGGTAAAGAACTTTGGCACTGGAGCCAATTCGAACAGTGCATTCCTGCAAGGGACATAGTTGTGTCTGATTTTGCAGTCATTATAGGAACCTGACAGGGGTCAGTCAGGCAGCAGGTCTGCACCGATGGTCATAAGTTAGAAACTTTTTGTAAAAAAACAGGGTGTGCAGGTTACACAAATATTTTTAGTATGGCAGGACAGACAGTATGTAGCTGTATGGCCAATGTAGGGTCTGTAGGGTCAAACTGCGGCACTGATTCTTTTAGATCTCAGTGCCGCGTTTGACACTGTGGCTCATCATACTCTGCTTCAGCGCCTGAGAGAGGGAGTAGTCATTGGCAAAGCGTGGCAATGGCTGAAGTCCTTTCTCCTTGGTTGCAGTTTCTGTGTGGAGCAGGGGCCCCATAGGTCCAGAGCTATCGCCCTGAACCAGGGAGTTCCCCAAGGCTCTAGCCTCAGCCCCACTTTATTCAACCTCTATGTTGCCCCAGTGGCATCAATCGCGGAGAAACATGGGGTTGCTGTGGTGACCTACGCGGACGATACTCAGCTGGTTGTAGCTCTTTCACAGCCACCTGAGCAGGCAGCGAGTCAGTTTACATCCTGCCTCCAGGACCTGGCCATTTGGATGTCAAACAACTGTCTCAGATTAAATGAAGACAAGACGGAGGTGCTCATCGTAGGCAAGTCCCCGTCTGTTTGGACATCCGCATGGTGGCCCCAGACTTTGGGCCCCTTACCCCAACCTAAAGATCAGGTCAAGAACTTGGGTATCTGGATGGACTCGAAACTATCTTTCGAGTATCATACTAGACGTGTAGCCAGTACTTGCTTTGGCATTCTCCGTTGTTTGAGAAAGACGCTCGATCTGCTCCCAGTATCAGCAAGGAGGGCCCTGGTCCATGCCCTGGTTACTTCCAGGCTGGACTATGGGAATGCCTTATATTTGGGAGCTAACGTGAGATGCCTCCAACGATTGCAAGGTATCCAAAATGCTGCTGCACGCCTAGTACTGACGCTGCCAAAAAGATCTTCCTCCAAAAAGGCCTTGGGGACGCTTCATTGGTTACCAATTAAAGAGCGTGTCCAGTTTAAGATCTTGTGTATAGGCCATCGGATCGCTCACGGTAAGGGCCCTAGCTTCCTGCGGAATCTGCTCACATTGTATAAACCCACTAGGCCCCTCCGGTCGGAGGGCACTGGGTTAATGTGTATCCCGAAGACCAGCAGGGCCAGGATGGGCGGCAGATCCTTCCGCCTCCTGGCGGCCCGGAGTTGGAACACTCTCCCTCTCAGACTCCGGATGGAGCCGTCCGAAAAAGTTTTCCGTAAGGAACTCAAAACACACTTGTTCCCCAAATATTAAATTGTATTTTTTTCGTGAGCTGTACTAGGGATCATTTAGGCCACTGAATAGCGCGGGGACACACTGGCTAGTGTAACCAGGCGCTCTATAAACTCAGTAATAATAATAATATTGCTCTATAATTTCATGATTAATCACATTACCAGGAGCAGGTACTGGTGGAGGGGCAGATGCACTACGTGTTGGTGGAAGTGCTGATGAAGCAGAAGAATTACAAGATGTTACTGAGGGACAAGTGCAGCAGATGGTGTTGGAGGTGCTGACGCAGCAGAAGAAGTCAAAGGTGTTGAGGCAACCAAAGAAGTGTCTGCAGTCAATGTTTCTGTTTCAACCACTTCTATCTTCTGCTGATGCATTCTTTCTGCAAGAGCCAACCTGGTGGAATGAATTGCCTGCAGATGTTTTCTCATTCCCGTGGCACCGAACAAGCATTGTTTCATGTTCTCACTGGGAAATAACTTTATTGCGTAGGTTACAGGTGACAAGTTTTCAATTCACCTTTTTTCCATCCGGGTGGAATTGATTTTTTTTCTCCATACAATGGATTCCTTTAATTTCTTCCTATGCTCCACCGCTGCTTCCTCCTCTTGCAAAAGCACAGGATGATCTTCTTCACCTACTGCAGTTCTCCAGTAGTACTAGGGTGACTTCAGAACAAAAGATATTCCCTCAGCCAAAGAGCACAACGTTCTCCTTTGAAGATATCAAATTGAATAAGGCTAAGTGGTATCTACTTCCTGTTTCCAACAATTGACAGAGTTCTAAACAAATGAAATGCTGTTTTACGAAAATAAAACTTCTGCGGGAGTATCTTGATCAGTGGTGGCTGGTGAATTTATAAAGTGGGAGGATGTAAAAAAGATTTTAATTGAGCAAGACAGCAAAGAGGATGAGCTACATTTCTTGACCAAATATAGGTAGCACATTACAACAGACTTCCCTTTCAGTTCAGTAATCGCACTGTCGTCAGTTGGGGGGTATATGTTTCTTTGTGGCCACAGCTTCCAACCATTCAACATCAGGAAGCAGTTTTGACTACTGACGAATCTCCTTGTGCCGAAAAAAGTAGCTCAATCTGGGATTTAAAATACAAAATGAGCTTATCTTGATGCTCAATGCTCAGTCTTATTATAGGAACCGCATGGCCCAAAGAACTGCATGATGTATGCAGCGTCTTATTTTTCACCTGGATATCAGGCACTACTTGACAATTATGTTGATTGCTTGCTCTGGAGTCATTGCCCAGATCTTTCTTCTGTGGGTTTATAACAATGCAGCCATAAAGGGGGGGCCAGTGAAAATAGTGAGTCATGAGACCTTAATTGTGCATAAACTACTGAACAGATTTATACCAAATCACATCAAGCATGCTTTCTGGGTAAAGGTCTAGCTTTCTGCCAACTTTTAGTGTAATTCTATTGAGCCATTTTGGCTTAAGGGCTTTCTCAAATTCTCGATGGAAATTGTGTTTTGGGGGCCCTATTTTTCTTGGCAACCGCTGGATGGATCACCCCAAATATTTTCAAGAAGGAGCTGAGGTGGATTAACTTCATGTAAAGTTTTGTGAAGATTTGTCAATTGACAACAAAGTTATTACCCAAACAATTTGCTGTCTGTCAGTCAAGCGGCTTGGCAAACACAACAAGGTGATGGACAAAGTGCTGAAATGTTTCAACCACTCATCCCTATTCAAGAGATCTGGGTTTAATCAATCATTCTTTTGCTCACTATGCCACCCCAGTTTGGACCAAACAAAATTCAAATCAGTCTTGACCCTATTCCTCATGGTAACAGTCCATCCCAAACTTCCAGGCCTTCCCTGGACCGGAAACAAGAATCCTGATACTGGTTTTAGGGTATCACCCCAATCAGCCAGGCGCATATCCTTGGCCACTTAAGGCGAACATAGTGAAACAACAAGATGATGGATGAAGTGCTGAAACTTTTCAAACACTCACCCGCAGTCAATCAAATAGCTTGGGAACACCCAGATATCTATACATTTTTAACCTTAATTTCTCAAACACGATTGAATGGGGTGACACCAAATCACAAAAAGCACTCTTTCTGGGTATAGATCTAGCTTTCTACTAAATGTAATTCCATCCAGCCATTTTTCCGTAATCGCTGTTCAATTTTCCCATGGAAAACGGCGTGGGGAAAAATATTTGGGGGACTCCCATTTTTCTCTGCTCCTGCTTGACCGGTCACTTCGAAATTTTTCAGGAAGGAGAAGAGGTAGGTGAGACTTTTTTGGGGAAAGTTACATGAAGAATTGTAAAACGACACCAAAGTTATTAGTAAACCAAGAAATCTGTTTCCTATGGAAATGTGGTCCTTTCTATAACAAATAGGCAGCTAGAGAAGAGAAGTTGTTTTATATGTTGTGATCACTGTGTTCCCATATAGTCCACAACACACTGATCTCCAGGTTGATGTGGCACCAAGATACAGGAGGGAAGATAACTCATTGTATGCATGAGATGCTACAGACATAATTCAAAAGTATAAAAAGTGTGAGTAAGCAGAGGTCGCAGGTGGAACTCAGAAGGGGTACAACTGGCACACAATGGGCTGGATATACCGCATTCTCTATGTAAGCATCGATTAACATGAGCCAAACCCTTTTCCCATGTTGACACTGAGATTGAAGATGTGCTGCTTTTAAGGTGCTATCCTTTTATTTGGGGTACATGGATTCTTTTGGTGTATTGTCATTAATACCTTAGAAAAAGAAACTCTTCTCTTCTAGATACTGTGTACCTTAATACTCACTCCTTAAATCCCTCATCTATTCCCCCTTTTCTCTCAGTCAGTTGATCTTTTATTACTAGGCTGTTCCCCACTCTCCTTTACTTTATGCTTTTGTGTCGTAATATGCAATAACCCACTTGCCCACATGATGCCTTTGAATCTTGTATGCGCAACAGAAACCTTTAACTAAAATTTGCACAGAAGCCCTAACTTTGCATTGTACAGGACAAAAGAGAAATGAGATTTAAAAAAGAACCTGATGAAAAAACAGATTCCCAGGCATATTGTCCAAAAGCTCAGGCAGGGGAAAAATACCCTCGTGAAAAATAGCACCAGGTTAGCGCTTTCCAGCTGAGACGTAATTCCAGTCAGAGAAGAGGGGGTTATTGTGCTGGAGAACAAGTGTGATGGTTCCACAGATGGCTGTGAAGCCCTGTGCATAGCACCCTGATCGCGGAAAATAAATGGGGATGATCTGGTATGGGGAGGTAGCTTGATGTCTAATCAAGTGTTAGTGAGTGTTGCCCCCTGGTGACTTATCTACAAACTGCAATAAATAATTTAAAATAAAGTTAAATGGAATAGCATCTTTGGGCTGAAATTGCTTGGAAAATCCCAGATTAATATACAACTGCAGACAGAATAATTAGATCACTGTATTTTTCAAGGGTTGCGATAAAAATTGAGATAGGAAAGCGCTCTCAAGCGGGGTGATGTTTGTCAAAGTAATTGCACAACATGACAAAACGTGTATTTGTAAAGCGAACATTCACCCAACCGTATCTTGGCGCTGAATAACAGATGTCTATTGCTACCCAACTCAATAGTACTCATTTTATCATTCTCAGAAAGATGAAACGCTGAGTTGGCCTGCTGAAATTTGAACCTGTGACCATGTGGTCAACCACAAGCCCCTAAGTCCACTAAGCCGCCAAACCCAGCACACACCTACGCATTAAATACATTGAGTAAGTACAGAAATATATAAGTATACCTTTTGTGTGAACTTGTTAAAAAGAAGGCGCACAGTCGTCCTGGACAAGCAAACTCCCAGAACGCACTAAGCACCCTCTCTGAGGTTGTTCGGCGGCGCACAGCGCTTATTTCTGTGTACGGTTCGAATTTTGCCATTTACAGAAGCAATTTCGTTCTCCGGCGGAGATGCAGCCGTGCTATCAGATTCTGTAATTGGTAAGTATGACATGCCCGAAGCAGCTCCGGGCAAACACACCGGAGCAAGACTGCCAGCGAAATGGAAAGTTATTTTTCTTGTTTTTTGCTCCTTCTAATATCAATTCCTCTTTACCAGCTTGGAAAGCAGAACATCAGCCTGGGTAAGGGCGTAACCCTGCGACTCAAATCTTTCAAAAACACCCTGGGGCTTTATTTACAAGCCTCTTGCACCACTTTTGCATCATTTTCAACATGGGAAAAGTGACGTACGGGTGTAAATAAGCCCCCCTGTATTAAAAGCGGGGAGTAAACAAATCAGGGAGAGCCGATCCTGAGCTGAGGCAAAGGTCTGGTTTGGCTGCAGGAGGCTGAGCGCGGGTCGAGCCACAGAAATGTTTGGCATGTAAGTTGTGTAACAACATCATGTAAAAATATGATAAAGACGCTTCAAAATTCAAACAAGTGCATTCATTTAACATGCTGAAACATTTCACTTAACTGCATCCGATTATATCCCTGCCCTGAGAGGTGTTAATTAAAATTGATGCTGTTTAAACATGAACTTAGACACATAATGCACCCCCTCCTCGTAACTAGGTGGCGGGTGAGTTCTCATGTGCACCCTGTATGTGGCCTCTTCTAATTACACATGGTGCTACAATATTTTCTATTAAATCGTGGACAAGAGTGATGTCAGGCTAGGATCACACAACTTGGTCAAGCAGGGAAGATGGGATTGATGGATGTATGACACTACAACGCATGCTATTACCACGCATGCTGTTACAACGCAGTTTTTACAACGCATGCTGTTACAACGCATAGCGCTTTGGGGTGCTGGATAGTGAATAGTTTAATTTACTATTTCAACTCCAGTCCCCGTGGATAGTAGGGAAGGTGTTGGATAGTAAATTAAATCTATTCCCTATCCTAGAGCGCCCCCCCAGCGCAATGCGTTGTAATGGTTTTCGTTGTAAAACCTGCGTTGTAATAGCACTGCGTTGTAAAAGTTTCGTGTTAAAGGATGTTTCCCGGGATTGATCCTTGGGGACGCATTACAGAAGTGCCCTAGGGGCGTAACAGGCATTTGCGTCTACTTTGTGTGCCCCCGGGGTACTTTGGTTTTGCATAAGTGGTTGCAGAAGCTTGTGCGTCCCCTTGTGTAATACCGATAGCGCTGGCGCACAGAAAGCACCAGCACAAGAGGTTGTTCTCTTATTTGCATGGGTCTTAGCTCCAAGCAGCTGACGGAATGCCTTTGCCTGTGCTCCTGCCCCATATTACAGACACGGGTACAGAGGTAAAGAACCTGTCAGGAGGCGCAGTGACAGTGCGCCGCCTAAAAGGGGGCACAGGGTTTAGGGTAGTGTAGTAGTGTTTGTGTAGTGTAGGGTAGTGTTTTAGGGTTTAGGGTAGTGTCAGGGCATTGTGTAGAGAAGTGTTTGTGTGTAGGGGCTGGACTGGGAGTAGGGGCAGGGTCGTGCTTAGGGTAGTGTTTTAGGGTTTTAGAGTAGTGTTGTATTGTTTGAGTAGTGTAGGGTAGTGTTTTAGAGTTTAGGGCAGTGTTGGGGGTTGTGCAGGGTAGTGTTTCAGTGTAGGGGATAGACTGGGGGTAGGGGCATGGTCGTGCTGGGGGTAGTGTTTTAGAGTTTAGGGTAGTGTCAGGGGTCATGCAGGGTAGTGTTTAAGTGAAGGGGACGTACTTGGAGTAAGGGTAGGGTCGTGCAGCAGGTAGTGTTTTAGGGTTTAGGGTAGTGTTGTAGTGTTTGTGTAGTGTAGGGTACTGTTGAAGGGTTTAGGGTAGTGTCTGAGGTCCTGCAGGATAGTATTTGGGAGTAGGGACAGGACTGGTGCCCAGGGCAGGGTCGTGCTGGGAGTAGTGTTTTAGGGTAGTGTTGTGGTGTTAGGTAGTGTAGGTTACTAATACTGTTTAGTAGTTGGTGTAGTGTCGGGGGTTGTGAAGGGTAGTGAATGAGTGTAGGGACCGGAGTGGGGGAATGCGTATGTTCGTGCAGGGGGTAGAGATTTAGGGTTTAGGGTAGTGTAGTGGTGTTTCAGTAGTGTAGGGTAGTGTAGTGTAAAAAAGGGGTTAAATGTCTTTTTTTAACACAACACGTTATTCTGCATACCATCTTTATGACTAGGCAAGTTTTTACTTCGTATACATTAACACTTTCAATGTAATGGTATGCGAACTAAAAACTTGCCTAGTAATGGTTATTGCTAAGTAATAACCAAATAGTAATGGCATGCGACGTAATGGCATGCGAAATAACGTGCCATATTCGTAGTGCTACCCTCATTGGCAGGGAAATGGGTAGTACAAACTGGAGTGGCCCCTAGCCGAGGGCCCTGACACTTATATATTTTTTTTTACAAATGAAGCACTGTAACTTGTACATTAACCGCATCGCTGCGGCGGCTATTCCGCCGCAGCGCTAAGGGGGCGGGGCGGCCGCGCGGCGGCCGCATTCTGGTGACGGAACCGCTCCGTCATCAGCCGTGGATGGGCTGTGCTCATGATGTAGCGGTTCCGTCATGGCCCCGCCCGCTCAATAGAACGCGCCGCGCAGGCGGGAAATCGGCGGCCGGGCCATGATGGAACCGCTCCGTCATCAGCACAGCGCCACCGCAGCTGATGACGGAGCGGTTCCGTCATCAGCATCGAAAGGGTTAAACCAGTTCGCTTTAGAGATCTGCTCCTGAATTAGTCCCTCTTATTGAACAAAGCATGACAGATTTTTTTTCAGTGGCTGATTCGGATAACAATCATACATTCTGTCCGATTTTGATAGTAACGACACCGTCACTGGAATTAAGAATTAACACTCACACCCTTGCTGTCCTTGCTTGATAACCATACACCCGCTGGCCGATTCAGATATTACACTTGCTTACCTGTGCTGAGATTGCGTAACTCTCTGGTGTTTATTCATAAAAGCATTCTGGATTATATATAGAAGTACGAATGTAGTATTCTTGTATTTAGTTTTACATGGCTTTGTGCATTGACCCCAAAATATCTGATTTGGGAATAATCAGGGAATGTTTATTCACTTTTAGTACAGACAGAAAGGCGCGTGCCCTCTTTGCTCTTTGACTAATAGAGAGTTGGACGTTTTGGGGCCGCCCCACAAAGAATTCGTACAAAATTACTCCTGTGATACCACTTCTCCTCCTCATAAATGCTTTTATGAATCCCAAGAGTTTCCAAAACCCATCATACTTTACTTAGACCACTTAATGTTCAGACAGCAAATTAAAAAGCTTCAACCTTTTCTTTGTTTACCCTCAGGCGTTTGAATGATGTGTTTATACTGACTGCAGAGTTAATTAAACCTGCAATTAGCAGCAAGAGAAAAGCTGCTTGCTAAATTAGTGCACAGGAAACATCAGAGCTGGAAATGATCTAACAAGAAAGTGAAATCAGGAAGTCAAGAAAAAAAGAAAGAAAACAACGTATATTCTCAAAGTCTTGACTTACAAAAATGTATATACAGCTTGAAAGGAGGAGATGCGGTTTGATTTTGGCACAGAGGAACTAGGGGGCATATCACCACGCCCGCCATAAATGCGTTAGCGACTTTTTAAAGTCGCTAACGCTTTTTTTGTCATCGCACTATTACCAATACGTCTCTAACCTCGCCCATCAGGGTCCTTCTATGTGGAACACCTTACCCATTCACATAAGCAAAGAAGAGAGCCATTCTAAGTTCAGGAAAGAAATAAAAACCTGGTTGTTCGACCAATAATTTTGAATGACCTATGACGTTCCACTCTCTATGTTTTTGCTGTGTCTTTGGCGCCGGGAAACCCTTTTGGGTAGCTATTGCGCCCTACAAGTTCATAAAATAAATAAATAAAATAAATAACCTGAGTTAGAGAAGTATTCTTGACGTCATCTATCGCCCCGCGCTGGGGGCGATAGATAACGCTAATGGGATGCAGGGTGGGCGTTCCCACGTCCAACCACATGTAAAATGTGGTTGGAGGTGTTAACACCCTATTATCAAGGCAGGCGTTGGGAGAAGGAGACCTGCGATAAACTTGTTTATCACAGGTCTCCCAACGTCTGCTTTGATCAGGTGTTAGACATTGATAACATGGGGGTGTGGATCATAAAGCTGAATCCACCCCCCCATTTTATCAAGGCACACATTAGCGCGTGAAAACAACACTTGTTTTCATGCGCTAATGTTCCCTATTGCCAACTATCGCCGGATTTAATTTCGCCTACGTGTTGCGCGTTGATAATTACGCGCTATCACGGCGATTAAATCCGGCAATAGCCAGCGATATGGAAATGTGCGATATACTTTTATTATCGCACATCTTGTTAATATGCCCCTAGGTTCTAATCCCGGCCTTGGTTTGACACCCCGTGATTCATCTCATGGAACATGGCCGGGAAAACAATAAATAAAATGATCGAAGCAATTAAAAATCATCCCGATATCCTGGCCCTACAGCAAACTTGGGCAACAAAAACTTTCTGCCAGAAAGGCTATTATGTTTATGACATCCCTGCAAAAGAATCCATTCGGGGCCATGCAAAGGGTGGACTGGCAATTCTGCTAAGAGAAGAATACCTATGGTCTCAAGAAATCGTCGAGACCAATTCCGAAAATCTTCAGTGCATTAAGGTGGCACTGCAAACACACATTACTGCTCCCCAAAAGGCAATGCTGCTTTTTAACATATATGCCCCACCCGGCAATTATCAAGATGCCCTATTTGAGGATATAATGGAAACTATCATCCACATATTAGAACATTGCTCTTACATGCCATATGTAATCATGGGAGACCTGAACGGAAAAATTTCAAACATCGAAATTGGAAAATGGGTAAAATTATACAAAGAGGTATCATTGGAAATGTCCATCCCAAAATTTCCTAAGGGCAATAAATCTGATAAGAGAGGCAGGTCACTATTATCATTATTACCAAGTCTAAATGGGACAATCTTGAACGGTAACATGGAAGGAGATATACCGGCATCTTACACCAGACGGGGAAACTGATCTTTTTCAACTATTGACTATATAATCTGTGGGATGGACTTAATGGAGACAGTTACGCACCTACACACCCATTTCACAGATGAGAGCGATCACGCACTTTTACATCTAACTACCCTCTGGATGGCCACTCCTTCCTTCACAAGTCAGATAATATTTCACAATACCTCAACCGAAGTTAACATCAAACAGAGGCGGATCTACTGGAATTCTTCCACTTTGGACAATATAACCGCACTGGTTGCACACACTCAACTCCTAACTAATATATACTCAGAAGACCCAATAACGAATTTCGAATATATAATTAAAAACCTCAAGAAAGCGTTTTTAAATAAATCACAATTGGTTATAACCGGAAAAAGTAAAAACAATAACAAAAACAAAAACTGGAACTCATGTACCGCAAAAAAACTGAATAAACTCATTAGAGCACAACACTTGAATTTCTCAATAACAACTAAGGCAGAAATTAATAAATTAAAAAATCAAGTACGAAGAGAGAAAAATAAACATAATAAAATGCTGCAGGACCGCAACTGGGTAGACATTCAAATAGCAGCTAAACAACAAAATCAGCGAAAATATTGGTCTTTAATTGCCAAAATGACCGGATCAAAAAAGAAACTTCAAGCTATCCCAGTCTCTCCTCTGGACTGGGAAATTTACCTGAGTGACTTATACAAACCAAATCCAATCAACTCTGAAAGAAAGGATCATGATACTACTGTGGTAAGGAATATTACTAAAAACACTAAGACCTCGGCAATTTCTATTGCCATGCACATCCGAAAAGCAAGAAGCACTGGTGCTTCCGGCCCTGACCAAATACCTATCAAGGTCCTCCAAACTGACCCCAAGGAGTGGAGCCAGATGCTTTCTCCCCTTTTTAATTACATCTTTAAAACCGGCAAAATACCTAAGTCATGGCAGGGAAGTACCATCATTCCCATTTATAAAAAGGGGAACAAGAACATAGCCGGTAATTATCGGCAAATAGCGTTGATGGACGCTACCGGGAAAATCTTTGCCGCAGAAGTATTGGACCGACTAAAAGATTGGGCATTTTCGCAGGGTCTAATACCTATGTTTCAGGCAGGTTTTCGACCCAATCATTCTGTTATTGATAATACAGCAACACTTCAGACCATCCTTGATAAATATATAGGAGGGAGATCTCAGTCAATATACGCAGCATTTATTGATTATTCAACTGCTTTCGATCGAGTTGATAGACCGACTCTATGGAAAAAATTGAGGAGGTTAGGTATTCCAGATCAATTACTCCAGGTTGTTATTAATCTCCACACTAAGACATGGTGTCAAGTTCAAATGGGGTGTGAAAAAGGTTTGACTAAAATAATCCACACGGCCAATGGGCTCAAACAAGGGTGCCTTTTAGCGCCGATATTATTTTCACTGTACCTCAGTGACCTACCCTTCCATCTGCAACAAGGCTCTAGTTTGCCTCCAAAGATCGCTGCACAAAGCATACACGCCTTGTTATATGCTGATGACATCGTGATGTTGGACCTAACGCCCTTTGGCTTACAAAAACTTCTTGACATTTTACATAAATACTCTAAAGACAACTTTTTAATCCCGAACATAAATAAAACAAAAGTTGTCTCTTTCTCTGGTAGGAAACAAAGTGTCAAGTACTGTTGGAGGCTCGGTGGAGAAAATGTTGAAGAGGTCGAGGAATATACCTATCTCGGTAGGATTTTCACAAAGAGTTTGAAAAACACTAAGCAAATCAACCATCTAAAAAGGAAATCCGAATTACATGCTGGGGCCCTCTCGAGACTGTATTCGGCTACTGGGAACAGGCATTTCTCCACACTGCTAAAAGTATATAGAGCAAAGATTACACCTGTCTTATCCTATGCCACCGAATATATCCCAATAAAACAGTGGTCCTATATAGACCAAAAAGAAGGGAAAATACTAAAGAAAATTTTGAAGGTGTCTGATTCTACACCGGTGCAAGCGCTAAGACTTGAGTTTTCAATTACTAGTTCCTATGCTACGGCAGTTGCTAACGTTATCAGGTGGGCTTATAATCTCCTCCATGCTAAAGAAAGATCACTACGATCCATGTTAAAGATCGAGACTTTTGATCGGGACGCTTCAAATTTGATATTCTTTGGTAATATGACAGTCGCATTTCAATTAGCTAAGATCAGTACTGAAATTTTGTTAAACTGGTCACCTTCACAACTTAAACTTTTTTTTAAATGCTTTACTCCTAAACTGAGTTTCGATCTTGATCACACACATTATAGTAAATTATCTTTGTACAAATCCTTTGCTGAGACATTGGAGTACAAGCAAATACAGCCCTACCTAGGGTTTTCCCTCACACACGGCGCAAGGAGGGCAACTACAATGTTGCGTTTAGGAAATCTACCTGTGTTAACTGTTACATCTAGATGGACTTCAGGTGGATCCCCATTATGTACTTTTTGTCAGGGGGGAAATCAGAACATAGAGCACCTCTTATTTATATGCCCAAATGCTAATGTAGTAACAGCACGGTATAGATATCTGGATCCTATATATCGGAAATGTAGAATTCTAACTGCAAAAGAATTGTTACTTGTGTGGAAACATCCACCCAATGAATTTGTTTGTTATAATTTCTATAAATTTTTAACATCTTTTTTGACATTATTCTAACCTGTAATGAATCTGTTTTTATAATATTTGTGGTCCTCAGTCGAGTACCAAATCAAATAAAATCTTTTGACTTGACACCCCGTGATTCTGGGCACATTGCTAAATTGCTTTATGCCTTAAAAACCACAAACACGTAACATAGTTAGGTTCCCTTACAAAGTGGTCTAATGCAATTGGGCCTAGTTAGTGCTACATAACATTGCATAAAAAGCCAGCAACGAGGCCCTTTTTGTGAGTGTGTTTGGGATTTGATTACTTCATGCATCTTTAATAGAAAAAGGCAAGTATATAGTAACTGCATAGCATCATTTCAGAATGTTTCTTGCCAGAGGGCCCTTTCAGTAGCACAGAGCGTCTGAGGCATCTATTACAAGAATTCTTCTCGTTGCCAGAGCACGTTCTGTCGAATGTGTGTCAATTTCGGGGATATTTATTAACTGCATTCATTTTAGTGGTACAGGACACAGGGGATCAGGGCTAGATACATTAGAGTTCAATGAAACCTGCCTAAACGGGCTTTATAATATTATAAAAATCATTGCATCCTGTACCAATTGAGAAACTGAAGCAGGTGAATTGGATGTATGCTAATCACGTGCTGGACTTGGGCAAGGAGCGGAAACATACAGCTACACACACGGAAAGAGCATGCACACGGGAGACAGCAAGCATTTGGTTTGGGTTAGGTAGGGTGACAGTATTTTGAAAACCAAAAACTGGGGCATTCCACAAACACAGAAGTAGGACTACAAATAAGCATTAACCAAGGAGCCCGGAATGGCTTGATTAACAGTGCTCAGCAACACAGAAAACACAGACAGTGTTGTACATGGGGGAATTAAATGCAACTTTGATACCTAGGCCCCCATTAGGATGGCGGGCGGACTTTGCCCGCCCGCCACCCTTGCGGAAAACAGGACCGCCCGCGAGCTGAGCGGCGGTCCCGCACTGCATATTAGGATGCGCTCGCCACAGTGGCGGGCGCATCATGCATTTTTAACATTGTGGCGGGCGTTGCTCTCAGCACCGCCCGCCACAATACTAAAAATGCATGTATGCATTTGCATACACAAAGCGGCAGGCACCACGCATTGTGTATGCAAATGCAGGGGGGTACCACAGATACCCCCCATGTGCACCCCCCAACCCCCCCTCACCATGGGGGCCCGCAGAGGGCCCCCAAAGTGAAGACCGCATGATGCCGCCACGGAAAGGCATCTGTTTGAGCCCATCATAATATGGCTGGCGGTGTCTAATAGACACCGCCACCATATTAAACGTTTTCGCCCAGGTCGCCTTGCGAACGGGGCGGAAAAGCGGCAGTCCGAATTTAGGTGCGGATGGCGGGCGGATTGCCCCCGCCAGGCTGGCGGTGGCTACCGCCAGCCTGGCGGGGGCAATCCGCCCACCATCCTAATGGGCCCCCTAGTATCATCTTGGGTAACCAAAGTGCTTTCTGATAGGGGCTGCTACCACATTCTGCAATGGAACATATACAAACTTGCCTCACTCTTGGATCAGCCAATATTTTCTGAAAACCAGGTCATCTGATAAATTGACTGAAATTTGCCAGGCCACATGGTGAAAAACAGGGACTGTCCCGGCAAAACCTAAAATCTGGACACCTAGTCAATCATGCAGTTGGGTTATGCAACCAAGCAACCTTTTCTTAATAAATGTCTCTGAGGACCTGGGGGTTCCCTCTGAAGTGTTGTAGGCTGTCCCATAGTTACGGGCCTGGTCCTGTTCTGCAGAATCTCCAATACATACCAAACACTTCATTGTCATCGACTGACGCTTGTCGGGGTTGTTCGGCTGCTTCTGGATGGTCTTCCTTTTCTGGTTCGCCCACGATGGGAGTTGATTCAGCATTCTGCAACACAGAACAGATCTGGTGTCAGATTGGACAGTATTAATCCGGGTGACTCACTCGATCGCTTCTATTTGAGTTCCAAGTTAAGGGGGGTGGTCACATGTTATTTATTATTAGGCGGTGGCAACGGTTGTACAAAAAGAATACAGCGGTGCACAGTGTGGTAGGCAGATTGCATAAGCCAAAGTGAGGGGGAGATGAAATGTGCAAAAGTCCGGTTGTGTGTCAGAGAATCAGCAAATGCAAAACAAGATACACAGTGAAGGTTCGTTCCACAATAAACATATTTTTAATTATTGATTTATCAGTTGGCATTTGTTACTGTCTTCATGATAGATGCAACCCTGGGAAAGAATAAATAACAAACAGCCTTTGGTGAGGAGTGTGATACTGCCAGTGGACCTGCCTGACCGAGCTCACCTATGCAGCGCACACATACCCGCACCATGTCTCTAGACGCTTGAGTTGGTTCTAGTGGGGCTGAGATGCAACGGCATTCCACCCTCACTCTACCTAAGGGCCGTTATTATCAGTTTAAACATTGAAATCATGGTCTCAGACTCCCACACCGCCACACTCTGCAAATAGTCAAATGCACCCAGCAAAAAAAAAATCACAGTACATAGAGGAAAGAAAAACAAGGGCAAAAAAACCCTGAAACAAGCCTAGATTTGTATGAAGTCAAAATTTGGATAAATCAGTCCTACCTTTCGGAGTGGCTGTCCCCAGAAGGCACCCTTGGTGCATAGGTGAAAACGTATGGACAGGCTGACCCACCTGCACACTCATTCAAACATTTTTCCCAGGGATATTCCTCTGTGGCGCTATCAAACCGCTTTCCGGTGATACTGCCATAGGCTCTAACTCAGTTCCTGCACTGCAGGAGGGACAGTGCGGGAAGTGCTGAGCAGTCCTACTCAAATGTGAGGGTGACTGGGTGCTCCAAACGGCACCAAGAGAGCCCAGCAAGTGTGGACCCTTTCCAGGTGGGGTTGGGTTCGGCTCTCCCCCTCCCCAAGGTGTTTCTTTTACATGGCCAAACAATTAGTTTAGTTTCACAGCACAACTTTCCATATATAATGCCTAAACAAGAATCAAGTTTTGAACGCAGGTCTGAAGAGAAATTAGTGATGTGTTCCAAAGCTTCAGGGACTGGTGCAGTACAGAGAGGTGTTTGTCTTTACATAGCAGAAAATCACATATGCTGCTCAGAGAAAGTGAGCTGCTCTCTCAAAATTGTTTTTTAGATGGAGTGAATTTTTTTTTTTCTCAGCCCAGGTTGCCCTGAAAGCATCTCACTGCCCTCTAACCTGAGTTGCATGTGGCTTTTCATTATGTTTGTATGGTTTGTTCCACTCAGCTAGAACCACAAGGGGGCTTTGGAAGTTCTTCTCCTCCGGTGGACTATGCTCACACAAGGACAGACACGTTTACTTAGAAAGAGAACAATATTTATTACTTAACACCACACAAATACTATATCTATATCTATATATCTATCTATATCTATATATCTATCTATATCTATCTATCTATCTATCTATCTATCTATCTATCTATATATATATATACATATATATATATATATATATATATATATATATATATATATATATATATATATATATATATATATATATATATATATATATATATATATATATATCCAAACGCCAAAGGGTGCCTGTAAAGGAAGTGCCCACAGCAGGTAAGTATAGCACAAATCTTTATTAGAGGTTGCGGCATTCAGGAAAAAAACGCTGTCACAAGGATTGCCTTTGAAGTCCGACGCGTTTCATGCTACTGCATTTCATCAGGAACATATATATCTCAAACTTGCATGCTACAGTCCTATGTGGGAACAACCCAGACATGCGGACCTAATGGGCTTTGAAGAAAGCCACAGAATGGAAGATAAAAATACATAACTGAGTAAATGTGTGCATTGTAACAGTGAACGTTTGAGTCGAAATGCCCTTAGACACTAGTCTAAACCTGACCCAGACTTAATCTCAGTCAAGGAACTTATTCAGAGAAATATTTTCTGTTTCTTACAGAAAACAAATTGAATGTCAAGTGATCCAAGGTTATTTCAAAATCCGAAGGCCAATATAGACAGCCTCCTTTCTTCTGTTGTTTTAGAGATTTCCTACGTCTTTTCTATCACAGACGATAAAATGATAGACCAGGAGGTCCAATGAGAAGGCATCATACCCAAGCCTGGAAAAGAACCCACTTTTCTAGTGCTTTGATGCACTTGGGCAACTGCTCATGCTAAGTTGGCCATTTATTCCTTCACTTGTTAGCCAGGCCAAAGATTTATAAGACATAACAGGGGTGTGGAATTCCTATAGCCTGACACCCAGGACATATTGATTGGGGGTCAAGGACAACAAGTTTTCATGTTTATTTTGTCCTTGGGACAAGTAGGCCCAACTCCCTACAGCACAAATGCTTTGGCTGCCAGATTACAGTACCGCATTATGGATCAGGGAAGGGTATTGTCTGCAGCAAAGGTAATATTTGTGTCCGTAGACTAACGCTGTTCGAACTTGTATTTATGTTTCACTGATAGAAAACCTTTATTATCACCACCCGTTGCCCCATCATCGCTGCCAATGATGGAACCAAAACAACTATTAACCATCTCACTTGCCTCGAAATGCAGCCATTCAGATTATTTCAGGTCCCTAAAGCTAAAGGAATGGCTGGGGAGGCAGGTATTAGTATTTTTTATGTATATTGCATTCATAAACAACTGATCTGCCCATCTCTAAATTAGATGAACAGCACCACCATGTGGCAGAGTGTCATAAGTGTGATGATGACAATTAAGTGATGGTGCTTAGCACCGGTAAGCAATTAAGTGCTGGTGCGAACACCGGAAACCACCCGCTCAAATTAAGCACTGACGAGAGCTCACATAAGCCTTTCCTCTACCATCCTACTTTTGCTCTCTGTGCCTCTGGAGCCTCAAAAGGAAAACAGAGGGATTCTCAGTTCCTGTCGCCCTTGCCTCTACCAAACGAAGAAAAACTGTTTGGAAGACCCCCAGGATAATAGGGGCTTGCTTGCTGCCCACTTCCAAATCTCTTGCTGTGTGCACATGCTAGCAAATGTCAGGCACACACACAGAGGTGCAAGGAGTTGTAAACTCCTGCTTCACCTAGGGGCCTGTTTTTTTTTTTATTTGGACATTCCGCTCTCATATGGGAGAACTTCCAATAGTTTTATAGCCCGCTGTAGCAGGCTATACAAGCCAATAAACACCCACTCCCTTCTTACAGGTCCAAGATGATGGCCAGTACAGCTGGCCAGGGCATAAGACCATAATGTTTCCAGCAGACACATATCAAGAGTTTCAAAAAATCCTGAGACGCACTTTGAGTGTTGCAGTGGCAGCAGACACTTTATGAAAGTTAACTGATCACCTTTCAGCCACTGGTTGCTGTATTCGGGCATTAAACTCTGGGGCGGCTCTTCTGCTATGGTGGAGGAGCGCCCCCCCCCCCTTGAGCATGTTTATTATCATTTTATTTTTCTCCTACCATGGAGTCTTGGGTGGGGCAAGGAGATAACAGGCACTGAGGGGAAGTGGTTGGCGCTGTTACCAGTGCGCATGATGGTTTGGCTGGCCATCTCATGTATGTTTTTTTTGTGTATTTATTTTTTGTTCTGTTCCCCCCACCCCTGACACTTTGACCCGACACCAGCTGTGACTGGTATTAATGAGGTGAATTAATAGCACAGACACTGCTAAAGTCCTCAGCTGTCTAAACTGGGGAAGAAGTATTTTCTGACACTTTAAAGAAATTCTCACATAATATATTTCAAAGTAAATCAAACAAGGTATAAATTAATATTGCGTTTTTGTTATGAAAATGTTTTGTTTCGTTATTTCTGCAAATTCATGTTGCACCACAGACACCACTCTCAATGAAGCATTATTTTCAGAAAGGCACTATAAGAGTAGAGAAAAATCCCGTTAAGTGCTCTTCTTACGGCTGATGTGTTGTATGTTATAGTGGCTCCAAGAGAGACATGTTTTAAATATTTAATATGCAGTAGTATTCTGTAGGCTTCTCTTGATGGAAATATGTGTTTCTAAAAGCCCATAGCGTGGGCCAAAAGTTCACCTAAAACTAGGACCAGTTCTAAAACCTATCTGCAATGTGCAGAACAAAAGAGGGGGTTATCTTTCATTTCAAGAAGTGCACAGATGTAGTCTTGTATTTCTGCTGAGTACATTATATGTTTCTTTGTTAAGCTCCTTTTGTATTTCACATAGTTATATGTCAGAATATTGTCTGACAAATACCTGCCCTAAATAGAATTCTCAAAGATATTGCCCCCTAACTCCACTTGTGAATGCCTTTAAGAACATAACATTTGTATCAGACAACATTCTGCTACCATACACATTTTTGGCAGTTTTGATCCCTTTTGTACCAAAGTGACAACATTGTGAGATTATATTGCTGTGTATTTTTAACAGCAAACTAAGACCCTTGTGCTTTGAAAAGATTCCCACGCTAAATTATTAGGCAGTAAAAGCAAGGCAGCTTGCTGTTTTTCTTTTTCAATCGAATCCACCTGCTAAAACTGTGCTTGGAAGATATTGACATTTAAAAGACCACAAGAGGGCGCTTTAGTCATTAAATATACTACACGCTCGACACTGACAGGACCAAAGTACTACGTGGTAACAGGAGGGGTGCTGTGACGCTTCCCCCACGCTTATGCACGCACCCGGCGGGAACACAGCCGCAAAGGTTGAGATACACAGGTTCGCCTGGTGGGCGGTGGGGCGGGGTAGGTATGAGAACTACGCACCGGTGGAAGTGACTCACCTACAGGGCGTGAAGGAGTCGTGTGGCTGCCTGCTTTTACAGTCAACGGCGGGGAAAGGAAGAGATAAGCAAAGGGCGTGGCTCTGAAATGAAGGAGGCGCTTCTGCGTGGAATGTTGTTTGCATGCACTTTTGTTCCACAGATTCTCGTCTATTGATGTTTATGTCTAGATTTTTATAAGCGCATGGCTGCCCTAAGGCTACTCAGCGCTGAGGGAGTGTTGCTGATAGAGAAATGAGTAAAGGATCCAATTAGGGAGCTACTGGGGTTACAGACAGGCTTTGAGCATTTTCCTGAATCTGGGTTTCTCTTCCGGAAGTCTCAAATCAATGGGCATGGAATTCCAGAGCTTCTGGGTTAGATGTGAAAACGATCTGCCTCCCCATCTCATCCTCTTCATTTTTGAGGTTCTTAGGAGGTGGTCATGTGCCGAACGTAAACATCTAGTTGGTAGCAAGGACAAGGAGAAACGAGGCCTCTAATTTTTAGAGGCTTCCTGCCATATATTGCTTCATGTGCAAGGCAAAGTGATTTAAACGTAATGCTTGTATCAATGGGCAACCAAGGCAGCAATTCCATTGCCTCTTTTACCAGTTCGCGGCTTAGGGTTTTGAGGAGCAGCCTGGCTGCTGCATTTTGGACAACTTTCAGTTTTTTTGTAAAATATTTTGGTGATCAAAAATACAGAGAATTGCCATAGTCTTGGCTGGAAACCACCAAGGATTGTATCACCTTTCTTCTTAAATATTGGAGGATGAGCTCCAATATCTTCCGGGTTATTCTGAGTAGCCCAAAGCAAGTGGCAGCCAGCTTTTTTGCTTGATCATCCATCGTTAGCACTTTATCCATCCACATTCCCAAATCCTTTATGGGGAAGTTGATGAAACGTGATTTCTTTTATCATTGGTAAATAACTTTCCGACTTACCCACGCTAAAGTACAATTGGCTCGGTACGGTCATAGGCGCGGTACCTGCGGTTATTTGATCTGCTTGACCAGCATTTCTGCAAGTGTTCTTCAAAATATCTAGTAGAGTAGCTCTCAGAGTCAGTTTTGCTGGGATTTTGAGTACATCCATTTCCAAGTTTCCATTTCAAGTTGACATAATCTTTTTTATTTATAGTTCTAATATACATTTTGATGAATTAGATATTGCCACCCAAACTAGAGCTGAATTCGAACACAGCACCCAAACATATCACAGGGTTACAGGTTTCAGTTTGGGAAATGTGTAGAAGACAAGCCAGATGACCTGCAGAGCTGCAAGACCTTTCTAATTGTAGACTGTGTTACACAAACGCTACTGACATAACATAGGTGGCAGTACCCCCTGAATGTGTTTTCTGAGCATTAACCACCCAGATCACTGCTTTACAATTTGCATTGCGGAAAAAACCCTACGCTTTGTTCATTGGGTAAGCTTGCAAAAAGAAGCAGCTACTCCATGGCAAGCAATTAATATATCACTCGGAGTGATATAATAATTGCTTACCAGTGATTCACATCAAGGTGTGTAAAAGAATTTTCGATCTGGCGTTTCCTTGTAACTTGAAGCACTCTTGCCAGTTAAACAGCCACACACATACAGGCACATGCATCAATATTGCATTTTGCGATTCCTTAATTGCGAAAAATAAGGAATCGCAATTAAGGAATTGCAAAATTCAATGCATCAAGAAATCGCTAAATAAATTGCGATTTCTTAATATTCCTTAATTGCGACTCGCAAATTGCGAGTCGCAATTAAGGAATACCTCCCCATTCATTCCTATGGGCCTCGAGGCCCATAGGAATGAATCGGAAGACATTCTCAATTTGCGAATAGCAATTTGCGAATCGCAAATTGAGAATGCGATTTCAAGGGTGCAGGGGTGTCCAAAGGACACCCTGTTGCACCCCTGAAATCAATCTGTGCACATATGTTCTGCACATGTGTGCACAACATGAAACTTTGAAAAATGCACAGAAGGGCATTTTTCAAAGTTTTCGCAATTTACCATGAGGTTCAACCTCATGGTAATTTTCTCCCCCTAATTGCGAATTCGCAATTTTTTAAAGTGTCATGCATTGCATTTAAGGAATCGCAAAATGTGATTCCTTAAATGCAATTGCAATTTGAGAATTCGCAAATATTTGCGAATTCTTAAATTGCGAGGATTCTTAAATTGCGAGGGCCTTGACCCTTCATGCATCCAAAAGAGGATTTTGCGATCGCAAACGGCCGATTTTTGCGATTCGCACCGTTTGCGATCTCAAAATCCTTTGATGCATGTGCCTGATCGTTTTGCATACGTTTTTGGACAGGGCATGCTTTTCACAATTAAAGAAGGTGCTGCGGAATGTCCCTCCTGGCACCAAAAAGTGAGCTGGCACATTTTTGTGGGCTGGCTTGACAGTGCAGCTGTCCCCAGACAATTATGTGAGCATCACCAGAGAGGGGCTTTGGCTCCGCTCACATGTTGGGAGCAAGGAGTACATGCTTTGATTGGGCAGGAATTGTGTGTTTCCACAAAAAATGCGCATGCCTTCCAGCAGCTGTGATTGTTTTATTTATATAGCTGCTTAAGCTTGAACTTTGAGGGCCACACAGATGTGTTAAGATGTCTTAGATAACTAGATCATTTATGTTGATGTTCTCTGGCATCAGCACAGATAGTAAAAGGGCAGTCATTAACCAACATGGATTTTTTGGTCTGGCTTGACAGTGCAACTGTCACCTGACCTTTTAGCCTACACAAGATTATTCTACAGTTATTCGTTTCCACACAAATACGTATCTATTCCCATGCTATTTACTTCAAATGCTTCACATTACCATACATCATTCTTGTAAAGCCAAACCTATTGGCATTGCAAATGCTTGCTCTTTTTCACACTTGGTGGAGCTCATTTGCCTGCTGCACGTCCCATGCAAGATAGCTGTGCCCAGTGGCGCATACACTATTACAGTAACATGGAAGCGGGTTTGCGGAGGGTGGAAGTGCGCATCTGTTAAAACACATCAGAGATGATGGCAACATGGATGTGTGAGCTGAGCATGGGAACTATAGCTACCTGGGAATGCTAGGCCTTCTGCTGATTCTATACTGTGCAGTGCAATGTTCAATGAGCCGCATCCAAAGTCTGCATGCTATTCAATAGTAGGAAAAGTGTTTTTAAGCTGAGACTATTCCCATGCGTACAGGGTTCAAGTAAGTTAGCCACTTATGCCTTAAATTACTATAGCTTAAAGGAAAAGTCTTTGCAATGTGACAACGTGATGATCTAAATGCAAATGTACTATCATTTTAAAACAGGTCGACTGTGCCTCAGGGGAGGGAAAGATAAGGGATTCAGCTTCTACAGGAGCTCCTGGCGCACAAGGGCAGGTGCACTGACGGTCCAGAAGTGGGTGAGTCGGACACAGTGGCGGCTCCTCCGCTAAGGTGAAGGAGCGTTGCCTCACTGCGTTGCAGCAGTGAAGGAGAGGAAAAATAAAATGATAATAACGTGATGTTGTTATCATTTTATTTGTTCCTGCTGCTGCAGCATGCAGGCGGGGTGGGCGGAGCTGCTCTGCTCACAGAGCAGGGCAGGGGAGGAGTGGTGGTGTGGTAAATAAATAAATAATACCCTATTTTTGACTAGGCATATAGCATAACAGATAGCTCAATAAATAAGAGTCAAGATTCGAGGTAGTAGGAGTTTCTGCAGGTTTACTACAGCATAAAGGACAGGATCAGGATAACCTGCATAGGAACAGAATGGCAGGGCTAGAGTGGCCCGGCAGCTGCCGGGGTTGGGTCTGGGATGAGCGCGCTAACTTTTCATAACAATACACAGGCATATATACATAGCGCGAACACATAGCATTACATTGCAGTAGGCGTAGCAGTGGGTGGAACAGAAGGCGTGACGCGTAGCAGTCGCGAAAGATAACAGTAAAAGTGGGTGTAACTGGGCGTATACATAGACATGTGATGCAAACGTAACAGAATATGTCATGAATGGGGCGGAAACATAGGAGGGGGCTACCTAAGGAGCCGGGACCTCTAACCTAATGGTGCGCGTAAACTGGCAATGACGTGTTACTAGGAGAAGCTGGGGGCTACGAACTCTGTGCTAGGAGCAGAGACTTGAGTCTGGAGGGTCGGAGCGACATGTGCCTGAACCCTATCTGGTATCTGATGTTTAGGGAACATGTTGATATAAACTAGAAGTCATGAGGGGAAAAGCTAACTGACTCTAAGACTGGAGCATGCATTATTCTACATGTAGTGCGTGATGAAGAATACTAAATGACCATTTAATACAGTATTTCTCTAACGTGGAGCCGAATAGGCTAGACAATGACGGAAACTATTGATGCAGTTCAGTAGCTTAGGAATGCAGAGAAGAAGGACTGAACTGATAGCTGGAAACATAACACACTCTTGGCAGACTCAGAGGCAGAGCCAAGCTGCACCGGGCACTGCGAGGCAGGAAGTAAGTGAAGGATCGAGGATACAGGTGGGGGCTGTATCGCTCCTGAGCGAGGCTTTCAGGAGACAGGAGCTGAATCTAGGGTCCGGGCCCTGTTGAGGCCTGGAAACGGGAACTTTATAATGAAATAACGTGCACACTGGGAAACGTGGCAATATAACTTTACATAGGCCTGATATTCGTAGTATTCACGAGGACTGGAAACTGACATACCAGAGGTGGACACAACTGTAATTGCGTCATTAATCAGACATGGGGAATAACATATGCATATTGTTCATGCACACATAACATATGATGGATGAGGCGTAGGGACACAGAACATGGCAAAATTTACTTTTCCACATTCCCTCCTTGTCACTACGTTTCCATCAGGAAACATCAATATTCATGATACCATCTATCATTTCATACAGTACCATTTGCTCGTCTCGAATTGTCTTGGAACGGGATTTAGAACGGGGCTTGGGACTAGGAATACAAGAGGTAGCGCAAATGCCGCAAATCGCAGGGCCACATTGTATACAGAGGCAGCAGCTAAATATGATCGCTACTGCAATACCTAGAAAGGACAGGACTTTCCATCCCCATGCGGAAATTATATTCCAGAACCAACCGGACCATGTCCAGGTGCCTGGATCTTGATGTAACAGATGGGCAATTTTATGGAGTCTGGTTATAGCTGAATAAACAGACGGCGCGTTATTTGGAATGAAAATGCAGCAACTAGATCCGATGACTCTACAGGCCCCGCCCCTATCGGCCAGTATGACGTCAAGGACGAGACGATTTTGCAAAACGACAAATCTCATAGCAGATTGTTCTTCGGTTAGGTTACCTAGAGCAGAGGCAGTCTCATTTACTACAGCTTCAAGGGTTCTTGTTAACCTACGGATCAGTTTACTATTCTGGACAGGTCCTACAAAGAAGAAGAAACCTTTATTGAAATCTGTATACTGTTCTAGAGTAGTTTCAGTATAATCGACAATTGGGGACTCCCTTCTATGTCTAATGTGTACTAGATGTGTGTTTCTGTGATAATCAGATGGGGCTAGAAAAACAGGTGGCAGTAGGAAAGCAATGTAACAGGTTCCCTCCCAATCGAGGGGCAGACGGACATATGCGGTTTGACCACAAATAAAATAAGAATGACGTGAAGCTTTGAAAACAGATTTCCCACTGTCACTATACTGGATAACAGTAGTACATTCACTATGTCCTACATGTACAGAACCATAACTACGGACACATAATTCGCCTTTGACAGGTAGTACTGAAATAGCAGGTAAGCCTGGAGTAGTATCAGACTGAACATTCAGGACCATAAAATTCGACGAATAATTACCTAAATTATACACTTCATTTTCTAGATCTAAACCTGTTCTGTGGGGGAAACCTTGCTTGTCTGAAAAACATGTACTGTTAAGAAAAGACATATCTGTTGAGGATGACGTTAGCGTGGACCATGCTCCACACGAACCATTATGTGAAAAAGGATAAGGAAAAAGTGGCAGAACTCCCTTCGGTGTCTGGAAAGGGGGGAGTCGACCACACACCCAACAATTAGTGGCATTGCTGGTCTGGTGTGAGTAATGTAACATACGGATAAATGTGTTGTTGCGCATAGCGAGGCGGTATGAATATTCGTGAGGAGGCAGATCACTAAACGTGTGCTCTACTGTAGCATTAGCAGACATATTTACATGAGGAACTGGAAAATACAGATAGAACGCATAGCTGGTGCAGGAAATCAAAATGCTGATGAATAATACGAAACTCAGAAAAACGATACATTGAATTGAACTTCGACTGACTCTCTCACTATGGGGGTCTATTTTATACATGTCAGAAACAGTCTAACCGTTTCACCTAGGGGAGGACTTATACAATCAAACTGACTGACTTATTTTACTAGACCTTAGTTTTAACTTATACTCCTGCTGCGGAGTTTTCTCTAACCAGGGAGGGGTTGTAGTAATGTCTTTTGCGGGACAGTCCTTTAAAACAATGTTCTGGCAATCTTTCGAATCCTGGGAAATGTTTTTAGAAACGGATTTCAATCCTTTAAAAAGTTTAATATGAGAAAGGTGGATCCATCCTTTTCTGCCTTCCAACTTGACGGCTGTACGGGTGGTGAGGAGGACCTGACGGGGCTCCTTCCAACGAGGCTCCAGCGGACTTGATCGGTCAAAATTCCGGACCATCACTAGGGAACCTGGAACGATTTCATGCGGTGCCACCTCGGTATTGTCTGGAAATGCGGCAGCAACCTGTGAACGACATGAGTTGAGGGCAGACATCAAGGAAGCTAGGTAATCTGTCAGCATATTACATGAAACATCGGTAATACTTCGGGGTCTAGGAGTACCCCACATATTAGGGGGGCGGCCGAATACGACCTCATACGGGGACAGACCTGATCTGGAATGTGCGACCATACGCATATAAAACAAAGCGACTGGCAGAGCTACTAGCCAGTCCACACCCTTTTCTTTACAAACTTTGGCAATGCGGATTTTCAGAGTCTGATTATGTCTCTCGACTAGACCGGCTGCTTCAGGATGGCGTACACAATGGAACTTCCACTGGTACCCTAACAACAGGGAAACGTGCTTCATGAGTTCAGATGAGAATGGCTGACCCTTATCAGAATATACGACTCTAGGGAGGCCATATCTAGGGAAAAATTCATGAACCAACTGCTTAGCAGTGGTCGCGGCTGTGTAATCTGGGACCGGATATGCTTCTGTCCACCTGGACAAAGCGCATACAACTACAAGGACATACTTGAAACCTCGACATCGCTCCATCTGAATATAATCCATCTGGAGGACCTCAAAAGGGTGGTCAGGGGGCTGGAAACCACCTTGTTCCACCGGGACACTTTTACCTGGATTAAACTGACAACATATCATACAGGTACGGACTTTCTGCTTGGCTGCAGCTCGTAAATGCTTGTTGAACCAAATGTTCTGGATACTGTCTAACATAGCTTTTTCTCCTAAATGTGCTGGACTATGTGCGGTAGTAATAATGACTTGAACCATAGAGTCGGGGAGAAACCATGTGGCTCTACCCTTCGTTAACCATCCTTGATCTGTCTGGACCCCTCCTTGTTCAGACCATTTCTTGATTTCATCGGGAGTAGCATGTAACTGGATATCTATGACATCTTGAGTAGGGTCCTTAACTGTCATGCATGTAATCGGATCTGGAGTATGTATTATGTTAACTGGAATGTCTGGATTCTGTGCTGTAAGCTTGGCTGTGCGATCTGCTAGATCATTACCTTGGGAAATAATGTCAGTAACTTTCGTATGTGCTTTGCATTTCATGATGGCAATGGATGTCGGTAAATGTATGGCATCTAACAGGGCTTGAATAAGGAGACCATGCTGAATCTTGGTTCCATGAGAAGTCATGAAACCTCTCTCCTGCCAGAGCACTCCGAAGTCGTGTACAACTCCGAATGCGTAACGTGAATCCGTGTAAACATTAACTTTCAGGTTCTTGGCATGTATACAGGCTTGTGTCAGAGCGACTAGCTCTGCTGCTTGAGCGGACAGGGTATCAATACGGTGTGTTTCAATAACTTCAGTGTCAGTAGTCACTGCATACGCGGCGACTAGTTCTCCTGTACTAGTTCTCATACATGAACCATCCACATAAAGTGTCAGGTCGGGGTCTGGTAACGGAATGTCTGTCAGGTCTTGTCTTGGCTTTGTCGTAATGTTAACTACTTCCACACAGTCATGTGTGGCTGGATTTGAATTAACTGATGGTAACAGTGTAGCAGGATTCAGGACGTTGCAGCGTCTAATTTCTATATGTGGCTGGAACAGTGTCAATTCATAACCTGTTAAACGTGCAATTGTCAAGTGCTGAGTTTGTGTTCGGTTTAAAAGAACTTCTACTGAATGTGGAACTTGTACTGTCAGGGAATGTCCTAAAACTATGGAATCACTTTGTCTGATAGCTAGTGCTGTGGCTGCAACTGACTTGAGGCACGCAGGCAACGCCTGGGCGACTGGATCTAATGTGCTCGAAAAATAAGCACAGGGCTTGTATTGTCCTGCTTGATCTTGTGTGAGAACAGATAATGCTGTACCTTCGCGTTCAGTAACAAAAAGTGTAAAAGGCTTACTGTAGTTCGGTGTAGCTAGAACTGGAGCTTGGCATAAAGCTTTCTTTAACTCGTTGAAACTCAGTGTATGTTCAGATGTCCAAGGGAGGACAGTCGATACGGCTGCCTCCTGTGTCGTTAACTGTATCAGTGACTTGGCTAGAAATGCATACTGGGGAATCCATTGTCTGCAATAAGAAGTAAGGCCGATAAAGGCACGTACCTCCTTCTGGGTTCTGGGCTGGGGAAGACTCGCTATTAACTGGATACGGTCTGGTGTCAACTGCCTACCCCTCTTGGACAGTAAGTGTCCTAAGTATACCACTTGCTGGACACAGAATTGAAGCTTCGAAGGGGACACCTTGTGCCCCATTTCGGCTAGGAAATACAGAACTGTAAGGGATGCTCGCTCGCATGCACGTTCAGAACGGGCTGTGATCAGTAGATCATCGACATACTGGAGCAGGGCAGTGTCAGTTGGCATGTGAATATTGTCTAGTTGTCTCTTGAGTGCTTGACTGTAAATACTAGGGCTTTCTGTGAAACCTTGAGGAGCGCGTGTAAACATATAGCTCCTTCCATTTAAACAAAATCCAAAAAGAAACTGGCTGTCTGGATGAATTGGAACACTAAAAAATGCATTCTTGAGGTCTATGACAGTGAAGAACGTGGCTTCGGAATCAATGGCTGTCAATAGGGAAGAGATATCTGGGACAACTGGGTACTGAGGAATAATACATTTATTAAGCTCTCGTAAATCAATCACTAATCGATATACTGGGGGTGCATTTGGATCAGTACGTTTCATGACTGGAATGATCGGAGAATTACATACATTGGAGTCAGTTTCTACAACTACTCCTTGAGCCATGAGCTCGTCAATAATTTTGGATAAGGCTGCTACAGCCTCAGGTGGCAATCTGTACTGTCTGATTCGTGGTAACACTACACCTGGCTTGAGAGTCACACGATAGGGTGTGATTTGCATATAACCTACATCAGTTGGACCTTGCGCCCATAGATGCTGCGGAACTTTAGACAGTCTTGAATCAAAATCTCGTAATACATAGTGACCCTTAAAGTCACGTAGGAACAGACGTATTCCCTCTGGGGAACAGCAAATAACTGCACCTAATTCTTTCAGTGTCTTAATGCCTAACAGATTTTCTGGACATGACTTAGTAAGTAACAGATCAGTAGTACGGGACAATGGACCTACTTCTAGAGTAACTGGCTTTGAAATCTCATTAATTATTGGTTTTCCTGAAAATCCAAGGGAAACATTTCTTGAGCCTGAGAGCGGAGCCCCTGGAACTTCGGCATGACTAATTGTGGTCCTACTTGCCCCTGTATCGATCAAAAACTTTCTGTCTTTCCCTAATACTTGACTTTGAACATAGGGACCTTCTTGATCTACAGGTATCTCGATGAGAGGCAAGCCTACCTCCCTCTCTAGGCTGTTTCATGAATATGGCTGGTACTCTGGATACTCAGACTGTGCATACTGGTACATCTGCGATGTGACATGCTGTGTTGCAGCAATAGGCTGCGGTACTGTAACTGTCTGTTGTGCATTCTGTGACTGAGGAATCTGTGAAACTTGTTCTTGTCTAGGCGGACGTGGTCTTTCTTTAGTCTTACCAGTAGCTATGTTATGTTTCAGAACTGCACACTCGTTTATAAAATGACCTGGCTGTTTACAATAATTGCAGTTCCCTTTAACGGGAGCTGCAGGATGACTGGCTTGATTCGGACCCCTCTTCTGACTGTCTTGAGGAACAGATTGTGCAACTAGCACTTTCATTTTCGTATCTTTCATACGTTTTCTTTCGTGTTCTTGCTCTTCCCTGATTCTATTCTGGTGATACTGAAGCATCTGGAGCATCTGGGACGGGGTATTTGCTTGCCAGGTGCTTTCGACTTTCAAAACTCGATTTTTAATTTGTGGACTTGAATTCTCGACTAATTTAGTAACGAAAAGGTGAGGGTATGACTCACTACTTGTCTTGAGACCACTGTTGATACTGAAACATTTTTCAAACCTAGAATAAAAATCACTAATATCTTCATCTTGTTTCTGTCTACAGGCTGAGATTGCATCCCAGTCTTCCTTTCTCGTTGTCAATAATCTGGGTAAAACTTGAATCAATAATTCTGGTAATTCTTTACATTTATCTCCAAGACCGGTACCTGGTACTCGTGCCTTGTCTTCAGCTTCTAGAGCTGCCCAATCTATCTTTTTCTCTCCCACCTCCCATTCTTTTTCCTTTAGCTTTTCATATACCCCTGCGGGCAACAGGACCTTTAACATTTTAATGATATCTGGGTAAGTATATTCTCCCATACGGAGCATGTCTTTTAATTCTCTATGGAACCCCGCTGGATCTTTGTCATGACAGGGAATTAATTTCTTCATTTCAAGAAGTTCCATCTTTGATATTGGAGTGTATACAAACACTCGTTGCATTTCGCCACCCGTCCCTCTGACTGGGTGGACTTCTCGTAACGGATTCTGTCTGTCTATGTAAAACGGTTTACTTTCTGGGGGTGAGACATGAACAAAATGCGGGTTCAGAAACGTTCTATATTTGTGGCGCTGTTCTAGAATGACACTAATTAAATCGGTACCTAGATCTCTCCACTTATACTGGAGTAACTCGTTCAGAACATCATGTAACGGACCTGGATCAGAGTGTTGACCCTCATACAGAGTAATGAGGTGCTGAATCATATACATACCCACCAGTCGCTGCTCGGCTGGGGGCAGTTTCAGAAACATTTGTGCCACTATTTCGTCTGGAAAAGTGGTAGAATCAGTAATCCATCGGACTGCTGATCGGGCTAGTTCTTGTTCGTGCATGGTACTTAATTCACTATAACCGATTCGTGATTTCAGAATGTGATCGGTAGCTTGAAATACTTGTTCTAGAGAACCTTGTTCTGGTGCTGAATGATGAAAAATAGACTTGTGTTCTAGGCGTAAATGGCGATCTGGAAATCTAGATTTTCCTACATACGCTATTCTGGCGGGATTCTCGTCTTCCTCTTCAGGATCAGAGATACTTTCTTTCTCGCTTACTTGTGCTGCTTTACGTTGTTCGTGTATCTTTATTACCTCTTTACGGATTTTCTTGTACATACTTTCCATAGCACCGACGGTCTTGTGCTTACCCTCGGCTATATTATCACTCCACCTTGTCAGGATTCTCATTTCGGCGGAATCTTTAGACGGGTAGTCTTGTTCTCTTATTAGACAATTGATCAGGAACTTTAATATCATGAGCTGGATCTCGGCTTTCCTTTGAGACATAGTCTCGCTAATACTTTCCGGATCATCCCCTGTACGGATGAAACGATATATTCTGTCTAGATCTTCTTTCATATTCGGTAAGGTGACTAGATACTCGGCCACTTTTCTTACGCGGAATGAATATAAAACCATATTATCCTCGCCTGGGACTGGATCATAGCAACATTCGGCAAGGGATTTTCTTATTTCTGCAACAGACTGATATCTAGGCGTACGCTGTGATGCTTGTGCATGTAATTCGGCTAACGTTAAACGCTTGTGTGGCGGCGGGGTTTGAGGAGGACCTCCTCCTGCGGCCCCTAAACTAGAATCATCGACGGACATTCTTCGTGGCGGAGCGGGAAGTTGAAATGCTGGCTGGACCGGGGGTACCGTAGCAGGTACTCCGGTGTCTGGAAGAGCGGGAAGTGCCTGATTTACAGGGACTGGCGGAGTGCGAACAGGATTTGCATATTCTGGGACTGTGTCGTCCAAATAGGACGAAATAAAAATATCAGCTGCGGTCTGTTTGTGACGTAGCTTGGTCGGAACTAATGGTGGCGGGAAATTACTGGATGCCTCTGGGGTCGCTTTTGGCAAGCCCTCGACAAGAAGAGGATACATACCCTTAATAAGGGCATGCCTCTGTCTGTCTGACTGTTCGGCTTTGACTTGTTCACCTATCTCGATTAATTCTCTTTCTTGGGCTCGTTCCTGGGATTCTCTACTTAACTCTGACTTTCTGACTTCCTTTTCGGTTCTTCTATGCGCTTCTTTACGCCATAACTCGATGGCATCTTTCTGTGACTGTCTGGCTTTCTTTTTCCATAATGCTTCTTCTATTCGCATGATACATTCGGCATCCCATGTACCCGATACGGGCCATCTATACTTTTCTTCTAACTGTTTGGTATACTCTACCCATAAATCTAGATACAATATGGCGCTTATGCCATGTTTCTGATACATAAAATGACCTGGACTGTCCCTAGGCGGAACAGGAACTGCTGCTTCCAGCAGACCCTTTCTAGTTTTTAACTGACGTAACTTGGAAAATATAGGCATGACTGAACTGTAATCTGGACACAATACAATACACAATAAACACGAAATCACGTCACACTCATACCACAACATTACAATACATGAAGAACATTATAAATAACAGTTTGAACAGAATATTACCTGGAATACTGAGAGCAGAAAATACAAGAATTTTCTCGAGAACGGAACAGACTAGAATTACTGGATGCACTGCTGTAACAGTACGGAACATACCGGTCCCATAAAGGAACGCATCAAGACCCGTATCCACCTAGGTGAACACTTCGTTTGTGAGTCTGGGCACCACCAACCCACGGACCAGGAGTCAATTTTAGATTGGTCCTGTCTAGATACTACCCCAGCAATGGTACTCACCGGGCAGCACGGAACGGAAGGCCTTGGACGGACTGGACTGTTACGACGACGGACTTCGGACTTCAGTTATGGGTGGGCCTCCGGATACCTCGGACCTTGGACTCTCGGCTTGGGCTCTGGTCGGGACTCGCCGCGTTCCTCCACCGTCTCGTTTGGATGCTGGACCGCCTCCTCCGTCTCCTCCGTGGGCCTGAGGGATACTTGAAGCAGAAATATCTGCCAGTGCACGGTATGGTTCCGTCACGACTGCAGAGGGTCAGGGGGTCGGCGTGGCTTCACCGACGCGTGGGGAAAGGGCAAGTCCCTGTTCGGGCGCCATTATGTGGTAAATAAATAAATAATACCCTATTTTTGACTAGGCATATAGCATAACAGATAGCTCAATAAATAAGAGTCAAGATTCGAGGTAGTAGGAGTTTCTGCAGGTTTACTACAGCATAAAGGACAGGATCAGGATAACCTGCATAGGAACAGAATGGCAGGGCTAGAGTGGCCCGGCAGCTGCCGGGGTTGGGTCTGGGATGAGCGCGCTAACTTTTCATAACAATACACAGGCATATATACATAGCGCGAACACATAGCATTACATTGCAGTAGGCGTAGCAGTGGGTGGAACAGAAGGCGTGACGCGTAGCAGTCGCGAAAGATAACAGTAAAAGTGGGTGTAACTGGGCGTATACATAGACATGTGATGCAAACGTAACAGAATATGTCATGAATGGGGCGGAAACATAGGAGGGGGCTACCTAAGGAGCCGGGACCTCTAACCTAATGGTGCGCGTAAACTGGCAATGACGTGTTACTAGGAGAAGCTGGGGGCTACGAACTCTGTGCTAGGAGCAGAGACTTGAGTCTGGAGGGTCGGAGCGACATGTGCCTGAACCCTATCTGGTATCTGATGTTTAGGGAACATGTTGATATAAACTAGAAGTCATGAGGGGAAAAGCTAACTGACTCTAAGACTGGAGCATGCATTATTCTACATGTAGTGCGTGATGAAGAATACTAAATGACCATTTAATACAGTATTTCTCTAACGTGGAGCCGAATAGGCTAGACAATGACGGAAAATATTGATGCAGTTCAGTAGCTTAGGAATGCAGAGAAGAAGGACTGAACTGATAGCTGGAAACATAACACACTCTTGGCAGACTCAGAGGCAGAGCCAAGCTGCACCGGGCACTGCGAGGCAGGAAGTAAGTGAAGGATCGAGGATACAGGTGGGGGCTGTATCGCTCCTCAGCGAGGCTTTCAGGAGACAGGAGCTGAATCTAGGGTCCGGGCCCTGTTGAGGCCTGGAAACGGGAACTTTATAATGAAATAACGTGCACACTGGGAAACGTGGCAATATAACTTTACATAGGCCTGATATTCGTAGTATTCACGAGGACTGGAAACTGACATACCAGAGGTGGACACAACTGTAATTGCGTCATTAATCAGACATGGGGAATAACATATGCATATTGTTCATGCACACATAACATATGATGGATGAGGCGTAGGGACACAGAACATGGCAAAATTTACTTTTCCACAGTGGGCACACTGAAGTGTGCATGATGGTCTGCAGGCTGCATTACAGCCTGGGTGGCGACGGAGCCGGCTTTAGCCCTGGTGGAGCCAGGTGTGACAATGTTTGTTGGCGCCCTCTATCTGTGGTGGGGGTGGTGACCACCTCCACCACGGTTTCCCTCACCACCACCTTTTAACGGTGGCCCTCAAATCTCCATCACTACTCTCTCTGAGATGCATTTAATCACTTTTTATCACAACTCATACCAGTGTAGGGTGTCAGAGCACTTTACATCACACACACATTACACAGAAACAATCAATCATACATGTGTAAATTAGTGTATAGGAAATGTTACATAAGCAAGAGGACTTCAAGGTGTAGGAGTGACATGTCATCCACACTGGTAGGAAGTATAGTTTAAGAGTGCCTGGTCTGGAGAAGCACACACTCAGAATTGAAAACAAACACCATAGTTGGGGGTTCTCTTTAATAATAGGAATCAATTTCTGCCCAAATGAACCCTTTTTGCAGCATTAATCTATGCTCTCATCTATACTTTGCAGTGTGCATGCAGTTCTTTGATGACAGCTAATAGTTCAATGTTCTATATTTGGATTTCAAATTATAAACCGCAAGTAACAAATGGATGTCTCTTAGAAAAGCAGTAACATACTGACCTGTTTACATTATATGCACTTTGTGATCTGCATGGTACATGTTCATTGCAGCATGCATATTAACCCTCTCTGCTATTTTAAGATCAGTCAAAACCTCCACTAGGCAAAACTCCGATCTCACTCCAGGAAGAACATTAATCACCAGAGTTATCTTGATATTTTTATTGTTGCCTAGAAATTGCTGGAGGCAAGGAACGCGGGAGCAGGTGCTTTTAAAACCAAAATAAACATGCAAACTCGGCTCCCCCTGAAGTCAGCACCCGGTGCGGTGGCACCAATCGCACCGCCCTACAGCCAGCCCTAGGTGAAGAACATCCCCAGGCCCCCAGTCTCCGTCTAAATGCTGAATTATGGCACGCAGACCGATCACAATGCTGCATTGCAGTGTTGTGATTGGCGCAGGCGAGCCTGGCTGCTTCCTGTTTGGTCGACGGAGGAGAGACGATGTGGGACGAGGCGGTAAGTGTATTTTTCTTTATTTACACTCCCTTATCCCTTCGCCCAAGCCCCACCATCCCATATCTGTGCCAGCCGCCACTATTCGGACACCACTTTCATGGAAGCACTCCCTGTAAATTGTTTATGGCTGCCTTTGTGAATTCTTAATGCAGTTCACAATTGAAGTACAGACACAGAGAGAGAGAGGGGTGTGACTAAATAGCTACTGCCAAGGCACAAGAAAAATAGGAATGTGCTGGCCCGCTGCATCACTGCAACATTAATTGCTTCTGGTCAGACACAATGACACTGCAATGCACCTACCTCTGCCACCTGTAGCCCTTTGAGTAACATACATTTCAATATCAAAAAATGGGGTCGTACAGCTAAGGGGTCAGGGTGATAATCAAGCAATAAGCACATCTCCTAGAACATTTACAACAATGGAAATCTCCTAGAATATTTAGACCAATGGAAAGGTCTGCTGCTAGCAAAATCTAGTCCACCCCCGTCCTTTGAAATGTAGTGCCATTTTTATAATATCTCTCAACGGAATTTAAGAGGGTTGTAGCCATTTGTTTTTTACAACGTTCAAGCCTGTAGGAGAAGGGCCTTTCTGCCTTACCCTGGGCGTTCCCCAAAATGGAGCTTTGTGACATTGGGTGTAACACGACCCAGAGCTGTACTAGCACTTGGCACTTAAATACAATATTTAAGGAACAAATATTACAGAGAAATCATGGCTGTACCACCTCTCACTCTTGTAAATAACTGAATGGGAATGAAAGACGGAAATTCTGACACAAACACAGTGATCCTAAAAATTGGACAAATCAGGACCATACTAAAGGTAGACGGAGGACCTGTTGATTCGTAATACAAAATAGGTTGTGATGGATACACTACATTCTGATAGACACAACTGCAGTGGTTTGTATTAAACTGGGATGGGTACTACAAACCACATTGTATCAGCCAAGCAGCTATATGACCCCAATATGTGTTGTGCAGGATGCCTGATAAAGAGGCCACAATATTTGTATTTTCAAATTTTGTTAGAAGTTGCTGGCAGATAAGGGAGAGATTTCAAAGAATCTAATTATTTGGCTAAATTGTGAGAGGAATCTTTGTCCTCTCAGTACCCAGAGCTCGAGCATGAAACAACACTATAGACTCCTTCCACCCGTACTTTTTTATTAAATATTGTCATAATAAAATTATTTTCATTTTTCAGTTTGATTTTATTAAATTAGTATGACGTTATTTATTTTTATGGAATCTTTGAAGTTTATTTAATGTCTCATGGATGAAATGGTATCCATATAAACAGATTGATTGTCCTCAATATAAAAGATGCACAACTGCAGTGATGTTTAATTTTGGATCTGGCATTAGACAAAAACTTTTGACTTTACCAATATTATATGTAGATGAACAAAATACCTACTTAAAGGGACTTTCTGCCCACTATCCTCATCCATTCATCTGTTATTGTGTCATTCACATTTTTCTTCCACCCACTTCAGTATGCAGCGTGTGGCAATGCGTCAGTCCACTTCAGCCAACGGCTAACTTCACTGTGAGTCACTGTAAGTACCCCTTTCACAAGTAGCACATCCAAGCACAAAGTAGTTCTCATAAGTGATTGGGACGACATAAGCAATACGTGGTTTTGATAATAAACATTTTGGTTTTTGTCATTGTTTTTTTTATTATATTTGCAATGGCGCCAGCAAAGGCAAAATGCTGGCAGCCAACATCAGACCAATTGGCTTTGCCAGTGCTTGTTTTCCAAAAGGACAGAAGCACAGCAGACAAAAAACACTGACAACGGTACCTTCTAGCTACCAGCACCGATCGAATTCTTTAAACTCTGAGTAAACTATGCCCACTTGTACGGTGGGAGCTGTGTGCACACCCGTTTGACTGACGTGTCCCCCCGCACATCTCGGTTTCGCGATATGTTCGACTCTGGATATTATCCATAAGCCGTTTCTAAATAAAATTTTCGTGTTGTCCTGTAATGGGACGTTCGAGGGGCTCTTTCTACCCTTAGGCTATTTATTCATAAGCCTGTCTGATATCCAATTGCCGATTTGCCCTGTACTGGGACGTTCGTCGTGTTCAGATCATGTTTAGGTGCAACTGAGCACTCACACGAAAATACACTTATCCTGCTTGAAGGGGTGTTCTCTCGAAGAACTACAGGATATTTCTCTGGACGGGGAATTGATCCAAGTAGGGAGTTCGTTTTCCCACAAAGCATATGGAGATCTTTGACTCCTTGCTATATTAGCGCCCCTGAAGAAGTCCTGTATAAGGACGAAACGCGTCGGCTGTTCTTTGTGTTGAACGCAGTTTTTTATCTGAAATGAAATAAGAATAAAGAAAGAAGAAAAAGAAAAATTACTGAAGACTTTTCTTTCTGGAAATGGACAACTGATTGAATTGTGGTGATCAAGTATTTTGGGTGGTGCACCTTTGCTTCTTTTGCAAATTGGACAGAAGCACAGCTGTGGCCCATTTGCTTGCCCACATCTCGTAGCTGCACTGCAAAACCACCAGTTTCCAGAATGTGGGTTACTGACTGATCAGTGGTTGTAAACATTCAAGAATACAGTTCCTAATTCAGACAGCTAATTAGACAGGCTGCGTGACTGATCGTCAGCATACTGTGCAATTCAACTAGCACTGCAGAAAATGACTCAGACAGGTACAAAACCAACAATAATAATGCATGGAAAAGCCTTGTAGTAGTATTGGCTTACTCCTGTAACTCAGTAAGTAGAAACCAGGAATAGTCCTTCCTGGCTATGCCTGCCCTCCTCTGCTCATTCTGCGAATGCAGATCTAAGGGCCTTATTTGGAGTTTGATGGATGGGTTATTCTGTCACAAACGCGACGCATATCCCGCCCACGATATTACAAGAGCTTTATATCCAGTGACATTTGTAATACTGCGGACAGAATACGCGTCACATTTGTGACGGAGTTACCTGTCTGCCGAACTCTGAATCAGGCCCAGCGATTCTAATGTACATACAGTATGGAAAAAATACACAGCAAAGTAATGTGCTATTCCAGGAGATGCGGAAGCTAACTTTCTATTTTTATTTACTTATATATTAACAGTTTTCTATCACACAGGCAAATTCCCAGTTGGTGACAGAGCACTTTAAATAAGGCCAGGTTCTCAGGTTCTGGCTACTGAAGAAAATGTATGAACAAAATAAAACTAAAGTTAGGAGAATATAATATCATACCATAAAAAAAGCTTCATATCACCTCAGTGGGAGAGGCAAAATCTTGGAAGTGTGTTCTAAGCAATGAAAAGATCATTAAAATCACTCTGGCAATATATCACTCTAAATAGACTCACTAAAGAACAGAGAACATGGTGCACATGCCAAACCCTTGGTGTGTGAGGTAGCTTTGAATCAACAGATATTTGTATTATTTTATATGCATCGTAGAAAGTGTTCAAATGTTCTGAGGGATGAACGTCCTATTCCTGGGAGCAGACCTGGAAAAGGATTGCTTTACTGGGTTTGCCTTTTTAAACGTTAGTAATCGGCACTCCGAAATCTTTTCATGCCAGGAGAGATGCCCAGGCTCAGGGCTAGACAGGTCAGGGAGCCAGAATGAAGTACCTTGTAGGTAATGCATGCTTCCCTTTACTCTATATGAAGCCAGTTTAATAAGATTAGAATCTGAGTGACAGATATGGTAAAACGTTCTAGTGCGGGGGACCAGCTTGCGCACCACATGTAATGCCACTTTGAGAGGGCAAGGCATTCCTGTAAGTTTTGAAATTGTGAAGTCTATTCTCAGACCTTGATTCACTTGTTTAAAAAACTTTTTTTCAGGATGAAGGTTTTATTACCTCATCAGGGAATGAACTGGTGCAGTGTCCCCTTAGCCAGGGAACTGATGGTTCACATTATAGCCGAATATAACTAGAAGTCTAGTTATTTTGCTCATTCCACAAAGAACAGGTTAGCAGTCTAACTAAAAACATGCCTTCAGCCAGGCCTGCACTGGAGTAAGCCTGAACAGAGAACAGATCCTCAAGAAACTGAGCAGCAATTTCATTGTATTTAGGGTAACAGATTTTCAGATAGAAAAGGATGTAATCAGTGTAAATTTGGTATGTCATATTTATGGATGGCATAAGTGGTTAATTATAGAGGTTGAAAAGGGTGGGAGAGAGAATGGAGCCGTGAGAAACACCATCTCAGGCGTTAGGAGAGATAGCCACGTTTACGCGTTGACGCGAATGCTAGAGGTATGATGAGAAGCAACTTACATTTCCTCACCCATTACCCATTCCACATTCAAGAATTTCGAGTACAGGGAGAAATGGACACGGTGGACTGGGATACAGTTCTAATGCATCCAAGAGAGGTAGCTATTAAATCCCGGTTGAGGCTCATTCAATTTAACATCCTTCATAGGACCTATTTTTACACAAAATGGGAAGAGCTGGAGACACGAACTGCCTGAGATGTGGCCGAGATGAGGGGGATTTTTACCACATAATCTGGTCCTGCCCGATAATTTGGGTATACTGGACGGAGGTCCTGAGAGAATTGGGGGAGGTGCTGAGACTTCCCTGCCACTAGACCGTAAACTGGTCCTGTTGGGTATGACCAACGATGTGGATCACGAACGCCCGCTACTGATTTTCCTGGTCCTGGCTTTGGTGGTAGCCTAGAGGGATGTGGCAAAGAAGTGGGGGTAGCCGCGCCACCGCAGCTGGAGGAGTGGGGGAGAGGTCTGGATCTATATATGGCAGCTGAAAGGGTCACATATAAGGCAAGGGGATGCCCTAAGAAATTTGGCAGAGTCTGGAGCAAATGGCGGAAATATCATGGACTTGATGGGGGACTATGAAAGTGGTCATTGTGAGAAGGTGTGTCCATGGGCACATGTACACCGGAAGGAAGCCCGCTATGACAATACAGAATTGGGCCCGGGAAAGCTCTGGTGAAGATACTTGCTCTGAATAAGACTATACTGATTTTAATGGTGATGCTAGGTGGTTGGGGGGCGGGAGGGGGGAAGGGTGTGATGACTGATGATGACATGATTGTATTGTTGCTACATAATAAAATGCAAATAAAAATATTTTTTAAAAAAATTATTTAAAAAAAAAGAATTTCGAGTACAGTGGAGTCATTCATTGTACTGAATGCTTCAACAGGATGAGGAGGCAGGAGCCACCTGTTTCTGCTTATGGTGGTCAGTGTGTTTTAATTTCTATCAGGTTGTTGTGGTCAACACATATAGTGGAACTTGACAGAGTTTTTTCCATATTGCATTCAATGATGGAAACAAAAGACACCCCAAGCTCCTTCTTTACTATTTTCCTGTAGCAGACTTCCTATATTACTCCCTGGTCTAGAGAATTGTGTGTTGGAAGTTAAGGAATTTCCGCTTCACTGTGTTCTCAAGAGAAGATAGGGTGGAATGTGTGCCATTTAGGCTATTTCCAAGAGATTTCATTTCATTTCCCCCAAGGATGGCGTCCATTTTGCCTGAGAGTGTGTTAAGCTTGTTCAGTGATGCAGCTGGAGGGAAAAGGCCATGTAAAGCATTTTTATCGTATTGAACTTTCCCTTCAAATTTCTGCAGATCCTCCCGGAGTAATCCAAAGTCAAGGGCCACTGCATCCATTTTTATTTCTAATGTAGAGCGGGTGTCCATTATGGCTGTTGGTATTGTCAGTTTTGTTTGAGTTACGGACAGTGTTATGTTGAAGGGGTCCCAGCAACATGGTGTATGGCCTTATCTGATTCTTGGGTCTGGGGCTTCATGTCTTCTTATTCACTCTAGGTTACCCCATGTGTTTTGGGCGATCCAAGTCGCTTAATGGATAAAAACAATATCGTGCTGTGTTGTTCAAGATTTGAATCAAGAAATGTCACCATGGTGACTAGTCAATGAGTTAGATTGGGTGACTAATCTCAAGTTATCAATGTTAGTGGCTTATTCAGCTGCGACACATGACATCCGTATGGCCAGAAATAACCACCAGCCCACCTTGCACTCTTAGAGCAAATGTCTAAAGCCAGTTGGGATGGAGGGCAGGCACGAGCAGCTGGTGGGAAAGGGCACCTTTGCTGGGCCACCGCTCACTGTAGGAGCAGTGAGTGTAAAATGGGCCACTAAGGAGCTGAGTTATGGGATGGGATGATCATCTGTGGCAAGCAATGGCTAAAGCTGGTTAGGAGGATAATGCTCACAACCAATTTGGTTCAAAGTTACCCAGTCAATGTGAGAGCCCACATTCCTGTTTATGATTGAAATTCAGGGCACCAACCAATCGCCGCCGTAGCCTCCGTCAACAGTACCGGTCAAAACATCAAAGTCATACAAAGGGAGAGGGTGGGCAGCAAGAAGGGCAAATGAGACTCACCAGTCCAGTAGGGTCCCTAGTCTGGTCTGTGACCATGCTACACACCAAGAGGCGCAGGACTCACCAACTGCAGGCACAACCACATGCATTGATGTCTTAGGCCCTGGACTGCCACTGTTGGGAGACCTGTTGTGGGACATGGGGAGAAGTGTAGCACTGAAACAACTCAAGCTGCCTCCAGTTGCTGGGTGTGCCAGATTTTGAAATGTTTTATTTAGCGGCCCATCTACAATGGTTGTCTAGATTGTTGGCAGGTCATCATTATACAGAAGCAGGATGCTTGCCTATGTGACTGGAAAAAAGTGCAGTGCAACCAGTGCTTCACCAGGGCAATCCTGAAAATAAGGACTCCTGAGGCTAGCCCGTGTTATGGTTGCTAGTTTAGTCAGAGTTGTAGGCTCGCTTCCCCAGGGATCCCCAGGGATCCTCTGATTCTACTAAAGAGTTTATCAATATTTCTTATTCCCAGGATGCTTGTTTTCCGGTCCTTGCCTGGCAGTTAGGGCTGGACTGTTTCAATGGCGAGCAGGGTGAAGACTGATTTGCATATGGTTGGGTCCAAACTGGGGTGGCATTGTAAGCAAAAAAACAATGGATTTCACCCAGATCTGTGACTGGGTGAATGTTTGACAATGTTCAGCATTCCATCCATCATCAAGTTTCTTCTTGCTATAGTCGCACTAAGTGGCAAGGGTATGCCCAGAAGTGGGACCCATGTTCGCAATGCCACTGGATTCAAGCTAGCCTAGCTGATGAGGGATGATACCCTGAAAACGGTTCCAGGATGCTTATTTTCCGGTCCGGGGAGGACCTGGCCTGGCAATTCGGACTGGACTGATGCTATTTGGAGCATGATCAAGACTGATTTGCATGTGGCTGGGTCCAAGCTGGGGTGGCGTGGTGAGTAAAAATATGATGGATTTAACCCAGATTAATGTTTGACCCTCTTCATCATTCTGCCCATCATCTTTTTGGGTCATCATTGTACAGAAACAAGATACTTGCCCATGTGACAGGAAGAGAGTGCACTGTACACAGTGCACATAATGGACTCCTGAGGCTAGCTGTGTTGAGGTTGCTTGTTTAGTGAGACGTTGTAGGCTCGCTTCCCCAGGGCATCCGTATTCACCTCTGATTCCATTAAATGGTTTATCACTGTTTATTGGCACTGTTACTGCACCTGAACTAATGGGATGGGAAGTGGTAGGACTCACCACAGTAGGGGACTTATTCAGGGAGAGTAGCCTGCTTACCTTCCAAAAACTACATGAGGAGACCGGGCTGCACAATGGACAATTCATGTTACACAGGAAGCTTTTGCCAGCCTTTAAATTTCTCTGGTACATATCGTGTGACAATACTGTCATACAAACAATCCATGTAATGAAGGTCTTACAGCGAGGGTACTTGGAGCTACCACGGTATACATCTGCCAAGTCTAGAAGGCGTTAGGTATGCCCTTGTAGGATGTGAAATTGTATGAGCTTGAAGCAGGCATTACACAAAACTTTGTGGCGATAATACAGTTTTAAGCCAATCTCTGTCATTATACACTTGACCACGCTCACACTTTCTTCTCACTGGGCCTAGTGAGACGTCATTGCATTCCAGAAATGCTTTATAGATCCAGCTAACCGGGCGACTCCTGTCTTCCATTACATGGATTGTTTGCATGACAGTATTTGTTGCTGCCTTGACACGCGATATGTTCCAGAGAGATTAACTAGATTAACCGTGGGTTTTGTCTAAAAGGGGCGGGGGCAGAGTAATGTTTGGATATTATAAGGTGCAATATTGCACGACAGACGCTGCCATTCTGCTATTCCTTGTTGTGATAGAGATACTCCTCATCCAACACAATGCTGGCAGTTACAAAATGGTGCCTGTGCATGGAGGTGAAGTAAAGGCCTGTTTCCTCCTGGGACCTACAGACCCATCTCACACTTTAAGGGACACTCTAAAAGTAGACATGGGGAAATTGGAGTGCCTATCAAAAGGCTGCGGTGTATCAGTTCCTGGCAGTGAATGCTTAAAGTACATGGGAAGGCAGTGGCCTTGAAGCCATAAGAGGGTGATAGCAGTGTCAACTGGCCGACTGGGAGGGTCTCCAGAGCACAAAGAGACCTTGTCACAGCCAGAAAGAAGTTGAACTAAATGTATCATTAGAAGAGATACTACATCCCATGGTTTGAGACCAGATTTCTTTTCCTTTTATAAACAGTGGTTGCAAGGATCATAGTATGGAGTTGTTTGCCTCTTTGCGGTCAACCAAGCTTAAGGCACTATTAATGGCTGGAAAGAAACTTTATGTGGTGCTCTGTCACTCAATATAGAAAGGGAAGATGACCCTAAAACAGCCAGTGCATCACATGCATAGGAAATACGGCTCCCAGCGACTCCCCAGAAAGTAGAGGACAAGCTTTTCTACTCCGCCAAGGGAAGCCTATTGCTCCATGCTACAGGAGTGGTCCACTTAGATAAGAGAGTGAATCAAAACAGGGATCGAAGAAACACTTCAGCTCACACTACAAGATGGCACCTTATTACCAGCTGAAGAGCGGTCGATAGTGGCCATTAAGTGGCTGAGGAAGGAGTACCATCTGTACTACAATAGCCCGGAAATACAAAGGTCTGATTCAGTGTGGGAAAACAAAGGTGATACAGGATGAGTGTCGCATGCGAGTGGTGTAACTCTTACAAAAGATGTATTTGGACCAGTAGTACTATTATGGAGTTATTAAGCTGTTTTGCTGAAGTGATAATAAGGTTGGACTCCGACTCCCTAAATTTAATGATGTTAATGGAGAGGTTCATCTGTCCTCTTCTCCCTTCACTGTCTATTTTCCTTACCATCCCTTACCATATGTTCTCAGGGTTTCAAAGTGCAGATGTTAAAAAATAAAATAAAAAGGGAGTTTCAGACTCTAGGAAATGCGCTACTTTAGGTATGTGCTTAATTTGTAAAATAATAAGTGCCAAGGCCTAAAATATTTCTGAGGAGGTCACAGCAGCTTGCACCACCTACGGTCCCCGTCAGCACTGCCAAACACCAGTAATCAAATCAAAGTGTTTTTATTGTATGATTAATTAAAATCTTTACAATCTTCCCATTATAAAATAACTATACAAAAACAATCTTAAAATTGCAACATTTAAAATTTGGCAATGATCAGCTTCTACCTGCTTACTGGGCTTTTATTCGACTTTGCATACAGTCCATGTGTATCATTGGGGATCCTTAGGCAACGGTGAAGGGCAGCTTTCTCCTGTATATTATTCCAGCTCCACTTGCCCTAACCGTTTTCTTACCTCTGCCAAGAATTTTACTGCCCGGCAGGCCAGTATTATAGAGGACCCCCCCAGCCAGCTTATCACTGCCTGTCTGCAAGTACGAATTTTCAGTTCATTAAAAAGGGGCTTCAAGTACCATCTCCTCATAGCCATCAGTGCTGGGCAAGCACATAACAATACCTACTTACTGTTGCAGTACTACAAATGTGACAATTTGGACTATATCAAGTGAACCAAAGCTGTAGGAATTACCTGACATCCTGGTATTATTCATTTTTTAATCGTCCATTGAATTTCTGAACACTGTGTTTATTCGTTTTTTTAAAATAGACTGAGAGAGAAGTGGACTGACAAAAATATGTGCTGGTGTTATGCGCCTGTAGAGAGCACAGGCAAACACTTGCACAAATTTAACACAGCTTTTGATGCTGCGAACTTGCATTGCAATGTTCGAAATTTGTTCAAATATGCCCCCATTCATTTTGCAATAAAAAGACCTGAAAAGAAAAAAGAACAGTCATACAAAGGATACTATATGTGTAGCCGATTGATAATATCTGAAGTAAACACCTATGTCAAATTACTGTCTAGCATTGAGCAATGCCATTCCTATTGGCACTGCACACCTGCTCTCTGCACGGATCAGACTTCCTTGCCCTTGATGATAACACTCTACAAATGGCTAATAATTAGTATCCGTGATTTTGTGCCCTGGCTCACGCATTTCAGTGATTTACACATTATCTGCTTGTCCTGTCAGAAATTTAGATTGAATTTTTCCGCAATGATTGGATTATCCGCAACAATTTGCGGTGTGAACGAAACGGTTAGTCCGTTCATCTTCGGTAAATATAAATAACAGCGAGATGCCCCTCGATCAATCTGTTCTCAAATCAAGAGGATTTGAAGGAATTGTGTTAATCTAGCTGCAGCAGCATCACCCACTGGGCAGGAAATGAGATCAGGACCCCCACCCCGCTGGGCCGGGAAATAGTATAGAACGCTTTCTCTCACCTCCTAAATCCACAATCCCATCACATCTAACTACCGGTCTGTCTTTCGCTCTTTTTCTCTTTTGTTTTCCCTACCCCCTCTCTATTCTTTTTTCAGTATGTTTTTTCATTAAATCCAAGGAAACAGGTCGTTTTCAAGCAAGAGGTAACTTTAGTTCAAATCCCAAGAAGTGCCTTTTATGCTACACTACTCCAGCGCTGCTCTCCTGCAACTCCTTCTAACGCCTTCTCCCTTTTTCTCCCACCCACCACACAATTTTTTAAAAATAATTAATTAAATTTTATTATATTATTAATTACATTCGAAATTCTGTACCAGTAACGTTTTTAAACAATGTAGCCATCTTCCCACATTTGTTATGTAACACCAGTAATTCCTTACAAATGGACCATTGATTACAAAGCATTACATTAGAAATCACCACACCCACTTGAAACATGTGGGTATCCAACATATACACTCAATATCTCTATAAACGCGCGATGCCCATGTGCTACCAATTACACTATGACATATATAGGTCATTTGCATTCTCTCTACTTAGGACTCCTTCTTGACCGGTTTGATCTTCGAGGTGCTATCTTTACTTGTGATCCTTCCCGTACGCCAACCGTCTGATAAACCTTCGAGCCACTACGCTGTCCTTTTCTGAAGGTCCTGGTGCATAGACCTTTGGATTCGAGCCACTGGATGTAGAATCGTCTTTAAGAATAATAATTTCACTTTTATTCCACCATCTATTAAATACTACTATGACTGCTGAAGAAGAAACCTCTACTACCTCCTCGGGTGACCAAAACTGAAACCTCCACTGCCTCTTCGGGTGACCCAAACTTGGATCCACCTTTCACTTTCAGCTTGTCCGATAATTTCAGTCGTATTTTATCCACCAATTCTTTGACTAGCTTCAATCTGCCGTACCCCGGTTGACGTGCAGCTAGTACTTTTTTTGAGTTGTTCTGGACTACTTTTGAAACAGATCCATAAATCATTTTTCTTGCAACCGCCTCACACACTTTGAAACACACAGATATACAACACGCATGCTCACTATTGCCGTACACTGCTATACGCACATTTGCTACCATACCTGACACACTATGACACAACAGTTTTGCATCCAGATGTATCCAAAGGAGATATTTTTTAACCCAAGGTGAAAGAACAGTTGGGAACTTGAACCAGAATTCCCATGGATTAATCAGCCAATAGCTGCTGTGTTGACATCTACAGCCAGGCTAATATTGTACCAAAACTGGGTGAGAAATGTGGGCCAGGAAAACTTATGCTTGTGTATGATTTAGCCTTTGTGGCACACTTTGTGGCCCTATCGGTGAAGTTCGATCAGCTGGACCCAGCAGTTTACTGCATGTCCAGAAGCGCTTCGATACTCTCCAGGACATGCTGCTCTGTTTTTTCTCTAACTGTCCTCTTGGTTCTGCTGCAATTGTGAAATATATTGTGTTTCTTTTAGTATTACAGCCGCGCCAGATTATTCCTTTCTTTTCTCTGCGCATCCTAGAACACTGGTGTTACTGGTCACAGCGGCATGGCTAGTCAAAACCATGGAGAAATGAGTGTACACCCGAGGAGAGGTGGCAAGCTTGCTTTTAAAGGAACCCGGGACCATGGAGCACATTATAACTGATGGATGGATCCACACCTGCTCCTTCCCAATATTCTCCACTTTAAGCATGCTACCAGGACAGGGTCTCACAGAAAGTCCTACAGCGGAAGGCAGGGTCTGCTCAGGCAAAGCAAACCAGAGTACAGCACAGTTTTAACAGAGAGTGCAGGTTCAGATATCTAAATCCCTTCTTAGCTATCAGTTCAGGTGGCAATGTGTTAGGAATGGAGAAACCTTCCAGTGGTGGGGTTAGCTAGCCAGTCTGGACTCAGCGATTCTAGGAACCCCTGAGGCATTCGATGGAATTGACTGTTGGCTGAATGATCTGTTGATGGGTACGAGAGCAATCTCAGGGCAGGACAAATCCCAATTCCGGCTGGAGCATCATTTTCCTAAAACTCAGAGCCGGTTATTTGTCATACAAATGCTGCGCACTTGGCCAAATAAGATGCACCGTGAGGAATAGTAATTCTAAAATGTAATCCTTGTAAAGACCATCTCTTTTCTTGAATCAGTATTATTTGACATGACTCAAGTTATTTGTAGCATGTGTGTGAGAAACCAAAGTATACAAAAGAGTGATGGGTGGAATGCTTGACTTAATGCCACTGGTAATTACTCTGGGCTGCATTACAGTCCATCGTTAGTTTGTACACCATGCCATCTCAGTTTGGATCCAGCCATTAGCAAATCAGTCGTGAACCTGCACCATTAGGAGCAGTCCAGCCCAAATGGTCAGCCCAGGTCCTCCTTGAACCGGAACACAAGCAGGTCAAGGCGGTTTCGTCCTGGTTGGGTGTAGCTTGGTTTCAGTGGCACACTGAGCGTGTGACACATGTCTGGGCTTACCCATTCCACTTATGGTGTTGCACTGACATATATTAAGAGCAATAGGTGGAATGCTTGTGGAAGTGGAATGTCTGAGATCCCACTATAAGACAAGAATTTCCTTCAGTATGTCAAGGCCAAACTAACAAGCGTAACACTACGTTTTCACTCATAAACACTTAAATTCACTTACATTAATTTACACTCATACATTCTTTCATTCAGTCTCATTCACTTGCTTTCATTAACTTCATGTAAATTACTCACTGTTTTTTACTCACACACCCATGCTCACACATACAGACACACTCACACAAACACACTCCTTCTAGCAAGCATGCACACTACATACATCTATAAACGTTTTTCACGTACCTCAGCTACCAGCAAATATCCCTTCCACGTCCTGGTGCTCCATTTTGAATTACACTTATAGAGAATAATAGACTATGATTCAATTATAGGCTCCAGTGCCTACAAGGGCAAGCTGCTCCTGTTTTCTTGGAACTGATTTTGCCATCTCTGAGACCAGAGGTTGCAAAGGCAGTGGCAGGGGTTGCAGGTGCACTCCTTGGTGACCCTTAAATGACATCCTTGAAGCTTGTACAGACCCACTCCAACAATTTAAAAAGACGGCACAGGTTCAGACCAGTATTTCACCCTGGGATGAAGCCATGTTGGTCCTCATGCACCAGTATGTGTACTGCGTCCAGTAGTCTATTGCATAACATCTTACCTAAAATTTTGTAGTCAGAGTTCAACAGTGACAAAGGGTGGTACGAGCCCATTTCAAGTGGGTCTCTACCTGGTTTAGGTAGCACAACCAGTGTGGCCTCACTCAGGGAGGGCAGGAGTTCGCCCCTTTCAAATGCCTCTTCATAAGTGGTGGAAAGCCGGGGAATAAGTTGCTCAGAATACGTTGAAAAATTTCTGATGGCCACCAGTCTGCCCCCGGGGTCTTGCCTGAGCCTAGTTGTTTAATGGATTTGAAGATTTCATCTGCAGAGATGATATCCTGGAGTAGAGCATATTGGGTTTGCGAACCTGCAGGAGATGGACATGGGATAAAAACTGCTGGATAAGAAAGGGGTCGCTGGCATCGGGAGCTTTGTACAACGAGGTATAATAATTGTGAAAGGAATCATTAAACGCTTCCTGAGTATTCACCAAGCTTCCCTCGATAGTGTATATCGCCCTGATGGGGGATTGTGAGGTGTCAGTTTTTAATAACCATGCTAGCATTTTGCCCGCTTTGTCCCCTTCCGTGTGCCGTCGGGCCAGGTATTGCTTATAGTCAAATGCACAGAGACTGTTCAGTGTCTCCCTATACACTCCCGCATTAGAGGCAGAGCCTGCATTTGTCTGAAAGTATGAGGTGATGGATTGGGATAGGAAGGTGTGACCCACTGCATCATTAAGTGCGGCAAGGGGGAAACGCCAGGTCGGGATCCTGGCCCTTTGTGTTGCCCATGAGAGCTGCAGTTGCAGCTGACTGTGGTCCGAAATCTTGTGGGCCAAGTATTCTGCATGTGTCACCCTGGGCAAAGCATTGGCAGAGCAATATATTGCATCTATTCTTGTGTGGAGGTCATGAATCTTGGAGTAGTGTGAGTAAATACGTGCTGTGAAATGTTTACTACGCCAGGCCTCGTTTAATTGCATGTTGACAGTCCAGCCCTTCATGTAATGTGCCAGGTTAATGGATTGTGCCCCAGGGAGCGGTGGACGCGAGTGGTCTAGAGTAAGATCTTGGACGCTATTGTAATGACCACCCAGTATGTTGACACCGTGGGCTTGCTGAGTAGGGATGGTGTAATCGATTGCAAAAATGAAGTTTGTCCTGAGTTTGGAGCATACAACAAGACTAGTGTCAGTGGGAAACTGTCTAGGAGTCCTTCCAAAATTACATAACGCCTTGAGTGTCTATCCGGTGTGTGTAGTATCTGCAGCGGGGTTCCTGGTGCCACCCATATATGGGTGCCCCTAGCATATCCAGAGTGTGTGGTTCCTACCACTGTGCCCCTCCAGCATTTATGAAGGGGTGTGGGGGTTTGTCAAGTAAGGTGTGTTTCTTGAATTAGTGCAAACGAGATCCTATGACTACGCAAATATTGATAGACCTTGTGGCGTTTCACACACCCAGCTAACCCCCTAACATTCCAGGTAAGTAAGGGATAATCATTGCACACCATCTAATTGTCAGTGAGTAAAAGAGAGGAAGTGATCCTGCACCCAAGCTGTTGCCCTTATTTCTAAGTTTCCAGTCCCCACCCTCAATCATAGCTGCAATAACAACAACCATCCTGCACATTATGTACGGCATAGGAAGAGAGACAGATCATAATAAACAATAAAAATACCCAGCTCCCCACCCCAGGCAGGCTTGCCAACGGGCAATTGGTCATATACACTTAAATGCAATTATTTAAAACAAGAAGTAACAGTAAAGAAAAGGAAGAAAGGAATGCTAGACAGTTTTTAGGTCTCGCCTGGCGTCTCAGTGCATTTGGTGCTCGCTGTGCAAGATCTATTGTCGTCGGTTTTGTTTCGGAAGTGGGGCGGAAGCTCCTCCTCTGCTTTTCATTTGCGTGCGTCATACTTTATGTAAAACGCTTGCATTTGATTTGGTGAGAGGCTTTTTGGTTCCCTCCCTATCTCCTTTCCAGCTCGCCCACCCGGACTGGACATTTAACTTGCGCACAGCGTCTCTTTTGCTCGCGCACGCATCACCTAACTCCATGCCACCACGGAGACAGTCATTGGCATGGCTCAACAAAGTAAGTGCGGAATGCCACGGTTTATCTATATGCAGCACACAACCTAATATATATATTTTTTAAAGCAGCGTAGCACACCACTCTTCATCCTATGTTTTTTTATAAACAGCGCGGCACGCCGCGTTTTATATTGAGTTTATTTTAGACATTGCGCAGTGCTTGAGCTTCAACAATGGCGGATGCAAGTTTCTTTTCTTATGTGCAGCTCGCCCAACTCCATGCCACCATCGAGACAATCATTAGAATGGCTTAAAGCTTGCGCACGCGTCACCTAAATCCATGCCACCACGGAGACAGTTATTAGCATGGCTCAACAAAGTAAGTGCGGAATGCCCCGGTTTATCTATATGCTGCAGACAACCTAATATAATATTTTTTAAAGCAGAGTAGCACGCCGCGCTTCATCTTATGTTTTTTTTTTTAACAGCGCTTTATATTGAGCTTATTTTAGACATTGCGGCAGGCTTGAGCTTCAACAATGGCGGATGCAAGTTTCTTTTCTTATGCGCAGCTTTCCCAACTCCATGCCACCACGGAGACAATCATTAGCATGGCTTAACAAAGTAAGTGCCTCCACTAATCATCAATAGAACTCATGCAGCTTTTCTGATTCTGCACAACACCTAATATTGTTTTTTTTTTAAACAGCGCCGCACGCCGCACTTTATATTATGTTTTTTTTAAACAGTGCGACACACCGAACTTCAGCTTCAACAATGCTGGCTGCGCCTTTCTTTTCTTCTGCGCAGCTCACCAAACTATATCTTAGTCCTTCACTCACTCATCCCAAGTCCTGATCTATGTCACAGCCTCCATCTGTCCCCATCTGACCCCATCCCGCTCCCCCACACTCACCCGCAGCCATGCACTAATCATGACACCTTGAGGAGGTCGCTCGCTGGCACAGGCTTTCTGGCCCTCTCTATGCTCTTGCCATGGCCAGGCTGGTGTAGCTGGTGGCTCTGCTGCATGCCACACTTCAACTTCAACAACGGCAACCGTGCATTTAATTTCTTCTGCGCGGCTCGCCCAACTCCATCCCACCACGGAGAGTAATTTGCATGGCTCAAACAAGTAAGTGCCTCCGCTGGTCATTGAGAGCTCTCATGCGGCTGTTCTGATTACTGGTGGGGTTTACTCTAATAGAATGCATTCTCCGTGTGTTTTTGTGTGCGTTCACTCCGTCATCTGTTAGGCATACCTCATGTGTACTGTGTGTGCGCCCCTTTTGTAAATGCTGTGCATGTAATCTCCTGTGTGAGTGTTTACATGCCGTCTGCTCTGGGTGCATGCTACAAGCATTATGTCTTGTACCTTGCGTTATCCATGGGCATGATGCCTCTATGCCCAGAGTAGGTGAACTGGGTGATCTCTGTATGCTGTTTGCATACTCCATGTGTGCTATGTCTGTAAACTATCATTTCTCTGTGTGTGCACTGCGTGTATGTTCGTGCACAGTTACCTGTTGTACACTCACACAAAAGGAAACAGAAACCATGTCTTTTGTGTTACAGGTGTAGATTCTAGTTCCTTGTTGCATTGTGGTACATGTAGTTTTCCCTCCAGTACCCCATTTTAAATGCAAAAAAACAATTTGTCCGACAACTCCAAGCCGCACGCATGGTTTTGGAACACACTTTTTCTTTAAATAATCACTCCACTGTAAACAAAAAATATAATTAAAAAACATTGTCATTTACCACGACAATAGCTCTAACTTTCACAAATGCAAGACCTATTGCATAGCAAATGCTTGTTTATACAAGGGATAAATTGCAAATGAGCAGAGAGAAAAAAAGGAGAATGAAAACATAAAGATGCTATATCAGCCACTTATCGTGTGCGGGGGCGTAGCAGTTCTGCGCATCATCTGTAGGTTGGCTGCAATTTACAGTTCAAGGCTGCTGTGTTCGTGCATCGACTTTTTGTGATTGACACCTAAAGAGAGGTACACCAGACCCTGTAATAGAAATGGACACACAACGTTCCGCGCGGGTCGTTTGTTGCTGCTGCTAGAGGTGTCAACCAAGTACCCTGGCAGTTTGTGGGGTGTCTACCGGGCCTGCCTCAATCAATGCTGTGTATTGTGAGTCAGTGAGTTGGCCTGTTCCCTTTCTCTGTTCAGCGGGGCCTTTGGTGGGCGCTGCACTCTGCTCCTGCTGCGATTTCTACATGTGCCTGCCAGTTTCAATGTCTGTAGAGAGACCGTTGAGATGGTAGATGGGGCATGTGTGAACCCATTCTGGTCTATCCAGGACCAGGCCTCTTCAGGAGTAGAGCAGAATATGCTACTGTCCTTGTAACAGATGCGTAACTTGGCAGGATATTGCAGTGAATATTGTATCTTGTGATCCCGGAGGCATTTCTTGACATCCAGATATTAGGATCTACGCTATTGCACCAGCAGCGTATAGTCCGGATGTTAGACCTGGCACCATAAGCGTGGGTCTCCCTTCCATTTTTTGCTGTTGCCTCTTATGTTTTTGCTGGTTTTAGATGCTTTTGGGAACTGTGCCACTGCTATTTAGTGCCACAGTGCAAGTGCTCCCTATGGTAAATTGATGTATGGATTAGTGACTCCATGATTGGCTTGTGTGGTTTACTTGATAGACCCTAGTACAGTGCACTGCGTGTGCCCAGGGCTTATAAATCATATGCTGCTGGTGGGCTTGCAGCACGGATTGTGCCACCCACCGGAGCAGCCGGTAAAGTGTGTCTCAGGCCTGCCATTGCAGAGCCTGTGTGCAGTCTAGTACTGCCATGTTGACTGAGCAAGTGCACCTACTTGCCAGTCCCTAAACCTTCCCTTTTCTATATATGAATCACCCCTAAGGCAGGCCCCAGGGCAGGGTGCATTGTAGGTAAAAGGTAGGAGATGCCCTGATGTGTGTGGCATGTCCCGATAGTGAATTACAGTCATTTTCGTTTTTCACTATTGCAAGGTTACCTGTTCCCCATAGGCCAGAATGGGCAGTTTGATTATAACATCCTATAATCCTAACTGACGCAGGGAACTAGGTGAAAATTCGAGTTTAGTATGCCTGAACTCAGAATGATAAAATATATCTTTTAGTGAAGTTGATTTTAAAATTCTGTGTTTGAAAATACCACTATTAGAAAGTAGGTATTTTCTTGCTTAACTACCCAAGCCTGCCTCTGCTAGGTTGTGTATTCCTTGTCTGGCTTTTGAGTGACAGGGGCTGGGGGATTCCAGGAGACAGGGTGAGTCAACACACGGCTGAATAGATCCATATGCATGTAGAGTGGTGGGAGAGGAGCACCTGGGACCTGAATAGGGCTGTGCCTGGAAGCGGATTTATAAAGCGCATAGCTACCCTTTGGCATCCCAGCGCTAAGCTGGGCATCCCAGTGCCTGCCCTCCACAATGCTGGCTCTACCTCCTGTGGTGCATCTGATGTCCCTGGCCTACACTGTCAAAGGAAGAGAAGGAGTCCTGTAAACAAAGTGCTCCAGGACTGCACAGAACTGGTTTGGACTAGGCACAGACACTCTCTGCCTTCAGAGACAAAGGATTTTGGTGTATAAAAGAGGGGACCCAGACCCCAGAACTTTAGATCACTTCTGGGAATCAAGACGAACCTTTGCTGAGGAGAAGAACTGGAAAACTGAAGAAGGAGACTACCCCTATGCTGCGTGTTCTTGGGGTTGGCCTGCAGTGGTTGCTTCATTGCCAAAGAAAGGAGAAAAAGGACTGAGTGTGCTTTCATCATCTTGAGGAAGATCTCCAAGGGCTTGAACTTAAGCTTGCCTCCTGCCTGAAGTCTCAGGGATACAAGACTTCACCCCTTCTGTTTGCCTGCATCTAGAACTGCCGCTTTAGCTGCTGCAGAAGGAACTCTGATGACGGCGAGCAACGCCGTTTTCTGCACCGAAGCCATGAACGCTGCTTCGACTTGCACCATAGACCCGACGCCGGCCGCAGTGCCACATTGATACCAGCGAGGGACGCCGTAACCTGCCTGAAGCCGTGAGCGCTGCTCCGACTTGTTCTATGGTCCTGACGCCTGCTGCTGGGCCGCATCGACTCCGAAGCTTACACCGACATCGCAGAGCCGATCCTCGACGTGGGTGACCGAGAATCTATTGACAGCACAACATCGTAAGGAACCGTGGTTTTGGCGCCATCGTGACGTCACCTCCCCGACGCAGTAATGAATCATCTTCTCGCCTCCCCTGCGCTGCAGTAAGGAACCGAGTCTACACCTCCCCTGGGGTCGTAAGGAACTGACGCTACGCAGCGTCAACAAAGCCGCACCTCCCCGATGCCGTGAGTTGTCTTTGTTTTTCATCGCTTCTCCAAAGTACTGTTCTTTGGGGGTCTGTTTGACTCTGGGCCCCACGCCGCGTACCTCACGGTCGGCGCTGTACTTTGGGATTTCTCCTGTCACAACACCGTAATAACTCACGTTGGAGTTATCTGTTGCTAGAGACTGATTTTAAGTGAACAACCTATTTATCTTGAGTACAATATTGTGGATTTTTGTTGCTTGGTCTTGTGTTAAGTCTATATAAAAATACTTATTTTTATAATACAACCTGTGTGGTGTCCATCTGTAGTGTTGTCACTGTATTATTGTATGTGTTCACAAATTCTTTACACACTGCCTCTGAAATAAGCCTGCCTGCTCGTGCCAAGCTACCAAGGGGGTGAGCAGGGGTTATTTTAGGAGTGTAGCCCCTTACGCTGACTAGACGCAAGGGTCCCTATTTGGTCAAACGTACCTACCTCTGCCAACTAGAGACCCCCAAATCTAACACCGGATAAATGTGCATCGCAGCATTTTCAATTTGCCATGGGCCACGGGCCCCGGTTACCCGAAGGATGTGGTCCCTATCACAGTAATTGAACAATCTTGCCACCACAGGCCTAGGGGGATTACCCGAGCGCGGAGGGCCTCCGAGCACTCAGTGAGCCCTCTCGATTTAAAAGAATTTTGAGCTCTTGCCCTTTAAGATGTCCGTGGAGAACAAGGACTTCAGGTAGAGCTTAATGCTGTGGCCTTCTATTCATTCAAGAAGACCTGCTATGCGCACATTGTTCCTGCCAGACCTGCCTTCCTGATCCTCCACCCGGCTCTTCAGATATTCCACCTCTTGTTGGATAGACTTGATCTGGTCCGTTGCCATGGATACAGTGGGGCGCAAGGATGCCAGTGTCGATTCAGATTCCTCCACTCTGTCCTTCAGCTTTTTATGATCGTCTCTCAGGAATCCCATTCCCACACATAGTGAGTCAATTTTGGGGCCTAGTGTAGCTTTGATATCAATATCGCTTCCAACACCTCATCAAATCAGCACAAATGGTCTGTGTGACCCACTTGGCTCAAAAGTGCAGTTTGTGCAGTGCCCCCGCACCAGTTTCCAGGGTTGTTAAGTTGGGTGGCTGGGATTCCCCCCTGTCTGATCTGGGTTTGCCCATTTCATGGCCCGATCTTGTGACGTGCGCCGGGGGCGCACTGGGGATGATGACCTGCTGAAGAGAGACTGAGCCGTTGCTATATTGGCGAAAAGCATATCTGCGAGCTGCAAACAGTTAACACTTATTAGTGTTGGGATATGATATCTTGATGTAGCCAGGCAGGGCGCATAGTATAAGCATGCACAGTTGAAAGGTTAGATCGTACTTGTCTAGTAGGCTGCCACTAGTGACACATCAATGACCCTTTGTGAATGTATTGTCTTGTCATACAACGTTTATGCACCCTTTAGCGATGGCATGTAATCAATTTGTGCCTCGTGGCTTGTAGAGTGTAGGCCGAGTGATGACGTGCCCAGAGGGAAAGAGGGCCAACAGGCTTGGCAAAATCAAACCATGCTGTTTTTGGCGGTTTGGTAGACCCCTGTTCCGGACCACCAGTCATTCAGTTGCTGGAGCCCCAGTAAGAGGTAATTGGAAAGGAGCAGTCTCAAAGGAAGAGGCTAACACAGTGCGGGCGTCGTGATCGGGTCTTGGCATCACGGATCTCCTTCTGCGCCCAACACAATACCAACAGGGAAGAGAAAGGTAATCTCCCCTCCCCAGGCTTATCTCAGAGGGCCTGCGGGGAAGCACAGTATCGGCCAGCGAGGGACCATTTTGTCGCAGCATTCGGTCACAAGCAGAGGAACTGCGTGGCCATCAGGCTGTTGGTGTCTTGCGCCACGCAGACAGAGGCCACCACGGGACTCCAGTTATCGATGCGGGCGTGGCCAAGCGGGAAACGCAGCTGAACCGCTATGGGTTCACTTCAGTCAGCGTAGGCGCGCGCCCCACCAGACACTCACCGGCAGGACGTAACGGGCTCCGCAGCCGTCGATGCCGATCACGCACATACGGGCCAGCCTTAGTCGAGCACCATGGCTCCTGATCACCACGCCGATCAGTGCCATCGGCGGTCTCCCAGCCGGGGCCGGTGGTGGGAGTACCTGCGGGCAGTGACGTGGGGAGGGGGAGGGGCAGGGTGGGGGGTACTAATGTATGGATTACGGAGTTTAACATGTAAGTAACCATATAAATAAATAAAACGAAATTCGTTGCGCACACTGCATCGCATTTGGTGATGCAGTGCATGCAACGAAATTCGTGTTATTCATATATATGTTAACTTACCTGGTAAACTCCATAATCCATACATTACTACCCCCCACCCTGCCCCTCCCCCTCCCCACGTCACCGCCCGCAGGTACTCCCACCACCAGCCGCGGCTGCGGTCTCTGCCACAGACAGATTTCAGCAACTGGGGTCTGCACGACATCTGGGAGTGCTGCGCCGCACACAGCTCTATGTGTAGCAGGTAAACACAAGCTTTTCACAGGATCATTTGGCGGGCCTGATGCGGAGTTCAACGCTATGTGCTGCACTCGCCGCCATCCTGGTCACGCCCCCACCATCAATTTTAAAGTCAAGAAACAATACACATTCCAAAACCAATTCAGACAAAATGAAATTAGCAAAATGACACCAAAATAATTAAAATCAGGTAAGGTGAGCAAGAGATAATGAGTTACGTAAAATAGCACAATTGCCAGAAACTATGTCCTAAAATAGAGATTCATTTCAAATGTGTGAAAGCTTTTGAAATGTATTAGCTTGATTTATTTTATCAACTAGCACTGGAGGGCACCTTCATAGTGCCTTGTCCATCCAGGAGAAAGCAATTTGGTGCACGGTTCCAATAACTCTTGGGAAGAAATAACTGATTAATTTGACCTACTAAGTCCATTGACTGCATTGTACACAACCTGAAACTGTTGCATATTGTCTGTAATCTCTTCTTCACTAACTGTCCCAAACAACTTGTTGCTTGCCCTCATTGCAGAGTTGATATGAACACAGATCGTCTACATCACCACAATATGTTTAGGCATCTGTTCAAGTTACAGTCCACACAGTGCAATTACGTCTCCTGGCCTCCAGTGCTAGGGACTGCTAGAACCCTACCCATGAGGACAGCTAATGCAGGGATGTGCATAATTCAGGGATATGCACTCGCACAACAAAGTTGCCTGAACCATAAATCATGTCTGAACACAATGGTTTTGTCAATGAAAACTGCTTTGCAGATGATAAGAAAGCATGTTGAGTATTTTTTTCAGTGAAAACTCGTGCTTTCGAAGATGGAGTGTGTAGTAGTCTCCCCAGTAAATAATGCTTTTACACATCCTTAGATGGAATATGTGGGAGTTACTGCAGTAAAAAAAGATTTTACACATGCTTAGGTGGAATGTATAGCAGTTTCCTCAGTGGAAACGGGGTTTACACATACTTAGGTGGAATGTATAGCAGTTTCCAAAGTGAAAACAGGGTTTACACATACTTAGGTGGAATGCGCAGCAGTTTTCTCAGTGAAACCGGATTTTACACATGCATAGGTGGAATGTGTAGTAGTTTCCTCAGGAAAAACTGCTTTAGCACTTGCTTGTTCTGTGAAGTCATCAGTCTCAAAAGTCATATGGCCAATTACACTGTGCTGTAATCAGTACACACGTATGTGCATGCCATGCCACTTCCTGTGATGTCACTGAGACGAGATTGCATTCTACGGTACTAAAATACCCAATGCTTATTTTTAAATATTGCTAGAAAAATGTCTTACCCGAAGCACACAATGTCAGTTTTTGGCGGGAATGAAAATGAGTTGACAAACCGATATAACTTTGCCAATTGTAATTGCAGAGGCAATCACCAGGACTCAGTGCAATTTCTAAGGTGTGCAGATGTATCCCTCCAAAACTCTCGAAATATATATATATATATATATATATATATATATATATATATTACCTACTGGCGATAGCCAGTAGGTATATATAGTTAGGATTTTTTCTCTATGGGATTTCTGAAAATTCTATGTCTAATAACTTTGGCGTTTGGGGACGGAATTGGCTGAAATTTTCAGGAAAATGGCACATTTTGTTTCTGAGCAGCCCCTGAAAATTTAGGGGGGTTTCGTCAAGCGGGGGCCGAGAAAAAAGGGGGGTCCCAAAACGTGTTTTTAACATTGAGTTTTCCATAGGGCGGTTGGACTCACTTTTAGCTCGAACGGCTGAATGGATTTCCACAAAACTTGGCAAAATTGTAGGGACTGGTAGCCTGATGTGCCTTTGCTATGTCTCAAGATATATGCTCCAGTGGTTTTTACGAAAATTAACTTTGAAAAATATATATTGGGCTACATTGGGCTATATATATGTTGGAGCCCAATGTAGCCCAATGTAGCCCAATGGAGCCCAATGTAGCCCAAAGATGGCCACCAGAGACAAAAGAGCCCAAATGTAGCCCAAATATCAGCCAGATGTAGCCCAACTATAGCCCAGTGACAGAATGTCCCAGAGTGTTCTAAAGAACAACTAGAGCGCTAACAGTCTTACTTATGACAAAAGTATGGCACACCTGAAAAGTCATCTTGATTGGAATAAAGTGTTAACACTTAAAACATTTAATTTGCAAAGGAACAAAATGAGGGGTTTCATTTTGCCATAGAAATGTTATATATATATATATATATATATATATATATATATATATATATATATTACCTACTGGCGATAGCCAGTAGGTATATATAGTTAGGATTTTTTCTCTATGGGATTTCTGAAAATTCTATGTCTAATAACTTTGGCGTTTGGGGACGGAATTGGCTGAAATTTTCAGGAAAATGGCACATTTTGTTTCTGAGCAGCCCCTGAAAATATAGGGGGGTTTCGTCAAGCGGGGGCCGAGAAAAAAGGGGGGTCCCAAAACGTGTTTTTAACATTGAGTTTTCCATAGGGCGGTTGGACTCACTTTTAGCTCGAACGGCTGAATGGATTTCCACAAAACTTGGCAAAATTGTAGGGACTGGTAGCCTGATGTGCCTTTGCTATGTCTCAAGATATATGCTCCAGTGGTTTTTACGAAAATTAACTTTGAAAAATATATATTGGGCTACATTGGGCTATATATATGTTGGAGCCCAATGTAGCCCAATGTAGCCCAATGTAGCCCAATGTAGCCCAATGTAGCCCAAAGATGGCCACCAGAGACAAAAGAGCCCAAATGTAGCCCAAATATCAGCCAGATGTAGCCCAACTATAGCCCAGTGACAGAATGTCCCAGAGTGTTCTAAAGAACAACTAGAGCGCTAACAGTCTTACTTATGACAAAAGTATGGCACACCTGAAGTCATCTTGATTGGAATAAAGTGTTAACACTTAAAACATTTAATTTGCAAAGGAACAAAATGAGGGGTTTCATTTTGCCGTAGAAATGTTTTATATATATATATATATATATATATATATATATATTCACTGAAAAAACCATAGGTTATAGACCATATATAGTTAGGAATTAGCATTTACAAAACCTTGAAAATTCACTGAAAAAACCATAGGTTATAGACCATATATAGTTAGGAATTAGCATTTAAAAAACCTTATTTTACTCACACAAAACCATTGAAATTCCATATATAGTTAGTTGCACTAACTATATATCGCGCACCCGCAATCCACTGCTGATGATGTCACATATTACATCATTCATGACATGGTCAGTGACATCACTGATGACATCACTGATGACATCTCAAATGACATCACTGATGACATCACTGATGACAACATCCAGTGACTGTATGTTTCTGTAAAGTTAAAATATGTCTTACATATTGAAGAATGAGTGGATGTATAAGTGTCTGGATGAAGGATTTATTAGGTGCATGATTGACTGTATGAGTGAGTGAATAAATGTGTGTCAATGAGTGCATGAGTTAGTGACTAAACTGTCTTAATTTGTGCATCATTATGTCTGTTGTTCTGTAAACTGCTGCATGTGTTGATCAGTAGCTATATGAGTAAGTATATGGGTTATTGATTGGTTGCCCAAGTATTTGTATGGGAGACTGAGTGTGTGTGTGTGGGTGGCTGGGAGGTGTATGACTCTGTGCATAGATGTGTGAGCAGTTGATTCACTAGATGTATGGGTTCAAAAGTGCATGTGGAAACACCTGTATGGGCGGTTGACTGAGTGCATTGGTGAGTGAATGGATATCTCAGTGCTACATGTCAAAGTAAGTACATATGTAAAACACAGTACATGTGACATTTGACATATATAAATAACTGTGCATAAGAGCCAGTGAATGTGTGAGTGGCTGTATGGATCATTGTGTACTTGTATCAGGCATTGTAAAAGAGAGTAAATATGTGTTAGTATATGTTTGAATAAGTAAGGTGTGTATAACTGTATAGTTGAGGAAATGGAGGTGTGAATGATTCTTTGCATGACTGACTAAGTGTGTGAGTAACTCCATGGATGAGTGACAGTCTGTGAGTGTCTGTTTACACTGAGTGTATCTAAGGTTATATTAGAGTCTGAAGAGGTTCATCGTATTATCACATGAATGATGTCATCAGTGATGTGATCAGTAATGTCAAATGAGATGTCATCAGTGATGTCATCAGTGATGTCATTTGAGATGTCATCAGTGATGTCATCAGTGATGTCATTTGAGATGTCATCAGTGATGTCATCAGTGATGTCACTGACCATGTCATGAATGATGTAATATGTGACATCATCAGCAGTGGATTGCGGGTGCGCGATATATAGTTAGTGCAACTAACTATATATGGAATTTCAATGGTTTTGTGTGAGTAAAATAAGGTTTTTTAAATGCTAATTCCTAACTATATATGGTCTATAACCTATGGTTTTTTCAGTGAATTTATATATATATATATATATATATATATATATATATATATATATATATATATATATATTACCTACTGGCGGTCGCCAGTAGGTATATATAGTTAGGATTTTTCTCTATGGGATTTTTGAAAATTCTATGTCTAATAACTTTGGCGTTTGTGGACGGAATTGGCTGAAATTTTCAGGAAAATGGCACATTTTGTTTCTGAGCAGCCCTTGAAAATTTGGGGGGGTTCGTCAAGGGGGGGCCGAGAAAAAAGGGGGGTCCCAAAACGTGTTTTTAACATTGAGTTTTCCATAGGGCGGTTGGCCTCACTTTTAGCCCGAACGGCTGAATGGATTTGCACGAAACTTGGCAAAATTGTAGGGACTGGTAGCCCGATGTGCCTTTGCTAGGTCTCAATATATGTGCTTCAGTGGATTTTGAAAAAATTAACGTTCAAAAAAAGATATATATCTGTAACAGCGGACCGGGCAGCGCTCCGGTTCGCGGACTTTACGCGTTACGGAGCTTTGTGAAGCGAAGCTGATTGGTTCTCCGGCGTCTGTAAACATTCCAAACAGTCCGTAGCGGCCGCCATCTTGTCTCTCGGTAGGATCGAGAGACAAGAGGAGGCCAAAGCGAAGGGGCAAATGACCATAAGGGGGCATAGTAGATCCTCCCTGACCCTCTAGGTTTGATGTGGAGGTTTTAAAAGGGCCCCGCGGGGCAAAAAAAATAAAATAATAATAATCGAACGGCTGAATGGATTTGCACGAAACTTGCCAAAATTGTAGGGACTGGTAGCCCGATGTGCCTTTGCTAGGTCTCAATATATGTGCTCCAGTGGATTTTGAGAAATTAATGTTCAAAAAAAGATATATATCTGTAACAGCGCTCCGCTTCGCGTACTTTTCGCGTTACGGAGCTTTGCGAAGCTGATTGGTTCTTCGGCGTCTGTAAACATTCCAAACAGTCCGTAGCGGCCGCCATCTTGTCTCTCGGTAGGATCGAGAGACAAGAGGAGGCCAAAGCGAAGGGGCAAATGACCATAAGGGGGCATAGTAGATCCTCCCTGACCCCCTAGGTTTGATGTGGAGGCTTTAAAAGGGTCTCGCAGGGCAAAAAAACAAAATATAGGTTTTTTTAGTTTTTTTGCGTGGAGTGCGCCCGGTTCGCGAACCGGGAAGCGTTCTGGGGAGCGTACTTTCTTGAAAATTAGTGAAAAAAGTTAGAGTAAAATAATAATTGTGAGTGATCAGATGTAGGGTAGCTCTGAGAAGAGCTTTTGGGTTTATGGTACATTTAGGTACTTATAAGTAGGTACCAATGCACAGTCTTAAATTCAGAATGAAAATTCTGTTGCCCTCATCTGAGAAGTGAACTCCATCTCCTCTGTAGATATCTTGCATGTAGTAACGCAAGTTATTGTTGTACATGGAGCCCATTCCATGGTCTCTCATGTAAGCTGAAACAGATTTGTTTACATGCTTCCTCGATTTCTCAATTTGTGGACAAAATTGGTTCGACCACCTCCATTTCTGTCTTTGGCATATATTTGAATATACCAAGGCAGTCTGAGGAAAAAGTGCCATCAATTGCTCAAAGGTGTCCTTTAAAAGCATTTCCAGACCTACCCCAGTCAAAGTGCCCAAATCATTACCTCCACAGTGCACAATTAACAGGTCAGGTTTTGGCAAATGCATAAAGGTTTTCACCAATGGTATCAATTGGTGACATTTTAATCCTCTGTGGCCAAACCACTTAATTTCCACATCTTGTAAATTGAGGTTAGGTAAATTCCTGTTTTCAGCGTACCTCTGAGCCCAATAGATGTAACTATGTCCAACAATCCAGACAGAAAACATGGCGAGAGAAGGTTCTCCTGCAGTCAGATGAAGTGTGGCAATGAAATGGCAGTTGAAAAAATGAGAGTGTAAAATGAAAAAAACTGAGGAGTTTCTGTGTTAATGAAGCAGTAAGAGTGATTGGTGGATTTTGATTGCTGAAAACAGAAAGTTAGGGTGCATGGATGAGTTCGTTGAAAGATGTATTTTGAGTGGCGAAGAAAAAATCAGTAAATGGAAGTATGCACTGGATATGCAGGTGCACTGAGAGTTCAGAGTTCAATTGCAACATTGTTGTGTGAACTTGGAAACACCAGAGGTCTTGCAAGAGGTGGTTGCTATGCAGAAAAAGCAGAGAGGGCAGAGGGGGGAAGGGTTTTGATTTGAAAAAAAGTGAGGGAAGAGTTTTGATTGGGTGACATGAGAGATATGTGTGAAGAATTACAGCATTTCTGTGCTTTTGATAGCTGCAGACTCTGGAGTGCATACCTTTTGCTGTGCTGAAGACAAATTGGTGTGTTTCTGAGACTGTTTTGAAACTCAAAGTATTTGCTAAGGTGAGAAAAGATTTGTTTAATTTAGATAGAAAATAGTGTGCTTTAAGGAGAAAATTATGAAGAAAGTTGTGTTTTTCAAATGTTGGTTTGTGTCAAGTGTTTTACAAATAGATTTTGTTTCTTTGAGAAATTGTAATTGGAGAAAATGTGAAGTATTAGTACTGACAGGGTTTTTATGTGCATAGGAGCTGTGGAGTGTTTTCAAATTATGACTTGTAAATCGTTTTTGAGGAAAAGCAATGGTTTTAATATTTATGACAAGGACATAATGGTGTATGCTTCTTTATAAGGCAATTGAGTGTCTCTGATGTTATTTTTCCCATTGCAATGTAAGAAGTTTCTCTGTGGAGCAAATTGCTTGTAAATATGCTCCCACCTGTGCATGGCAAATTTAGATTTTGAATGTTTGCGTTACATAGGCATGTTAAAGGTGACCGAAACATGCTGCAAAGGCAATCAAAAAACGCATTCATGTGTCTTAAGGACATTTTAAGTCATTTCCCCACGTGGAGTGTTTTTAAATTATGACTTGAAAATCGTTTTTGGGGAAAATGAATGCTTTTAAAATTTATGACAAGGACATAATGGTGTATGCTTCTTTATAAGGCATTTCAGTGTCTCTGATGTTATTTTTCCAATATTAAATTAAAAGACCTTTCCCCGTGGAGCAAATTCCTTGTAAATATGCTCCCACCTGTGCATGGTAAATTTAGATTTTGACTGTTTGAGTTACATAGCCATGTTAAAAGTGACCCAAAAAAGTTGCAAAGGCTTTAAAAAAACACTTTCATGTGTCTTGAGGACATTTTAAGTCATTTCCCCGTGGGCAGTGTTTTCAAATTATGAGTTGAAAATCGTTTTTGAGGTAAAGGAATGTTTTCAAAATTTATGTGCGCCATATGCCCCCAAATTTCTTTTTCAGGGGTGCAGCAGGGTGTTCTTGAGACACCCCTGCACCCTCGGAAAAATTCGTAATTTGCGATGAGGTAATTGCTAATCGCAAATTGCACCTTCATTCCTATGGGCCTCCTGCTCCATGGAAATGAATGGGTAATTTGTAATTAGCAAATAGCTCATCGCAAACTAGGAATGGTAAAGAATCGCTATTTATTCCTTAAAGTTCGCTATTTAGGAAATGCAAAAAACTTTGATGATACATATGGCGGTTCATCTCTAACAAGATAAGAAGCATAGGGATAGATTTATGATGACTGGCGCATCACCAGGGATGTGTTAGTCATCCTGTGCCGCTGTTCCGCCACCTATGGTGTGCTGCATTTACAATGCGGCGCATCATGGGGCAAAAACAGCACAGATGCGTGACGTATCTGTGCCGTAAAGGTGGCGCATTGCTGGAGTTGTATCGCAAGTGTGATGAAGCTCCAGCAAGGCTCAGGGGTGCCCCTGTCGCAGGGTTTCTGTTCTCACACAGAACTGTGCACAGAGGATTGGAACCTCGGCGAATTAGGGTGCCCCAAAACTCACCTTAGTACTCAAAAACCCCTTAGCAAGCTAGGTACAGTGTCACATTGGATATAACAAACTCTCAATGTTTAGACAATCCAGAATATGAACTTTTAGTACCTCAGGATACGTGGAACTCATGAACACTCAGTCGTTATATATTTATTAGAAACCAGAACATGGAGTTAAGAAGAACACATGTGCATTTGAAATGTTTATTTACTAATGCCGTCTTCTCAGGCGTAGTATCTTAGATAATACAAGTACACATATTATCAGTAGCAAAATTACCAGCATAGTTACTAGTACATAAAAAGCGAATGGTGACAGTATGTTAACATGCTGTAAATGAATAAGAGTTAGCAACACTTATAAGCAGCCGCGGGCCGTGGAGGGAGTTACGGTGGGGCAGGGAGGCGGGGAGGGGGAGGGGCAGGGAGGGGCAGGGTGGAGAGGGCTAAAAAACGGCACCTGGAGAGGGCTAAAAAACGGCACCTGGATAATTACAGGTAAGTAAACAATTTGATTAATAAAACGAATTTCGTAGCGCGCACTGCATCGCATTATTTAAATTGTTTACTTAGCTGTAATTATCCAGGTGCCGTTTTTTAGCCCTCTCCACCCTGCCCCTCCCCGCCTCCCTGCCCAGCCGTAACTCCCTCCACGGCCCGCGGCTGCTTATATCTCACCCTCCCTAATACACATATTATATTATTTGCTAAGAAGGTCTCTTTGTGTTGGTTTAGGGCGTGCCCATACTTTAGTGTCTTAGATTTGAAGGAATCACATCAGCATACACCAGCTCTCTCTTCATGTGAACCGCATCAAGTGTTGTGTATGTGTGTTCGGCAAAGCAATATAAAACCCGCCTCATGCCCAGAATTGGCAGAAGCTGCACTTATGTTATGAGTATGAAGTCGTGGAGATCAGACCTCATAACAATTCTGTATCGTGTTGTTCTTGAAACTTCAGCACTCGCTGTACAGATATAGTTTAACAAGCAAAGCAGATAGTAGAGCAATAACATATTATTCTCATGTAAACCACGATGAACTACTAGGTTGAAAGCTAAAGCAACAACTAAGTGTCGTGTGCAGAAGTTGCAAAAAAGGAAAAATGGCGTTTAAACCGGTAATGAGCCCATGCTAACTTAACACGGTGTAAAGATATCCAGGATCTAGATGACACCTCCCCATGATCCGGAAACGAACTGAATAAGATAATAGAAGTGCCATCTCATGAGAGCAGATTGCAACTTTATATGTGGACGGTCCGCAAGGTAAAACATTAAAAACTAGGAAAATGTAATGCTAAAGAAAAATAAAACAGCCAACTACTTTATCGAGGCTTAAGCCAATAGGCAAGCTAAATAATAAAAACTTGACAAATAAGTCAATGAATTGTCAATGAAATGCTAGTACTCAGCATATCAAACATGAAAAAGGTCTATGACATAACTGTGTATGCAAAATAAGCTGCAACAGCCTCCAATAGGAAGTCACCGTCTTCATCCGAAAAGAGTTCAGCCATCCAATTTAAAAGCGGAAAAGAACATACGTGCTCTCCCAGCACCGGATCCTCTATCACCATCAGAGGACAGCTCGGTGGGTTTTCAAGAAAGCTCTGTTCCAAGAAAGACTGTGTTGCCGCCAGTAAATTCCAGGGACCAATTAGTCCATGCATCAATGCCACAGCCATAATCCTTTCGCCAGGACAAACCAACTCGTGAGTAATGATAGGACTCATCAGCTGATTAAAGTCGACGTCAGGAGAAACCGGTCCGCAGAGACACAAATCAATGGCCCAATCGAAATCACAGGTCAGGCAGTGAAATACAGGCTGGACACAGGTGAAGTAGGAGAATCGAAAAGATAATCCATATGCCGTGCTTAATATCGCCAACGGCATTGTGCCATAATATTCAAGCATGCGATTGCGGAACAGCGTCAGCAGCTGCAGGGCGGGACCTTGCACAGGAGGGACATCCATATTTAAAAATGTAAAAAAGCACAAGAGCGTCCGCTGCTAATGCAAGTAAAAATGGGAATCCACCAAGCACAGTGGAAAAAATAGAATGAAAGAAAGCAGGGATGACTCCAAAGATTTTCTCAAATGAAGTCACGAGACCACTGGTAACAACTTTAAAAAAATGCGCCAGGCCCTTTGTGGAGGACGCGTTAAAGATAGTCCGAACCATCTTGCTGAAATGGAAAGGCGAATCAGTATTTAAAAGGGTCTGCACCTCTGTACGGGTGTTCGCTATGTGAAGCACGAAAGTTTCACGGGCCGAACTCAAGGCCACCTCTCTCTGAGACAAAAGAGCCCTTATTCTTGCCATGCCGTTGAAATCTGCTCCCAAGGTTGGTATTTGTGGCCAGATTGAAAACTCCCTATGTTCATGTGTGGGAGGAAATAGAACATTTCTGCAGCAAATAACCCGTTCACTTACTGTTACGATAAAAGGAATACTTTTAATTAACCCAGAACAATCTTCATTATTGAGCATGAAATAACTACCATTTTCCAACAACTGAACGTGGGGATGATAGCAGGAACTGGCGTGCCTTGCAACACGCAAGCCATATTTGGTCGGTCTTTGTTGCATGAACCGTGTAACTGTATGTGCCTACACATTAGTGAATGATCTGGCGTCTCAGTGCATTCCTCTCCATTCAGATAAACTTCTTGATCATCTTTGAAACATCTGTATGTGTATGGAAGCGACCCGACCTCATGAAGAAAACCACTACCTAAAGGTTCATAACGACCTATTGGTATATATTTCATACAATTTGAAAACTTATATAAAGCAAAAGGCAGCGTTATTAAACCGTGGATAAGGCACGTTGCCAAAGCAGCCAACCTTTTGGATTTATACTGGAAATGTTAAAGGAAGAATTACGGAGTAGGGCCTGTAAATCACTAATGGACAACCGAGTAAAATTACTCCAACCATCATATTCCTCTAACTCCGGGATAGTAGGGGTGTTTAATTTTTTAGAAGTAGCCAATCCAAAGCATTTGGTCTGGGAAATTGTTTCATTCACAAACAACATATGATTTGGGATGAGACATGCACGGTGCAAAGCCTCAGTGCCTTGTACCTGCCAGGTTCGTGAACCCCAAACTGATGTAGATCCTGGATATCTTTACACTGTGTTAAGTTAGCATGGGCTCATTACTGGTTTAAACGCCATTTTTCCTTTTTTGCAACTTCTGCACACGACACTTAGTTGTTGCTTTAGCTTTCAGCCTACCTGCGTCAAGATCTATGCCTGCTTCAAGCAGGCGCAGGGTTTTAATGCAGCTTTGTCCTATCTGATTGTAAATGCGGCACACCGTGGGTGGCAGAGCAGCGGTGCACGTTAACTGGTGCATCCCTGGGGATGTGCTAGTTAATATAAATCTGCCCCTTTACATTTAATTATGTGCAGGGGACACAGAGTCGGTGAGGTTTATCCAAGGTTAAGAAGAGATGAGTCCTGTTCAGTGAAAAATTGGACATAGGCTTCACCTCCGCTCCTCAGCATCGCTGGACATGGTTAAATAATAGCTGCAAAATGTTACTCTTGTTAAACAATTTTACTATTATAATCTCTGAGATTTGTCTCTTACTCTGCAACATCTCATTGTTGTTATCTTTCTTTAAAGATAAAGACAACATCAACATGAGGGACAATCAGCAATCAGTTGATTTCGACCTCATCATTGAACTCGTAATTGAAACATCAGTGGATGTTGATCCCTTGGATGATTTAAATCCTGAGGATGAAGAAGAACGTGATGAGGATGCAGATTTGTCAGAATTGTATGACATAGGATGGGAAGCTGACGTGCTTGAGCCTATGGAACTATAAACATTTATTTTATAAATTTATAATAAATAAATAGTAAAAATGTAAACCGTTTAATTTAAAAATAAAGCCACCTTCAAAAACAGGTTATGTGTAGTGTCTTCAATAAAATATTAAAATATGGTCATAAAATTAGATCAGATTCATATATAAAACAGCACAGGTAAAATGAATATAAATTCCATTTCTTTTCTGCTATTTCTGTATTCTAAATTTGCCATGTACAAAAAAATCTTCTATGTAAAAATGTTAAGTAGTGTGTTAAGTTTTTGATGACTGTTATTAATTTACTGTTGGGTAATAGTGCTTAATAACATTTTTTATTATATTTTACCACAGATTCAACTGCAGATCATTTCAAGATTTCAGCATGCCAACCAAAGAAAGAGTGAGAAAGGCTGCAAAACGTCAAAGACAGCAGGTGAATGAAAAAAAGCAGCAGTCCTCTAACAAAAAGATTTGTCAAGTCACCAAGAAAGCACCGGGTAAGAGTACAAAAACATTCATAAGAAATATCTGTAGTAAAAAAAATATTACTACAGAAAATGTTTCAGTCCAGAAAAGGAGAAGCAATTCAAACGGTAAGGAAAGGCCAATGAAAAATGTTACTGCTAGAGTAAGAGATAACTCTATGCATGAAAGTAGAAGGAAACAACAGTTTAGGGACATTCGTAAACGAATGTTCCGCAACAGGATAATTGGCAATTTGTTAAAAAATATTAAGAAAGGTCAACAGAAAGTGGTTTTTTATAAGAGAAAAAAAATAGTTGAGAAAGTTATTGATCAGGCATTTGAAATTAAACGTAAGTTATTTATTTTGACAATCAATAGAATTAGGAAGCTAAACAAGGCAATTTATGATTTCAAAAGAAATAGTAGATGGAAGAGAATAGTTAATCGTAGTAATTTTTGTGAAGTTTTTTCTGGAGAATGGATGCATAGTTCAAGCTTTGAGGCATTTTTTAATGAGGAGAGTTATTTCCAGGATAATGATTTGGTGCATGCAGTTGACACCAGTGGTCGAGCTTATGAAGTGAAAGATGGTTGTCCAGTTGAAAAAGAAAAACTTGTGACAACAGAGATAGAAGAGGTGTTAGGTAATGAGGTTTTAGGGAGACGTCCTAAGGGTCCTGTGTACACCTGGAAGTGTAGTAGTATTTGCAGTGTACGACAGGATTCCATCAATTTGCTTTGTGATTTTATACGGTCATTTAATAAGAAAAGTTTGAAGCAGAAAATGAAGTTGTTGCAAGAATTAGATCCTTGCAGAGTGAGAGAAGTGATAGGTTTGCATGGTCATTCACTGGCTTGTCTTTCCAGGAGAGTATGCCAGAGTGTTTTTCATCATTTCAGGATGCTAGCAGTGCATCATAATAAAGTGAGGAAATTAGTTAGAATGTTGTATTATGCTAAGAGTCCAGCAATTATGCTTAAACAATTATGCGCTGCTCTTTTGCATGGTTCTGAAATAGATGTGAAGAATATATGTGAAGAAATTGAGTTTTGTTACTTTGGAAGTAAAGAGGAGAATGTTGAAATTGACCAAGAAGAAGAGAGTAATGTGGAAGATAGTGTACAGGTTTCCAGTACAGATAATTTCCAGAGGGAAATTGCGACGTTTGAGGTGAAATCAAGTGAGAGGCCAAATTTCACTTGTGTGTGTTGTCGACGCACTTATTATAAGAATCAGACTAAGTTAGTGGATTTATATGGAAAAAGTGAAAGGGAAAATAATAGTGAATGGAAGGATTTTACAACATACTTGATGGTAGAAAATTGTTTTGATTTGGGATTGGATCAACGTGTGTGTACTTATTGTTGTAACAAATTAAATCAAAACCAGATGCCTGCTAGAGCAGTTCATAATAATCTGGAATTGGTTGAGATTCCTTCTGAATTGAAGGATTTAAATACTTATGAATCTATTTTGATTCAAAGTATCCATCCCTTTCAGGCTATTGTAAGAATGGAGCCAAAGACAGGGAAATTGCCTCCATCAGATTTACAGAGAGGATTAAAGGGAAGAGTTGTTTATTTGCCTCTAGATTTGAAGAAAAACATTAACACAATTGGAGTAGAAAAAGTGGAAGAGGAACCTCTTGTTATCTTAGTTAATGGGGTTCCGACAAAGAATAAGAAAATATGGCAAGATTTAGTAGATGTTAGGAAAGTCAAAAGGGCAACATTGTATTTGAAAAAAAATAATAAATACTATAAAAATGTATATGTTGCAGAAGAGGAAGTAAGTGAGGAAGAGGATAGCGATTTGTGTGCTGGTCAAATTGAGAAAGTAGAACCCTGTACTAGTGAAGAAATATATGAACATTATAGTGTTCATCCTTTGCATTCCAAGGAAGTCATGGGGAATGCTATTGAGTTGTTTCAAATGAAACAAGCGAAAGGGAGTCCCATTAGTGTTTGGGAGGAAAGTTTGGAAGCTCGGTGTTTCCCACAGCTTTTTCCAACAGGTCAGGGAGGAAGATATGATGAGCGACCTCATCAAATTCCTGCTTCTGAATACCGGACTTTGCGATTGTATGCAGGAGATCCTAGGTTTCGACAATGCATTCCTTATTTGTTTCATCTCCTGTTTGAAAGCGATCTGTCTGGACTGTCATATGCAGTGAACCACATCTTGAAAAGTGGTATACACATGCAAAACATCTCGGCAAGTGACTTTATGGATAAAGTCAATGTCCAAGACAGTATTTTGGATTCTCACCTGATTAATCTCATGGCGTGTCAGCGTGGTACTAATGAGTACTGGTACCGTCGTCATGGTGATTTAAAATGTATGCTGAGGAACTTAGGAACTCCCACATGGTTCCTCACTCTGAGCTGTGCTGAGTATGGCTGGGAAGACTTACTTGAATTTCTACGAGAGGCAAATGCTAACGTAGAAAACATCGAATTCAAGACACCCGGAGAACTGTGCTCTTTGGATCCAGTCAATGTATGTAGGTACTTCAATCATAGATTTGAAGGTATGATGTCTTTCATCATGAATAAGAAGAATCCACCTCTTGGAGAGGTGTTGGATTTCTTCTGGAGGAAGGAGTACCAAGCAAGAGGTGCTCCTCATATACATATGTTGCTGTGGATCAAGGATGCACCTAAATTTGGAACGGATGCAGAAGACTCAGTGATGAGTTTCATAGAACAGTATTCTACGTGTGCTGTTCCAAACGCAAAGGAGAAAAAAAGCCTAAGAGAAAAAGTTCTACGTTTCCAAAGCCATCGATGTGGAAAGTACTGTCGTCGTAAATTCCGGAACAAAGACAAGTTCTACACCAAATGTTGTTTCGGCTTTCCACGACCGGTGATTTCTAAAGGAAGAGTGAACAGTTTGATGTCTTCGCTGCGACATAATGTGATGAAGAAATCACCTAAAAACACATACAATTTGAAGAGGAACGAAGAGTCTAAGTACATCAACGACTACAACCCGGTGATTTTGTCCATGTGGAATGCTAACATGGATATACAGTTTGTGGCTGATAACTGTATGGCTGTGGCTCGGTATGTGACATCTTACATCACCAAAAAAGAGAAGACAGAATTGAAGGATATGTGGGAGGACATTTCCCATGAAAAGAGCCTCAGCAAGAAGTTGTACAGTTTCAGTCTGAAGATGTTGTCGCATCGAGAAATCGGAGCTTACGAATGTTCTGACCGGTTGTCTTCAGCAAGTCTCTATGCCAAGTCCAGGAGTATCGTTTGGGCGAGTGTTGGTCTTGCTGCAACGCGTAATCGAGTTCTCAAACCTGTGCGGGAAATTGAGTATTTGGCGGAAAAGGAGCCAAACAGTACCGACATTTTGAAGACCAACATGTTGGATACATATTATCCAAATCGAAGCAGTCACCTCGAGAATGTTTGTCTGTATGAGGTTCTGCAAAATTACATATTCAAGAGGAACATCAAAGAAGATACTGAGAAAGGAGTGTATGCTGTAATAGGAAGTGAGGGATGTCTGGTCAAGCAAAGAAAATGCCACTTGATAAACCATCGAAAATTGAGTGGCGAATCTCCTGAAAAAAAGGAGTTTTTCTATTTAGCACTTTTGCAACTTTTTAAGCCTTGGCGTGCAGAAGAGGAACTGCTTGGAGATTTCCTTTGTTACGAAGACTCTTTCAATGCTGCCAAGGAGACCATAGAATGTTCTGCTTTTCCCAAATATGTAGAAATGTTGAATGTGGAAATTGAGCAGGAAGCAACGATTGCAGCCGAGATTGCCAGAGACAGTTCTCAGGACAGTCAGAGTTCTGCTTCATTGAGTCAGGATCCACTAGGAGGACCTGTTATCGAAAATGAAGCTGCCACTGCTATGAATGAAGTGGAAAGAGCCATGGCACATGCTCAGGAGGATGCGGTTAACTTAGAAGAGTTGGAAAGACAACTCAACGTTGAGCAGAGGAAAATATATGACGAAGTTACCATGCAAATTGATCATGGATTAAGTCATGACAAGAAAGAGTGCTCATGTACGTCGTTGAAGCCTGTCCGACTGTACGTGAGTGGAGAAGCGGGAACTGGAAAAAGTTTCCTTATTAAAGCAATTTCATGTTATTTGCAGGAAAGGACAGAGTCATCGCTGTCTTGTGTTGTCACCGCTCCAACTGGACTGGCAGCACATAACATTAAAGGGATTACTTTACATCGTTTACTGATGCTGCCAGTGGAGCATGACAACAAATTAGAATATCACAAGCTATCTGGAGATGCTTGTTTTGAAGTTTCAAGAGTCTTGAGGAAAATGAAACTTCTTATCATTGACGAAGTAAGCATGGTTTCCAATGTCATGCTTGCCTTTGTGCATTTGAGAATGCAAGAAGTTCTCAAAACAGAGTATGATGTGTTATTTGGTGGCAAACACATCATTGTTTTCGGAGATCTTCTGCAGCTGACACCAGTGAAAGGGCAACCTGTGTTCAAAATGCTCACGCATGAAGATACCAGGAAGTGCTTAGGGAGCATTGGCAACGTCAATATATGGTTAAACTTCAATTATGTTGAACTGCATGAAAATATGCGTCAGGCAAAGGATGAAGTTTACAAGACTATTCTACAAGATGTTAGAATTGGAAAAGTGACCGAGCATGGGAAAGAAGCTTTACATGCACGATTACTGACAAATTTATATCCAGACCAAGATGTTGTGCCTGAGAATATTTTTCTGAAAATTACTGAGAAAAAATCTGGAATATGTTTGATGCCAACTCTTGCAGAATGTGCCAAATTCAACAACAAAATGTTGCATTTAGAAAAGCAAGAGATTGTGAAACTGGAAGCTATTGACAGAGTAGAGCATATGGGATCAACAATTATTTTGTCTGAGAATCTGAAAACAAAATTGGATTCATTAGAGAAGAGTATATCTAAAACTGCAGGTTTCGAAAAGACTCTGAATGTGTGCTTGAACTGCCGTATAATTTTAAGAAGGAATTTACATGTTGAAAGAGGTCTGGTAAATGGATCAATGGGTAATGTTGTTGATTTTGTGAAATACAGAAATAGAGATGGAATAGAATTTTTAAAAATTAAATTTGATGGCATTGAGGAAGTACAGCTAATTGGTCGTTGTTCTGCTAGATTTTTGCTTGTAAAAGACTTATATGTTCGTCGTAAGCAGTTTCCTGTTTGCTTGGCATATGCGGTGACAATCCATAAATCGCAAGGTTTAAGTGTAGACTGTGCATTGGTGAATATTGGCAGTTCTGTGTTCAAGGAGGGTATGGCATATGTGGCATTGTCACGAGTTAGAACTTTATCGGGATTGTACTTGATTGAGTGTGATGTCACAAACATTTGTGCGGATCTAGATTGTGTTAAGGAATACAATAGGTTAAGAAGAGAGTATGCGCCACATTTGCCTCAGTATCCTTTGTTTGAGAAACGTGTGGTAGGCCGGAAACGAAGAAATGTGACCAATACTGGGCAGGTTGTAGCAAAAAGACGAAAAGTCGATGAACCTGAAATTATAAGCAGAAACAAAAAGGATTCTGTTGAAGATGTTGTTGGTTTTCAATTTGAAAACAGTTCTGGTGTCAACTGCTATGCTAATGTAGTGGTTAATGTTTTGTTTTCTCTAGAAAATGTAAAAGAAGAGATTGTGGTCAATTCTGATCAAAGATTTTGCAGTTTGTTAAATTCTGTGTTAGAGAAATGTAGCACTGATAGAACAAACATAGAAAGTGTGTCTGAAATTCGAAATCTGTTAGACAGATGTTCAGGCCAAACACAATTCTCTCAAAATAGTCAGCAAGATTGTCAGGAGTTTTTAATGTATATGCTTGATGTATTGCATGATGAAGGTGTAGATGTAGATCACCTGTTTGGGCTTTCTTATCAATGGCAGCATGACTGCGAGAACTGTAGGGTATCAAGTACTACTAGTGTAGACTCAGAAAGATTTATATATTTAACTTTGCCAGACAGTAAATCAGTCTCTTTTAATAAGCTAGTAAAAGCAGCTGATCACAACATGGAGTGTAGCCAATGTAAATCTGAAATGATGTCCACATTATTTATACGAACATATGGCCAGTATGTCATTTTAATGTTCCAACGATGTAGGCCTGATGGAACAAAATTGACAACTTTAATTAAAAATTTTGTGGCTTCACAGTTGTCAATATCAGGAAGGACTTTTGTAACTGTAGCAATTATATATCATGATGGTCCTTCAATAACATCAGGACATTACACAGCTTATTTAAAGTGTAGAAATGGCTGGTCATTCTGCAATGATTCTGTTTTAATTTTCAAAAAAAAATTGCCATATGACCTTAAAAACTCTTACCTGGTGTTTTTAAAACCAAAATTTTAGGGAAAGAATCTCGGGATGTGCTCTGAGGAATTTTAAGAAGTTCTAATGGCTCCTACATGATTTGGCCTTGAGGATAAGTGTAGTACAGAGACATAACTTCTTACCATAACACTGGACGTCATGGAGAAATACGTGCACTTTGAATGAGTTCAGAAAAACTGTTTCTTTTTATAAGCTAATTGAAGCAGCCAATCAAAACATGGAGTAGAGGGAATGTAAGTCTGCAATGCTGTCTACTGTTTTACATTGCTTTGTGATTAAAAGTGATGTAGAGAATTAAATAATTGTACTAGTCATAAAGGTAGTGTAAGTCTGCTTCATAGTAAGCAGTATCAGTGTGATAGGAAATGTAGAACATGATTGAGCAAGAAGGGGAAGATATTACTAGTCCAGGATTGTGAAAATGATCTTCAACATTTTAATTGTGAAAGTTGCGGAAATACAACATGACGGGATTGGCTTACAAGAATTCTAAGAGTTATAAATGGCTCAGACACGATTTGGCCTTGTGGAAACGTGTGGTAGAGAGCGAGAAGTCATTTATTGTATGTAACATGTTTTTGAAAACGATGGAGGTTTTCTTTCAGAAAGTGGCGGGTTGAAAGTAATAACAGCACAACAGAGTGTAAGCTGTTCATAGGACATCCTTCGCCGTCATGGAAAGTAAGTTAACTTTAAGGAGTTCTGAATTCTGATTTGTTATGTTGTATGGGTTTTTTAAACACAATCATTTTGATTGTGTTTTTTTTTCCCCGCTGTTATATGATGAATACCTTCAAGTCACTGTTTTAGTGAAATTTGATACATTCTGAGAACAGCAAAAATAAACCATTTAACATGTATAATTAATTCTGTTCTGTTTGCATTTATGATGTACATGTAGAACTGTGTAGGAGGCATGGAGAAGGTGAGGCTTCTGTAAGTGTCAAAGTTGTTGCATACAGTGCTCATATTCTACGTAGTCTTTTATATTTCACTACTTTCACTGTTTCTGACTGATCTAAATTTTTTTTTTTAAAAAGAACAGTAAGTATAAGGGAAGGAAACAGACAGTTATGTTAAAAGAAAGACAGCTATAGGGAGTAAACTAGGGTTACTGTTACCCGCAATCCTCTGCTGATGATGTCACTGACCATGTCATGAATGATGTAATATGTGACATCATCAGCAGTGGATTACGGGTAATAGTATCTCTAGTTTACTCCCCTATAGCTGTCTTTCTTTTAACATAACTGTCTGTTTCCTTCCCTTATACTTACTGTTCTTTTAAAAAAAAAAAATTTTTTGGTTCGCTCCCGGTTCGCGTACCGGCGAGCGAACTGGGAAGCGAACTAAGAGAAATAGAGGTTGGCACAGTTCCAAATATTGTACCAATTTTTTAATAACGGGGAGGTAGTTCTGAAAAGAACTTTTTTTTTATTGTTTTTGTTGTTTTATATTTTTTTTATTCTTTTTCTGAATTTTTTTTTACTTTTTTTGAATTTTTCTGAACGGTTTTATATTTTTTTTGTTTTTTTTTCGGGGGGGGGGAACGAAAACGATTCATTGTAAAGGGCTCAACAGGAGCAACAAAAAAAAAAAGAATTTATTGTTTGGGGCGTTTCGTACAAACTTGCATATGATTGTCAATAGCTCTGTTGATCAGAGTGATGCTACTTTCTCTGTAGCAAATGAATCCACTGCAATGTACGCAGACTTGTTTTACTTCACCAAATCTCATTTGTATATTTGGCACCATCTCCCTGCCCTCTGGTCCCGTCACTTCCGGTACAACAGATCTTCTGGCCATAATAGGGAGATTATCTAGGTCGTTACGAAACTGTGCAGCACTGTAGTTGTTAGGATGCCACCTAGTCATATGGCGATGCATTGTGTAGTTTCCGTAACTGTATTTTTTCTCGGTCCCTCTGGACAGTCTATCTTGACATATAAGGCAAGTTACGTATCTTGCATTTACTTTTTTCTGACCTTTGGGAAATTTAAAAAATTGCCAAATGAAGTTTTCTTTCCGGTGAGACGTCCTGGGCTCCTCAGGCAAAAACTGCCTCTCTTCTTGCTCTTCTTCCTCTTCCTCTTCTTCCTCTTCTTGCTGAATTATAACTTCAGCAGGTGGTCCTCTCTTCCTTGGATGTGGTGTAGGTGGTGGGGAAGCACCAGCTGAAGCTACTAAAGAAGCCATTGCTCACTGGTAACAAAGGGTCTTTCTCTCACAATGATGAAAGTCAGAGTGAGGAAAGAAGGAGGGATTTTCATCATTTGGGAAAAACAATAGTTCTCAACCAATGAAAAGTGTTCATTTTAGATTATATGACCTAGTCTTACATCATTAGGAAACCAAAAGTGAAATGAACCAATGAAAAGTGTTATTACCAAGTCACATGACCTGCTGTGTTTACGTTACGCGCTTTGCGCCGCCTCCCGGTTTGCTTCCAGGAACCTGCGCTTCGGGCCTCGGTTCGCGTACCAGTTCGCTAACGTAGCACGTCATATGACGTATCACGCGACAACGCGAAACGTCATGCGGACGCGAGGCGTCACGATGTTGTTTTCTAACGCGGCAGTTGCGGTAAAGGAACGTTTACCGGCTCGCGGTCTATTTCGCGGCATCAAGGTCAGCTAACGGGAAGCTTCCCGATTCGCGAAGCGGGAGCGAAGAAAAAAAATTAAAAAAAAAAAATTATTAATAAACATATAAAATATATTTTTGGATTTAAAGAAGAATACATTTTACAGCTACAGATATTAGCTGTTAAAAAACCAATGAAATTCACTGAAAAAACCATAGGTTATAGACCATATATAGTTAGGAATTAGCATTTACAAAACCTTGAAAATTCACTGAAAAAACCATAGGTTATAGACCATATATAGTTAGGAATTAGCATTTAGAAAACCTTATTTTACTCACACAAAACCATTGAAATTCCATATATAGTTAGTTGCACTAACTATATATCGCGCACCCGCAATCCACTGCTGATGATGTCACATATTACATCATTCATGACATGGTCAGTGACATCACTGATGACATCACTGATGACATCTCAAATGACATCACTGATGACATCACTGATGACATCTCAAATGACATCACTGATGACATCATGACACACCAATACCAGCTACTACATACGCACTCACTGATTCCTACGTCTACACACACATTCACTCATTCACCCATACAATCACTCATACATACAGTCACTCATTATTACAACACTATCATATGCACTCATACACCTATGCAGACACTCACACACTGCCACTCATCCATGGAGTTACTCACACACCAAGTCAGTCCTGTAAAGAATCAATCACACTTCCATTTCCTCATCTATACAGTTAAACACAGAACACCATACTTCAGTGACATCACTGATGACATCACTGATGACATCTCAAATGACATCACTGATGACATCTCAAATGACATCACTGATGACATCATGACACACCAATACCAGTTACTACATACGCACTCACTGATTCCTACGTCTACACACACATTCACTCATTCACCCATACAATCACTCATACATACAGTCACTCATTATTACAACACTATCATATGCACTCATACACCTAGTCAGTCCTGTGAAGAATCAATCACACTTCGATTTCCTCATCTATAGTTAAACACAGAACACCATACTTTTCACACATATACTAACACATACTTACTCTCTTATACAATCACTGATACAAGTACACATTGATATGCACAGAGTCACACACCTCCCAGCCAGCCACACACACACTCAGTCTTCCATACATCCACTCATTCTTCAATATGTAAAACGTATTTAAACTTTACAAAAACACACAGACACTAGATGATGTCATCAGTGATGTCATTTGAGATGTCATCAGTGATGTCATCAGTGATGTCACTGACCATGTCATGAATGATGTAATATGTGACATCATCAGCAGTGGATTGCGGGTGCGCGATATATAGTTAGTGCAACTAACTATATATGGAATTTCATTGGTTTTATGTCAATAAAATGTCCAGCTAACTATATATGGTCTCTAACCTATGGTTTTTTCAGTGAATTTTCAAGGTTTTGTAAATGCTAATTCCTAACTATATATGGTCTATAACCTATGGTTTTTTCAGTGAATTTTCAAGGTTTTGTAAATGCTAATTCCTAACTATATATGGTCTATAACCTATGGTTTTTTCAGTGAATATATATATATATATATATATATATATATATATATCCACTTAGAGAAAAGACTATTAAACAACATTTGACCTGTCTCTCCGATCATGTGGTGTATATTCTTGTTTGCCCGTGTGCCAAGAAATACGTAGGAAGCACGATGTTTCCTGCGAAGAAACGTATTCTGGAACACATGCGGGCAATCGAAAATAAAGACCAAAATTCACCAGTAGCCAGACATTTTGAAGAACTACATCGAAGCAATCACAATCTTTTGAAGTTTTTTGTGATTGATAAGATACCCCCCATGAAAAGAGGTGGAGATAGAATACGGAGGTTACGACAGCTAGAAAGTAAATACATTCTTGACTTAGACACCCGTATCCCGGGTGGGCTCAATTCTGAAGAGGAATTAAAATGGCATTTGGGAGAGTAAACCATTGGGGATAAAATTTAAAGCATACATTTGTATAGTTGTTCTCGCAGTCTTCTGTTCATGTTTTTAACTTAATAATTGTGTTATCACTTTATCACTTTATAATTTGATTAATGTATTTGTTATGCACTGTTTTATATCCGAATCATTGGGCTATGCAAGTTCTAGCGAATATCTAGATTCAATGGTTTATGTTTTTTCACAGGTAATATCTGGTGGAAAAGAAAGAATATGCAAGATAAGTCATAATCCCACTGGGGACTCATGAAGATGTAACACACAATGATATTATCATTGTTGGAGATTTATGGTTAAAAACTATTCCTCTGAAATATAAAAGACAAGCTATACTCCCACTTGGGATTTACTAAATGCAAAATACCAGGACATTATTACTATTTACGACTCATGGTTAAGATTATTCCACTGGGACATTTTGGAATACAATGAGTTCTGTTTATTGCTAAAAAGGATGTCTCGAAATATATTTCTTTAAATATTCCTTGAAATGGAAATTTAATTATGACAGCATATTCATAAAATGTTATATGTGGCATTACTGATATTCGCGAGCAGGAACCTGTTCCAATATGGCCGCGCTGTTTTGATTCGTTTTTTAGTCCTTTGTTTATGTTGACACAAGGAAGTGATATGTGAAACTTTATTTAACTATAGTTTTGATGAACACTATTCACCCGTGATCAAGCCGAGCATTCGGTGAAACGCGTTGGGTTGGTTCCATGCACTGTTTGTCATGCTGGAAATAAATTGAAGTATATGAGATACGATCTGCTGGTCTAATGGAGTGGTGATTTATGCTGGACTAGAGTGCATTACGCTACTTCTGGAGCGTTTGGTGAAACGGTTTATATATATATATATATATATATATATATATATATATATATATATATATATATATTCACTGAAAAAACCATAGGTTATAGACCATATATAGTTAGGAATTAGCATTTAGAAAACCTTATTTTACTCACACAAAACCATTGAAATTCCATATATAGTTAGTTGCACTAACTATATATCGCGCACCCGCAATCCACTGCTGATGATGTCACATATTACATCATTCATGACATGGTCAGTGACATCACTGATGACATCACTGATGACATCTCAAATGACATCACTGATGACATCACTGATAACAACATCCAGTGATTTTTTGTTTCTATAAAGTTTAAATATGTCTTACATATTGAAGAATGAGTGGATGTGTAAGTGTCTGGACGAAGGATTTAGTAGGTGCATGACTGACTGTATGAGTGAGTGATTAAATGTGTCTCACTGACTGCATGGGTTAGTGACTAAACTGTCTTAATTTGTGCATCATTATGTCTGTTGTTCTGTAAACTGCTGCATGTGTTGATCAGTAGCTATATGAGTAACTATATGGGTTATTGATTGATTGCCCAAGTATTTGTATGGGAGACTGAGTGTGTGTGTGGCTAGCTGGGAGGTGTGTGACTCTGTGCAGATCAATCTGTACTTGTATCAATGATTGTATAAGAAGGTAAGTATGTGTTAGTATATGTTTGAAAATGTAAGGTGCTCTATGTTTAACTGTATAGACAAGAAAATGGAAGTGTCATTGATTCTTTACAGGACTGACTAGGTGTGTGAGTAACTCCATGGATGAGTGGCAGACTGTGAGTGTCTGTATAGGTGTATGAGTGCATATGATAGTGTTGTAAAGATGAGTGATTGTATGTATGAATGATTGTATGGGTGAATGAGTGAAGGTGTGGGTAGACGTAGCAATCAGTGAGTGCGTATGTAGTAACTAGTATTGGTGTGTCAATGGTTTCAAAAATTATACTCTCTTTTTAACACTGGGTGAAACAGAGGTTATATTAAAATGTGAGGAGATGCATTGTATTGTCACATGAATGATATCATCAGTGATGTGGTCATTGATGTCAAATGAGATGTCATCAGTGATGTCATCAGTGATGTCATTTGAGATGTCATCAGTGATGTCATCAGTGATGTCACTGACCATGTCATGAATGATGTAATATGTGACATCATCAGCAGTGGATTGCGGGTGCGCGATATATAGTTAGTGCAACTAACTATATATGGAATTTCAATGGTTTTGAGTGAGTAAAATAAGGTTTTCTAAATGCTAATTCCTAACTATATATGGTCTGTAACCTATGGTTTTTTCAGTGAATTTTCAAGGTTTTGTAAATGCTAATTCCTAACTATATATGGTCTATAACCTATGGTTTTTTCTGTGAATTTCATTGGTTTTTTAACAGCTAATATCTGTAGCTGTAAAATTTATTCTTCTTTAAATCCAAAAAGATATTTTATATGTTTATGAATAATTTTTTTTTTAAATATTTTTTTTTCTTCGTTCCCGCTTCGCGAATCGGGAAGCTTCCCGTTAGCTGACCTTGATGCCGCGAAATAGACCGCGAGCCGGTAAACGTTTCTTTACCGCAAGTGCCGCGTTAGAAAACAACATCGTGACGCCTCCCGTCCGCATGACGTTTCACGTTGTCGCGTGATACGTCATATGACGTGCTACGTTAGCGAACTGGTACGCGAAGCGAGTCGCAAAGCGCAGGTTTCTGGAAGCAAACCGGGAGGCCCTGCAAAGCGCTTAACGTAAACACAGCAAGTCATGTGACTTGGTAATAACACTTTTCATTGGTTCATTTCACTTTTGGTTTCCTAATGATGTAAGACTAGGTCATATAATCTAAAATGAACACTTTTGTTTGGTTGAGAACTCTTGTTTTTCCCAAATGATGAAAATCCCTCCTTCTTTCCTCACTCTGACTTTCATCATTGTGAGAGAAAGACCCTTTGTGATCACTGAGCAATGGCTTCTTTAGTAGCTTCAGCTGGTGCTTCCCCACCACCTCCACCACATCCAAGGAAGAGTGGACCACCTGCTCAAGTTATAATTCAACAAGAAGAAGAAGAAGAGGAACAGGACGACGAGCACGAAGAGAGGCAGTTTTTGCCTGAGCAGCCCAGGACGTCTCACCGGAAAGAAAACTTCATTTGGCAATTTTTTAAATTTCCCAAAGGTCAGAAAAAAGTAAATGCAAGATACGTAACTTGCCTTATATGTCAAGATAGACTGTCCAGAGGAACCGAGAAAAAATACAGTTTCGGAAACTACACAATGCATCGCCATATGACTAGGTGGCATCCTAACAACTACAGTGCTGCACAGTTTCGGAACGACCTAGATAATCTCCCTATTATGGCCAGAAGATCTGTTGTACCGGAAGTAACGGGACCAGAGGGCAGGGAGATGGTGCCAAATATACAAATGAAATTTGGTGAAGTAAAACACATCTGCGTATTTTGCGATGGATTCATTTCCTACGGAGAAAAAAGCATCACTCTGATCAACAGAGCTATTGACTATCATATGCAAGTTTGTACGAAACGCCCAAAATAATAAATACTTCTTTTTTTGTTTTGTTGCTCCTGTTGAGCCCTTTACAAGGAATCGTTTTCATTGCCCCCTCCAAGAAAAACCCAAAAAAATATAAAACTGTTCAGAAAAATTCAAAAAAAGTAAAAAAATGTTCCGAAAAAATAAATAAATATATAAAACAACAAAAACAATAACAAAAAAAGTTCTTTGCAGAACTACCTCCCCGTTATTAAAAAATTGGTACAATATTTGGAACTGTGCCAACCTCTATTTCTCTTAGTTCGCTTCCCAGTTCGCTCGCCGGTACGCGAACCAGAAGCGAACCAAAAACAGTAAGTATAAGGGAAGGAAACAGACACTTATGTTAAAAGAAAGACAGCTATAGGGGAGTAAACTAGAGATACTATTACCCGTAATCCACTGCTGATGATGTCACATATTACATCATTCATGACATGCTCAGTGACATCATCAGCAGAGGATTGCGGGTTTTTTGGCAACGTGCCTTATCCACGGTTTAATAACGCTGCCTTTTGCTTTATATAAGTTTTCAAATTGTATGAAATATATACCAATAGGTCGTTATGAACCTTTAGGTAGTGCTTTTCTTCATGAGGTCTGGTCGCTTCCATACACATACAGATGTTTCAAAGATGATCAAGAAGTTTATCTGAATGGAGAGGAATGCACTGAGACGCCAGATCATTCACTAATGTGTAGGCACATACAGTTACACGGTTCATGCAACAAACACCGACCAAATATGGCTTGCGTGTTGCAAGGCACGCCAGTTCCTGCTATCATCCCCACGTTCAAGTTGTTGGAAAATGGTAGTTATTTGATGCTCAATAATGAAGATTGTTCTGAGTTAATTAAAAGTATTCCTTTTATCGTAACAGTAAGTGAACGGGTTATTTGCTGCAGAAATGTTCTATTTCCTCCCACACATGAACATAGGGAGTTTTCAATCTGGCCACAAATACCAACCTTGGGACAGATTTCAACGGCATGGCAAGAATAAGAGCTCTTTTGTCTCAGAGAGAGGTGGCCTTGAGTTCGGCCCGTGAAACTTTCGTGCTTCACATAGCGAACACCCGTACAGAGGTGCAGACCCTTTTCAATTCAGATTTGCCTTTCAATTTCAGCAAGATGGTTCCGACTATCTGTAACGCATCCTCCACAAAGACCCTGGCGCACTTTTTTAAAGTTGTTACCAGTGGTCTCGTGACTTCATTTGAGAAAATCTTTGGAGTCATCCCTGCTTCCTTTCATTCTATTTTCTCCACTCTGGTTCGTGGATTGGCATTTTTACTTGCATTACCAGCGGACGCTCTTGTGCTTTTTTACATTTTTAAATATGGATGTCCCTCCTATGCAACCTCCCACCCTGCAGCTGCTGACACTGTTCCGCAATCGCATGCTAGAATATTATGGCACAATGCCGTTGGCGATATTAAGCACGGCATATGGATTATCTTTTCGATTCTCCTACTTCACCTGTGTCCAGCCTGTATTTCACTGCCTGACCTGTGATTTCGATTGGGCCATTGATTTGTGTCTCTGCGGACCGGTTTCTCCTGACGTCGACTTTAATCAGCTGATGACTCCTATCATTACTCACGAGTTGGTTTGTCCTGGCGAAAGGATTATGGCTGTGGCATTGATGCATGGACTACTTGGTCCCTGGAATTTACTGGCGGCAGCACAGTCTTTCTTGGAACAGAGCTTTCTTGAAAACCCACCGAGCTGTCCTCTGATGGTGATAGAGGATCCGGTGCTGGGAGAGCACGTATGTTCTTTTCCGCTTTTAAATTGGATGGCTGAACTGTTTTCGGATGAAGACGGTGACTTCCTATTGGAGGCTGTTGCAGCTTATTTTGCATACACAGTTATGTCATAGACCTTTTTCATGTTTGATATGCTGAGTACTAGCATTTCATTGACAATTCATTGACTTATTTGTCAAGTTTTTATTATTTACCTTGCCTATTGGCTTAAGACTCGATAAAGTACTTGGCTGTTTTATTTTTCTTTAGCATTAAATTTTCCTAGTTTTTAATGCTTTACCTTGCGGACCGTCCACATATAAACTTGCAATCTGCTCTCATGAGATGGCACTTCTATTATCTTATTCAGTTCGTTTCCGGATCATGGGGAGGTGTCATCTAGGTCCTGGATATCTTTACACCGTGTTAAGTTAGCATGGGCTCATTACCGGTTTAAACGCCATTTTTCCTTTTTTGCAACTTCTGCACACGACACTTAGTTGTTGCTTTAGCTTTCCACCTAGTAGTTCATCGTGGTTTACATGAGAATAATATGTTATTGCTCTACTATCTGCTTTGCTTGTTAAACTATATCTGTACAGCGAGTGCTAAAGTTTCAAGAACAACACGATACAGAATTGTTATGAGGTCTGATCTCCACGACTTCATACTCATAACATAAGTGCAACTTCTGCCAATTCTGGGCATGAGGCGGGTTTTATATTGCTTTGCCGAACACACATACACAACAGTTGATGCGGTTCACATGAAGAGAGAGCTGGTGTATGCTGATGTGATTCCTTCAAATCTAAGACACTAAAGTATGGGCACGCCCTAAACCAACACAAAGAGACCTTCTTAGCAAATAATATAATATGTGTATTAGGGAGGGTGAGATATAAGCAGCCGCGGGCCGTGGAGGGAGTTACGGTGAGGCAGGGAGGCGGGGAGGGGGAGAAGCAGGGTGGAGCCCTCTCTACCTTGCCCCTCCCCCTCCCCGCCTCCCTGCCCCACCGTAACTCCCTCCACGGCCCGCGGCTGCTTATAAGTGTTGCTAACTCTTATTCATTTACAGCATGTTAACATACTGTCACCATTCGCTTTTTATGTACTAGTAACTATGCTGGTAATTTTGCTACTGATAATATGTGTACTTGTATTCGCCAATTCTGGGCATGAGGCGGGTTTTATATTGCTTTGCCGAACACACATACACAACAGTTGATGCGGTTCACATGAAGAGAGAGCTGGTGTATGCTGATGTGATTCCTTCAAATCTAAGACACTAAAGTATGGGCACGCCCTAAACCAACACAAAGAGACCTTCTTAGCAAATAATATAATATGTGTATTAGGGAGGGTGAGATATAAGCAGCCGCGGGCCGTGGAGGGAGTTACGGTGAGGCAGGGAGGCGGGGAGGGGGAGAAGCAGGGTGGAGCCCTCTCTACCTTGCCCCTCCCCCTCCCCGCCTCCCTGCCCCACTGTAACTCCCTCCACGGCCCGCGGCTGCTTATAAGTGTTGCTAACTCTTATTCATTTACAGCATGTTAACATACTGTCACCATTCGCTTTTTATGTACTAGTAACTATGCTGGTAATTTTGCTACTGATAATATGTGTACTTGTATTCTCCACCCTGCTTCTCCCCCTCCCCGCCTCCCTGCCTCACCGTAACTCCCTCCACGGCCCGCGGCTGCTTATAAGTGTTGCTAACTCTTATTCATTTACAGCATGTTAACATACTATCACCATTCGCTTTTTATGTACTAGTAACTATGCTGGTAATTTTGCTACTGATAATATGTGTACTTGTATTATCTAAGATACTACGCCTGAGAAGACGGCATTAGTAAATAAACATTTCAAATACACATGTGTTCTTCTTAACTCCATGTTCTGGTTTCTAAGAAATATATAACGACCGACTGTTCATGAGTTCCACGTATCCTGAGGTACTATAAGTTCATATTCTGGATTGTCTAAACATTGAGAGTTTGTTATATCCAATGTGACACTGTACCTAGCTTGCTAAGGAGTTTTTGATTACTAACGTGAGTTTTGGGACACCCTAATTCGCCGAGGTTCCAATCCTCTGTCCACAGTTCTGTGTGAGAACAGAAACCCTGCGACAGGGGCACCCCCGACCCTTGCTGGAGCTTCATCACACTTGCGATACAACTCCAGCAATGCGCCACCTTCACGGCACAGATACATCACGCATCTGTGCTGTTTTTGCCCCATGATGCGCCGCATTGTAAATGCAGCACACCATAGGTGACGGAACAGCGGCACAGAATGACTAACACATCCCTGGTGATGCGCCAGTCATCATAAATGTATCCCTATGCTTCTTATCTTGTTAGAGATGAACCGCCATATGTATCATCAAAGTTTTTTGCATTTCCTAAATAGCGAACTTTAAGGATTAAATAGCGATTCTTTACCATTCCTAGTTTGCGATTAGCTATTTGCTAATTACAAATTACCCATTCATTTCCTTCATTTCCATAGGGCGGTTGGACTCACTTTTAGCTCGAACAGCTGAATGGATTTCCACGAAACTTGGCAAAATTGTAGGGACTGGTAGCCCGATGTGCCTTTGCTATGTCTCAAGATATATGCTCCAGTGGTTTTTACGAAAATTAACTTTGAAAAATATATATTGGGCTACATTGGCCTATATATATGTTGGAGCCCAAATGTAGCCCAATGTAGCCCAATGAAGCCCAATGTAGCCCAATGTAGCCCAAAGATGGCCGCCAGACACACAAAAAAACAAATGTAGCCCAAATATCAGCCAGATGTAGCCCAACTATAGCCCAGTGACAGAATGACCAATCAGCTTCGCAAACCTCCGTTACGCGAAGCGGAGCGCTGTTACAGATATATATCTTTTTTTGAACGTTAATTTCTCAAAATCCACTGGAGCACATATATTGAGACCTAGCAAAGGCACATCGGGCTACCAGTCCCTAATATTTTGCCAAATTTCGTGCAAATCCATTCAGCCGTTCGATTATTATTATTATTTTTTTTTTTTGCCCCGCGGGGCCCTTTTAAAACCTCCACATCAAACCTAGGGGGTCAGCGAGGATCTACTATTCCCCCTTATAGTTATTTCCCCCTTTGTTTTGACCTCCTCTTGTCTCTCGATCCTACCGAGAGACAAGATGGCGGCCGCTACGGACTTTTTGGAATGTTGACAGACGCCGGAGAACCAATCAGCTTCGCTTCACAAAGCTCCGTTGCGCGTAAAGTAAGCGTCCTGGGACGCTGCCAGGTCCGCTGTTACAGATATATATCTTTTTTTAAACGTTAATTTCTCAAAATCCACTGGAGCACATATATTGAGACCTACAAAAGGCACATCGGGCTACCAGTCCCTACAATTTTGCCAAGTTTCAAGCAAATCCATTCAGCCGTTCGGGCTAAAAGTGAGGCCAACCGCCCTATGGAAAACTCAATGTTAAAAACACGTTTTGGGACCCCCCTTTTTTCTCGGCCCCCCCTTGACGAACCCCCCCAAATTTTCAAGGGCTGCTCAGAAACAAAATGTGCCATTTTCCTGAAAATTTCAGCCAATTCCGTCCACAAACGCCAAAGTTATTAGACATAGAATTTTCAAAAAACCCATAGAGAAAAAATCCTAACTATATATACCTACTGGCGACCGCCAGTAGGTAATATATATATCGGTAGGATCGAGAGACAAGAGGAGGCCAAAGCGAAGGGGCAAATGACCATAAGGGGGAATAGTAGATCCTCGCTGACCCCCTAGGTTTGATGTGGAGGTTTTAAAAGGGCCCCGCGGGGCAAAAAAAAAAAAATAATAATAATAATCGAACGGCTGAATGGATTTGCACGAAACTTGGCAAAATTGTAGGGACTGGTAGCCCGATGTGCCTTTGCTAGGTCTCAATATATGTGCTTCAGTGGATTTTGAGAAATTAACGTTCAAAAAAAGATATATATCTGTAACAGCGCACCGCTTCGCGTACTTTTCGCGTTACGGAGCTTTGCGAAGCGAAGCTGATTGGCTCTCCGGTGTCTGTAAACATTCCAAACAGTACGTAGCGGCCGCCATCTTGTCTCTCGGTAGGATCGAGAGACAAGAGGAGGCCAAAGCGAAGGGGCAAATGACCATAAGGGGGCATAGTAGATCCTCGCTGACCCCCTAGGTTTGATGTGGAGGTTTTAAAAGGGCCCCGCGGGGCAAAAAAAAAAAATAATAATAATAATCGAACGGCTGAATGGATTTGCACGAAACTTGGTAAAATATTAGGGACTGGTAGCCCGATGTGCCTTTGCTATGTCTCAATATATGTGCTTCAGTGCATTTTGAGAAATTAACGTTCAAAAACAAGATATATATCTGTAACAGCGCTCCGCTTCGCGGAGATAAAATTATATCTGTATTACCTAGCTGTTGCTAACACCAGTTAGCGACGGCTAGTAGGAGATAGCGACCATCTTGGGTCCCACTTTGCATGTGAGTGATATTTATCACTAATGACATGCAAAGTGGGCATGCCAAGATGTTAGCGACTGGAAACAGTCGCTAACATCGCTATCTCCTAGGGACTGGTAGCCCGATGTGCCTTTGCTATGTCTCAATATATGTGCTTCAGTGCATTTTGAGAAATTAACGTTCAAAAACAAGATATATATCTGTAACAGCGCTCCGCTTCGCGGAGATAAAATTATATCTGTATTACCTAGCTGTTGCTAACACCAGTTAGCGACGGCTAGTAGGAGATAGCGACCATCTTGGGTCCCACTTTGCATGTGAGTGATATTTATCACTAATGACATGCAAAGTGGGCATGCCAAGATGTTAGCGACTGGAAACAGTCGCTAACATCGCTATCTCCTATTATCAACTTTTGGAAATATTCGAGATAAGCGCGAATATCTCCAAAAAGTAACAGCTGCCCTGAGCAGTTCTTAGCCATGTTATCCAATGGGAGGTGGATAACATGGCTAAGAGCATTAGCTCGGTAATGCATGAATATCGCGGAGTTTTCAGCGATATTAATGCATTGCGCTCGTTTTTTATCGTATTTGCGATAAACCTTGATAATAGCAAGGTTTATCTGCGATAATTTCTGACGGTAAAAAAATCTTTGCAATGCATCGTTAGGGATAAATATCGCTTAACTTTGGTAATATGCCCCAACGTCTGTTAACGTTCGATTCGAAGGAAATCAGGAATTGTTGAAAAACATTGTGTGCGCCATCTTGTCTTTTTTCAAATGCCACACTTTTGTCGTGCACGGCAGCCATTTTAGATGCCTTGACCAGACCCACTCTGTGCACGCTGTCGATCCTTAGCATGGCTCCCCACCCTCGCAAGCATCTCACCCAGGCAGTGGTCACCCCCGCTCTCTGTCTTATGCATGGGTAATAAACCTCCCCCCATCTGCGCTGCTCTTCCCTGAGAATCACACCCTGTGCCCGCCCGACACCTCCCTTTCGCCCTATTCACTACCGCACCCTCTGACACTCCTTTTCCTCTGTGTCCGATTGTCCAGGCCGGTCCTAGGCTATCAGCTAGCCCTGCAGATGTAGTTTATGGCCACAGCTGTAAAGAATCACCCCTCTTCAAAGGAGTTATAGTAGATCAAGGCCCACACTCGATGAGATCCGTCACAGCAGAAGCGTTGCTATTATCTGAAAACCATCCTGTATTGTGATTGGGGAGGGGACCGAGCGTGAAGCGGAAGATTCCAGGGATGACTCTTTGTACATCAAAGTTTTTACAATTATGTGTCACATTAAAAATATATAGCACTCCGACAAAGTAGTAAGATTATAAAACTTTAATAATTTATAAATATATACAAGAAAACAAAAATAGTAATAACATATAAACATTTTTAGGGAAAAACAACGAAGTAGCGGTCGGCTGTGCGAATAGTCCCAACGCAGCACAACGTCCAGATTTCCGGCGTGGGGCGTCGCGGGGGGTGGGTCATCAGTAGCAAACTGTTGTGCGAATAGTTCCAAGGCAGCAGAACGCGCCGAAATCTAGATGACACGAAAGTGATGTCTAGTAAGTTGCCACCCAGCAAATAACGGCGTGGGGCGTCGCGGGGGGTGGGTCATCAGTAGCAAACTGTTGTGCGAATAGTTCCAAGGCAGCAGAACGATGGCACCAAGGTGATGTCCAGTAAGTTGCCGCACTGGTTTTGGTATCCTACAATGCTGCTCCGAATAACGGCGTGGGGCGCCCCGGGGGAGGCGGCGTGAACGGGCCTCTCCAGGTGGAGTCTCATCTGTTTTAGTGGGGCGCCCCTTTACCGTTTCAGTTGCCATTCCGTCCGCTTTTGGTCCACTGTGTCAAAATCCGCCATTCAGCTGAGTTGCGCCCACTCTTGCGGTGCAGCGATAGGCGGCTGCCACAGGACTCTCAAAATGGCGGCAGGCTCTTTCCTTTTTGGGCGTGGTCCACTGAAATGGCCCTGGGACACCTTGGAAATCGGACGCTTGTCTGCTAGGTCTTGGACCCCATTCTCGAAAGCGTCCCCTCCGCCTTGAGAATTCATCAAAAGTTTTGGGGGCCCCGACTCCTGCAGGCTTCTGGTGGGGAGCGGCTGCCATGATTGCTCGCGGAATGACCACGACGGAGCTACGAGATGGTGGTGCTCTCATGCTGACGCCAGTTTAGTCTGAAACATCCAGAAACAAGGTGGGGCTTTCATCGTTTGGGGGAAAAAAAAAGTTTTCATCCAATGAAAAGTGTTGTTTTTAGGTCATATGATCAAGCCTTCCATCATTCGGAAACCAAAAGTAAAATGAACCAATGAAAAGTTTTATAAACAAGTCACATGACCTGTTATGCGGCATAGGGTATAAAATGCGGAGAAAATACGTTGGCACGTGAGGCGGCGTCAGTAGCGGACCGATGTGCGAATAGGCCGAAGGCAATACAACGCGCCAAGATCCGGATGGCACCGAGGTGGTGTCCAGCAAGTTGCAGCACTGGTGTGGCCATCCTACAATGCTGAAAGTCGGCGTGGGGCGCCCCGTTGGCCTGTGAGTTTGCGTCAGTAGTGGACCGATGTGCGAATAGGCCGAAGGCAGCACAACGCGCCAAGATCCGGATGGCACCGAGGTGGTGTCTAGTAAGTTGTCGCACTTCTGTGGCCATCCTACAATGTTGAAAGTCGGCGTGGGGCGCCCCGTTGGCCTGTGAGATGGCGTCAGTAGCGGACCGATGTGCGAATGGGGCCAAAGGCAGCGCAACAATATTTTCTGACTGACACCACAAGGCGCTGAGATGCCAAGATCCGGATGGCACCGAGGTGATGTCTAAGTTGCGGACTGATGTGCGAATGGGGCCAAAGGCAGCGTAACAATATTTTTTGTATGGAAGATACCACTAGGCGTTGAGATGCCAAGATTCGGATGGCACTGAGGTGATGTCTAGCAAGTTGGTGTGGTCATCCTACAATGCTGAAACTCGGCGTGGGTCGCCCCATTAGCCTGTGAGATGGCGTCAGTAGCGGACCGATGTGCGAATAGGCCGAAGGCAGCACAACGCGCCAAGATCCGGATGTCACAGTGGTGGTTTCATAGTTGAGAGGCACTTCATCTGCAGTGGGGCGCCGAGATCCGGATGGCACCGAGGTGATGTCTAGCAAGTTGCTGTACTGGTGTGGTCATCCTACAATGCTGAAACTCGGCGTGGGTCGCCCCATTAGCCTGTGAGATGGCGTCAGTAGCGGACCGATGTGCGAATAGGCCGAAGGCAGCACAACGCGCCAAGATCCGGATGTCACCGTGGTGGTTTCATAGTTGAGAGGCACTTCATCTGCAGTGGGGCGCCGAGATCCGGATGGCACCGAGGTGATGTCTAGCAAGTTGCTGTACTGGTGTGGTTATTCTACAATGCTGAAACTCGGCGTGGGGCGCCCCATTAGCCTGTGAGATGGCGTCAGTAGCGGACCGATGTGCGAATGGGGCCAAAGGCAGCGCAACAATATTTTCTGAAGAGAAGACACCAAAAGGTGCTGACATTCCAAGATCCGGATGGCACCGAGGTGGTGTCTAGCAAGCTATGCAGTTGAGTTGTGTGCGCACTTGCGGCGAATAGGTCGAAGGCAGCATAACAATGTTTTCTGAATAGGAGACACCACAAGGCGTTGAGATTCGGTTACCACCGAGGTGATGTCTAGCAAGTTGCCGCACTGGTGTGGCCATCCTACAATACTGCTCCGAATAACGGCGTGGGGTGCCCGAAGGGGGGGGGAGCCGGCGTGAATGGGCCTTCCTAGGTGGAGGCTCGTCTGCTGTAGTGGGGCGCCCCTTTACCGTTTCAGTTGCCATTCAGCTGAGTTTCGGCTGCTCTTGATGCTACAGCGACAGGCGGCTGCAAGAGGACTCTCAAAATGGCGGCCTGTTCTTTGGATTTGGGCCTGGTCCACTAAAATGGCCCTGGGACACCTTAGAACTCGGACGCTCGATTTTCTTTTCCTTTCCTGTACATGCAAAAAAAGGTAAATGCCCGGTACGTTACACGCTTCATCTGCCACGATGAACTCTCCAGAGGAACCGAAAAAAAATATAGTTGTGGTAACTATACCATGCATCGTCATATGGAGAGGTGGCACCAATTAATTATAGTGCTGCATAAAAGAGAGATTTGGAGGAGAACCCCTGACCTGCTAGTACATTCATCAAAGAAGTGGCACTGAGAGCTTCAGAGGCAAGGGAAACGGGAAATATTTAGAAGAACTTTGGAAAGATTAAAATGACATGTTTAGATTGTGGCAAATTAATTTCATGTGGACAGATGAGTGTTACTCTAATAAATACAGCATATGAACATCATCATAGTCGATGGTTGGTAGAGACATTTTGACTATATCCTGGACCTGCCCGTCCTCGCCCAAAATGGCGCCGGAATAAATGGGACTCGTAACTCCTTGTTGTGTACTGGTTGCAGAACCTTGAAATCACGAGATACGTATGCAGTTTTGAAGCACATGGCGGGCGGGGACGAGAATTGATTGAATATTTCGACAAGTGATGTCATTTGAGATGTCATCAGTGATGTCATCAGTGATGTCACTGACCATGTCATGAATGATGTAATATGTGACATGATCAGCAGTGGATTGCGGGTGCGCGATATATAGTTAGTGCAACTAACTATATATGGAATTTCAATGGTTTTGTGTGAGTAAAATAAGGTTTTTTAAATGCTAATTCCTAACTATATATGGTCTATAACCTATGGTTTTTTCAGTGAATTTTCAAGGTTTTGTAAATGCTAATTCCTAACTATATATGGTCTATAACCTATGGTTTTTTCAGTGAATATATATATATATATATATATATATATATATATATATATATATATATATATATATATATATATATATATATATATATATATCTATATATATATATATATATATAGATATATATATATATATATATATATATATCTATATATCCACCTCCAATGCTCACCTTAATACAAAGCAAGTGGGACACATGCTCCGGGACAGACAAAGGATTTATTGAACGTAGCAAAGACACAGTCCTTCCAAGTCCGTGAAACGCTGTAAATTGTGGGCAGACGCGTTTCTGGCCAAGTGTGGCCGTCTTCAGTGCCGGTCTCACAGATTGCTGCACATCTCCTGGATTGGGATCGGGGACCACTCCCTATGAAGCAGTCCCGCGGCTCCTCCTCCCAGCTGCAGGTGTGTACTGATTGCTGGTAGCTCTGGGTGAACTGCATGGTGGTTAACATAGTTCCTCGTGGTGCCACATACAGTGATTGGTCCACCAAGCACCCCAAGGATGCCCCTAATATTCAGCGCTGAACGATGCTCCTTGCATAGCGCACCCAAGTAAGTTGGTTCCGTTCTGACCTTTGTCTGTGCCCTTATATATATAATTTTTTTGCCAGAAATAACCTACACTTCTGCCACCATTTTAATGAAAGCTTTACAGCTGATCGAATCAATATACAGATACATAGCTGCTGACAGATATCATATTGTTTCATTGCTACTTTTTAGTTCTTTTTTTATTTTTATATTTAAGCCTATTTGGTGCCCCCGTGCTTCTCTCATCGTACAACCTCCCCCTCCCCCTCTTCCGGGTTCTTTTGTCGTTATGAACTGAACATGTACAAGTACTTGTAGCCTGGTAGTTATGCAGTGGCAGGGCTGATGAAAAATGACAACATACAAAGCCAGTAAGAGTAAAACAGCCTAATGTGCTGTGTCCAGTGTTACATAAGAAAGAGACCACAAAAGCGTTTGGTTTCGTGTTTGAGCAGAGTTGGCTTCTGTACAGTTCGCTGCTAGCTACTAGCCCTCTGCTGCTAACTATGAGGACCTACAGGTACTGGAGCAGTTTCTCAAATGCCACCTGTTCATCAGTGTCACCAGCTCTCAAGAGCAGACCAGGTGCAGCTAGAAGCCCAAAGCATGCACAGTCTGTCACAGGAAGTGATGGGTTCTACCTCATTAACTTCCATAGGCAGTGCCAACTAGCAGTCTTTAAGGAGGTCAAGTGCACAGGGAGTAAAACTGCTTGAAACAATACTAGAGAAGCAAGGCCTTGTCAAGAAAGACAGGAAATGTTTGCTTCAACTCATGATTACCAAAGGAAGTGATCTCTGCTTTCACACACATTTTTGAAGAAAGTTAGCAAAGGTCAGTAATTGACTGGTAGATATCAAAGGAAAATGTAGCTCATGGTAGAATGTGTAATGTGAGATACATATTACGATATTGTGAAACCACATTAAAACATGCCCTCGTGTCTACTGAAGTCTGCGTAATTGTAATGCAAATATTACGGTCATCAATAGACAATGCTGAGACTTCATCTGATGGTAAGTGGATAATTTATTGAGGATTGTATCCAAAACTGGCCCCGGCTCACCTTTGAGGCAACTACAACCCACCTGAAAGTGATAGCACAAAAATCTACTGAATACCCCCTACAACGTAATTACATCACACGCTGCAGATAGAGAAGACGTAATGTACCACTAGCAGTCCTGCACTAGTAACATACTGTAAACCATAGGGTTCCAACCTGTTTTGACATAAGATCTATTTATGTTCAATGAAATTCATTGAGGGCTACTAATATTATTAGTGCTCTAATAGCGACCACATCAGACAAGATTACTTTAGTGTCCACCATATTCAAGATTACTACCAATGACCAACTCAGAGCATCAGGCATGGTTGCCAGAAGTCATGTAAGCAAGGCTATGTCAGTATGGAATGCCTCTTCATGGGTAATACCCAACAGCCATAGCTGCAATCCTCATGTACCAAGGTAATAACATTTGTAAAAAGTCCCCCCGTGCCATATGATTTATCGCAAAAATATCCAATTTAAATATATTTTGGAAATTCAGCCATTTTTTGCTAAATATCAACTTATGAGTACTGAAAATAAACAAATTTCTGTCTCAAATATACACTCTAAATTTTGGTAGATGTAAAGTAATTCAGCAAAGCAAAAGCTTCTGATTTAGTAGACCGGCCAATACACAGAGAGATACTTATGGGTAGCCGGAGAGCTACCAGTAGCTCACGAGCTACTCTTTGGGGGAGCCTACTCAAAACCGTGAACCTCACAGGCTTTTTGTGGGGGCTCTTAATATTGCCAGTCTTATAAAAAGTGATAAATGCTTACCACAAAGAGTGGGAACATTTTATTAATGAGCCCATTTTAGTCAACTATATAAGCTTTACATTTAACTGATATGTGTGGAGGAATAGGAGCACAGCAGTTTTATTTTCCTCAGACATCCATAATGCGTATCAGAGAGGAACTGAGAAAAACAGTTCAAAATGGATTGAGCTATTAATTGGAATCAGGCTGCTGACATTTATATTCATATTTTAATATTACAAAAGTGATTTTTTTAGCATTGTGATTACACTGGGTGTTAAGAAAAATATCTGTGGCATAATTAGAACACCCATGGTAAAATTATCTATTTGTGGAAGGTGGATCATTCTTTCATTGCACCAGAGGAACATGGAGCAAGTATCCCTCTTAGTACAAAGCAGCATTCAGTGCCTACTGCCATACTCCAAATAAAAAGGATGCTAAGCATAATAACAATGAAACTCTTCAACAAATCACAAAAGTCAGTCAGTGAAGAAACAAAATGATCAAAAGTATATTTGCTTTTTAGTAATTTTTTTTAGCTGGAACGCCACCTTGAAGTATGTAATATCTTAGCAGTCTACAGTAATACTCTATCGGAGCAGAATGACTCCACCATGTGGGGTACTTCACCATCAGCGTGTTCCTGGGGGCACAGGTTGGGATACACCTTTCAGACTCCATCTTGCAGGCAGATGCTGTGGCAGCACCTACCGCCCAGCAGCCGCGGTCCATGCAGGTAACAGCGGTGGGGCGGTGGGGGCACGTGGGGAGGATTTTGAAGGACGATGCAGAGGGAAAATGTATTATTTATTTAATTTTCCCTTGGCATCGTCCCTCGAAAACCCCACCGCTGTTACCTGCACGGACCGCAGCTACCCCCCCACTGGCGTAACGAAAACTGAGGGGACCTCCCTGCACGGTACGTAGAGGGGCCCCCTCCGAGCTCAATGAGGAGCTCTCCGGCCAGAGTGCAGTGCCGAGGGGGCCCCCTGGAGCTTGGGGGCCCCCCGCACCCCGGGGGCTGCGGGGGCCTGTGTTACGCCCCTGTGCCCCCCAATGATGGTCACCTCATTAGGGGAGGGAGACTGATTGGGAAGACCAGGCTGTGTCAGTACCAACTTAGGTTGGAAAATGGGTTAGAAGCAGACCTGAAGCAAATAAGAGGGTGCACCTCAATTTGTGTCAACTCTGCTGTCTTTAAATAAAGTACATGATGTCTGACAGTCAGTACTTCAATGTCAACTAGGGCGCCAACCTAGGCATACGACTATACATCTTGTGTTCATAAAATGTATAGGAAAAGGTTTGGTTCTCCATCAGACAATTTCTCTTTATATATTGGCATTACCTGGTGACATTGTTAAATCTTGATTCTTTTCTCAGCACCCAGTATAACCAAAAGGGCACTAAAATCTCTTTTGATATACTGAAATGTGAATAAGTATCTTTTCCAAACGAGTAGAAAGAGACGAAAACGAAACTTGCTTTCTGAATTTTTAAATAAAAACAGGAGTATTGCTGAGGGAGCTAAAAGGCTGATGACAAATGGTGAAGGAGGGGTCTATCTTTGTCTCCCCATTTCTTTGGCGTTACCTAGACAGAGTAGAGGCACTGACTATAAGAATCCAGTTCATGGATTTTGTATACACAGATCAAAGTACAGTCCCATCTCCCCTTCAAAATTGTCCCACAGCTCTTCCCCCTTTCTCCATCCTAAAGTGGCACTGAAACTTCCTGGTCCTGTGCCAGAGACATCCATGGGTTTGCTCTTGTTATGTTATTACTATATTTCTGCAATCGAGTAGAATATCTAATCATACATCAGAAGCCCATTTTTTCATTTCCACAGGGCAAACTTTATTGAAACTGCAGACAAGGGAGCTTAATCGAGCTTTACTGCGCTTTGGATTTTTTCATAAATCATATGAGGCTATTATGATTTTTCTACTGGTGATTTGTTTCTTTCGTGTTTATAAACCAGTGGGGCTTGTGTTGTTAATGGTCCCGAAAGAAACCGATTACTGAATCCCACACGTTTCAAGTCTCATTTATCACTGGAGTGAAATCTATTTCCTTGTAAAAAAAAACTCACGAGGACTAGATGTGCAGAATTTTGCAGGAAATTATCAGCAGGGCTCGAGCGGGCTGCATTGTTCTAATGAAAAATACCACTAATGCCAGCAGCAATTTTCTAAAATGACATGCAATTAAGTAATGGGTGGTTGTAAATAAAACAGGGACAACTGTGTTAGTCATTTTATAATTTTACATCTCTTAGTCTTACCGTAGTCAATTTCTTTGGGGATGTCACTTTCTGTGAACTCATCAGAATCAAAGGTCACATGACTACTTCCTGTGATTTTATCAGAGCCCAAGGGCCAGGCTCATGTTTGGGTAGGCCAGGCTCATGTTTGGGTGGGCCGGGTGGGAAAGGCCCACCCAAACATGTGCCTTGGCCTGTGCAGTGACGGCTTCAAGGCCAATAGAAAATGGTCACTTTAATTTAAAACGTTCCTCTGAACTTTGTTTTTCTTCCTGATCTAGGAGTTGCATGATTGAGCCTGGGCTCTCCCTTGCAGGCATCCCCCAATCACGCATCTCCTTTTAGAAAGGTGGGCTGTGTCCCCGCCCACTCGCGCCTACAATAGGGGAATGGGGAAGGGGACAAATCTTTTCTTTGGCACTGGGTAACCTTTGCCTCTAGTCCTGCTGTGTGGATGGATATTCCTTTTTCTACTTAGCACAGGAGAAAATAAGATTGTTTATCCCGATTCACCTTTCCTGACCCCTGCAGCTGCTTCTCAGATCAGGCTGTGACACATTCGAGGAACCCAGCAGGTGAGAGATTGTGTGCCTATTTGTTCTTATTTTTAAAATCAGGGAAGGCCCAGCAGGACACATACTTCATGTATGCTTCCTCTAAACAGCTTTTATCATCATGGCAGACTCTGCCACTGATGCACAACAATAAAAAATGTCCAAATAACTCTGGTGATTTATGAACCTGCTGGAGAGCAATCATTTTTCTGTTGGTAGTTTTTAAATGCAGATAAACTGTATTTTATGTGGATAGCTCAGTGGGTTACTGCCCTTGTCACAGAGATCCTTGTGTTACTTGCAATTAGGAAGTTACAATCCTAACATAGGACAGTGACCTAAGAATTGTCATCAAAGAGCTGCATGCAAATCTGAATGGTATGGTTAGAACTCGCTTTTTTTGTGTTGCGATATAGTTAGAACTTCCCTAGTCTTTCATTATTCTAATGTTGCTAAAAAGAGTTTGTTTGGGCAGATATACATTTTTATTAGTAAAGCCAACATCTGGAGTACTCTTTAAATCCAGAGTTTGTGCTTCTCCAGACCAAACCCTCTTAAAATATACTGCCCACCAGTATGGATGACATGCGATTCCTACACCTTGTAATCCTCTTTGACTTATGTGACATTCCCTGTAGACTGATTTACATACTTGTATGATTCATTGTCTCTGTATAATGTGTGCGTGATGTAAAAAAACGGTGACACCCTACTTTGGTATGAGAGGAGCTATACAACAAATGAAATGTATATGAGAGAGGGGCTACAGAGAGATGAGGGGCACTGGTGGAGAGTGGCAGTGAGGGAATCTTAGGAGAAGGTCATGGGGTGGAGGGGGGAGCTATGGAGAAATGAGGGGCACTGGTGGGGGGTGGTAGTGAGGGAGTCCGAGGAGGAGGGGCTATGGGGGGCACGAGTGGAGGGTGGCAGTGAGCGAATCCAACGAGGGGAGGCTATGGAGAGATGAGGGGGACTTTTGGAGGGTGGTAGTAAAGGTATCTACGGAGAAATAGGTCATTTGGTGGGGCGCCACAAAAGACTTTCGCACCATTGCTAAAGCTGGCCCTGTCATGGACTTTCTGCTTTTGTTTATTTATTAGCAGTCGTGTCATTAGGGCAACTGTGGAAAATACTTTAAAGTGCATGCTAATTATATTTACTGCAAAATTCAATGTTTCAAGTTTGAAGTTGATTTTACTAATGTTTTTTCCGGGAATATTGAAAGTGGAGCCGAATGGGGACTGATATACGGCTGGGTCCTAAGGTCAGCTGTGATATAAGGTGCACTGTAGAGGGGTGGTAGAAAAGTGGATAATAAAGCCTGTAAGGGAGTGTGCTGCAGAGTCCGGGATCAGGTGGAGGTAGTAATGAAGAGGGATCCTCCCTGAAGTCTCGCACAGAGGGAACCCGAGGAGTGTCACTTGCCTAATACTCCCACCTCAGACACCTCTTTTTGAGAGTGATAACATTTAGAAAGAGATTTGGAAAATAGTGCGTTTTACTGGGACTTGTAAGACTAAGAAGAGATAAAGGAGGGCCCTGTAGCAGGCCTGGTCAGACAGGTAAGCGACAAATCGAACCCGCAGTGGCCCACCCAAATGCACCCTTGGCCCACCCAAATAAAAATTCTTGGAGCCCGGCCTGATGCAATTTCTCAACGAGTGATTTCATTGGGAGTGGAGGGTCTCCCAATCATGGGCGATCCTCCGTTTGAGCGGAGGAGCGTCGTCCACCCTGCTACGAGCGCAGCAGGAACACATGAATAGGTAAAATGGCGAGTCTGAATCCTGCAATTGCAGGATTACAGCTGCCCCTGCAGAGCACATGCCAGGTTGGTTGGCTCTATTGCTGCGGCTAGCCCGACATGGACAGTGCGCACCCAGCAGTCCCCTGGCTGTGAAAGAGCTGGGGGATTGCTGGCACAGGTCATCAGCCTCAAAATGAGCGCTGGGTTAGCCTGCTCCCACCAATCCTGGAGCTCCTCCTAACATGAGAGCAGCTCCAGGATTGGTTGTATTGGTGTCCACTGACCATGAAGGAAGTCCGTCCCTTTCCTGTTCGTGGACGCCGATCGGGGAGAAAGGTGCCCACCGGGGGAGCATTATATGGTAAGTTTGGCGCTGTGGCACCCTATTATAATCATATTTTTATAGTTGTAGTCTCCCCTGCTCCCAATAATGTCACAAAGTGTCAGATGTAGCAGTGGCATTATTATTAGTCTAATTGCTTCCTGTTACAGCTTAAAATATGGAAGAATCTCATTATAAAAAAGCCCAAGTCATTGCCTTTGTCAGCGCTCATTTTTAATTTCCTTCTTTATTGCTAAAATATACCTAATGCTTGTTTTGATAATTTTAAAGACTGACTCCGTTTTATTGTAAAACTCTGGAAGACAAGCTTGTTACTGTGACATACGGAAAGGCGATTTTGTGGGCACAATGAATGCGGAGTTTGCAAAAGAGTGGTTTGCCAAAGCTCCATACACAACACCATAACAACCTGTTTTGTCAATACTGCTATCGACAGGGCCCAGTGCAGTTTCAAAGGTATGCACTCATTACCAGTTGTCAATCATTTGTTCACAATAAAGCAACCAGCACTTCTGTCCAAGCTTTAATGCTGATCCAATATGTATTCATACAAATGAAAGGGGGCTCGTTGAAATCTTTTTGATTCATTACTAGCTTTGATTCTTATTTTTTTTTATATTGAAAGACCTTCATGTGTTTGGTTCCCCCGACTTCCCTAATCACACAGCCATCCTCTTCTTTATTCTTTCGCCATTATCCACTGCAAATTTAGTGATACTTAAAACCATTCCTATAAAGAAATTGCAGCTAACAAGGCAGATGAAAAAATATAAAATACAAAGTGAGGAGGAGCCTTTTGTGACTGGCAGCATTTTCACATAAAACAGTGGCTCAAGGGTGTTTGATTTCTGTTTGGGAAGAGTTGCCTTTTGTATACATTACCTGGTATCTATTAGGCCTCTGCTGAGAACTAAAATGCACCTAAAGGCACTTGGGCTGCTGCTCCTCAAATGCCACCTGTTCAGCAATGTGGTTGGCTGTCACTAGGAGACCAGGTGTCGCAAAGAACCCAGAAGCTGCACAATCCTATAGAGGGAGTGAACAGTTCTACCACATTATCCACAACAGGCAGTGCCAACTAACAGTCTCTAATGGGAAACATCCTTTACGACGCAACTTTCACTACGCAGTACCTTTACAACGCAGGTTTTACAACGAAAGTCATTACAACCAATTGCGCTGGGGGGCGCTGCAGGATAGGCAATAGTTTAATTTACTATCCAAAACCTTCCCTACTATCCACGGGGACTGGAGTTGGAATAGTAAATTAAACTATTCCACTATCCAGCGCCCCCCCAACACAAATAGTTGGAACGACTTGCAGTGTAAAACCTGCGTTGTAAAGGCATGCGTAGTAAAAGCATGTGTTATGATGACATACATCTGTCTCTAATGAGGTCAGGTACACTGGGAGTAAAATTGCTTGAACCAATACCATTGATCCAAAACATTGCCAGCGAATTCAGGGCTCCAGCTGGTTATTACCGAAAGATGCAATGGCTGCTTCTACTCTAAAGTTTCAAACAAGTTTGCAAGATAAAAACTGGCAAAGGTAGGTTGTCGATACAGACCGGTAGGTATAAAAGAAAGGGACTGCTTAGAAAAATAAACTATAGTGTATTGGGATGTTGTGAACTCACTCGCATTAAGGAGTGTCCAGATGGGTATTGAGACCGGATAATCGCCTTCAAGAATCTTGCACCCTGAATACTGTCTTGTTTTCAAAAGTATACGAGCTCAGAGTTCTACTAAAATGGCATACGCCTTAAAAGCTATTTAGGCACATATTACAGCTGGTAAAAGTAAAGAAACCCAAGCCTGCCAGGCCAGTTCTCCTGGAGAGGTAAACAACGTTTACCACAAATTTTTTACAACGCGTTACCTTTACCACGCGGCCGTTACAACGCAAGTCGTTACCACGACTTGCGCTGGAGGGCGCTGTGGGATAAGGAATTTTATAAATTTATATTCCAACACCTTCCCTAGTATCCACGGGGACTGGTGTTGGAATATAAAATTATAAAAATCCTAAATCCGCGTGGTAAAGGTATGCATTGTTACAACCTGCGTTGTAACAACGTACATCCCCTGGAGACTATGGAATTGGAGGTCCACTGGGCATCCTTGAGGGGAGCAGGGTGGGACTGGACTAGCATACAGGGCAATCAGGCACTGCCCGATGGGCTAGTCTGACAGGTCAGTGTGTGGACCATTTTTCTGTCTGTTTTATGGGGCGGTTTTATTATTCACAGGGCCAGTTTGTACTGTTAATGTTCCTATTTAAACAGGCATTGTCAACAGAAAGAACAAATCCAACCAGTTTTCCATACTTTGCAAAACACTTATACAGCATATTCAAAACTGCCCCAGTTTGAAAACATGGACCACTTCATTATCCCTTGTCTGATTCACCAATGAGGACTACTTTCATTTTGGTGTCCAGGCCTATTTTCTGCCCCAGTCCAACCCTGGCAGTAACTATCGCCTGCGGTCCTTTGAGCTACAGAAACCAGAGATACCAGCGAATTAAAAACATTGCTAAGTGTCTCCATTTTAGGCATTAAATTTCAGGGTGTAGTGTGGTCGAACAAAAAAGGCTAATCTTGGACGGTGGAGCGGATCAGAACATCAGATACAGAAATAATGCAATCATTATTGAGAAAACATGAGGCTTTTACTGTTAAATTAATTTGCCTAGTAATATTTGCCTTGCAAAGCCTGCAGTGGTAATGTTATGTTAAACAAACAAAGAAATGGTCAGGCTCTCTGGTTACAATATGTGCACAAGAACGACAACTGCATTATCTATGCAAATCAGCTTAGGTGAGGAGTCTAGTCTCTGACAGCAAGCAGACCATGCAGCGCAACATTCAGCAGTCTTAATTCCATCACACTAGGTGCATCATTGTCGCTTGCCCCCACCAGTGCTCATTGTGGGTCACTAGATCATTTATGTTAGTGGGAGCATCCAGCATAAGAGCAACACTGCTGCAGCAAAGCATCCTGGGGGAGCAGAAGGAAGGAGCGGGAAACATGTGCTGCTCACTGCAGGAGCAATGTGGAGGCAAGGGTGCAAAGAGTTCAATGTGAACCGGTCCGGAAGAGCTGAGAGACACCAACAAACAGGGGAGCCTCCTCGGTTGGAGCGGAGGAGAGTCTCCCCACTTAAATGCCCCCTAAATCTCCAGGGAAGAAAAATAAAATGGTAATTTATTACCCGTCCCGAACAGAGGGTCAGGGTGGGCGGGCCTGCTAAGTGGCACTAGCATCAGGGAGGAGGGTGGGCTTTCTCTGCAATGTTTAAAGTGTGCATGTCACTTTGCTGGCCATCTTTAGATGGCCATGCACACTTTAAACCTCTCAACCCAGCTGTCCTAAGACAGCTGGGTTTCAGAGTAAGTGCAGGCCTCCAGTGCGCTGTGGAGTGCCGAGACAGGTCGCTCCTCTATTTAGGGTGCTGTTTGTTTGCTGTGAGCAGCACCAGGATTGGTCAAGGGAGTTGCAGCATCCAGTTCCAGTTCCTGAGGTGAAAGAAGAGGTTCGAAGGGAAGGATGTCCTGTTGGTAAGTGTTTTATTCTTTTATATTAATATTTGCGTGCGTGGCCGCTCCCCTCTCCCCGTAGATGCCAGCCATTCTGGCAAGCAGAAATCAAACGCAAGAAGGATGTGTTTCATGACACAACAAAATGAGCCAGGTTGTGGGTATTAAAAAGGGAGAATCCGACAAAGTGGTCAATCCTCTTAGTCTCCTTCTTTGCACAACTACGTTCTGGCTGAGGTTAAGATTGCAGATGGCTTGCCATTTAGCATGCAGTATACTTTCTAGTGGAGGTTGCAGTTGTGGCACACAATAGGAGATACTTCGGTTGTTCAAAACACCCTTGAGCCTAAAGGTAAAACCTATCTCCTGAGGGTGAATCTATTCCCAATTTTACGTTGCATTTGATTACCCATGCAAACCTTCCTTTCCTGTGAACTATATGCATAGAGCAACAGTGTAGGATGGAAGATACTGCATTATCACCAACCATTCTTTAACTCTGTAACTGTGTGCCACTCTACTCCAACTACCTCATGGGCTTTTAACTCGGTCTCACTCCCACTTCTCCCCCAAAAAACAAATGGCATTTCCTGCTATGACTTTTCACTTTCGTCATAGCTGATTTTCACTCCTCCTCACCCACAGCACTAAAAGATTAAGGGCCTGTGTTAGAAATGGACGTCTCTAGTTGGCAGAGGTAGGTACCTTTGTCCAAGTAGGGAACCTTCTTCCTAGTCAGGGTAAGGGAGTTACACTCCTAAAATATTCCCTGCTCACCCCCTTGGTAGCTTGGGACAAGCAGTCAGGCTTATCTCAGAGGCAGTGTTTAAAGCATTTGCACATAACCAACAGTAATATAGTGAAAACTCTACAAAAGGACACCACACCAGCTTAGAAAAATATCCAATATTTTATATATCCAAAACAAGACCAAAAGAATAAGAATCCAACATACAGTAATTAAAAATATATACTTTGCAGAAATATCTCAAAAACACAATTCTTCCGAGTCGGTAGCTCCGTCCGGGACTACAGCGATATAGAAAACAACAGAATCCAACAGTTCAGTCTGACCATGTCGTTCGGGGGTGTCAGTAGACTTGTAAACAGTACCTTTTGCGTTGCGGCCGATACGTTGGTGCAAGCCGGTCGTTGCAATCGTCGTGGCTGCGATGTGAAGTGAATCGGTGCAGCATGTGGTGCCCTCAAGGCATGATGCAGGCAGCGGCTCGGTGACCGTGGTCCAGAGACCAGGACTGCGGTGCGGAGTGAAGGCGGTGCTCGATGTGGTGCAGACAGATCACGCTGCAGGAGACAGAGCCGGTTGCGGGAAGCTGGCATCAGCCAGTCCAGACTGCGGTGGGGCATGATTCGGTGCATTGTGAAACTTACGAGCGGTGGCCCCAGCTGCGATGAAGTCACGGGTGTCAAAGTCAGCAGGCAGTGACGGTGTCGGTGAGACCAGAGCGACGAAGTGAAGCGGGGCGGTGCGGAGTGCGGTGCTCACAGGTCATGGTGCAAGCAGCGGCTCGGTGGCGTCAGCAGCGGTGAGACCAGGGTTGCAGTGCGAGATGAGGTGGTGCCTTCAGTACATGGAGCCAGCGACAGAGTCGGTGACAGAGTCTTTTGCTTTTCCCTTCTCTGTGGCAACTGAAACAATGGTTCCAGAATGGGTAACCAGAGGGTGGTGAAGTCTTTGCATCCCTGAGACGTCAGAACAGGAGGCAAGCTCTACTTCAAGCCCTTGGAGATACTCGGCACAAGTAAAGAAAGTTCAATCCAGTCCAATCACTGCCCAAGGCAGAAGCAGCAACTGCAGGCCAACCCAACAAAGCAACAACACAGCAAAGGGGCAGTACTCCTCCTGGAAGCTCTTCCAGCTCTTCTTCTTGGCAGGTTCCTTGATTCCAGCGAGTTCTAACGTTCTTGGTCCCAATATTTATACTAAAATTCCTTTGTTCTATCAGGCAGAGAGTGTCTGTGCTTAATCCAAACCAGTTTGGTCCTCCCTGGCCCAGCTTCCCAGCAGGAGGTGGAGACAGCATTGTCCAAGGCAGAAAAGGCCTATTCAGGTACACCGAAAATCTCCTTCCACCACTCTAAATGCAGACCGGACCTATTCAGCCCACCACTGACACATTCAGGAAAGGCAGGACACACATCAAACCCCCCTCCACACACCCCAGTGGCTGTCTGAGAGAATGCACATCCCCAGACCCTGTCACTCCAAAGCAAGACAGTGAATCCACAAACCCAGCAGAGGCACACAGGATGGCTAAGAAAATACCTACTTTCTAACAGTGGTATTTTCAAACAGAACATAAAAATGATCTTTACTAAAAGATGCATTTTTACATTCTGAGTCTAGGCATACTAAATTTCATTTCCCTATCTTGTCCCAATGGAAAGTTGATGCTTATAAAATGTTATAAGTAATACTCCCATTCTATCCTATGGGACAGATAGCCTTTCCATATTGAGAAATGAAATGCACTGTAATTCACTACCAGGACATGCCACACACACCAGTACATGTCCTACCTTTAACATACACAGCATCCTGCCCCCTGACCACAGGGGTACCTTGGGCCTTCTTTAGGGTTGACTGAAATGTAAGAAAAAGGAAGATTAGGGCCTGGCAAGTGGGTGCACTTGCCAGGTCGACATGGCAATTACAAACTGCATGCAGACCCTGCAGCGGCCGGTCTTTTCAGGGCTAGTCATGTGGGTGGCACAATCAGTGCTGCAGGCCCACTAGTAGCATTTGATTTACAGGCCCTGGCACACAGTGCATTTTACTAGGGGGCTTACCAGTATATCAAATATGCCAATCATGGAAACACAATCTATAATAACAATTTCAACAGGAGCACTTGCACGTTAACACAGAACAGCAGTGAGAAAGGGTGCAGAGACACTAAACCAGCAAAAACAGAGTAAAAACCGGGAGATCAGAAAGCAAAAAGATGGGAAACACGCCAAAAGATGCCAGGTCTAACAGCCTGATTACGAGTTGAGATGTTATTTATCACCCCTGATAAATAATGATAACATGGGGTACGTTATTTATCAAGTGAGATAAATAACACCTATTATGAGTATATAAGGAAGAAAAATTCAGATTTTTGTGTTAAATGCACCAAAATCCATATGCTACGGTAAATACAGTATATTTTCACCTGTTACATTTTGGTAGGAATTTCAGCAGGTTTGGTTGACGAAACTTAACAAACATTGGGTTATTTAATGCATCCATTGAATATCGGAAGCATTAAATAAAACCAAACTCATAATTCTACGCTCCAGCCGGCATACACTCACCAACTTGTAAGCAGGTACTAATAAGTTAAAACAATACTGTTCCACTTACATTCCAGTAATGCAAGGAACAGCAAAACGCACACATGCCATACAGTCAGTATGACAGACATGTTGCCATGCACACCCTAAGTGAATCTAGTTTTGGGCTATCATTTCCAACTGCCTTTGAATTTTAGGGATCCAGGGGAGGAAGATAACACCAGGAGCAACATAGCAGGTGTTAGGTAAGAGCATCTTGGGCCGTATTACAGAAGTGCCCCGGGGGTGCAACAGGCGTTTGTGCCCACTTTGCGCACCCCAGGTACTTTGGTATTACAGAAGGGGCCACAGACGCTTGTCAGTAATACCGGTAGCGCTGACGCACATAAAGCGCCAGTGCTATCATCAGAGGGCATTCCCAAATTTGCATGTTGACCTTTCCCCAAGCAAATGAGGCAATTCTTGTGCCTCTACACCCAGGCCACATTACAGACATGGGTGCAGAGGCAAAGAAGCTGTGAGGAGGCGTACTGACAGTGTACCACCGAAAATGTGGCACACTGTCAGTGCGCCCCCTGATGGCAGGCCTCTGGAGGGTAGAAAGGGTATCCTAGGGACCCCCAGACGTCTCATTGCAGACGGTTGCAGTCACTCTCTGCACGTGCCTGCAAGGGGATCTCTAATCCGCCTTCAAAATGCTGGTGCCTGCACTGTGAAACACGGAGTGACTTCAAAGCAGCCGCTCTGTTTTCCAAATAAATACGCTGATTTAGGAGCAGTGCGAGTTAGCGCAGCGCATTCATCCTAACACGGCGTATTTTAATAAGCTGTGTTGCCTACCCAAATGACATCAGAATAGTGGACAATGCCCTTCAGATTCTACTTCTCCTCACACCAGGACCATACATAAAACCAATCTAATTTGCCTGGATTTATATACAGCCCCATCATATAGGATACGAAGCATTAGATAGATGCCTTTTTCTGTGTAAATCAATTGCACAACTAGTTCTTCCTTCTCATCAACAAGTCATTTAAAACTAGTGTGTGCTTGGACTAAAAAGTTGTAGTGCAAGAAGAGAAACAGATTTGCATATATATAGTCAGGGATGTCTGTAAAATGTACAGCTAACCCATGAGAGACGGCAGTGCAAGAGAAAAAACCCCAAATACCCTTCCATCATCACACAGACGTAGGTTTTGAAACAGTAGAACTGATGATAGAAACTACTAAAAAATCACGCCGACAAATAAACAAAATAATGGAAAAATCCGCCAAAACATGGATCTCCTCAGAGAAGGAATTCTACACAATTGCATTGGAAAGTGTTAAGTGATGAAACAACAATGGCACTGGGATCCGAAATTAACATGAGTAATAAAGAAAAAGAGACTGCAACCAAACAATGAGATGTTATTTTGAGCCTCCCAGTACAGCAGACTGCAGACCACATTATTTATTGAGTGGGAAGAGAACTAGGAAAACAAATCAACGCAGATTAAACCACACTGTTGTAAATAAAGTTTGACACCTCGTTTCTGGGTGTGATGTTCAAATGGCAGATGATGTGCACAGAAAAATAACAACTGAGTAGCCAATGTCAATCAAGCTCCAACAAAATGACAAAAAACAAAGTTATGACCAGATGGGATGCTGCTATGCCAACTGAGGGAGTTGCTAAGATATCCAACAAAGTGTAAACAACAAGGATAACAGTCCCCAGACTGGCAAGAGGGGTTATAACAATCAGGTTAAACGATAAACCATGAAACTAAAAAATATATGAGATCCAAGACCTTAACATTAGAACTTCCAACATCACATGCATAAGCGGCCCATTAAAGCAACACCATACAAAACTACCAATTCAAACTATTTGCAGGCTCTAATAATTATATCATTTTGTTCAGAACCTAGCAATATGCATAAGCAGCAAATGTGGGAAGAAAGAGTCACGGGTAGATAGAATGGAAGCTTTGGTAAAGTGCATTTATCCTGGCTACATACATTAAACCTCAGGGACAGTTGCAAAAACAAGCATTGATAAAGTATAGTACATGCACACAACTTATAGATGCACATGGTGCATGCAAATAAACAAAGATGCCTACACACGCTTCATACACAATAGGTTTTTTGTAGGAATAAAAAGCAAGCACGGGTAAAAGCTTTATCTTCCAGTGGCCCTCCCTCAACTCAAACCCACTGAGTTGGCCACTCAACAAACAGGAATATTGCAAGACATTAACCTACTCCAAGGTGTATGTAGTGGGTAGCATACAATCACAACCAACAGTCAAGAATATAATAAAAAGCATTGTAGGGGGTCCATGAAGAATCTGTGCATGCACTACCTGGCTACTAAGAAAGGCTGGTGGATGTATCTCCATACTGGGCCCTGTAACACAACAGCGCCTGTTCACATGTTGCCTCTGGGGGCCTTCATTTGCAGGAAGAAAATGCCACTTTATTGCCTTGCAGTGCTGTTTATGTTAATTTCTGTGTTAAATATGATAGCAAGCTGTTGTCTGCTCTCTGTGAGATCCCCGTTCCTCCTCCTTCAGCATAATCTGTATCCAACAGTTGAGGCACACTGACCGGCTTGTGGACGCTGACAGGTTGTTGTCCCTTTTCCCAAACTCTGCTGGGGGCACTTTTGCTTCTCACATACTAGTCCAACCCCTAAACACGATACTTAACTCTCTGGGTTTGTCACCTCCCAAAAAAATGGCCCTGGAAGCCTCCTCTCATTAATTTGGTCACATAAGATCCTTTAAGAACATGACGCCTATGAGTAAAATGTTACCTTTTCAAAAAAATAGAATGTTGGGAGCAACATTGAAAACAATGGAATAGCTCGAGGCTTATAATGGCTTGTTTAAGTCTTATGCTTCAGCATTCCAAAGTTTGTCTTTATGTGTCTCCCTTTTAATTTAGAGCATTCCACCCTGAGTGGGTGGAATGGTCTATTTGCCTTTATTGCCCTTCTGTCTCGGGCTATACCAACTGTTAAAAGGCACAGTCCCTAATTGTAGGCCCGAGCCATAGGCGAGGGCAATCATTCCGGTTCAGGGCCTTAATTGGTATAGCCCTTAGCAGCGGCCTATAAGACTTTAGAAGTCTAACGTTTCTTAGCAATTCAGTTCTAAAATGGGATATAGCACATTTTCTAATGAAGAATGAATTAAAACAAATATGGATTTGCAAAAAAAGTTTTCTGGCTTACGCTCTTGTAAAATGGTATTTTAAAATCAAGCGCACTAGGACTTTAAACAATACAGTGGCTTATCATCTAAACAAAGGGGGAAAGGGAAAGTGAAGATTGAGCAAACTCCATTTTACAATGTCGATGCCATTGAACTATACAGGCAAACCATAGGGAGGTTGGTTAGTCAAAAGGGTAGTAGGGGTTACACACTTTGTGTAAAGTGCTGGAGCAACTGTGAGAGCGGTATGGGTTTTAGACTTAATATATTTAAAGGGGCAATAAATAATCAAAGAAAGCGCTTTTTTAAAGGTCCACTATCACCTTCCCACACCTGTGTACTCAGGCTTACATCTTCTCTGTTGCTCAGTACCTCTCTTATTTTAAAATAGTAACATTTTGGTCTTTTTTAATATTCCATCTAAACGTGTGAGAGCAGATTTTTTTTAGAGGTGCTGTTTGAATTTTTTCTTTTTTTTTACTTTATCCCACTTCTTTGTAGTAGCGAATGCTCACTTACTTCAAGATAATTGTTAATGGAGTTAAATATAGGGAAATGGTACAACATATTGAAAATATATCTTTATTGCCTATAAAATGTCTTTCTGTATACCACATAAACTGCTGCATTCAAATATAATTAAATTATATTTTAAAATAGCATAACTATCATTGTAAATGAGACTAAACAATTCAATTGCTATTTTAAAACAGTATAAGCAGTCATAGAATACACAAGACTGGGAATAATTTAAATATAAAATAGCAACACATAGAAAGGAATATTTTCAGCAACGTACTTATTTCAGGAACTTGTAGCAGCAGAAATATACAACATTATCATATATATATATATATATATATATATATATATATATATATATATATATATGTTCAACTATAGGATATCCACATTCATGAAGAAGGAAATCATCTGGCACTCGAAAGAGGGTATTTTTATTTTCAGGCTTCTTTATTCAGAGTTACATCTATATAAGAGCGCACTTACTTTGACTTTGCTGGAATATATATATATAAATTATGTTTTTTTACATTTTTTTAATTTTTATATATACACTACCTACTGGTGGTCGCCAGTAGTTAGTTATAGTTAGGACCTTGTTTTTATTCAAAAAGCGTTTTTTGTTTTGCATCGTTTGACGAATCTTCACGAAAGTTTTCAAACTAACGGCCTGCTCCAGTCAGCTCCTATCCTGACAGTTTCGGGGTGATTTGTCAAGCGGGGATGAGAAAAAAGGGGGTCCCAAAACATGTTTTCTCAATGTTAATTTCCATAGGAATTTTGGAACAGGCTACTTACTGAACTGCTGAATGGAATTACACCAAATTTGGCAAAAAGGTAGCTCTTGGCTCATAAAATGCCCTTTTTTAAAACGGTGTAAATCTGTTCAGTAGTTCCTGGGAAATTCAAAAAATAAAAATATCGATATCCAGGCACCGAGGAGGGTTTGTGAACCCTCCCGAGAACGAGCTTAACACCTTAGCTGCTTTGGAACGTCCAGCACCAGTGCTGAACGTTCCATTGCGCAGGTGCAGTTGGAACGTCCAACGGCCGACGGCAGCACTCCCGAGGTAGTGGTGCCGTCGGCCGTTGGTATAGGCGCAGCACTTAAGATGTTAATTGTGATTGGCTGCCAAAACTCCAAACACGGAAGTGTTGGCAGCCATCTTGTGACTCGGTAAAACTGAGTCACAGCAAAAAGGGAACAAAATGATTTTTAAAAAAAGAAAAGGGGGCATGGTAGTGAGAGAGCGCCATTTACAGTGAGATTTGTAGGGGTGCGTCATATATACAAGTAGTCAGCACCCGTATATGTAGAGGACTTTTATCATGTTTAGATGCAGTGTGGGGTAGATGAATCACGAATTCACACTTGCTGTTTAACCTAGAAATGTTGCTGAAATGAAATCTTTCACAAATGAAATGTGTGTTTAAACGAGCAAATGTGCACATAGAGGGCTTTTATTGAATTATGTGACAGTGTTTTATATACTCGATAACTAGCTTAAAGTAGAAAATGCATTTGCCATTAAGGTTGGAGGCCTAGTGAAACAAGGGATTGCAAATGTAAAATGTTGGGCCATTAAATCAAGCCGAGGCCTAGTTCACAGAAATGATGCAGGCCTGTTCGAAAGTTTGCTTAACGCTTACATTGTAGAATTGTTTTATAAAAGAGGTTTTAGAAATTGTTGCAACATTATGAGACCGTGAGCCTATTTGCGTATATTCCTTTGCAGGTGCATCACCAAGTAGATTGTAGAGTAGAAGGGCCCATTGTGTATGAGAGTTAGAAATGCTAGACTCAGACACGGAGGAGTAGACCAGGAATTTGAAAAAGCAACTAGAAGCGATGAAGAGTCTGGGACCCAAGGACGTCTGCGTGGACAGGATGGACAAGTGCCATACTGGAACATTTTGGAAGTTAACACCTTCGAGAGGGGCGTACCTGAAGGCGTGTCGTTCGAATTGTGGGGTTTCGTATTAGGGTCAGCGCCCCGAGGGTGGAGGCAGAGCAGATGGGCTGAGGAGCTAGAGAGAGCGGTTGGATTGGCAAGGAGCTTAGCTATGATCGATGATTCTCTAGCCTTAGGGAGAAAGTGAGTGAACTTCTTTGGGAGTCACCACTGCTGACACCTTTGGTTAGGTTGGGCTATTGCTGAGTAGGGATGTCACCTAGTATAGTGTAGGGACAGACTAATCTGAATTTATGTCTATTATTCCGATGAGTACCAGATCTCAGGTTATAGCAATCTTTTTTAGTCTGATGATTCTGGAATTGATTCTCGTTTTATTCATCAGTCGCTTGAAACTTTTCCGTAGGATTATGTTTGTATTAGTGCCTGTTTATCTTTTGAACCTCCTGCTGAGGTGTTTGTACCTTCAGTAGTTTTTGGTTATGTAATAAACCTTCAAACTTAGTTTTTGGTCAGTGGTTCTTTGGGGGAAGCAATTGGGAACAGCTGGAATTGAATTGAAGATTGTGAACAGGTTGCCTTAATCACTCTATGACAGGTAAAAAGGTCCAGTCGACCTGTGACGGGATTCTGGAGAATGGTAAGCAGACTCTAGAGGTAAAATCCCGCCTTTCCAGTAGAAACACCCTGACCCTGTAGGCCTGCTCAGAGGACCCCCAGGCCCAAAAAAAGCATTTTTTTTTCAACAAGTGTTGCGCTGGGTGTGCGAATCCGGTAGAAAAGTTTTTTAAACGAAGCGGAGGCTCTCCCACTTTGTTTTCCTTAAGCCCCCGGTTGGGCCAGGTCCCGGGGCAATCATAATTTATGTAGCGGGGGTCTGCCATGTCCCCGGTGCTTTGCTGATAATGTGCGGGGGCATGTGGCCCCTGCAGCCCCCGCGCTCTGCTTGCATGGGGGGGACTGTGGACCACATCACGCTGACCTCACAGACAGAAATGCAGAAAGGCTGCAAGTCTTCAAACTCACTGAAAAGGATAGTGCTTTCACTATTCCGAGAGAACCGCAGCTCTCGGTTCCAACGCCGGGCCATGGAATCCTGGCTCTCCGCCGTCGAGTGCGGCCTAGGGTCCTGCTCCATTAGAGGCCCTCACTGCACCATTACTGCCTCCCGCTGGTTGTCAAATTGAAGGCTGGTGACATCAAGTGCAATTTGCAGGCCTGCAAGTGTTGGCACCTGGAGGGATGCTGGCGCAAGCAGCCTCACTTGGTTTTCAAGGTTACCTTCATTTCTTTATTCCAGACCTCTCTCCCAGGCTCCCACTTCTGTGTGGAGGGGCCTCCTTACCATGAAGATGGCGCAGCCTGCCAAAGGGCGAGACCGGTGCCTACCATCTCTGACTCACAGGGCCAGGCACTAGAGCACAAGACATCGCTCCTTGAAGCCCTTGTGACTTCGGATAGTGCTACCTGCCGAGCAGCAGACTGGAGTTAACCCTCTTAGGTGCCACGAGACCTAGCTCCTCGAAGCCTTGTGACTTCCTATAGTAGTACCTGCCGAGGGGCTGCCTGGAACATACCCTCTTAGGCTCTACGAGACCTAGCTCCTCAAATCACTTGTGACTTCCTTTAGTAGTACCTACCGAGGGCAATCCTGGAACATACCCTCTTAGGTGCTACGAGACTCAGCTCCTCGAAGCCCTTGTGACTTCATATAGTAGTGCCTGCCGAGGAGGAGACAGAAACTTACCCTCACAGGCACAACTTCCAACCGTGACCTCAGCAGGAGATCTTTAAGGAGTCCATGTAAAGTTCAGCATGGGGGAGAGGGAGGGGGCTGTCTGCGTGGTTTGAGCATGAACCTCTTCCATGGTTGACTTCAGCAGGGATTTGTAAAAGTGCCCTTCTAAAGTGCTTGATGTTGGAGCCTTGATCCTCCATTTGGGCAGCAGCTTCTTCATGGTTGAGGTGAGATGGAATTTTTAAAAGTGCCCAGGTAAAGCGCTTCATGAGGGCGCCTCGCTCCTCTGCTTCTTACCAGCATCTTCATGTTGTGAGCTGAGTCCCTGTGAAACACTTTATGGTGGCGCCTTGCTTTGCGGCTTGGGTACTAGCAACTTCATGGGGTGGACTGGGCCCCATATAAAGAGCTGCATGACAGTGTCTTGCTCCTAGGCTTGGGTACCAGCCCCTATAAAGCGCTTCATGGTAGCTAAGCGCTTTGTGAATTTACCTTAGCTTACAACCCACTGACCAGGCTCCTCATTGCAAATATTTGCATTGTTTGTATGTGGAATATCTGTAAAGCAGAAGTAGCGAAGGGACAATGGAACTCGTAACCATGTAAAAAACCTGTGATTTTTCCAACAGGGCAAAATCGTATTTTTGTGAATCCGCCCTTAATAGTCTCACTGCCCCTAGATGGCAATATAATTAATTTTGAGCTATAGGTGTAGTTCGCTGGAAATGTATATTGACCAGAACATTTCAGAGAGAGGGTGAATAAGTAAAATCTCGAAGGGTCACATGATGTAAACAGCCCTACACAGAGATGAGAGTTAACTGTAAGCCCTGTTTATGGAAGGCCAAGATTGATCAGCCAATCACAATGGTTAGAATGCTACTAGAAACTACTAGCGTGTTGCTGCATTCTCAGTTTAGTGAGTGTGTGAAGCTATTGCTGAAGCAGCTAGGGTGCTTCTTTGTCCATCCATGTTAGATGAGATTATGGAGACAATGCAATTAGTCTAGTTGCTCAGATGCTTTCCTTCCCTCACCAAGCACCCTAGCCTTTTGCTTGGGTTGCTAATTACTATGCAGGAAATTAATAATTGTCATTAGTGAGGTCAATAACAATTACATGTCTTGTACCAGCTCTTCTCTACATCATTAGGTTCCTAGGGACATTACTAGATTGGAGAAATATAGGCGCAGCTGGCACAGGTAAGAGGGGTGAGGGAAAGTTGACAGATGACTGGAGAGGTAAAATTAAATTTAAGAAAATAAAACCACTTACCTTGTGCTCGTTGCAAATGCAAGGTAAGTGGTTTTATTTATTTTTATTAAATCTTACCTCTCTTGTCATCTGTCGACTTCCCCCATCCCCCCCCGCCCCACCGTTCTTACCTGTGCGGGCCGTGCTTGGAGAAATATCTAGCTTTTATTCAGATTTGGGAAGAAAATGAAAACCTGGGAGTTATGTAGATAAGGAAAGCAAAAAAGAAGGCAGCAATATACTGTGGCGATTCAAATGATGTATCTGGATGCTGTTTTTGTAGCCTTATCATTCCCAGGTATGAAATTAATAAGTTGAAGCTTACTTTCAAAGGTGATGGAACAAGATAGGAATAACAAACTAATACACTGTTTCAAAGTCAATCTCCCTCTATTCTCCAAAACCTGAATCTGCTTTTTCACATGAATATCCAAGGTGAAAACAGACAATTTAAATTCATAGCTATACATCTTGAGACAGGGAAGTTCAAGAAATCAAGATGAAATTGTAGCATGAGAAGTAAGTTTCTCATTTTCAGCTGCATCAACGCCTGCAGAGTGATCCTTTAGATGGATTTTTCTCTATCAGTATACTGGAGAGTAGAAGTTGAACAGTACATTTTTATTCCACTGGTGAAGCAATGCTAGACCTGTAGACTTATACAAACAAAGCAGGTAAGGTTAAGCTTACATGGCCCCTTCACAGGCAGCATATGGAATTGATGTTGAGACTTCTGCTTCACTTCCATTACTTCTTCAAAAAAAAATACTGGCGGACACTTAGATGTTTCATTGTTATCAGTCAATCAACCAGGATTTATAAAGCACAATCCAGGCGCTTGCAGGCCCTGGAGGCTTATTCGAACAGCCAGGTCCTGAGGGCCATTCGGAATTGCGAAAATGAGGTGATGGTCTGGAGGAGTGAGGGGAAGCTGTTCCAGGCCTTTGCTGCGATGTGGGAGAAGGAGCGTCCTCCACTTCTGCTTCAGTAAATGCGGGATAGCCTCCCTATCCATATAATCTGTAGAAATGCTTTAATTATGTGCTCGTAATCCTCATTAAGCGGAGTCCCATTCTTTTTTGTCATAGTCTTTACACTATTAGTGTGCAGCTGTAAATCGGATGAAAGGAAGAAGTAGACATTAGGCTTGGATAGAGCAGAGTAGGGCTGCAATGAGGTTTACCATTAAGAAATCTGAGCACTACAGCTTCAACGAAGACATTGTCACAGGTCGACAAATTACCACACAGTGGAAGTCTTCAACTGACAAGCCTCAGCAGTCATCTAACAAATATGCATACTTGTGGAGGCACTTGTCCCAAAATACCACTTAGGAAGGAAGATGACAGCTTGATCCCAGATCAATGGCCACAGAATGCTGTCATTGTAAGCTGTACTTTTGGGAAAATATAGTGTGACATAAATCTGAACATTGATCTTTTTGTAAATGATATTAAGGATGCAGCACATACCAGACTATATTTCTGACAATGATAACTTTGAAACAGTCCATCTGCAAGAGAACTGTATTGTTAATTAGCAAAGAAGCACCAAATTACTTACAGGGTCCAACTAACAACTACAACAGCACAAACGTACAGCAACAGACAGTGCTTAATTTGTGCCGGTGGTTGCTGGTGAGGGCACCAGCACTTTTTCGGGACCATCACTTCTGCATCAGACATTATCCGTGGGTAAAAGAGGTAAAACACAAAAACGGGAAAGACGGACGAAGAGATTTACTTTTTGGCATAAACATGAATTTCCACTCAAAAAAGCATTACTACGAGTCACATGGTATTACCGCATGCCAAGAGTGGATGATGCTTTCTCAATAAAAAGGCCCAGAATTATGCTTTCACTTTTGGGAAGCGGTGCAGTGCTACTAGACTGGATTGATTGATGCCAAAATATAGATGAGGAAACCTTATGGAACCAAAGAAAACCTAAGAGCAAGCAACACAGCATAACTTAAAAATGGAACAATATAAGTGCAAAATAAAATACTGTCAGGATGACACCTTGCAGACTGCTAGACCAAAGGAATGTGTGGCACAGGTCTAACCCACAATCTAGGCACCATCGCCATTCCTAACTTAGTGAAGCAGGAGAATGTAAGAATTTCCATGTGCCAAAAATACCCTCGCACTTATATAAGAACCTAGGATTCGCCATTTTCCTTCTGATGCGCAACCCCTAATGAACAGCAAAACCATATAAGCATTTGCAATGCAATAGGTCTCGCATTTGCGAGAGATTGAGACATTGGCGATGCAAATGACAATGTCTTTTACCCGTGTGTTTTTTGTTTGACTTGGAGTGGATGTATGTGGTGTGAAGTGGAATTATGTAGGTTGAATTGGAATTGTTAGTTGCGGAAGTGTGTGCAGTGGAATTGAGTGGAGTGGAGTGTATTTGTGTAGTGGATTTATGTGGCATGGTGAATAGATGGGGTGAGAGCTGCACAGAATAGATAGAACGGAAGATGGAGAGGGATATAGAGTTACTTGCACGTTATAATCACCATTAAGCCAAAACTAGTCTCAGAAATGGATAAGGTCGCTGCATTTACGTATTATGTGAATGGTAGCACGTTGCGTGTTTTTCATAAGACAGCCTCTTGAGTGCCTTCAAATTATTTTAACAATGGGTTGTACACACATGAATGTACCACAGGAATCTCGTCTTAATTAAGTAATTTTAGGTGTGCGAAAGTAGTGTTGACTGGGCTGTGAAAATACTATTTGTCAAAGATGTAACTCGTTAACTATTTCGGATGAATCAATAAAGAAAAAACCCAAAGAAGACAATTGTTATGGCAGGTTTCATTGTGAAACTGAAAATGATTTCTACTTTAATGTTGCATGTGCAGCTCTATTGCTTGAATTATATTTAGGGTCCCTTTGAGGTCCTCTGAAAACCCCCATGCACTGCAGGGTGTCAGGTATGGCACCACTATGCTATATAATCCGGGGGTAATGTTTAAGAAGGGGATATTTTGAAGGTTGAGTGTTGTATATACATCACTGCTGCTCATTCTTCTCCAGTTCCTTTAACCCCTTGGCAGCGGCGGTAATTCCGCCGCAGCGCTGGGGGGAGGGGGGTTTGCGCGGCGCCGCCATGCTTGTGACGGAACCACGCCATCATGAGACACGGGCGGGCTGTGCTTATGATGACATGGTTCCGTCGTGACTCCACCCACTCACTAAGCGGGGAATCAGTGCCGGGTGGGCGGAGCGGCATGACGGAACCACCCCGTCATGAGGACACGCCACCCATGGCTCATGACGGCGTGGTTCCTTCACAAGCACGGAAGGAGTTAAAGTCTGACGTCAAGTAGCGATGAGGCTGGCAGCCATTTTGCTGTGTTAGCTCTAGAGGAACCAAATCATGTGACTTGCCAACAAATAAACAGAGCAACAAATTGTCACCTGAATGAAGCCCGGCACCATGGGACTACAAAAAACACAGTTCTGGCGGGTGGCCAATGTCCAGTTTGCTGCAAGGTTTGCATTTTATACGACTCGACAAACCGCTTACGTCAAGCTTAGCAAAATGGCAAAGGAAATAAAACCTGGCCTCTCGAGTAGGGTTAAAGAATAAATAGCTCATTCTGGAAGACCATAAAGATATTCAGAAATAGAGATTGAAAGACATCCCCACAGGTCTTCGGCTCGCGCCTATCTCTCCCTGGAACAAGTCCAGTATAATCTGTAATCAAGAGCAGTCGGAAGGGAAAAAATTAATGAATATAAAATGTATAGAGCGCTAACTTAGCCCAAGGGCATCAAGGCGCTATAGCAGATCGATGTGCGCGGGCAACACAGAAACACACTCAGACAGGGGTCGTTGTAAACAACCAGGGGCCTTATTTATGAGGCCTTGCGTCAGTTTTTCAGATTTCACTGCATCACTTTTAGGATGCTGTTGCGTCAAAATCTTGTGCCTGCCTCACAGCAGGCGTAAGACTGACGCAAGCCCTTTCACATGGGGCTTTCCCCATGTGAAAGGACGCATTGTTGGAGTTGCGTCACTTTTCTGACACACCCCAGCAATGCGTGACTTTTGCGCTTACAGATACGTCAGAAATACGGACGTATCTGTAACTCCTTGCGACATGATGCGTCATACTGTAAATATGACGCATCATTGGTGTCGCAAGGAGGACGCAGTGAAAAGTGACGCATCGCTGTTTTCACGCAGCGATGCGTCACTTTTCATAAATGAGGCCCCAGGTCTTTAAAGCTTTCCGAAAAAGGAAATGTGACACCTGCCCAGAGATTTCCTCCAGGAGGGAATTACACAACTTAGCTCCGGCTGATGAGAAGGCTCTACCTTCCCATTTAATCTTTTTGAACCTTGGTACTATGAGGTGGTTTTTTCTCGCCGACCTAAGCTCCCTAGTGGGAACATAGCACTTGAACATGGATTTGATACTCTCAGGGCCCAAACCATAGTAAGCATTGTGAGTCAAACAGAAGGTTTTGAAAAGGATTCTGTGATCCAACGGCAGACAGTGCAATGTAGAAAGAGAAGCCGATGCTGAGTGGTACTTTGGCAAGTCCATTACCAGCCTGGCAGCGGCATTCTGCACCAGCTGTAAGCGTTGCAGTATTCCCTAATACCCAAATAAAGAGCGTTACAATAGTCCAATCTGGACATTATTACCGGGATTACAGCATGTTTATGGGAATCAAATGATAGGAACTGAGAGATCTTTCTAATGATTCTGATTAAGCCAAAACAAGTCGACACTGTCCTGTTAATCTGTAAGCTCAAAAAAAGGGAATTGTCCACTAGGACTCCTAAATTTTTCCCATGGGAGACAGGACTTGGACAGTTACCTAGCGAGTCCGGCCACCATTCACTGGACCAGATATCCAAATTATTCCCGAATATTAAAACCTCGGTCTTCTCACCATTTAATTTCAAGACGTTTTGCATCATCCAGGAAGCGACTGCTTCCATACAATTTTTGAAGTTGGTGGCGGATTCACTAAAACTATGGGTGATGGACACCATAATTTGTGTGTCATCCACATATGGCGGTAGGGTAAGTGTGCCTTCAAGGGATTTATTTAAAGGTTTTACTGATTTGTATTAAAATTTCTAGGCCAGACAAATGATTACCTTGTTGGTTATTTTCTTTCAGCGACTGATTTTACTACTCAGTTGTAACCCTGGGCGTAGTGAGCGTAGTGGGGCTTCGCGAAGCTACGCAAAGTGGGCGAGAAACTACGCCCACCTGCGCACTTCGCGTAGCCCCACTACACACCACCCGCCTCCCTCCCGCCCTCAGTAAATACCCCCTTCAATGTTTAAATAAGTTTAAAACCACTTACCTGGTCCGCGCGCATCCCGGGGCTCCCTCGTCTCTTTCAGTGCCCGCGTCTTGAACCCTAATGCGCATGCGTGGCCGCCCGCGCATGCGCATTTCTAGCGAGAAATGCGCATGCGCGGGCGGCCACGCATGCGCATTAGGGTTCAAGACGCGCACTGAAAAAGACGAGGGAGCCCCGGGACGCGCGCGGACCAGGTAAGTGGTTTTAAACTTATTTAAACATTGAAGGGGGTATTTACTGAGGGCGGGAGGGAGGCGGGTGGCGGGCCAGCTACGCTCGTCCACGGAGCATGCGTAGTGCCGGCTACTACGCCCGCACCGCAAAATGCGTAGCAGACGGCACTACGCATGCTCCGTGGACGGAGCGTAGCTGCCCGCCCACCCCTACTCAGTTGTATTGTCTCATGAATCAAAATCACAAAAGATCATTCAGAACATGAATCATAAGTGCAAAAGCGTGCAAAGAACTAGAACAAAAGCGGGTGTATGTAGAAGAATATTCACTTTTTATCTTTAGATTAGGGTACTTAAGAATACAGACAATGTAACAAAAAGGAAACAATATAAAAATTAAGAGCCTTCACAGTAACAGTTGCCAACACTTTTCTTCCTGACAGAAATTAAACAAATTATAGAAGAAAAAGCGGAGGTCGATGTTTCGGTCTCTATTTTTTCATTAACAAGACCATCTTCAGGACTGACATGTATAGTTGATGACCCCTATTATAATGTAGAACAGAAGTAATTATCATTTGTTCTTACCACGAATTGTACACATAAAAAATTACATTATATCACCCACATTCTTTTGCACAAGAACAAACTTATTTTGCATATGACAACACATCCAGACCAAAGGATTTTACCACCCTGGCCAGCAACGTAGATGTTCAATAAAGAGAGGTACTCTGTGAAAAACACTGCTTTCTGACCCGGGGAGCCAGGCTCAGTGGAGTGACCCTGGCTCGAGCAGGCAGCCTGAGCAAGCTGGACAGAAAAGACAATGGAAGGGGAAAAGTGGTCTTATCACCACCAAGTGACAGTTTCACATCACCGTCTACATATCTCTATAATCTCCAAATAAAAAAACACTGCTTTCACTCAGGCGTGTGGGAGCTGAGGCCGATGTGTGGTTTGGAGTACAGGTTGCTCCTTGATTAGAGCAAGGAGTGCTGTATGTCATACACAAACTGTAGCTGCTACTCAGGGATATGGAGCAAAGTCCCAGCATGGAAAACATTGACCACACAATTGACCTTGCATTTCATTAAAGGTGAAGCAGTTGCTAATCAGCACAGAAGCAGACAAGCACACGCACACACAGACACAAACTCAAGCACACGCACACACACCGACACAGACAACCTCAAGCACACAAGGACACGCACACACAGACACGCACCCAAGCACACATAGATATACGCTTGTATTTTACAACTCTGCAGAGCTCATTTTATACACCTTAGAGGGAAGAAAAGCAGTTCTAGCCAAAAGTTCCCTCATTACAAGTGTGAGCCCACAGAGATTCTCACACAGAAGTATAAGATCAATCGACCTGGACACAGAAGTGGCACACTGTAGCATCAGAAGTGGACGGGACCTAGCCCGGAGCAAGGGTGCTCGTAAGGCAGTGACTGAGGTGACCTGCAATTGACGCACTTAAATGCCGCATGGCTCTTGATGATGGTTACACTAAAGTCATGCAAGAATCTTCTTAACGGTCCCATCTCTTTACATCACAAAGACCTTGCAGCTGTCTGAGGCCTGGGTACTAGATGGCTGTCCAGCTTTGCCCCGACCACATCAAATTCAAATAATTTAATAGAAGCATAACTCCCTTCAAAAGGAGCCCAAAAAGTCATGTTGTACTAAAAGAAGCCAAACCACAAAAACAAAACAAAGACTAACAATGAAAGGGCAGGCTTGGTGTGAAGGGGACAGCACATAGAGAAACGGTGGGAGGGAGCGTAAAGTAGTAACATTGCAAAAATCAGCTGTACGCATTTGCCAAGAAAACAAGAGGCAATCTAAAACAATGAAGAGGTATGGGGTGGTGCGGTGCGAAGGGGACAGCACATGGAGAACCAGTGGGTGGGAGAGGAAAGCAGTAATGCTGCAAACATCAGCTGTGCATGTTTGCTGAGAATAGGAACCAAAGCAATCTAAAAAATTGTGCACAAAGCAAACTGAAATGAATGGAAGCAAAATGAGACATGTAACAGGGCTAGCGGCCATGAGAGAAACAACACACCAAAAGGAGGGACAAATGGCCACGATTTTCCACTCAAAGCACTGCATTTAAAAAAGCACAGGAAAGAACCAATGAAAAGTGATGGGTGGGTCCGAACCCCACAGAGTGAATACCACATGTCTCGAAGACAGCGCATGTGCACTGCTTAGGCTCGGCCTATAAAGCACTAGAACAGAATGGATATGTCCTTCTGGAAGTCTCAATAAGTTTTCTTGTACAAGAGACCAGTATTACTAGCCTCTTGACCACTGCTCTGTGTGAATTTGATGTGTTGCTCACCATCCACCTGCTATACTTTTTTGGGGTTCCATAAATACACAAGGGTGCACCTCATAACTTAGCCAGGAGCCTGGGGCAAGCAACTATGGCAGATCAGTGTTTCCTAAACTTTTCTGAACAATCAAATATAGAACAATGAATGTCATAACAATTCCTAATGAGTAATATTATACCTGTGTACTGAGGCACTACATATAGGTATTATTCATACTAAGTTACATAAAAGAGGAAGAAAGATCAAAAACTGAGTAATGAAGAAGAATAAAGGTGATATGACGTGCTTGGTGCTTAAAGTGATCTGCAAAACATACTGCAAAGATACCAAGCGTGAACACATGTAGCAACCATAGGACCAGTGCCCAATTTGTGCCAGTGGATGCGGAGGGATCCACCAGCACACATTTCAGGGGACTGGAACGTATTTTTCCATCATCAGACTTTAACTCAGAACGAGAATGAGAAAGGCAGAAAAGAGACTAAAATAGAGGCAGAGAAAATAAGAGAGGAGTGACAAAGAGAGACGGCAGGGATGAAAAGGAACCTGAAGGAGTGAGATGAAAGAGCAGGGAATGTATGGTGGTGGATGAAAGAGGGATGAGGTGGAATCAAGATTAGGCAAAGATTAGAGATCATTGATATTTGGAGATTCCAACATTCTGCAGCACCAGTAACAAAGCACCTTGGGTTGCGTTTAAGTTAATTAAGCAATTTCAACATGGGAAGGAAACAATCAGAGAGGTTCATATGGCTATAGTCAACTTAATTTCAACCCAAAGGGCTAGTAGAGTCATCATCAGGACTGATAATGCAGAATGCTCGAGATGGGAATTAGAGGGAGGACCAAAGGTCCGCAGTCTAAAACAGAGAGAGAACACCAAGCTGAAGTTAAGGAAGGTGTGCCTCATAAAGGAAGTCCAATGCAGGATTGAATTGCAGCACATTGGAGCAGACATAAGCTAGTGCCGGGAAGTAAATGTACATCCTACAGCACTGGAACCACCTTGTTTGAATTTGGGAAGTTCTCAAACAGGGAATCAACCATTATGACCTGCAAGGGAAATCGTCAAATTGGGCTATTGGGCAACCAAATAACAAATTGCACTGTGTTAGCTGGATGAAATAAAATCTTGCAAACCTGTAGTGATTACACCAAACAAGGTAAGTGTATGAGCACGTACTTTATTAACTGTTCATCTCCACAGCTTCCAGGAACTGACCATCCCTGGATTCAAACAGTAACATTCCATTGCCAAAAACAATGACATCATGGAACTGGGAGTATGTAAGAACAATAAGTTAATGAATAACTACTACAACATCTCCTCCCTTTCCATATGAGAGCACAGAGACATAAAGAAAAAGAGAAAAGACTGAAGAAACTACATATAAAGAGTGAAAAAAGCTACAGAATATGAAAACAAGAAAGAAGAAGAGTGAAAGTAAACACAAGCAACAAATTCTTAAAAACAAAATGACTGTATACACAATTAGAGATTTAAAAACAAAATGACTGTATAAACAATTAGAGATTTAAACGTGTTGGCGGAACACTTGCCCTACCACTCCTCCGAGGAGGAACATATCTCAAGGTAGATTTAACCTCACTCCTCTTTGGATAATATTCAGATTGATCAGAGTTGTTTGTTTCAAGACTCAATTGCAAAACCAACTTCATTGGAATCTTGTATACTCTAGAAAGATTCCACCAATTTTTTCCATTGACTCCAACCGCAAAACGAGAAGTGGCATCCACCTTAACAGGAGGACTAAACTTAGACAGACCCGTAGAAACATTTAAAGGAATCTTGATTTTAACCCAATCCCCAACCGAGACTGAAGATTTGAAACCAGATTCTTTTATGTGATGATCAGCCTGCGGTGTCTGAACTGTGAGAAAAGATTGAATGTCTCCCGCCCCCTGGGTACCCCTTCGCTTTGACACCACAACCCAGTTTTTCATCCAAGCAGGACACATGTGAAAAGAAGCTTCTCTACCTCTGAGTAAATAAAAAGGACTACATTTGTAGTGGAACTGGGGGTAGTGCGGTGAGCCCACAACATACTCTGGACAGCTTCACTAATGTCAATCCTAGAAGATACAGCCCACTGAACACACTTGATGAAGCAAAGCTTCGCATATTTTGCGGCTTGCCGAAATCAAGAACCTCATTTATGTGTAATAAGGTAACCCGTGTATGTCTTACTAACGTTTATATTAAGTTTGAGTAAAGTTTGAGACGCTTGCCTATGTGTATTTCTAATGAAATTAATCCATGTCCTCTAAAAATGGCCGCCGCTTGTATTTTAGTTACTGCGCATGCGTCAGCCACACTCACGTGTCCTGACGCGTCTGCAGAAGTGGAGGGAAAGTTATGCGCATGCGTAATTCATAGCTGTGCTTATCATGTGGTACTGCTCGTGCCACTGCTCTTGTATTTCGTCTAAATGTAGCTAACATTTAAATTGCATAAGTTTATTTCTTGATGATGAGTTAAAAGTACAAACCCTGCGATGTGTTTTCATAATGACATTATTATGTATTAATCTGTTTTCGCTTACTTTTCATGTACCGCGGGCAATGGGGGTCTGAGTGAGAGGAGAGCCATATTGGAGGTCCCTTCTGCGCCTGTGCGACATTCGGCAGCACGAGGGACCTTGGCTGATGGAACATAGCCAGCTGGCAGTGATGGGCGAGATGCTCCTGAGAAAGTCACCTCTGCCCTGCGAGAACAGCGAATGTGGCTTCTTATATGTTACATTGTATAGATGTGCTACTGTTAGCTCATGGGAACCCAAACATGCTAGGCGGTCCCAAACTATGTAAATGAAGGCTTCAAATCGCATATTGTGATTGGTGTGTTACCCAAATCCTACCTTAGGACCAATCGAAATTGAGGGATTCTGACACTTTGCAACATTGGGGGGTGGTACACTGTCCCAAAACTGTATATCTACCCTGGGTTCACCTAGTGAACCGTCCGACTTGTCTGGTTTAGCTGACCTGTCACTGACCCAACGCACTCAATAGGTGACTGAAAATACAGAGAGCTGCGGAGCACTCTGTCCGAATTTGACCATAGACTAAGGTTTTACTGAACCTTAAAGTGCTGGCAAGGCACTTAGCTGGGAGTTCGCTGACCCAATCGGGGTCTTGATCGATATCTGCAGAGCGGGTGGAGCGCAGGCGTTGCTTCCTAACTGTGGGTTCCGGTCCTGTCCTGAAGAGGGTCCTGTCCTGAGGGTTTGCTGTCCTGTCCTGAGGTCCTGTCCTGACTCTTATTCCGAGGGTATCCTGTCCTGTCCTGGGTGTCCATTCTGCACCTGCTGTCCTTTGAGGGGTATCCTTCCTTGAGGGTTTCCTGACTTTAACTGACCCGTGGCCAGGGTTTGGTTTCCACACCTTTCTAGGTAAATACTGCTCCGAAATCTCTTGAAATTCTTGCACCTTCTGAATTTCTAACTTTTGCTTCAATAAAGTTCAACATTGCAAATGTGATATTTTCCATGCCTTTCCGCAACTATTGAAAGTCATTTAAAATTTTGCAAAGTTATTTCTATGTCTTCTCATTTGTTAGAAATTATATTTTGCATAGCAGTGTGTCATTTCCTGATATGGTCTAGAACTTCGTTGCCTAGGTTGTTCAAAGGCCCTTTCACCTTAAGTGAAGCGTGTTATTCATTATAAGTTCTTCTATAATCACACACACTTAGTCTATCACTGTTTTAGATAATACTGACTTGCATAAGTATCTTTTCTCGTTACATTTTATTAGTACTTTGATGATTACTCTGCCATTATTTCTTTATGCATATGTGATTTACATTATCTTGGTTATTGATTGCCTTATTTTACTGTATCTCATGCAAGAAAATACTGAACTTTAGATAAACATTTTAAAACTTCCAGTTGTCCGTGGTCATTTACACAGTATTTTGAATGTTATTGGTTGGGTTTGTATTTTGTTGCCTTTCCTTTACAGCTAGCTCCCTGATTCATTGTGGTCATTAGGCACCTGCATCGGTGGATGGTAAGTCGGGTGCACTGAGAATTGGTAGCAGGGAACACACACACACCAAATTGGTAGAGCTCGTGAAGTCACCTGATCGATGTATATGGTGATTTGAAAAGTATATGGGCCCTGAAGCCGGAAACGGCGAAAACTATTGGTCGGGTGGCCTCGCGCGCTCTATCAGTTTTTCTGGTAGATCAGAGGATGGTTAGGGACTAGTTGAGAGTAAGGCAGGGACTAGTTAGACTAGTTAAGTCGGAAGCTGCTATTATATTAATGCTGCTATAAGAGCGGCTGTTCTGAGGGAACTGATCACTCTCTTGTGAATACGCTGCTGAAATTTATGAATTACTGTATTGTCATTATTCTTGTTCTTATATTGTTATATGTACTAATCAATGCATTTGTAAATCGACTTGTTAAGTGTTGTCCGAACTCCCCGGGGAATTGAAAGGGCAAGTGGTGAATAGAATCCATTGTCCTGAGGTCACAGGTTCGAGGAAAGTTAGGTGCAGGTTAGGATAACCGGGAAGCACTAACTAGGGTTTTCTGAATACATGTGTGAATAAATGACAGTAACGGGGTTCATTGGCAAAATTCCCATAGTGGCGTAACCTAGTAAGGGTCACATCGGAAGAGTAGCAGGTTCCTCGGAGCTAGCGTGAAAGCAGAGGGGTCCGCTGAGAAACCTTAAACTCGGAACATATCCCGGAAAGAAGTGGATGAGTTTAGGGGAATAACAGGTTCACCGATGCTAGAGTGAAGGGTAGGCGGAAGAGATCTGCCCGCAGCAAGTGAAAAGTAAATGGAAGTAGTTTACTTGCAGTAATAGAATTCTATCTCTGTCTAGACACTTGAGCACTGTGGCGAATGTGTATTTGTTGTAAAATAACCAAGCACTGAGCACTTTAAAAGTAAGAAAGTTTCCGTTACCTTGTGAAGGGAGGGAGTCAGTCGAGAAGCGCCTCTGACGTCACTCTGTGCCGCGCTGGGATTGGTAGAAACAGCGGGCGGGTAGCGGAGCTGAAATTGTAAAGGAGGGGTGAGCGCCGGAGCGTGGGAACTGTCTCACGAAGGGGCCGCGCACCCATTGGCAGAGCTTATTTTGTGTCGCGCACCCATTGGTTGCACGAATTTTCTGAAGCGCATTCTGATTGGAGGTAGTTTGTAAACAAAGTTAGCGCAGAAGTCGTATGTGGCACTCGCGGACTACAGAGACGCGACCTGATCCAAGGCATCTAGGGTTTGAAAGGGATCAGTGGAAGGCTAACAGATACGATATTATGTACGGAACCAAGAGAAAAATGTCCCTTGTAAATAAGGTGAAAAATTATTTTAAAACGGACAAACCCATTAAATCTAGGGAAGGTGTTCTTGTCCCAGCACCCAATACTCCTGCCTCATTCATGATGTTTGACCGAGGGTACAATACCTGTGTGTGGCTGGAGAATTGGGTGAAGTACACAAAAGATGACGGAGTATTGGCTTTTCCGTTAGATGGTACTTTCAATGGTAGGATCTTATTTAACTTAAGAACCCGAATGAATGAACTGCATCCCAGACCGAGACTAACGCAGTATGAAGCATTAGAGGAATGGGAGATTGAGGCTTTTGAAAGAGAAAGACCCCGAATGGACAAGGGTTTGACCAAGTGGTACCCCAGGCTGAAACAGGAGTCCAGGGATAAAAGGATGAAACAGTGGAGGCAGAGCATGATTGTTGAGGGTCTGTTTCCCATGATGCCGGCATGTCATAACCCTGCAGCGGGGGGGAAAAGTACTGAAAAATGTAAGCATTGGGGGGCCCTAGGGGATTCAGATGATGAACTAATAGATGACATCTGTACCAGAAGTCCGCCACCTTACAATGAGGGAACCCGACCTTCCAGTGTAGGAGATGTTCCCCGACGCCCCTTCCAAAAGGAAGAAGACAGGTCCCTGGGACTGGGAGGGGGTGGTCAAGTATTACCCTATCCTGAGAAACCCGAACTGGCGGAAACAAGGGATATATATCCCAAAGTGCCCGCAAGTCAGGAAGAAAAATATTCACGTACAAAAACTTTTTTCCCCAGACCCTTGTATGAAAGCGAAGAGAAACCATCGAATTCAGGACTGCCTTTTGTTCAACCCCCATATGGGGAAGAGCGCAGGTCCTTTAATACTGGAACTTTATTCCCGAAGCCAAATTATGGTGGAGGACCAAGTGAAACGCATCCTACTGCCCCGAGTTTTACTCCTCCGCCTACTGCCCCGAGTTTTACTCCTCCGCCTACTGCCCCGAGTTTTACTCCTCCATTGACCCCACAGATATTACATGACACAACTCTAAGAAGGGTACTAGTGGAAAAGGAGCAAGAGGCTCTAGCTAGACAAAGAACAGAAATAATTCAGAAAATTTCTCAGATAAATACCAGTCCTGAGGCATTGACTATTCCAGTAACTATTGGACCGGTGGTCCCGTTATACGGAAATGGTCAGGGAAATCCGATTACTCCAGTCATGACCCCAGTCATAGCAACCCCGAGACAGGAACCAATCATCATAGATGATCAGTCCAGTGAGTGCGAGTCTGAAGTTGCATTCTTGGAATTGCCAAACAAACAGACCGCAAAGGGAACACAGCTGAGGTATAACCCTTTTAATGCAAAGGAAATTAAATTAGAGACAGCAACAGGTACTAGGAATGTCTCTCTGGTAACTCCGGATGAAATTGAGAGTTGGAGTCGTGAATTAGAAAAGCAGACTCCGCAAACAAAGCCTTTAGACCTCTGCAAGCTGAGGGTTGAAATAGAAGAATTAATGGCAGGAAATGTGGGGTTGAATCGATTGAATACCTACTCTGAGGAAGAATTGTCGTTCATATGTAAAAGCTTTACAAGGAACACCAGAGTGCTCCATGAAAAACTGACCGAAACAGCAATTAGTATGGGGGTAGATATCTCAAAATCCAAGCCCTTACAGAAACCATACAGAGCAGACTTCTCAGACAAGGATATAGAACATCTGAATGTGGCCGGAAAGAAGCTACAGATTAAAGAATTAATGGGGGTACTGCAGAAATGGGGAGATGTGGAAAAATGGAGAAGCAGGTGGGCGAAAAAGAGGGAAGAGGTTCGCTCCCGACAAGTGACTCCCGAGTTTGCTTTAAGAGAGGTAGAAAAACCTGAGCAGTTATGCCCCATGCGCGAAGTTCCAGGAGGGAAATATGTGCATGTCCCCTGGTCTAGGCAGGATATTGTGTCCTTCACGAACGATTTTCCAAAATTAAGAGAGAAACCAGTTGACTGGTACCGGCAAGTGGAGAGGTTCGTGAAGGTACAGAAATGTCTGTGGAAAGACCTGGATGGGTTTTTCGACATTGTGGTTCCAGTAGATTTATGGACCCAGTGTAAAATAAACATAAATTGGCCCAGTGAAGAGTATCCCAGAGACAAGGACACAGGGGAGCCATCAAAGGAAGTCATGCGAAAATATGAGCAGGTAATTCAGCACTTGAAAGAAAAGGTGCCCGCCAAGGAAACTGATTGGACAAAAATAGATAGAACAACACAGGAAAGGGACGAGACAGTGCACTCCTTCTATGAGAGGTTATTGCAGGTATTTAAAACATACAGTGGTATTGACAACATCGACCTGAAGGATATGACACACTTTATTTACAGGTTTGTAAATGGTTTAAGACCTGAAATTTGTCAGTGGATAAAAGACAATAAAATCTGTTGGCATACTAAGAAAATGGATGAGGTCCTGCGGTACGCTAAGTACTGCGAGGACGAGATGGCAGAAAAGAAAAAGGCCCTTAAGGAGAAGGTTATGTGGGCTCAGGTGAAGCTCGCAGAACAGCAGGAAAAACAATTGAGTAACATGGTTAAAAATGCTGAGAACAAAAGTCCTGGGGGAGGGGGTGGAGGAAAGCCCCGGCCCAAATTTAGCAGGGAAGAGGCTATGAAAAAATTTCCCTGCCATCAGTGCGGCGAAATTGGACACTGGCGAAACGAGTGTCCCCAATTAGTCGATGTTAATGAGACAACTCCTGATTTAATTCCACAGACGCAGAAAGAAAGACCAAGAAAGACTCAACCCCAGGTAAAAACAGTTCAGGTGCCTCGAGCACCTGAACTGGTATACAGGGGAAGACAGGCAGAAAATGAAGAGATAGAGGTTTGGGAAAGCGGGGAGAACAGAAATACAGCAACTTCGCAGTATCTGCTGAATGATACCTTCCTTTGTAATGATCAGGACTGACGGGGCCTGAGAGGGGAGGACGAGGAGTGCGTACTTGGCGCTTCCTTGCCGGTAGACCAGTCTGGACCATATATTGAAGGAAAGGTTGACGGAAATGATGTCACCTTTCTGTTGGACACTGGCGCTACCCGTTCTACTGTAAGAACAGTAGACGTTCCAAACCTGCCCCTCTCGGGAGAAAACATCCAAGTAGTAGGTGTATCTAATCAATTGATTAGTACTCCTGTTACCGAACCAATGGAGATTTCAATTGGAAATTTTAAACAGATGCATAGATTTGTAGTCTGTGACACCAGTCCAGTAAATTTACTGGGACGTGATTTGCTGTGTAAAATGAACTGTACCATCTTTTGCACACCAAAGGGTGTCGAAATACAGACCCCAGATGAAGACGGCATTTATAAATTATTGTTGCTTAGACCTGACTCAGAACTTAAAAGATTGACCCTGCAGGACTTGCCCCAAGAACTACAGGAAGCCGTAAAACCAGAAGTGTGGGATTTCACTGGAAAAGATGTGGGTTTGATGAAAGATGTGGACCCCATACAAATAGCCATCAAAGACAATGCAGTATATCCTAACACTAGGCCCTACCGAATGAATGCTGAAGTGAAAGCAGGTGTCACTCTGGAGATACAAAAATTATTGGAAGGAAACATCATACAAGAAGTGATGAGCAGCCCATGCAACTCACCGATTATGGGCATCAAAAAGCCTAGTGGCAAGTATAGGGTAGTGCAGGACCTGAGAAAGGTTAACAAGATTGTAGTTCCTTGCTGCCCTATTGTCCCGAACCCTGCAGTAATTCTGTACCAGATTCCTTGGGATGCTGAGTGGTTCACTGTGATTGATTTGTGTCATGCATTCTTTTCGATACCCCTGCACCCCGACAGCAAATTTCTTTTCTCATTTGCCTTCGAGGGTCACGTGTATTGTTGGAACCGGGTCCCTCAAGGGTATACAGAGAGCCCTTCTATCTTTAATCAGATCTTGAAGAAATGTCTAGAGACTTTGACATTACCTGGGAACTCTGTATTAGTGCAGTACATAGACGACCTTCTATTGGCGTCTAAAAGTCACAGGGACTGTGTAGTTGACACCATTGCTCTCCTAAATCACCTGTGTGAGAAAGGGCATAAAGTGTCCCCTGACAAACTACAGTTCTGTGCGAAATCAGTGAAATATCTGGGACACCAGATAGAAAAGGGTGTCAGAAAAGTCACTTCAGAAAGAGTGAGAATAATTCAAAAGATGCAGTTGCCCCGTACTCAAAAGGAAGTCAGAATGTTCCTGGGTGTTTTAGGGTACTGCAGGCAGTGGATTCTGGGATTTGCAGCCTTAGCCAGGCCCTTGATAAAAATGACCACGAGAGGAATGCCAGATGTTGTACAGTGGGATGATGAAAGTCTAATGGCTTTCACAAGACTGAAAAACTGTCTGTGTACAGCCCCTGCATTGGGAATGCCAGATTATTCAAAAGAATTTGCCCTTTTCTGTGACACTCGCGATAATTGCGCATTGTCAGTCCTGACTCAAGAACATGGCACAACCAGGAGGCCTGTGGCCTATTTCTCTGCCACACTGGACCCAGTAGCTGCTGGGTTACCAGGTTGTCTAAAAGCAGTAGCTGCTACCTGTGCAAGTTTAGAACAGAGTGAGTCCATTGTCATGGGACATCCTGTGACTGTTTATGTTTCACATGGAGTGGTAATTCTATTGACCAGAACTAAAACACAGTATCTCACCCCTAGTCGGCTGACTAAATACGAGAGGATTCTTGTGGGCGCAGCAAATGTAAACATTGTTAGGTGCGGTATTCTGAACCCTGCCACCTTACTTCCTGACCCCTCAGAAATGGAAGGTAGGGATGATGATGAACATGATTGTATTGATCTGACAGAGTTCAGTACCAAGCCACGCCCAGACATAAAAGAAGTACCATTGCCGGAGCATGATAAAGAACTATTTGTGGATGGTTCCTGTCTAAGACATGAATTAGGAGGCTTGAGTGCTGCTTATGCAGTAGTGTCTTTCGAAAAGATTGAACAAGCAGGTTATCTATATAACATCAAGTCTGCACAAGTAGCCGAATTGATAGCCATGATAATGGCTTGCAAAATTGGGAAGGACTTACGCATAACAGTGTATACTGACAGTCAGTACTGTTATGGCGTTGTGCATGACTTTGGCCAATTATGGATGCAGAGGGAATTCATGACTTCCTCAGGTACTCCCATTCGGAATGCAAAGGTTGTTCATGACCTTTTAGAGGCCATCCAGTTGCCCAAAGAACTGGCAGTGGTAAAATGTGCTGCTCATCAAAGGAGCATGGACAGAGTATCACTGGGAAACGATTATGCTGATCGAGTGGCTCAATGGTGTGCCAAAGATCGATATATTATAAATCCAAAACGAGGGGGGCCAGGAACCAGCTGCCAGCTTCAGGTGTTTGAGGAAGTGCCTACATGGGATGAGGTGAGAGAGTGGCAGGAGTCGGCTCCTTGGCAAGAAAGAGAGAAATGGAAAGAGGATGGATGTAGACCGAGACGTGTGGATGGTGTCATCATAGGTCCAACTGGTATGCCTGTGTTACCCCGACACTTGCTTGGCACAATGGCAAGATTAATACATGAAGGATCACACATTGGTAGGGATGCCATGATTCTGGTATTTCAACAGACTTGGTACAGCAAGAAATTCAGGAAGGTAGCAGAGTCCCTCTGCCAGAGGTGCCTGTCATGTCAACAGATGAACCCAGGCAAGAGGACCATGGTTGAACTGAGCAAGATTGGGAGGTCAGGGGGCCCCTTTATAAAAATACAGGTTGATTTCATCACCATGCCCCGTTGTGAAGGGAAACGATATGTCCTTGTCATTGTTTGTGTATTTTCAAAATGGGTAGAAGCTTACCCTACTCCCAAGAGTGACGCACTGACAGTAGCAAAGTGTTTACTAAAAGAGCTGATACCTAGGTTCGGAATACCATACATTATTGAATCAGACCAAGGTGGACATTTCCACAATGAAATAATGGCTGAACTGTGTAAGGCCTTTGGGATAAGGCAGAAACTTCATTGTGCATACCATCCAGAGGCTTCTGGAATAGTGGAACAAGTAAATGGAACTATCAAAAACAGACTAGCAAAGCTGACAGATGCTACTGGCATGAACTGGGTGAAGGCCCTGCCCCTGGTCCTGATGGGACTAAGAAGTGTTCCAGACCGCAAGACAGGCCTAAGTCCCCATGAAATCATTATGGGAAGAGTGATGAGACAAGCATGGGTGCCAGGAAGCAAACTGTTGAGTATTACTGATGATTTGGTGCTTGAATACTGCAGAAGATTGGGTGACCAAGTGCGTTCTATCTCTCGCCAGATTGGAGACGACGGCATCCTTAATCCAACGACTCCTCTCCACAACTTGGTTCCAGGAGACTGGGTCAAAATAAAGAAGCACACTCGATCAAGCTGTCTGGCACCCAGGTGGGGAAAGAAGCGCCAAGTAATCCTGGTGACAACCACTGCAGTGAAAGTCGCAGGTGTTCCCCAGTGGATCCACGCCGGACACACCCAGAAGGTATTGCCAGACAAAGGATTTGAAAAACCAGGGCAACCAGCAGAGGACCCTGAAGAAGCCAGACCAGTAGCAACTGACAACGAGCAGCCCAGCACCAGTCAGGTTGCAGGAACAGCAGACGTTGGCCCAGGAGTAGTTGACTGCGAACTGCCAAGAAACCAGCCTGCTGAAGAAGTCCAGGAAACTGAGCCAGGAGTAGCTGAAGACGAGCTGCCAAGCATATGGCCAGAAGAATGGATACCGATGATTGATCTGACCGAAGATCCTATCAGAACAAGAGAACGACTTAGTGAAGGTAGAGAGTGGACTAGTCAGGAAAAGCAAGGCACAGGCGAAGAACCTCAGCCACTTGAGATCCAAATCAAAACTGAGGAAGGAGAAGGTCAGACAGGGACAGAGCACGTGATTGATACAGATCCAGTGAATAAGACTGAACAAGTACCCGATACTGAACAGGTACCTGAGACTGAACAAATACCTGATATTGAACAAGTGCCGGATACAGAGCAAGTGTTCGATACTCCTCCATTAACTCCTGATGTGGATAAGGGACAGACGAGACATAGAGTAATAGTTCGAGCAGAAGAAAATCAAGAGATCGAAGTGCTTGAACAGGATCAGATAGAGTTAGAAAAACGGGTTCAGGAAACAGAAACAGAAACAGAGACAATTGAAAGCCAAAAACAAAATATTCCTGAACAAGGCCAGATTAGCAACCAGGCAGAAGAATTTGATGCTAGCCCTGGAACTAGTCAGATAAGGGAAGTAGGAGAAGAAAGTGGAGAAGAATTACCACAAGATAAAGAGAACAAGAGAAGAAGAAAAGAAAGTGAAGTCCAAGTACCAACTAAGAGAATAAAGAAAAGAAACAACCTTGAGCCTAGGTTTGTAAAAAGACTACGACTAAGAATAAAGACAGTGGAAGAAAAACGTGCAGAAGCAAGAAGAAGTGCTCGAATAGCAGAGCAGGAAGAAGACTCTTCCAAAAGAAGGAGTGAGCGAATAAAAAGACAAAACAAAAAGTACAAGTCTCCTGAATGGACACTGGTTTTGGAGGAGCTTGAAGATCTTGATATAACTGACGTGAGTGACGGAGAACCTGTCCCAGAGTACTCAGCTGAAGAGGAAGACGAGCCACCGTGAATTTGCACAAAGTAAGCTAATTGTGTAAAGCAACAAAGAGGGGTTCAAGAGACTCCTTCTGAGCTAAAATGTCTGATTCAACAGTGAATGGTAGACCTAGTTGCAGCCGTTTTAAGACGTGTTGCAAGGTGTGTATATGTAGTATAGTAGTACTGATAGTTATCTGGATAGGATTAACAATTTTCATTCCCTTTGCTGTAAGTAAAGATACTAACATTGTCCCTACTGAAGTTGTAAATACTGACAGTGAAGAGCTGACAACACAGAGTGTAGAAAGACATGAGAGAGCATTGAGACAAACTAAACGAGACTTAGAAGCATCAGATGAGAAAGGACTACATTATCATGGCATGAAGAACAGGACACATTTAAATGTTTTCGCAAACTTGTTAATACACTATGTAGAGACTATGGAAATTGAGGATTGCTATGTCTGCATGAAGCTACCTACTTCGGTGGCTGAGGGCGTGACATACCATCATCTGCCATTAACTTATGGAATTTCCTGTAGCATTTTAGCTAGTTTATTTTACAAAAGGGGACCGTTACAGTATTATTACTCTAACAATGACGTGATCTTTTCTGAACTACCTATACGTGGGAACTTGAATCCTGTACATACCAAAACTGACACCATAAGATATATGGGAGACTACTTTCTGACTATAGGGAACATTGACATAGCAGACGCACACAGAGATAACTTGACTTGTTCTTTGCGTGAGCAGGAAAAGATGTTCCTGAACATGGCAGAGAAAAGGAGAATTAAAATTCAGAAGAAGGCTAATGACGAAAGTCAGAAAAAGCCAAAATGGGCAGAAAACATGGAAGGCACCTCATCTGGTGGAGCGGGTCCTGCTCTGTTGCTGGATTTTGAAAAGAAAGGCAAGCTATGTCTTCACCGCGAGAAGACTAGCTATTATAATAATGTTTTCATTGGTTCCAGTGAATGCGAACATAATTACAAGGTAATTGGAGGTTGGGGTTTCAAAAATGGGTCAGAGCCTGTGTTTCCTGGAATTTATTATATTTGTGGGGACAAGGCTTATTTCAAATTGCCGGATCACTGGTATGGAAGCTGCTACTTTGGCATTGTCTTCCCGAAGATATACCATGTGAATGGGAAAGCTGGAAGCAATGAAGATACTAATGGCTTAGTGCGTAGTAAAAGAGAAAGTATAGGTGAAATTATGGGTAGTATTTTCAGTGCACTGATACCTGGAGTGGGAGTGGTTCTGAACACTCACAGAATTTGCAAATTGTCTACTATAGTAGATGTGCTGTCTACTGAAACAGCTCATGGATTCCTGCTGGTCAATACTGAAATGGTTGCGATCAGATCAATGGTTTTACAAAATCGACTTGCTCTTGACACCTTATTAGCGAAAGAGGGCGGAGTCTGCCGGATGTTGAAGGCGCAACATTGTTGCACTTATATTCCGGACAAAAGTGTACAGATCAAAAGATATGTGCGAAACATTACTAATTTGGCAAAGGAACTCAAACCACTCGAGGTTGATAGTGCCTGGAAGAGACTGGTAGATGGTCTCTCAAATGTAGGTCATTGGCTTGCTGGCATAGGTAAAGGCTTATTATTCAAAATTCTGATGCCTATTGGTATTATAGGTCTTATTATACTTTCCATTTTCTTATGCTGTAAATACCGCAAGCGCACCAGAAAGCACGAGGTTAATGCAAGAGGGGTGAAACGAAGTGTGGATGAGATTGAATTAGAGGAAGTGAATGATAAGATATACAAAAAGGTGAAGATTTCTCACCCTGCTAAAACTGAAAGAGAAAAGCTAGAACGGTTGCTGGAAGAAATAGAACTTTATAAAGTGTGAAAGAAAGTTGGCATCTGGTTCCATTATAATTTGTGATGATAGTAGATATCATCAAAGAGGGGATTGATGAAGCAAAGCTTCGCATATTTTGCGGCTTGCCGAAATCAAGAACCTCATTTATGTGTAATAAGGTAACCCGTGTATGTCTTACTAACGTTTATATTAAGTTTGAGTAAAGTTTGAGACGCTTGCCTATGTGTATTTCTAATGAAATTAATCCATGTCCTCTAAAAATGGCCGCCGCTTGTATTTTAGTTACTGCGCATGCGTCAGCCACACTCACGTGTCCTGACGCGTCTGCAGAAGTGGAGGGAAAGTTATGCGCATGCGTAATTCATAGCTGTGCTTATCATGTGGTACTGCTCGTGCCACTGCTCTTGTATTTCGTCTAAATGTAGCTAACATTTAAATTGCATAAGTTTATTTCTTGATGATGAGTTAAAAGTACAAACCCTGCGATGTGTTTTCATAATGACATTATTATGTATTAATCTGTTTTCGCTTACTTTTCATGTACCGCGGGCAATGGGGGTCTGAGTGAGAGGAGAGCCATATTGGAGGTCCCTTCTGCGCCTGTGCGACATTCGGCAGCACGAGGGACCTTGGCTGATGGAACATAGCCAGCTGGCAGTGATGGGCGAGATGCTCCTGAGAAAGTCACCTCTGCCCTGCGAGAACAGCGAATGTGGCTTCTTATATGTTACATTGTATAGATGTGCTACTGTTAGCTCATGGGAACCCAAACATGCTAGGCGGTCCCAAACTATGTAAATGAAGGCTTCAAATCGCATATTGTGATTGGTGTGTTACCCAAATCCTACCTTAGGACCAATCGAAATTGAGGGATTCTGACACTTTGCAACATTGGGGGGTGGTACACTGTCCCAAAACTGTATATCTACCCTGGGTTCACCTAGTGAACCGTCCGACTTGTCTGGTTTAGCTGACCTGTCACTGACCCAACGCACTCAATAGGTGACTGAAAATACAGAGAGCTGCGGAGCACTCTGTCCGAATTTGACCATAGACTAAGGTTTTACTGAACCTTAAAGTGCTGGCAAGGCACTTAGCTGGGAGTTCGCTGACCCAATCGGGGTCTTGATCGATATCTGCAGAGCGGGTGGAGCGCAGGCGTTGCTTCCTAACTGTGGGTTCCGGTCCTGTCCTGAAGAGGGTCCTGTCCTGAGGGTTTGCTGTCCTGTCCTGAGGTCCTGTCCTGACTCTTATTCCGAGGGTATCCTGTCCTGTCCTGGGTGTCCATTCTGCACCTGCTGTCCTTTGAGGGGTATCCTTCCTTGAGGGTTTCCTGACTTTAACTGACCCGTGGCCAGGGTTTGGTTTCCACACCTTTCTAGGTAAATACTGCTCCGAAATCTCTTGAAATTCTTGCACCTTCTGAATTTCTAACTTTTGCTTCAATAAAGTTCAACATTGCAAATGTGATATTTTCCATGCCTTTCCGCAACTATTGAAAGTCATTTAAAATTTTGCAAAGTTATTTCTATGTCTTCTCATTTGTTAGAAATTATATTTTGCATAGCAGTGTGTCATTTCCTGATATGGTCTAGAACTTCGTTGCCTAGGTTGTTCAAAGGCCCTTTCACCTTAAGTGAAGCGTGTTATTCATTATAAGTTCTTCTATAATCACACACACTTAGTCTATCACTGTTTTAGATAATACTGACTTGCATAAGTATCTTTTCTCGTTACATTTTATTAGTACTTTGATGATTACTCTGCCATTATTTCTTTATGCATATGTGATTTACATTATCTTGGTTATTGATTGCCTTATTTTACTGTATCTCATGCAAGAAAATACTGAACTTTAGATAAACATTTTAAAACTTCCAGTTGTCCGTGGTCATTTACACAGTATTTTGAATGTTATTGGTTGGGTTTGTATTTTGTTGCCTTTCCTTTACAGCTAGCTCCCTGATTCATTGTGGTCATTAGGCACCTGCATCGGTGGATGGTAAGTCGGGTGCACTGAGAATTGGTAGCAGGGAACACACACACACCAAATTGGTAGAGCTCGTGAAGTCACCTGATCGATGTATATGGTGATTTGAAAAGTATATGGGCCCTGAAGCCGGAAACGGCGAAAACTATTGGTCGGGTGGCCTCGCGCGCTCTATCACACTCAACTAACATACAGTCGTTGCGCTCAATGAAACCATTGGCCTGTGGGTGATACAAAGACACCTGCTGGTGAGTGATCCCAGACTGAGAGAGAAAAAGAGACATCTCCTTAGAGGTAAATTGTACCCCATTATCTGACACAATCTCTTTGGGGAAACCCTCTCTGACAAACAAACTCTGAAGAAACTTGATAACCTCTTGTGAGTTGGGATCCGTCATGAAGAGAACCTCCCACCATTTCCTGAAGTAGTCAGCAACAACCAAAGCAAACTTGTGCTTTCTCCCGAACACATTGAAAGGTCCCACAAAGTCGATGGCCAATCTCATCCATGGACCACCAGGTGCCTCAACATGTTGTACAGGAGGTGAGACAATTTTCACAACCTTGTCACTGGTGGAACATGTAATACACGTTTCCACAACATAATTAATCTGTCGGTCCATAGAAGGCCACCAGTAGACACTGCAAATCCTTTTTTTTGTTCGTCTGTCCAAGGTGCCCCTAATGACCATAGTCAATGATACGACCCCTAAGAGATTCCGGAGGAACAAATTTATCTCCTCGCATAATTATCTCACCACCCTCCAACGTGAGTTCATCAGAAACCTTGGCAAAAGCATGTAAGTCACCATCCAAATGTTTCTCCTTGGGCCAACCAGAAACAATGAACCCTTTCACTTTTTTAAAAAGAGAATCTGACTCAGTGGCACACACCCACTCACGTTCAGTGAAACAACTAACACCACACACATCGACAGCAGCAATCAAACACTCTTCATCTGCATCATTGTCATATTCGATTTTCCCTAAGGGTAGAGGAGACCTAGAAAGATAATCAGCTCATGTGTTACGCCCACAAGGAATATGCGCCATCCGAAAATTGTATTGCAATAATTTGGAACTCAACCTAGCAATCCTGGGCGTGAGATCTTTAACGATTTTACCCTCCAAAATAGGGGTAAGAGGTTTATGGTCGGTAAGAAGAGTAAAAGTTTTCCCACACAAAAAACATTTGAACGTTTCAACCGCCCAACAACATGCAAGCAATTCACGTTCAATAACAGAATTTTTTTTTTCACTTGGACGTAAAGCTCGCGAAGCAAAACCTACAGTGAATTCCTTACCATCCTTGACCTGAGAAATCATGCCACCTAAACCACTGAGACTCTCATCCACAGACACCGTACATGGAAAAAGGGGATCAAAAGGAGTGAGAATGTTGCATGAGGCTAATTCTTTCTTGATGTTATCAAACTCTCCCTGACACAGATCATGCCAGAGAAATAAAGTTTTCTTTTTAAGTAATTCCCTCATGTGGACTGTCTTTGCAGCAAAATTAGAAATTAACTCTGTGTAAAATTCACACATTCCTAAAAAAGAAGAAACCTGTTTCTTTGAATTAGGACAAGGAGCATTGGCAATGGCGTCAATGAGACCCTCTCTTGGCACAATACCATCACCAGAGATGCAATGTCCCAAATATTCAATAGAATTAACACCAAATACACATTTCAACTTGTTTGCAACAGTCCTGTTACTTTCCAACCTGTTCAAAACATCAGCAAGATTTCTGTCATGTACAGCTTTGTTCTTCCCGGACACCAAAATATCATCTTGGAAGACAACCATATCTGAAACACCTTCTCCATCACATGCTGGAAAACTGAGGCTGCCGAGGCCAACCCGAAAGGCATCCTCCTAAATTGGAAGGTACCCACCGGCGAAACAAAAGCGGTTAAGTGCTTGCACGAAGAATCAAGTTCCACCTGGTGGTACGCTGATGCTAAATCAATCTTGGAGAAAAACTTAGCACCAGCAAATTTTGAAAGTATGTCATCAATACGTGGAAGAGGGTGTGAATCAATCCAAATCTCCCTGTTGACACTGCGTAAATCAATACACACCCTAAGATTTCCATTTTTTTTCTTGCGACAACCAAGGGACTTAACCAAAGTGACGACTCAATGGGTTCAATAACCCCTCTCTCACACATTTTCTTTAGCTCAAGGGACAAATCAACCCTAATGCTGAACGGTACATTACGTAGTTTGCGCTTGATTGGATTTGCCCCCTCCTTGACCTTAATACAATGTTTGAAACCTCTAATACAACCAAGTTCATCCCCGAAAAACTTTGGGAAACTTCGAAGCCCAGGGAACTAAACTCTCACCATCAGACTGATTTCCAACCACAGAAACCTGTTCTGAAGTGCCTGGTCTAAGCGTCATACCAAACAACCCCTGGTGGTACCAACCTAAAATGTTAAGACCCTTTTTGGCAACATAAACTTTCCCTTGGATGTGCCTATCTTTAAAAACCAACGAAGCTTAAAAAAAAAAACCCTGACAAATCAATCTTCCTCCCTTCATAAGAAACTGGGCTTTTGTCAAGAGGATTGAGTGGTCTGTCACCCCATGTAATCTCGAATAATTCATTTGTAATCATAGTCATTCTTGCACCAGAATCCACTAACAAAGGTAAAGACTTACCATCAACAAGTATATCGACAATAGGGTCAACACAATTTTGAGATTCATCCTTTACAAACACCACAAAATCAGTAAGAGAGCTAACAATCTCACTTGTGGAATCATTCCTAGGTTCCTCAGATTACTCAACACTAATATTCCCTCGAAAACTGCACATCTTAGCGAAATGCCCGTTTCCCACACGTGCGACAAGAAGCATTTTTAGCTGGACATATCTTTGAATTTGGAAAATGTGAAGAAAACCCACACTTATTACAAGCATTCTTTGAATAAACGTTCTTATCATTCTTATTTGAGATAGCTCGGTTATTTTTAGGATCGCCTTGCACAACTTAGCAAAATGCCCCTGTTTCCCACACTTGCGACAAGAAGCATTTTTAGCTGTATATATCTTTGAATTTGGAAAATGTGAAGGAAACCCACACTTATTACAAGCATTCTTTGAATAAACTTTCTTATCATTCTTATTTGAGATAGTTTGGTTATTTTTAGGATCGCCATGCACATCTTAGCGAAATGCCCCTGTTTCCCACACTTGCGACATGAAGCATTTTTAGCTGTACATATATTTGAATTTGGAAAATGTGAAGGAAACCCACACTTATTATAAGCATTCTTTGAATAAACTTTCTTATCATTCTTATTTGAGATAGCTCGGTTATTTTTAGGATCGCCTTGCACTTTAGCTTTATCTAACATATTTTTCTCAGCCGACTCCTTTTGTTCTTTGGTTACAGCAACAATGTTCTTCTCAACTTTGAGTTCCTTAGAAGCTTTTTGAGACAGCTCAATACTCCTGACAATGGTAATAGTCTCATCTAAGGAAGGGTTCTTCAAAGTGAGTAACTTTTGTTGAACTTTTTTCTCCCAACAATGAACAACAATCTGGTCTCTTATCAATTGGGAGTAAATTGTTCGAATTCACATTCTGAAGCAAGTATACACAATGCAGCAACATAGGATACAATACTCTCTTCACTCTCTTGTTTTCTTGTAAAAAATGTGTGCCTTGCAACAACCAAGCTGCTCTCAACATCAAATTGTTTTCTAACATACTTACGGCTTGATCATATACATTTAATTCCTTCTCACCTTCTACAATATTAGGCGGAGGAAGATGTTCCAAAACTGCAAGGCCCTCAAACCCTAGATTATGTTCAAAAATTAAACGTTTCCTTTCTGCACTAAACCTCGAACCCCCCATGGCACCAACATATTTTTCAAAAGCCCTCTACCACACTTTCCACTTGACAGGTGGATCTCCTGGAAGCTGTTAAAAAGGAGGAGGAGGTTGAACATGCTGCATGGCAGTACTAAACTAGAACAAGCAGGCTAATAACCCCCCCCAAAAAATTACCACCAGCAAAAATAAATAGTAGACTTGTTTAACAAAAACATGCTAGCGTGAATGTCAGTACTCTTTTCTTTTAAACATAAATACGACACTCTAAAGTCAGACTTGAAGGTATTGAAGAGTGGTGTTGATACGTAGCACAAAACTGCGTTGAAACGATGGATGGAACTGTTCAAAAATCAGAAGAAAACAACCTCTGAAGCGTCGGACAAAAGCAGATAGGGAAATCTCCCAGCGCAGTACTCGAAATGCCAAATGGAGTAGAGAAGTCCAAGACGCCCTGGAATGTTCGATGACAAACCGAAGCACACTGTGCGGTGAAACTCGTGATGACAGGCTAGACTCCACAACTGTTGAACTCCAATCCACGTACACGTAGATGGGAGCAGACAAGCCTCCAGAGAATCACGAAGGAAAATTTCAAGCACAAATCAGATTGTCAGGCAAAGGACCAATCAGATTTGCCAGTGACGCTCCAAGCACCAATCAGGTTGTCAGGAAAAAGACCAATCAGATTTGCCGGTGACACGCTTCAAAGAACACTCCAACACCAATGAAGAAGGCGCCTATGTCTTTTATTGGTGACGCGCTTCAAAGAACACTCCAAGACCAATGAGTGCAGGCATAAGACATACGCACTGAGAATCTTCAAAACAAAGACAAAAGAAACCGATGAGGCACACAGTGCCTTCGCCGAATCCCAGATGGAATTCTAATGCGTCATCATGTCCTTGACAGAAGACGAGTGAAGAGCTCCCAATTAATGAACTGAAGGTAAACATTAGCAGCGGTCAGCTAGTGCATTTAATAATACCCTCTGAAGCAGAAACCGAAGATGGCTCAAAAATAACTTGTTGAGAGTCTTCACAACGACGTTGCATTCATGGGTGGAGAGAGGAACAGTTCACCACGTCGCCAATTTTGTAGTGATTACACCAGACAAGGTAAGTGTAAGAGCACATACTTTATTAACTGTTCATCTCCACAGCTTCCAGGAAATGACCATCCCTGGATTCAAACAGTAACATTCCATTGCCATAACAATGACATCATGGAACTGGGAGTATGTAAGAACATTAAGTTAATGAATAACTACTACAAAACCTTTTCGAAGCCAGTGAGCCAATACACCAGGTGGGAGCTACGCTTGAGCCCTACCAGTTGTCATCAGAATGGGTGGGATGAGCTAGTGGAGGATGACTAAATAACAGAGCACTTTCCCAATTATTAACAGGCACCTGCGCAAGGCAAGTGAGTCCTTGGCAGAGGGTAAGCTGTGGAGGAGCAGCACGAGTCGCAGAATCACTTGGTGAGGTGATCTGACCCATATGAACATATAAGTGCAGGCATAGGGGCCCCAAACACCAGTTCTGCATATAGATGGCATCCAGCTCGGCTTGAGGTTTTGGAGTCCACCCAACATGTAAGTCTTTGGGGCATGGGTATCTAGTGTCCCAATCAACACTTCATGACACTGCTAACCATGCTGCTGATTACAACAGTGGGGTCTAGGCCTTTTTACCTGACCCCCAGGGGTGACAATACGTACTAGCACTTCCTTGTAAAATCATGTAGTATGCTATGTCTGGGCTTCTCGTTCCCCTCATAAGATATGGGATGTTTTTGGATGATCATGCATGTCTTGGGCACCTGTGAGGTGATATACCTGTGTTGGCGTCATACCCATGAGTTGATAATCCCTAAAGATATAGGGGTCAAAACGGTTTGTGGTAGCCAAAGCTAGCTGACTTCCCTTGCTGCTCTTTAGATTTCTCCACCACCAAGTTTATATGTAAAGCCGAGTGCAGTAAATACAAGGATGGTCACTGCTCCAAAGCCAAGTGCAATTATGGGCTTTGAATCATCTTTCAAAGAATGGACATTTTGTTCCAAGGGGTTGAAAGCGAATCAATTGCAGCAACGCAATGTGTGGCCTGGCCGGAGAGCAACACTTGGCCAAAGATTGTGGCTTTGAAAACTGGCCTTAATCACAGAAAGACTTGGGCTCCCCGCTCTTCAGAGGAGAAGCTGTTTAACTGCAATCCACAAAAGAAGAGATAGCAGAGCTACCTCCAAATGGTTGCTATGGAGTTGAGGCCAATCAAAAGGATAATGCACTCCACTGTTAGTTGGCTGCCTTCAAACGTTTGGAACAAACTCAGAGTTTGACTAGGCACTTGGACAACCGAACTGTATACAAGATTGGATATATGCTAGCCCCTCCAGCAAATCTAATGTTCACCTTTAGAGGGAGGGAGCTCTGCACACCAGTGTAAGTGTAGAGGAAGGTGAGGACCAGAGACAAAGTCTTTGGTTGTCTTCCATACATGGGTCAGGGCTGTCCTCCTGCTGCTCAAGATGTAGACTGCCTGGTATGAGAGAACATTCCTGATCAGTCAGAGACCAAGTTGAGTACAAATGTCTACTGTCAGGACAAATGTCTACTGTCAGGAGGTCGGAGAACCTGGGCCTGCGGAGACCAAGAGATGGGAGCTGCAGTTCTGCCGAACTGTGTGCTCGCTTCTGTGCAGCCTCCAAAGGCAGCATGCTTCACCGTGTTCTGCTTCCAATGATTGTTAAAGGCCCATGTGCCTGAACCCTGCATCACTGCAACCTGGTTATCTAAAATGAATCGCGAGAGGCCCTTGTGCCTGAAACCTGCATCGTTACATCTTATTCTGCACCCATGAATTTGTATACCTGAATATTGAATCGACCCTTCCTGCACTGGGCCTGATGTTCTGGAGGCATCTGGGCATCTGAACCCTGCCTGGACACATCCTATGTTTCACCAAATTAATGTGTGAACCCCATGCTCCTCAACCCTACATAGTTGCTTCATTTATTCAGTCTTCCACTGTCCTGACCTTTGTGCACCCCATCATTTCTTCAAACCACTGTGTGCTTTGAACTTCGAGCAGCACGTTGTTGCTTTGAGTGATGGTTGCGCATGGGCGTCCGGTGAGACCCAACCCCCTAAAGCCCCTGTTGACCGCACTCTCCATGCTCAGAGGTTTTGACTAATCTTTACAATGGCCACTAAATTAGCCTCAGTGCAGCCATTATTCCAGTTTCCCTAAAACGTACATAGAATTTAATCTCCATGAAGATGTGGATCCCCTGTCTTAGTTTTCGTAATCTGGTGTAACTTTTTTCATAATTTACAAGACTAGGGGGCATATGTAGGTAATTTCCATTTTGCAATTCTCAAATAGCGAATTTTAAGCAATCGCTATTTGAGAATTACAAAATGGAATGTAGGTAATAATTCGCAATTTCTTTGCGAATCTCTAACATTCCTTATTTGCGATTCGCAAATTGCGAATCGCAATTAAGGAATGAGTGTCCCATTCATTCCTATGGGCCAAAAGGCTCATAGGAATGAATGGGGATACATTCTAAAATTGCGATTTTCTGTGAGAAAATAGCAATATAAGAATCGCAATTCCAAGGGTGCCAGGGTGTCCAAAGGACATTTTTAAAGGAAATCGCAAAATACCATCTCCTTGAAGTAGGTGGTATTTTGCAATTCCTTATGCCAAAATCGCAATTTTTAAGCCAAAGAGAGTCTTATTACAATAGGATGTGCTAAATGCCAATGAGAGACACTTAGATTGAATAAGTGCTCAAGAGGAAGGTGGGGGGTTGAGTGCATTCGTGCAGATCCAGCAAACTTGTTAGACAAAACTTTTCGGAGCCTCACTCTCCACAACGTGTTTTAAATAAATGTTGCTTTTAAGCATATACAGGCTTTTGGTGTGCTACCTTTTTGGATGTGTAATCCCAGAGGGAAAAGGCTGGAACAGGCTCTGAACACTTTGAACATCAAATATTTGCTGACACGCGTGGCAGCTCTACACTTATCCAGAATACCTGCCCCAAGGCCTTCTTGAATGAATGATGTCTGCAGAGAGTTCTCCATCTGCAGAGACTTTGGAAAGTGAATAATTATTGATGAATAAATAAACAGCTCCAACTGCCCAGCGGGGACAGTAGTAAATGAGCTGGAAGTCGCCAGCAAGGTGAAGGAATTGAAATAGTAATACATGGCGAGTTTGATAAATGAGACACTGCCATCCACTGCTTGCAGGGCATGGACGCATCACAACCGCAGGTGACAAGATGGAGAAACAGGAAGAAAAAAGGGTTATACATGTTGTGCTCAATAAAATGGCCAACACACAGGTATCCTGATTCACAAAGATTTAGTGGTGACTTACTCTAGTAATACTCCTTACTTACACACAAATTACAGGAGTAAATTAGGAGTACTCCTAGGAATTTCCTTGCTGACTACTTAAGTATTTCAGTAGCGACTCAGGCATACAACAAGAGTAAGTCACCTCGGTTTGTGGCATAATGTTAGTTAATTATGGCCCGGGGTGTTATAGGTTTGATAGCAGGGCTACAACAAGGTGGCTATCGAGCAAGGAGTAGCAGTATCACACTGCAGAGCCTCCTCTGCGTCTGTCCAGTTCATTCCACTCTCACATCACACAAACTCTTCGGGCACCACACCTCCAGGATTAAACACAAAGGGGCAGATTGACAATAACTGGGGCATACCCAGGGATGCGCCAGTTATTGTGCACCGCATCTCCGCCACCCATGGTGCGCCGCATTTACAATGCGGCGTACCATGGGGCAAAAACGGCACAGATGTGTCGTAAAAGCGGCGCATTGCTGGAGTTGCGTCGCAAACGCGACGCAGCTCCAGCAAGGCTTGGGGGGCCCTATCTGTCCAATGCTGCGTCAAGCCTTACGCCTGCTTCAAGCAGGCGCAGGGTTTTGACGCAGCATTGACCTAAAAGTAACCCTGGGCGTCCGAATCGGCTGCGCCCACGGAGTAGGCGTAGTGTTGCCTTCTACGCATTTTGCGTAGACAGCGTAGCCGGCAACACTCCGCCTCCCTCCCGCCCTCCCCTACATACATTATTTAAGCAACTAACCTTAATAAAACAATTTTAAAGCACTTACCGTGTCCGGTGTTCGCCTAGGGCTCCCTTCTTGGAATAGCGTCTTTTCCTGGATACCAATGCGCATGCGCGGCCGCCCGCGCATGCGCATTGGTATCCAGGACGACGCTATTTCAAGAGGGAGCCCCGGACGAGCCCCGGACATGGTAAGTGCTTTAAAATAGTTTTATTAAGGTTAGTTGCTTAAATAACGTATGTAGGGGAGAGCGGGAGGGAGGTGCGTAGTGGGGCTACGCGGAGTGCGGGAGTGGGCGTAGCTTCTCGCCCACTCCGCGTAGCTCCGCGTAGCCCCACTACGCCCACTACGCCCACTACGCCCACTACGCCCAGGGTTACCTAAAAGTGACTGAGTGAAATCTTGTAGATTTCACTCAGTCACTTTTGGGAGGCGTTCCTGCGCAGAAATGCCCCCCCCCTGCGCCGGAACGCCTCCTTAACGTGCAGGGCTTTACAACGTGACGCATCTCCCAGATGCGTCACGTTGTAAATACCCCGCACCATGGCGCATCTTTTGCGGCGCCGCTGCGTCACGAAAGTGACGCAATGGCCGTGTAAAAGAGGCTCAAGGGGCTTGTAAATCTGCCCCAAATAAAGGAACTTGGCCTTCCAATGGCACAACCAGACCTGGCGCCGGGCCTGAGCATCACCACCTCCCGAAGCAACCACGGCCAGCAAGGTATCAAAAGAAATGTCTGACAACAGCCTTGTCTGATGTTCCATGACTGCCAGGGCAGGCATGATTTCCATCTCCTGTTTCATAAGTTCAGCAAGAGACTGAATGGTGTAGAATGGATAAACAGATTCCCTAACGGAGAAGTTGGCCGCAGCGTAAAACCTTTTTTACCGGCACCTCCACCCTTTTGTCAACCGGGCCCGAAGGAGAGGCATCCTCTGAAATGATGGACCCCTGAGAAGGCAACTCAGCCATCAAAGAATCAACCTTCACAGCAGCGGGAAAGCCATTAGCAAAGTCCTGAATGGCATAGAGCTTAGATAAATAGTGCGGCAAAGACTGCCTGCCTCTTGCCACTCATGATCAATCACCTTCCTGATTGATGGGTGCAAAGGAAGAGACTCAGGCTCATGCTTCTGGTACTGCATGAAAAAATCTTCCGCATCATCCTCAATCTGAGGCACAGAAAATTCCAGGTTATCCTTGAAATGTTGCAGGACCTCCTTCAGCTCCTGCCCCTGCACATATCTGCCCTGGATATCAACTCCTCTCTTTCAGCCCCAGCACTGGTGGATGGCTCCACGCGCTGCTTCTTAGGGGAAGAAGGGCCCTCACACTCCTTAAATGCCGCAGCCACAGCAGCCTGAATCAGTAGGTGGATGGCCTGCAAGGAAGGCTCCTCTGACGGACACTGGTGTAACGCAAAAGTGAGGGGGCCTCCCTGCACGGTACTTAGAAGGGCCCGCTCCAGGCTCAATCAGGAGCTCTCCGGCCACAGTGCAGTGCCGAGGGGGTCCCTTGGAGCTAGAGGCCCTCCCGCACCACGGGGGCTGCATGGGCCTGTGTTACGCCCCTGCTGACGGAGCCAGCACACTACGGCCTACCTTCATGTGTGGCCCCTCGCTAAGCTCCATCCTGACGTACATGGACAGGCACAGAATGTCCCCACAGTGACCAGACAGAACAAGCATTTGCAATGCAATAGGCCTCGCTTTTGTGAAAGTTAGAGCTATTGGTGCTGTAAATGACAACGTTTTTTTAGTTATGTTTTTGGTTTCTAAGCATTTTACCTTGCTGTTCCGTAACATGAAGCACTGGCAAAGCCAGAAAGAAACAATGCACTTAGTGCTAGTAGTTTTAGTAAAAGAACTCCAGTGACAGAAAAACAAGCCGAACGCCTGTCTAGATTATTAAAATCCTGTGGTGTTGCAGCATTCACTTGTGTTTCTGAAGTTAATCTTATCATGCATGTTATAAAATGAAAAATAGTTAAAAATAAAAAGCAAACAAAATGTCCAAGTGATATTCTGATTAAAATGAGCAAATAACGTGCCTGATTCGGCTCGAAAGCACTCATTTATGTATGTTATTCCATATCCCAGCTGCAAAACTCAGGATAGCATGTGTAGGGGAAGAAATACCGCATGGTAATAGCGCACTGAAGCGAAGATTTACAATTTTTTCACGTAGCACAGTGCAACAGCTAGAAATTACCTAAAATAAACCTCAGCCCTACGGAGTGACGAAATTTGGACATACATATGATGGACTAAACCGGTGTATTATTTATAACAAATAGACACAAGATGTAGTCTTACCTAGCAGCTGTGAATCAGGGAGCCCCTCTCCTGCCTCACTTCTAATAATGAAAATAATACTACACTGTCAACTAAGGCACCCCCTGCTTGAAAGTGGCATTGGCAATGTGCTGCACTCACAAAACCATGCAACTCACTCTGAATTCACAAGAGCACTCCTCTGACCCAGCATTTATACAAAGTGTTTGCTCTGCAATCACCCAGGCACACCACTCACCTTGCACTGACAGACCTCTTATGCCGCACTCCTACATCTGTCACCCACCACAGGCATTTTATATAGCATCCTATACAATCACCCTGCCCTCACCCACCTGGACACTCACTCTGCACTAACATTGCTAACCCTGCACGCCAGAGACCTCTCACCCTGAACTCCAACACTGCTCACAGACTTTTCTCCCTGCACTGACATGCCTAACACCCTGCACAATTGATCTTTAGCCCTGAACTCATATTCCACAATACACTTCTCACTCTGAACTCACACACCATTCATGCTGACAGTTTACCTTGCTGGCAGACGCCTTTCACCTGTGCACACGTCTCTCACTGGCGTACACACCTCTCACACTGCATACTCCTAGACTAGTCACACATCACTCTACTGCATAGACAACCATTTACTTTACACACATACTGCTAATCATGCACCTAAATACAGCTTATCCTACACACACAACTTAGCTTGTGCAATCTTACACCACTAACTCAACATACACAGCTCACCCCACTTACTCATCCACCACAAAGCCTGGTAAACAAATCTTGTTACCCAAGAGGAAGAACTTATAGTTACCCCTCAGCCCCTGCTCTACGTTATCTACCACGCCCCCTCGCAATGTCCCAGCCTGTCCACGCCCCCTCTGCAACACCACCATGCTACTAACCAGTGAGTGAACTGCGGTGCTGCGGCTTGCTGCCTTACTTCTTCCGGTGAGGCGGTGGCCTTGCCATCGAGCACTTTGGTATGCTTGCGAGTATTCTTGGATATGGAAGGGATTGTTTGTGGAGTTCAAATTTTTCACTGTCTCCAGCGCGAGGGCACACGACTATTGGAACCAACTTTTCCTCAGGAACTGTGGCACATGTTTTGTTTGGGGTGTGCTTCTGCACAAGGGCGGGTTCCTCACCGCGCTGACGTCCCCAGGGAGTCAATGAACTTACTGCTGAACTCCGGTCGGAGCAGCCACTTGTCCCCCACAAGGACACCAAGAGGCTGAAGAAATTGCCCCCGCAGGCCCCGGACTCACTGCATAAAACACCAACGCTTTCTGCAGGCACAGAGTGCGACGCACCACGAGGACAGTGTGTCCCAGTGGGGGAACCATTTAAAAAAAACCTGGGAGGCCCGAGGTCACCATGCTGCCCAGGAAACACCAATATACTGATGGGAGAGGAGGGACCGGGACGCGGTCTGCCCCCAGTGGCGACCTGGAAGGTCCCACAATGAAACCTCCCCCACCCCAAGGGAGACCTAAAAAGGTGAGCATGTCAGCGGATAAAGTTGTGATTAACAGGCACCTAATCCACACAACAATGTTTTTGTTAGCTCTTTCCGAAGTACACAGGCAGGACACAGATAGCTAATACAGGGAGGTGCTTCATATTACAAATACAAAATACTTAACAAGTGAAGCAGTAAGGGCACCTAAGAAGAAAGCAAGGGCGGTTTTTAACAATTCCTAATTGTACCACAATCTGATCTAGAATACTGCAACATTAGTTGCAACAGTACCCCAAAGAACATATTACATTTATCTAAAATGGATGTTTGATATGTAATTTTGAACATGGACGCTAACATTTAGACTTCCTCAAGCTTGCGATCCAATAACGAATACCATATTTATCAGATACAAAATGGCAGCCAGCCTCGCTATAACTGCCCATAGTGCCGCTCATTACAAGTGTTTTTTTTAAATTGAGGAAACAAAGCCCTGAGCTTAGTGGAACCTTTGATAAGGTTGTGCATATTACAAGTTAAAGAGAAAGACTAAATAACAGGAAAGTAACTTTTTTTCACCTGTTTTGAGTGGGGTAGTTTAAGGTTGCCTTGGGGTCATGTTGCACAAGGCATGTTGTTTGCAATGGACATTTGTCAGGGTGCTGCAAAGCATGGAATGCACAGATGAGACAAGTAATGAACACTACAGGAATTGTTCTACCTACCTCCGGTGAATTGTTTCCCAGTGCTCCCTTCTGACCGCCAAACACACACATTCTAACACCAGGTAAAATAGTGTCAGCGTGTTCTACAACAGACGACTGAGTGTTTGCCTTGAGATGCTAAGGTAATACGAGGAGCTATTTATTTCTACTGGTGGATTTTGCTTCACTTGGGACTAAGTGCAGCCAAGGTTGCACATAGGAAACCATTATGGCTGCCATCAGTACTGAAATTAACTTACAGAGTGAATAAATCAGATGGATCAGATGGATTGTCAGATATACAACTATGCTGACGATACACTGATTATCATCCAAATTGAGGATTCGCCAGGAGCCCAAGCCAGGCTGCATAACATCTTAAAGTTTACAATCAACTGGATGTCCACCAACTCCTTGAAGATTAATCCAGATAAAACCGAGGTGCTGCCTATCACCATCTCGGGCAACCCTTGGAACGATCGCTTCTGGCCCAAGGAGTTGGGTAGGACTCCAGTACCGGCAGTCGTGGTGAAAAGCCTGGGCATCCACATTGATGGTAATTTGTCTATGAAGAAGCAAGTGTCTTCTGTGGTGGGCACATGCGTCGGCCTCCTTAGGCAACTTCGTAAAATCTCCCAATTGCTGTCTTTTTCTACCTTAAGGTGCGTGGTGTCCGCAATGATTCTAGGACGGTTGGATTATGCAATGCCCTCTATGTCGGGCTTCCCCAGCAACAACTTTCAAGACTGCAAATAGTCATGAACGATGCCGCTAGACTGATTTTTAAAAAACCCAGGAGTACGCATGCCTCGCCTCTCCTGCGCCAATTACATTGGCTCCCCATTAGGCAGAGAGTAATGTTTAAAGGTCTATGCATCTCGCACAAGGCAGTATATGGCAATGCGCCCAGTTACATCAAAGCCCGATTGTCTCGGTACACTCCTGGGAGGACATTGCGCTCATCAGAGGATACTCTTTTGGTCAGCCCTCGCTTCCGCCTGTCCACCTTGGGCAGACGTGCCTTTTCGACCATTCTTCCGGCAGTCTGGAACAAACTGCCTTTGCACCTTCGGAAGGAGTCTAATCTACTGCCGTTTCGTCGGATGCTAAAAATGGTGCTTTTTCAAGATGCATGGGGCGTGTTATAAGCTGGTTGCCTGTTTCTGTAATGTCCGGTGTTTCCTAGTACAAGCGCTTAGAGACCTATAGGTGATAATGCGCTATATAAATTGAAATAAATAAAAAATAAATAAAAATAAAAATAAAAGTTTACTCAATTTATTAACAAGCCTCAACCCCAACCTGCTAATGCTTTAGCTATCTACTGGTCAGAATATTAAAACGAGAAAGAATGAGCCCTTACCTGCAGCTCAGTCTCAGAGGCCATGTCTGTGTCCAGGGGAAAGCGAAAGCACGCCATGCGCGCGTTCAGGGAGCCAAAAACGTGCACATCTCCTGTCATGTGCACGTTGAGGGAGCCGAGCCCGCACACATCTGCTGTCCCTTGTGCTAACGCAGCCAGCTGTGCGCGTGTACATGTCCTGTCCCCTTTCGCCCACCAAACCGACAACAATAGGTCTTGTCAAGGCGTGCAGCGCATGTGCTGCGTCGCTAGGCAAGACCTAAAAAGTGCTCCTTGTTGCAAAAAGCCACACAATCGGAAAACCTGGCTGGCTGCCTGGCAACCTCAAACCAACAGCAGCGTGCACGCTGACAGTGCAAAGCTATGTCCGCATTCCCTAACAATTACTAGTATGCCAAAAATGCGTGACATGTCATGGCTGCTGAACAGCCTGGGAGCATCGTAAAGCTGCCGGACACCCTACGGCACCTCAGCGACAAAAAACACCGGGAGAAGACATGCTCCAGCCCTCAGCCAAGCCAGACCAGTAGCGCACTCCCAGTAATGTGCTTTTGAACTTGGAATCCAGCTGCAGGGGCCCGGGACACACCTACTATGACTATCGCCCACCCATACGTACGCTGAAGCAGGGCCTCCGGAACACAGTAAGAGCCTGCTCTGGTCGAGCTTCTAATACATGCCTTAAAAAAAAAAAAAACACAACAGCGCCAATAATGATTCCGCTTAGCTGGACTTCCACCCAGGCATCAGGGCCGGCTTCAGCATGACTTTGCCCCACTTACCTGAAACTTACTCTCGGAGAGTCTGCAGAGCAGAACCAAAAAAACAGGAAAGGGGTTGGGTCGTGCCTCCCCTTGTATTAGGTCAGGAGTGAAGGAGGTCATCCATGTTAGGAAGGGATGGGAGGACTAGAGCACTAAATTGCTTGGAGGGTTCTGTTGGGGAGCTGAAGTAGAGGAAGACTACACTTGGAGTAAATAAGACAACAAATAAGCAACCAGGCATCCCACTCTCACATCACCAAATCTCTTCGGAAACCACGCCGCCAGGGTTCACCACGAATAAAGGAACACGCAGGCAAGACAATATTTTCGCAAGATCTCACAAGAGTTTGCGGAGAGAAGGACTCCCAAATAGCCTTTTCGGTTTCCCAACACAACTCATAAGAGCAGAGCTGCAACCATTAAGTAGCCAGGGCACCTGTAGGACTGAATAAAAGAAAAACAAATGTAAAGGCAAGGCTGCTTTACTCATACAGATGCACGTGATTTCTCACTTATCGAATTGGATTATCAATACATTTTTTTTCATATCGAGTAGCTGAGAAAAAACCAAGGTGTAGGTTGATAAACCAGCAGCCCACGTGTGAGATGCTAGCCAGCCACGTTGAATCAACCGCTAAAGGTTTCTGACGAGAAGTAAATTTGGTAAGCCGACTGGAAGGAAACATTTTATCGAACTAGCATGGCTGCCAATTTGCGAAAGGTACAAAGGGCACTGACAGCACTGGAAAGAACAAGGACGTGGTCAATAACTCCCGCAGCGCTCTTCCAATATGTGCAAGGCTAATTAGAGAAGCCATGGCTTCAAACAAATGGGTTACATATACGAAACGCGCTCCCTGCGCGAGGAGGTGACGGAGCGCGCGCTCGGTACCCAGCAGGCCTACTGATGAAAGGATGCTGCCAAAGTGCAAATTCTTACCGTGGAGAGCTGTCTTTAAAAGGACCTCTTGAAGACAACGCAGCTCCCCGCAGATAGTAAGATTCTGAGAAACGTGGGTCGCTTGCCATTTCCCCTATTTATTGATTTATACTTGGCTAGTTCTTGCAAAATGAACCTTCTGTAGTTCAACAATTTACAACGATTGCAACACGAGCGAGTCAAACATGCAGAGTCGTCTTTCTGATGAAAGGAAACTTCATTTTTATGTTTCGCTTAATTAACAGCACGAAACGCCATTTCTATGTCGAAGCATGATGTGGTAAACATGGGCTGTTGTGAGTGAAGTGGGACTGCTGGATTTGCGGTTGGGTAATCCCCTGTTATTTTTTTTTCCTAACTATCCCAAAGCTGTAAATTGTTTAATGCTGTTTTATCTTGTCTTTTAATTATTTATTAAGTGTTTTAATTAATAACATGAATTGTATTTGTATTGTTCTGTGCTTTTAAGATATTTCAGTATCGAATAAAGCTTTGATGAAGAGGTTGGGTAAGCGGCTAACATAATGTGCTGGAAATGAAATGCTGCTTCAGTTGCATTCTTTCTACAGCATTTGCTAATATTTTATTTGGTGCTGTTATAAAAGAAACCTAGCCTTCACCCAAGTCAGGTGTCACACTGTCTGACTCAACAAGTTTCTTCAATGTTTCTCACATTGCATTATAACCATTCATTGCGATGGACCCACTGCGTCAGGAATTACATGTAAATATTGGATAAGGCACCTTTCAGAGGAGCGTAGTAAATATTACTTATGATACTCTTTTTTTGTTCAGAATGCTAAACTCCAAAAAAAAGAAAAAAAGCCACAGAGAAAACAAAGCAGGAAAATAAATAGTATTTAAAGGAGCACTCTCATTTTTTGCTCACCCATCGGTGGTGTGAGTAGCTTTTTGACAGGTTAAACACTTACAGCCCTGTAGTTTTGCTTTTACTTCGGATTCCACCTCCAAATGGCGGCATTTTTAACTATCTTTCTGTGTATCAATGCATCTGCAATTCCGCTCCTGAAGCCAGCGCTGAAACTGCCGTCCCTGTTTTTCAAGAGTTTCTATAGTAACAAGATCTCCTGTCAGGAAATGTAGGTCTCTATAGAAAGGCGTCCGTGCCCGGCTTCACTTCACTTCCCAACGCACGCGACTCGTGCAGCAGAGGCCGTCATGCCCCTCCACAAAGAGCAGGATCATAGCGCAGCACACTTGACTTTAAAGCAGTGCTTGAAATGGAAAAATAGAAGTGCAGGTTTGCTTGTTTCTGAGAAGTGCCGGTACTCTCAAATTAAAAGTATAGCATTTCTCTTGAGAAGTGCTGGTACTGTCCATCTCGGAAATAAAAAGTGCGAGTAGTCCGTACCGGACAGTACCGGCTCATTTAAAGCACTGCTTTAAAGCCTTCCCATCCCACCTCAGCACGTGGACTGGAAAGGGCAAAGCGCACCGTGGCTCTAATATTTGCCCCAGCGAAAGCAAAACACCAACAGTAAGGCATAAATAACAAAGAAATAGACCCGCCTACCTCATGGGAACCATCTCCGAGACCGGGCAAGCACGAGGTGGAATAGGAGCATTTATGGGGAGGAGCAGAGATGAACGTCCCAAAATACTTCTTAAATGATGTTTAATAAACACCTGGGAAAAACCTGACCAGGGATGAGGCCACCTTATAATGATGTAAGCACTTGCGTGCGGGAGACTGATGAAAGGCTGAAATACGTCTGTGTTTGTGTGAGGAAATATCGTCCTTTGTTTCAAATGAGTCACCTACAATCTAGAACAGTTTTTGTACTTGACATCTTCCTAATCAACTACAAATCGTAAACAATTATCAGAACACTTCGGGTTGTATTATAAACGATCATCAGAACACTATGGTCTGTATTGTAAATAATCCTCAGAACACTATGGGCTGTATTGTAAATAATCCTCATAACACTGTGGGCTGTATCACAAAACAGTTTTGACCTGAGCTCTTTCTTGTTCTTGGTGGTAAATGAAGGCTTTGCTTACTGTGAATACCTTTTTTTGCACCATCATTTGAAACCAGGGTTATTGAGGTTGTAATTGGTGACAAGAATATTGGTGCACAATGTTGTGTACCATTTTGTTGTTCAGCGCCTGGATACCCTCACGAGTGAAAAGTAGCACTCTGCAAATCCACCTTTCATTATATGATGAAAATGTGGACTGTTGTTTTTTCTGCTGCTGTGGGTTTTATTGCATGTGATGTTGTTCTGTTGTACTGTGGTTGTTGTGTTTCGGTTGATTTTGACTGTTGTGTGTTACACTTCAATTGTGTTGTGCTGCTATTTGTATGTTATTGTGTTATGTTCTGGAGTTTACTTTAGCTGTGCCAACGAATAAAGCTTCATTTCCATCCAAAAGCAGCAAATGGCTTTAAAGTTCCTGTGACAAGCAATCATTCACCACTGCCTAAAGTGGTAAAGTAGCGCTACTCCAGCTCTCAAGCTACTTAGAACTCAGGTCCTCCCAACACTTGGCAGGGAATGTGACATAAATTAGCACTGGCAGTGCTCACTTTATGTGATACATCCCCGGTGTCTTAAATTAGCATTTGCACAGCTCACTTGGTGTGATATGGCCCTCCACTCGTGAGGAGTATATCTAGGGTAACATCTATTCCAGTTTTAGTTGAATCAATACTAGGTGAAAAAGTCAGCCATCATATTCGTGCTGGGTCCCATGCTCTCCATGCCACTGGAGTCAAACTATCCTGGCTGATGAGGGGTGAAACCCCCAAACTGGTCCTAGGATGCTTGGTTCCAGTCCCGGGAGGACCTGGCCTGCCAGTTTGGACTGGACTGTTCCCATTGGGCACAGGGTCCAATACTGATTTGCATATGGTTGGTTTCAAACTGGAATGGCATGGGGATCAAAAACAACTTTGGATTTAGGCCCAGATCTCTTTACTGAGGTGAATGTATGCCATAGTTCTGCATTCTGTCCATCAATTGTTTTTTTTGCAGTAGTGAATCTGCAACACTGATTTGCCACCCATTAAATAGTCCTCTAAACATGTCCCAGGCCGTTGCAGAACCTGTTTGTGCAGTTTAAACTGCCATGTCGACCTGGCAAGTTAAACCTATTGCCAGGCTCAACCCCTCATTTTTAATGCACATAAGTCACCCGTAAGTTAGGCCCTGGACAGCCCAAGCTTTCATGCCCTGGCAGAGAAAAACTCGTACCTTAATTTCTCACTACTGCAAGGCCTACCTGTCCCATTTGATACCATTGGGTTACCTTATTATACTTTATAGGTGTAATTTCCAATTTGGAAGAGATTGGACCCCCAAAGTTTGGTGTCTCTGGAATAACACTTTAAAGTCACAATGTATGGTGAAGTCGGATTTTAAATTGTAATTCTAGAAATAGCACTTTTAGAAAGTTGTCATTTTCCTGCTTTAGTCATTTGGTGCCTTCTGCTTGTTTCTGATAACCCATCTGTGGTGGGTGACAGCTGGGCTTGTGCATTCCCTCCAGACAGCCACACAATGGGCGCTTAGGCGTGACTTGATCGGTCATCAACATCTTGATGGGCCGTTCTCGGTAGGGTGGGAGGGAGGAGCTGGACACAGCTTCACACTTACACCTGAATAGGTTGTATCCTGCCCACACATAAAAAGCTACATGCCGCCCTGTAGTGAGGTTGGATCCAGTGCAGGAAGGACAGGGGCTCTGTGCATTTCAAAAGCATGTCTTTGAAGTCATTTCTGTCAAAATTCTTGAGAAAGTAAAACTTCAGCTGAACTTACTTGGAACTGTATCCGACCCGCACTCCATTGTGGTCGGCCTCAACTTTTGGATTTGACCCAGTCCAGTGTGACCGGATATCCTGATTGGTGCTTTATGCTTTTAAGTGATATATTTCAGTTTATTCTTAAAAAATTCTTAACTCTGGTTCTACTTATTGGATTTTTGGTGTTTTAGTCTTGTTTTATTTATATAATTAGGCTCTATTTTTCTAACCTGATGTGGAGTCTTTTGTGGAGTTTTCACTGTGGTACTGTTTGAAGTGTTGCACAAATACGTTACACATTGCATCTTAAGTTAAGCCTAGCTGCTAGTAGCCAAGCTAGCAGAGGGTGAGCACAGGCAAATTTAGGGTGTTTTTGTGACTTACCCTGACTAGGATTGTGGTTCCTACTTGGAGTGGGTGCATACCTCTGCCAACCAGAAACCCATTTTTTAACATTGAACATATTTAATTTTCAGTTGTGTACTCATGACAATCCCTTACAATTTGAATCAAGGATTTTCCATCAGCTGTGTTCTGTGTTGTGGTTCTTGAGTCTTAGTGATTGCTATTGTAGATGTATCAGTCAGGCTACTGCAGCTGGCTACACGTTAAGCACTTCAATCGTAATGTCCATAAAGTAATAGAGTCCTGTGCAATTCTCCTCCAAGACCTGCTGCAGGAAGGTCTCACTGGAAATCCAGAGGTGCAATTTGGAGAAAAATGGAGGCAGCACCAGGGATGAAGTCACACTTTAGCCAGTATGGTCTTTTCAAATTCCTTTATTCTTCTTTGAAATAAAATGACAGGACAACAGCCAACGCATTTCGTTCCTTTTATAGGAACTTCATCTGGGCAAAAAGTTTCTGTACGGACCAAGTTCCATTTAGTATATCAAGGCGACAATCAGCACAATGAAACGGACAATGTAGGATCTGTTTCCAGCCAAAGTAATCTAAACAATGTCGGAACAATGTAACAACTGAGTTCTATTAGCTGTGGTAGTTCCCTGAGGAGTTTCTGACAGGGTTCTATGTGATAACACGAGCTGTATACATCCAGTCCCCCAAAAATTTGAAGGTGCACTTAAGTGTCCACATGCACAGGGATGATATTAGAATTGACAAATGGAATTCGACCGTGATCATAGCAATAATTTGTAGATAATGACGATCCCCCAGGACAACTGAAGTTATAATAAACCTCCGTCGATAAAATCAAGGAAGCCTTGTATACCGGCGGCAATGTATTCGCCTGAGACAGCGATGAAAAGGAGCTCCTGTTTCCAGCATACGTGTCAAAGTGTTCTTTAATTTTGTCAAGACTGAGTACCACAGATTTTGGCGATGAGGAGTTGGGCATAGCATCAACAGTTACGGAGTAACTAACACAGAGGCACAAGAGTCGATCAGCAACTGAGTGTACATAGGAATCACACTGCAGGCACTACTTTGCAGGGGTTCAACACTGAACAAGCACAGTGGAGGCGGTATCCACATGTTTGGTTACATTTAGAGGAGGACAGTGGCCTTATGAATGGTAAAGCAAAGGTCAGGCACTTCAGGGGGCTTAGTCAGGAAGATTGCGTAGGTGACAATACACCCTGTGACGTGTACTAGCATCATCATACACATGTCAATATGTGCTTTGACTTGTATGGTTTACTGTGCTTGTGCCTCTTTTCTAGAGAATTATGCGCATTTCAGTGACAAGAATGAAGAGGAAAGTACGCATTAGAATAATGTTGTGCTTGTCGATAGAAATGTTTAGATGAGGAACAAGGTAAATGAAAAACTACTGTGACGTCCTTGAAGCAGAACATTCGGGTTACTAGCATTAACTGTAAAAAAAAATTGGTTATGATAGGACCAGTGGAGTGTGTCAATGGCAAGTAACAGTGACAGTCAGCAACTGACGTACTTTTTACATAATCCTGGAAAACTGGTACAGAAATGCATGCAATGTTATCAAGTGTTCTCTGTTAGCTATAAATGCAAAGAATTGTAGTGCTCAGAGGAAACAGGGTATTTTATTCACCTGTTTGGGTACTGACACATAACAAATTTGCGATCCCCAACATAACATGCTTATTTGTAAGGCACATGTTCACCCGTGGGTATCTTGGTGCTGAATCGCAGATGTTTAGTGTTATCCATCCTCAATGATAGTCTTTCATCAGCCTCAGAAGGATGAAAGTCTGAGTGGACCCACTGGGATTTGGACCTGTGACCATGAGGTCAAAAACAGGCCTTTACTGTGGATGCATTAGTCCAGTAAGCCACCAGACCCAACAACATCCAACAGTAGAAGATTGTTGAAGGCTGGATGAATTTCATAAGGAAGTAAGGCGATTAGAAAAATATTTCCTTGATGAATCAAGCATTGTTGTATAAAGAGTGCAATAGAGTGCTGTGGAGTGAAGTAGAGTGTCAGTGGAACAGAGTTTAATGGAGTAGAATATCATGAGTTGGAGTATCATAGGGTGGAGTGGAGTAGCATGGAGTAGAGTGGCCTACAGTAAAGTAGTGTAAAGCACAGTGGTGCAGAGTATATTGAAGTAAAGTGCAGTTATGTAGAGTGCATTGGTTTTGAGTAAAGTGTTGCACTGGCATAGAATGCAGTGACGTAGAGTAGCAAAGAGTGCAGAGGCACAGAGTATTTTTTTTTTAAATATATTTTTATTGCAAAATTAGAAACCACAGGATACAAACAATCAACCAGTGCACTCGTGACATCCCCCCGTCCACTAAGAAGTCCAAACCATACACAGCCATTCAGCCCGCATCCCGGGGGCCGGGCGGCATGTCATTACATTTAATAGGAAAAGCACGGTGCACGTCCCACGGGGACCATGGTCGAAAAGTCGTTGTACGTATCTGCTTTTATCCCCCCCCCCACAACAACATCTCCGTCAGCCATCCCAGAGGTAAACAGTGACACCGCTCATATCGGGGCCTGCCCTAGGTGCTATCGTTCTTTCCCGCCTGGCTACTCCCTCCAGCCCTTTCATACTCCACCCTGTACCAACCATCCTAGTAGAGTCAAAGCACCCAGGCAGCTACCATCCAGTGGCTTCCGTCCCACCCCGAACCCTCATGAACCAGTCCCCCCCAAGGCCCCCCCCCTGGCAACTGCTGGGCGTACGCCTCGTCCTGTCAAGTTAGATGGAACCACCACAGTGCGGAAGATAGCACTTCTGTGTTCGCCCCGTGGTGTCCACCGGGTTAGTTCTCCCCATCCTCGTCGTCCACAAAAGAATCACGCAAGGCCTGCACCACTAGCTCCCATGCACGCGCCGCTTCCAAAACTTTCTCATTCCCCATCTTAACAGCCTGCCGCATCCGGAGCACACTCTCACAGGCAGACCACCGCAGCAATTCATTCTTCCATCTACGCAGCGAGGGCCCCCCCCTGGACTTCCAATGCCACGATATCTCCCTCTGCGCCAATATCAGACCCAGATCAAGGAACTTGCTCGTCACCTTGGTGCGTTTAGTGTGCGGGAACCAGAGCAGCAGGCACGCCGCCATGTCGAATTCCACCTCCCTATCTGTCACTGCATTCAGGAGTCCCCCTACCTCCGCCCAATAGGTCCCCAATTGCGGGCACTTCCAAAACAAATGATCCATGTCCGCACCCAGAGACGAACACCGTGGGCATCGAGCATCCGGCACCTGGAAGTACCGCTGTAATTTCTCTGGAGTTAAATAGGCCCTATGAAGCACATAGAAATGCACTTGCTGAAAGCGCGCATTTCTCGTGCCCTTCCACGTGCGCCGCAGGATGTGTCCCCAAGCCGTATCCGGTATGTGCCGGCCCACACTCTCCTCCCATGTAGCCTTGAGCCCCAGGAGTGGCTCCAGTCCCTCATTCAACATCCTATTATGGAGGCATGTCACAGCTTTGACCGTGCCCGCTGCCATCACCACATATTGGCACGCCATAGTCGTCGTGGGTTCTACGAGCCCCCCCTTCCAGTGCTTCTGTATGGCAGCCACCACCGCCGCGTGCAGGAGGAACCCCCCGTCGGGCAGCCCGAACTGGTCCCGGAGCGCCTCGAACGGTGCCAAAGCCCCATCTATGTACAAGTCGCCTACCACCTGTAGTCCCGCCTCCTCCCAATCCAGCAACGGGGACCAATCTCCTCCGTGCGGCAAGGCCGTCAGCATGCCGATCGGGATCTCCGGCGCATAAGGCCGCGAAGCCCTCGCTCTCCGAAGGCTCCTCTGCCAACACAGCCGGAGCGTCCTTTCCTCCATAGTGAGGGCCCGCAGCTCAAGCCTCTGCTGCATGACAATATAGGACAGCACGTGGCGTCGTATCCCTCGGTCCCGGTCCTCCTCTGGACCCCGGAACACCCTAGCTACGTTCTGTGTAAGAACCTGCAGCTGCGCCGCTAGATAATACAGCTCGAAGTCAGGCACAGCCATGCCCCCTTCAACCCTAGGGCGGAGGAGCGTGTTCAGGGCCACTCTACGGCGGCCGTGCCCCCATAAGAAGCCAATAATCATCGATCTCAGGTCTCTGAAGACCCCTTGGGGAATCCAGACAGGCAGCGTTCGGAAATAATAGAGGAAGCGGGGGAGCGCCACCATCTTCAAAAGGGCAATCCTACCCAGAACCGTCAGCGGGAGGGTCGACCAGAAAGACAAGCTGCCCCTCAGTGCCCGAACACAGCGTCCAATGTTGCCCTCCAAGAGGTCCACAGTCGCGTGGTAGATGCGAACACCCAGATAGGTAAAACAAGATGGCTCCCACACCACGCCCAAGTCGCCGCCAGGAACGGGCGAGTCCGCTCGCAGCGGGAACACACAAGTCTTCGCCCAATTGACCTTAAGGCCCGACAGCCGGCCGAACTCCGACAATAGCTCCATCGCACCTGTCAATGCCCGCGAGGTATCAGCCAGGTATAGGAGCAAGTCATCCGCATACAGCGATATATAATGCCACTGCCCGCCTCTCGCTATCCCCGCGTACCTGACACCCGACCTCGCATGGACCGCCAAAGGTTCCATCGCCAGAGCAAACAACAGGGGGGACAGAGAGCATCCCTGCCGCGTGCCCCTGCCCACCGGGTACGCCGCAGACACCAGGCCGCCCAAACGCACCCTCGCCGCCGCCGAAGCATACAAGACCCTCGTCCACCTGCGGAACCCCTCGCCCATGCCAAACCTCTCCAAAACTCCGTCCAGGAACGGCCATTCCAAGCTATCAAAGGCTTTCTCGATGTCCACGGATAGGACCGCCGGGGCTCCCTCCTCGTCCAAGATGGCGTCCATTATCCCCACCAAGCGGCGAATATTCAGCGCCGTGCTCCTCGTGGGTATGAACCCGGCCTGGTCCCTATGTACCAGGCCCGTCATATATGGGGCCAGTCTGGTGGCCAGTATGCGGCTCAGAAGTTTATAATCCACCGTCAGCATGGATAGCGGGCGGTAAGACCTCACATCCGCAGCATCCCGGCCAGGCTTTAGGAGCGGCACTATCAAGGCCTCCCGCATGGACCCAGGCAATACCCCAGCCTCGAAGGCTTCAGCGTACACCACCAACAGCCTGGGCGCCAAACAGTCCGCATACCGCTGATAAAATTCAATCGGTAATCCGTCCACCCCGGGCGTTTTGTTGCGAGCCATATGCTTAATGGCCGCCCGTATTTCTGAGAGCGTGATCGGGCCGCCCAGTTCCTTCGCGTCCTCCTCCTCTAGGACCGGAAGCTGCCTTGCCCCCAAGTATTCCGCAATGTCCTGGGCCCCCACTCCCAGCTGGCCCTGATACAGTTCCTCATAGTACCCCCTAAAACATTCCAATACCGCTGCTTGGGTGTATACCATCTCTCCCTGCGCAGTACGAATGCCGAGGATCGGGGAGCCCCTAAGTTCCGGATTAGCCAGTCTGGCCAAGAGGGTACCCACCTTGTCTCTTTCCGCATGCGCCCTGATGATATATTGCCTGTGATCATAGCTACGTAAACGTTCCGTCTCAGTGGCGACCACTTCTTTCGCTTCTAAGAGCTGGGCCTGTAAGTCCGGCCTAGCTGGCCTGCGGCGCTCCAAATCCCTCAACCTTTCTTCCGCTTTCATGAGGTCAGTCAACACAGCCGTGCGAGCATTTGAAAACCTACCCAAACACACTCCTCTCACCACCACTTTCATTGCATCCCATTCAGTGGACCTACTCGTGGCCGAGCCCTCATTCACTCCGAAATAGCTATCAATGCCTTGTCGAACCGCATCAGAGAACACAGGATCTTCAAGCGTTTCCGGCCGAAGCCGCCACGTTGGAATTACTGAGCGCTCTCTCTGCCACTGAATGTGCACCAATAGGGGGTTATGATCTGAGATCGTTCTAGCCAAGTACTCCGCATGGGAGATCAGCGGGGCTAGGGATCCACTACAGAGCACCGAATCAATCCTGACATGCAGGTCATGAAGAGCAGAGTAAAAGGAATAATCCCTGGTTTCCCTGTGCCGTTCCCTCCAGACATCCAGCAACCCCCACCTATCCTGCCAGTCCTTCCTGTGCGCGGCTAACCTGCGCACCGGGGAGTCCACCAGGGGGGGATGGGACCTATCCAGAACCACATCCGTGATCGAGTTAAAGTCCCCCCCTAGCACTATTGGGGCCGCCAGAAAAGAGGCCAAAGACCCCGAGAGGCTATCAAAATATCGAGCTTGATCAGCGTTCGGCGCATACACACAGCAGAAAACCACATCCCGTCCATATAACCTCCCCTCCACCGCCACAAACCTGCCATCCGGATCCACAGCTTGATTCAGTAATTGAAAGGGTATCCCCGCCCTCACCCAGATCAGCACCCCCCTGGCATACGCTGAGTAAGTGGTGCCAAACACCTGGCCCCTCCATCGTTTCTGCAAGGCAGTACACTCTTTCTTAGTAAGATGAGTCTCCTGGAGCATGGCAATCTGAACCCCCCTGCGTACTAGATATGCATGGACCTTATGACGTTTCACCATAGTTCGCAGCCCCCGGACATTCCACGTCAGGCATTTCAGATTAGGTAACGTCCCCATTCCAACTTCGTACAGTCCAAAGCAAATAACGAATGTTCACAGCCCCCCCAATGCAGTTGCCCCCCCCCAAACACCCCCAAAACAGAAAAACTCCCCAAACCCCACTCCCCAGGACAGAGCTCACGAACCCAATGGCCGCCCCCATCCAAACCTTGAACCAACGTCCCACACTCCTACCCTGTGGTCTCCACCACAGTCGGCCTTAAGGGCCCAAGGGGGTTGAGTCGCCGCCGACCCCAGCAAGCGGAGCTCGCACCCCGCGCCTCCATCCCTCCCGAAGCACTCAGCCTCCCCTCCCAGCATCCCGTCCTCCAACAGCAGGATACCACCCTACCATGAAGTCTCGAACTAGCCCAGTCCAAACTCAGCCGCAAAAGATACCATCCGAAGTCTGTGGGGTCACCGTCGGCCCCTTCAAGCTTTCCGCCTCCGAGAGTTCCTCGCCCGTCTTGCTGCCTTCCCCTCCCGAGTCCGTTTCAGCCCGTTCACTGTTCTGTTGCGACCCTGTAATGGCCGCCGTCGCTGCGAGTGCATCCCTCTTCTCCGCCGCCATTTGAGCCTCCCGTTTCTCCCGCTGGCGCCTGTTGCGGGATCTGATTCGTTGCGATTGCCTCACCCGGGGCCGCTTGGGTTCATCTCGTCTGCTTTTATGTGATCTGTCCGTCCCCGCTCTATACGACTCCAGCCAAAGCCAAACCTCGTCCGGAGTCTGAAAAAAGTGCGTAGCCCCATCCATGATGATCCGCAACTTAGCCGGGTAGAGCAAGGAATACTGAACGCCTTCCTCCCTGAGTTCTTTCTTCACCGCCAAGAATGATGCCCGGTTTTTCTGGACCGCTTGGGTGTAGTCCGGGAAGATCGTAACCCTACTGTTCTCCACCTCATAAGGGCCCGACATCCTGGCCCGCTGAATGAGGAGATCTCGGTCCTTGTAGTGGAGGAGCCTCACCACCATCGGTCGGGGGGGGCGGCCAATCCCCGGCGGGCGAGCAGGAACCCGGTGGGCCCGCTCCAGCGTGAAAAAAGGAGTGAGCCCCTCCGGCGCCACCACAGTGCGGAACCAGGTCTCCATATAGGCCACCGCATCCTCCCCCTCAATCCGTTCCGGAAGGCCGACGACCCGCACGTTGTTCCGCCTATTGCGGCCTTCGGCATCCTCCGCCCTCCGTTCCAGCGAGTCCAGCCGGGCCAACATGTCCGCAATCCTATGCTCCGCGGCCACCACCGATGGTTTCAGGTCCAGCAGCAGTTGGTCATGGTCCTTAACTCTGTCCGCTAGCTTCGCATGATCCGCGCGGAGCAGCCCTAGGCCCGTGGCCACTTGGGCGATGTCCTGGTGCAACGCGTCCTTAGTCGAGGCGATCGCATCAAGTATGGCATCCAATCGCTGGTTCAGCCGCTGTTCTCGGTCAAGCTCCGGGGAGGGACCCTCGCCCAGCCGAATCGATGTCGCCGAGCCCTCCTCAGTGCATCTCACGGCCACCGGCCCTCCAGTCGCCGCCATTCCAGGGTGCTGCGTCACAGGTCCTGGAGCCCGCTGTCGTCAGCGCCCGTAGGCTAGTGCCAGGTAGTCGGGCACCGGGCAGAGCAATGTCTCCACAGAAACTCACAGGAGCAACAACCAGCTAGGTACACTCCGCTCCGCCGCCCCCCTCGGGAGCCCGAGGGGGAAAGTATGAGTCTCCAGGCGGCAGCCAGCCAGGGTACCCAAGCTCCTGGCGAGTCAAGGCAGCGTCACTCGACCCCAAGGCACAGCACCGCCGACCCCGGTGCCTCGATCAGCCGAACGCAGGGTTTCCTGCCAGTATCCCTCGCCAGACGGCGACAACTCGGCTCAGAGCTGGAGTTCGGGGCCCACCGAACTCCACGCCGCCATTTTCTTCGCACCCTCGGCAACACCTCAGCCGCCTCTTCGACTCGGTCTCCTCGGGGCCTGCAGTCCCCCAGCGGCTCACCAATAGTGTCCAGCTGTCCCCTCACACTTCAGAGGGCAGGAGCGTCGTCTCCGGGCCGCCTAGGGTTCCGAAAACAGGAGAATTAACGGGATTCTGCGCGGAGCTACGAGCTCACGCCGCCATCCCGATCGGCGTCCAAGCCACGCCCCCAGAGGCACAGAGTAGAGCAGTGCAGAGTAGATTGCAGTGGCATAGAGTGCAATGACGTAGATTGGAGTAGCTCAGAGTGGAGTAGAGTGGCGTAGAGCGCAGTGGCACAGAGTGGAGTGGTGCAGGGCAGAGTGGAGTAGTGCAGGGTAGTGTGCAGAGGTGTAGAGTAGTGTAGAGTGCAGTCGAGTAGAGTGTGGTAAGCATAGAGTGCAGCCATGCAGAGTAGAGTGTCAGAGTGGAGGGTCACGAAGTGCAGGGTCATAGAGTGGTGCAGAGAGCAGCGATGTAGACTACAGTGGTGCAGAGTACAATAGAGTGGCGTAGAGTGCAGTGATATAGAATGTAAAGGTGTAGAGTGACATAGCGTGCAGTGATGGAGAGTGCAGTGGCAGAGTAGAATAGTGTGGAGTGTAGTGGGGTAAAGTGCAGTGGTGCATGGTAGATGGCATAGATGCAGTGGTGTAGGGTGCATTGGTTTTGAGTAAAGTGATGCAGAGTGCATTGGCATAGAGTGCAGTGGTTTAGAGTACTGTGGCACCGAGTGCAGAGGCAAAGAGTGGGGCAGCATAGAGTGCAGTGGCGTAGAGCGAAGTAGAGTGGTATAAAGTGCAGTGGCGTATGGTAGATTGTTTCAGAGTAGAGTGGAATGGAGCAGGGTAGAGCAATTTCTGCAGGGTAGAGCACAGTGGCATAGAGTATAGTGGTGTAGAGTAGAGAGACGCAGCATTGCATGCATTGGCATAGAGTGGAGTGGAGTAGAGTGGTGTAGAGTGTAGTGGCATCGAGTGCAGTGGCATAGAGTAGATTGTTTCAGAGTAGAGGGAAGTGGTGTAGAGTGAAGTGGTGCAGGGGAGAGTGGAGTGGTGCAGGTTAGAGTGGATTGGTATAGAGTAGTGGCGTAGAAATCATTGCCATAGAGTGCAGAGTTGCACCGCGGAGTGGCGTTGAGTGTAGTGGTGAAGAGTGCAGTGGTGCATAGTAGAGTGGGGTAGAGTGCACTGGCATAGAGTGCTGTAGAGTGGAGCAGAGTAGAGTAGAGAGGTGTAGAGAGAAATGGTGTAGAGTGCAGTGTCAGAGTGCAGTGGTGCACAGTAGATTAGACTGGCATATTGTACAATGGTGTAGAGAGCAGTAAAGTGGCGTAGAGTAATGCAGAGTAGAGTGCAGTGGCATAGAGTAATGTGGGTCAGAGCAGAGTGGCACAGAGTAGAGTGGCATAGAGTTAGGTGGCAGAGAGTGCTGTGGGGTAGAGTAGAGTGATGTAGAGTGCATTGGTGTGCAGTGCAGTGGCGTAGAGTGGGGCAGAGTAAAATGACAGAGTGTAATGGTGTAGAGTGCAGTGGGGTAGAGTATAGTGGCACACAGTGCAGTGGTGCAGAGTAGATTGGCATGGAGTGCAGTGGCGTAGAGTGCATTGGTTTTGAGTAAAGTGGTGTAGAGAGCCTTGGTTGAGTGCAGTGGCATAGAGTGCATTTGTGTAGATTAGAGTGGTGTAGTATGGAGTGGCATACATTGGAGTGGGGCAGATTGGAATACAGTTGCATAGACTGCAGTGGCATATAGTATATTGTTTCATAGTAGATGACGTGGTGTAGAGTGCAGTGCTAAAGAGTAGATTACAGTAGCTTAGAGTGGATTGGTGTAGAGTACTGTGGCGTAGAGTGAAGTGATGTAGAGTAGAGAGGCATAGAGTTCTGTGGTGAGAGAGCAGTGTTGCAGAGTAGAGCGGCGTAGAGTGAAGTGGCATAGCGTGGAGTGCAGTGGTATACAGTGGAGTGATGCAGAATAGAGCGGTGTAGAGTGCATTGGCATAGAGTAGAGTTGCGCAATGATTTAGAGCCAAGTGGAGATGCATTGAGTGCAGTGGCGTAGTCCGCAGTCATGCAGAGTAGCGTGTCAGAGTGCAGTGTTGTGGAGTGCAACGGTGTAGAGTGCAGTGGCCTATAGTGGGGCAGAGTATAGAGGTACAGCGTAGAGTGGTGCAAAGAGTAGTGACGTAGAGTACAATAGTGCAGAGTGGAATAGAGTTGTGTAGAGTGCAGTGAAGCACAGCGCAATGGTGTAGAGTGACATTGCGTGAAGAGGCACAGAGTAGAATGTTGTGGAGTATAGTGGCGGAAAGAGCAGTTGTGAAAGTAGCTGAATTAGGTACAATGGCGTAGGGTGCATTGGTTTTGAGTAAAGTCGTGTAGAGTGAATTGGCATATTCTAGCCTAAACCACTGCACTAGTGGTTTAGGCTAGAGTGGTGTAGCATAGAGTAAAGTGGCGTAAACTGGTGCAACATAGAGTGCAGTGGCCTAGAGTGGAGCAGAGTGGCATAGAATGCAGTGGCATAGATTGCAGTGGTGTAGAGTAGATTGTTTCCGAGTGTAGTGTAGTGATGCAGGATAGAGAATAGTGGTGCAGAGTAAAGTGCAGTGGCATAGAGTAGAGTGATGTAGAGTAGAGTGGCGTAGGGTTGACGGCAATGTTGATTGCAATGGGGTAGAGTTGAGTGGTGTGGAGTAGAGTGGCATAAAGTGCAATGAAATCGAGTGCAGTGGCGTAGAGTAGATTGTTTCAGAGTAGAGTGAAATGGCATAGAGTGGAGTGGTACAAAGTAGTGGCGTAGAGTGCATTGGCACAGAGTGGAGTGGCGTAGAGTGGTGTGGTGCAGAGGGAGTGGCCTAGACTGGAGTGGTGTAGAGTGAACTGGTAAATCGTGTAGTGGTGCATAGTGGAGTGGGGTAGAGTGCACTGGCATAGAGTATAATGGTGCAGAGTAGAGGGGCATAGAGTGAAGTGGCATAGAGTTTTGTGGTGCCCAGTAAATTAGAGTTGCGTACAGTGCACTGGCGAAGAGTGTAGCAGAGTGGCATAGAGTGGTGCAGAGTAGAGGGCGATGGCATAGAGTAAAGTGGTGCAGAGTAGAGTCGCCTAGAGTTGAGTGACAGAGTTCAGTGGCAGAGAGTGCAGTGCTGCAGAGTAGAGTGTTGTAGAGTGCAGTGGTGTAGGGTAGAGTGCAGTGATGTAGAGTGCAGTGGCATAAAGTATTCTAAAGTGACGTAGAGTGCAATGTTGGAGAATAGAGTGGCATAGAGTAGAGTATTGTGGTGTACAGTGCAGTGGTGCAGAGTAGGTTGGCATAGAGTGCAGTTGCGTAGAGTGCATTGGTTTGAGTAAAGAGGTGTAGAGTTCATTGGCACAAAGTGAATTGGCGTAGAGTGCAGTCGCATGGTGGGTAGTAGTGTAGAGTGAAATGGTATAGAGTGCAGTGGTGTAGAGTGCAGTGGTGGCTTTGTGGAGTGGTGTAGAGTGGGGTAGAGTGGAGTGGTGCAGAGTGGAACAGAATGGCATAGACTGCAGTGGCATGGAGTAGATTGTTTCAGAGTAGAGTGAAGTAGCGTAGAGTGCAGTGGCTTAGAGTAGAGTGTTGTAGAGTGCAGGGGTGCAGAGTAGATTAGAGTGTCTTAGAGTGGATGGGCATAGAGGGCAGGGGTGAAGAGTGTAGTGATGCAGAGTAGAGTGGCGTAGAGCTAAGTGGTATAGAGTTCAGTGGCACAGAGTTCACCGGCATAAAGTAGAGTGGCATAAAGGAAAGTGGCATAAAGTGGAGTGGCAGAGAGTTCAGTGTTGCAGAGTATACTGGCGTAGAGTGCAGTGGTGTATAGTACAGTGGTGTGGAGTGCATTGGTGGAAAGTGCATTGGTGTAGAGTGGCGTAGAGTGCAGTGACGTGGAGTAGAATGTCATAGAGAGCAGTGGTGTAGTCTACAGTGGTGCAGAATAGAGTGTCATAGAGTGCAGTGACACAGAGTAGAATAGAGTGCAGTGGCATAAAGTATAGCGGTGCACAGTAGATTGGCGTACAATGCACAGGTTTTGAGTACAGTGGTGTAGAGTGCATTGGCATACAGTGCAGTGGCTTACAGTGGTGTAGGTTGGAGTGGCGCAGCGTAGAGGGCCACCAGTGCAGTGGCACCGAGTGCAGCAACACAGAGTAGATTGTTTCAGAGTAGACTTCAGTGGTGCAGAGTAGATTAAAGAGGTGCAGAGGGGATTGGCATAGAGTGCATTGGCGTACAGTGGAGTAGCACAGAATAGAGTTTAATGCTGTAGAGTGGAGTGGCATAGAGCATAGTGTTGCAGCATAGGGTGGCATAGATTGGAGTGGCGAGGAATAATGAGTGCAGTAGCGAAAAATACAGTAGTACATAGTAGAGTAGTGTGGCACTGAGTGCATTGGCATAGAATGGAGTAGTGTAGAGTAGACAGGCATAGAGTGGGGTGGTGCAGCGAAGAGTACAGTGACGCAGTGTGGAGTGGAGTGGTGTAGTGTGAAGTGGTGCAGAGTAGAGTGCAGTGGTGTGGAGTGGTGCAGAGTAGGGTACAGTGGAGTGGGGTACCGTGCAGTATGCATAGTATGGTAGCGTACTGCCACTACAGACAACACATCCTCGATTGAAATGATCATAACATTTGCACTCACATACAGTATTACTGCTAAACGTATACAGTTCACAAACGATAATGTGTGAAGATGTCATCACCCAATGTATTGATTTAATCGTCAGCACAGTTCATTTACAGACATCGTACAGCCTTCCTCACGCAGACCCAGGGTCACAGCAAACATCACAAGATAAGAACAATATTTAAAGGCCTGCTTACAGAAAGTTAGCTCCTGGAAGAATACAGTAAACAAGGTTTGGGCAACAGGAGGGACAGTGAGCTGGACATCCTAATGCAAATAAAGCCAGCAAATAGAAAGCCAGAAAATGTGAGTTACAAACCAAAAAGCCAATGGTAAGCAACGGGCAGAATGCATTCCTAGGTCAAATTTCTGGAGGTCCCCAATATGTTATTAGCTGCGCTGTCTGGTAGACTGAGACCTAAAAAGGGGCTGATTAATTTATAAGTAGTCTTCTGCTCCTTCAATAAATGTATTGTTGTGGAATGCTGTCCGCTGCCAAAGATTTATGAAATGTTGGCACTAGTTAGGAATGCTAAATTGTTTAACTCTATTGACTTGCACTCTGGATGTCATCAGGTTCCACTGGAAAAAGAAGCATAAATGCTCCCCTCATTCGTAACACCATTGGACACAAATAAGTATTTGTGTCTGCCTTTTGGTCTGGGCAGTGCAGCAATCTAAAGAGTTGTTGTTATATAGATGTCATGGGATGATATTTTGTTTTTTGCAGAAAGTTCAATTAGAACACAATAGGATTTTCATGCAGGTTTTGTCTATTCTGAAAAAATGTGGGACAACGATATCTAAAGACAAGTGTACATTTCTGATGGCACCCATACATTATTTAGGGCATCAAATTACAAAGGAGGGCATAAGGCCAAAAGATGACTTTATCAGGGCCATCAGAAAAGCGCTGGCTGCCCGGGGGATAAAAAACAGGGTAAGTAATTTATTGGAATGAGTGACCTACTCCAGATTCCTGGAAGGCTATGCAACATTAATGGAACGGTTAAAGTACATGTTGAGGAAACAATATAAATTAAATTGAATTGAATTAGAGCATATCCAGTAACTGTTAGCCACTGGGCCTGCATTGACAATGTACATTTCTAGAAGGGAATGACACATAACTGTTAATGCCAGTGCAGTGGCGCGTGCGTGCAGATGTGAAGTACTCGCGCTTTCAGCGCTGTTATTCTGAATTGGTTTTGTGCGATTAAAGCTGTTTTTTCAATTCCTGGCACACTGCACTTTATTGAACTTTCAATCAGGGCCCCTACCTCAGCTGCCTTCTGCCCCACACCCTGGTCCACCGCGGGCTTGTCCGTTTGTTGTGGAGGGTGTCAGGGACTTCCTGGTTCTCTCCTTCCTGTCTTTCCTGGGGGCGGAACTAGCGGGTTAGCGCCTTAGCTCCCGCTTACTATTTAAATCCATGGCATTCTCATCGTGCAGTGGGCGCGTGCAGCAGGCAAGCCTGTCTGCGCCCGTCCGTGCCTGTCCCGTGGCCAGTGCCAGCCATGCTGCCGGATGCCCCCACGGTGCCAGAATCCTCTGGTCCAGGACTCAATTGCTTGAGTTGAGAAATAGGTGCTGCATTGCCACGACTTTATGTGAGTACTCCGGGCCTTCGACTCAATTCAAATGTGCCTCTTGTCTATTCACTTTTAAGTTAGACCCCACAGCTCCACCCATGGTATCCCCAACTCCCCTGGTCCCTTAAAGGAGCAAACATTTCTTTCCCCCTCCATCAAAGTTTGTCTACTCAACTATAGATCTCTCCCTCGCCATTCGGATGATATTTGGCTCTCACTTGAAACTCATGCCTGGGACCTAATGTGGATGTATGACGTTACAACGCATACTTTTACAACGCTTACCTTTACAACGCATTTTTTACAACGCAACATCCATTACAACGCATTCCATTACAACGCATGCCATTACAACACATTTTTAAAAACTACCTTTACAACGCATTCCATTACAACGCATACTACCTTTACAACGCATACCATTACAACGCATAACATTACATTGCATGTATGGTAAGTATTGGATAGTGTAGGGGTAAACATTACTATTCTAACTCCAGGGGGGTGCAACAGTAGGGTAAGTGTTGGATAGTGTAGGGGTAAAAATTACTATTCTAACTCCAGGGGGTGCAACAGTAGGGTAAGTGTTGGATAGTGTAAGGGTACTATGCATTGTAATGTTATGCGTTGTAATGGTATGCGTTGTAATGACATGCGTTGTAGTGGTATGCGTTGTAGTGTCATGCGTTGTAATGGTTGCGTTGTAATGTCATGCGATGTAATGGATGTTGCATTGTAAAAGTTTCGTTGTAATGATAGTGCGTCGTAAAAGTTGCGTTGTAAAGGTTGTTTCCCATCTAATGTTTCTCACCGAAATTTGGGTGAGGAATCTCTCTAATCCGGACCTTAATCTAGCCATCCCTACTGACTATCGTTTTGTGGGAGTCAACCGGGCTAACAACAAGGTGGGAGGTGGGAATGCAGTGATCCTACGTTCTAGCTGGGAAATCTCTTCCAGGAAACTCCCTAACATTGGCCCCTTAGAAGCTATGTAATTTAGCATCTCTGTTGCATCCAACATAGCCATGGCTGTATTTCTCATTTATAGACCCCCTAGTTCCCCGCCCCAACAGCTATCAGAACTTTAAAATATTGTTGCTGACCTGTTGCTTAAACATTCTCATTTTATGATCCTTGACGATTTTAACTTGCATGTGGATGACATTCACTGCACAAAAGCGGGCCAGCTTCTAGAAACTCTTGAAGGCCCTAATGTGACCCAGCGGGTTAGTGGCCCTACCCATCGGGCTCGCCATATGCTAGACCTACTGTTCACTGACAATACTAATCTGACCACAGCACCGCCTATACCTTTTACATGGTCAGACCATTTCTTAATCCCTTTAGTTTGGCTATACCCTCTCATTCGACTAATTATTCTATGGCCCGGAATTATAGTAGGAAATTACTTGTAACACCATGGCCCCTGCCCTCTCCTGCACCCCTCTGCAGCTGGTTGGTGATTCAGAACTAGATGTGTATAACTGTAATAGCAGTCTCCCCTCAGCCCTTGATACTGTCGCCCCCCTGCAATCCATTGTCTCCTCTTCACAAAAACCATCAGCCCCCTGGTTTACCCCAGTTCCGCGTGCCGAAAAAAGGCGTGTAAGAAACTTGAACGGAGCTGGAGATTATCTTATGATCCGGAGGCTAAATTGATCTATAAAGCAGCCATTAAGAAGTTCCACAAACTTAAGCGCTTGGCAACAAGAGATCATTTTGTCAATAAAGTCAACACGCCTGGTAACTCTTCAAAACCCCTTTTTAAAATAGTGAAAGACTTTACTAAGCCTTCTGCTTTATCAAGCACGATCCCCAGCACCCAGGACATATGTAATGGGCTATGGGCTATCGGATTTCTTTCATGATAAAATTCTAGACATATACTCAACGTTTGTCCCCACCCCCTATATCCCTGTTCAAGACACCGTGGTAGCTAACAGTGATGCATTCACATCCTTTCACTCGATCCCCATTGATATATCACTCCAAAAACTTCTCGACTGTAAATCAAGCTCTCCAAAGGATCCCTTCCCGGCACAATTATGTAGCTCTTTAGCCCCCCTTATTATTTCTCCCTTGAATCTGAGATGGAACTCTTCCCTGCGTACTGAGATTTTCCCTTCGATCTGAAAACAGGCCATGTTAATACCTATCTTGAAAAAATCTGATACCGATCCTTCTGTGTTTAAAAATTACTGCCCTATTTCTCTCCAACCAAAATCAGCCAAAGTCCTGGAAAAAGTAGCTCAGGAGCAACTATTTAGCTATCTTGAGTCCCGTCATCTTTTCCATGACTTCGCAGTCGGGTTTAGATCCGAAACAGCGATGTTAGTGCTTCTCGACCTGTCAGCGGCATTCAACACGATCTCTCATGCTATCTTGCTTGAGAGACTTTATAGTTTTGGGATTCAGGGCACCCCTCTGTCCTTGATTCGATCCTTCTTAAGTGGCCGCACTTAATGAGTCTCCCTTCAGCCATTTGTTTCTGAGGAGAAACCCCTGAGTTGTGGAGTCCCTCAGGGCTCTGCTCTGAGCCCACTATTTTTTAATGTATATCTCTCTCCTCTGGCCACATTGGAAGAATCCTGCGAGAGTGATCTCGTATGCTGACACACAATTGGTGTTTTCATTTAAAGATCACTCTGAAGCAGCTTTTTCTAATTTCAGACGCTGTCTGTGTAACATCTCCACCTAGATGTCATTAAACCCTCTTAGGCTCAACTCAGACAAAACGGAGGTGTTCTTTAATAAAAAAAAAACCTCCACCACTATTGTGGTGGCCATCTTAGTTGAATCCCCCTCTCTAACCTGTGGACTCAGGTAGGAATCTTGGATTCCGATTTGACAATGAGTTATCCTGAAAATCTCAAATAAACCAGGTCTCCTCGGCTTGTTTTGATAAATTGTACATGCTCTGTAAAATTCTCCCTTTTGTCCCTCTGGAGTCTCGCCGGACCATTATTCATGTCCTTATCACCTCACATGTAGACCATGCAAATAGTCTGTATGAAGGGGCTGCAGCCAACTTGATCAAATGCTTGCAGATTGTTCGAAATGCGGCTGCAAGGCTGATTTATGACATCTCATATTGCCACTCCATTTCACCCCACCTGAAGAAGCTCCACTGGCTTCCAGTGATTAAACGTATCCAGTTCAAGTCGCTGGTTTTGGCTTTTTGAGCAATTCATGGTCGGTGTCCAACTTAACATAGAGCTCGACTCAAGCATTCTCAGTCAAACCGCTCACTTAGAGCTAACCATCTCCACCTCTTAATGACACCCCGTTTTCGCCATTCCAGAAAGGGTGGCAGAGCTTTCGCAGGGATTACAGCCAAAACCTGGAATAGCCTGCCACTGTCCCTGCGTATGGCTGAATCTGAAACCATTTTACCACGTGTCTTGAATACCTGGTTGTTTTCCAACACTTAGCCCTTTATTGGTACCTGCATCTGCTGCCTGTCTTAGGCCAGGACACCCCTGTTGGGGGTAGCTGAGTGCTTTATAAGTTCCAAATAATAATAATAATAATAATAAAAATAATAATGCAAAATGACAGGGCCCACCCAGCAGAATGTAACAAGAGTACCCTGAGACACCTGTATCTTATAGATTTATTAGGTCTAAGGATGAATGCCCCCCTGTGCTTCGCTCCTGCACCAGTACAATAGGATTAGGTGCAGTATCAGGAATATAATTTTGACATTCAATATATTGCAGGTGGAGCAAATGTGAGGGTCAGTTGCTAGGTTGCCAATGCGTGGTGAAGAGAAAGATATGAAAGAGGAGCAGCGTGAGGGTGTGGCCAGGCAGCCAACAGGGCAGACATTTTTTAGCAGCAGTCCAAGTTCTTCCACCATCCTGCACAGTGCGGCTGATGGCTACATTCACCCAGCTCGACTCGAGTACTGTAGCCCTCAGCTGATTAGGGGCAAACACAGATGCTGGGCAAAATAGTGGGCTGGAGCTGTTCACTGCAAGGACCAAAACGGCAGCGTCTGCAGAGGAGTGAAACACAATCAGGCGCCTTGCTGCAACTTGCAGTTATGGAACAGCAGCCAGGTACTTGGCGTGGGCGGAAGTCTGAGATGCCCTAAAGTGCTCCCTGTAATCCCTGGGGGACACTCCTAATGTTGTCTCAGCGGCACACTATACCCCCGCCCACTTGTGCTACCGCCCTCGTTGATTTTTGACTTTGATGGTAAGCGGACTGGGGGCCAAGAGCGTCTCGGGTGCCCATTAGGATGGCAGATTGACATGACCCAGTTCTGGGCACCAGTCGGGATGATTGAATAGACTTTCGGAGGACCGACTTCGGACTCCAAAGGGCCCTGTGATGTCACAGACAATGCAATACATGTAGGGGTTACCATTTTAATAACTGCCCAAAGATACAGAGATCATTCCTTATTTTCTCTTAGGGATAGAGAGATGATTGAGCACTTAATTACTTTTATCCTAGGGCCGGCGGCTAAGCTCAGGGCACCAGGAGCTGTGATACTCCTTCGTCGCCGACACCGTGGACTCTGCGTTCCCTACAGCTCTTGGCCCTTCTGGGGCTTTCTCTATGCCTGCTAATAAACAACGACTCCCGCGCCTCCTAATGAACAAAACATTCCGCCTGCTTTCCATCACCTTGTTCAACTCAAGACTGCTGCGACAGACAATGAGGGCACCTGAAAAACTGTGTCCATGCACATGCGATCAGTTGTCTCACGTTTGGTCATTGATATACCAAAATACTGGGGCAGGAGTCATTTGTGTTTGGAGAGACAGGCAGATGCGGCTTTGAGGAGCCCCTTAAACCCCTATGCATGAGGTTTTGAATGGGGAACTGACTGTGGAGTGGGACTTTGTAGCTCCTTACTGATGTTTCTGCTAGACCTCTTTCAGATACTAAATGACAGACCGCTGAGCGGTAAACATGCCAGGTGGGAATGAAAGAGCAGTGTGAATCTCTGTCCAGTGTAGGATTGATAAATGCATGACACAACTGAATATGGAGGTACCACTGGGGTGCTGGCGTAGATGGGGCATCATCAGCCACACAACCTGGTCAAAGCCCTACTGCAGTTATCATACAGGCCATAATTGATTCAACGAATACTCTTGAATTGGTGTCTTTTTTTAAAAGACCTGTACAATTCTGTTGATGGGGTCATGGAGGAGATGGGGAGAGTTTTTGAGCTTGAGGACACTGTTATGGAGCTCAATAGTACCGTGACTCTGCTATAATCTGAGTCGCATAATCTCCATCTGTGAGTGAAAGATGGGGAGGGTCACTCATGCTGGAACAACCTCAGATTTACAGGCTTTCATGAGGAATTAGAAGGGTCAGACCCTTCTAATGTCTTAGCTTGATATCTTGCTGTTCTCTACCAGTGTGTCCATTGGGCCTTGGGGCCAAGGCCATCCCCCAGGAACCCCTGGTAGACCACTTATTTCCATAGTCTTGAATTTCTAGGATTGAGACTTGGTCCTTCGTACTGTTCATCTAAACAACAAAAGGAACCGGGGGTCTAAAACGCCTCAATTTAGACCAGTAAATCAAACTCTCTCACTAGTAGTGTGTTGTCTCAATTGTACAACAAATACACATAACACAGAGACTTAAAAGAGATGAAAGGTATAGAAGGGAAAGTCCGCCTATGATAGAATCTGAAAGACCATCAACTGTTCAGAGTGATCAGTTTTATCATTTGGTCATCCAGTTAAAGGCAGGTATACCTCCTGATCATAGAGAACACCATGCCTGTATATACATGGCTGGATCTTGCCCAACTATACTCTGAAAAGGTACAACAAACCGTACTCTGATAGATCACTAAAAAGGTGTTCAAGCAGTGCAAAAAGATGTGAGTGGTGAATTTAAAATAGGGTGGTGTGCCCCAAATTAACAAACTTTATTCGCAGTGCGGACACTACCCCCTAACTAAAAACAGAACAGTGCAATGTGCAGTATAAACAAATAACTGCGAAAATGAGCCAACATGTTTCAGCCTAACGGGCCAACTGTCCCCAGGATTTCTTCAGGGACTCTGCTCTTTACAATATGCTACTGCATCTATTGGTGGAATATTAGTGAGAATTAATCATGCAAAATACTTGCTGTGATGATTCAATGTAGTGCTGTGAACAATTTTTGAACCTAATCCTCCAGATCAAGGAATGCATTTGGCATCCAGCTTGACCGGCGACTGGACCTCACCTCACCTGGATCGTGCTCAGGATATGGAGGCCCGCTCTATCCATCGGTGTCTCAGGACTACACTGTGACTTCATACTGCTCAGATAAAGGACAAAATCAAGCATGACTCCAGCAACATAAGAGTCTTTCCCGACTACACAAGGGATTTTGTTAAACAGCGGAAAACTTTTGGCTCTGTCAAACTGAAATTGAGAAGTATGGTTCTACAACACACTTCCTTGCCAAATTCAAGGATAATTTTGTAAATTCCGAACATTCTTTTTTAATACCCCGGAACTTTCCTGGCAGTGGGTGGAGGAGAGACCCACGTTGAGAGGGTCGACCACTGTTTCAGAGATGGACTCCTCAGTGGCAACACCTAACCATGATATTGGTTGGGGCAGGAGGTCCCGTTGCCGTGGGAGACATAGAGGGAGACAATCTGGCCCCCCAGTAATGCTGAGACTCAATATGACTGGTGGAAAATGTGCAGGCAATCTGTGTTCCCCGGAATGGCAATTAAATCAATCACAAGGAAGTGCCCTGCTTTCACTACACCCAGGCTTAGAGTTGGGCGCTACCCTCACCTGACCTCGTCAATCCTCATGCCACTGTCTTCATTGATGAGCTCGTAACTAGAGACCACACATGATGCACAGGGTTATTATGCCACGATTTGATAAACGATGTATGCCATCTAGGGGCACTCTTAGTCTCATTTTTGTCCATGCATGACGGTTAAACATAGGCGGTTAAAAGCCATATTGTACTTGAGATCCTATGGGCACTGGCTAGGTATCTGTTTGGTAAGCTCATTATGTTGAACTGTTTTTACAGGGGCAGTTCACTGTTTTGTTGGGGTATCCTAGCAGCAGTGTAAATAGATACCCCCTCCGGGGAAAGGGCATCAACGCCCCACTCCGCTGCCTTACATAAATTGTCAATGGGCTTCTTAACAAGGTCAAAAGAGAAGCTATCCAAAGACGGTCCACCCGATTAGGCATAGACATGCTTATTCTTCATGAGACTTAACTAGCAGGGAACCACCGTTGTAGCCTACAAAGATATAGTTTCAGCACAACCTATTACATGGGATTCTATAAGGACCCCCGGCTAGGCTATTCTTATCCACACTTGCCTCCCTTGTATAGCAGACCGTGTACGTCTTGATGAGATGGGGTAATATCTTTGGGTGGCGGATCATTTTGGGGCACTGCCATTATTTTTTGCTCAGAATACGCCCCTCTCACGCAGTCCCACTTCGCATGCCTCAGCTAGTTTGGGCTGTCAGCCATGTTGGGACTTACTATTAGTGGTGGTGGTTTTAATGTTTTTTATGAACACTGCCCCCCAACCTGGCCTGACCATCACCATGAACTCTGTCCTCAACCAATCTATTGGGGCCATTTACTGAAGCTCTGGGCCTCAGTGATGTTAGGTGATACTATCATTGCAAACCCAGAGGTTACACCTTCCTGTTGATACTCTATGTCACCCTCTCCCGGCTTGACAACTATATAGTCCCAACACCTCTTCTGTACTTAACATGCAAAATAATCTTGATTGCACGCGGTCTCTCTGACCACCCCCCTTGGAGCTACACATTAACTGTAGTAGGCCAAGATTTTTGACCCCATGGTGCCTCAGCACTTTGTGGTTGACCCAACAGCCTTTCCAAGACATGCTATTTTATGTTTAATGGATTTGGATGGAGGGTCAGAAATGTTACATTACCACAATGTTGTTTCATTGATTTTAAGTGGGATATGCATTAAGTGAACTTGTGTTCTTGTTTGCTGGTAATTTGAAATAAGCTCAATATAAAGATTACTTTAAATAAAAGAAGAGCAATGTACCGTGGCAACTCTTGATTTGATTTGATTACAAGTTGTGGGGTTCAGTAAGTTGGCAAGAGGGCAAGAGTGAGTTACAAGAGAGAACATTTTGCCGTGAGTGGTTAAAATTTTTGAAAAAGTGTGGCCTTTGGACAAGCATCTTGACAGACCAGTGCACAGCTTTGGTAAAGTTGCCTCTGAACTAAACAATGAATCAGAGTTGCTGCTTCAAGATGTCAAGTCAATATACTTTTATTGATTTCATAAAAAACCCATAAAAGGGTGGGAAAACCACCATGAGTAAAACATACAAAGATATACGTAATTACTTACGATATTTTTTTTGTTTCTCTCTTTTTTTTTTTATATAAAAGAATAACATGTTAGCAAAGCTGTCTGGTGATTTCGGAGCCGAGTGATCTAACGCTGCATGAGTTGGTTAACTGGTTCTGCATTGGCCAGTTCTCTTGCTGCGTTTTTTAGAAAGTTTATGGCTTTGCAGGACAGTGGGATGGATGAGCCAATGAGACAGTGAATCACTGCTGCTCTACAAAGATGGAACATGTGTTTTGCAGTTGCACATAGTGGTCTTATAGGTTGTAGGGCCACCAACAAAATTTTGCAAAAATGATTCTTGTGGCTGGGTATGGACAGACGGGTGGAGGAGAACATGAATAAATGCAAAAGAGTATATGATGTCTAAATAACTTTGGAAAATATTGAAGATTAGGGCTATACCTTTGTGTTCTATTCTGTTTCCAAGGGAAGCTAAAGGGAAAGTCACCATACATTTTGTGGGACCTCTATTGAGTATGCTTCCTAAGTGATATTTAATAGTGTTAGGGAAGCTTAAGGGAAAGTCACCATACATTTTGTGGGACCTCTATTGAGTATGCTTCCTAAGTGATATTTAATAGTGTTAGTCAATTATTTTTCTTAATGGACGCACTATTTGTGAATTCGATGTCTAGGGAAGTTGCAATATATTTTTTCACAAAAAATGTGCATTGGAAGTCTTATCAAAGAATTAGTATCCAACAATGGGACAAAATTAGTTTAATATCAAAGTAGATGGCTTTGTTTTTAAGAAGGATATTAAAGCATTATACCATAACTTTATAGAGCACACATTCCAATGGTGCAGTGTAATGTTTTGTGAAGAAAAATATTTGGATTTATCATAACGCTCTCTATTCAACCAGAGGGGAGTCTCTTTTTAGGTTTTTGTGAGGGGTGGAGGCTAGAACTGAGTGTGCTCCTGCATCGTTTAAAGAGAAGACTTTGAGGGGAAACAACCCTTACAACGCAACTATTACAACGCACACCGTTACAATGCACACCATTACAACGCAGGATCCGTTACAACGCATACCTTTACAACGCATGACATTACATAGCAGATGCTATTACAACGCATGCCATTACAACGTAAGTATTGGTAAGTATGTTATTTTTTTAATCATTTTTTTTAAATGTAAATTAAATAAATTAATTTAAGTAATAGTATATATTTAATTTTGGATTATGGGGTACAAGGGTATTTTTAGGTTTCAGGGCTAGGTATGGGTTTTGGGGTACAGGGGTATTTTTAAGTTTCAGAGCTAGGTATGGGTTTTGGGGTACAGGGGTATTTTGAGGTTTCAGGGTAAAGTTTGGGTTTTGGGGTACAGGGGTATTTTTAGGTTTCAGGGTTAGGTATGGGTTTTGGGGTACAGGGGTATTTTTAGGTTTCAGGGCTAGGTATAGATTTTGGGGTACAGGGGTATTTTTAAGTTTCAGGGCTAGGTATGGGTTTTGGGGTACAGGGGTATTTTTAGGTTTCAGGGTTAGGTTTGGGTTTGGGGGTACAGGGGTATTTTTAGGTTTCAGGGCTAGGTTTGGGTTTTGGGGTACAGGGATATTTTTAGGTTTCAAGGCTAGGTTTGGGTTTTGGGGTACAGGGGTATTTTTAGGTTTCAGGGCTAGGTTTGGGTTTTGGGGTACATGGGTATTTTGAGGTTTCAGGGTAAAGTTTGGGTTTTGGGGTACAGGGGTATTTTTAGGTTTCAGGGTTAGGTATGGGTTTTGTGGTACAGGGGTATTTTTAGGTTTCAGGGCTAGGTATAGATTTTGGGGTACAGGGGTATTTTTAAGTTTCAGGGCTAGGTATGGGTTTTGGGGTACAGGGGTATTTTTAGGTTTCAGGGTTAGGTTTGGGTTTGGGGGTACAGGGGTATTTTTAGGTTTCAGAGCTAGGTATGGGTTTTGGGGTACAGGGGTATTTTGAGGTTTCAGGGTAAAGTTTGGGTTTTGGGGTACAGGGGTATTTTTAGGTTTCAGGGTTAGGTATGGGTTTTGGGGTACAGGGGTATTTTTAGGTTTCAGGGCTAGGTATAGATTTTGGGGTACAGGGGTATTTTTAAGTTTCAGGGCTAGGTATGGGTTTTGGGGTACAGGGGTATTTTTAGGTTTCAGGGTTAGGTTTGGGTTTGGGGGTACAGGGGTATTTTTAGGTTTCAGGGCTAGGTTTGGGTTTTGGGGTACAGGGATATTTTTAGGTTTCAAGGCTAGGTTTGGGTTTTGGGGTACAGGGGTATTTCTAGGTTTCAGGGCTAGGTTTGGGTTTTGGGGTACATGGGTATTTTTAGGTTTCAGGGTATTTTTAGGTTTCAGGGCTAGGTTTGGGTTTTGGGGTACAGGGGTATTTTTAGGTTTCAGGGCTAGAGTTGGGTTTTGGGGTACAGGGGTATTTTTAGGTTTCAGGGCTAGATTTGGGTTTTGGGGTACAGGGGTATTTTTAGGTTTCAGGGCTAGATTTGGGTTTTGGGGTACAGGGGTATTTTTAGGTTTAAGGGCTAGGTATGGGTTTTGGGGTACAGGGGTATTTTTAGGTTTCAGGGCTAGGTATGGGTTATGGGGTACATGGGTATTTTAAGGGTTCACGGTAACGGGTATTTTTAGGGTTCATTTTTTAAATAAATAATTTTAAATAATGTAAATAATTAATTTTAATAATCTTATTATTTTTTAATATTCGTTTTTTAATAATAATTGTTTTTTTTTAAATAAACTATTTTTTAAAGTATATATATTTACAAATTAATTATTAAAAAATAATTTAATTTATTAAATTTTAATAAATTACTTTAAAAAAAAATAATATACTTACATATACTTACGTTGTAATGGCATGCGTTGTAATAGCATCTGCTATGTAATGGCATGCGTTGTAAAAACATTCGTTGTAAATGTATCTGCGTTGTAAAAATTGCGTTGTAACGGTGTGCGTTGTAAAAGTTCGCGATGTAACGTCATACATCCGACTTTGAGGGCTGAGGAGAATGTTGATTTAAAAAGTGAGAACAAGAGTGGCTGAGAAACAGAGAAAAATTTAAATCTATCATGATAATCAGCATTATACAGATGAGAAGGATGTAAAGTTTGACTCACGGATTATGTTGAGGAAAATGGGTGCATGAGGACACAAACTAGAGTTTAAGTTTGGTGGACCATTTTTGGTTGACAACATTGTTGGCATTTGGTAAAATTAGCAGACGGAAGGTGGTGTGCACGTAGAATGTGGTTCTACTGAGTGAGTTCCAGAAAAACAAAGAGGAAAAACAGTTGCAAATAGTTGGTGAAAATGATGCTTCTGTTTCCTCCAGGGGTGAGCATGAACATTTCAGTGGATGAAAGTTCTGAAACACGAGGTAATGCGGGTGGGACATTTTGGAGATTCAATATGGTGGTAGACAGGAGGGGAAGAGTAATTTTATTACCATTTTATTCTTCACCTTTGCGGCGGCAATTGCAGCAGGGGGGACACACTCCTCTGTCCTAATGGAGGGCCCACCGCTGTTCATTTTAAAGATGAACTAACTTAACTTGCATTTGTATAGTGCACAGTCATCCATCGGGGCATGTTAAAGTTGTTTAACAGGTGATTATTGTTACCCAGCTCAACGGTATTCATTTCGTCAACCTTGGAAGGCCGAAAGGCTGATTTGAGCCACCAAAATTCGAACCTGTGACCATGAGGTCAAACACAGATTCCTAGAGAGGATTCATCAGTTCACTGAGCAAGCAGATGGAACTTCTTCTTTTTTCATAAAAAATTATATTTTTCTTTTCCAATAGATATTGGCATGCTGTTTACAAACCAAACATCTACCTTCCTGTTCCGTGGACAGTTCATGAGCACTTTGGGAGTGCAAATCACTCCTACCCTGCTCTGACCAACCCGCCCCGCCCCACACTGCATGCAGGCCACTGACTGCACTCAATAGGAAAAATAAAATGATAATAACGATACGTTATTTTCATTTTTTTCCTCACTGCACAGTGAGGCAAAGCTCCTCCGCCTTAGCAGAGGAGCCGCCACTATCCAACTTCTTTACTTACCTTTTGTCAACTGGGCCCTAAGTAGTTAGTTTGCCTTTATTCTACCAAAGGAAAGTTAGTCCACTGACCCAGAAGGTAGATGTTTGAATTGTAATCAGCAAGCCAAAAATAAGGACCGGAGGAGGCAAAGTACATTTTTATTTTTCATTTTCAATTTAATTTCATTTACATGTTCGCCCTCAACGCCAGAGCTGTCAGTAATGACTCATTATAAACACTGTTTATCACAAGGCATGACTGACATCCATATGCGGCTAGTACCCTAAATATTTGGGAGGGTAGCCTCACCAAATGTTAAGGTTCCAGCCGCCACTAAAAAGATAGTGTCTGATTTAAAGTTGGGTGGACAGTTTACTCCATCAGAGACTAGATAGAGACGCCAAGATGAAAGGTGGCAGGGCCAAATCTGCGCTGAGTCGCTACAATGTATATACTCATAAATTCCAGAATTTCTTCAAGAATAAATAGAAAACGGCTACCAGGCGTTCCAAAGTTTGGAGGAAAATTCCCCAATATCAATACAAACAAGGTTTTATCCTAAGCAAATGTCCAATCCAAAGTAAGTCCACCAATTTGTAGTTGTAGTAACTTCTTTGCTTTATTCCAATGTTAGAATTCCAAGGTCAGTAATGTTACAGCCAGTTTGAACAAAAATGTAGCCAACTCATGTATCGTCTTGTGGACAGTATCCCACAGACTTCATCAGGGCTAATAAGTCAAGGTGAAAATGAATCTCCAGTATTATATATCAGCGAAACGCCGTGGTACAACAAGGAGCACTCAACCGAGCAGCCGAAGGTACTCAAGCAGTGACTTGGTTGATAATTCTGACATAACAGATTGACTGCCGAGATATAGGTGCGATGAGAGTTTATTGGTCATAACCAATAATACTGGAGATTTATTTTAACTGTGACTTATTAGCCCTGATGAAATCAGTAGGATACTGTCCACAAGACGAGACACTTGTTGGGTACATTTTTGTTCAGACTGGCAGTAACTTTACTGACATTGGAACTCTAACATTGGACTAAAGCATGGGTACTCACAAACTTTCTCTCGGGGGCCAAATTTACAGTGTGGTTTGTGTCCGAGGGCCGCACCGGTGGGGGCGGTGTCAGTGGGGGAGGGGGTGGGCTAGATCAACAAAAAAAACTATGACCATGAGGTTGATCACAGGTCCCTGCAGCAGATGCCTTCATCCACTGAGCCACCAGACCCTGCATACACACGTCTCTCTCCCTCCCTCGCTCCCTTTCTCGGTCTCTCTCGCTCCCTCCCTCTCTCCCTCTCTCCCTCCCTCTCTCCCTCCCTCTCTCGCCCCCTCTCTCCCTCCCTCCCTCTCTTGCTCCCTGTCTCGCTCCCTGTCTTGCTCCCTCTGTCTCCCCCTCTCTCTTCCTCGCTCCCACCCTCCATAACTCCCTCCCTCTCCCTCCCTCTGTCTCTCTCTCTCACTCACTGCCTCTCTCTCTCACTCCCCTCTCTCACTTCCTCTCTCTCTCTCACTCCTCTCTCTCACTCCCTCTCTCTCTCCCTCTCTCTCTCTCCCTCGCTCCCTCTCTCCCTCGCTCCCTCTCTCCCTCTCTCTCTCATTCCTCTCTCTCACTCCCTCTCTCTCTCTCCCTCTCTCTCTCTCCCTCGCTCCCTCTCTCCCTCTCTCCTTCACTCCCTCTCTCACTCCCTCTCTCACTCCCTCTCTCGCTCCCTCTCTCGCTCCCTCTCTTGCTCCCTCTCTTGCTCCCTCTCCTGCTCCCTCTCCCGCTCCCTCTCTCCCTCTTTCGCTCCTTCTCTCCCTCCCTCTCCTGCTCCCTCTCCTGCTCCCTCTCCCGCTCCCTCTCTCCCTCTTTCGCTCCCTCTCTCCCTCCCTCTCCCTTTCTCCCTCCATCTCTCACTCCCTCTCCCTCTCTCACTCCCTCTCCCTCTCTCGCTCCCTCTCTCTCCCTCGCTCCCTCTCTCCCTCTCTCCATCCCTCCCTCTGTCTGTCTCTCTCTGTCTCCTTCCCTCTCTGTTTTTCTCCCTCCCTCCCTCACTCTCTCCCTCTCTGACTCACACCCCCTCTCTCGCTCCCTCCCTCTCTTGCTCCCTCTCCCGCTCCCTCTCTCGCTCCCTCTCCCTCTCTCCCTCCCTCTCTCGCTCCCTCTCCCTCTCTCACTCCCTCTCCCTCTCTCCCCCTCCCTCACTCTCTCTCCATCCCTCCCTCTCTGTCTCTCTCTCTGTCTCCCGCTCCCTCTCTTGCTCCCTCCCCCCCCTCTCTCGCTCCCTCCCTCTCTTGCTCCCTCTCCCGCTCCCTCTCTCGCTCCCTCTCTCCCTCCCTCTCTCCCTCCCTCTCTCGCTCCCTCTCCCTCTCTCCCTCCCTCTCCCTCTCTCCCCCTCCCTCACTCCCTCTCCATCCCTCCCTCTCTGTCTCTCTCTCTCTGTCTCCTTCCCTCTGTCTGTCTCTCTCTAACTCCCTCCCTCTCTCACTCCCTCCCTCTCTCACTCCCCCTCTCTCATTCCCCCCTCTCACTCCCCCCTCCCTCTTTCACTCCCCGTCTCCCTCTCTCCCTCGCTCTCCCCTCCCTCACTCCCTCGCTCTCCCCCTCCGTCACTCCCTCTCTCTACCTCCCTCCCTCTCTCTACTTCCCTCTGTCGCCCTCTGTCATCTCACCCTTCCTGCGTGTCAGCTGAGGCTGAGACAGCTTCCAGGTGCACACACACACACACAGCCGCACCCAAGCACTTCACAGGTCGTTAAAGGCCATTTGCATGCTAATGAGGCTTCGTTGTATTTCACCTCATCTTAGGCCCCTGCAGCTCCACTCTGGCTATGCGAGAATCGCCCGGCCCCCACAGAGCAGCAGAGACTCTCTGAATCGCGCTGCAGCAGACACTCTTTAAAAAAAAAAAAATACATGGGTACGATGTTTGCAAGGTCCGCGGGCCGCTGAGGAAGGCTTGCCGGGCCGCACCTGGCCCGCGGGCCGTACTATGAGTACCCATGGACTAAAGCAAAGAAGTTACTACAACTATGATTTGGTGGACTTAATTTGAATTGGACATTTGCTCAGGACAAAACCTTGTTTGTATAGATAGAGACTCCATCTGCCGTATTAAACATGCATTATATCCAATGGCACTTGTAGTAACATGGTGTTTGTGACTGAGTACCTGTCCACCAAACTCTAAATAAGGCCCTTTGTTTGTCATTTTCACTAATTGAACAAAGCATTTGCTTTACAACCTTATCATTGACCTGTATCTGTTCCACATAAGTGGGGTCTTTTCTTTGCACTTAACCTTTAACAAACACCTTAATTGATTGCCATGTAAAAACATAAATCACAGTACGATTACAACATTTAGGTGCAGCTGGCACTTAAGCATTTATTGAATTTACAGATCTGTACAGCAACAGCTGCGGGGCACCTGACTACAATCTGGTTAGTTCCAAACAACCCCATTTGTCTTCCTCTTCCTTGAGCACTGAAAAGGCCAGAGCCGTACTCCTGGCCAGTGCTTAATTTGTAAAATAATAACTCCCAGGGCCTTTCACGGGAGGCCACTGCAGCTTGCACCACCCATTGCTCCTGTCAGCGCCGTCAATGAGAATACCAAACACAACTACTAACCATTACACTCTTCCAAGTGTGACAATTCACACTATTTCAGATCCCAAAAGCTATAAGAATGGCTTGGGCGGCAGGTTTTAGTTATTGTAATGTATTTTGAATTATAAACAACTGTTCAGTTGATATCGAAACTACATAAAGAGTGCCACTCTGTGCAAACTACTATAAGTGATAGTGTTAAAAATGACGTCCCTTCCCACTAACGGTAACCACCGGCACAAATTAAGCCTTGCTCGTGGCAATATTTAATTTTCATTACCATTACAGGTTTCAATAAAGGTCTGTAATATCCTCCATAAATACAGGTAACATTCTAAACACAACTTCATTGTTATAACTTGCAACCAATTTATGAGATTTAGAAAAGGTCTTCATGATGATGTGGGCTTTCATACTTCGGTTTTTAGTTTCTATTTTGTTGTTGTAGGTGTCACAGTTTTTTGGGTTAAGCCTCAATGGCGAAGTGCTCTGTGGAGGTGCTCAGAATGGACTCAGCAGCACACTGCCAAGGGAAGATGAAGTGCCTACCCTCCTGCATCCTAAGAAGAAAAAGAAAGTCATTCGCCCCTACATGCACTCCTCCATCCCCGACTCCCAGGTCTCAAGCTCTCCCATGCGCCCCTCCTCCATGTGCCCTCTCCCAGGGCTCTCCGATAGGAAGACCTCCCATCACTGAAAACTCTTTTCTCCATGACTATGGAAGTGCCTTCCCAGTGTGTTCGTGTGGTTGGAGTGTATGCCATTTATAGCAGTATTATCCTTGTATCTGTGTTTGGTTCTCTTTTGTAACATGCACACGACACTTTTCTCTTGTAACACACTGTTTGCTACCTCTCACATTTTGTTTGCTTTTGATACTTGCACAAGTGCCACCTTTGCCTACGTAACGTTTGTTCTTGTGCCTCTGTGTCTAGCATATATTGCAGTATATTACCTCTAAATGTACTTTGTTCTCTCTTGTAACCTGCACACTTGTCACTCTTTCCTCCTGTATTGCACTGTTTGCTACCTCATGTATTATGTTTGCTCACAATTGTCACTTCTACCTCATGTAACTTATCGTCTGCTTTTGTAATTTGTACATTTATAATTTTCTGTTCCTATTGTGAAGCGCTCTGACGCCTTCGGGTAATGTCCGCGCTATATAAAAACGCATAAATAAATAAATACATAAAAGATACACTGCTGTGCACAGACCTTGGCCCCCCTCCACCCTCTTTCAGTTTTCAGTTTTTAACGTCTTCATTGCGAATTGTTATTCATAAAAGACACACATACAATACAAACAGTACTAATAAATGAACAGAATCATAAAGTATCAGAGCAATACTAACAGTCAAATAAAAAGTGACAGTAATTAGTTAGATAAAAATTCCCAATTAAACATACGTTTATAGACGTCAAAAAGGAAAATACCTAAAGATTGAAGATATAAAAAAAAAAACTTCCAAATATACATTTGTATATGAAAGAAAACTGGACATCAGTTCTGATCAGACCATAATATAATGCAAATGCATGTTATTCAAAGTTATTCAAGACGATAAGTTTCGAACTGACTTGATCCTGATTAGCCAAGCCCATCCAAGAAATTTAGCCATTCCAATGGATAGCCATTCAGCAGTATTTGTTCTCAGAATATACAAAGCTTCGCTACTCACTCGGGTATTAAGTCTGGAGCATACAGGTTTCAACCATTTACATCGTGGTTCACTATAAGCAGTACATACAAATAAAAAGTGACCTAATGTTTCTCTGCAGTCAGTACAACAGGGGCAAAGGGATGATTCTGTCTTCTGCCAACCATTAGTAAAAACCCTCAGTGGAAGTGTTCCTACACGAAACTGATGGTATAATTTTCTATCTAATGTTTTAGGAATAACATCCCAATAGATCTCTATATGAGGGACTATTTTGTGAAGCAGAAACTGACCTGTCAAGTTCTGTTTCTCCGTAAGAACAACATGTTCTACTTTTACCGTTGACCAGAAAAGTAGTTTGAAGTCTTTTTTTGTAGGGAAAGTATTAGAACCCGGCTCAGACCAGAGCAAAGGAAGACCCATTTTGATCAAAGTGATCTTAATTTGCTTGAACCACGGTATGTCACCTGCCCCCTGCTGCGTTCTCACATCCTGTAATTCTCGGGCAAACATGGCAAGTTCTGGAGTAGACCATATGCGCCTCCACAGTGCCACCATCCTGTAGAGGGCTTGATGTTTAATAGAATGCAAGCCCATATCCATTAATAATGGTAGGACTGGTGTAGAAGGGGGCAGGCTGACAAGGTTTCGAAGGAATTTGCTCTGTATCCTATCTAGGACAGACAGATCCACACAGCCCCAAATATCGGCCCCATATAAAATGGCTGTACTAATTTTAGCACTATAGATTTTAAGAGCCGGTAAAACTCTTTTAGTAAGAGAACATCGCTGCTCCTTTACTAAACAACCGGACAAGCGAGCAAATTTCAAACTGAGCGCAGCCACTTGTTCTTTCCATCTTAATCTATAGTCTATTGAAACACCAAGGTATGTCATTGCTTCAACCTGCTCCAAGCTAGACCCATTCATGGTAACATGACCCCTCTTCGGTTTATTTTTTGTCAGGACCATGAACTTAGTTTTATTGATGTTAATTTCCAGATCATTCTCATTACAGAAGTCCACAAATTTATTTATAGCCACTTGCAGGCCCTTCTGTGTTTTAGCCAGTATAAGTGTATCGTCTGCAAATATTAAAAGAGGAAATTTAGTCCCACCCAATGAAGGAGCATCAGTCGGAATGTCTGTGAGGAATTTCACCACTTGGTTAATAAAGAGTATAAACAGGGTAGGAGCCAGGACACAGCCCTGCCTCACTCCACGAGTCACGGGGAAGGTGTCTGTGACCTGACCCTGCCGCCCCCATCTAACTCTGGCAAAATTTCCCTCATGCATCCTGATGGTGAGATCAAGGAGTGCAGCAGGCACACCCATCCTTCTCAGGGCTGTCCACATCTTGGCTCTAGGGACCAAATCAAATGCTGATTTGAGGTCCACAAATGCAGCATATATCGTGCCACCTCTCAGGAATACAGTTTTCCAAAAGATCATGACAAATCTTAGTATCTGATCAACTGTGCTTGTATATTCCCTAAAACCCGCCTGCATAGGAGACAGAATGTCAACTTCGGACATCCATGAGTGAATTTTTCCTAACAACATTCGAGCTACAACCTTTTGAAGGGCATCAATAAGACTGATGGGTCTATAATTCCCTGCATCAGTTCTATCCCCTTTTTTAAACACGGGCAGAATCTCTGCCCCTTTCCACGAAATGGGAATTTCAGTCCCTCTAGCTATTGCATTTGCCAAGAGTGTTATATACGGGACCCAATGCAATTGATCATACTTAAAAAGGTCCGCAGGAATGCAGTCCATACCTGGGGCTTTACCATTCTGCACTTGATTTAGGGCGGTGATCGCTTCTAATTTAGTAAAGACAATGTGATCATGAGATAGCGCAGCAAACTGTACGCTGGCATCTTCCCTATTGTTATGGGAGATCCGTTCCGCGACACTAAACTGTGCCTCAAAATGCTTGACCCATTGCTCAACTGGAACATAATTAACTGGAACATGCATATCACCCGTCCCACCCCATTTTACAACCTCCCAGACTTTTTGTTGGTTGGATGAGGTGCTTGCCTGATATAAATCCAACCAACGCTGGTCATCCCATTTGGTTTTTGCTTCTTTGAGTACTTTCTTGTAGTTTGCCCTAGCCAACCTTATATCCCTGGCTATTTTAGATTTAATAGCAGATAACAAAGAGCTATGGGCAGCACGACAAGATTTGTCGTACCACTTTGACTTAGTTTGCACTTTTATCCTTCCTTTAACTGGTTCGATAAAAAAAGATTTAATTTTATTAAAAAGAGACTCGTGAATCATCCCAATTTGATCAGGTGAGATTCCTTCATCAAATAAGGGTACTATCAGGTTTGTAGCAGTTGTGACCTCATCGGCTACTTTGTTGATAATAGAGGGGTTGTCTAGTAACCTGGCCCATCTTACCCTTCTGCAATCATTCGTAAGACCAGCATCTGCTGTGAGGATGCTGGTTGCAGGATCCAAAAACAAACCCTCCTGCAATAATAATTTTATGGCCAGGGGGTTGTGATCACTTTCAGATCTGGTGACCACCACCATATCCTCCAATAATTTCCAGTATTCTAATCTTAACAAGAAATAGTCAATGCGACTCGAATGCAGGGAATTGTCAAATGTAACCATTCCCATTGTGTCTGATTTGGTCCTACCATTTGCTGCACGCAAATTCCAATCAAGGCAAAGACCTAACCACTGCATGGCAGCCTCAGTGACTTTTTTAACTGGTGGAATAGATAAATGAGGAATATTCCATAACTGGTCGATCTCCCCATAACCCCCATCAACAAGGCTAGGAAAAGGTTCGAAAGAACAATTAAAATCTCCTGCCACCATAACACATTCATCTCTACTAATACTATTCAATGTAGATTCTAATTCAGCTACCACTCTCGCGGGCTTCCCTCCTGGTAGCCCTCTTGCATAAATATTAATCAGGAAAAAAACCTGTTTGTTTTTGCCACATAATTTCAGGGCCAGAATATCAATGCTTGAGGTGGGGAGGTCTGTTATCGCGAAAGCTAGAGATTGTTTTATCCAGATAACCAGGCCACCCGAGGGACGTCCCTTCAATCCTTTGCAGGCTAGTTTATAATAGTTAAGATAGCCAACTCGATAAATGGGCTCTGTTGACCAACTTTCCTGCAAAACAATTATATCGTATAGGTCTATAAAGGAACCCCAATCAGCCTCTGACATTTTCCCCCTCAATCCCGCTATATTCCATGATAAAACTGTCAAAATATGAGGTGGTTTCTCTCCCATAAATACCGTTGAACCCATAGTTTCTACTGTATTCAAAGGTCTGGGTGTACAATTAGGGTGTATATCCCTTTCTGTCTCCCTCTGTACTACATCAATAGACCCTGAAGCAATCTCCTTTCCAGGGGTTTTCAAATTATTTAGGGGCTGGGTTACTACATCTTCAGGTACCCCAATATCTAAAGATTCGACATCTTGTCAATCTACACCTTCCAACCCTGACAATGGTGCAAACCGATTTGCAAGGCGAGGATAAAACATTGGGTAGATCGGAGTTTCGGGTTGAGATCTGCCTCTAAACCTATCCCTTCTTGTGTGGTGGAATGGAGATTGGGGTCTAGTTGCGTATAAAGCAGGATAAAAATAATACAGTGATAATGTTTGCACATCTCCAACTCTTCCAAATCTTGCTTCCCTACTAATAAATTCAGTTACCCATGGCTCTCTAAAGCTAATAATTCAGAAAAGGGGGTGGTGATGAACAGAGTGCCTGAATTAAGCAGACCACTCTTACCCAGTCCAAAGATCAGGGCTTGATCCATCACCGTTTTTTAGCTCACTGCACCATCCCAGCTCAGAACTTGGCTATATGCAAATTAGTCTGTTCCTGTCCCAGTGCATGATGGGAACAGGACAAACCAAACTACCAAGCCAATTCTTGTACTGGGAAGGAAACAAGCTTCCGGGGACCGGTTTCTGCCATTTCAGGCGTCGTCGGCCCGGCTTGCTTGAATCCTGATGGTGCAATGAGCAAGGGACTCACATCTGAGTATACCCTTCCACGCTTATGGTGGACAAAATGATTCAGAAAAGGGGGTGGTGATGAACAGAGTGCCTGAATTAAGCAGACCACTCTTACCCAGTCCAAAGATCAGGGCTTGATCCATCACCGTTTTTTAGCTCACTGCACCATCCCAGCTCAGAACTTGGCTATATGCAAATTAGTCTGTTCCTGTCCCAGTGCATGATGGGAACAGGACAAACCAAACTACCAAGCCAATTCTTGTACTGGGAAGGAAACAAGCTTCCGGGGACCGGTTTCTGCCATTTCAGGCGTCGTCGGCCCGGCTTGCTTGAATCCTGATGGTGCAATGAGCAAGGGACTCACATCTGAGTATACCCTTCCACGCTTATGGTGGACAAAATGATTCAGAAAAGGGGGTGGTGATGAACAGAGTGCCTGAATTAAGCAGACCACTCTTACCCAGTCCAAAGATCAGGGCTTGATCCATCACCGTTTTTTAGCTCACTGCACCATCCCAGCTCAGAACTTGGCTATATGCAAATTAGTCTGTTCCTGTCCCAGTGCATGATGGGAACAGGACAAACCAAACTACCAAGCCAATTCTTGTACTGGGAAGGAAACAAGCTTCCGGGGACCGGTTTCTGCCATTTCAGGCGTCGTCGGCCCGGCTTGCTTGAATCCTGATGGTGCAATGAGCAAGGGACTCACATCTGAGTATACCCTTCCACGCTTATGGTGGACAAAATGATTCAGAAAAGGGGGTGGTGATGAACAGAGTGCCTGAATTAAGCAGACCACTCTTACCCAGTCCAAAGATCAGGGCTTGATCCATCACCGTTTTTTAGCTCACTGCACCATCCCAGCTCAGAACTTGGCTATATGCAAATTAGTCTGTTCCTGTCCCAGTGCATGATGGGAACAGGACAAACCAAACTACCAAGCCAATTCTTGTACTGGGAAGGAAACAAGCTTCCGGGGACCGGTTTCTGCCATTTCAGGCGTCGTCGGCCCGGCTTGCTTGAATCCTGATGGTGCAATGAGCAAGGGACTCACATCTGAGTATACCCTTCCACGCTTATGGTGGACAAAATGATTCAGAAAAGGGGGTGGTGATGAACAGAGTGCCTGAATTAAGCAGACCACTCTTACCCAGTCCAAAGATCAGGGCTTGATCCATCACCGTTTTTTAGCTCACTGCACCATCCCAGCTCAGAACTTGGCTATATGCAAATTAGTCTGTTCCTGTCCCAGTGCATGATGGGAACAGGACAAACCAAACTACCAAGCCAATTCTTGTACTGGGAAGGAAACAAGCTTCCGGGGACCGGTTTCTGCCATTTCAGGCGTCGTCGGCCCGGCTTGCTTGAATCCTGATGGTGCAATGAGCAAGGGACTCACATCTGAGTATACCCTTCCACGCTTATGGTGGACAAAATGATTCAGAAAAGGGGGTGGTGATGAACAGAGTGCCTGAATTAAGCAGACCACTCTTACCCAGTCCAAAGATCAGGGCTTGATCCATCACCGTTTTTTAGCTCACTGCACCATCCCAGCTCAGAACTTGGCTATATGCAAATTAGTCTGTTCCTGTCCCAGTGCATGATGGGAACAGGACAAACCAAACTACCAAGCCAATTCTTGTACTGGGAAGGAAACAAGCTTCCGGGGACCGGTTTCTGCCATTTCAGGCGTCGTCGGCCCGGCTTGCTTGAATCCTGATGGTGCAATGAGCAAGGGACTCACATCTGAGCTAAAGCTAATAACCACACAATCACCCTCAAGGTCTTTTTTCTCAAAGCCTACCCAGTCCACCCTCCTTACATTAAGGATTTCGGGTTTTAGATCAGGGGGAAGCGGACGGTTTTTGTTAAGCCAAAATATGACCTTATTGTAAAGATCCTTGTGTGTTTCTCTCGTGCCACTACTAAGGGGAGCCACACCAGTTAGAATAATAGTATAAGGCACTGATTCTGGGGGGAGATTCACACAATGCTTCCTTGGGATAGATTTGGGATGGTAACTTAAAGCCTTATTCTGTGTAGAAGTTGGGTTTTTCTGATTCTGCGGATTTTTAGCAGGCTTTAGCCCAGTTGAATTCTCCATGGTGGTTACTTTTTTGGGAACAGGTACTGTTATATTTTGTGCAGGTTTGGGAATGGATAACCCCGCTTTAGAGGTATTTTTGCTATTATTACCATGATTATTATTGACCCCTATATTATTAACCGTAGTAGTAGGCATTTTAGTGGGAAGGGCAGGGGGGTTCAATCCTTTTGGCACTAAGCTAACAAGGATTTTATTCGATGACGCTATATTATCTTTAACCAACTTATCTAAGGCATCCATTTTATCGTTTAACAACCTAGTCCTTTCGAAAAGTGGTAAAAGAAGTGATTTGAGTAGTAGCTCAGTCCTGGCCAGGAAAATTTCTTCTGAAATACTAATTGTGGGATTACTTTCCTCAGGATGGACAATCATATTAGTATTAGGTGGCTGCGAGGGGGATAAAGTAAAATTTCCCGCACCCTCGGTTTGTACCTCTGTATCAGGTGAATCTACCCTTTTACGCTTCACACGGTTATGGAAAGATGTATGTAGTGAACTAGAAGGGGAATCCATGTGTTCAGTACTGACGTTAAAATTAGGCGAATCTGAAAGGCCAGATTTCTCACTAACCAGGTCTAAATCAATAGTCCCACCATTCGATAGGTTGCCCTGTGCAGTATTAAATACACTTTCTTGGTTTGTCCCCGTTACCTCCACAGAATGATTCTCGGGAGCAGTTAACAATAATGACTCCACATTAGTATCGTTACTGTTTGTAGTCAACAATGTAAGTGGGACAGGAGAGACAACCGCGCTAATTTTACCAAGAGAGGAACGCTTGCCAGTAATAATATCAAGCGAAAGGCGTTTTTCAACTAAGGCTATCTCCTTTTCCAAAATGGCAGTTGAACGTGTAAAAAATTGATCAATAGTCCCAGTAAAAGTGCCATTTGAGGTGGAAACCTGAACATGTCTTTCTTTACCCGACCTTAGGGGCATGTTTTAAAGAGATTGCAAGAATCTAAAATGTCACGGGTCTCAATAAACAATTAATAAATATACATGATATATACTTCAGAATATAAAATACCAAATATTAAGAGCAAGTAAAAACCACAATTAGGAAGGAATAAATGTTAGAAAGGTGGCCCTGCCCGGCCTCCTGCGGCCCCGGACGGCCACAGACGGTCCCGCCCTTGTCCCGGGCTTCTCCCGCGCGCTCTCCCGCGCTGCGGGAGTGTAGTTAGTTAATATAGGGTTTGCACACAAGAGGTGGAAGGGTGGGAGGGGTCGGGGAGAGCGGCCCAGGTGATGCTGCTCCGGGCTGGCGCTCACTCCTGGGAGATGAAGTCCCTCAGGGAGCAGGCGCGCTCGCTCGCAGCCCCGTTACAAACTTCCCTCAGCTGTCCCTTTGAAACTCCAGGCGGCAACACGAACACTCCAACGATGCGGGACCCGCGGAGCGGGTTCCGCGAGAGGTAGGCTGAAAGGCTGGAAGGCTGGTAGGCTGCAAGGTAATCAGTCCCAAACAGTAAGCAAAATGCTCAAAATACAAAAAGGCGTCCCCCCTCCACCCTCTTTCCCTTAACCCTCTCTGAGGTAGTCCCCTGTACCCACTACCACTGTCCTCCTTCCAGCACGCCCATGCATTCCCTCCAAGATCACCCTCAGGAACCCGAGTCCACGCCCCCATCATCCTAGAAGCGGTGATGAAACCGCACCTGAAGCAGCAGACGAGTTCCACAGAGGAGCGGCAGAGCAAGAGTCATGATGGCTGCAGAAGGTAAGTATAAAAAAGAAAAGAAAATGCTGTGGTGTGCATGCCTGCATGTCTGTTTGTATAAATGTGTGCATGTCTGTGAGTATGTTTGTGTGTGCATGTGTGAGTGGGTATGGGTGTTGCTCCCATTTCTTACAATGGACCCTGCTCAATGGTGGTAATTCTTGGCAACATGTTGGAATACATGGCACAATGCCCACTGCTCTCCTCTGATGAAACGCTAGCACTCGCAAAATTTCACGATAACCTGTAGGCATCCATGGCATAATGTCCACCCCCTATTGACACCATCACAATGCTTATATTTCTAGCTAGCTCATGGACAAGCATGCTGTGTTACCTGACAATGCTGGTCTTCATGCTACAGTGGTAATAATTGTAAACGTCTAGCCTTCCAAGCCATGGAGCTAACAGCCCAGACTTGATAGAATCCTGGCCTTTTGCACAATAGTGGTATTTCATGTCAACGGGTGTATGACAGAAGCACACAAGGCTAAACCACATGTGTGGCTCTACAACGCAGCTCGAACCATGAATGCATCTTAACCACGCATTCCTTTACTACGCAATTTCGTCGCAAAGGCATGTTTGGTAAGGGATATGCGTGGTTAAGTTCGCAACTACCCTGGCACCCCCTCCAGATCTAAGCCCTAAAATTCTATCTAAAAAAAACGAAACTGTTCTTTAGCCAATTGGAATCTCTTGCAATATAGGTATTTAAGGACGAAAACCTCATCCACCCATTGGTGGCATGCTTCATGTTGACCGTTTTATTGCATTTGTGCTAAAAGTTACACTCCCCTCTTTTTGATATTTTTAACATGCACCTCGGGATATATATTAAATTGGGTTTAGGTTCACTGAGAGCCATTTTAATCACTCTTGCGTTTTTACTACACTCTGCTTAACCTCACCAACACCAACCAGCTCACATTGGTGTATCTATTCGTCACGGTAGGCTAAATGGCTCCTCTTCTGTTGGTCTGGAAGAGTTGTCACCCACTGCTCTTCCACACCAGCTTGTGGTGACAGGGTGAACCTCATGATGAAGCATACCACCTAAGAGTGGGTGAGGGTGTTTGTCTTAAAAGGACTACATTCCATGAGACTCCAATTGGCTAAACACAATTTTTTTATTATTTTATTTAGACCCTCCTCGTCCTTTATGTGTTTCTTGTGTAATTAGGGGTGATGTAGGTGAGTCTTTAAAAAGTTTTGAAAAATAAGGGGACCCCTACTCAAGATATATTCACCACCAGTAGGGACTGACAAACATTTTTTGAGGAAAAAGAGCAGTAGTGAAATACAATAAACCAGATGCCAAAACCTAGGGGATTCAACTAAATATCTATTCACTGTGACATGTAAACGTTATTAAAAAAGACCAAACATAATTTATATATCAAAATACTGTTTTTAATTTATTTATCTTTTTTTCCCCCTCATTTTTTATGTTTCCAGGTTAAAATCACATCTAGGCATTTCAATGAATACATCAATGAAGAACATACAGTTTTATAATACAAAAATATATAACAAAAAAGGGAAACCCAAATGACTTAGTTGTAGTTATGGGCTGATGAAGTTAGCAAAGCGGTGGATGGAGTCTTTAAATGCCCCTGCCTGGCCCTCTGTGTGTTTTACTGGTTATTCTAAGCATACCATAGACAAGTTAGGGTGCTAAGCCGTGACATAAAGTTGACATTGGCATAACGGGGGTAATTTCTGCATAATGTGGGCATCTATGGCATAAGGTGGTTCTGAAGCACAGTAATAATTCTTGCATACTGTCGCCTTCTAGTAATTCTTATCATATTATGGTGACACGTGGCCCAATGGTGCTCTCACCTGCTATTATGCTGGTCACTGCATTATGGTGGTAATTCATGACATCCTGGGGTATGCATGGCACAGAATGCTGGCCCTGGCTTAATGGTGGAAAATCCTGACATATTGTCGTCGACCATGGTATGATGGTGACAAGGCACGAATGTGAATACTTCTGAATACATTAAGATGTAAGAAGGCTCAGAAACTAGAGAAAGTAATATATGAATGCTTATCCAAACCTCTCTCCAAAACCCAGGGCAGACATGCACTGAAAAACCTACTGCATTTATAAATGCTTGTTTTAATACACCAGTGTTTTCATTGCGAGACACTCTTGTGACTCTTGAATTCTGCATGTTTTCTCCCCCAAAAGTGCATTTTTTTTATTTCTTTCACTTCTTACGATTATTCTCCTATTTCCTTCCTGCTATTTGGTTTTGACTTACCCTTTAATACGTTCTGCTATGCTGTGGAACCACATTGTTCCCTGCTCCCAAAACCTTACCTTTATTACCTCTCTACCCTTTTGTCATTTGTCTGCAGTCTTTTCCCTTTCATATCTTTTTTATCCTTTTGAAGAATTGTTTGTCTAAGGATTCTTTATCTATTTAATCTGAGCTGGCCCATGTTGGTGACACTACTGTGACACTCAACACGTTTTTCTGGATTCACTTCCTAGTGTACTCCTGTGGCCAGAAGGATGTTGACTTAGGGCCTGATTACAACCTTAGCGGATGGGATACTCCATCACAAATGTGACGCATATCCCGTCCTCTGTATCACTAGTTCCATAGGATATAATGGAATTGTAATTTGGCGACTAGATATCCGTCACATATCTGATGGAGTAATCCTGTCTGCCAAGATCGTAATCATGCCCTAAGCCTCGCCCTGCAAACCTGATGGTTATCAGAACCGGTGGCGGCGGCACTCATCAACACACTGTCACACCACCTGCATTGGAACCACAGAAGGGGAAACGCCTTTATAAGCTTGGACGTAGTCTAAATGGCACATCTTGTTAGACAGGCACCACTTATGCAGAAATATGTAATGCTGCATACACTAACTTGATGCTCTGTCTAGGGCTGAGACAAAGTACTGTCTGGTAAGACTGCAATTATTTTAAGAAAACAATTACACCCATACCAACAACTCTTTAGACGTGTCATGTGTTGTTTAAATCACGTTTTTATTGTGTTTAAATTCTAGGCAGTACATGTAGAAAATAAAATATACAATTCTAGCTATATTATGAATTGAAGCAGAATTTTGACTAGCACACAGAGCAAATATATATATATATATATATATATATATATATATATATATATATATATATATATATATATATATATATATATATATATATATATATATATACATGCATATATATATATATATAAATATATATATATATACAGACCATGACTTCTGGTTACAACCATCACTTCGGATTTTAACCTAGACAAAGGGACACACTGAATAAAACGTATTATTACGGTACCCCTTAGCCTATTTTAACTCATTAACACCAATTTACATTAGAGAGCCCATCCACACACACCCTAGCCTCACATACAGCAAAAGAGCAAAAGATCTCAGGCAAAGAGCCCCTTTGTGGGTGCCCGTCCAACACTGCAGCCCCGGCTCGGCGCGGAGCAACACCCAATAATGAAGCATGACACCTTTTGGGGAGTGTGAGGATTCTTGCTCCTGAGCATTCAGATGCCCCCCATCGGGGTCCTCCTGCCTTTAGCACTGACCTGTCTGTGTTCTTGTTCTACTCTTCTTTAGGAACTGCATACCTCTTGTTTTAGTCAGGCTAGGGTTAAACATACATCCCGAATGTATATTTACATCCCCTGGCATCATACCTACACTCCTTATGGCACTTTAAGAATTGTCTCATTTCCCTGGCTCAACTCATTATTAGATTCCAGGTATTGTTTCCCCTTGCTGGGCCAATATAAATAGTCTACTCTCCAGCAGGAGGATCAATAAAGCCATTGACAGTGCTTGACACAGTTCCTGGAAATGGAAGGGGTAGGGCAGCTATCTGCATTAAATAATGAGCTTGTCACGCTGCACCTGCGTTGAGGCATCTCTGGCCCCTAGAAGCAGAGGAAAAGAGCCATACCTCTGGTGCCAAACACAGATGGCCCTCTTTTGAAGTATTGGTGGGAAGTGATCAAGCAACTGTGTCAACTAGGGCTGAGGCTAAGGCTCTCAGGAAGCTTAATCCACAAACAACGCGAAGTTGCCATATTGGATTGCCCCAGGATGCTGTGCAGGAGGGTTGAGACAGGGGTGGAGTGATGTGGCACATTGGGATTAGCCCAAGGTGCCTGCCTTCTAGAACGCTAAGCCCCCACTTAAAACACCTGCACAAAGGTGAGGTAGATGAGAAGACACTCCCAAAGTAAAAACATTGAACGGATGCCCACCTGCAAGGAGAAACAACCTGAAGCCAGTGCTAGGATGGATTGAAGGACTTTAACTCCATTTGACCCCAGGACTAGGATGGATCTCTCCAGGGCCAGTGGCACTGACCCTTTATGGACAGTTGGGTGAATAGACATGCAGGGAGACTCTGGATCATTCTCCCTGGGACCGCTGTGGACTTGCCTGTGACTCTGCTGACACACAGGTATCCTGAAAGTAGCAGGAGGCTGTGGGACCTGAGGAGTGTGGCAGGGAGGATATTCTTCTGGACAGTTCCAGAAAGGGTGTGTAAGACACCCTCCAAAATCAGAAGAGAGCAGTGCTTAATTTGTGCTGGTGGTTTCTGGTGCTTGGCACTGACATTCTCTTGTCAACACCGGCACTTATGGCTGTCTGCCACATGGTGGTGCTGATTTAGAGATGGGCACAACACCAGTTATTTATTAGTTCAAAATACATTACAAATGACTAATAACATACGTCCAAGCTATTCTTATACCTTTGGGGCCTGGAAGAATCTGAACTGTCACACTTGTAGGAGTGTGGTTGTTAGAAGTTGTGTCGGTATTGTCGTTGGCAGCACTGGCAGGGCCAATGGGTAATGCGAGCTGCAGTAGACTCCTGACGCGGGCCCTGGCACTTATTGTTTTACAAATTAAGCACTGAAAGAGAGCATAAGGAGTCCAAGCAGAGGGCAAGTCTGGTTCAGGAAACCAGATAACCCGATCCCAATGAAAAAGCCTTGTTCAGAAGCCAATAAGGCATGAAGAGGGTGTTCCTGGTGGTTATAGTTCCTCACCAGGAGCAAAATGTCATCTGCCTTGTGAAAATAGATCCAAAAGGAACTAAGATACTTCCTTGTCTTCTTATCTCCTCAGGGGATCGGGCAGAGCCTGAAGCATGTGGTGCATCACCACCTTTTCCGAAAATTCCCTGGGGAGAACCAAGCCCCTAGAGATTTTGTTGGGGAGGGGGAGTGCCTGCCTACCGAGCCATCTTAACGATGTAGGGACCCAATCACTCGTGGCCTGCCTCAATAAATAATGTCCCAGGGCATCCTATTCCCCGTGGACAAAGAAGAGGAGAAGCAAGAGAGGACTCCATTCCCCCTGCCTCTGGGTGGAGCCAAGAACTAGCCGTTCTGCTCCCACCGTGGCAGGAGCAGAGAAGACTATGCACAGCTCTGTGCAACACACATCAGCTGTGTTGCAGCAGGAGGTGGAAGGGCCATGCTGGAGTGAGCTCCCTGTGCTGCCCTAATAAGATATGACACCCAGCGTTGGAAAAGGGAAATGCGCCATGCAAAGCTGCTAAAGTAAAATTAAAAAAAACATAGGAGAAGGATACCCTGAGTGGGCAGGTAGCTTATTATTTATTCATCCGTCTGGCAAAGAAGTGCCCCATAAGCCCACGGGCAGAATCTAAAATTTGCATGATTGCTCACATGATGCCCCAGTAATGACACAGGCCCCGCCAAGGGACATGAGCAGGGGGGGGGGCTGGGGGGGTGCATGAAGTGTAGTAACCCCCCTCCTGAACCTTCCCTTAAAGTGGCCTAAGTCTCCCAGTGGATTGCGTTTGTGGCAGGGTCATTTTTTTGCTTCAATCACTCCTGTAACTTTGGCTTTTGTCTATAGGTTTTGGAGTGCAGGACCTTTATTGATAGGTAATAAGGCTGGGTTTGCAACCGAAATCAAAAATGGTTAGGAGGAGCACACCCTGAAATAAGAGCATTTTAATTGTCTTTCATTGTGCAATTATATACAAAGAAATCCAGTGAGTAAAATAAGTAGATGATAGTCAAATGAATATTATGCAGTTGTATTCGTTATTTCATAATATGAAGCACACAGCCAATGCTTTTCATCCCCAAAAACCATGAGACTTCTTCAGGGTCAAAGTAACTGTTTCAAATCTGACAATTATTAGTCTTGCCATAAGTGTTAGTAACTCCAGGAGTCTCCTGTTTCAGTTTAGAAAAACCTATGAAGCAGTTCCCTCACAATATAACATTAAAATGCCATATAATAATGGTTGTACTGCTATTGGCGTTTGTGTCCTATAGTAAATGCTACGTGTCATATCGTCCATACAGAGTATCACTAATATCTCTTTATGCCTAGTGCCAATGCAGGCACTCTTGTGTCATGTCACAAGGATGTCTGTGTTGCGGTCAGGATAGTGTTTGTGAGGGAATGCAACCTTCCTGCACAAAAAACTCTCCTTAGAGGCTTATTTCTCGTTGCCTGTGTGCTGCACAATGCAGCATGCATGCAAAGAGGAAGTAACAAAGAGAAATAAAGATATTACATCTGCCTCATGTGGACGCACCATTTTGGTGCATACCCATGTTTACAAGTCTATGTAAAAATGGGCTTGAGTCATAATACACAAATGGATGCACAGTATCACCTATTGTTTATGCATGTATATATAGAGGAAATGGTTGAAAGTGCTTCTAAACTCTAGATCACAATTATATTTATATTCCCCATTTAGTAACCACTGGTATGGAAATCCTGAAGAAGGCTTTACCGAAACGTGTTGGTGTTCAACAAATACTACCAGTGTCTGCATATTTGGCCCTGATCACCTGTTAAGTTGTATAATGATAAAACATATCATCATGTAAATAATACACTGTTAGACTAGTGATTACTTATTACAGTGAATAATCAAAATTGTAATAGGCAACAATGAACGACCTGGCTTAGTGTATTGAATTTGTGTTGAAGAGAGATTTTTCCAAGTTATAACTGAATATATATGTATATGTGGTTATTATTTGCACTATATTATTGGGATTGTGTATTTATTCATGTATTGGAGTTATCTATATGTAAACTGTATTTATATATATTTTTTCTACCTAAAAAAACAAAAAGAATATTAACAGTAAAATATTGATCTATATTACAAGTGTTATGATTTGTATTATGTCCTTGTGTTTCTAGAGTTTATATGCCGTTCTAGAGTAAATAGCACTGTGCCCGGTGCTGATGTTTAAAAATACCAGGATCGCCCATGCACCACCAATTTAATGCCTACCTGACGGAAGGAAACACTTTGCAACTCTATTCCCTGACTTGTAGTGCTTTTGTTTTTACATAGCCACTCAAATGCAAGCAAATCAGGATTTGTGTGGCTTTGTAAATCACAACATAGATTTTGTGTTGGCGCTGCACCAAAAAAGTGATGCAACCCAGATGCAAAATCTTAGCCAATCAGGACCTTATGGCAGGTATTTAGAGTTAGTTAGATGTGGAAAATCTGCCAAACAAAACTGGCAGAACATGTGTCCAAACTATTTAGAGTCCACCCATGGCTATAAACTCTAATTAGGGAGCCCGGGACTTCCGGCAAGTTTTGGCAGATGTCCCGCATCTGCTAAATGATAAATAACTCTCTTAATTCTTTTTGAGGCTTGTACATGTACAACTCTCAGATGGAGATTAGACATCGGTCAAAATGAATTTCCATCCATCATATGATCTGTGAGCGGGAAAATAATTCAGATCCTGGAATCTGAAACTCTACTGTACATTTACGTATGATATGTTTTCTGCAGACCAGGAAGGGTCAAAGAATGTTCATGTTCTGTCTCCTCTGAAATGCCAGGTTGATGTGAGAATGGGACAGAAGAAGGGGTTAGCTGTATCTCCACAGAAGTATATTCTTTTCGAGTATCTGCTCTACAGATCTGTTGCCGAAAACAAACCTATGTTAATTTAGTAGAACAACATGGAATAAATTCCATCATATTGAGTTCAAGCTGTTATGGGGTAGTGAATGTGGCTAATCCTGATCCTACATATGTGGTAACGCTTACGATGGAGGCACTGCAAATTTAATTTGAATAGCAAATTTCACTAAATGTTAGTATTTTTGTTAACATGTCAGGCCACCTAATCTCGGTTTTTTTAGAGGGTCATACATCCATGTCCGATGAAGTGTCTACGAACACACACTCTATATCTTCGCCTGTAACTAGTAGGGAGCAGAAAGAGAATGCCGGGTGCAATCATCCACCCCACTGTTCAACCCCCTATTAGAATTGGGATCCTTCTCTTCACAGGAGTATATGTTAGTCTTCTACGGTTAACCAACATCACAAAACACACTCATTGATCTTTTATAAACATAGCTATTATTGTGTCAAACACTCAGTTCCATAACTGCCACAGCCGGTACACAGAGCATCAATTAGTGCATTAAGCATGTACGGTGAAAAATCACTGGAGCGGCAAAGCCATTTGTGCAAAACAAATGTGGAGCTAAAATGGTAACCGCAAGAGATCATTAGAACGCCTGCTGAACAATGCCACAGTGTTACCACAGTGAATCAGCCCAGTAAAGATCACCTACTTCATTGAGATATGTCAAGGGTGGGAGACGGCAGCATCCCCCGCTGAATTTAATTCAGATCTTAATATTTATGATCTGACAAACTTTGAGAAAACGTAAGCACCGCTGCATCAAACAATACATCCTTTTAAACAATATTGGCTTTTTAGCATTCAGTCAATTCTAATTATATACAGGCACTATGAAAAACGTGGCGCTATGATGAACATGGGCCTCAACTCCCAGAAATGGTACGCTAAAATAATGACAATAATAAAAATCAGAACAATACCAACAACAACCATCATAATAATAAAAATTGTATTAATAATAATAATAATAATAAAGAAAATAACAACAATAATAATAAATAACAATAATAATGGTAATAATAATACCTAATAATAATAAATAACACAAATAATAAAAAATAACAACAATACTAATAATAATATAAACATTATTAAACGTGATAGTAATAATACTAATAAATAACGACAATATTAAGAGTAATACTAGTAATAATAGTAATAAATACCAACAATAATAATAATGATAATATTAAAAAAATACTAACAAAAATAAAAAAATAGTCAAAACGATGATAATAATAACAATAATAATCATCATCATAATCATAATAATGATAAATAACAACAACATTAATAATAATGATAATATATAACAATAATAATAATAAATACCAATAATAACACTACTATTAATAATATAAATAATAAATACAACATAATAATAGTAATAATATTACATAATAATAATAATACATGATAATAATAATGTAGATAATGATAATAATATTAAACAATAGTAATAACAATCATTAATAATAATATGACTGTGACCTTCCTTTTATAGCACCTTGATCAGCTCTCCCACTGCAGCAGAAAGGTCTGCATGGTCTAACCCCAGCAGTCTAAATGCCCTGTCTACAGGCTGCCATCTATGAATGGGAGCATCAATGCAGTGACAGCTGACCTCATACTGCATCCAGATTGAGAGATCAGTGGTAACTGAAAATACCCCAAATTCTGCAGGAAACTAAATGCGTATTGGAACCCACTGGTTGACTATCTCCTGTTTTACTGTACCCACGGTAAAGGAAATTCAGCTGAGCAAGATCAAAGGGACCCAAACCAAGGAACGTTGACTGAAGCGTTCAAACAGCACAAATCTAAGCCTCGTCTGGAGCCTTACATGGATTTTATCAGGAAACCAAGAGACAGATCACTATTTATTCAGTTTAGGTTGGGAAACCTCCCCCTCCATGATTATACCTGTAAATGGAAGCCCCCGTACCAAACCTCACCTGACTGCCCAATTTGTGAAGGTGTCATTGAAAGTATCGCTCATGTTTTCTTTGTATGCCCAGCCTATGTAAAACCCAGACGGAAATGGCTCAAACCCGCGTGTTTATTGCTCGGAACTAGGGATCATTCCTCAGCACTTAGAATACTCAAGGCTGACACTAGTACAAGCTTAGTGTGTGGGGTTGCCAAATTTCTGAGCTGGGCTTGGCTGATCAGATCAAAGGCTATGAGATGACCTTAGTTTTAGCTAAATTTTTAACATTCACAAAGCTGCTAATGTTTAATATGGCTTTTTTTTCATTTCAAAGAATTTTATTATTATAAAAAGGCAAATGAAAGTACACAAAACAAGTGTCAGTGATACAATTGATAGATTACAAAAAACATTCAAAATATAGTAGGCATGCATGTGTTTTAGAATAGATGTTCGTAGCCAATAGAGCCCACCAGAAATAAATAAATAAATTAAGTACGGTGAAAATATTTATCATAGAACAGCAAGAAATATCAAGAGTATCACTATCAGGTAGAGTACCACGGAAAAGAAATAAAGGGAAAAAGAGAGGAAAGAAAAGAAAAGAGAGAGGATAGGAAAAGAAAGAGAAGGATAGAAGAAGCAAGAAAAGAGAGAGAGAGGAGGATTTCCACTGGACCAACCCCACAAATAAAACACCACTCATCCAGACATATCAGAGGGATATTGTGCAATCAGCCCTTTGGAAGATAAATCCATATAGGTATCCAAAGCAGTCCAAAACCACTAGCAATAGACGGAGAAAGTTGGGCATGGTCAACCGATGTATGAGCACTACATAAAAAGGAAACCCAAGCCCACCAGGTATGATAAGAAACTAAAGAAAATGACTTCCATTCCATTAAAATTACTTTAACTGCAATAGTCAATAAAAGGTCTAACAATTGTAAGTCCAGGGGCTCTAAGGGAAGAGGAATTGGGGAGGCTAGAGGGCCTAATAGGATTAAAGGAAAGGATAATTGAAACTGAACACCAAAAATGAGCATAAGGTGTTTGTGAATGAGATCCCAAAAAGGTTGAAGGAGAGAACAGTCAAAGAACATATGAGGAAAATCGCCAGGTAATAAACCACAACTCCAGCAAAGGTTGTCCTCTTTAAGATTCAACGCGTGTAAGCGCGTAGGAGTCCAATGAAGAAGATTAACGGAGAAAAATTTAGATTGCATTAACGATGGAGCGATTTTATTACGAAGAGAGAGTTTACCAATCATCTGCCAGGTGTCTGAAGAAATATGATCCGTAATACTATGGTCAAAGTGATGCAGCCACTTCTGCTGAGCTACAGTATGGGTAGGTATGGAAGTAGATTGTAAACATTTATAAATTTTAGCGGCTACATGGCCAGTCCTGATCAATAATTGAAAGAGATTAATCGTAGGGGAAGTAGGATGAAGGCGCACCTTAGCCAATGCCACTTTAATCTTGAGAAATGTATAAAAATCTAAATTAGACAAAGAAAACTGTTGAGCTAAAGAGGAAAATGGTAATGGAGCATTACTGGACTCATAGAGATGATGAACAAGCGAAATCCCTTTAGACGCCCAATAAGACATTAAAGAAGAAGATATATTAATTTTAATTTTAGAATTTCCCCAAATAGATGACCACCTGGATTTGTGTAATGGATTCGCCATCCTTTTGTCCACAATTCTTACCGCAGCAATAGTATCTAGAATAATAGAGCGGGAAAAAGGAATGAACAAAGTGGACGTAGTTAAAAAAGAAGCAGTCGGCAAAGGAGAGGCCAGTTCCTGTTCTATTAGTAACCAAGAAGGAACATGAGTAGGAGGGGATGCAAACCAGAGAGCACCTTGAGAAGCTAGAAAGGCGGTTTGATATCTGTCCCAATCAGGAAAATGACAACCTCCCATATCACAAGGTTTTCGTAAGAATTTATAAGCAATTCTAGCCCGTTTATTATTCCATATAAATCTAGAAGTAATAACATCAATGTCATGAAAAAAGGAAGCAGACATCTTCACCGGAAGCATGGAAGAGACAAAATTAATAATCGGCGTTATCATCATTTTAAGAGTCTGAAGGCGCCCCCACCATGAAATGTGTTTCGGAGACCATGCGTCTAGCAAACGTCGTACTTTAAGCATAGTCTGATGTTCATTGTAAGCTACGGTATCATATAATGTGGAACAAAAGTAAATACCCAAATACTTCAATTGCTTGGACTGCCATTTAAAGCCAGCAGAGCCCATATGCGTAGAGAAACAATAAGCATTCAGTGGGAACATCTCGGTCTTGTCCTTATTTAAGGTGTAACCTGAAACCTTTGAAAAACGAGAGATGATATCAGAAATAGCAGGAATGGCCAAAGCAATATCATCAGAGAAAATAAGGACATCATCCGCGTAAGCCGCAGTTTTAATCCGATGAGGGCCAAAAGAAAAACCCTTAATATCTGGATGCATGTCAATTAATCTAAGGAGAGGATCAATGGATAATAAAAACAAAAGAGGAGATAAAGGGCATCCCTGTCTAGTGCCCTGGCGAAGGTTAAAAAAAGACGACGTAGCACCATTTACTCTTATGTTGGCTCGGGGTTGTGAATAGAGAGACATAACCATATGAATAAATGAATCACCAAGATTATGGGCACATAATACAGCACGAAGGAATGGCCAGGACACCTTATTGAAGGCCTTTTCTGCATCAAGAGCCAAAGCAGCGGCCGGTAGCTTAGAGCGTTTAGCTGAACCGAGAATATGACAAAAGGTTCTGATATTATCTCGCGCGAGACGCCCCTTTACAAAACCCGTTTGGGATGGATGTACCAATTCAGGAATGAAGGATTCTAAACGCTTAGCCAAGATTTTAGCAAAGATCTTAGCTTCCATATTAAGAAGGGAAATAGGTCGGAAGTTTTTGGGGTCAGAGTGATCTTTCTCCTCTTTCGGAATCACTACAATAGTGGCATCAGCAGCAGACCCAGAAACAGATCCATTCTTAATAAAGGTATCAAAAACTGATTGAAGCTTGGGAACAATTAAAGGAAGAAAGGTTTTGTAAAATAAAATAGGGTAACCATCAGGTCCTGGAGCTTTCCCAGAACGAGTGGCTTTAATTGCAGCAATAATTTCGTCAGAAGTAATTGGGCCATTTAAAGAACTACTATCCTCTACAGAGATAGTTTTAATTGGGACAGATTTTAAGAACTCCTGGCATTGCTCAAAAGAGGATTGGTTAGAAGGAGTATATAGGTTATTATAAAAACCACAAAAAACCTCAAGAATTTCCTCAGCCTGAAATTTTTTAGTGCCCAGGCGATCAGTAATAGAAGAAATCCGAGAAGAGTTATAAGAGGATTCCTGAAATTTTAAGGTAGCCGCAAGAAGCTTACCAGCCCGGTTTTTTAATAATAGCCTTTTGGATTTCTGAGCTTGGACCCCAATATGAGCTCTCTTGGTAACTATGGTGTTATAAGTATATTTTAAGTGCTTAATTGATTGTAGGCAGGATTTATCTTTAGAATGTCGAAAGAGAGCTTCTAACTCTTTAATCTCATTAGCCAAGTCGGAAAGTTCCTTTTTGATAGCAGAATTTCTCTTTGACATACACTTAATAACCTGACCACGGAAAGTACACCTAAACGAATCCCAAAGGACAATTGGGGAAGAAACTGAGCCTTCATTTTCAAGAAAAAAAGTATCAATGTCATTGGAGAATTCACGAATTTGGGAATCATCCTGCAAAATTTCAGTATTTAATCTCCAGGATCGAGGTCTTGTCTGAGGAACAAAGGACAATAACGTAAATGTAATCGCAGCATGATCAGAAATCAGAATAGGGTGGATAAGCGGCGAGGAAGAAGAAGAAACCAAAGAAGAGTGTACTAACAAGTAATCAATACGTGAAAAGGTAGAATGAGGGGAAGAAAAGAAAGAAAAATCACTACCAGTAGGGTTATGCAAACGCCATAGATCCTCAAGATGAGATATAGAACACATATTAAGTAGTTGTTTATGTGATTTAGGAGGGCGAAACTGAAAAGCTGAATTCCTATGTAGAATGGGATCCATTGGTAAATTAAAATCCCCACCAACAATAAGATTACCCGAGTGAGGTGTATCATTCAATTTCTTGGTAACTGCCTTCCAAAAGGACGGATCATCTTTGTTCGGGGCGTAAATATTCATAACATAGAGCTCAGCATTGCCATCAGTCAACTTAGTTAAGAGCCATCTACCCTCAGTATCATACTCAGAAGAGATTATAGACAAGCCCGACTTTTTAGAGACCAAGGTGATAACCCCGTTCTTTTTACCAAAAGCATCGGAGCAGGCAATATCAGAAACCCACTCTTTCTTCAGGAAGAGTGCCTCTCTGGTAGAAACCTTCGTTTCCTGAAAAAGAACCAGATCCGAAGAAAGAGATTTGCAATAATCTAAGATCTTGGCCCTCTTGACTGGATGATTCAAGCCCTTAACATTAAGGGACAGCACATTCAGACCCGACATATTCTTGCAGAGACAAACAAAGATAATTCATGACTGAGAAAAAGCAAACAAACAGCACCAAAACCAGCAGCCAACCCCAAAGACTTAAAACCAAAAAGGGAGAATCCTATGAAAAAATCCAAAGAGCGAAAAGAAAAAAGAGAGAAAGAAAAAGATGAAAATGAGAGAAAATAGAGACAGATATTGAGGGAAAGGCCATAGAAGAAGAAAAAAGAAATGAATAAGAAAGGTCTGAAAAAGACCAAATTCATACTAGGGGGAACGTGGTAAGACGAGCAAGGAAAACATCGTGAGGCATAATAACAATCAGTTCGAAAAACCCCAATGTAATATATAACTTGGTATAAATAATCAGGAAGAGGAAAACATATGAAATGAGGATTGATAATAAGAGGGAGCGTACCATAAGAGCAAGCCAACCGGCAAATTTATACAATAAAAATATGCATGTAGTAAGAAACTATATAGGAAGAAAAAGAGAGCACTATGCAAAAGTGGAGAAAATCAAAGAAAGAAAAACAAGAAATAAGTGTGAAACATGCCAATCAATGAAGTACAGAAATAGCTAGAATAGGAGGAAATGTATTGTCTAAAAAGATTATAAAATACCAGATAAATACATAAATTACAATAAACTAGCACCAATATAGGAAGATATTAAATAATTGTAAAGCAGAACAAGCAATGAAACAGCAATGGAAATATATATCAAAACTAATTATGAAATAAATATTCAGAGGCACTTGTAAGCAACTAATTACCATGCATAAGGTATATAAACAGTGTTATACATAGCTAATGAAAACAGGAAGGAACAACGAAAAGATATGAAGTTCATATATGATACTTAGACAAGCTAGCAATAAAGTATAAATAGATCCAATAACTTAGACCTAATAGAAAACAACATGTAATAGTGGTAAAACACCCTAAGCAATAAAGCATTAATTAAGTAAGCATATAAATAAATGCAAGATATAGTAAACTGTAACATGGTGAACACAGCTTGATGCTAACCATAGAAAATTGATAACAATAACCCTATGACCAAGTCTTGTACCAGAACACGAAACAGTACAAGAAATATTGAAGTCAATTAGCACTAAAGACATACAATTAGAACGACCACACCAAACGGAAGACCCAAATACAAAGCAAGTGAGGAACTAGTCTACGCAAAAAAAAATCGAAAGGAAATCTAAGGACGTGGATAGAGAAATGACAAAATATGAACACATACTGTAGAAAAAGAACCAAAAAGAGATCGACGCGAAAAAGCTAGACCACCACTACAAAGTAGAACACGGAAACATAAAGGAGATATATCCAAAAGAACAATGAGGAATGAGACAACGAAGAGTAGAAGATCAAACCATGGGGAAGAAGAAAAAAAACTACCAAAGCGAAAAGACAATAGCAAGAAGAAGGAGAACCGACAAGAAAAGAAGAGGCACTACTACAATAATGATAAAGAGACAACAATCAGAAAAACCGAATGTGCCAAACAACAACATCACAAAAATGGAAAGGAGACCACACCAATGAAAGGGAAAACACTACCAAAAACTTGACTGACATGACCAATCACAAAAGAAAGCCATAGACGCACCAGCAACCATGGAGCACGCAGGTCTAAAAAAAAAACTTAATAGACCTGGAAAAGAGAGAAAAACAAGGAAGGCAAAAGAATCACATCAAGTGCCAGAAGCACCAGAAACAAGTGAAGCCTCCATTTGAAGATCCATCTGTAGTTCCATCTGATTGTCTAAAAAAGAGGCCAAGTCAGCAGGTTCGTCGAAGGTTCTGGAGCGACCTTTGAAGGTAATGCGAAATTTGGAAGGGCCAGAGAAGGCAAATGGGATATTCATCTCTGATAGACACTTCCGGAGATTAAGAAATCCTTTCCTCCCTATCACCGTGTCTCTGGCAAAGTCTCGAGAAATAAAGATACGGTGGCCTTCCCAAGAGACAACTTTAATCTTCCGCATATGCGCCAAAATGTGTTCCGTGTGCTGATGACGCAGCGGATTAAAAATGATAGCCCTTGGTTGCATAGCAGATTTAGAACGAAAAGTGGGGACACGATGTGCCCGTTCCAGCTCAAAGTCTCTTTGAAAAGAAATTTGCAGGGTAGAAGGCAACCATTGATATAAGAAGTCAATCATAGATGGTGCACCCTTCTCGGCTTCTTCAGGAAGGCCAAAAATGCGCAGGTTGGATCTGCGGTTACAGTCCTCCTGTTCAGTGAGATCTCTCCGCAATGCCGCCATTGAGCGGTCTAACTGTAAAAGAGACCTAGATTTCTTTTGCATATTGTCCTCTGTGCCACTGATACGTGTCTCCGTGGCAGAGACACGAATGGAGAGAGCCTTAAGATCATTCCTGATGGCTGAGACCTCCACCTGTAGTAAATCGGTATTAGTCTTGGTAGACTGCGCAATGTCATGTACATCATTGAGACGCGTCAGAATAGCCTCCAGAGTGGAATTAGCATCTTTTGGAGAAGAATCAGGTGTAGGAGATACTTGTTTGAGTCTCTTAAGAGAAGCTTTCAACTCTTTTGTATCTTTAGCAGCCGGCGACAAGCCCATATTTGCCGCCATAGAGCCTCCAAAACAAAGGTAGAAGAAGCAACCACTTCAGAAAACTGAGGAAAAGCAAAAGGCCAGAGGATATTGGTGCACTCAGTAGGCAAGGAGAAGAAAAAAGAAGAGCGCAAAAATATGAGAGCACACAGTCAGCAGGTATCGCAAAGTAATAAATATTGGCGGACTTACATGCATAAAAAGAGAAATTTCATCACAATAATGTCAGGACCCTGCCAATATGAAGAGTACGCCTTCAGAAATTAAGAAACCCAAAAAGCAGGTTACCAAAAAGCAGGTAGTATCAATGAAAAGCAATGTAGGCGCTCTGAAGAAAAGAAAAGTAAAAGAAAAAGCAAAAAAGTCCCATTTTAAAGCCACACAGCATGAAGAATGAAAAAAGAAGTTGTTAGAAGCTTGCAATGGTTAATAGTAGTCACCAGCACCTGATTGACCGCATTCCGGAAAGATTCGTAACAATGATACCTCCGTCTGTGAGGAAACTCGGAACTGCGTGTGTGAAGGAGAACAAGATGGCGGCCGCTCGTAGAAAACACCGAGCGCCACCTCAAAGTGACAAAATGCAGGCACCAGCAGCTCTAGGGCGTAGGAAGGACTTCCAGACAGCACTCGGCACCTTCCGCCACATGAGGCTCCGTTTCTGCGAGTGTGGGATCCCTGGAAGCGGAAATGAACCTCCGACGGCCCTCGCTCGCCTCGGAGCTCAAGCGCAAACCGCCATTCCGTAGCGGCGCGCAAGCCACGCCCCCGTTTAATATGCCTTTTAAACTATTTATTGTAATACGAATGTTTTTATTGTAACCTACTTTTTAAAATGTATTATCTATGAATTGTGGTTTCTTATATTTTATATGTGCTTTTATGATATCTTGCATATCGAAATAAAGCTTTGATGATGATGAAATTCAGCTGACGGATCTTACTCTCATAGAGTTTCCTCCTAAAACTGGAGGATTTTCAGTTACCGCCGAACTATAGATTTGTGTCCTACTCTAGAAGTCCATTTGCAATTGTCTTTTTATATTGACATTCTACGTTCCTACAAGACAGGCTGTGGGCAGGACCATGGTGATGGCATACCTTCAGAAACACTATAAGACGTGTGCAGAGTTGCAGTGATTGCCAGAAATGGACTGCAGCATGTGGCAACTACGTCACCCACATGCAACTATTATGCAGGGCACAGCATGGCATGCAATTCTTTTGAAGTAGATTCTGATACGTTTTATGTCAATGCTAACTATTTATCAGGCGTAGCAAACAAAAAAAAGGATGCTTGGTGGGTCTAAATAAACCTCTTCCACTGATAATTAATTGGGTGCATTACAGTCCATCATTTTATCGTTTTTTTAACCAACTATGTCAATTTAGACAGCGCCCAGCTGTATGCAAATCAGACTTGGTTCAAACCAGATGCCTACAAGCACTCCCATCCCCAATGGTTTCATTGCTGCTCTCAAGCAGTGGGCAAAGCATAGGAATAACATTGGGATGAAATGGTCTAAAACTCCACCACCACAAACAAAAGTCAGAGGGAAGCTCTCCTTTACATTATTTTTTAAAAACTCCATGTTGCAATCCTTTGGGGACTGGAGCTGGGGTCCTCTGGAAGTTCCTGTTAAAATATTGGTATTGTGTAAGAAGGTGAATGAATGTGCCTTTTTCCTCCAACCGTGCTATATGTTTCTTTTTATGTGCATGGGAAGCCAATAAATGGCACCCTATCACAGCCACTGCTGCCAAAACAAATACAAATCTTTCCTGGTGGAAAAGGAGTGTTGGCAGGTCAGGTTTGTAAAGCCATTGCCAGTAGATGGCTAGCTATCTAACCCCACGCCTGCTTTTCCAAGATGCATCCTAGCATCTGAGGCTCCTTATAGTAAAGTGCATCCTTCTTACAATACCCTGAAACAACCCGACCGCCCCTAAAAGTGAGGTTATACTTTATCACTAGTCTTTCACAGACCTAGGGACTGTCAGAGATCCAAGATTGTGGTGAAAAGACAGCTGGTGTTCTCCCTAAGAGCAAGAACCGTAGACTTGCTTCTTCTGGGACAACGCCAGTTGTCTTGCATCCTAGAACTGGGGTCTAGCAGACACAGTGAATACTGAGTAAAAGGTTATGGGTTGAATTTCCTCAACAATAATATTCATAGGGTGAAGGAAGTTTAGTTGGTGGATTTTTCTCCATTTTTGAATTTCCTCAAAAAATCCGGCCATCTGCAACTCAAATGAGGCTACTGGTCTGTTTATGACACAACCCAATCAAAATTCAATGCCAATGTTGGCACTTGTTTATGATCTTCTAAGTGACGATTTATAATGATGATTGCCCTTTTTTCAGCATTGTCCTTTTTATAGAAGGTAAGTGACCTAGGACTAGATGTATCAAGCCTTTTGCGAATCGCAAAGGCCGAAATTCTGCGCAAACGGTCTTTTTGCATGTTTTGGCATGCATCAAAATTTCGCAAATTAAGGAATCGCAAAAATTTGCGATTCCTTATTTTGCCATAGCATTTAAGGAATCGCAATTTTTGCGATTCCTTAAATGCTATGTATGTAGCATTTCTGAATTGCGAATTTTGGTTAAGAAAT